>NC_134856.1:85747307-87182307 GCF_049852395.1 Peromyscus maniculatus bairdii | reverse complement strand
ACAACAACAACAACAACAAAACAACAAAATAAAAACTTAAATGGAGATGTCTTATTTCGCATTTTCTGCTCTTTTTCCTATTTGTCCTTTGAGAGGTCCTCAGTATGTAGCCCAGACTGCCCTCAAACTTGCAATCCTCCTGTCCTAGCTTCTTAAGTGCTGGGATTATATGTGCTCTGATTTTTAACCCATGTTGTGCACTTACTTGTGATTATTGGAAAGGACCAGATTTCTCAGCCAGGAACTGTATATCCAGTGCTCAGCCATGATACACCCGAAACATTGCCTTTGTAGTATCTAGAAAAGCTTGATGCTATAAAATAAGATCTTCTCTACCCATTCCAGAGAAAAGCAGGGGAAAGGGGCAGACCTGAGATGTGGATTAATCTCAGCTCACTATAATCACATTGCCACAAAGTCTTTGCCTCAAAGCAGAGCAAAAATGCACATGTCCTGCCCAAAGGGGCAACAAGGCTTTTCTGTATCCAAAGGGCAAGGTTCCATCTAGATTTGAACAAAAAGATACTTAAAAAGTATATTGCCTTACTACATCTGTTTTTCTTTTTTTCTCTTCCTTCCTTTCTTCTTTTTTTCCTTCCCTCCCTTCCCCTCTCCCTCCCTCCCTCTTTCCTTTTCTCCTTCCCCTTCTTCTTCTTCTTTTTTTTTTTTTTAAATAAGGTCTCACTATGTAGCCTTTGCCGACTCAGAACTTGCTATGTGGAATAGGCTGGCTTCAAACTCACAGAGATCTGCCTGCCTCTACTTTCCAGAGTTCTGGGATTAAAGGTGTGTGCCACAAGACTCGGCACTACATCCATTTTTAACATAGACCAGACATTTCCAAATAGCAAGAAAGATTAAGTATCCCAGATATCAAGAAAGAACCAGTATCTCAAACATGTACTGGGTACCTTCAGCTCTGTCTGCACTAGTGAAGAACACAATGTAACACAGAGCGATGATGATGAGATGTCTTCTAACTATGACCACGCCAGTGTCATAACACAGCTCTCTGAACGCGGCTGAAACTCGGCTTTGGGGTTAGTTAGGGTGCTGGCTGATCTCCAAGAGCTCATTCAGGTGCCTTGTAGAGGTTTAGGAATTCCAGGTCAAGAGTGTCTATGCTTATGCTTTTGGTGCATCTTTTTCTAGGCCTTACAGTTGCTTCCTTAAGGAGAAAGGGGCTTTCGTCAAGCCTTTGAATGCTTTCTTGGTGGGCCCCCGCTGGAGAAAAGCATTTCCGGTCATTGCTCTGTCGTTTTGCCCTGGGTCTCTCCCAGGGGAGAAAAGTGTATGACTTGCAAGGTTCCTGGCAGCATTGAAAGAATTCTCCCACCACAGCCAGCCCTCCTCTGGCAAGTCACCGGACCCTTTCTTTCCTCCTTCCCTTTCCCATGGAATCCAGTCCTTCCATTTGTCTTTCAAACTTGCCCTTAGACACAGCGATTCAAGCTCGATTTTCTCCTTGAATGCACTCTCTCTGTGAAAGGGGCTTTTCACCAGGAATGTGCTGCCTGAGCTCCCTCATGCCAGAGGGCCAGACAAAGACCTCCATGCTGGGCAGAAGTTTTACAGACATTCCCACATGCCTGATCTCCACTACATTTGGCTAAAACCAACCACAGATGCATGAAAAATAGAAAAAGAGGGGAAATATACTAGGAAAAATACTCCCAAAGCAATAGAGAGGTAACTGTGGCAAAATTGGATAAATTTGTTTTTTGGAGATTTTTGCATCTATTTTTGGGGGTACCTTAATTCAGATTCAAGCAGAGGAGGCTTTACAGCTACATAGATGGAAAATGTGAGTAAATGCAGGCATTCATGTCTTAAACACTGTTAAATACCTCAGAGTTAAAAAAGTTCAGCTAATAATTTGTAGTTCTTAGAACCCCTGCAGATATAATACAATAAATAGTTTTTCTTATTCCAGAGTGAAATATAAGAAACTAGGAGAATTTCCCCTCACTTACAACTTTTCTGTAAAGGCATGGTAGCAGACATATGTCTTTTTTTCTGGTTCCCCAAATGTTATAAAGAGTCACTGGGAAGAGGCATTCACAAGACAAGCATCTAAATATCCAGGTGCCAGCTCACGTTGAAATTCCCCAAGGCTAGCTCTCTGCCAGACAGGGCTTCTTAAGTTTCAGGCAGGCGATATGCTCATGTGCAGGCTCCATGTGCTGCCTCACCGAATCAGAGCAGCACAAAAGCTAGAGGACTAAAGCCCGTTTGCTTCGACGTTCGCTTCCTGTTTGTGTCCCCTTGCTTCCTCTCTGAGCTCTAGAGAGGTCAATGCAGCTGCGCACCCAGGAAGAGAAGATGACCCTTTGTGAGGCTTTAAGGATCTGAAAAGTTGCCTCAAACCCCACATTTCCTTTTGCTCATATGACGGAAGTCTCTCAAAGGTCTGTTTTCAGTGAGACTTATAAATGTAGTTGTTTGCGCTCATTAAAACTCACTAAAACCTGGGCTGGAGCTATAGCTCAGTTGGTAGTGTGCTTGCCTAGTGTGTATGCCGCCCTGGGTTCAGTGTCCCAGTACTGTATAAGTTAGGTGTGGTGATGCCTGTCTGTAGGCCCAGCTTTTAGAAGAGGTAGACGAATCAGAAGTTCTTGGCTACATGAGTCCAGCCCGGGCTACATGAGACCTTGCCTCAAAATAACAATAAAACTCTTGTGAATAGGTGATTTTGCATTATATATATGTACATATATATATATATACATATATATAATTTATGCATATGTACTTGCACGAGTTTATATACATCATGTATGTCCAGGTACACAAAGGAGGCTAGAGGGCATTGGGATCCTGGAATTGAAGGTGTGAGCTGCCTGAAGGGCATTTAACCACTAAGCCATCTCTCCAACCTGACTTTGATCTCGAAACCCAATTCTGAGGTAATTTTACAGTGATGGCGTGGGTATGAAAAAGGATACTGAGGGCCAGGTGTGGTAACTTACTCATTCAAGATTGTAGGCCACAATGTCAGACATTTCATGTTGAGTCTACTTAGTCATAAGATAGTTGCTCGGGATAGAGAGCTGAGGTGACTGTTCAGTACACAGCACACCTTCGCTTACATTCAGTACCCTTCATGAAGCAGGAAGTTATGTCAATGTTAAGTCAAATGCAGCAGGACAGAAACTTGCTCTTGACCTCATTTGATTCTTTGGTCTTATAACAAGTTACAAGGGTTACAGAATGGAAAGTTTGGTCCCTTGTACTAAATGGAAAGTAAAGATCCCTTTATTTGGATCTTTTTCATTTCTGTTTTAATTACGGCCAAGAATAGTTTGACTGGAGCCAGTAGAGCTGACCCTCTGACCTTGTCCTTGAATATTCCTTCCTAGGAACCTGACTAGCCGAGAGTGCAATGGTTCATGAGCATTGCAGCCTGTTGAAAAGCAGAGTTGCTCCTCCCGGGATCTAGAGTAGGGAGGGCAGACCTGGGCTGGATCGATGCGGCCGGGTGAATTAGCAACCACTGGAGAAAAAGCACACTGTGCCCATACCACCTCCGATGCAACCAGAACAACAGCTGCCGCCATCACTCAGCACAACTCTGGAGTCCTTCTAACATGCTGGAGGTGAGAGGGAGAGAAATCCAGAGGGGCCCCCATCCATAGGAACACAAGGCTACTTCAGGGCATCTGAGTTAGAAGTGGGTAGAGTTAGGTCAGGCTTTTCTGGGATGTGATATTTTAAACAGACATGGAAGAGAGTAGAAAGTAGGCGAAAGGGAGGTCTCAGCTACAGGCAATGCCTATAATGCATGATGGTGTTGAAGCAGGAAAGAGCTTTGTCTTGATGCTGGGGAGGATCTTGGCAAGGCTGGAAGGAGCTGAGTAAGTAAGGGGAATGCAGAAAGGTGAGGGAGGATCAGACAGAATCTCACCACCCACTTATCTGCTGGTAGGTCACCAAAAGGCTTAGAAGAGAAGTTAGTTTGTTGTGGTTTGAAAGAAAATGGCCCCCAAAGGGAGTGGCACTATTAGGAGGTATGGCCTTGTTGGAGGAAGTATGTCACTGTGGGGGCAGGCTTTAAGATCTTTTTTTCTCAAGTTTCCCTCAGTGCAACAGTCAGTTGACTTCCTGTTGGCTCTGAGTCAAGATATAAGGACTGTCAGCTCCAGCACCATGGCTGCCTACATGCCGACTAAACCTCTGAAACTGTAAGCAAGCCACCCCAATTAAAGGTTTCTTTTATAAGAGTTGCCGTGGTCATGGTGTCTGTTCACAGCATTGAAGATCCTAACTAGGACAGTCTATCAAAATCTTAATCATGGAATGCCATATGATCCAAGGTATACACCTCTGGGTATATATCTCAAAGAATGAAAACAGGCTCAAACAGGTATTTCCATATCTACAGTTCATAGCAGCAATAGATAAAATGTGGAATCAACCTAGGAGTTCATTGGCAGATTAACAGACAAAGAAAATGTGGTCCACATGTATAGTAGAATATTATTCAGCTTGAACAAAAGAAATGAGATGCTGACCCAGGTTATATAAACCTTGAAGATATCATGCTAAGTGAAACAAGCCCCGCATATAGAAATTCAGTTTTGCAAGATGAGAAAGTTCTGAAGATAAATGGTGGTGATGGTGACACAACATGAATGTAATCAGGACCACTCAGGTATATACTTAAAAACAGTAACTTTTTGTAAAAGCCTTGTGTGGTGGCCCATGCTTAGAATACCAGGCTGGACAGATAGAGATGGCAGATCCCTGAGTCTCACTGACCCTCCAGCCTAGCCTACTGGGGAGGCCAGGCCAGAGAAAAAGCTTGTTTCAAAAATCAAGGTGTACTGAGCTTGTTTCAAGAAGCAAGGTGTGGCTGGGCAGTGGTGGCGCACGCCTTTAATCCCAGCACTTGGGAGGCAGAGCCAGGTGGATCTCTGTGAGTTCAAGGCCAGCCTGGTGCAAAACGGCATACAAAATTCTCTCTCTCTCTCTCTCTCTCTCTCTCTCTCTCTCTCTCTCTCTCTCTCTCTCTCTCTCTCTCATAAGTGTATATTATATAATGTATATTTTACCACAATAAAGCAAAAATTATATTGGAGTGGAGAAAAGAGGAGGGGTAGAATTGGAAGCTAAGTGACGGGAAGACTAGCTTTCTGGTTTTTCTCATAGTCCTATAAAGAATCCGTTGGCTTAGAGTGGAAGGCACAGTCATGAGTAGAAGCAAAAAGGCCTTCCATTCTTGTGGAGGTGGCTTGGTGATGGACTAGACATGGAGACAAGAAAGAAAGAGTTGAACATTGGGCTCTGTGAGCAAGAAGAGAAATGAGACTACCACTGATTAGACCAGGTTGTAGCCCTGGTGGTATAGTGCTTACCTAACATGGAGGAGGTCCAGGGTTTGATTCCCAAGCACCGTATATACTGCGTGTGCTAGTGCATACCTGTAATCTCAGTGCTAGGGAGGCAGCAGTAGGAGGATCAGGAGTTTAAGGTCACTGTGAGTTTGAGGCCAGCCTAGGGTCTATCAGACCCTGTGTAAATACATATATACATAAAAATAAAATCACCACTAATTGCAAGTGCTGGGAGTTGGGGGAAGCAAGCAGCAGGGTTCAAATGTTCAAGCTGAGACACAGCACCTTTGACATGATTGTGGTAGATTCAAGGAAAGACGGCAAATGGTTGTAGATACAAGTCTGGAGTTTAGAAGGACATTCCAGGGAGGGGACGTGAGATGACAGAATGGCATTATTGAAGCCACAGGAACACGTGGAGGGTGCCTACCAGTGAAGAAAAACAAGAACAACAAAAAATACATTCTATGAAATGAGACAAGCCCACACCAGATCTGGCTGGTCAGCCTTCAATTCCAGCAAATTAGCTTGTTTTTCCTCCTTAACCAAAGTTGTGGGCACTTTGAATGGTGTTGGTGCCTAAATATAAAAATCTTCTGGTGCCTAAATATAAATATCTCTTGAAGACCAAGAGCACAGGACAGGCATTGTAGACCAGAGTTCTGGCAGTTCCGTGGACCCCTGCCCAGCTCTTCCAGTTCCAGAATGCAGATGGCCAGTGATTTGGGGCACAAGGAGCCTTTAACCTTCAAGGCTAGAGTCCATGTAGGCCCTTATTAAATTTACCTTCCCTAACTTCCTTTGCATGAGAGTGCTGAACAGGGGAAAGAGAGAAAAAACACTTAATTGTGATACACATGAGTGGAGACAGCAGCTAGGCCCACAGTACACCTTGAACAGGAAGACTTCCCATATTCCTGTCTGCTGTGTTTATATAGTAAATCTCCATTGTTCTTCAGCCGGTCTGACTGGGGATTTGATGGCAGCAAGTGATAGGATGAACTAAAATCCCTTTAAGAGAGAGGAGCATAGACAGCTTTCCCATCTTCTGGTGTCTTCAGTCTCTTTGGTGTGTTCAAGTTTTCAGTACAAGTCTTTCACTTCCTTGGTTAGATTTATTCCAAGTTATTTATTTATTTTTTTTTTTAGGTTTGTCTTAGGGTTTCTATAGCTGCAATGAAAACACCATGACCAAAAAGCAAGTTGGGGAGGAAAGGGTTTATTTGGCTTACACTTCAGCATTGCTGTTCGTCACTGAAGGAAGTCAGGACAGGATCTCAAACAGGGCAGCATCCTAGAGGCAGGAGCTGATGCAGAGGCCATGGAGGAGTGCTGCTTACTGGTTTGCTTCCCCTGGCTTGCTCAGTCTGCTTTCTGATAGAACCCAGGACCAGCAGAGCAAGGATGGCACCACCCACCATGGTCTGAGCTCTCCCCTATTGATCACTAAATGAGAAAATGCCTTACAGCTCGATCTCATGCAGGTAATTCTTCAGCTTAGGCTCCTTTCTCTGGTGACTCTAGTTTGTGTCAAATTGACACACAAAACCGCCCAGTACAAGGTTGATCTGAATAGAATTGTTTCCTTGATCTCTTTCTCTGTACACTTGTTTTTGGTATATAGGAAGGCTACTGATTTTTGTTGTTAGTTTTATATTCTATTCTCCTGCCTTGTTGAGTGTTTACCAGCTGTGGTGTCTTTTTGGTGGACTCACTAGGGTCTTTTATGTATAAAATCATACCATCTGCAAATCAAAATACTTTGACTTCTTCCTTGCCTATTTGTATCCCCTTTGTTACCTTCACCCATCTTATTGCTTTAGCTAAGGAGTCCAGCTTTATATTGAACAGGGGTGGGGGAGAGAGAAGACATCCTTGTCTTGTTCATGATTTCAGTGGAAATGTTTTGAGTTTTTCTCCCTTTAAAATGAGATTGGCTGTGGCCTTGATACATATTGCCTTTGTTATGTTGAGCTACATCCCTCGTTTTCCTAGATTCTCCAGAAGTTTTACCATTAATGGATAATGGATTTTGTTGAAGGCCCCTCTTGCATCTAATGAGATGCTTATGTGGTTGCTGTTCAAGAGTCTAAGCAGTGGATTACTTTTATTGATTTATGTATGTTGAATCATCCCTGTACCCCTGGATAAAGCCTACTTGATAATCTTTTTGATGTGTTCTTGAATTCAGTTTACAAGTATTTTGTTGAGAATCTTTGTGTATGTGATCATTAGAGAAATTGGTCAATAATTTGGGAGAGACTAGTGGTGGGGTGGGGGTGGGGCAGATTGGAACAAAGGGACTGGGAGGTAGCCCTGGTCAAAACACATTGTAGGCACATACAAAATTTTCAATAAAAAAGAGAGAGGAACTGTCAGCATAAGATTCTAGTGGTTAAAAAGTGTTAGCTACCATGCACAATATACATATGCCACATCAGATTCCTTCTCTTCTTCCTCCCTTCTTCTTCCACCTCTTCCTGCCCCTCTTCATCCCTGTTTCTCTCTCTCTCTCTCTCTCTCTCTCTCTCTCTCTCTCTCTCTCTCTCTCTCTCTCTCTCTCTCCTCCCCTCTCTCCCTCTGTCTTTCCTGTAGTACACTTTGGAGGCTATAGTTAGCTTTCATTTCCTGGATATGCTCTAGTTGGTCCAGACATGGAAAAAGATGAGGAATTGGTTTGGGAACAAATAGTCAAAGTTTTTCTGGACATGTAAGAACTTCCTATATGCTTAGCAAACACTAAATACTTCTAAAAATTGGCATTTGCATTAGGAAGAATTAACCACCCACATTCTTGGACTAGGATAGGTACTATTATTTCTGTTGGCATAAAGCTGAGGATCTGGGGTCCGTTGAGGCATGTGTGCATTTTACTGGCTGAGCTATCTCTCTGGTACATAGTCACTTATTTAATGGGTGTGTTCCTGTGTGTGTGTGTAGGTACACATGCACACATGTGTATATATGTGGAGGCCAAAGGACAGCATCAGGTGTTATCCTCAGGAAGGCCCTCCACTTTCTTTGAGACAGGGTTTCTGATAGGCTCTTGACATTTACTACTTAGACTAGGGCAGCTGGCCAGGGCGCTCCAAGACTACAGGGAGGGAGTAGGAGATTACAGGCTTGAACAGGCCATGCAATACGATGAATGAAGGTTGATTGATAACAGTCATGTCATAAAACAAACAACTCTCATTTGAAGGAGCCCATAGCCTCGTCCAAAATTACTAATTTATCTTTAGCACTATCCCAACGAGCTAGACAAATATGACTTCTCATTACTCAGTGAGTTTGGGTCAGTTCGGTGAATGACATGGTGAAGCTGGCGGCAAAAGGAGGAGGAAAATTTAATAATGTGTTCTCCAAATATTTCCTAAAAGAATACTGAATTGTGGGAAGGACAAGCTATGGTGAAGAACAATAAGAAAAAAAGTGAGCCAGGCGGTGGTGGCGGTGGCGGCGGCGGCGGCGGCGGCGGTGCACGCCTTTAATCCCAGCACTCAGGAGGCAGAGCCAGGTGGATCTCTGTGAGTTCCAGGCCAGCCTGGACTACAGAGTGAGTTACAGGAAAGGTGCAAAGCTACATAGAGAAACCCTGTCTCAAAAAAACAAAAAAAAGTGATTAATGGGTTTCTTACTTATAAAATAAATATGATCAATTTGGATCTGGTGGTCCATAATGATTTGTAGTACAAAATACTGAGACCTGGTTATTTTAAAAATATTTTTAAAATTGTGTTGTGTGTGTGTGTGTGTGTGTGTGTGTGTGTGTGTGTGTGATCTTTGTGTGTGAATGCCCACATGTGAGTGGGTATGCATAGGAGCCAGAAGAGAGCACTGGATCCCTAGGATCTGGAATTATAGGTGGTTATTAGCTGCCCAGTTGTGGGTGCTGGGAGTGGAGCTTGGCTCCTCTGAAAAAGCAGCAAGTGCTCTTAACCACTTAGCCATCTCTCTAGCCTTGAGACCTGGTTGTTGGATCTTTTAAATAACTGGATAATTTGTTCCATGGAAGAGTTTCTAATAAATAAACTCACATTTTCTCCTGGAATATCCGAGTATCTAAGTTTCCGTGTGTTTATTTACCTATGTATAAACTTCTCATCTATCAATCATCCATCTCTCTTTCTTATCCTTCTATCTTATTCATTCATCCATTCATTTGTGCCTTCATTCATATATTTATTTCTTTATCTTTCTATTTACTTGCAGACATGAGTTACATCATGATATTTCAGTCAGTGATAGACTGCATAAACAAAATAGTACTTCCATAATCTGGAACTGTAAAATTCCTATTGTGCAGCAGGGCTGTAACATTATAGCAAAATGCACCACTCAGGTATTCCTGGTGATATTGGTGTGATGAACTCACTGTGCTTTCTAACATGTACAATTATGTATAGCACTAATACTTGATAATAAATAACTGTATTATTGATTGTATTAGGCAAAATTCTCTAGAGGAGCAGAACCAGTAGACATGTGTATGTATGTGTGTGTGTGTGTGTGTGTGTGTGTGTGTGTGTATAAAATTAAGGGGGTTTATCAGATTGACTTAAAACTGCTATGAGTTGGAAAGTTGAGCAATGTTCATCTGCATGCTGGGGAGTCTGAGTCTACAAAGCTAGTTGCCTCAACAGTGCTGTACTGGTGACGAAGACCTGGAAGGTTCATGTAAAGTCCGGTCTTTAGGCTACATGGGAAGGCTGGTGAAGCAAGACCCTCAGGAAGGTGCTACAGCCTCATTATCAGGACAGATGCACTCACCAGCAAGAAGAGGAGGCATGCAAGTGGGCAAGACTGCTTAGTCCTCAGACCTCCTGATAGTTCTGCTCCTGCGGGAAGGCGCAGCCCACTCTTTGGGAGTGTCTTCTCCCCTCAGTTAACGCCTTTCTAGAAGTGCCCTTACAGGCACACCTAGAGGACTGTAGCTTAGGTGATTCTAGATCCAATGAGGTTGAAAATAAAGAACAATCATCATAATGGTTTATCTATTTATCTCCTTTCTCCTCCTCCTCCTCTTCCTCCTGTTCCTTCTCTGATGTGGTTCCCCTAAGTGGCTCCAGATCACTGTGTAATCCAGGCAGGCATCTTGGCTCCACCTTCTAAGAGCTGGACAATACCAGCTTTCTCTGTACTTTAGCCATTATTTTAGAGTGTACCCATTGTACTTACATAAGTTTCCTGTAAACAGTAGCCTCATATACTTTATGTTAATCATGTCTTTAATTTCATTGAGAGGGCCACACTGAGTGACTGACATATACAATCTAGATTTGTGTAAGTATACTCTATGATGTTTATTTATTTATTTTTCAAGACACAGTTTCTCTGTGTAGCTTTTGGAGCCTGTCCTGGAACTCACTTTGTAGACCAGGCTGGCCTCGAACTCACAGAGATCTGCCTGCCTCTGCCTCCTGAATGCTAGGGTTAAAGGCATGCGCCACTACTGCCTGGCTGTGCCACACCTGGCCTATGATGTTTACATAGTGATGAAATGGTCCAAGATATATCCACATTGGTAAGAGACATCTATCTATTGTGGTTGGTGTGTAAAACGAAATAAAGAAAAACAACAACAACAAAAGTAGAAATCTCAATATAAGTAAAAAAAAAGATATGTGTGTATGTATGTTTATATCTATCTGTCATCTATCTATCTATCTATCTATCTATCTATCTATCTATCTATCTATCTATCTATCTATCTATCTATCTATCTACCTATCTATCTTGTCAATCTTCTTTTATCTCTCTAGTCCCTTCTCCAGTTTCCCTCCCTAACTAACATCCTTCAATTAGAAAAGATAAAATATTTATCTTTAAAAATGAGTAAACAGTTTGGTATGGGAGAAAATATTAGTGAAATTAGAAAATATAATTACAATGTTAGATGTGGATATTTATAAGAAACCTGAGTCTATGGTCACATGACTGTGGGAAGAACTGGGAATCTATGAAATCATTATCCAATCCTTTAGAGTTTTCTTCACATTTGGGAAGAGATGGCTTTCCAGTGTCCCAGGTCCATTGCACCTGGATATGGGAGAAAAAAAGAAGTCAGGATGGTTATAAAGCGATGAAAGGGCCTCATAAAAGCGAAGTTGGTATGTGTATTTGAATGTCGCCACATGCTTTATTGCTGTTGCAATTTCCTGGTAGGTTTTGTTTCTCGGAATAAGGCTGCATATAAATACTCCTTGTTAGGTACACGTGCTACTTCTCTTGAAGGTTTTTTTTTTTTTTTTTTTGGTTTCATCTGGCACAGGTGACATGAATGTTGGCCAGAAGCCACTCACTGAAACAGTTTCCTTTGCTGCCTCTCCGCTATCAACAGCAGAGTAAAGTCACCCATCCCTTCCTTCTGTCTGGACACATCTTCTATGGGGTCTCAGGTACCAGGCAGCAAGCTGCAGTCTACGTAGGCTGGACAAAGACAGTTATCAGAGAAAGAGATTCAAATCTGGAGGAAATAACTGGAGCAATTGGAGTCACATCTGAATACCAGTGAGAGAGGAACACACTCCTTCCACAGGGAGAGGCATTCTTTTCGGCGTAGGCTCAGACTCACCTAGCGCAGGAATGACTGTGGAATGTCAGGCCACTCCAGGTAGAAGGACGAAGAAACAAATAACACGGGTTTGGTTTTGTGCCAGGTGGCTGCAGAGGCTCCTATCCCCCGCCATGAGCTCACGTGGTAGCTGCAGAGGCTCCTATCCCCCGCCATGAGTTTGCTTGTGTGGAATAGTGGGCTGGGAGCACTGCCTGCCTCTGGTAGTGCTCCCCACCATCCTCTCCGACCTGCTCTTTGCAACTGGCCTCTAACTCCTTTCCAATTTGATGATTCAAGAATCTCCAGATAAGGGAAAAGGGAACAGAGTCTTTGGTTTTTCTTTTACCCTCTTCTAAGCTGTGGTGCTCTGTTTGAAAAGTAAACCTAGGTTTTCTCACAAAATGAATGACAAGAGAGAAAAGAAAAAAAGAGAGCCGCTTAGGAGAGAGTGGCAGTGGCTTCTTGTAGCCGACTTCCTGCTTCTGCCAAGCCAGACCGAGCCTGTGTCCTCAGCTCACCCTGGCTCTGCTAGCCATATGCAAATAAGCGGCTTCAGTGCTTGCCCATATGAGACTCACAAAGCAAACAGAAATGAAACAAAAACAAAAAAAACAAAACCACTGTTGCCACCAACTACAAAAAACACTCCAGCCCGACCAATGAATTCCAAGAGATGGGTGCAGAGCAGGGCTGGGGAGTGGGTGTGGTGTCGAGGGGTCCCCTCTGCTTGGCCCTTTGAGCTGTTAGCCCCTTCCCACTCGCTTCCCTCAGGGATGACGAAGAAGTGGAAGCATCGGCAGCACACTTTTCTAACCTTTGGCCGTGTGGAATGCCATTTCTGAGGCTAATTTGCTTTGATGGGAAAACAGAACAAACAACCAAGAGTCTTAAACCATCTTGCTGGACTTATTTCACAAGTAGCCTTGAGGATAACCTTTTTCTTCTACTTATTTAAAAAAATTACTTATTGATTTATTTTAGCGAGAGGGTTGAGTCTCACGAGATAGCTCAAAGCTGGTTTTGAACTTGTAAACTTTCTGCCTTCACCTCCCAACTGCTGGGATTGTAGGCATGGATTCCCACTGGGGTTGTAGGCATGGATTCCCACTGGGATTGTAGGCAAGGATTCCCACTGGGGTTGTAGCCATGGATTCCCACTGGGATTGTAGCCATGGATTCCCACTGGGATTGTAGGCAAGGATTCCCACTGGGGTTGTAGGCATGGATTCCCACTGGGATTGTAGGCAAGGATTCCCACTGGGGTTGTAGGCATGGATTCCCACTGGGATTGTAGGCATGGATTCCCACTGGGGTTGTAGGCATGGATTCCCACTGGGATTGTAGGCAAGGATTCCCATTGGGGTTGTAGGCATGGATTCCCACTGGGGTTGTCGGCGTGGATTCCCACTGGGACTGTAGGGAGGAATTCCCACTGGGGTTGTAGGCATGAACTACTACACTGGTGAAGTTGTCTTGCCCCAGTTGTTTCGCTGGGGATGTTAAGCAAGATGTCTACCACTGACGTATAGTCCCAACTCTTTTAAACAAATTGAGACAGTCTCCCTGAGTTGCTCAGACTGACCTTGAACTCACTCTGCAGCTCAGGTAGACTTTAAACTACCTCTGCCTTAACCTGCTGTGTATCTGGGATTAAGAACCTCTACCACAGGGTCCTGATGAAAGTTGACTTTTTTAAAGCTGTTTTTGTATTAGTTACTTTTCTCATGACTATGACCAAAGCACTGGAAGAGAGGAGGAATTTGTTCTGGCTTACCGGCCACGGCAGAAAGGCAGGGTGGCTGGAATACCAGGCCAGTCATAGAGCATCCATAGGCAGGAGGCAGAGTGATGAAGATGCTCAGCTAGCTTTCTCTGCTTCATGTAGTCCAGCTCACAGGACAATGCTGCCTGCATTTAGAGTGAGCCTCCTCAGTTCAAATAGCTTAATCTAGAACCCATTCCCCACAGACATGCCCAGTCAGCAATCCTACAAGTCAACACTCAGTATTAACCATCATTCTTGTGATCTGCAAGAACTTACCACAGTCCACACCATCGCTGCCACTCAACAGTCCCAGGTACAACTGGGCAGCAGGCTTGCTGCCACGAGGACAAGTACCTCCGCTGTTTGGCTCTGTTCTTCTGACGCCTGTATTTGACTTCAAGAGTCACGTTCTAAGCAGTGCCTGTCGATCGTCCAGGGCTGTGTTTTAGCCCAAGGCTGAATGGGAAATGGAAAACTTAGATATAGATAGCCCAGCTAGGTACAAGGAGTATATAAAATAGATTCAACTAGGAAATAAATGTATTTGATTCTACTTTCTGTGGTCAAAGATAACATTCTGGACAGATTCTTTATTTTCCCCTTACTTTTCATTCCTAAGCATAGCCTTTAGGTAATTAAGACTTCCTGTAAGAGTTAAGTGGTTTTGACTGGTCTAAATAAAACATCAGTATTGTACCCAGTTCAAACCTCCTTGAGCAACTTTGCAGGCTTCGGGAGTTGTTGCTGAAATGATTAATTAGAAAGTATTACTGAATCTGTTTGCTTACTTTCCTCATTTTCTTTTGTGCATTTTCTAAAATTTATGTAATTTTTGGTTCATGGGGAGCATTTTGAAATATATTTTATCTTAAAAAACATTTGAAGCTGAGTGCAATCTTTATTTTTGATATGTACATTTAGGGGCAAATAAACATTTGTAAGGACTGGAGAGGTGGCTCAGTGGTTAAGAGTCCTTGTTGCTCTTCCAGAGGACCAGAGTTCAGTTCTCAACATCAGGTGGCTCAAACTACCTACAACTCCCAGCTCCAAGGGGTCTGATGCCCTCTTTTGGCCTTCTCAGGAACCCATACACATGTGGAACACACACAGACACACACACACACACACACACAGACACACACACACACACACACACACACACACACACACACACACACACACACACACACACCCTACAGAGTTTTAAAAAATGTTTGGAGTAGTTTGTAACAGAAGAGAGCTGGAAGGGGTGGGAAGCTAAGATCAGAGGATCAGCTGGGAGGCTGTGAAGTTATCCAGGAAATTGACTCTTTGCGAAGGAGAGAGCCCAGCTATAGGGGAGGAACAGGGTTTGTGAGGCCCTGGATAGTTAGAATGAGCAGTGTATAGCCACTGGTGGGTTGCATCTAGGAAAGCGGATGCTGAGAGCAGGGGCGTGAGCAACAGAAGGAAAGGGTGGCTTTCGTATCTGGTGTGCCCCAGGATCCCGTCCCAAGAGAGTACACGTTCATCACAGTGTGTTGGCCTGTGCTGCAAGGGCTCCTGGGACTTCTCAGCGAGATGTCCGTTCTCTCCCACTCATCCCTGAGTTGTCTGCATGACGGAAGGTCATCTCCCAGAGTGTCCCATGCCATCCAAGTCACCGTCAACCCTCTGCTCTGGTTTTGGACAGCGTCTCTACTGTCTCTGCCAGGAAAGCACTGTGTGCCTTCTACTCCATCCGGGGAACTTTTTCCCTGTTTAAAGGTCAGTTTTCACAGAGAGGATTCTCAGCTGACGGAGTTCTTATTCTCCCGCTTCTTTGTCCAGGAACGGTATGAAATATAGGAGTAGGCCCAGCCTCATACTGCAGGAAACCATTTTCTCTGCCAGATTCTCCATTGCCCTACTCAGCCAGGCAGAGCTTCCTCCTGGGGTCATTCAAATGGAGGGTTGTGGCATGACATCTATTTCAGAGTCCTCAACAGTTTCTCAGATGCTGGAAAGCCCAGCACCACACTGTCCTGGTGGGGGAGGATTGTTCAGCCAGACCAAACACACAGAAGACCTTTTCATGATGGTGTGACTAGATTCCAGATGTTCCTAACAGTCTGGCTATCCCTCGATTCCAAGTTCTAGCACCTACACAGGGCAGAGTAAAGAACAGGTTTTGGGGAGCGATGATGAGCTTTTGTGTAAAGAAATTGAACTTAGAATGTGCCCAGTGTGCACACAGATGGTAGTGCCCAGTGTCTGGGAAATGCATAGGTCTGTTGTACAGGAGGAAAACAATAGTCTGGAGTCTGTTTGTCTGGCTTTTTCTTTCCTTTCTTTGTGTGTATATGTATGTGTGTCTCTGTATGTATATGTTTTGCATGTATGTCATGCATAGTACACATGATATTGGTGGCCTGTTCTATCATTCTCCACCTTATTCCTTTGAGATAAGATCTGTTAATGAACCTGGATTTAGACCAGTCATTACAAATCTTGATGACCCTGTTTCCCACAGTTCTAGGGTTACCTATGTGTGTACATGGTCATGTCTGGTATTTTATTTCTATTTTATGTTTTGTTATAACAACTCAGCAAAATAAAATTCTGGTTTATTGTTGGACATTGTTTCACACATGCATCAAACAGCCCAAAATAAAATAAACTACAACTTTGTGGACACATACACACACACACACACACACACACACACACACACACACACACCTTTTATCTTTTGCCTTTTTGACCATTCATACAGAACAATGTTTTTTTTTTTTTTTTAATTTTTATTTTTAATGTGGATGCTGGGGATTTAAACTCAGGTCTTCATACTTGCACACTAAAGGCTCTTACCCAGGCAGCCATCTCCCTAGGCCTGGTTGGTGTGTGGTGGAGGCTGGGGAAAGGTGAAACCAAAGCAAGGATATGAGCAGCAAGGATATGAGATGAGACGTGTGGAGAAAAAAAGGTGCAGAATGGAGCTGGAAATTTACAAGAGGAGCCAAGGCCATGTAATTCAACTAGCAAGGAAACCATTAAGGACAACTAGGGAACAGCCAAAGGCTCAGGGGTCCCATTAACCAAAGATGGGACTATTTTGAGCATTCCAAAGAAAAGTGACTTTAATGGATTTGAAGTGCATCAACTTGTAAAAACATCTCATTATGCAGATGTGTATGTATTATGTGTCTTATTTCATGTCCTTTGGTGTTAGGATAGAACTGTGTTCCACAACCTTTCATTTTGGCCTTTAAGGCACAACAATTCATTAAAAATAGATGCCGAGTTTATCAAGTGTCCCCCAAAAGCTGCCTATCAACAGGCAGCTCAGTTCTGCCTCTCTGGAAAGGAGAAAGGAAGATTTTAGCAACAAGTCTTGGAAATAACCGGTGTCTCTTGCAGCCTTCATTTTTTTTTGACAAGTTTAATCTGTGTGAATGCATGTATTGAATTACACTTGAATACATGGAAATTTAAAAATGCAAAAGGAAGGGAAAAATGTTACATGACACATAATTTTAACTGTTTTTCTTTTTTTCCCCTCTGGTAAATTCAAACCACTTGAAAGCTATGAAGAGATGCTGTTGGAAGATCTGCTGCTAAATCTGACAGTTGATGCTGATGGTCATTACGGGACATGAGCACTGTAATTGCCCCGGGCCTTGAGTCCTAGATATAAACTGGTCCCTACTACATGAAGTGAATGCTTATGAAGCATGGGAACTTGGGCTGGTGTTCTAGTTTAATTCCTGTTTCTGTGATAAAATAACCTGGCCAAAAGCAAGTTAGGGAAGAAAGAGTCTCCTTGGCTTACAGTTCCAAAATATAGTTCATCACTGTAGGGAAGTCAAAGCAGCTGGTCACATTATATTCACAGTGAAGAGCAAAGAGAAATAAACACATCCTTGGGGCTTGCTTCTTAGCTAGCTTTTTTGTTGTTACACAGTTCAGGGACCCCTGCCTAAGGAATGGTGCTGCCCACAGTGGGCAGGGTATTTCTACATCAATTATCAATCAAGACCAAACCCCACAGATATCTCACAGGGCAACTTGAACTAGATAATTCCTCATAGTGAGTCTTTCTTCCCAGGTTATATAAAACTGACAATCAAAAAGCTAATCAGTGCACCCCATTCCTTATCAACTTCACACACACACACACACACACACACACACACACACACACACACACCACATGCTTTTAAATTAAAGATTTCTCTATGCCTTGTCTCTAACATCTCTTGCTAATCTTATAATGTAAAACACAGCCTAACTTAAAAACAAATCACCCCAGTCTTTAATCCCATGTCTTTCAGGGGTCAGCTTAAGAACTAACATAAATCATGATACTCCTTTGTCTGACCATGTCATCATCTTTGGATAGCAAGACCTGTCAAACTTCACGTGGGGAATAAAAAGTACCATTTAGAAAATCTCTTTTGGAGGACTTCGTAAAGGCACAGCCAACTTTGGGAGGCAATCTAGCCCAGTGGGAACATCCAGATTGTGGGAACAACCAGTGTGACTCTGGGTAAGCCACTGTTTCTTAAGCCTTGATTTCCACATCAGCCAAATAGAGCTAAAAGGCCAGGTGTGGTGATGCATGCCTGTAATCACGGCCCTTGAGAAACTAAGGATTGAGAATCAGGAATTCATGATCATCCTCAGTTATACAACGAGTTCAAGACCAGCTTAGGTTACTTGGGACCCCGTTTAAAAGACCCAGTGAAGCCAACAGACAAATGGAGCTAAGAAAAACTGTTTTGCAGGGTGGTTGTGAGCACTGTAAATGTGCAGTCACTCATTCACTCACTTACTCCTCACTCACTCACTCATTCACTCCCTCATCCCTCACTCATTCACTCACTCACTAACTCTCCCTCTCTCCCTCCCTCATTCATTCATTCATTCACTCACTCACTCATTCACTCACTCATTCATTCATTCACTCACTCACTCACTCACTCTAACTCTCACTCACTCATTCATTCATTCTAGACGATGTTCTAAGTGTAGGAGACTTACAGATGCATGAGACACCATTTCTGTCATTGAGCTTATACTGAGAAGATCTACAGACAAGCAAACACAGGAAAATGTGGTCAGTTGGTATTACGATCAACCCACGTGAGTCTATTAAATGGGTAACAGAATTTATTAATGTATAAATAGAGGAAACACACTCATGAATACAGAACAGAGTAGACAGCTGAAGTCCTCATCTGATCTGACCGGGAGCGAATCCACCTCGCAGGCAGGAACGGGAGCAGGGGCATGTGACCCTTCTCCTTCTCCTTTTAAGAAGTCACTACAATGACAGGAAGCACCACCTCCTTTGGGCTGTATAGCCCAAGGGATTGGGTAGAGCAAATATCACTACAAACCAGCTTCTTGTTTTCCTGAGAAACAGTATTAAGAGCAGGTAGAGCCTTGGCTGGTCCTTTAAGGGTGTGGGTCAGGTGGATTAGGGGAAACTAAACCCAGGTGTGAAAATATGTATACATATGCACTGAGAAACTTTCTGCAGGTCCCTCCCCTCCCAGTCCTCTCACTCCGCCTGCTTCTATTCTGTATCATTTTCATCCTTACCTTGGAGGGATGATGGTAACATTGAATAAATGTGATTAAACCTGGATATGGGACTGGGGAGACAGCTTAGTCAGCAAGTGCTTGTTACACAAGCCTGAGGATCTTAGTTTCATTCCCAGCATCCACATAAGACAGCCAGGCATGCCTGTAATCCTAGGGTTAGGGAGTCAGAGACACAGGAGCCCTGGGATTCACTGGTCAGTCAGCAAAATTGATCTCCAGGTTCAACAAGAAAAAAAAGAAGACACCTGCTCCTGATGTCTGGCCTCCACATGCACACATGCACCTAAAAAAGAAGCAGAAGAAGAAAGGAGAGTGGGAGAGACACCATTCTGCCACCAAAGGAGCAACAGGATGCCTGCAGACTGGTAATGCCATGGCCACATGCCAACATATAGCTTAATAGGAATGGGTTAATTTAAGATGAAAGAGTTAGCTAGCCAGAAGCTCAAGCCATAGGCCATACAGATTGTAATTAATATCAGCCTCTGAATGATTATTTTATAAGTGACTGTGGGACCACAGGTGGGAGAGATCTGTCGGATCTCAGGACTGAGCAAGACTGGAGAAACATCTAGCTACATTTGGCACCCAACATAGGGTATGAACCCATGACTCGGAGATTAAGAGTTCCATGCTCTACTGACTGAGCTAGACATGCATGCACACATATGAACAAGTGCACATAAATGTTCCTGGATTTATTGGTTGCTAAGACTAAGCCATGTAGATGGGACAAGGGTTGGATGTAGGAAAAGTCCACATCCAAAGGATGGAGAGGGGTAACTACTTGTCTTGGTTAGTTTTTTTTTTTTTTTTTGTCAACCTGACACACCTGCAAATAGGAAACCTCAGTTAAGAATTGCCTCCATCAGACTGGCTGGTGGGCATGTCTGGGGGAGAGGAAGCACTTTCTTTATTGTTAATTGATGTAGGAGAGATGACCAGCACACTGTAGATGGTTTCATGCCTACGCCTGAGGTCCTGGGTTATATAATAAAGCTAGCTGAGCAGAAGCAGAGATAGCAAACCAGTAATCAGCATTTCTCCATGCCTTTCACTTCACTTCCTGCTAGAGGTCCTACCCCACTTCCCTCCACGATGGATCGTGACCTAGAAGTTTGTCTTAGGTAGTCTTACTATTGCTGTGATAGACACCATGACCAAAAGCAAGTTGGGGAGGGAAGGATTTATTGTGCTTACAATGTCACATCATCACTAAAGGGAGTCAAGGCAGGAACTCAAACAGGGTAGGCTTCTGTAGGCAAGAGCTGATGCAGAGGTCATAGAGGGGTGCTGCATACTAGCTCAACCCATGTGGCTTTCTCAGCCTGATTTTTTATAGAACCCAGGACCACTAGTCTAGGGGCGACCCCACCCACAAGGGACTGGGCCTGCCCCTATCCATCACTAATTGAGAAGTTGCCTTACAGGTCTGTCTACAGCCTCATCTTATGGAGAGAGCTTTTCATCTGAGGCTCCCTCCTCTCAGATGACTTTAGCTTGGGTCAAGTTGACATAAAACTAGTTAGTACAAAATGTAAGTCAAATGAACCTTTTCTTCCCAAAGTTGCTTTTGGTCAGAGTGTTTTATCTCAGCAACAGGAACGTAGCTAGAACATTGTCACAGAGCTGCCCTTGCTCGAACTGAGACCTGAGCTTGCAGATAGATGTACAAAGATGTTTGTATCGTGTTGGGCTGAGATGTGTCACTTTAAGTGACTTCATTTCTCCCAGTCTTAGACTCTCTACCTCTAAAATGAGGTTATGACTAACCCCTCATTGGGTCGTAGTAAGGATTAAGTAAGATACTGTCTCTAAAGATGATGGTATAAATTATCCTTTTCTTAATTGATTGTGTTGGCTAATCTTCATTGTCAATTTGATTGGACCTGGAATCACCATGGAAACACCTCTAGGTATGTCTGTGAGAGTGTTTCCAGAAAGGTTTAACTGAAGAGAGAAAACTCGTACTGGATGTGGACTATACCACATGGGGCAGGCTCCCAGGCTGAATAAAAAGGAGAGAGGGAGCCAGGCACCCGCATTCATCCCTCTGTTTCCTGACTGTGGGCACTTGTGACCAGCTGCCTAGTTCCAGCTCCTATGCTGTCCTACGATGCTGATTGCACCCTCAAGCTGTGAGCGATGACAAATCTTGCCTTTCCTAAGGCGCTTTTATTAGTTATTTTGCCACAGCAATAAATATAAAAAAATAATACATTCACTTTTAATTTTTCCCCTAGTGAGTGTAAGTTACAGAATATCCGAGTAAGAAGATCTGAGGGCCTGGTCTCAGGCAAAAATCTAAGCTAATCTAGAACCCGGAGTTGAAGTCAATTTTTAGACTTTGTTCTGAGCTGGAACGTAATTGACTGCTTTCATTTTAGTTCCTGGATCCTCTCATGAGCTGTGAACTGATATTTCTAATGCAAGTTTTCAGGAAGGATCATAACATCGTAGTCCAGAGGGAACCAGGTTGGATTGCCTCAGGACACATAGATCAACCCTCTCCTGTAAGGGGAGTCTGGATGCTTTCAAGGGAGACCCTGTGAGGCTGTCATTCTGTCGGCTCCTGGGTTTTCTCATAGAACGTTCCTTCTAGCCACTTTCAGGGAGTTAACACCCGGGAGCAGATAAATATTGGGCGTGGCCAAGAAGTAGAATTAGACAAATAAGAAATGAAGAAAAAGGACACAGAGAACACTGAAGCATGGGTAATACTTCCACAAACACCAGCTGTTAAATTTTAGCTTCTCTTAATGATTAGTGTAATCTCTTTCCACTACATGACATTTATTTTTACTTATGATGTTAGCCTTCATTTTCAGCTTGACCCAACCTTGAATCACCTGGAAAGAAAGTCTCAATGAGAGACTGTCTACATTGAGTTGCCCTGTGGGCATGTCTGTGAGGGGCTGTCTTAAGTTAATTGATGTAGGGAGATTCAGGCCACCGTGGGCAGCACCATTACCTAGGAAGTGGGTCCTGAACTGCGTAAAAGTGGAGAAATCATGCTGAGCACAAACAAGCAAGCATGCCTTCATTTCTCTCTCCTCTTGACTGTGGACATGATACGACTTGTTATTTGAAGTTCCAGCTTTGACTTTTCTACAACCTGGAATTGTGAGTTAAATAAATCCTTTTCTTCCCTAAATTGCTTATTGTAAGGATAGATTATCACAACAACAGAAAGGAAACTAGAACACATAATTATTTATGTATCAGTTTTTCTCACCACAGTCAAAGCACCACGCAGACAAGACCCACATGATCAAAGTTTTCAAATGTCAGTGGGAATCCTTGCAATCAACTACCACAGACAGGAAAGGTGTAGCCTGCAGGCAAACCTGTTTAGATTTGTGTTTAAATAAATATGGTTGAATCTTCTGAGTCACAGAAAAGAGCTTAAAGCTTGAATTCTGCTGGAAGCATCTCAGAAGATTTTTCTAGAATTGGAAGAATTAAAGCTTATCTTGGCACACTTGACCAGTGCAGTTAAATGACTTCAATTTAATAGTCTTGTTATGTACAAGGTCAGCTGGCACAGGTACAAACTGTCTGGTTTTAGTAGAGAGGATTTTTGAGTTCTAGTTTTTTGGTACGTGGTCTATTACATTGGCGTGAAAACATGGAACACAACAATAACAGAGACAAGGTCTCCACTCCATCTGGCCATCACGTGACTGACTCCGGGAGGGTTTGGGCTTTTGATAGTTCTCCTCTCTGATTTCAGTTCACTTGGAACCTGAAGGGTCAGGAATTTTCTCCCTTCAAGCCCCGCTCTCCCTTTCTGCTCAAGGTAACACTCTGTACGCTATATGCAGCAGTCAGCTAGTGTTCATTTGTCCCTGTCAAAATGATCCATGCCTAGAAGAAGGCCACATCGTTCCCTACTCCTCCAAACAAACAAAACTGCCTTCACAGCTGCCAGTTTTACTTGCAAAATGTCTGTTAGGCCTTTTCTCACATTTCCTCTTTTTTCTTTTCTGCCGCTGTTTGTCAGAACATTGTCACCGCTTAGCCCAGGCTCTTGCTGAAACTACCGAGTCTGAGCACCCCTTCCTTCAGTTCAGGGGCTGTACTTAACTCCAGGTTTGTATTAGAACATGAACCCCAAGAAGGCCTGTGACACACAAGGATTAAGTCCAGCTGTCTTAGCATGATTTTCAAGGCCTGGAACAATCTGAGACCTTCTGACATTTTCATCTCAGGTACCCTACCAGCCCCGTGTCCCTGTCACAGTTGAAGTTATACCAGTTCCCTAACATGTCATGTACCTTCATGCTTCTGTGACCCGGTTCCACCACTCTCCTCCACCCAGCTTGTTATTCGTTTTCTGGGTGGAAACTTACTTCCCCATTAAGGTCCACCCAGGTGGAATGGAATCTGTGCAGGCTCCCTTATCTACCCTGATGGATGTCAGTGATTGGCTGAAGAACCAAAGAGGCAGTTAGAAAAAGAAAGAAAAGAACAGAGCCAACACACCACAGCGTTCTCACGGAAGACATCAGGGCAACCATGTTTGAGGCTTTGGTGCCAGGCTTTCCAAAACTTTTTATTGCATTTGGTTAGTGTCTGTGTGAGCGTGTGGTGCATTCGCCACGGTGCGCGGTGGAGGTCAGAGAACAGCTGCAGGAGTCAGTGCTCTCCCACCATGTGAGTGTCGGGGATTGAACTCAGATCGGCAGGCTTGGCAACAAGCCGCTGCCTCTACTGAGCAACGTTGCTGGCCTGTATGAGCGGCATTCTGAGCAGAGTGTCTCTGAGGAAAAGTCTCCATTGTTCATTTATTTTCTCTCACTGATTAAAAGTCTTTATGAATCTTCATAAATGGTAGTCATAATGTTTTTATTTTCCAGTTTGAATTTGATATAACAGAGTGAGAATACAGAAGTGCCGCGGGGCTGGAGAGACGACTCAGTGGGTAAAGTACTTGCCTTGTAAACATGAGGGACACTAGTCTAGATCCCCAGGACCCATATAAAGAGCCATATACTCACAATCCCAGAAATGGTGAGATGGGAGGTAGATCCCTGGAAGCCGGCTAGTCATTTAACAGTTTAGCCTACTTGGCAAGGTTCCAGGCCAGGGAGCCTGGAACACACAGCACGGCAGAAACGAGAGAGGTGGCCTCAACAAGGAGGAGAGAGAGAGAGAACTGGGTCCTAAAAGTTGTCCTCTGATCTCTGCATGCATGCCACGTGCATGTGCCTGTACACCTGAACACACACACACACACACACACACACACACACACACACACACACACACACACTAAATGGAATAGCATAAAGAATTAAAAATCCCAAATTGTTTTCTTTATGGTAAAATAGTTAATCTAATTGAACTTTCATAAAACATTCAGCTTAATTTCCACAGAAGCATATCTCTTTGGTCCTTGTATTACCTCATGCAATATTTTGCTTAAAAAAAAAGCAGGGATCATCTGGACAAAGGGCTATAGTTTATTGGGGTTGTATATGCTACCCTGTGTGTGCTGTGAAAGAAGCATTCTGTTTGATATCCATCCCACCCCCAGCCAACCTCCCACCCCACCTCTAACCTCTCGCCCCTCCATAATCTGGGCATGAACAGGTCCAGTTTATGTTGCTAATCTTTAAGGCAGTGAAGTGGGAGCCTGTCAATGCCTCCTGCTGTGATGCGTCTGCTACCCTGAGCAGAGTGCCTGATGTGCTCATCTGTGGCTTTGCTTTGGAGTCCGGCACACACACACACACACACACACACACACACACACACACACACACACACACACCGAGGTTTCCGAGGAAATCCTGACTTGGTTATTTAGAATTGTTTTAAGCATTTGCTGTGCCGATGCTGAAGACAAACAGTTACTGTCTCAGGAGCCTAGGGAAACAATCCTTTCTTTCACGGTTGTGATCAGAAGGTCACTTTTTTTTTTGGTTTTTCGAGACAGGGTTTCTCTGTGTAGCTTTGCGCCTTTCCTGGAACTCACTTGGTAGCCCAGGCTGGCCTTGAACTCACAGAGATCCGCCTGGCTCTGCCTCCCGAGTGCTGGGATTAAAGGCGTGCGCCACCACCACCCGGCAAGAAGGTCACTTTTGATTTGACCAATCATGAGCCTGAACAAAGCCAAATGGGTGTTCTAGGGGGTCCTTATTTAGGTCACCCCTCCAGAGATGGAGAGAAACATCTTTCTCAGGTCCTGTGCTGTTATACCCGGAAAGGCTTTGAAGTTTTTCTAAGACTACCCCACCATCTCTCTGTAGTGGAAGACTGATGTCATGGAGCTGTTGCTACTCTGTGATTGCCTGTCCCTCTGTACCTTCCTAGGTTCAAAGCTAGGGGGCCATGATCAAACTGACAAGTTGACAAGAGAGAAGACGAGTTTTGATTTTGTATGTATCCAAAGGAATTCATAAAAATGCAGCTCAAAATGAGGCCTATCAAACTGTCTTGGGTTGAACAGAAGAAAGGGCCTCGTGGGCTTTTGAGTGTCAAGTTCTGACACAGGAGCTGCTGTGAGTCAAAGAAGGGCCGTCACGTCTGCAGCAAACAGTTGGAGTTGTCTTAGATTGCAGCTCTCCTCCTCCAGAATCATCTGGAACAGTGGAAATTTCCACTGTAATTGCAGCATTAAAAATGCCTTTACAAGGGGGAAATTCTTACTCTAGTTTTAGGAAGTAAGGGAAAAGTTAAAAGCTCCAGTTGCTTTTAATTTAAACATTATCCATATGCCCCCAAAGCATATTTTGGGTGACATCTCTGGCCTCCCCTCACCCTCTTAGTGCAGATCTTCTGTATGTGATGCCATCAAGAAGGCCCTTCTCAGTAAATAAAAAGTTAAATAAAGAGGGAGGGAGGAAGAGGGAGTATTTTTGCCCACCTGCCTAAAAATAACACATTGCTTTTCATAGTGTGGCTAAATGCTACTTCCTTGGGGGAGGTGATTCACTGGTTTGATTCACACTAAAGTATAAATGTGTTTCACGTTCACTCTGTTCTGATCAGTAACTGAGTGTAAGGATGAGGTGTTAGAATATTCAGACTGAAAGCAGAAACTTGTTAAAAGTGGCATTTGGGGCTGGCAATGTAGCTCAGTAGACAGAATTCCTGCCTACTATGAGTGAAGTCCTGATAAACCAGGTGTGGTGGCACATCCCTGTAATCTCAGCAATCAGGAGGTAATGGCAAGGGGATCAGAAATTCAAGGTTGTCCTTGGTGAGTTCAAAGTCAGCCTGGGCTACATGACACTTTGTCTGAATAAAAAAAAAAAATGCCCCACAAACAAACAAACGTGGTATTTTGACTAGTAAGCTTTTTTTTTTTTTTTTTTTTTTTTTTTTTTTTTTTTTTTAAATGCATGCAAGATGCTAGGGATCTTGCATAACAGGATCCTGTAAGGGAAGACAGCAGGGAAGAGGAGGATTCGGGAGGGAGAAACGGGGTCTTCAGTTACTGCCATTGTTTCTATAACTATGCAAAAAACTGTTGAGATAAAACCATCTTCTTCAAGAACTCTGTAGACCTAGGTGGACGAATACCCTGAAACATGGTCCTTCTAGTATCCACTTTCCCTCGGGTCCTGCAAATATCCTTTGCTGCTTTTGAGTATTGGATTTGTACCATCTCCTGTACCCACCACACCCACACCTGGGTTCTGTTCATTTTTCTTCATTGTATAGTAACTAAGTAAATGCTGTATTTCTTAGAAGAAAGAAACCTTAGCTATGAAACACAACTCCTTACTTCACAGTTGAGGAAGCAGGAGCTGGGGCGTAAGTGATTTGACTCAGCTAGCCCAGCCAGTGAGCCAGCTGTGGAGGTATACCGAGCATTTTCTGTTTTACTCACACCTCCTATGTGGATGGCTTAACTCCAGCTCTAGCAAGAGTCAATAACCTTCTGCCATTTTTACACCAAGCACCATGTAATCTCCTCTCTCTCCCTCTCCTCTCTCTCTCTCTCTCTCTCTCTCTCTCTCTCTCTCTCTCTCTCTCTCTCTCTGACACACACAGGAAACATCTTATAATATTTTAAATAAGTCTACTATTTTGTATTGAGTCTCATTCATTGCTCTCTTGGAGCACAGGCTGCGCATGGGCTGCAAGTTGAACCTGCCTTTTGGGTGTCTTTTGAAACATGTGATTCTATATTCCTATGGTAGCATTGAGCGGTGGTGGTCATCTGACCTGTTCACAGTGAATCTGATGCTTTACCTATAACCTTTGACCCAAAAGTTTGGGCAATCAGATTTTCTTATTTAGAATCTGGATTAAAAATGGTCTTTGGCACTGATAAGGTCCTAGTTTGGAAGGCATTTGAATGGCTATGAAGAAGCTATGCCAACTGGAACTGTGAGGGAGCATGAAATGAACAAGGAGAGAAGAGAGAAATGGAGGATAGTCAGGCAGGCATAAGTCCTTGAGGAAGAGGTCACATGGTGCACACAGCAGCCAGAGGAACATGTGCACACAGCAGCCAGAGGAAGGAGTCTGTGCATCAGTGGTTCCTGACACTGATCTAGTTCTAGCTACAGACCAGTGTGTCAACCATGTGCTCTTTTAAAAGGTAATCATGACTTCTATTTCTTGCTACAAGCAGATGCAGTTGTAACAAGGAAATCAAGCCCAGCTTCCTGGCTGCTGTTACAGGGGACCTGAGGTCAGTTTCTAGCACCTATGACAGGTGGAGCTGGAGTTACAGATGCAGGTGCTGGGAACTGAACCCAGGTCCTCTGCAAGAGCAGCAAGTGCTCTTAACTGCTGACCCATATGTCCAGCCCAAGACCATTTTAATTACGAGGAAATAACTACACAATAAGCAGAGTTTTCAAATCAGACATGCTAAACCTTCCCCATTACCAACATCCTGCATTGCACAGCTATGTTTACTGTAATCCACAAACACACATTGATATAATTTTACCTGGAGTCCATGCTTTCCATCAGGATTCATCTTGGTGTTGGACATTCTATGGGTTTAGACATTAGCAGAATGACATGTCTCTACCAATGTAATATCCTATACAATAGTGTCACTGCCTTAAAAGTCCTCAGTGCTATGTGTACCCTTGCTTCACCCCATCCCCAGACAGCCACTGATCTTATGGTCATCAATATATGTGCCTTTCCCAGAATGTAATCTAACTGGAATTGCACAGTGTGCAAATACTTTAGATGGACTTATTTCATTTAGTAATACTCATTTCACATGGTTCAGCAGCACACTCATTTTTAGTGCCAAATCCTCTCCCATTGTCTGCATGTTCTGCAGTTTATTTATGCTCACCTACAGAAGAACATCTTGGCGACTTCCACATTTTGATAGTAGTGAATAAAGATGCTGTAAGAATCTGGGTAGACTTGGATTTTAGGTGGACATATGTTTTCAACTCATTTGAGTAAACACCAAAGAGCAGAGGGCCAGAACATATGTGGAGAATGTGCTTAGCCTCTTAAAGGTAGGATGTTGAAGTGGCTGTGGAATTTTGTGTCCCCCCCTCAGAGGGGCTGGTTCTTGTGGCTTACTGCTCTGCGTTGTGTTTGGTATTATCATCACCCTTGATTTTTGGCTATCCAAGTAGGTGTGCAGTGGTCATTGTATCAATTTTTTTAGTGTGTGGTGTATCCACCTGTATGTGTTCATGTGTGTGTGCCAATGTGTGTAAAGGTACATGTGCATGTGAAAGCCAAACGTCAACCTTGGTGTCTTCCTTAATTGCTCTCCATGTTAATTTTTCAGGCAGGATCTCTCACGGAACCTGGAACTTGCTGATTCTGCAAGACTAGCTGGCCAGCCAGCCTCAGCGGCCTTTGTCTCTACCTACACCACCTCAAGCACTGGGTCCATTCTTGGTTCAGTGTCTCACTCTACAGGCAGAACCTATCATGGGAGCTCCTTGGATGGGAAAAGAGAAGAGAGAGGACTCTGCCTTCGTTAGGCCAGTTTCCTTGGCCTATGCGAAGCTGGACAGCCTGACACATACTGTTCATTCCAATAACAATTGGTGCTCTGCCCTTGCACAGCCCTGTTCCACCCCAATCCAACTGCCAAAACCCATTTTTTTTAGACCTCAATTAGCTTTCCCTGGGCAGCACAGTAGCTTATACTGGTTTTCTTCTCTGTTCCTTGACTGGTAAAAAGTCTATTCAGCTTGCTATGTGCAATCAATAGTATCAACTCTTATGTAAAAGCAGATATCTATCTATCTATCTATCTATCTATCTATCTATCTATCTATCTATCTATCATCTATCTATCCATCTATCTATCTATCTATCTCATCTATATCTATCTATCTATCTATCTATCTATCTATCTATCTATCTATCTATTTACTAGATAGATATCTATCTATATCTGTCTAGTACTAGATAGATATAGATATAGATAGGTAGATAGATAGATAGATAGATAGATAGATAGATAGATAGATAGATAGATAGATATAGATATGTCATGGAAGGAAAGAAGAAAGGAGAAGGGAAAGAAAAGAAGGAAGGAAGAGAAAGAGAAAAAGCCGGCAACATTGTAATCACTCACTGATTGTAGTGTCTGCCAATTTTTATGTTGTATATTTCTTGGATCTGGGAAAAGATGCTTAGTGTCGGTTCTTAAGAGCAAGTCCAGTTGGCTCCAGCACATCACTGGAATTTGTAGTCTGGTCTTATTATGGTGTAGTTTTCATGCAGACTCTGCAAACATTCAGGGAAGGGAGTCAAGGAGCCTATCTTGTAATTGTTGGTGACTGGTATCTAGCCCTGTGTTTGTCATATAGCCAGGATATTTGCTTTCTAGAATCTATAGTGTTGGTTATTGGGAGATTACTCTCTCTGGACCAGCTTAATGGACTTTTTGAAGGTGGATAACTAAAAATGTCCTTTAACAATCATAAAGCACAGAGCCCCTGGCTCCAAAAGAAGCCAGACCACCCAGTTAGATATAGAACAAATACATGCACCAACATTTTTTTTTTTTTAATTCTGGCAACAGGAACAGGGACCCAAGGACTTCTATATCAACACCTCTCCACTGGTCCACTCTTTTGCTTCTCAAGGTATGTGATGGTTGTCAACTTGATTTGGTCTGGAATCAACTAAGAGACATACCACCTGTGGTTGGGTCTGTGATGGTATTTCCAGGAAGGATTAAGTGGAGGAGGCATATTTCCAGTGAGATCTCATATATAAGGAGGTCTGATGGACAAGTTGATGCTTTTGCCTATCTGCCTTCACTCCTTGTTCACGAGTGCATCTACTCTATTGCTGCTGCTATGGTAACCTTTTGCTGACATCAGAACCCAGCTTCTTCAGTCTTCTAATGTGGACTAAATGTTCACATCTTGGAGGTTGTTAAGGATAAAGCAGGACCTCATAAGGAAATCTACCCCTATGTCATCCAGGAACTTAGACCAACTTTAAATGAACTGGGAATTTCCACTCCAGAGGAACTGGGCCTCGACAAAGTATAAACTCCCTCGATGGGCTTCCCAAGGACTCACTGCTGTTGCTACAGTCGCCTGGAAATGTTTTATTTGAACAAATTTTCCTTTGAGTATCAAACTATGTACTAGTAACTTGGACTTTAATAAAGGGAAATGAGTTGAACTGAAAAAAAAAAAAAAAAACAACCAGCAGCTCTCCAGGCCTCCTCCAAGCCTTCAGTGTCACATAGAACTGCTGAGAAATATCATGATCTGAGCATGATGGGAGGCAGACAGCCATTGCTGGACACAATTCATATCATGTGAGCCAGTCTAATACATCTCTTTTCACGATATATATTAATTCTATCAGTTCTTTGTAGAGTGTCTTGACTAATAAAGGTATAAGATTATTAGCCACATAAAATGCAGCTATAATGGAGAATGTGCCTCAGGAGGTGTCATTGGTATAGAGATAGGTTTTAACAGAACATGTCTTGGCTACTTAATACAATCATCTTGTGGCTAAGAGCATCACAAGCCAGAGTTAAGCTGTAGTTCTTGGCATATTTTATGACATTATGGCCATGGAGAGTGGCTAAAAATAGTGTGAGATTGGTGTGAGGGCTCTTGGGGATGGCACATGCATACCATGTCAGTGCTTATAGGCAGGGGAAGAAAAGAGACCAGACATGAGTCTTGTGGAGGGCAACCGGCCAGCTGAAGTTCACTCCATCCTGCTCTGCTCTCTGTTGCTTTCAGTTCCTGTTTGGCTCTGGCACAACATTTTGGGCCTGGACCAAGCAAGTTTCATGATTGTTCCCCACTGTCTAGACTTCACAGTAAGTTTGCAGGAGGTTTTACTGAAGGCCTGAGGAAGACATGCTGGCATGAAATGGCTGCACTTGTGTTTCTGAGGCACAGATGGAAGAGGACTTGGTAAAGTTTGTCACTCATGACAATGGTCTGTTTTAGATACATGGTTCCAAAAGGGTGACCCTAGACATTTTAAGAAGTGAGGTGGGACCAAAAGACTTCGGTTCTTACAGTTAGTCATCTTGTAACATGAACTTGAAGGCTGTGTAAGCAGCTTTTTCTCTAGTTGAACTCTGAAGCATTTCTATGAACTAATCTCTCGTCTCTTGTCCTACCTCTCCTTATTTCCAGAGTCTAGTTTGCTTAAGGTGACCTCATCAGACTTCCTTCCTACACAAGCTTCTCTGGAACTGCGTCCGTCATTGTGGTGGTTAATATTTGACCATCAGCTCGACAGGATGTAGAATCACCCTCAAAGTGTGTGCCCGAACAGCGCCCCCTTCCTTAGGCATTTTGTCACAACAGAGAGAAAAAGTAACAAATACAGTCACTTGAGCGTTAGTATGAACTAATGGTACCTTAATCTGTGATGCTACACTTAAAGTATCCCAGCAGAGGAACTCTCCCAGAGGCAACAGAATAAAACCCAGGCACGTTCAGCTTGTTTCATCCATCCCAATACAAACACGGGGGCAAGAAGTAGATATTTTAAGACAATTGCACTAAACTATTCCTTTACACAGAGTAAGAATATGTTGTTCTTTCACTCCTGTTCATAGTTCCATCACACTGGCATCTCATCCTTTAAAAATCTGAGAGTGTAGAACGGGAAAGCTGAAAGTTCAGCTCAGAAGGAGTCTATGTAACTTACACCAAGTTTCTAAGTGTGCCATGTTATATAACTCAGGGGAAGGCATGGAAAAGTACTAGCTGATGTGGAGCTGGAGGCTGTCCTGCCTCTGACTCACTGAGGCAAAAGCACTTGAATTAAGATGCATTTCAGAACAGCCAGATGAAGTCCATTCATCCCCCAGGATCTCACACATTCACTCTGGGGGAGTAAAATGCAAGGCTAGGAACCTGGGGAGAGTGGTGAGTTCTCAAAGTTGGCTCCTGCTCCTCTTGAGGCCAGCATCGAGGACTTCTCCAGTCCTTCCAGCCATCCAGTGCTGTCTTCTGTTTCTATACCATCACCCCAGTGTGGGAAAGATGGCCTTCAACTGCCCCCTAGTTTCTGTACTGTGGCCTCAGACCCTGTTCTGGGTTGCAGAGTATTATTGCAAATGGAAAAGTTACATAGAACTGTGCCATTTTGTCAGCTAATCAAATAACACATCTTTGCGTGTAGTTCCTGTATGTGCAGTTGCACATGTGTCTGTGTGCATGTGGAGGCCAGAGTTGAACCTCAGGTGTCGTTCTTCAGAAGCCATCCACCTTGTGTTTTGTTTTGAGCCCGAGTCTTTCACTGGCTTGGGGCTCACCAATAGGCTAAGCTGGGGCCAGTGATTTTTAGGGATCCAACCACCTCTACTTTCCCAGTTCTGGAATTATAAGCACATGCCACCATGACTAACTTCTTATTCTTTTTTTTTTTAATTATATGTAGATGTGTGTGTCTGTACAGGTGAGACCTGAAGAAGGCATCAAAATCCCTTGACGCTGGAGTTACAGGCAGTTGGGAACTGCCTGATGTAGGTGCTAGGAAGTGAATTCAGGTATGTGCTCTTAAGCACTAAGCCATTCTCTTTAGTATCCCCCCTCCCTTTTTTAAAGTGTGACTTCTGGGGATAAAGCTCCTGTCTGCATGCATGCAAGGCAAGCACCAAATTGACTGAGTTATTTCCCCATCCACCCCACCCTGCAAAAGGGAAAGCTTTTAAAAAGTAATACCATAGTATCGTCATTTATAAATAGTTCATAGCTGTGTATGGTGTGATAAAATTGTCACGTGACCGTGGTCTAGGAAGGATGATGCTTTGGAGAAAGGGAGCTTTTAGCTCTAGGTCTCTTTTGGCTTGGGGTGGCTGTCTTCTTTCCTTAGATAACTGTTCAGGAACCTATCAGCTGCTTCTGCACACATTTTCCCTTTAGTTAAGTCTCCAGGCGGGTCAGAAAAAAAATCTATTTGTGAACATGTGTGTCTTCAAAGGAACAAATTTACCATTTTAAATATCCATGAAAGGAGGAGTTAAGGCATAGTTGGAGCGTGGAGGGCACACAGGATGGAGCTCAGAGCTGTTAGAAGCCTTAGGATGGGTGGGGTGGCTGGAATGCCTGGTTTGTGGTACATGGGATGGTCACTGATGCTCCACACGAATGTCCTGCCTGGTAGCACGGCAATGCAGGCCAGGTGTGCATGTGTGTGTGTGTGTGTGTGTGTGTGTGTGTGTGTGTGTGTGTGTGTGTGCGTGTGTGGACCAGTGGGTTTGTGTGTGTGATTGCACTCATGTTGTTCCTTAGATAACACTATATCCACCTCACTTCTTTGACAGGGTGTCAGACTGGCCTGGAACTTGCCGAGTCGTCTGGGCTGGCCCACTAGTGAGCCCCACCAATGTGCCTGTCTCTGCCTCCCCAGCATTGGGACTGCAAGCTCAAGAGACTGTGCCCGGGGTCCTGCCTCCAGGACTCCCTTCTCCACACAGGAAGTGACCAAGCACTCACAGTGTCTTTCCCCTGTGTGTATAACTTACTTTTCCTGCTCTTGTGTCCAAATATAAAGCAACTCCAGAGGAGAGGGGCTTATTTTGGCTCACAGTTTGAGGGGTGACAGTCCATTACTATTGGGAAGTCGTGGTTGCAGCAACATGTGATGACTCCCAAATGTGAGCATTACAGGTGTGAGCTGCTATGCTACTCAAATGGTTGTCAGTTTATGTTCAAGAAGGGCCACAGAGTTTGGGAATGTTTTTTCTCTTTAAACGTTTGAGTCAAGAAGCTTACTATGTTGCACAAACTGGCCTCAAACTCTCCGTGGTCCTTCTGCCCAGCCTCCTGAGTGCTAGGATTACAAGTGAGCTGCTAGAATCCCAGAGCTGAAAGGGAATCAAGAATACAGGGTCTAGTCCCTTATTTTAAGGATAAGAAAGCAGGAGTGGGTCTCCCAGAGGGAAGCAGTCAATACAAGACTCTTAGCAGGACCTCTGGCTTCCAAACCAGTGATGCTTTCACTGTATCAAATAGTACTCTGTGTTTCAATTGTCAATCTTCTGCCTTAATCCACTTCCTATAGGAAGCATTCTGGCCAGTCCCTGAATGATCTCTGGCCCCTACAAAACTGGTGGTTAGCTACTGTTCCTTATTGTATTTACACTAGTAATTAAAAAGCCGTGAATCAGACACTTGGGAACTATCCAGCTCCTCACCCCCATCCCAGGATCTTACCTATGACAAACAAAGTAAAAGGAAGTTCTTAAAATATGCCTACAGTTACACAATTATCCAGCTATCTGATGGCTTTTTTTCTCCAAAATTAGCTTTTTATTGACTCTTTGTGGATTTCATGTCATGCATCCCAATTCCACTCATCTCCCCATCGCCTCAATTCCACCCTCTGCCCTTACAACCTCCCCCCAAAACAAAATTTAAAAGGAAAACAAACAAACAAACAAACAAACAAAATCCCAGCATGGAAGCTGTAGTATGACCCAGTGAGTCACACAGTTTACCCTTCAGTCCATACAGCTTTACTTGTAAGTGTTCACTGCAATGAGTCATTGGTCTGGTTTGAGGCCTCTGGCTTCTGCTATACAATCAATACTGAGTCCTCACTGGGACGCCTCTTGGAGATCCTATTAGTGCCTTCTGTCATGGAGATCCTGTAGCTTTGGATCTGCAGGTCTGGACCCTTCACATGCTCCAGCAGTTCATAGATGAGGGGGGTGTTGGGGTGGGCTACCTTACAGTCCTGGCTCTGGGCCTGGGTGGTAGCTGGGTTCGTCAGTCTGCCAGCTTTCCCTCATCGTCACCACCCAAATGAGCTCTCCAGCCCTGTCCTGGCTAGCTCACCCAATGCCGTAGACAGCAAGGAGCCGGCCAGTTCTCCTGCTCTCATCCCCTCCGGTCCAGCTCGCCCTCAAACCACTAGGGTCAGGGCCAGCTGTACTGTTTTGCCCAGGTGAGGTGCAGGGCCGGCTCTCTGGATTGCTGCATTTGGTAAGGGGCAGGGCCAGCTCTCCTGTTTTAGTGCCCCCAAGGTCGGCTCTCCTGCCTGTCACAGGTGGCAAGGGGTGGGGGAGGGCACCCTTACCCTTGCCATGATGGCTCTTTTTAAAATGGATGCATGTGTATGTGTGTTCATGTATTGTGGTGATATTTTATTTGTGCTCTAATAAATAAAGCTTGCCTGGAGATCAGAGGAAAAAGCCAGCCATTATATTAAACAGAAGTAGGGCAATGGTAGCACATACCTTTAATCCTATCACTTGGCAGACAGGGCTCTATCTGGATCTCTGTGAATTCAAGGGCCACACTGGGGAACAGAGCCAGGCATGATGACACACGCCTTTAATCCCAGCACCAACCATAGGGGTCTGGAGGTCTGTACAAACAGACAGGAAGTGGCAGAGCTGGGCAGGAAGAGGAAGTGATGTAGTTGGGCTGAGAGAGCGAGTGAGAGAACAGAACAGAAAGGCATATAGGCATGGGTATACAGGAGTAGGTCTTTTTGGAAGCTGTGGAGTTGGTGAGGTGAGGTTAGCTGTGGCTTTCCCTATTTCCCTGATCTCTCAGGTTTTCACCTCTATATCTGGCTCCATGTTTTTTATTTAATAATACCATTTAGAAATTCATCTACAATGTATGTTCATGTACGTGTGTGTTTGTGCATGCATGCATATGTGGTGTGTGCACATGTGTGCAATGTGTGCATGCCGGTACATGTGCACGTGTAAGCATGCTTGTGGAGGCTTGAGGTTGGTGTTGGGTGTTTTCCTCAATCTCTCTCCACTTTATTTTTTTTTTTTTTTGAGGCAGAGTTTCTCTCTGATCTTGGCAGTCACCAATTTGCCTAGGCTGGCTGCCAGCAAGCCCTGTGTATGCTACGATTACAGGTGGGTGCCACCATGACTGGCTTTTTCTGTGTGGATTCTGGGGACACAACCTGAGGTCCTCAAGCTTGTATAGCAGGCGCTTTACCCTCTCATCAACTCCCTTAGGAGGCGTTTAACAGAACCAGTGTGCCACAGTAAGGAAAGGAAGAGAACACCCAAGTTACTTTCTTTTACTTTTTATGTAGATGTGTTTGTGTATGCCTGTGTGTAAGTATGTACAGGTGAATGTGAGCTGGCCCTTGGAGATACATGTGCATGTGTGGGCATGTTTGTGGAGGCCTGAGGTTGGTGTCCAGCCGATCCCCCAATGGTCTCTGGCCCCACTGAAACTGGAGTTAGTTACTGTTCCTTATTAGCACCAGTCATTAAAAGGCTATGAATCAGGGACTCTGGAAACATCCTCCACCCCAGGACCCCCTGGAGCTGGAGTCACAGGCAACTGTGAGCCACTGTACGTGGGTGCTGGGAACCCATACCCATCTTGGGTCATCTGCAAGAGTAGCACACGCTCTGAATCTCTGAGCCCATTGAGAATTTGGCAGTTTCTAATGAGATCCCAGCTCTTGCCAAGATCCTGTCAATTTATAACAGGGGTTTTATGATTTCAGTCAATTAGGGAGACATTTGATGAGTGCTCTTTTGTTTTACATACCTATAGAGAATAGAGAGAAATTCATTCATAGCTTCCTGCTAGGAAATAGTAAGTGCCATTCAAAGTTGGTGTCTCTTTTATTCAAGTTTGGGTGAGTCATTCACAGCTAACACTATATTTAGTATTTGCCAAAAATGGGCATAATGTTACATGGAAGCAAATAACATTGTAGTCACCCAGCCTCCCACACTGTATGTCCCAGATGGGCTTCAGGAGGCCGGGATGGGTTTGCACATCTCAGACTTAGCCTTCTAACCCCACCCCCACCCCCACCCCCCACCCCAGCAGCTCCTGCCCCGAGGAGTTGGGGTGACCTTCCTGTCCATGTACACATCACACCATCCTACATGGCTCTGGAATCTGAAGGCCCCTTTGAGATCTAATTACAGCCTAATCTTATGGAAGCGTTTTCTCAATTAGTTCCCTCCTCTTCGATGACTCTAGCTTATGTCAAACTGACGTAAAAACTAGCCAGCATAACAATACTCTAAATATCCACCATCCTGTGACAAGTGACAAGATTCATATATAAAAATAAACCGACTAGAAATAGAACTTCCACAACAAGGAATGAAATCCGCATGTCAAAAGGGTGCCCCCCCTCCCCCCGTGTTGCGTTATATCCCGACTTGCTTTTCTGTCACTGGGATAAACACCATGACCAAAAGCAACTTGGGGAAGAAAGGGGTTATTTCATCTTACAGCTTATAGACCATGATGAAGGGAAGCCAAGGCAGGAACTCAAGCAGGAACCTGGAAGCCAGAACTGAAGCAGAGACCACAAAGGAGGCATGGCTTGTTTGTCTTGCCTTGCTCAGCTTAATTTTTCTATACAACCCAGGACCCCTTGCAATGGACTGGACCCTCCCAGAAATAGGCACTAATATTATAGGCTAATCTAATGGAGGCATTTTCTCAACTGAGGCTCCCTTTTCCCAGATGATTCTAGCTTGTGTCAAAGTGAGCAAAACAACAACAAAAACATACAGTACTATTCACCAGAGCCACGACCGTCCTATGGAGAAATGCACAAAGAAAATGCTGTCTATAGATAGAGTGCACACACTGTCAGTGGAGTCCTCCTGAAGGGTTCCAAGAGGTGCTGCTCAGCCTGTTTACTGACAGCCTTATTCCCAGAGGTTGCTGCTGGGGCATCACCTACGTGATCAAATTTCTAACTACGTATCCCAGGGCCTCATGAGTCATTGAATTACAAGAAACTGGAAGCTTGTTATGGTTGTGATGAGCAAGCCATCTGTGGTCTACTCTCTGTCAGCAAAAAGAGATACGGTAAAAATCACACACACACACACACACACACACACACACACACACACACACACACACATATACTCTTAGCATATCTATGCTTCCTTGAGATATTAACATTTTTCTAATGAGATCTCAAGTCTTTGTACTCTTAGGGTTCTCAGTTGTGAATTCCAAGGACTCAGAATTTTTGAAAGATGGAGTAACAACCTTTGAAAGTAGAGAGCTTTCTTCTGCCTACTCATGGTGAAATAGAATTATATGCCATAGGCATTACAGAAATCCAGCCATCATTTTATGGCGGTTACTAAGGCCTTTAGAGATTGGCTGCTGCCCTTGATATAACTAATAGCTATTGCCAAGCAGATGCTGGAAGCCAGTTTTACCAGATTACCCATCATGCACCGCTTCCCTTAATCCAAATCCTCATGCAGCCTCATGTCAGAAAGCTCAGTGAACCTTACATTTCATGTCCTGATCTATGAACACTGAACTATTCCGAGAAAAAAGCATAATGAAGTTTTATAAACATGCCCATGTTACTCTGCCTTCTGTTGACATAATGAGTCAGGAGACTGTCACCTTACAAAGAGAAAACTTTGCTTTGGCTTACGGTTTTGAAGGTTGCAGCCCATAGTTGGCTGGCCCTGTTGCTCTCAGTGCTGTGGAGAAAGTACTGCATCATTGTGTGAGCGTCTGGTGGAGAAAGACTTCACCTGCCTCATGGCCAAAAGTGAAAGGGAGAGAGAGGAGAGGGGAGGGGGAGGGGGAGGGGGAGGGGGAGAGGGAGCGAGCAGGTGTCTACCAGAGGAGGAGTGGCAGGCGAGACATTAAGTCCCTAACACTGGGCCTTTGCAGACATTCCAGATCCTATCTATAACATTTCCCCAGCAGAATATAGAACTTTGGTGACAAGCCTAGAAATCACATGCCTCAGACATACTGGTCCTTATGAAGATAGCAAACACATTTTAATGTTATTGGGCACGTGGCCTGAGAATCCATTGCCTCTGAATGGAGGATACAGTGTTGGGATATGGAAATGTTGGACTGAGGGATGTGCACGTGGTTTATGGGGGAAGCTGTAGTAAGATGACTCAGGCGGAATGTGTGAAGTGAGATAGCGTCAGTGGCAGCTGACTGTGGAAGTGATTTTATCTGGCACTGGAAGCCGAGGTAAGACGAGAGTGAGAAGAACTCGGTATAAACTTGAGTTGGCTTTATTTTACTCTGAGACCAGGAAAAGAGATACTTATTACTACAAGTGCAACTTCATTCCCTGAATTGGAACTATGTCTATTTCATTAAGCTTAAAAATGTTTTTACAAACCCACGTGAGTGAGGTCACTTAACTAGAGAGGGGCATATTGACTGAGTGTGATGCCACACGTCTGCAATCCCAGCAGTCTAGAGGCTGAGACAGGAGCATCATGAGTTCTAACAGAGACTCCCAGTGAGACCACGTGTAAACAACAAACAAACAACAACAACAAAACAGGGCATATTGGGCCAAATAATACCTCCACTCCCCACTATTACTTGGTTCCATCCGCCTGCCATCCTCACTGTGGTGGGGCCCATAGCAGCTCTATTCCTCATCTCCATCTCTGCTCAATGGTGTCATGGGAGTTTTGACTGCTCTGGCCACCGCTGTGCTCCAAGGAAAGGCCAGTCTCCACCACAATACTGCTTTAAGGAGCTCCCACCCAACAGTGCAAAGATGCGGAGTCCCACGGAGCTCATCGGAGGAGAGGGGGTGGGGGCCTTGTCCAATTTTACTGAATTCAGTGGGAGAGCAAACTTCAGACAGTACTAGTAAGTGTGGTTCCCTGTGCCACAGAGGCAGAGGCTCCAGATCCTGGGGCTGTTCCTACAACTGGTTTGTTTCTATTGTAGAGATGGAGCTTTTCCCAAAGCCTTCCCTTAAAGAAAAGGCTGCAAGATGAGAAAACAGATTCAGAGGGGGGAAAGCCGGGACCACTAGTCCCAGATGATAGAGACAGAGATGACAAGAATCTAGGTTCTAGCCGGGCGGTGGTGGCATACGCCTTTAATCCCAGCACTCGGGAGGCAGAGGCAGGCAGATCTCTGTGAGTTCAAGGCCAGCCTGGTCTACAGAGCGAGATCCAGGAAAGGCACAAAGCTACACAGAGAAACCCTGTCTCGGGAAAAAAAAAAAAAAAAAAAAAAAAAAAAAGAATCTAGGTTCTAGGTGGTTCAAACGACACCACTGTCTACTTTCTCTTGTTCTGCCTCAGTTCCCCTCCTACCAAGTCTTCAACCATGAAACACTCTGTCTATAGGAACCAGAATGCCAAGGTCACTACAGAATATGCTTTTAATAAACTCTTTACTGTTGGTGCTGAAGCTGTGATCATTCTGACAGATGTCCAAGACATAGCAACAGCGTAATGGCACAATTGCCTGTTTACTGGATAGGTCACTGTGGATGAGCGTCACAGACCAGTTTCACAAGCATTATCAGAGTTTAAAAGATTAATCCTAACTATGTACTTGGAAATCCAGTCACTTATCTATCCATCCATCCATTCACCTGTCACTCATCTATCAATCCATTTATTTACCCATCCAACCATTTAGCCATCATCCATCCATCCACCCATCACCCATACATCCAACTAACCATCCATTCATCCATCCAACTGTCTATTTTTCCATTCACCCATCCACTATTTTCTGTCATCGAATGGTCTGGCACATACCTGCTGAGCTTCTGTTATGTAGTATGTTGTAAAAAGAGTGATACCCTGAGTCAACAGTGAACAAGATAGGGTACTTGTGGTAGTTTGAATGTAATTGGCCCCCATAATCTCATAGGGAGTGGCACTATCAGAAGGTGTGGCTTTGTTGGAGTAGGTGTGGCCTTGTTGGAGGAACCGTGTCACTGTGGAGGTGGGCTTTCCTATGCTCAGGATGCCTCCCAGTGGCTCAGTTGCCTGCAAGATGTAGGACTCTTAGCTGCTTATCCAGCACCATGTCTGCCTCCTTGCCACCATGCTCCCCGCCAGGATGATAATGGACTGAACCTCTGAAACTGTAAGTGAGCCCCCTCAATTAAGTGTTTTCATTTATAAGAGTTGCCACGGTCATGGTGTCTTTTCATAGCAATAAACCCCATAATTAAGATAGTACTGTTTACAGGTTCTTAGATTTGTACCCTCATAGCTACCAGTTACTGAAAAGCATGGAACACTCGATTCATAAGCAGTCCTCACTGAATAAACTATACATATACATATTAATAAACTATTACTATACATATACAATGAAGTACAATATCTCATTGATCATTTGTAATATCAACTACATATTGAACCAATAATATTTTGGATATAATTGGGTAAGTAACATATTATTAAATTAATTTCATGCTTTACTTTTTAAAAATGTAGTTTGCATTATATAATTTAATGTCTTATATTTCCAGAATGATGCAGATATGGAAAGAAAGCTGTATTCTAAATAAATAGATGAATTTTGAGTGATTCTAGTGGTAAGTAAAAGATGCTCCTGAGTCAAGAGAATAGGATATACCTTGGTCTTCCCTACAGAGTTGGGAAGAATGTGTGGAAAGAAGTACATGTTCCTGTAAGTGTCTGATTTTTGTCTTCTTGTGTGTGCGATTTTAACAAGCAGGGATTTAAATTGTGGTGCCGTTTTAGGGTTTGCACATTCATTCATTTTCACTGGTCATGGTCAATTATTACATCAGTTGTGATGGCAATGATGCCAGCCCTGGTGTTAATTAATGACGGTTGGACTGCATTTTGTGGAGAAGTTATAAATGGGGTGTGTGTGTGTGAATGAGTGTGCGTGTGTTGTGTGGAGTGCATGTACATAAGCATGTGAGACCGAGTGCATACAGAGACCCAAGGAGGATGCCAGGTACCTTCCTCTCTTGCTCTCTACCTTGTTCTCTTGAGACGGGCTCTTAACCGAGAGGGAAGCTTGTCATTTCACCTAGGCTGGTTGGCCGACGAGCTCCCAGGAACTCTCTGACTTGGCCTCCTGATGCCGGGCCTACAGGCATGGGCAGTCATGCCTGGCTTTTTATGAATGCTATGTAAACATAAGGACTTGAGTCCAAAACCCCTAGCACCCACAAGAAAGGCAGGTACACTGCGTTTGCAACCCCAGCACTGAAATAGGGCAGAGACAGGCAAATTTTAGGGGTTTACTGACCAGCTGGTTTACATGAAAGAACAAGCTCCAGGTTCACTAAGAGACCTTGCCTCGAAATAAGGTGGAGAGTGATAGAGACAGACATCACAGACATCATGTGGCTACCTCTGGCTTTGGCACGTACACATATGGGTGATCAAACCTGTACACAGATGCACACACCCCTACACACACACACACACACACACACACACACACACACACACACACACACACACCTCAAAATATCTAGCTAGGGTTCCCCTTTTCTTCTTGCATCCCACATTATTACTGGGACCTGCTGTGCTCCAGGCACTTAGTGTGGTGCCGGGGTTCAATGGACAAGTGAAACCAGAGAAGTCTCTGTGCCCGGACAGCTGGTAGACATGAATCATACCACTTGAAAGCCTTTGGCTACACGGAGAACTTCTAAGGTCCCTTGCGGCTCTCTGAAATGAAGTATTTCTTTTTCGTCTGGTGCTTGTTAACTGTCAAAGAGGAGACTCATCAGTTCCTGGCATCCAGGGACCCAGAGCAGCAGGAATTTGCCTGTCAGGCTGTGGAGAGTGTCCCTGTCCTGGCTTTGGTCCACACTGCTCTCCGAAGCAGAAGTCACTCTGGGATCCTTGCCTCCCACCTTTCCTCACGCCCTTCCTCCCATGCTGGTTTCTGTGGTTACTGCGTGACACTTTTTGCCCACTGAGCTTGCTGCTGCCTGTGCTGAATTGGATTTCTCTTGGCTCCAGTCCTGGCCTCTTCTCTGAACGTTCTGGCCATTAGCCTGGAGCTGACTGGTGCTGGCCTCGGGGGTTTGACACCAACAGAGCTACCTCCCCCAGAATAGCTGAAGTGGGCCTCCTGACTGAGTCCATTCTTCCCCGCCTTCTCTTTCAGCCTCATCAACTGTGGCGCTGTCGGGGCCTCTGCAGTGGAACGTCTGCCCAGCTTTGGGGTCCGCTAGTTTACCCGGTACGAAACAAGTGGCATCTGTGTCCCTGGCATTGACTAGAGGCTGAGCCTCTGCAGTCACAGCCATAGAACTCCCTGCTTCGTTAGGAAGAAAGGTGGCAAGGACAGCCACCCCCATACTTCCCATGTCTGAGACAATTTAAAGGGAGGAAAGACTGGTTTTAGCTCAGGGTCTCAGAAGTTTCAGCTCTGTTGCCTCTGTGGTGGGTTCAAAGGTCATGGTGGGAGTATGTGATGGAGCAAAGCTGTTTATGTCACTTCACAGAGGCCAGGAAAGAAAAGGCAAAGGGAGGCAAGGCCTTGGGTCCCGATATCTGCTTAAAAGACCTGCACTCCGTGATAGAACTCCTTTCCGTTAGTTTCACCTGCTGGTGTTTTCACATCTCCCCCAGGACACTGTGCAGGTCCCAGGAATCAACTCAAGTCACCAGGCTTGGCAGTGGGTGCTTTTATCCTCGGACCATCTCTGCAGCCTGCATTTTCTTTATGAGGCTATGGGAAGGTGTCGACAGCAGCAAGTTTGCTGCCTTAATTATAAATGCTCTTTTTCTGTCCTGTCCCAGTTAAGTTGTTTGTGTGAAAAATGTGCCGTTGGGTTCCGGAGGGTGCTGGGGATCAGTTCTCTTGTGGTTTTTCCTGTTTGGAAAACAGTGTCCGGCTTGCCTCCGGATACAGAGTAGCCGTTCCTTGACCCCTGCTGTTTGAGGGGTATATAAGCCCATGTTGGTACGAGCTGAAACTGGGTGTCTAGAGTGCTGTTTAACCTCGGCGTCCCTTGCCAGATTTCGTGCTCCAGCTGTGCGGGCCGCAGCAGGAAGGCATGAAAATAGATGCACATGCTAAATCCACCATCCTTACCTAAACCTTTGCTAATGATATCACGCAATCCTCGTTTTTCCCACAACATAAAAACACCACCTTTCTCATCTACTAAATTCTTGCATACACTGGGCTGTGGTTCAGCTCTTCGTCTAGTAGTCTAACTTGGTCAAAGTCAAGCTTATTGTATCATAACACCTTTTTCAAAACCATTCTTATTTAACTTTAAAAAAATTATTTTTTATACCTTATAGAATTCCTCACCCTTCTAGATATTTCTATGTAAATTATTTTCAAACATTTATTTTTCATAAAACTGTCAATTGATAATAGAAACAATAATCAAATAGAAACCAATTTAATAAAACAACAACAAGAAACCCAAAAGTCCCTTGACTCCATTGAGATGCTCACTGGAGAGTCAGAGACTTTGTATTAGTGAATGGGAGAATTGGTGTGTATTTATGCTAAGATTTTTCATCAGGCACTATGCTTCCAAATACTTAGAACATGTTAGTCGAGTCAAACAGGTTTTATAATTTTATATTTCTGAGGTCTTTGCTGTTACACCTTTTAAATTTTTGTTGTTGTTGTTGGGTGGATTTTTTGGTGTTGTTTGTATTTTGAGTCAGGATCCCGGACTGGAGAGATGGCTCCACTGTTAAAGGTTAGGCTCCCAACCAAAAATATAAGAGACAGGATCTTACTATGTGGCCCTGGCTAGCCTGGAACCAGCTAAGCAGACCATGTGTCTAACTCAGAGACCTGCCTCCCAAGTGCTGGCATTAGAGACGTGTGCCACCAGACCAAATTTCTATTCTTTGTACAAATTTTGGCAAGGTTTTTCTGTAATGGGCTATGTTGTCAAGATTTCCCCCCTTGTAGGCATATAATTTACTTAACTCTGGCACTGGAGTGTAAATTCAGCCACAGATGATACCTACATGAATGAAAGTGTTTCATTAAAACTTTATTTATAAAAACAAGTAGTGGGCTGGAGAGATGGCTCAGAGGTTAAGAGCACTGACTGCTCTTGCAGAGGTCCTGAGTTCAATTCCCAGCAACTACATGGTGACTCACAACCATCTGTAATGAGATCTGGCACCCTCTTCTGTATACATAATAAATAAATAAATGAATAAATAAATAAATCTTAAAAAACAAGTAGTGGGCTGGGTTGCTGTACCTGGGCTATGCTTTGTTGATTCCTGACTTTGGAGATGTTTCATAGAAAAACAGTCAATGGGAGGCTGCTATGGCTCAGTGGGTAAGGTCCCTGCGGAGAAGCCTGACAACTTGGGTTCAGTCCCTGGGATCCATGACAGGGAAGAGGAGGCTGATTCCTGGAAGTTGTCCTTTGACCTTCACAGTAGCACTATGGCAGGTATATACACACAGAACACACACACACACACACACACACACACACACACACACATACACACACACACACATACACACGAACGTACACAGACACACATACACATGCACAGACACACATAGAGACACACACAGAGACATGAAGACATACACAGAGACACACAGACACACATGCACACATACACACAAACACACAGACACACATATACACACACAAACACACACTAAATAAATGTAATAATTTTTTTTTAAAAAAAAGTAAAACAATCCATTAATATAAAAAGGAAGGAGGAAGTGCAGGTCTTGAATCAGTTGTCCTCAGGAAACATCCAGAATGAGGGGTCTAGGAGTTGTTTGGGGGTGTACCTTATTTCCTCATAACTTTATGCAGCATCTGATCTCACCCTATCTACCTGTGTTCAAATCTCCCCCTTACGTTGCAGAACTGGTGAAGAGCCTATGCTTTGCCTGTCTCTGAAACTTTCTCAGCACACTGATGTAATGCAGAGAGTCAATACACATCATTTAATGAGTACATGAAGTTGTGGGAAGAGACATTTTCTAAGGACACACACAAGAAGAATCTAGTTCTGGTTCCTTAGTGGCAGCTGTTGGGTTCTGGTTGGTGTGTCTATGGCCCTCTTCCAGGCTATCCCTTATCTTTGCTGATAACTGAGTTTAGCCTGAGTCTCCATTCTGTGGTGCTCTAAGCGTTCATTGTCTACAGTGTGGAAAGCTGCTCTGTGCTGTGAGGCTGGGCTGTGTTTCTGCAGTTTGCACGCTGATTCGCTGATTCCTGGGACATGCATCGCACCATGGATGGTGTGAGTTCTTGACCTAGGTCAGTCATTCTTCTACTCCCCCATTTCTCTCCTAAAATAGAGGAGAAGAATTAGAACACTTTTTAAGAAGTGTAGGACAGTCTCCCTTCCCTTTGTAATAATCAGCTTCCAGATCGTCAGCCCCAGCCAGCAGTTCCTTCTGACTGTGCACACAACATGGGACTAGCAGTACTATGTGCCAGGGGAATCCGTTTGCTCAGATGCATGTGGTAAATACATGTACCCACGTGCTGGGACAAGAATACACACAGAGCCATCTGCAGAACTGGATAAACACAGGAGCAAGTGATGAGGAAAAGTGTTACATTTGCAAAACGAGGAAGGGAAATCCCAAACCATCTAGCCACCAGAAAGCAGGGTGATGTTCAAAGCTATTTTCTCAGAACCAAATGCTGACTGGGTTGGAGGGAGTATGGCTGAGAGGCACAGAGTTATGTTCTTTGTTCCAAATACTCTTCCTTCCTTCCTTCCTTCCTTCCTTCCTTCCTTCCTTCCTTCCTTCCTTCCTTCCTTCCTTCCTCCCTCCCTCCCTCCCTCCCTCCCCCCCTCCCTCCCCCCCCCCTCCTCCTCCCTCCCTCCCTCCCTCCCTCCCTCCCTCCTCCCTCCCTCCCTCCCTCCCTCCCTCCACCTCTTCTTCCGTGATGGTCTCTCAGACTTGGGGGTGATGGTGCATGTGATACAGATGTCTCAGTTGTGGCTGAGCACTTCACAACCACACTTATTCTCCACACTTTGACCATCTGTGATTTCTTTTGTTGTTGTTAACCACTGTCCACTGATTCTAATGCTTTCCATGAATACTCCCGGAAGATCTCCCATGTGTTGTGTTAGGATAGCACAGATCTTGCTAATGTTCACCTCACAGAGACCCTCTTCTGATGCATTAGGCTATCCCTGCCTTCAGAAATATCTCTGTGGCATCCTCTGCTCCCACGCTTTTAAGTCGTCACAATAGGTCTGGCAGAATCTTTCCATTTTTCTTTAGAAATAAGACATAGGTAGACACAATGTAATCCTTAAATGCTGAGATCTCCTAGCCCAAGGGGAGAACTAGCAGATATTAAAACATCCCCATAGTCTGAACTCCACCTGGAAAGTGGTTAGTTACTCCTGTGACAGTCCTGCCACTGTTGCGCACTTGTTGTAACACACGGGGCTCACAGCTGAGTAGGACTATTAGTAACAACTCTCTTCCAGAAGGCCCACAGCACCCTAGATACGATGAAAACCAGTCAACAGGGAGCAAAGATTTCTGCTCGGTCTCGGCCTAAAACCGAAGCACATGGTTCAGCAATAGTGCCTTACTGCCTTTTCTGGTGGGCAACCAACAGCAGCGGCAATGCGCTGCATTGTTTTGGATGACTCAGAAACCTCCCTGACCAGCACGGAGCTGATATGTTTTTATAAACAACTTTTATTGAGTTATAGTCCTCATAAAACAATCATTTTTAAAGTGCATTGTGACATGAATTGCTAAATGGTCTTTTAATAAAAAAAAAAACCCGGAACCTAATATTGGGGTGAAAGCTGAAAGATCAAAGAAGCAGAGCAAGACACAGCCACCACCTCTTACCTCACCCATTCCTCAGCCTGAAAGAGCTCCAGCCAAAAGGGCTTTCGGCGAAAGGGGTTCCTCAGCTGAAAGGCTTTAGTTCCTGTCTCCTCACGCCTTATATACCTTTCTCCGCCCACCATATCACTTCCTTTTTAGTGCTGGAATTAAAGGCGTGTGACTTCCCAAGCAAAGGCATGAGATCTCAAATGCTGGGATTAAAGGTGTGTGCTACCACTGCCTGGCTCTGTTTCTTTCCTAGACCAAGTCAATCTCATGCAATCCAGGGTGGCTTGAACTTACAGAGATCCAGATGGGTCTCTGCCTCCCGAGTGCTAGGATTAAAGGTGTGTGCCACCACTGCCTGGCCTCTATGTTTAATCTAATGGCTTGTTCTATTCTTTGATCTTGAGTCAAATTTTATTAGGGTACACAATATATCACCACAGTACATAATTTATTGTTCTTCATATATTTTCAGAGCTATCTAATTATCACCATAATCTAATTTCACAACATTCTGATCACCCCTCCCAAAGTGTCTGTGTTCATTAGCGCTCATCTTCCTCATGCCTAGATCTAGAAATTGTTAACATATTTCTTGTATAATGTTGTACGGGACGTTCCATGTAAATGGAATCCTACACTGTGTACTCTTCTGTGCCTTTCTTCTCCTATATAGGTTAGTGTTTTGAGACTTATTAATATTGTATAATGTATTAGCACTTCATTCCTTTTTATTGCTGAATAGTGTTCTATTGTATGGGCATACCATATCTGCCTATCAGTTGATGACCATTGATGTTTACCTTTTGGCTATCATGAATAAAGTTTCAATGAAGCTTTGTGTATTCCTTTTTGTACAGACATGTTTTCATTTCTCTTGAGTAAATAACTATAAGAATAATGGTAGCTCATGTGGTAAATGTATTTTTAATATTTAACTGCCAGACTATTTTTTAAAAACACATTGCCTAATTTTACAAAATTTTCTTCAGTGTAATGACTACTGATATTGAACATCTTTTCATGTTATTACTGGACATTTGTACATATTTTTAGAGAAATATCTATTCGATTTCTCCATTTTTAGCTTGGGCTTTTCTTAGTTTCTTGCTGAGTCATAAGAGTCATTATGTATTCTACAGCATCCACTCAAGTAAAGGACTGTGAATATAGTGTCTTGCACATAGTAGGCCCTCAACAAATATCTGTTTACAAGACGGTGTGAAAGTAAGTAGCTGGAACCTCTGGCTTTGGATGTACAGAATCGTAATATCAAGAATATGCTCAATCTTTATTTTTTTCAGTACAGACTTTGAATTTAAAGGTCCGTTTGTGCTGCCTGCCTCCATCTATTGATGGAGCCTTGGGCTGCATCATCCTCGCCTAGCCCCACAGCCAGTGCCCCCAGCCTGCACAGGGCCCTTTCATTCTCTTTCTTTCACTTTGGCACAGAGTGTGTCTTGCAACAAGTTGAATAAGGCAGCCTGAAGTTTTGCCAGAGTCATGAGATGAGGAAGCATAAGCAAGAGAAAGAGCCGCTGGGGAGGCTGGGCAGTCGAGGAGGGCCAGAGGAAGCTTGCCATCACGTGGTTTAGATGGTTCAAACATGATTAAATGCCAGAATTAGTTCAAGCCCTTTAGACTTTCGGGAAGCCTGGCCCTTCCCCTCAGTCATTTGTTTATTACAGTCTGGTGGGCTTGTTAGGTCACTTCCCCAAACTCATGAGCAAATAGTTTGTTTGTTTTTTTTTTCTAGGTAGAAGAGGAATGTGGTCATTCCAGCCACGGAGGCAAACGATTCTAGGGGACCAGCACGTGATGTGAACTTAAAAACTCTAGCTCCAGTCAAGTTGTCACGGTGGAAATAGCCTGGCACAGAGGGGACCACCCTGAGTAGAGCGTGCAGGAGAAGTGCTGGAGTTTTTTGTGCCACTAGTACGGAGGAAATACATTTGAATGTGTGTCTAGTTAGGTGCACCTGGGAATCGAAAGGGAAAGCGGCGTTGAAGTTACCAGGTCAACAGTAGGAACTAGGGCTTGATTGCTGGGTTAGACTTGAGGCTGTGTGAGTGACCACATGGAGATGTTGACAGTGCCCCTCATAACTGTCTTCCTAAGTTTTCTCCTTCAGAACTCAAATCTTCCATGCCCTGGCTTTCCTTAATTTACAACACTATTGTCTTTTAGTGTGTTATGCAACTAGCTCATTTATTATGTTTATTGTCCACTGTCTGTCTTCCTCCCTCCCAGGTCTCCGGGGGAGAAACCTTCACTGTGTGTTGGTTGACTCTAGAAGGCCTGAAACACACAGCAGGTGGCTACTCAGGAATTGTTGGTGACAAATAACAGGGCCACCCTCCTGGAACCGTTAGGAAGAAGAAATGACACGGGGTTGTGGACAGCTTGCATTACAACACAGGAGGGTGAGCACGACCTCAGGAGGATGACCATGTCTCCGTTGGCCATAGACAATGCCACCCCTCACCTGTTCCTGGTAAAGGACAAGAGTGGGGCTCATTTTACTTGGTAAGTTTATGGGTCTTCTGCACGTAAGCATTTTACTCATCCGTTTAAGAAACTCAGCAATAGTTGTCTCCTGGTTGCCAAGTATCTTTGACGCTAAAAGCAATGACCTAATTATCTCTTTGCCTTCTAGAACCTTCCATCTGTGGGCTCTTGTTGAGGAACTGTAAGAACAGAATTAAGTGGACGCGCTTGTGACCCACATGCACAGTCAGCAACAGTACATGCATTGTCATCTGTAGGGTCCTTTGCTCACTTGGGGGAGGTTTTCACTGATCAGTTTATGTGACCGGAGCGTTTACCCAATGAATAGAATCAACACAGTCCTTTTGTTGATGAAGAGGCTGAGCTCAGGAGGACAGATAACTCTGCAAAGATACCTGTCTGCTGAGAGCCCTTGATCACATGACCTGAGAGCGTCCCTGTCTGACTTTAACTCAAAGTTCTGCATTACTTTATGACAAGCAGGCTTTTCTCATTATTTCCTACAATACACTCTATTCATTAGTGTGTATTCATTGTACAAAATAACAATAGATCTCATTGTGACATTTTTTACTGGCATCATACCATACTTTGATCATATTTCATCTTCTCTATTATTCTTGCTGGTCTCCCTCCCTCTTGCCCTGAAGGACACTAACTGTGAAGGAAGGAAGGAAGGCATTCAGTTCTAATTCTGTCTGGTCCACGGCAGCTGCATTTCTTGTCATGTTCCTTTGCTTCCCTCTAGTGGTGATCTAGCCTCAAATCACCTATGGGGTATGTATGCGTAGTTGTGTATGATGAATATGGTGTGTGTGTATATGTGTGGAGTATATAGTGTGTATAGTGTGTGTATGGTGTATGTGTGTATGCTGTGGAGTATGTGTGTGTATGAGAATGGTGTTTGCATATGTGTGGTACGTATAGTGTGTGTGTGGTGTGTGTATGTTTGTGGTGTGTGTGCGCGCGCGAATGATTGCGTCAACCTGATGATGGCATTTAGAATCAGAATGGAAACAACTACCTGGGCTTGTCTGTGAAGGATTGCCTAGATTATATTAACTGAGGTAGGACCCACACTAAATGTGGATGGTCTCCCCTGGCCTGGGCTGGAGTCCCAGATGAATAGAGAAAATGAGCTGAGAAGCAGCATCCATCACTGCTTCCTGAATGCAGACGCCTCGTGACCAGCTGCCTCATATACTTGTATTTTCTACCGTGGAGGGATGTGTCCCTTGGAACTGTGCTCCAAAGCAACCCTTCCTTCCTTAAGATGCTTTTCTCAGGTATTTTCTCAGCAGTAGCACAAGTACAAGTAACTAATCCAATCTGTGTATATATTCATAATGTGTATATAATATTAAAGTATATGTGCTGTATTGCTGTTGTTAATTACTAAAAGAACAAAGAAGCCGAGCTTTATTGACTCTCTCCCTCCCTCCCTCCCTCCCTCCCTCCCTCCCTCCCTCCCTCCCTCCCTCCCTCACACTTAATGTATGTGAAACACTGTATTTAGTATCAAGGATGTGGAGATAAGCATTTGGGCCTGTATTTCCTCCTCTAGAATGTTCTGACTTCTCTTCTGCATCAAAAGAAGCCAGGGGGACTGCAGGGGAGTGGCGTCAGCTATTGCTGTCCTTTTAGTGCAAGATTAAACTCTGGGATCCTGAGACACCAACCCAGGAAATCAACTGCTTTTAATTTAGCATCTATCTGCACACTGAATCCTATTTCAGTCCCCCACCCTCTCTCCTTCGATTCCTCCACCAGTCCTCTTCACTTCCTAGTTTATTCCTCTGTCCCCCAGTATGCTGGGTAGGGATGTTAGGCACAGACTGGACAGCCCAGTCTGTCCCATGGCTTGCTCCCAGGCCTGGAGAAACTGCTCCCCTCTGAGCCACAACATCCAACTTTTAGCAGTCTGTAGATGGTAAACACTCAGAGGTTGGGTAGAGGGGGAGTCAGACTTCTCAGTGACCCTAAGGGATTTGCAAAGAGCATCCTAGTCAAAACAAAGCCAGACTCAGTGTAGGTAGACCCGTGTTTGGAACTGGGGCAGAGGGAAGAGCTCTGTATGTTCTCACACAAAGGCCCACATGGCTCCTTTTGATCTTCTGATAACTATGGAGTCCAGCTCAGTGTCCAGGACTTGATCATTGCCATTCTGGATCATGAGTCTCTTGCTCACTGCCAGGTTGCTGCTGACCTTGTGAGATATCACATGATAACCACAGAAACAACTCTGTGTACTGTGATAGTAGCCTGGAGGACCTAGGGTGTCTGACACACTGTCACAGACAGTTCTAATCTAGACACACCTTATTCTTGTACCTGAGTGAAAGTCTTTACTTCTCCTGCTAGAGTGGAAACATCTAAGGGCCTCAGTGCTGCTAACTGATTTTTCTCTTCCAAGTGTTTGGAACGTGGTTGGGGACTAATAATCTCTAATTTCATACAGAAAGAAAAGAAGGAATGAGTTGGGCATGGTGGTATAGACCTGTAATCCTAGCACTTGAGGCTGAGGCAGGAAGGCTGAAAGTTTCAGATCAGCTCGAGTTGCAAAGTGAGCTCAAGTTTGGGCTGTATAGCCACCCCAACAACTCCTTCCCCCTCAAAAGCAAGCATGAATAATTACTGGCCTTGGCAATATTTTCTTCTCACACACAATTATTTTTTCCTAAGTAGAGTTGCTAGGTATGTGCAGTATGAGGGCTTGAGGAGAGGCCTTTGTAATCTCCACGGCAAGGTCTATGACATACGAGGACATTTGAAGAGAAGGCAAAAAACACCAGGCTGCAAAAACCAAAAAGGGCAGGAGACTGACTGGTTAAAAAGGGGGGGGGGGGGCGGCCGGGCGGTGGTGGCGCACGCCTTTAATCCCAGCACTCGGGAGGCAGAGGCAGGCGGATCGCTGTGAGTTCGAGGCCAGCCTGGGCTACCAAGTGAGCTCCAGGAAAGGCACAAAGCTACGCAGAGAAACCCTGTCTCGAAAAAACCAAAAAAAAAAAAAAAAAAAAAGGGGGGGGGGGGTCATAGACTCTGATGACTGAGAGACAGGGTTCAGGTCTAGTTTTACCAATAGGAAGGAATAAAAGTATATATAAATTTCACATGAAGTTAGAAGAGAAACACATTGTGGGTGTGGGGTGTTAGAAGGAGGGAGCTGTGGTGGAAATAAGATACATTGTACAATCTATGCAATTTCCCAAGAATAATTTTTTTAAATACTTACTTCTACCCTTCTGATTGTCACACACAATTAAAAGCAAAAATCTAATGGAACTGAAAAGAGAAATATTCAGGAAAGAAGAGTGTATGCATACAGTACTTGTCAAAAGCAGCTTAAGGGGTAATTTATTTTGGATCCATTTTAAGAAAGGATAGCATCCATTACAGTGGGGAAAGATATGGACGCCCCAGTGTGAGGTGACTGGCTACCTCATGTCACACTAGGAAGCAGGGCAAGGCTGTGAAGCCGCAAGGCTTTGGTGACCCGCTTCCTTTAGAGAGGCTGCATTCTAAAGGTTCCAAAGCCTTCCCAAACAGGCCTCCAGCTGCTGCACCGCCACCTCAGAGGGCATCTTGGCCATCCATCGTCAGCCTTGGCAGCAACTAGCTATGCTTTTAGTTTTGAAAGTGGAGAAAAAGAGTAACTTTCTTTGAAAAAGAACTTTCTTTGAAACTCCTTTAGGTTTGTTTGTGAAAAGACATCTAAATCATCATGTAGGTTTAAAATGTACACCGTGGCCTGGAGAGATGGCTTAGTGGTTAAGAGCATTGGTGGCTCTTCCAGAGGTCCTGGGTGTGACTCCCAGCACCCACATGGAGGCTTACAACTGTCTGCCCCTTCAGGTTCAGTGGCTCTGAGTCCTCTTCTTGACCCCAAGGGCACGAGGCACATAATGGAACACAGACATACACGCTGGCAAAACTCTCATACACATTAAAAAAAAATGTTTAAAGTAATAAAACCAACAGCATAAAATGCACAGCACATTTAGAAAAATCCTTGTCTGTAGCTAGAGTTTTCCTGCCTGGCCCATAGTCAGGACAAATCTCTTTCATCCACCAATCCCACAGCCGCTCAGACCCAACCAAGTAAACACAGAGACTTATATTGCTTACAAACTGTATGGCCATGGCAGGCTTCTTGCTAACTGTTCTTATATCTTAAATTAACCCATTTCTATAAATCTATACCTTGCCACGTGGCTCGTGGCTTACCAGCATCTTCACATGCTGCTTGTCATGGTGGCGGCTGGCAGTGTCTCTGACTCAGCCTTCCACTTCCCAGAGTTCTTCTCCTCCTTGTCCCGCCTATACTTCCTTCCGCCTGACTACTGGCCAATCAGTGTTTTATTTACTAACCAATCAGAGCAACACATTTGCCACACAGAACATCCCACAGCACTTGTCTTAGAATTAATTTGTTCAAATTGGAAGTAGCTTTCCATATCTACAACAAACCATCCTAACTAAAATTATTATATTTTTAAATTTAAAAATACATTCTAAAGCAGTTTATGTTACCAATAAACCAGGCCACTAAAAACAATGTTTTTCTATCTCTGGAAGGATGAATTTACACACTGTGTACATAAGTGATTCTTTTGAGACAGAGTATCACTCTGTAGTCTTTGGTGGCTTTGACTTCCTGCTGACCCTGCCTCAGCCTCCTGAGTACTGAGACCCATATTCTGACTTTTTTTTTTTCCCAACTCAGGGTTTTTTTGTGTAGCTTTGGAGCCTGTCCTGGAACTCACTGTGTAGCCCAGGCTGACCTCAAACTCACAGAGATCCCGAGTGCTGGGATTAAAGGCATGTGCCACCACTGCCCGGCCCATATTCTGACTTTTAGTTACGGAATTTGGCAGTTAAATAATGTTAAGTTGCCCCTCCCTGAGAGGGGGACTAAAATTAAACTTGCATATTTATTCTCTTGAAGCAGTTGCTCTGGTTGTAATAAAAACCTGGCAATAACATTTTTAAATGAAATAAGGCAAATAACAGCAGTCGTCACACTAGTGACCAGGAGGTGGCAAGCTAGTTCCTTACACTTCCTGCTCCTTCTGTTTCAGAGACACCTGCACCTCAGTGTAGAAAGAAACTGATGGCTACTCTTCATTATCAAGTCACACTCTAGAATCACCTAGAAGTGAGGAGGCTCAGCAGCACTAGTGCTCAGCTCCCTCTCTCCTAACCATTAACACCAGGTCCCAGCCCTTGAACTGCTTCTGCCCGTATTCAGGGCAGGACTTCCTACCTCAGCACACCCAAGCAAGAAAATCCCTCACAGGAATGTCCACAGCCCAATCTAATCTAGAAAGCACCTCATTGAGATTCCCTTCTTAGGTGTCTTAGTTAGGGTTTCTATTGCTGGCAAGAAACACCATGACCATGACAACTTTTATAAAGGAAAACATTCAATTGGGGGCGGCTTGCTGATAGGAGGTTCAGTTCATTATCATCATGAAGGGGAGTATGGTGGCATGCAGGCAGATGTGGTGCTGGAGTTGAGAGTGTTACATCTTGCAGGCAACAGAAAGTCAACTAAGACACTGGGTGGTATCCTGAGCATAGGAAACCCTGACCCCACAATGGCACACTTACTTCAACAAGGCCATAACCACTCTAACAAAGCCACACCTTCTAATAGTGCCACTCCCTATGAGATTATAGGGGCCAATTACATTCAAACTACCATATTCCTCTCCCTGGCTCCCATAAGCTTGTAACAATATAATGCAAAATGCATTTAGTCCAACTTCAAAAGTCCCCATAGTTTATCATAGACTCAGCAATCTTTAGAAGTTCAAAGTTCAAAGTCTCTCCTGAGATTCATGCAATCTCTTAAATGTAATCCCCTATAAAATCAAAATAAAGAAGGCCACATACTTCCAATATATAATGGCACAAGATATATATTACCATTCCAAAACGTAGGGAGGGGAGCATAGTGAGGAAATACTGGACCAACGTAAGACCGAAAACCAGATGGGCAAACTCCAAACTCTACATCTCATGTCTCATGTCAAAATGCTCTTCAGATCTCCAATTCTGTTTTTGTTTTTGTTTTTGCTTTGTTGACTGCAACACACTTCTTTCTCTTGCACTGTTTCCACTTCCTGTTAGCAGCTCTCCTCTGGAAGTATCCCATGACTCTCTGTTAAGTCAGAACCATGTGGCCAAAGCTGCCAAGTTCTGCTGCTTTCTGGGGCTGGAACATGTTCTTCTCGCTCAATTCTATCTTCACCAGCTTTCTGTCTTTCATTGTCTAAGCTTGGCTGTCCTGAAACTTGCTCTGTAGACCAGGCTGGCCTCAGATTCAGAGATCTGGCAGCCTTCCCAGTGCTGGGATTAAAGGTGTGCCCCACCACATCTGGCTTTAAGCTTTTCTTTAGTTTCTTTTCCCAAGTTGGAAATGTAGCTGGGTGGGATCTTGCCCTAAGGTCGCCATTCCCTTTATTCTATTTCTTAATCTGTTTATCTTCTTGAACACAGGATTTAGCTCCATTCTACTTCCTGGTGCTTTTTCTCTCCTTAAAATTTACATTTTGTAATTTACCCTGCTCAGCATACTCCTTTTCATGATAAATCTTCATTAGAGTTACCACTAATAACCACACAACAGAGTCTATACTAGGCTGTTTTGAGATTTCTTCTGCCAACAGAATTAATCCAAAACTCTTCACTTTAGCCTCAGGCAGACTCTTTGGACAAGGGCAAAAGGTAGCCATTTTCTTCACCAAAATATCACAAGAATGATCTTTAGGCTACATACTAAAATTCTTCTCCTCTTAAACCTCTTGAGCAAGCCCCTGACAGTTCATATAACTCTTAGCCACCTCTGTCATCCATGCTCCTACTAGTATGGCCCTTTAAGCATTTCAGTGTTTTTATAACACAAAGTACCAAAGTCCAAATTCCTTTGAACAAACACATGGTCCAGCCTGTCACAGCCATACCACAGTTCCTGGTATTAACTTCTGTCTTAGGGTTTTCATTGCTGTGAAGAGACACCATGACTATGGCAACTCTTGTAAATGAAAACATTTAATTGGGGTATCTCACATTTTCAGAGGTTCAGTCCATTATCATCATGAAGAGGAGCATGGCAGTGTGTAGGCAGATGTGGTGCTGAAGCTGAGAGCGCTTCAAACTACCACACCAGGTGATTCAACATTGTGTCAAGTTGTCAATCAAAATTAACCACCTTAGGGCCTGGAGATGGATCAGCAATTAAGAGTGTATCCTGATCTTGCAGAGGATCCCACTTTCCATTACCCAGGCATGCTCACAATCACATGTAACTCTAGTTTCAGGACTCTGACACCCTCTTCTGGCCTCTGAGGACAACAACTCACATATAACACCCCTGCCCCCCCCATAACACATATTTAGAAATAAATAAAACAATAACCATCACAATATGCATGATAAGTTTTCAGTAGTCACATTTTATTCCGTCTAGTCTTTCCCCCTTTTAGAGCTTATTTATTATTTTTATTCTTTGACAAGTCCACTTCCATTCCCCCTCATCTTCCTACCCCTTCCACTGAACCCCATTCCCCTTTATCCCAGTGAATCCTCCTCCTGGTTTATTGTCTCTCTGTGGCCCACTGTGTCTAATTAGTGCAGCTTGCATGAGTGGGGACTGTTTACAGGACTGTGGGCAAATTCCTTAAAGTGACAGCTTTTGTCCTGCAGAAAACTGCACTTTGAACTGGAGAGCCAGCTCAGTCAGTGAAGCATGAGAACCTGAGTTTGATCCCTGGATCCCATGTAAGAAGCTGGCAATGGCAGTGCTTGTAGTCCTGGTGCTTCAGCAGGAGAGATGGCCAGGTCTCTCTGCTCCCTGGCCAGCCAGCCAACCAGTGAGCTCCGGGCCAACGAGTAAGCCTGTCTCAAGAAACAAGTAAATGACTCCTAAGGAACAGGGGATAACACCTGAGATTTACTTCTGGTCTCCATAAGTACAGGAGCACACCAGCACCCACATGAAAATGGACCCTCAACATATATACACACCAAAAAGAAAATTTGCATTTTATTGCTCTCAGAGTTGTGTTTTACAGACTAAGTGTGTGTGTGTGTGTGTGTGTGTGTATGTGTGTGTGTGATATTGCATGTGATATAGAATGTGTGTGTATATATATGTGTGTATGTGATATAGAATGTATGTGTGTGTTAGCATGAATGGGAGTGTGAAAGTGTGAGTAGTGTGGGCTTATGGAGTGGCAAAGTGTGTGTGTGTGTGTGTGTGTGTGTGTGTGTGTGTGTGTGTGTGTAGATGAATAGATGAGTGTATATGCCTGCAAGAGTATGAGTGTGTATGTGTGTAAGTGCAGTAACCCCACATACCCACATGTTCCAGAGTTTCAGCTATTTGTAGGTATTGAATGGAAATATCCAGAAATTAAATTATCTAGATTATGCATTGTATACCATTCAAAGAAGCAAGATAAAACCTTTCTTTTCCTTCCTGGAATACGAATTATTCTTTTACCCATGTATGTACAGTGTATACACTACCTTCCCATTGGTCACTCAGCAATCGCTTCAGCTGTCATTTGGGTTATAGTCTGGAAGTGCTGATGTCCCAGTAACTCGTGTCTTAGTTAGGAACGGTCCTCAAGTTCAAAAGTAAAGATAACAGTATCTAACCTAACCCTACATGATAAGCCTGTGCCCTAACCAACTTCTAACCTTATGCCCTGACCCTGTGCTCTAATCCCATGCACTAACCCTATGTCCTGACCCTAACCCTAATTCTAAACACTAACCCTAACCTTAAAGCCCAGTCCTAACCCTAAACCCTAACCGTAACCCTAAACCCCAACCCTAACCCTAACCCCTAACTCTAACCAAAGGATATGCCAAAGAATCTGCAATGTGCTTCCTTTAAGCAAAAAGGTGAAAGTTCTTGATAAGGAAAGAAATAGTATGTTGAAGTCACTAAGATCTATAGTAAGGAACTCTTTTAATCTCTTACTGTGCCTAACTCTGTGTGTGTGTGTGTGTGTGTGTGTGTGTGTGTGTGTGTGTGTGTGTGTGTGTGTGCCCTTGCTCATGTGCATGCCTACATGTGTACAAGTGCACGGAAGCCAGATCAGGATGTTTTCCTGTATTCTCTCTGCCTTACTGCCTTGAGACAGGGCTCTCACTGAATTAGCAGCTCACTGCTTAGGTTAGTCTGGCTGTCCAAGAAGTTCTTGGGATGCACCTGTCTCCATCTCTGGTGTAGGGGTTACAGGCATGCACTGCCATGCTTGTCTTTTTTGGGGGTGGGGTGTTATTTGTTTTGTTTTGATTTTTTAAAAGCATGTACTCTGGGGACTCCAACTTGTGTCCTCACGCTCGCAGAGCAAGTACTGTGACCCACTGAGCCATGGCTCCAGCCCCCACAGCCCTAATTTTTCAATAGAAAATTATCGTGTATATGTGTGCACAAGAGAAAGCAATCTGTGGAGAGGTTGGTACCACTGGCTGGGCAGTCACTGGGAGACAGAAATGGACTCCTTGTAGGTAAAGTTGATGATTGTAAGAGTTGCAATCCATAAAATAGTGTAAGCATCCAGGAAGCCCATGCAGATATAAATATATCAATTGGTAAATATCCACATATATATAATCAAGAAGCACTTGCAGTTGAGAAACCCGGCATATTTCCAGTTTGACAAGGTATAGTTTTTTTTTTTCTCTTTACTCTTTGGGGGCCTGCCACCCAGATCCCAAATAATTATACACATGGAGGCTTATTATTTCTTATGAAAGCCCACCCCAAGCTTGACTTATTTCTAGCTAGGTTTTCTTAACTTAAATTATCCCATCTGTCTTTTGCCTACCTCTCTCTACTTCTGTATATCTTTTCTGTCCTTCTTATTCTGTTCCTGGCTGTGGGGCTGGGTGGCTGGCCCCTTCTTTTCTCACTCCTTGATCTCTCTTTTTCTCCTTCTATTTATTCTCTCCATCCACCAGCCCCACCTATCCCTTTTCCTGCTGAGCTACTGACCACTCAGCTCTTTATTAGACCATCAGGTATTTTAGGCAAAGTAACACAGCTCCACAGAGTTAAACAAATACAACATAAAGGAATGCAACACATCTTTGCATCATTAAACAAATGTTCCACAGCATAAACACATTTCACACGTCTTAAAATAATATTCTACAATAACAAGAGCTCAAAGATTATGGCCAAAATATAGCATGTGCCGACAACTGTCTTCTACTCTAATCTGCTGGAACCTACTTGAAAAGTAAAAGGACTGCCGAAAACAGTCATTAGGTGGGTGTGGGGGGGGGTATTTCTACAATTACTTTTAATCTCATTTGCAGACATGTCCCAAAGTGAACATACGTATACTTTTTCTTGGTTTAGAGTTTTATGATGTTTTTGGCTGTCCATTCTAGTTTCATTCTGCTGCTGTGATAAACCCCGCTGAGCATCTTGGGTAAAGAAAGGTGTTCTTTGTCTTACACTTCCAGGTCACAGTCCATCATTAAGGGATGTCAAGGTAGGAGCTCAGGGCTGGAACTTGAAGGTAGGCCTGCTTGCTATTCTGCACATCGTTACCTCGAATTAAAGAACCCACTTCACAGCCGAAGAAATACATCAGGAGCCATGGAGAAGGCTGCTTGCTTGCTGGCTCATGGGTCGGTTTATACTGAGCTTTCTGATACAGTTCAGTTGCCTAGGGATGCTGCTGCCCACAGGGGGATGGGCCCTTCAACATCAGTTAACAATCAAGACAATCCCTCACAGACATGACCCAGGCCAGTCTGATCTAGGCACTTCCTCAATTGAGACTATCTATCCTCTCAGATGACTCTAGGTTTCATCAAGGTGACAGTTGAATCTAATCAGACACTATCAAAAGAAGATCAAAACAAAACAAAATCCTCCTCACAGTTGGAATTCTCAGTCCTTGGACAAGCAGCTCAATGTGAATCTTCTTATGCTTTTTCCCATACACATATAATCCTGAAAAAGTACATAAACAAATCATGGTTTTTCTAACTCCAAACAGGAAGCTCTTGCTTCAGAGGCAGGCAAGCATAAGGAACATCTCAGTAGCTGGGGCTCTGCTTGTCTTGGGCTATGCACACGTTGTTTTCTAACAATGTACTTGACAGCCTGAGACAATTACCTAAACACACTGAGCACACACCCCTTTCTGAACAATGCACTGGGCAACTTGTTAGCAACATAGGACCCCCAGGCTGTGTGCACACTCCTCTCTGAACAATGGGATATGTTTCTGCTTCCCTTAATGACAATCGAACAGCCAGATTCCATTTAGTTATACTTCACTTATGTCTGGTTGTAAGGGTAGGGAGGACAATCTTGTCTAAACTGGTTTAAGTTACATGTAAAATAAGGGAAACTGTATCTGCAATATGTATTTTTTAAGGAGGATCCCCTATTTGCTGTCTTATGCACATGGGCATATATATATGATTAATCCAATGCATTATGGAAAGAGAGAGACACAGAGAAACAGTTATACAGCTGGACAACTATCAATCAAAATGGAGATGCACCCAAATTATACCCTTAATAACCAAACTCCTCCTTCTCCTAAACCCCATAAAAGAATCCCCAAACAATAATCTGTGCCTTGAGTATCCTCACTCACGGCCTGCTGTCAATTTTTAAACTGCATTTACTTATTCATTTGTTTGTTTATTTTCATTGCATGTCTGTATGCATGGAGGTCAGAGGATGACCTCCAGGAGTTGGTTCTCTCCTTTCACCGTGTGGATTCCAGGGATCCAGTTCAGACCATCAGTCTCAGAGACAAGTGCCGCTATCCACTGAGCCACCTGGCTGGTCCCTGCTGTCAACTTGACAGCATATTCCTTCTTTCTCTTCCTCTTTTCTTTATTCATTTTGAGACAGATCTCACTATGTAGCCCTGGCTGGTCCACATAGTAAGTAGATCAGCTTGGCCTTGAACTCACAGAGATTGGCTTACCTCTGCCTCCCGAGTGCTGGGATTAAAGGTGGGTGCCACCAGGCCTGGCTAACAGCACATTCCTGGTTTGCATTATCACTCTGCTTTGAATAGAGAAAGTATTCTTACCATTTTTTGATCTGAGTGCCCTTTTATTTAGTTCTTGAACAAGATACCAAGAACCTAGATATATCCAGCCCAGATCCCCAACACCAACACTAATTCTAAATAATAATGATAATAATAATAATAATAATAATGACATTTGAGTATAAAAGTAAACTTTGTTTGCAAAAGATCACATAAGCTACAAACTTCTGAAACAAGCAAAATAAAACAGAACACGTAATATGAGCCAATAGAAAATGGGATAAATGACATTAATGGGAAAATATCATGGAAGACCAAACCCAAACAGGCATAAAATGCATGAAAATTTCATAGCTTACGAACAATTAGGGAAATGCAAACTACCAGCCGCACTGAGCTACCATGTTCTTCCCATCAAACCAGCAAAAATGAAAACCACTGACAGCTCGTAGGAAGGAACATTCTCTTCGTCTTCGCTGTTTGAATTGCAAAGTACTTTCCCGGCAAGCAAATAACTGGCAGTATAGTCAACCCAGAACTTCCTCTCCAGAATGCCTGACTCCTGCAAATTAAAGCAAGTATATGAGGCTATTTATTATTACATTGTTAGCAGCGGGCAGGAATGGGGAAAAACCTGAATGCCTATTAGTGAGAGAATGGCTGCAGAACTACAATTATTTACTGTAGGCTAGCCAGCCGTGAAAATAAACAAATTAAGACATTTACCAGATGACTTGGAGAGATTTCCATGAGGAACTGAGAAATGCATGCATGAGCAGAGCGATTTCATGACTGTGAAACCAAGGGAGCCCCAAGCATCCTGTGTGTGTGTGTGTGTGTGTGTGTGTGTGTATGTGTGATTGCATGAGTGTGTATGTGTGATTGTGATTGTGTGTGTGATTGTGTATATGTGTGATTGCATGAGTGTGTATGTGTGATTGTGATTGTGTGTGTGATTGTGATTGTGTATATGTGTGATTGCATGAGTGTGTATGTGTGATTGTGTGATTGTGTGTATGTGTGTGTGTAGGCAGAGATCAGTGTTGAGTGAATGTCTTCCTCAATTACTCTCCACCTTTTATTTTGACACAGGGCCTCAGTGAACCTGGAGCTCACAGATTCATCTAGACTGTCTGGAGTCACCCTGGCTTCCCCTCCCCAATGCCAGGACTACAAATGTGTGCCTCTGTTCCTGGGCTTTTTTAAAAATGTGGATCCTGGTGGTGGAACTTTGGTCCTTTTGACAGTATGCAAGCGCTTAACCACGTGAACAAAGTCCTCATCCTAGAATCTTTTTGTCAAATAGTTTCTCTCTGCGGAACCTAGGCTGGCCTGACACTTCAAGCATTTTGAAGCGCCAGGCCCCACCCAAACTTTATTCTCCCTCGTCCTTGTTCACTCTTTGATGGAGTCCAGTTTGACTTGCATCTCCACCACTCAGCAAAACTTCTGTGGTCAGTCACCGATCATCTCGGAGTCGCCAGAGACAGCTGCCACTTCTTAATGATTAGCCCAATAGCTCTCTAAACAGCCAAGAATTCTCTGTTTTTCACTCTGCTGATACCACATGCTACTCCTGGCTTTCCTTGACTCTTTGGTTGGTAATTCGTGTGTGTGTGTGTGTGTGTGTGTGTGTGTGTGTGTGTGTGTGTGTGTAAACAGGTGCATATGTGTGTGCATATGTGTGTGTGTTCGGAGGCCCACAAACAAAGTCTGGTATTGTCCCTTAGGTGCCATCTATCTTTAATTCTTTGAGACAGGGTCTCTCACTAGTCTAGAACTCACCGAATAGGCTATGCTAGTTGGCCAGTGAGCCCCAGGGATTCATCTGTCTCTGCTCGTTACCCCAGTGTTGGGATTTCATGTACACACTACCACACCAGGATGAAAACACATTTTTTTTTTTAACGTATGTGGATGTTTTGCCTGTACTTGCCTGTGTGCCGTGTGTGCTGTGTGCTCTTAGAGGACAGAGAGGGAATAGGATCCTCTGAAGCTGATGTTGCAGACGGTTGTGAGATACCAAGCGGGTGCTAGGAACCAAGCCCGGGTCCTTTGGAAGAGGAGTCAGTGCTCTGAGCTGAGCCGTTTCTCTCTACCCCACCCCGTTCTTTTAAGCACACCAACTGCTTTCTTTGGGAGCACGCACAAGAACCTGGGGAACAAACACCGGTTTGGTGGGTTCGCAAGGAAAAACGTTTACCAGCTGACCTGTCTTCCCGGCTCTTTACTAATTTCTTGACCTCTAAACGAAATAATCTTGTGCTTAGTCTTGGGTTTCCTTAAGTCTAATTTTTCTGAGGGAAAACTTTTGAACCTAAAGACTTTGAGCAGCGTCCAATTCTTTTTTGGAGGAAATACAACCTGCGGACGCTAGAGGTCGCTACTGTACCATAAAATACGGACTGTCAGTGGAACCCCTTAACAACATCTTCAACGATAACAATGATGGTGTCTTATTCCCAGGGGTGGAAAGGGAGTGGGCTATGGAGAAAAACTACGGTTTGAGAAGAAAGGTGGGCAGTTTCTAGTTTCTGAGGGTGGCTGTCACCTGCGGGTGTTTTGAAATATCGACTTGAAATCTAAGTAAATACCAGGGGACTTAGAGTTTCCACTTGGTTTTCAGATTTTTATCTTTGGTCGAACATCCAAACCTTCTCACCGCCTGAAGCGCTGGAAACACAACACAACAAAACTCAACAAAGACAGACTCTGTGGTGTTTGCTGCACAGACTGCCGAGAAATTACCGGCCCTCTGGGTTTCATTTTGGTAGTCCAGAATTAGGCTTGAGGTAACTGTGTGGCTGCTCTCCTATTTAGAGTGCATACAATTTAAGATCATTCTGGGGCTGGGGAGGTGTCTCCACTCACAAAGCATTAGGACCTGAGTGTGATCTCCAGAACCCATGTACAAGGCCAGACACGGTGACATGTGTTTGTAATCCCAGTGATGACAAGGCAGGAGGCAGGCACATTAGATCCTGAAACTCCTTGCCCAGCTAGCCTAGGCTGTTTAGTGAAGTTCCTGGCCAATGAGAGACCCTGTGTCAAACAGAAACTGGCAAATGCCTGAGAAACAGCACCCAAGGTTGTCCTCTGATGTCCACACAGGCACACACACCTGCGCCTTCCCCCACCACCGCCACCACGATTCTCAGTCTCTTGAGATGATGCTCTGTCTCTTGATCCATCCATGCTGGTCCCAATCCTCTTCCCTGGACCTTGAATTTCCCTGTCACCTCAGATGGACAAGGAAGTGGCCAGATGAGTGGTCAGGTGAGCAATCAGGACTCTTGGTGGGGGAAGGGTGTGTGATGATTTTTGTCACGTGGAGTCCTTCCTGTTCTCACCCCAACCCCCCAGTCCCTGCCCTGGCCTCCCTAGTGTCCGGGAACTTGAAGGCCCTTTGTATCATCACTTATGTGCCTGACTGCTTCCTTGCAAGGGTCTCAGGCCCTTCACTGTCCCCCAGAGAGCTGTTTCAATGTCTTAGAAGCTGCCTATGACTCTCTCAAATGTGTTTGTTCTGAAAGCCTATCAGGCAGCCGGAGCTTTAAACTGTCATTTTCCAAAGAACAAGGTCCTTGCTTTTTAAACCGATTATGTATTATTTACATTTAAAATATCACAAGAGAATGTCTGGCTTCAACTCACAATCAAGACATGTCCACAGACATGCCCACAAGCCAGTCTGATCTGGGCCATCCTCCAGTTGAGACTCCCTTCTCAGATGACCCTAGGCTGTGTGAAGTTGACAGTTCAAGCTAAACAGGACACATAGACACCGCGAGAACTCAGGCTCCTCCCAGTCACAGGTCTGCCTGCGGGGTCTCTTGCTCCTCAGAGGAGGCAGGAGACAGAGCAAAGCCTGATTCCTCATTTCCATCCTCTGCTCTCAGCTCTCCACCTCCTCCCTGCCAGCAACTCTCACTGCCTGCCCTCACCCAGCTCCTGGCCTGCAGCTCAGAAAGCCACGGGACTTTCCCTCTGAGCTCCCATGGTTGCTTATAGAATCACAGAGGTTAGAGGGAAGATTAAAGATGAAATAAATTAATTATCATGCTTGAAAAGCTCTCTAACTGCCTCTGACAAAGGAGTTATACTTCTGTGCTTATTTAGATCCAAGAAACTTTTGGCCTCCCAAGGAGGCTTATCTGCCACTTATCTATCATCTGTGTATATATGTATGCAAAATGCACACATATTTTCTATCTATCTATCTATCTATCTATCTATCTATCTATCTATCTATCTATCTTTCTATCTATCTATCATCTATCACCAATGTGTGTATGTATATATGTATGTATGTACGTATGTATGTATGTACATATCTATCTATTTATCTATCTACCCATCTATCATCTATTACCTATCCATCTATCTGTGTGTCTCCTTCTATCCACAGAGGTTCCTTGACTCAGGTTAACATTAAGTCCCAATAAACCTAGTATAGGCTAAAAAAAAAATGCACTTAAAATAACTAACCTGGGCTAGAGAGATGACTCAGAGGTTAAGAATACTTGCTGCTCTTCCAAGAGAATTTGAGTTCAGTTCCCAACATCTATATCAAGTGACTCACAACCACCTGGAACTCCAGCTACATGAGATCTGATGCCCTCTTCTGGCCTCCATGGCATCTGGACACATGTGGCATACATTCTTCCTCATACATGCATAAAATAATAAGCACCCAACCTACTGAATGTCATTGAATATCAAGTTGTCACTGCAGAGCATCCGTTGTTCCCCCTGTGACTATGTGGCTGAGATTGTGGCTTGCTGCGTCTGTCCAGGGTCACGAGAAAACATCACACCACATACTGCTCACCAAAGGAAAGACGAAAATGCAAAATTCAAAGTATGATCTCTATTGAGTGCCTGTTGCTCTTGACCTTTCATAAAGTTAGAAAATAGTAAGTTGGAAATCACTGTCTGTCTATCTATCTATCTATCTATCTATCTATCTATCTATCTATCTATCTATCTATCTATCTACCTACCTACCTATCTATCTATCTATCTACCTACCTACCTACCTACTTATCATCTATCTGTCTACCTATCATCACCCATATATCTTTATCAACCATTCACCATTCTACTTATTTATCTATAAAATGAATCTTTCTATAGTCCATTTTATCTATCACTATTTCTTTGTCTTGTCTTTCCTTGTGTGCATCTATGTTATATATGTTCAAAGTCATGAAGGCACATAATTTAAAAGCTCTTCAGAGATGTCTCTTTCGTGCTCTCTTTCTCAGGTTCTGGATTTTGAGATTCTGTCTGGCTTTTGTTAAAAAAAGATGAGGATGTATCTCATCCACTCCTTCACACAGAAATCTTCTCTTCCCTTCTGATTCTGTTTGATTAAATTTGCATTTATGTAATTATTTACATATGGCTATTACTTAGAGGAATCTACTTAATGTATTATGATTACTGTCTCTACAATTCATGGTTAGTTCTGTTCCTATCTGAAATCCATGACTCCATGGCTTAGGATTTCTCTCTTTTACTATGCCAAGTCTTCCTCAACTTCTTTCCATCTTCTGAAACTTCCTCATATCTTTCCTCTGCTGTCTTTTTTCCCTTTGTCTTTTTAAATGATATAACTTTCTTTGCAAAGCTTAGTTTAAGGTGGGAAGGAATTGAATGAATACCCTGATTTTGCACCAAGGCATTTTTTTTTTTTATTATTCCCTTAGGTAACTTAAAACTAGAAGACCGTTTCCGTTTTAAAACACACTTAACAGACATAGCTTTCTGGCTCCAGGAATTTGGCCCTGCTCCTGAATGTCATTGTAAAGGACACCCTGAAGAAAAAGCCATCCCCGGCCACCATCACTTGGTGTGGTCAATAAAGGTTTCAACCGGACCTTGGGAGTGGGTTAACTTTAGGGTTGTTTACAGGACTCACGGGGCTTCTGGGCAGGCAGGAGAGGATGAGTAAAGGTTCTGGGACAGGAATGGACACATTGAGACACTGTGGAGGAGCAACAAGTCATCAACGTGACATAAATAGCTGGGTGCTATATTGTGTAATCATCTAGTTGATCTCTCTGTATCTTACACACACACACACACACACACACACACACACACACACACATACACACACTGTCCTCTACTCCTCCCTCAACTCTTGTTTCAGGAACATAAAGGTGTTAACCTAGGACCCTGGAATCATTTCAATTAAATATTCTTCCCTCCTCTTGTTCAGGTGTGTTTCATGTTGGATGCTTGTGGTTAGCTTCCTTGTGCCTTTTTATGCCTCAGACTCAGTCTTCTTAATAAATAGATAGCCATAGCTTCTGTTCCTCTGAACATCTACCCCCTCCCCCAAGATGGGAAGGCAAAGTAAAGAAGGAAGAAGTGATGGGAGAGATCTTCCTGGATTTGAACTATTGTGACTGGATCCTGGCATTTCTGCATCTGGGAGGTGGTTAAAGCTTGTGTTCACTCATCATTGTGTCCTGGATGGGTCCATCTGAGAATGAGCTATCTCTCAGCGTTCTTCTTGCTGTGGACAAAAACATCTCTTCTGCGACAACCGAGAGTTTGTGAGTTTTTCCTCTTGCTAACTGAAAGATGAGCACATCCTGCATAGCACTCTACAATAGTCCACAAATTGTCCACAGGAAGTGCCCGTGCCCTGTTGTCTGAGTGTGCAGAAGTAGTATCGGCTCTGTGAAGACACCCGCTTTCTTGTTCTTTCTTGGTTGTGTCAAGATGAAGCTGAAGATCTCCTCACCAGCCACCGGCTGTCGGAAACTCAACAAAGTGGAGGGTGACCACAAATGTCGTATTTTCTCTGGGAAACCTGTGGTCACCGAAGTAGCTGCTGGTACTCTGAATGGAGAGTGGAAGGGTTATGTGGTCCGGATTAGTGGTGGGAACAGCAAACAAGTTTTCACATGGAGCAAAATGTCTTGACTCACAGCAGAGTGTGCCTGCTGTTGAGTAAGGGGCACTCTTTTTATAGACCAAGGGGAACTTCAGAGGAAGTGCAAGTTTGTTCAGGATGTATTGTGGATGCCAATCTAAGTGTTCTCAAGTTGGTTATTAAAAAAAAAAAAAAGGAAAGAAGGATATTTCTGGACTGACAGGCACTACTGTGTTTGGGAGGTTAGGGCCCCAGAGAGCTAGAAAAACCTGGAAGCTTTTCAAATCTCTCGAAAAAAGATGATGTCTGTCAACGCATTGTCAGAAAGCCCCTAAACAAAGAAGCTAGGAAGAAGCCCCGGACTAAAGCACACCTCTGTGACTTCACCTCTTATGATTGCCACACAAACGCCCACGCCTTGCTCTGAAGAAACAACACACCAAGAAAAACAAGGAGGCTGCAGAATGTGCTAAACCTTTGGTCAGAAAAATGAAGGAAGCCGGAGAAAGAAATCTTTATCCCTTCAAAAGAAATAAGTATATCTCTCTTTCCAACACCTTTGGCTGGGGGCCAAGGAACAGTCCTCATCTCTGTTGGCAAGATGGAGTCTGAGTGTAAGCACAATGTGGGGTAGGGACTTGGAGGTGTTCTGAGAACTCTACCAAGCCTGCACCAGACTGTGTCCCTGAACTAGTTTCCCCAGATGTGGAGTTAGCCATGACCTAAAGCCGGGAGAGTCCATAACTCTCTGATCAGTCACAGTCAGTGATGGAAAGCCACAGCTGGAAACCAGTATGCACATCATAGTGGAGCAGAACCTCGTGTCAAGAGGTCTGGGTTCAAGTTTCCATTGTCAACTTTCTGGTATGGTCTGAGGTTAGTGGCTGTCACCCGCCACCACAGTTCTTTTGCTTTTCAAGTAGATACATTAATAAATGATTCCAGAGGTTTCTGTAAGAATAAGAGGACACATGTAAGAACTATTTCCAGTCTAAAATATGAAGCAGACCTTAACATTGTTAACTGTCCAACAAACCATACAGGAAACATTTGTTATAAAACCGAGGGGAAATGAGGCACTGTTTTCAGTAAGGCAGAGAGGGAATAAAAGTGGATAGGTTGTTATTCCTAAGGGCTAAAAGTCTTCCTATATTTGTGTGTTCTGGGGGGAGGGGGAGGTGTCTCTCTCTGTGTGGCAGCTGGTTGCCTGGGCAGGGGTTGTGAGGGAGAAGAGAGCTGACAGGAACTGGAGTTGGCCCCACATCTGGAGAGTGGTATCAGTGGGTACCGGTGTGTGGAAAGAATTGCTCACTGACATTTTAGCTTCTTAGGATTTTGATTCATATTAGAACCAGAAAACACTCCCGTTAGAAGGGACCTCAGCTGTCTCCTTGCTGACCCTCTTAGTTGGGGTGATGAAATGACCTGTTCAAGATTGCAAAGCAAACTCAAGAAAAGGCCATCCCTCCCCACGGGCTGTCCACTGCAGGCTATGGATTCTCTTTCTCTCCTGTGTGGGTGGATTTGGTCAACATCTGTGAACGTTTTCATCTGGAGCAAGGGAAACACAAGCGCTTGTTTTCGCACACAGCCAGAGGTTTAGTGTCCTGGTCAACCTTGACTGTCAACTTGACACAGCCTGGAGCCATTGGAGAGAAGTCTGGACTGAGGAATTGGATAGATCAGATTGTCCTGTGAGCATGTTTGTAGGGGACTGCCTTGTGTGGCAGGGAGTAGAGAAGAGAGACTTGACTGGTGGAAATGAATAGACATGCAGTGAGAAATAGGAAGGAACGTGTGCATCTGGGGACAAGAACAAAGTAAGAGTGAAAGCAATGAACAGGTTACTGCTCTGTTCTCTCTCTCTCTCTCTCTCTCTCTCTCTCTCTCTCTCTCTCTCTCTCTCTCTGTGTGTGTGTGTGTGTGTGTGTGTGTGTGTGCTTGAGGAGGTCAGAGGTAGATGTCAGCTGTCTTCCTGTTTTCCTATTCCTCTCCACCACATTGTTTGAAACATGGTCCTTCACTGTACCTGGAGCTCACTGACTTGGCCAGCGTGGCTGACTAGAGAGTCCCAGGGAATTTACCCGTCTCCCCCTACCCCCAGGACTGGGACTGCTGATGTGTACCATTGTCCAGTTTTCACATGGGTCCTGGGGATTCAAACTCAAGTCACCTGCTTGCACAGTAAACTGTACCCCCTGAGCTATTTCTCCAGGCTTCAACTCTATACTTTCAATCAGTCTTTTAGCAGTATAAAATTTGTATAAGTCATTGCATTCAAAAGTATTATTCAAAGATATGGGATGAACTAATGTGAAACACGCTTATTGCAGCCTAAGAAATGATATACACTTCCTCTCATATTGTTGGATACTCTAGCAGGTTGTTGGTTAAATGTTGTCTTAGTCATTGTTCCAATGCTATGAAGAGACCATGACCATGGCAACTCTTATAAAGGAAAGCATTTAACTGGGACTTGCTTACAGTTTCAGAGATTTAGTCCATTATCATCATAGTAGGGAGCATGGCAGCATGCAGGCAGACATGGTGCTGGAGAAGTGGCTGAGAGTTCTGCATCTGGATCTGCAGGCAACACAAAGAGAGAGACACTGGGCCTGGCTTGAGCTTTTGAAACTTCAAATCCCACAGCCAGTGACACACTTCCTCCAACAGTGCCATAGCTACTTCTAGGCCACACTTATGCCAACAAGGCCAGACTTGCTCCAACAAGGCCACACCTCCTAATTTTTCTCAAGTAGTGCCATTCCCTGAAGACTAAGCATTCAAATACATGAGCCTATGGAGGACATTCTTATTCAAAGCATCACAGTGTACTACCTTTCTGATGTGGCTGTCTTGCATGAAGAGGGTGTCTGGGTTGGGGAGAGGGACTCTTTGAGTTGCATAGAGTACTGGTGTTGGAAGAGAATGATAGAGGTGATGTGAGACCACACAGAGTTTCTTCCTTGCAGATCTACTGTTCTATTTTATTTTTGAAAAACATCCCAGAGTGAGTATTGCTGGTAACTCAAGTTGCTCCTTGATGAGTGTCACAACTGATAATCCTACAGGGAAAAAGGAGGGTTACCTGACCTTATCTGAGTCATCCAAAAGGGGACCAAAGATCTTACTATGTACTATGAAACTGTCCTTAGACAGTTTGCTAGATCCCGGATACTAATGTTAGAAGAAAGGAAACTAACAATCCCCCTTTTCAGTAGATATTATTACTCCACATCATTTACCTGCATCCAGGATTGATATTTATATTCCCAACATACCCTCATAGTCACTAGCCACCAGAATTGACACCAGTTCATAAACCATGTAGACATACCATGAGAACCCACTGAAAACTAGAGCCACATGGTGAGCATCCCTCTGTCACAGACATGCTTGACCTAAAAACACACAAGAGAGAGGAGAACAGAGATGGGAGATGGGCTGGGTAGACCCGGGGGGTGCCCAAAGCCGTCTGTGGGAATGCAAATACTGTAGCTGTAAATAAACACAGCAAATCTAGCCTTAGAGGACAGGGTAGGAGGAGTATCAGTGAGTCCCGCCCCTGGAGGGTTTCACTCCAACAGCTCATCACTTCATTGACATTTTTGGTGTCTTGACACAAGACAGGTACCCCCCCCCCCCAGCCTGTTAGACATTTGCAGCAACATGGTGCAGAACATAACATGAATGTCACAAGAGAAGAGCTGGTTAGCCTGGAGTGTGTGTGTGTGTGTGTGTGTGTGTGTGTGTGTGTGTGTGTGTGTGGTGAAGGGGGGCAGGGCTGTGGGTGACATGGCTTCCTTGCACTTTCCCTTCCTGACAGCTGAGAGGGAAGTCAGGAGATGAACGCCATCTCTGGACACAGACTAAGGCAGCCATGGGGCCAGGAGGACACCTGCCAACAGAGAAACACGTTGTTGTCTTTTCCTGCAAGACTCCAGGCCCACACAGTCCCCTGGCTTGTCTGGTCATCTGGGACCACCTGTTTGGATTCCAAGTTGTGCAGGGGAAAAAGTCCCCGGGCAACTCTCTTGTCAAACTTGTGGAGTAAATGTCAGGAAGTACTCCACCCCCCACCCCCACCCCACCCCGTTAAGTCCCTCTTCACTCTGAAAACTTTGAAAGGGATTAGCTGACACCGTGAAAGGAGTTGAAACCTGGCAAAAAGTATTAAAGCTATGAAGTAACTAAGCCTCTGAACTTGTATTGGACTCAGGATGAAAAGAAATAGAATGGCCCAGAAATAGATGCCTCTTTCCTTGTAAACCCCTAGAGAATAGCTAAGCTAGTTTCTCACTGCATGGTTAATGGGATGATGGGGTGTCTGGGCTAATCATAGTGGGGGAGGTTGAATTCCCATCTGCACCCAAGCACAGGATGGTGCAAATGATCATGGGCTTGCCTGCAAAGTCTTTGCTTTTAATAGAAAAATATAATCACGATAAATATTTTTTAAAATGTTGACAAAAGAATGGTTCTTTGAAATTTATCTTAAAAACACACATATAGCCAGGCTTGGTCATCTCTTCATTGTCATATTATTGTTAACAGGATACATTTCTTAACTTTTCAAATTGTTCATTTTTAGTGTATAGAAATGCTACTAAGGTTTTGAATGTGTTTGAGGGGAGGGAACGAGGCGAGTAGATTCATGTGGTGACCAGAGGTTGACCTTGGGCATTGTTTCTCCAGCACTATCCAGCTTATGCTTTTGAAGAAGGATGTCTCACTAGCCTGGGGTTTGCGGGACAGGCAGTCTAACCAAATTTGTGAGTTTCAGGTTCCGTAAGAGACCCTACCTATAATAAAATAAAATAAAATAAAATAAAATAAAATAAAATAAAATAAAATAAAATAAAGACTGAGAATAATCGAGGAAGATGCCTCCTATCAGCTGCCAGCCTGCACATGCATGCTCACGTATGTGTGCACACACCTGTACATATTTGTACATACATATGAATATGCATACACAAACACAAAACCGATGTGATAAATCAAATTTAGAAACTCATATTTTCTGTTTTTACTAGGAAACTGTCCATTTTATCTGGGTTTTAAAAATATACTGACACAAAATCATATATATTTATACTTAATAATATATCACTTGCTTTTTGGTTTTGTAATTAAGACTCACAATAGTTTTTCAATTACTTTTATGACAAGTAAGTAAGGAGTTTTTTCACTTAAAAAGTCAAAGCTTGGATTTATTGGTGAAGTCTGCTGCATACTTTCTTAGTATATTTCTGCCATTTGTTTATAAAACTTCCTGTTTTCCAGTTGATATGGTTTCTGTGTAATACTTTTTGTGATTTCTCGCATGGTTTTGTTCATTTAAAAATATTTTTAATGTAGAAACTTTCCCGTTTACAGAAGACATGAACCTAGGCATGAACAACCCATCTCAAACATCTCTGATAAGGCTCTGTCACGTGTTTCATTTTCCATTCTCCAAATCTGTCTTCCTTTCTTCCTCTTTTAAGACAAGATTTTTCTTTTTTCTTTTTTTCAGACATGTTCTCTCTTTGTAGCCCTGGCTGTCTTGGAACTCACTCTGTAGACCAGGCTGGCCTCGAACTCACAGAGATCCCCCTGCCTCTGTCTCCCAAGTGCTGGGATTAAAGGTGTGTGCCACCATGCCCAGATGGCTCCTCCCTCCCTCCCTCCCTCCCTCCCTCCCTCCCTCCCTCCCTCCCTCCCTCCCTCCCTCCCTCCCTCCCTTCTTTCCTTCCTTCCTGTATGTAAGTGTGTATACGTACACTTACAGGTCAGAAGAAGGCATTGGATCCTCTGCAGCTGGAGTTACAGGTGGTTGTTAACTGCCCAGTGTAGGTGCTGGGAACCAAACTCCAGATCTTTGAAAGAGCACCAAACATTCTTAAGCACTGAGTCCTCTCTCCAGCCTCTACCTCTTCATTTTGAACTTGAAGGTTTAGAGTAGCCTGGGAGACACACCTTGGGACATGTCTGTGAGAGTGCTTCCTGAGAGGGCTACCCGGAACCCAGCCCTTCTTGCTTGCTCTTGTGTTAGGATTCTAGTTTCCCAGATTCCCACTGGAATGATCCATGGAACACCCGACTTTTCCAGTCCGCAGCTCAACACTCTTCACATCCCTCCTGAAAATCAGTTCCAAAGTCACAACCACATGGTCAGGTCATCCCAGCAACAGCTTACTTCTCAACACCAGGGTTGTTTTTTCTTTTTATTCATTACTTTTTGTTGTTGCTGTGACAAAACTTTAAAATAGTAATATAAGGAAGTAAAGGCTTATTTGTCTCACTTCTGAAGAGTGTCTTAATTACTGTTCTATTTCTGTGAAGAGACACCATGGCCAAAGCAAACTATAAACTATAAAACTATATCAAAGAAAGCATTTAATTGGGGACTTGCTTACAATTTCAGAGGCTAAGTCTGTGGTCATTGTGATGGGGACAACAGGAGGCAGGCATGGCCTTGGAGCAATAGCTGAGAGCTTACCTCTGATCAACAAGCAGGAGGGAGAGGGAGAGGGGGAGGGGAGGGGGAGGGGGAGGGGGAAGGGGAGAGGGAGAGGGACAGATAGAGAGAGAAACCTCAAAGCCCACCACCCCCATGTGTCATGGGGGTGACACATAGGGGTGTCTCTTCTCACAAGGTTACATCTTCTAATCCTTCCTAAATAGTCTCCCAGCTGGAGAGCAAGCATTGAAATCTAGGAGCCTATTGGGGCCATTCTCATTCAAATTACCACAAGCCAGTATATCTAACACATAGAGAAGGTGGGAGTATGCCTTGGTCAGGCTTTCTACTGCTGTGATAAAGCGCCAGGACCAAAAGTACGGGGAGGAAAGGGTTTATTTCATTTTACAGTTCCATATTCCAGTCCATCATCAAAGGAAGTCAGGGCACCAGAGGCAGAAACTGAAGCATGTGGCCTGCTGAGCCTGCATTTTATATCATCCAGGACCACCTCTCTGGGGTAGCATCACCCCAGTGAGACGGGCCAGTCCTCGGCAATCATTAAACAAGAAAATACCCTTCAGACTTGCCTACAGGCAATCTGATGGATGCGTTTTCTCATTTGAGGTTCATCTTCCCAGATAATCCTATCTTGTGTCAAGTTGATAAAACGTAACTAGGGCAGGCAGCTGGTCACATGGCGTCTGCAATCCAGAAGCAGAGAGAAATGAATGCTGGTGCTCAGCTTGCTTACCCTACCCCCTTTTTATTCACTTAGCATTGTGACACCCCTAGTCACACATTCAGGGGGTGCCTTCTCTCCTCAATTAAACCTCTCTAGAAACAGCCTCACAAACATGACAGTGTCTCCTAGGTGGTTTTAAGCCCAGTTACAGTGCAGATGAACGATTTCGGTCGTTCTCTGCTGTCCTCATTCTGAATTCATTTATAAACAGCTTGTGAGTTGTGCTTTACTTGCTCACTAATGCAGAGGTGTTTACGAGTGAGCTTTCAGTTTGCCAGACGGAGTTTTCTTGCAGCCCTCCTGTGGTGACTTTGTCTGGTCAATAACGAAGTCTTTTAACTTACTGTTCGGTTGAAGGTGTGTTGGTAGTTTTGTTTAGTATTTGAGAATAACAATGTTCTCCACACTTTCATCTCTTTACCACGTACCAGATATATTTTCCATATTTTGACTCATTAAACTTTATTAAATCCTGTGACGTCGGCTATGTTTTTCTTCGGGGTATGTATTTAGTGTGTACTGACTTGAATTTTCTATTAGCTTATGCTTACTGAATTTTTTTCAGGTTGCTAGTATTCTTTTTTTACCTAACGTTTTGATTCCTGAGGAGGTATTTCAAGGCCTCGCTCTATGATGATATTGTGAAGGCCTAGACTTGACTTTACAGGCTCCATCTTAGGGGAGGGCCACCATCTCAGACCACCTGCTGTACTCAGTTCCAGGAAGGCCCCCAGGAGTGTGCCATGACAACTCAAATGGATGCAGAGCAGTATCCTTCTGCAGACACCCTGTCTGCGGTTTATGGCCCTTGAAGATATCTAGATAATCCTACTGAGCAGTCCAGATAGTCCTGTTCAGCAGGCTGTGGTTCCTCACCAAAAGTGTAACCCAGTGGTTCCAAATGTGGTTTCGTGCCCAAAGTCTAGACCAATAGTTTCAAAAAGTCACCTTGCCTCATATCCCTTCTACCCAATCCCAAGTTGCCAACGCCCGGCTTGTGGTTTTTTCCCTGTAAAGACTCTCTACACCTGGGCTCATGGCCGCCACATTTCCTTCCACCTGCTGTGTGGTGGCCCAGGTTGAACCTGAATAAAAGGACCCTTATGTGTTTGCATCACGGAAACCGGCTCCTTGGTGGTCTCTTTGGATTTCAGGAAATAGGTACAACAATATATTTATCCGTCTTGCATTTTTATCTGTTTAATTTATTATACCTTCAAAAGTCTCTACATTTCCATGTATTCTGGATATTTTTTTTCAAATCGGATTTTTTTTAAACTACATTCTGCCTGCATTAATATTACTAAAACTGAGATTTTTCTTTTCATTTCTTCCCTGTGTCTTGGTGAAGACTCTTGCCAGGAGTTTGGTCTCTGAATTCTCTTCCCAGCTAGTTCACAATATTTGGATTTTTGTGTTCATATTTGCAGTGTGTGATTTTTAGCAAGGACCATGTTGGGTTAGTTTAGCCAGAATCTGCCACTGTTGATATCTGATCAAATCCCTTGTTTCTCCCTGTCCCTCAGGTGAGGTTTTGTCACCTTGACTCAAGAATCTTGTTGGGTTCTCCCCTTCCCCTTCAACATCACTCAGTTCCAGTCACTGGGCTCATCTCACTTCTTGGCCACAGGTTCCAGCTCATCCATGTTTGCAGTTGAGCCCAGACTTAGCTTCCCATCCTTCATGGAATCCTAAATGGAATCTGTTTTCACCGCTTGACTGTCAGACTCTGGTTTTTCTTTGATAGTTGTTCTAATTCTCATCTTCCCCCTTTCCTTGTTTCCTTTATCTTTCTTTTCTTCTTAGTTCAACTGCAGTATCTTTTCTTAGCCATTTATTGTCAAAAATTCTTGTCACCTAATTTGTATCTGCTGCTAAATAGCACAAAATTAAAAATGTCAATGGGAGAATGTCTTTTATTAAAGAGATTTAACGCATTGACATACTGATTAATGACATGTTTAAAAGTGGGCCCGTTTGTGATTGCTTTTACATTTTTTTTTCTGTGTTCTACTTGTTCTTTTAATTGTTTGGAAGCGAACTGACCTTTTTCTAATCTCTTCATGCTTATATTTACATTAAAGGAAAATAAGCCTATTGAATTTTCTGGATCTGACTTCTTTCTATAGACATTGCCAAATGATTGCTGCCCTTTGCCGCTTTATAGTTTTCTTAGTGTTATCTACTCTCAGGCCACTTCATCTTTATTCCTGTTACAATCAATTTCCCCGGAAGTGATGAATAATGAGCCAGTTGCCAAGGCTGCTCTATTGCCTTCATGAAGGCTAATTGCTCCCTCGAGTGAACGAAGCTTTGGATTCATGGAGTCTATTGGCATTTCCAGTCTGTTACAAATCTCAGAACAGAGATTTTTGACTTGGTTAATATTTCACCATGTTGACTGACATCTTTAATCAAGTCAGTGGGCCTTTCTTCATTCAGAAAGAAATAATAAAATAAAAGACAACTTTCCTGACTCCTGAATTCACGACTTGTTTTTTCTTCTTCTAGGAGTCATCTCCATCACAGTCTATGATGAGCTCAGGAGGCTCAGTGGAGAGAGCACTAGCCATAAGCCCTGGGGGAAAGGTTGACAGGCAAAAAGATGAAAGCAAATGGTCGAAAGGGAACACTGTTTTTATTGTAGTTATCAATGCACACTAGTTGTACATAGCAGTAGGATCACTGTTGAGGTGTGTGTTTTGAGTGGGTTCAGTTCCCAGCATCCCTCTGTTACCCTAACCCTCCCTGACTCTGGTTTCCTTTTTGGCCCCTGGTTAGGTCCTGCTCCTGCTTTCAAGTTGCTTTTTCAAAAATCTTAGTAGGATTTTAAGCATGTGGTATACTTGTTTTTCTACCTCTGACCTCTCCTGCTTAACAGACTACCTCAAGCCCCATGTATTTCTCCACAAATGATATGATTCAGTTCTACTGTGATGAGTACCACGAGGAACACGCATGCTCAAGTATCTCTGCAGATATTAATTTTGTGTGGTATAGACCTAAGAGTAGTAGACCTGGGTCATTCTAATTTTAGTTTTTGAGGAATCACTATGATATTTTCCCATCAGTGCTGGGCTGATTTTCATTCCCAATAACAATGTATAAAGTTCTTTTTCCCTGCATCATTTCTAGCGCTTTTCTTCTTCCTCTTCCTCTCCTCTCTTTTCCTTCCCCCTACTCCTCTTCTTCCTTTTTCTCCCTCTCACCATTCTGTCTGGGATGAGAGGATTTTAAGTTTAAAGGGGGATTTTTCATCATGTGGGTGTTCTAGTTAAATTGGTCCTCTTATGTTTATGCCACCATTGATTGTTGATTGATAATTCATCTTCTGGAGAAAAGGAAAAGAAATAACATCTCCTGATACTTCTACTTAGTGTTTAGTATGTATGCTTGCCATCATTGATGACCACCCAAAATGTGTTAAGCATGTAGGGGCAAAGGGTACAGAAGAGGATCTGTCTTTGTCCTCAAAGAGTTCACAGTGTAGAGTCAGATATACAGTTCAGGGAAAGACATGTCATAGGGAAAGCTATGTGGAAGGGCATCTAATTTTGTCCAGGAACTGCATTCCCCACAAGGCAAATTTGGATTGAGAGTCTGTGGTGGTTTTAATAAGAATGGCCCTCATAGGCTCATATATTTGAATGTTTGGTCACTGGGGAGTGGTACTATTTGACCGAAAGGATTAGGAGGTGTGGCCTTGTTAGAGGCAATGTGTCATTGGGGGTAGACTTTGAGGTTTTCAAAAACCCAAGCCAGGCCCAGTGACTCTCTCTTCTTGCTGACTACAGATCTAGATGTAGAACTCTCAGTTACTTCTCTAGCATCAAGTCTACCTGCATGATGCCATGTCCCAACATGATGATAATGGACTAAACCTCTGAAACTGTAAGTCATCAATTAAATGTTTTTCTGTTGTAGAATATTAGTTGAAGATGTGTTACATTTGTGTATGCTGTGGAACATTTGTTTAATGCAAAGATGTGTTGCATTCCTTTATGTTGCATTTGTTTAACTCTGTGAAGCTGTGTTACTGTGCCTGTCTAAAACACATGATTAGTCTGATAAAGAGCTGAATAGCCAATAGCAAGGCAGGAGAAAGGATAGGCAGGCCTGGAAGGCAGAGAGAATAAATAGAAGGAGAAATCTGGAAGGAGAGGAGAGATCAAGGAGTGAGGGAAGGAGGACAATGTTAGGAACCAGCCACCTAGCTACACAGCCAGCCATGGAGTAAGAGTGAAAGTAAGAATTACAGAAGTAAGAGAAAGACAAAAACCCAGAAGCAAAAGACAGATGAGATAATTTAAGTTAAGAAAAGCTGGCTAGAATCAAGACAAGTTAAGGCAGTGCATTTATAATTAAGAATAAGCCTCCATGTATGATTTATTTGGGAGCTGGGTGGCAAGCCCCCCTCCAAACAACAAACAAACAAACAAACAACATTTGGGCATAGAAAGCTGAACATTTTCCTTTATAAGAGCTGTTGTGGTTATGCCTTGTGGGGAATGCGTTTCCTGAACAAAATTAGATGCCCTTCCACATAGCTTTCCCAATGACACTTCTTTCCCTGAACTGTCTATCTGACTCTACACTATGAACTCTTAGAACCAGCTCTTAGAACCATGACTAAGAATTGGCTGGGTTTAAAGTAGCAAAATCATTCAAGGCATACTGAACTGCATGTTTAATAATCAAGTGGGGCAGGGGAAGGTAGCTTTGTGGGGGAAGTGTTCACTTAGTGTTCTGGCTAGTTTTTTTTTATGTCAACTTGACTCAAGCTAGAGTCATTGGAAAGAAGGGAGAATCATGTGAGAAAGTGTCTCCAAAATATTTGGCTGTAGGTAAGCTTATAAGGTTCTCTCTCTCTCTCTCTCTCTCTCTCTCTCTCTCTCTCTCTCTCTCCTTCCTTCCTTCATTCTTTCCTTTCTTTTAAAAATTATTTTAACTTTTATTGATTCTTTGTGAATTTTACATCATACATCCCAATCCCACTTATTTCCCTGTCCCCTCGAATCCTCCCTCTGCCCTTGTAACGTTCCCCCCAAAACAAAACAAAATTTGAAAGAAAAACCAAAGACCAAACATAACAAACAAAGCAAAGCAAACCAAAAACAAAACAAACAAACAAAGGAAGAAGACTCCTGTAGTGAAGCTGTAGTGTGGCCCATTGAGTCACACAGTTTACCCTTTAGTCCATTCATCTTTACTTGCAAGTGTTCATTGCCACAAGTCATTGGAGTTATTAGTCTGGCTCCAGTGACACCACTGATAATGGACTCTGACTGGGGCTGCTCTTGGATATCCTGTTCTTGGCCTGTGTCATGGAGATCCTACTATTTTGGATCTGCAGATGCATCCCCTCACATGCTCCAAAAGTTATAGATGAGGTGGATGTTGGGGTGGGCTAACGCATCACCCTGGTTCTGGCCTGGGTGGTAGCTGGATCGGTCAGCCCACCAGCATTCTCTCATTATCACTACCTGGACAAGCTCTCCAGCACTGCCTTGGCTAGCTCACCCAGTGCGGCCTGCAGCAAGGACCAGGGCCGATTCTGCTCTCAAGTCCTCATTACTGGCTCATCCACACTCATACCGCTAGGGTCAGCTCCACTGTCATGGCCAGGCAAGGTGCCGGGCCCTCTCCCTTCATAGCTGTAGGAGACATATGAGGAGGCGGGGTCAGCTCTCCGGCCCTCATGCCCTCAGGGCTTCCTTACCTGTGCCCTCAATAACAGGGTCAGCTCTAGTGTGCTGTCCAGGCAGGGTGCAGGGCCTGCTCTCCTGTGTGCTGCAGCTGGTAAGGGGCAGGGCTAGTTCTTCCATTTTTATGACCCCAGGGCCAGCTCTCTCATGCTGCCACAGGTAGCAAAGGGAAGAGGGGGGAGGGGTCAGTTCTGCTGCTCTCATGACCTCAGGGCCAGCACACCTGTGCCCCCAACAATGGGTCAGTCCTAGTGTGTTGCCCAAGTGAGGTGCATGCCTGTGGTGAGGGATGGGGCCATCTTTCCCTAGTGTAGGGGCCAGCTCTCCCTTAAGGGGTGGGTCCAGCTTTTTTGCTGCAGTATCCAGCAAGGGGCAGGGCCAGCTATCCCGGGCCAGTGAAGGAAGGGGCTGGCTCAGCTGGTTCTAATAACTCCCTGTGCTAACATGGACCATGAACATCATCCAGACCCCAGCTGCAGCGGGACCAGGGACCCAGACATGGTCCTTGGTGGCAGCTTGGGCCAGATGTCACCATGGTGTAGGGCATTTTCTTAATTAGTGATTGATGTGGGAGGATCCAGTCCATTGTGGTCCCTGGGTTGGTGGTCTAAAGTTCAACAAGAAAGCAGGCTGAGCAAGTCACATGGAGCAAACCAGTGAGCAGCACCCCTCCATGTCCTCTGCATCAGCTCCTGCCTCCAGGATCCTGCCCTGTTTGAGTTCCTGTCCTGAAATCCTTTGATGATAAACTATGATGTGGAAGTATAAGCCAAATAAACCCTTTCCTCCCCAAGTTGCTTTGGTCATGGTGTTTCACTACAGCAATAGCAACCCTCATTGAAACACTTAGCATGTGTAAGGTCTTGGGTTCAAACCTCAGCCCTACAAACAAAACAAAACAAAAACTAAGATGCTGAAAAGATGAGAACTCTAGTTTCCAAAAATTAGGGAGTGGACAAAGGGGGTAAAATGAAGCCAGAGAGGGAAGGCAGGTTCCGAGCACGGAGGTCACTGCTTACTTTATAACTGGGACTTTTGTCCCGTAGGAAGTGAGAGGCTATAATATAGCCAAATGTCACTATAACATTTTACTATATAATGTTACAGTAGAGCTATCTGAATACCCATCTTCACTGTGGCAGTATTCACAGGAGTCAAGTACGGAGTCAGCCTAGATGCCCATCCATGGATGAATGGATAAGGGGAAACATGACACAGATATGCAGTAGATCCGTAAAACATGCTTGTTTATTCCTTCACCTGACAGCTCTTCAAGCACTGATAGGAAAAGGGGCTATGGAACATGCAAAGATAAATTGGACAGAGATCTTTCCCACTGGGGGTTTACAGCTCACCAGAAAAAGGATGAATGTACCAAAGCAAGCAGTTGGTGATAGGAGAGCTTAGAGAGCTTGGGGCGAACTAGTTAGGGCAGGGGATGCAACATGATGGGCCAGTCTGCATCTGAGAGATTAGGGGGATTTGGATAAGTGGGAATGGGACATTGGAGGCAAATAAAATAGTTTGGGGGGGCGGGCAGACACAGAGGTGAGAACTAATTCAAGTGTCTGCACCATGCTGAGAAACTCAGGTGCTGCATCTGGGCTCAAGGTAAAGAGGGAGCCTGGGAACTAAGCCAGTGGGTCCATGAGTCAGGGAACATTACATAGAACATTTTCAACATATGCGTTTGCCACACAATGTCAAAGAAAAGAAACCAGATGTCTTTGGGAAAAGAGAGAAGATGCTTGTTTCTGATCTCCTTCCTTTTTTATAGAGTCCAAGACCCCAACCTAGGAAATGCTGTGTGTCTTCCCACCTCAATTAACCAAATCAAGAAAATGTCTCACAGGCTAATCTGAACTACAGCATCTCTCAGAGGTGCGTGGAGGTTTGTTCCCTAAGTGATTCTAAACCCATCAAGTCGACAGCGCTAACCATCACGCTATGCAAAGGATCATAATCATAGGATTTGGTATCAAAATCTAAATCAAAGAAGTTAGAAGGAGAGAAGGGATTGTTAATGATAATTCTGGTTCTGGGCCCAGGTAATGGAGGCTATAGTGGGGCCATTAGTAGAAACAGGAAATACAAGACAGTACTAGATCCTAACAATGGAATGAATGCACTCTGGGCAAGTTGGGTTAATGCAGTCTGCTGGCAGAGGGGCTCCAGCTGGAGATGTCGATTTGTGACTGACTGCATGGAGTGGCGCTTACATGCCAGGAGTAAGAGGAGAATACCGGGGGTGGTAAAGGTGAGCGCGGGGAGGGGCTTTCTAAGGGAGGTAGAGTGTGAGGAAGGACAAGAAGTCAACGGAGGGGCAAGCAAGAGAGGATGCAGGAAAATGTCATCAGAAAATTCTGGAAGGCAGGCTGGACAGGAGCATTGCTCCTGTGTAAAATGCTGCAGAAAGGTGACTGAGGAAGACCATTCTACCAGGGACAGAAGACATTGCCACTGGAGGAAGGGAGGCCAGGCACGGTGTGAAGGCAGCCTGTGTAGATCCCTCCACCAAGTACTCTTTCCGGGGAGGGGAAAGGGCGACACAGTAGCAATGATGGTTTATTTACCTGAATGCTCACGCTTCCGACCATCTCTTTTTCTCAATTCCTCAGTTTTAAACCAAATCCAGTGCTGGCTACATTGTGATGGTCACCATGATGGAAGTATGTCTTTGAGGGAAATAGTAGAGAATCAAACTATTAAGAGGCATCTTTCTTTCTTCTTCTTTTATTCCACTTTACATATCCACCTTTTTGTTACCGTCACATCTCATCAAAATATACAAACAGCACAAATATTTTAAGTGTACAGTTAGTACTCTAATCCAACAGGACTGGCTGCTGCAACTAGCATGCATGGGTCGTTTGTCTTGCAGGACACCTAAAGAGGGACTTATTTGTCATCAAATCACCAGGAACAGCATGGGAAGGGATCGGTTTTCTTTATCTCAGGAAAATCATGCACTTCATTTCTTGTCTGATGGGGAGATGGTAATGAATGGCTATGCTGAGAAAGAGGTCAACTGAGGACGGGGGAAGGCAACGCTTGATGGGCAGCGGCAAACTCTCCCGTGCTTGTCGGTCATGTTGACATCTGTGTGAACATGATGCTGCACACAGGCCACACACCCGTCCCTGTTGGCGACATGAGCCTGGCTTGTTGCCACTCACTTTCCTCTGTTTCGTGAATGTCAGGGCTAGCCAGAATGAACAGATTTGTAAATCTCAAGTTCCAAACTATGTTTATTGGAGAGAATCCCATCACAACCCACTCAGGGCTTCCCCTTTCCTTCCCTTCTATCATTTACATTGCCACAGACATGCACAGAACAATGTGGATTAGTGGCTCCTTCTCCGTGGTTGAGTGAGATCCATTTCTATACGAGGCAATCTGCTGCTCCAGTCTTGAGAAATGTGTTCCATCTGCACCTTGGCTCACCACCAACCAGCCACTGCCGTCTAGGGCAAGAGCAGAATTATGGTTCGAATCTTTCACAGTATCAGGAACCATCTTTCAAGTAAATGACTAGAGTTAATAATGATCTAACTTCAAGGGCTGCTGTGAAAGATGCCGGGTGATATAACGGGGTGATGTCATTAGTGAAGTAGACTTGGTTTCTGCTACAGGTAACAGGTCATGTGAGGAGGTCAAAGGTCTCCCCACCTTTGCTGTTGAGTGTTTCTTTTCTTTTCCGACTTGAAAAAGAGACCCCCAGAAGCGATACTCAAACCAGTTCCCAGAGAGAAGGCAAATCCCTTCCGGTCTGGGGAGGGGTGAGGTTCAGGAGCAAATGAAAGTCTCCATCCCTGGATTAATGAAGGAAAAGTTTCTGAACATGTTCTGGTCCATGCTGTTGATGAGTGCTCTGTCGGCGAATGACAGCCGCGGTTTCTCACTTAGGAATTCCTTGTCGAAATTGCTACAGTCGTGTGGTGATTTCTTGGTCACAGTTTAAGGAGGAGAGGAAAAAAAAAGGGGAAGAAAATTAGCCACCAAGTTCATTATCTTAACTTTGCTTATGTAGGCTATATAGTATGTGCACAACCCAGTGGGTCCAAATCCTGACTCATCATGTCTTTTATTAGAATAATTAATTGCACATGAAGGAATGTCATTGCACAGGTTTCTGTCACCCACACTGTGACCATTAAGAATAGAAGTGCTGCATGCAAAACCCCATCTCCTGAAAGTCCCTCTCGGATGTTCGTCCAACGTGGGAATGTTCTGCAATTTCTTCTTCCCATAGGTGAATTTTGATGACAGTTTAAACCTGGCAAGCGACAGGAACACCCCCTCTGACCTCTCCTCTAGCCAAATGCTGTGGATTAAAGAAGCCCGTTCCACCCGAGGGTGGGGTTGGGCCAGGTTTCAGGAATTGCCATTACTCAATTAGGGTGACAGCCTGTGACAGAAGAAGTGTTGCAGCCAGACTGTCCAGCTGGGGAGTCCTTACCACTTTTGGCCTGAAGGGCGGGTCAATCTCTTTCCTCTCAAGTTCTTCCCAGTTGATCTCTCGGAACAAAGGATGCTGGCGGATGTCTCCTCGCACCCCCAGCCTCTTTTCAGGTTCTCTCACAAAAAGCTGCAAGGGAGCAGAGAAGGAGTAGTTCACTTCTGTGGTGAGGCACTAGGTCAGGTGCGGGTACCTTCACCCGGGTGTGAGCAACTGGCTTTTTTCACTGACCGCTGTGGAGATGGAACAGGCTCACACTAACCTGACACACTCCCTCCATAGTCTGGGCTTCGACCTCCTTCCTCTTTGCCTCAGGCAGGGTGTTCTGTGACTTATACAAGCCTGGCATGATGTCAGCTTTGCTTTGCGTTACTTATGTGGTCTCTGACGAGGCATGGACTCTGAGTTAGGGTCATAACCTTTGATGTATGCTGTGCTGGTCGCTTTTAATTGTCAACTGGACACAACCTAGAGTCACCCGGGAAGAGAGATCCTAAGGGAGCATTGCCTCAGTCCCACTGGCCTATGTCTGTGTCTGTGAGAGACTAACGGCTGATGTGGGTGATGCCATCCCCTGGCAAACGGTCCTGGGCCATAGAAGAAAGGTGGTTAAGCATGAGTCAGGGAGCAGCCCAGTAAGCAGCGTTCCTCCATGACTTCTGCTTCAGTTCTTGTGTGAGTCCCTGCCCCAGTTTCCCTCTGTAACGGACTGTAACCTTTAAGCTGAAATTAACTTTTTCCTCTTCAAGTTGCTTTTGGTCATAGTGTTTATCAGTGCAACAGAAAATAAACTAGAACATATTCCCAAGTATCTGTCTCACAGGCACATCCTTAGGATTAAATAAAACAGTAATATACACATACACACATATACAGACATACACATATATATATACATATATACCCTTACATAGAGAGGCATGCAAACATGCATACAATCACATGTATGTGGACCTAAGCATGCACACACACACATATGCATGCCTATGCATATGGCTAAGCAAATATGTATGTGTGCATAAACACATACCCACATATTGCAAACCCCCCCCCCCCCATATTTGTTCACTGTAACTTTTGGTCTGTGATTCCCAACAGAATAAGCCAGGCACAGTAGTGTGTGTCTGGAAACCCATCACTCGAGAGGCCAGGGAAGAAGGATCATGAATTTGAGGCCAGTCTGGTCCAGTCTGAATGATGTTAGCCTGGGCTTTACAGTGAGGTGTGGTACTGTTTGAAAAAAAACCCAAAGTGGGGGAAAAGAACCCTCAGCAGGGAAGAATGAGTGATTAACTTATTTGTCTGACTTAACTGCCCACCCAAGTGTGACATTTCTTATGAAGATGCCCTGTCTTAGGAGTCCAGCATTGTGGGGCTTGTGTGTGATGTCAGCTAGTCCTTAACAGTCAACTGAGGTCTCTGCAAGGCCCCGGGTATAGTCATCACCCACTCCGCAGACCTGCTGGTGATACCACTTAACGCCACGCTCACCTCTCCAGCCTTTCAGCCAGTGTCATGTGCCTTCTCCTCCCCACCACCCTCTCTTCACCTAACAGTCACAATGGATGTCAGAAAGACTGCAGAGCAACCCAGAAGCATTTTACACTTTAACCTGTCCGGGGTTATGGAGCAGGAGAGTCTAAACATCGACACAGAAAGTAACAGGTTCCCTGGTGTCTCATGCAGTTACTTCTTATTTCTGCACCAGCAAGATGTCTGTCCATAAAGCCACAGTTCGGGTGTTTTAGGAATCTATGGCCTTTTAAGATAGAAAAGGCAGCAAAATGTAGGGATTTTTCCAAGTGTCTCTCCCAGGGGTTTCAGCCCCATTTCTTCTTTTCTTTTTTCTTTTCTTTTCTTTTCTTTTCTTTTCTTTTCTTTTCTTTTCTTTCCTTTCCTTTCCTCCTTTCTTCCTCCCTCCCTCCCTCCCTCCCTCCCTTCCTCCCTCCCTCCCTCCCTCCCTCCCTCCCTCCGTCCCTCCCTCCTCCCCTCTCTTGGTTTTGTTTTTCAAGACAAGGTTTCTCTGTGTAGTTTTGGTGCCTGTCCTGGATCTCGATCTCTAGACCAGGCTGGCCTGACAGAGATCCACCTGGCTCTACCTATGAGTGCTGGGATTAAAGGCATGTGCCACCACTGCCTGGCCAAAAAACCTCTTTTAATGATGTTATCTCATAACTTGAAAACCTTCAGAGCCTTGGCTCTCCCCAAATCACAAAGGTATGCTTCAGAAACCTGCAAAAGAAAACTGCAGATTCTTTTCTTATTGATTGATCAATGAACTAATTAAATAAGGATTCTTTCTTAAAGCTCCAAGTGCAGTCAGGCATGGAGACATACACCTGCAGTCCCAATACCTGTGAGGTAGAGGCAGGAGGATCAGGAGCCAAGGGCTATCCTTGGCTATAGAGTGAGTTTGATGCCAGACTGAGATACTTGAGATCCTGTCTTAAAAACAAGTGCCAAGTAGAAGGCTTATGCAACCACTGCAAGTCCACTGATGAGGCCTCAGTATGGTCCTGATGCTGCTCTCAGCATCACCATCTGGTGGCCACGGAGGACTCTTACTGAGATCCTGAGTACCCAAAGTGTTTTATAAAAGTGCTATACAGTGGAAGTAACCCAAGGCTATCATGTAAGAAAGTGACGACATTTGCATCACGGAATGAGTGATTAATCTATTTGTCTGCTTAGGGCTCCAGTAGCCTTGGGCAAGTTTTCTGAATCTTTATTTCCTATTTAGCCATTTTTCCATTACTGTAACAAAATACCCGAGATACTCAATTTTAAAAATAGGAAAGTTTTATGTTGGCACATGGTTTCAGAAGTTTCAACCTGTGGTCAGTTGGCTTCATGCCTTTTGGGCCTGAGATGAATCAGAACATCCAGGCAGGAAGCTGGTGATGAATCTCAGTGTTGCACCTCAATGCAACAGGGAAGCAAAAAAGAGAAGGGGTGGAGGCTAGGGTCTGCCAAGCTCCCCAATAACTAACTTCCTTGCACGATGATCCACCTCTTAAAGGTGCCGTTACCTCTCAAGCCTCTGTCACATGGGCCTTTGGAGGGGATATTTCAGATCCAAACTATAGCACTTCTGTCTGTAAAATGGAAGGTTAGTTAAGATGACCTCCAGGACCCAGAGAGTCCTGATGTCCTCATACTCCTACTAACATTCAAGACTCTGTATTCTGGTACAAGCACACACCTCCTTTCTTCCGGGACAAATCTGCTCATTGAATGGACCACTTACCCTTCTCAGTTTCATAATAATAATTCATCTTCTAGGAGGTGACTCAACCATTCTTCTAGTCATTAGTCTTTAAATTATACTCCGGTCCTCTCTTCCTTGCCCACCCCCCTTCTCAAGGTCATCTGATTGGCTATGCCATTCATTCTGACCAATGTTCTCTGAGAGTCATGCCGAGTGCTAGCTGGTTCAGACAAGTCTGTGGGATTTGGTTTGATTATCCTAACTGTATATGTTTATGGTATACAGCAGGATATGTTGATTTATGTGGAATGATTAATCAAGGTAATGAACATCCATCCCCTCACTTTCCTAGGGGGAGAATGAGAACATTTAAAATCTGCCCTGCACCTTTCAACCCTGCAGCCCACAAGCTGGACAGCATGTTAACTACAGCCCACATGCTGGACAGCAGAGCGTCAGACCTCCATCCTTGCATTTAAGTGGTATGCTGCAACTTCACCCTAATTTTCAAAACACATTCAAACAAGAACTCGTGAGGTGGCTCAGCATGTAAAAGACTTCCCATGTGAGCCTGATGACTTGAGCTTGCTCCCTGGAAACAACAGTAGAAGGAGAGAACTGATTCCCAAAGTTGTCCTCAGACCTACACCCCTGTGCGTTAGCACGTGCATATGCACTCATGTATACACATGGTGCACACACATACAATAGTAATAAATGAAATAAAATTTCAAAGAAGAATAGAAGCTATATTGCTGCCCTACTTGTTGCTTGAGGAAACTGAGGCCCAGAGTAGCTCTGTCACTTCTCCAAGGTCATGAATGCAGCCAGCAGCAGCAGGGGCGTCACGGTCAGTATCCTTCCCACTCTGGGATCAGGCATTCTCTCTGCTATGCTCCACACGACATTTTACAGTAGTTTTCACCTGCTGTCTGTTTTTTCCAGTCTGTCTGTCCTGTGGACTGTAAGTTCCAGGGGAACAGGCACCCACTTGTCTTCGTTCCCATTACCCACAGAGTCCAGCACCATCCCTGGTACTAAGAAGCAGCTGAGAAAATGCCAGATAACGGAAGAGGCTGTCTTCCCAGGTTAACTGCAGACCGCACATCCTCTGTCCTCACCTTCTCTCAGCCTCCTGTTTTCAGCACATGGAAAAGGCAAGGTGTTTGCAGTAAGAGTCCTTTCTCTGTGGACTCAACAACCATCGAGTATACAGGTGGAAAAACACATTGGTTCTTAAAAAAAGATTCGTTTTATTTCTATAAGTGTGAGTGTGTGTTTGTCTGTCTGTCCGTCAGTGTGTCTGTGTGTGGGTGTGCATTTGAGTGCAAGTGCTTGTGGAGGCCAGAAGAGGGCATTGGACCTCCTCACGCTGGAGTTACTGGAGTTTGTGAGCTGCCCAATGTGGGTGCTGGGAGCTGAACTCTGGTTCTCTCCAAGAGCACCAAGTGCTCTTGAATGCTGGGCCAACTCTCCAGCCCTGATTAATTTTTTTTTTTTTAATTTTGAAACAGAGGAAATAAGCAGTTTGCGCCCCCCCCCATATGCTCATAATACGTGGCTGACCTCTGTCCCTTAAGGATATTTTGATGAAACAAGATGTGATAGATAGCTTAAGTGTCTTAAGAATGGCCCCAAATCTAGCTGACATTGGTATAATGAAATGTTTTAGGGAATTAAGGCAGAAGTCACTGCCTTGGGCCAACTGTGAGCCACGCTCAGTTTTCCATTAGATTTTCTTAGCAAACATGTGACATTTGGACCAAGAAAATCCTAACAAAGAGCCATCTGAGCTTGGCTTAGGCCCCTGTGAAATAAAATAATGTCTTTTTAAAAGCAAAATGGGAAACGAGAAGATAATCTGGTCTCTAGCCCCAAAGTTCAATATTCTTTCTGTCCTTATCTTTGCTCCCAGCAGCAAACAGGCCCACTTAATGTCCTGAGGGCGAGACAGGCCCTAAGGACACCCAGGTCAAGGGCTCTGCGGCAGGAAAGATACACCAAGGACACGAAGAAAGTATTGCTTTAGCCAGTAAAAGCTTTCTATATTTATAGGAAGCAGCTCACTCTTACATAAAAAAGCTGGGACATAGTTGGAGTTTGTTTAAATTTATTTGACAGCCCGGGTAGGAAGCTATTCGTAGCCACCCGCAGCTGTGGCAGGTTGTACCTGGGTCCCCCTCTCCCTCCCGAGTCCCTCCTCAGAAAAACGGTCCTGTGAAAAGGGAGATGGATTTCTGTTTAAGATCATTACTTTCCCGTCATTTTCAAACACAAGGACCGGACATCCTGGATAAATAAACGGGGGAGAAAGGGTGCTTGCTTTTCATTTTGTCACTAGGCAACCGGACAGCAGCATCCCAGCTGTGACTCTTGATGGAACCCAGCCTCTTCTGACATGCTCAGTGGGCTACATGTGCCCCTCACGAGAGCTCAAGAGGACAGTCTGGTACCACTGCGCTACCGGGTGCCACACAGCGCTGCCTCGTTCGGCCTTCCAGAGAACTCAGGACTTCTTGGTTTTACATCGTGGAAAAGTCCCTGGAGGGAATTTCTGAGAAACAGTATTTTCTTTGGACTTTTGAAGAAGAGGGGGGCCCAAAACTGTGAAGGCTGTTGGATTAAGCTTTAAAGCGATCCAGGAGGAAAGATAAGCTGCAGATCAGCCTTATTGGCAGCAAATTGCATAATGGAAATTAATTTTTACCAGCCGAATTACTGCGATGTGTGCAAGGGGGAGGGCAGGGATTTTTTTTTTTAAATTCATGTCAGAAATAACACAGGCTTCCCAGTGGCTTTAAAGTCTCCTGTGCCTGTAGTCCTTCTCCATTTTTATCCTTAATTGCCTTAATTCTTGATCTATTCAACAAGCTTTTGCCCATTTTCATAACACACTTTTCTTCTACCACTAATAATCTGCATAAATGAGTATTTTATATTTTTGGTATTTGCATGGCATTTAGTCTTACATTTACTTTTGTTTTTGCAAAACTTATTACATCTATCTATCTATCTATCTATCTATCTATCTATCTATCTATCTATCTATATCTATCTATCTATCTATATCTATCTATCATCTATTTATTATTTATCTGCGTGTGTGAGTCCATTCTCTCTTCCCACCGTGTGATTTTCTGGTGAGCAATCTCAGGTCATCAGGCTTTGGGATGAATGCCTCTACCTGCTGAACTATCTTGGCCCTACCTCTGCTTTTAAGTTTTCTGTGTGTGGATGTATAGGTATGTGTACGCACCTATGTGGAAAACAGTGACTAGCTTTGGGTGTTATTTATTTTAAAAAACCTTTTCTTTTTCTATTTATTTATTTATTTATTTATTGGAGCTGAGGACCAAACTCAGGGTCTTGCGCTTGCTAGGCAAGCATTCTACCACTGAGCTAAATCCTCAGCCCCCTTAAAAAACCTTTTCATCATTACTTTTTATTTTACATGCTTTGGTGTTTGGTCTGCATGTATGTCTGTGTACCACATGTGTGCCTGGTGCTTGAGGTCAGAAGAGGGTTTTAGGTCCCTGTAACTGGAGCTAAAGACAGTTGTGAGTTACCATGTGGGTTCTGGAAAATGAACCCCAGGTCCTCTGCAAGGGCAGCAGGTGCTCCTAACCCCTAGGCATCTCTCTAGCCTTTCTACCTTGGTTTTTGAGACATGACCTCTCACTTGACCTGGTGCTCACTTGACCTGGTGCTCATTGGTCAGGCCATGCTGGCTGGCCCGTAAGACCCAGTGAACAGCCTGTTTTTACCAGCTCTGGGATTCCAAGTGTGTACCACCTTCGCAGGTGTTTTTAAGTTGTTTATTGTTTGAAATAATGGCAGGTTCTGTCCCTCTTGCTATCTTACGTCGTCACAGCCGTATGTCTGCCCCGATACCTGTTCCTTCCCCTGACAGGTCAACATGATTCCATCACTTTAAGCACATCGCATAGATTGACTTTTTGCCTTTAGGATCCATGCAGCTTGCATGAAGTATCGATATTTTGCTCTTTTCCTTGAGATGTGGGTGTCTGTTACACATTCTCCACTTCCTTTCCCAAAGGAAGCCATCCTTTCCTCTCACCCAAGCTTTCTTACCTTGGCAACCAGCCCTCCCCACTTTCCTCCAAAAGTTACTTCTGCTTCTGCCTGCCGGTCCCTCCTTCACCCATCATAGTTGCCCGGAGATGCCCTGACGTTGCGCGGGAACTCAGCATTTGGAAGGCACAATGGGAGGGCTGGCTATGGAGCACCCACACGTATTGGTGGACTGCAGCTAACTTTGGGGCCTCTGTCTGGTGACTTGTCTGACAGGTAGGTTCCTGACTGAAGGTGACTACATCTCTGATGATGGGAAGAACAAGGCTCTTCCTCATTTCTCTTTTCCCAGAAAGCTCTGTTGGTCCTGGTGCCTCAGTATGGCTGTCATGTTGAAGACTGAGTGACAGACCCGTCAAAACACATATATTGAAGTCCTAACTCCAATGTGACTGTGGAGAGGGACTTGATGGAAGTGCCAAAGTTAGATGAGGTCACAAGGATGGAACCCTAATTTCATAGGATTCGTATCCTTAAAAATAAGAGATACGCTGTTTGAATCCTGGGACTTATGCAGGGACACTTGGTTCGGTCTGGGAGGGGGGGAATGGACCTGCCTGGACTGAGTCTACCAGGTCGACCCCGGTCCTCAGGGGAGACCTTGATCTGGAGGAGGTGGGAATGGGGGGTGGGCTGGGGGGAGGGGGGGCGAGAGGGGGAGAACAGGGGAATCTGTGGCTATTATGTTGAACTGAATGGTGTTGTAAAATAAAAAAAAAAAAAAAAAGAGATATGGAGTATTTTTCTGACCCGTCTCTTCTCCCAGGGGCAACAAGGTGCCCATATACTTCCTATGAAGAGAGCCAGCACCAAGGCTGACCCTGATGAACTTTGATCTTGGATGTCTGACCTTTAGAATGTTAAGAAATAAATGTCTGCTATATGAGATGCATCCACATTCCAGTGTGCAAATAAATAGAACTTGCTGGGGGTGGGAGATCTGATTTGTGTGCCTTTAAATACTGTCTCTGACAGCGTGCCAAGCAGTTAAGAAACAGTGAGAGCTAAACGCTGCCTGATTAGTCTGGGTACATTTTGTTATGGCAGCTGGAGCTGACATGTTCAATTCACATTGAGCTCTTCATACAGCCAAGTGTAAAATAAAATACATGTACCGATTGTCATGAAATTTGAACTTGCCTTTACATAAGTGAGACTTTGCATTGAAATCCCGCTAGCTGCTTTTTACTGCTGTCTTTTTTTTAACCTAGCTAATATTTAAATTAGCTTTCATTCTCTGTGTGTTTTGTTTGCTCATTAAAAATAAATTTAATTGGTCATTCAGGGAGTTTTCGGAGCTCGGTGCTTGTTTGGCTCATAGTCAGGAGGTGCAGGCTGCATGGACCAGGCTTGGTTTTTAAATACCCACTTCCATTAACCCCAGGCCGAGTTTCCTATGAGGCTTTGTCAACACCTCTCAGATTTGAGATCCCGATTCCCAGGGAGAGCTCTGGAGTCGTCTCAAAATTTCTAATACCTCAGACAAGTTGTCACTTGCCTTAGGGACATGGAAGTATAAAGTCCTTTAGAGTTAATCCTAAATAGTTCTTCAAGAGAAAAAAGCAGACTAGTGAAAAGATGAGCCTGGAAATCCCTTATTGTCTCTCTCTGTCTCCCCCTTCCTCCTTCCTTCCTTCCTTCTTTCCTTCCTTCTTTCCTTCCTTCCTTCCTTCCTTCCTTCCTTCCTTCCTTCCTTCCTTCCTTCCTTCCTTCCTTCCCTCCCTCCCTCCCTCCCTCCCTCCCTCCCTCCCTTCCTTCCTCTGTCTTTCATTCTTTTGGTATTGAGAGGGAAAGCTAGAACCCCTGGTATGCTTAGAAACCCCCCTGTCACTGAGCTGTACCCCATCCATGGAAATGCTTTCAAATTTTTGGTTTAAAACTCATTAATAGGGGTTGGAGAAATGGCTTCTGATTAATAATGCACAATAGACTCATCAGGGTGTACACACACACACACACACAAATACACACAAATACACACACAGGTGTGTGTATAACAATAACAATTAAAGAAAAGAGGTTATGAATTTGAGAGGGAGCAGAGGAAGAAGAGTCAGTGAATTAGAGACCTTGCCTCAAAAAAAGATGAATCTTTTGTTCTTTAATTATTTTATACCCAACATATTTAAATAATTACAATAAAGAATTAATAATATTTAAATATCCTACCACATCTATCTATCTATCTATCTATCTATCTATCTATCTATCTATCTATCTATCTCTCTCTCTATCTATCTCTGTCTATCCATATCTATCTATATTTGGATCATCTATATGTATCTCTCTCTGTATCACTACAGGTCTAAGCAGAGACTCAAGGCAAGGAAGAGAACAAGAACACAGACAACCTCAGCATGACAGCAGTCCCCTCTCCACAGGCCAGAGCCTGCCAGCCATGAACTCTGAGCGGAGGTGGGCAGCAGTCCTACATCCATGTTAAGACTGACATGCTGACCTGGGCCTAGGGTTGCATGCTTTAGTCTCTCGTCTCTCTCGATGGAGGTGGCAGAGACGGTGACTGAGAGGTTTGCCTGTCACCAGAGTGAGCAGAGAAGACCCTATCCTGCCAAGGATGGAGGAAGCATGGGCCCAGGGGGTATCAGACACAAGAAACAAAGACTGCTATAAGCCACATGCTGTGAGTGCTTAAAGAACCAGCTACACCTCTGCCCAGAGTCCCCTAAGGCTTCCTCCACCCAGACTCCCCCAAGGCTTCCTCCACCCAGACTCTTCCCCAGGCTTCCCCAGGCATTTCTTTTCTTTTATAAACGGTGAAAAGAGGATTTATTTGACTTCCTCCTTCTCCCCTTCTCCTTCTCCTCATGCCCCCTCCTCCTCCTTTTTGAAACAGGGTCTCATGTAGTCATATAGCCTGGTCTGGCCTCAAACTCACTAAGCAGCTGAATGACCTTGAACTCCTGATCCACCTGCCTCTACTTCCCAAGGGCTGAGAATACAGAGTATGCCACCATCCTTGTCTATAAATATTAGGTTTTTGTTTGTTTGGTTTGGTTTTTTTGGCCATGGCCATTTTAATTTTGCAAAGTTAAATTTTCTTATTATTTTATTTAGTTCACAAAATAATGGGTTTCACTGGGGTATTTTCAGACACATATAGCATTATACTTAGTTCATATTTGTGCCCCCATTACACTTCTTTTCTCATCCTTCCCTTTGCAGCAGGTTTCTTTCCTCCCTTCGAATAGTTTTTCTTTTCTTTACACATACACACACACACACACACACACACACACACACACACACACACACACATGCACACATACACACGCGCACAATCTGGAGTCTGCCTGTGAGAAACAACATGAGATATATATCTTTCTTCCCCCTCCCCTTCTCCTGTCTTTTTTTTTTTTTTTTTTTTGGTTTTTCGAGACAGAGTTTCTCTGTGTAGCTTTGCGCCTTTCCTGGAACTCACTTGGTAGCCCAGGCTGGCCTCGAACTCACAGAGATCCGCCAGGCTCTGCCTCCCGAGTGCTGGGATTAAAGGCGTGCGCCACCACCGCCCGGCTATAATTTTCTTACTGTTTATTTATTTATTTATTTTTATTTATTTATTTATTTATTTATTTTGGTTTTTTCGAGACAGGGTTTCTCCGCATAGCTTTGCGCCTTTCCTGGAGCTCACTTGGTAGCCCAGGCTGGCCTCGAACTCACAGAGATCCGCCTGGCTCTGCCTCCCAAGTGCTGGGATTAAAGGCATGCGCCACCACCGCCCGGCTTCTTCCCTTCTCCTGTCTTGGTCCCCTGACTTTGATACCAGAACTCACAGCACCAGTGGTTCAGTTGAAATAGAGACAGTGACATCCCATTGAACCATTCACTACATGCTGTGGTGTCTGGCCATGTCTGAGTCAGAACCTGGGAGCAAATGGGACCACTGGGCAAAATCTAGCACCGAGTTAAGAATCCCCTCTTAGGGTCATTTCCTTTTTCTTGTTTCTTTTCATTTCTCTTTCTGTTTTTTTCTTTTTCAGTGCTGGGGGTCAAACCCAGGGTCTTGCACATTTGAGGCAAGCACTCTCTCCGGGCACTGCACCCCAGGCTCTGACTTCTTACCTTCACTAAAAGGTCCTTGGCCTCCTTCTCCAGCCACCGTGGGTAAAAGGGATTGTCCATGCGGATGGAGTGGAAAAGTTCCTCTTCGTCCTGCCCGTGGAAAGGCGACTGGCCAATCAGCATCTCGTAAAGGAGGACCCCGAAGGACCACCAGTCAACGGAATGGTTGTATTTCTGACCCAGCAGAATCTGCATGGCCAACAGGTAGAGAGGCATCATTAATACACGGGTCTGACGACTGATAACTCTTCCAGGTCTGGAGGCATTGGGTCTTTCTTCCAGGGAGAAGGGTGTAAAGGCAGAAATTCTACCTAACTTAAAACAGGAAATCTATCCTTTTACCAGTTTATTTTCTGTAGTAATAAAGATGTCCCTTGACTTCCAGCAGCTCCTTCTGCTGTTGGAATGCCAAGGATATGCAAGCCACTGAGTCATTGCACATCACCCTAATGCCAGCAGACCCCAGGCTTTGCTACATCAGTGTAGAGTGGGCTCCATGACTGCCCAAATGGCTGAAGATGATGTGGTGGTGGGTGTATGAACAAAATCAACCAAGTCAGCGAGCTCCAGAGACATGGGCACTCTGTTTAATATAGCACTGTTTATGGTAACTAAGACAGGGCATCAGCCCAAGATCCCATCAATGGGATGAATGCACAGAGAAACTATGATACATAGACACAGCAGAACACTATCCAACCTTACAAACATATACGAACCCAGAGCGCTTCACATGAAGTGAAATAAGCCAGATACAAAGACAAACACTGCATGACTTCACTTGTATGAGCTACCCCAGGCCCTGGGTCAGAATGGAGTGAGGCTTAGGGACATGATGCAATGTTCTACAACCCACATGTTCTGCATGGGCTGAATCTCTCACTGCACAGCTTGAGGAGGACTCCTCACGCCTTCAGAACCTCCAATGAAAAGTAGGAATTCAAGGCGGCCTGTGGCCTGGAAATTGCTGCAAGGGCAACGCTGAACAGCTGCTTGGATGAAATTTACCCCCATGTATGAAAACAAAGATCATTTAGCAAACAGTATTTTGCAATCTGCCATCATTATAAACTGCTACCTGTTAACTGTAATTCAATATGGAACTGTAAAAGCTCATCTTAAAGTTGATAAACAAAAAGTCAATTACATTTGCCTTAAGGAATAATGTAAAAGTCGACACAGAGAGAGTGATGAGGAAGAAAAGATGCACCATTAGTTTGTACAATCAGCTGGTTCCGCCCTCCACACAAAGGGTATTAGGCACTAGACTTACACGCAATTCCCAAGAAAAGCCACAAGGTGGTGCCAAAGCAACCAGAACCAATTCTGAACAACAAACATCTCAGTAAACAACTTCATTTTGGAGGAACACATGAAAAAAAAAAAAATTGGAGGCCAGGAGACAGCTGTCATAGAAATTAGAGCTGCGAGGCTATGTGATGTTAGTTAAAACAAAACAAAAGTCTTGTGCTAGGAGGGAGGAGCAGAATACAAATTCACAAAGGGCAGGCTGTTCGAGAAGGAATATTAACATACACTAGGTATTTTTGTTGTACATTATGTTTTCGTTTCTAAGGACACCTGGAACCGCTGTTGTTATTCCTGGAGAATGATGACTGGACTTGGGAGGCTGTGTTTCTTATTTCAGGTCTCACAGTGAGTAAAGAGCTGGGTTCTGAAGTCCAGTCTCTGAGGATTTCAGTTCACAGTTACTACTGTCTCCTGGTATTTATCTCTTCCTTCACGGTCCTTTGCACACTGTTCTGTGATGGAGGGGGCAGAGAAGCTGTACTGGGTAGAGGGTCCGGCCCCTTTCCTAGCTCTGCCTTACTTCAAACACTCACAGCTTCAAACCGGAGAAACTAGCCAAATAATAATAATAATGGCTTTGTCACTTTCTGACACAGACCCTTTGTCCCCTATAACGGCGACAGTAACAGAGTGTGTTAAGGACATTCCTGAGATGATGGTGAATAGCTACGGATAACATGTATCCCATTAGTGAACACAAGGCTCTGGTAGCAAACAGGATGTTTGGGCTAGAGGTAGAGCTTAAATCCATAAAAGAAATGGTGCTGACATCATCTCTTTCAGACAGCTTATTTGCCAGTCATGTGTGAACCTAAACCAGTGGCCTCATCAACTGTCCTTTAGGCCGAAAGGAAGCTTGCTTTAAAAAATTACGTTAAAAACAGTGCTTTGGTTGATGGACCTACATCTGCTATGATCAGTGATAGTCCTTGCTAAATACAGATTAGAAATTGTTTCATATTTTACATGCTAGCAGTCTTTACCATCCATGATAGCATGAGAATCCAAAATTTGAAGAAACACATCAGACCTTTCAATACCAGAGCCCCAAAGTATTAAACCAAGATTTAAAACAATATTTTTAAATAATTTATTTATTTCGTATGGGGAGGCATGTGCTTGCCACGGCACATGTGTGCAAGTCAGAGGACAACTTGCTAGGAGTCTGTTCCTTCTCTCACGTGGGTCCTGGGATGGCTCTCAGGCTGTCAGGCTTGGTAGTAAGTACCTTTACCTGCCGAGCCATCTCATGAATCCCTAAAGCAAGATTTTTTTTTGTTTAAATTACCTCCTAAGTATAGTCTTTACCCTCAACAAGGAAATTTCTCTTTGCAACAGATGGAGACCATTACAGAAAAACAATCAACAAAATTCAGGGTGTGGAGCTCAGTAGCAACCAATGCTTCTAGAACACAGCTAAGGCTCAGGGCTCAGTGCCGAAGAGGGGAACACTGATTGTAGGAGCCAGAAGAACATGGAGTTTGCTGTGAGACTGTCTCTCCCCAGGATGTCAGAAGCTACACCCATAACATTTCACCAACACGGCTGTCCAAACACAAGCTGGACAATGCCCACACCAATAGCCATGTTAAAGGGGACAGGAGGAAGCTCATGAGGCCCCAATGTAGACAAAGAACTACAGGCAACTAAGGAATGCTGGGAACAGGAGGAATAGTCTGACCTAGGGAAGAGCACACCGACTGGTTATCTAATACCAAATGGTTAGCCGTGAAAACACACCCATGAGGATTATAAGGGCTGAACAGGTTGTACTTATGTATTTAGGAACACAGACACAGACACAGACACAGACACACACACACACACACACACACACACACAAACACCACCATCACCACCACCAACACCACCAACGACAACAACAACAACAACAATTAATGGAAAAAGAGGTCATGAATTTGAAAGAGCAAGAAGGTATATAGAGAAGGTTGGAGGGAGAAAAGGAAGGGGATAATGTAATTATATTAAATCTCAAAAAAGGAAAGAAATAATTTTAATTAGTTTTAATAATTTTCATGACACATACTTACTTTCTACTATTAAGACAGAAGAAAATTAAGCTATTTAGTACCATTTTTTAATCTCATTCTTAGTTCAATTTGATCTTATACACTTTAGAAATATTCTTTAACACATAGACCATGTTAATTTGTAGCAATGCATGACATTCATATGTAATGGAGACACATACACCTATCTTCAGAGTGTTTGCTTCACTGATAAAGAAACACCATCAAAAAGTCTGAGACTACGGGGTCACTGAGATGTCTCAGTGGGTAAAGGTGCTTGCTGCTAAGTTTGATGACCTGAGTTTGATCCCCAGAACCCACATGGTAGAGGGAAAGAAGTGATTCCTCAAGCTGTCCTCTAACCTCTCCATGTAAGCCAATATGACCTTCATGTGTGTACACACATGTATAATGACGATTACATAAATAACTACATAAATGTGTTTTAAAATCTTGAAAACATGTAGAGGCTGGTGGTGTGTAGGATGGAGAGGAGCCGTGAGGAAGGGTATCGTCATAACTGGGACTTCGTGTATGAAGTGACAGATATTCCAGAGTAGGAAATGCCCAGAAAGGGTGGGGAAGACCTTGAGAGCTTTGAGAGACCAATTCCAAAGGATGCATTTGAGGATAGAGTAAGAACAAAGGGAAGTCTTGATTTATTCTCAGGACAGGGGGAGTGAGAGGTCCCATTTGAGAAAGCCTTAGATTTGACTGGATTTGGGGAAGGGAGGAGAACACTTGAATATTATACTTCAAATTTTTTGGTTGAGGAAACTGGTAGATGGCCCGTGGTTAATCATGAAAGATATATTAAGGAAAAGACAAAGAGCGGGCAGCCTCAACAGAGAAAGTGAGCTTGGGAGCTATGATGTTTGAAGAATCTGTGATGTACTTAAGGCTGTGGTGTATTGTAGGTCTGAAACAAGACAAAGTTTGGGCTGCTCATGCTGATTCTGGAACTAAAACCATTGTCATAGATAAAGTTACTCATTTGAAACTATACAGAAAGGGGCTGAGAGATGCTAAACAGTTAAGAACAAATACTGCTCTTGCAGAGTACTGAAGTTTAAGACCCAGTACCCATGTTGGGCCTGATCACAACTATCTGTTGTTCTGCTCCAGGGGATCCAACATCCTCTTTTTGCCTCTCTGGGTACTCCTACGTATATCAAATACCCCGCTCCTGAATATATGTATAAATAGCTAAAAAATAAAGTAAAATTGTGAGATAGATAGATGATAGATAGGTAGATGATAGATTGAGGGATAGATAGATGATAGAGAGAAAGAAAGAAAGGGAGGAAGGAAGGAAGGAAGGAAAAAGAAAGAAAGAAAGAAAGAAAGAAAGAGAGAGAGAGAGAGAGAGAGAGAGAGAGAGAGAGAGAAAGAAAGAAAGAAAGAAAGAAAGAAAGAAAGAAAGAAAGAAAGAAAGAAAGAAAGAAAGAAAGAAAGAAAGGAAGAAAATGCTGTAAGAAGAGATGAGGACCAGGAATGGAGCCACAGGAGACAAGCATTGGAGATAGAGGGAAGTTGAAAACAAAACAAAACAAAAAGAAGCAGGTCACTGAATCTAAGGGCTGGAAGCTGTGAAAGGAAACAGAACCAGGAAGGGAAGCTTTGCTCTAGCAAGAACAAAACCTAAGAATTTGCAGACAGGGATGGACAGGAACAGACGCAAAGATATTTAGACACCCTAAGGTAGAGGGAAAAGAATTGCAGGCAGCTCATGGCGTGAGGGTGGGGGTTGGATGGAGTGGGCATGGGTGTGGATGAGGTGGGTGTGGGGCAAGAGAAAGACACAGGAGACCTTTGCTGAGACTAACATGAAACATCTGAGCTGAGTCAACACAGTTGAGGGTCATCACTAAAGGGGTTTGGCGCTGAATGGTCTCTGCTCTGAGGTCTCCTACACTGGTGCCATAATTAGCTTTGGCTTCCCCTCAAACTAAAGCTGGTTTACTGCACCCACCATCGGTATCTGAGCTCACACGGAGGCTCTAATATCAGAAAGATATCACAGCAATGAACTCGACAGTTAAAATAGCCACAGTCTCTTGAAGAACAGCGGCCATCCACACCTTTCAATGAGGTTAAATTGAAACAAAAAACACAGTAGTGCAGGGAAAAGCAAGGTTCCTAAACTCAGCTGCCGTGGTTGGTTGAGGGGTTATGGGGATCTGCTGTTGACATTACTGTACCAGGGAAATCAGAGGTCTGTCCTTAGTAGGCAATCATCTTCCGCTCACAAGTTCGTTCGTTCATTCATTCATTCATTCATTCACTTCTAAAAGGCTAATTTGTCTCACCTTTCTGTGCCAGTCCTTTCATAGAGTAAAAGAAAAGACCACCCAAATCTATCTATGAGGGGAACTGGTGAGATGTCCCTCATAGTCTCAAGCATTTGGATACTTGGATTGGCACTGTTTGGTGAGGCTTAGGAGGTGTGGCTTTGCTGGAGGAAGTGTGTCACCAAGGGCGGGCTTTGGGGTTTCCAAGTCTCTCACTGGGTTTCCTGCTTAGAGTTTCAGATGTGAACTCTCGGCTGCTGCCACACTTCCCCTCTGTAATGGAGGTGGACTCTTCTCCCTCTGGAACTGTAAGCCCAAATAAACTCTTCCTTCTGTATGTTGCCTTAGTCATGGTGTTTTATCACAGCAGTAGCAAAGTAACTAATGTATTTTGTGTGTGTGTGGTCTGTGTGCAGATGCAAATGCATGCATGTGGGGGTGTGCAGCCTTGATGGTGTAAGACACTGGGCATCCTGCTATTTATCTCTCTACTCTATTCCTTGACACAGGGTCTCTCACTGAATTTGGAGCTAGGCTTGTAGCCAGCAAACCCTAGTGATTTTCGCGTACCTCCCTTGCAAAGCTCTGAGGTTACAGGTGTACATGGCCAGGCCTGGCTTTTTAAGCGGGTGCTAGAAGATTTGAACCCAGGTCCTCATGCTTGCACAGGAAGACCCTTGCCCCTTTTGCCATCTCTCCAGATCCTGAACGATTTGAGTTCTAACCAATGGAGGCAGCTGGGTGGAGGGTGTTTCTGTGTTGCCTTTGGGACTTCTTACAAACAGATCATGACTTCAAAATTTAAAAAGCTTCTTAACAGTGAGCAATAGGACCAGACGGGAGAGCAAACAAGCAGCTGTGTGGAGACTGAAAGGTAAAAATAAAGCAACTGCAGCGGCGCCAGCTATTCCACGCTATGACAAGGACCACACGGTAAGGCAGTCTCCCATCTCCCTGGGGTGGGCAGCTGGGGGAGAATTCCCCAAGAGGGGAAACTGAGTTTAAGTGAAAGGACAGGTGTCTCCTGAGAAAATGCTGGTCACAAGACCACCAGGACAATTATTTACTATTACTATTTTGGTGGGATTAGAACGAGGCATAATTTTTAGAAGCCCCATTATTCTTTTAAGGTTTTTTTTAAGCAATACCTAATCATACATAATAATGGATTTCATTATGAAATTGTCAGACATGTAGCTGCTCCCTCCTTTAATATCTACAATAACACTATAACTCAGAGTTATCCTCACTGTGGAGAAGTCTACACTCATTTAGAAATGGGGTGTGAGAGGCGCTGATGACCCTCCACCTTCCCCGTCTACCCCGGTGTTCTGACTCCATGTTTCAATTTGATTTAGGTGGATCATGGCTTCTACCTGGCTCTTTGTCAGGTGTTCCTTCAGGTGGGTCTGAATCGGTAATTTTTTATGGGTGGTTCAGAACCATAACTCAAGGGAGTCTAGACCTCTAGCCATGAAAAAGATATCATTAGTATGAAGAGCATTTGCTATAAAACTCAAAACACACATACACACACACACACACACACACACACACACACACACACACACACACACACACACACGGAAAACACTCCACAGACTAAACCAAATACTGAACCTAAGGGGAGGAATCACTTGGCCTCAGCACATTGGGTGGGAAAGGACCACCCGGGCAGTATGTCCCTACCTCCGGAGCGATGTAGTCAGGAGTTCCACAGAAGGTATTTGTCTTTGCATCTCCTAGCATGTTCTCCTTGCACATGCCAAAATCTGCTATTTTGATATGTCCGTCTCTGTCTAACAGGATATTATCTAGCTTCAGGTCCCTGAAAAACAAAAGCGAAGCGAAGTCTCACGTGAATAAAGACAATTGTTCAAATGAAATTCTCTTGGGGGGTGTGGTAGCTTGTTGTCATCACAGCTAGGGGGCAGGGAGGGGAGCCTGAGGGGATGCTCTGCTGCCACCCGATCCTCTGGACCGGGCATGGTTCTCAGTTGCTCACTGCCTGCTGTCATGTGTCCCCATGTCAGTGGCTCATGTTCAAGGCTTCTCTTGAGGCTTGATTCATTCAAGGCTGCCCTGGCCACCCGCCTTGGGCCAGATACCGCAACAGATTCTGGTTTCTTCTACGCCCTTCTGAATACTTGTTTCACCTTAGGGGCTCGATCCATATTTCCTATGTGGCTGTGTTAGCAGGCGAGTGAGTACATCAGTGTCCCATGTGGATGCCTCAGCTGGTGAGTGAAGATACTAGCATCCTGAGTCACGGCCCTAGTGGAAGTTCTGACAACGCACTAAACACTCAATAATATTCATGGAATCACTTAAAAGCCAACCAATGATTACCAGCTGTGAAGCACACCCGAGTAACCGTGCCAACTGTGAGCTCCACTTCTGCGAGCTTCCACAAGCTGACCAGAGAAACAGAGCGGCACCCAGCTCCGCTGCTGCAGCTGAGACTTAGCACATGTCCCTGGAGTTGATGTCTTCCACTTGGTCTGGTTTAGTCATCTCTACTACCCCCATGTCACCAATGGACTCTGCGTGACTGGGAATCCCTAGATAGGCCTCAGATTCATGATAGCCCCGGTTTCTCTCTGCTCCTGCCGCACTTTCATGGTCAAGACAGAAGACGCCTGCTGTATCTGATTCTTCTCTTATATTTTTGGTTGTGAGCCTAGCCTTTAACGGCTGAGCCATCTCTCCAGCCCCTGATTCTTCTCATTGGAGAGTGCTGGGCTTCTGCCTCCTGGAGCTAAATACACACGGCTTACCAGTTTTATCCATTCAGTCCAATTACAGGCTGATCTAAATTCACAGATGAACAATTCAGGCTTATTAGCTAATCCAATATGCTATGCCATATCGGTGCCATTTTTAGTTTGTCATTTATAGATACGTTTAAAGAGTTCTAAAGTTTGGCTGGAGATGATGGAAATCATCTCTAGAGAGCTAGCTATCCAGCTGTGGTGCTTTAGAGAAGACCAGAACAATGGCCACATTATGTAATACTTTCACTGGGTTCTTTTGCTTGTACACACATTTATTTCATCATTTGGTTCTCACAGTAGTGCTTTGATATCAAGTTATTATTATTTTGTGTTACGGCATGAGTGTATGTGATGTATGTAGTGTGGTAGACAGGCACATGTGTGGGAGGGTGCTCACACTTGTATGTGTGGAGGAGAGAAGAAGATGGTGGGTATTGTATTTTATCATTTGCCATCATTTCCCCTTGAGACAGTGTTTCTTCTGGACTTGGAACTAGGCTGGCAACCAGCAAGCTCCAAAGATCCTCCTGTCTCCTCTCTCTCCATCACTGGGACTGCAAATGCATGCAGTCACACTTGGATTCTTTGTGGGGGTGTTGGGATTTGAACTCAGGTCTGTAAGTAGTAAGCACTCTTTCCTACCCACTGAGCCATCTCCTCAACTTCATCAAGTTACTACTAATGTAGTTTTCTTTTTTTTTCCCAGATAAAAGTTTTTCATGGATGACATTATTTATCCAGATGACACAGCCAGTCAGTGGCCTGGGATGCAAGCCTAGTCTATCTCTTTTACATTCTTTTATACCAAGACCACCTGGTCTTTCTCATCAAACTGGCCTCATGAAACTGTACACGGATGTATTTTAACTGATTCTAAAAATAAATGTTCTCTGTGCCTCTGGCTAGGAAAAATAAGCTTCATGTCAAATTTCCAATCTATTTTTTAAAGCAGGACAGATGTCTTTGGGATGGTGGGAAAGAAGGTCTGAGAGACCTAGTTGGAATGGAAAGGTCCTGAAAGTCTTTTCCCCCCAGAGCTAGACCTCCATGAAAGTAACGAATGGAGGCAGAAGACTAGCCAGGTTCTTTGGAGCCAACTAGAGATACTGTAGAACCTAAAAATCCAGAACGGTCTGAGGCAAATCATTCAACTTACTCTTCACTATGGGACATCAAGACTCAAGAGAAGTACTTGAGAATCCAAGGCCACTGTTTGTCTCTGTGGCACTTAGGCATAAAGCATAAGGGGAAATTAAGTGGAACCCTTTGGCATGTGGTCCACTGCTGGAGATCTCCTTTTCAGAAACCAAGTCACAGCTGGTTTCATGGTGGACCTTCTCAGTCATATCACTTGCCCTTGATGGGCCTCTTGTTACTAACCAACAAGCAAGGTTGCCTCTTGCTGATCTCTGTGGCATCTACTGAGACAGGCCACATGAAAGCATTTGGAAATGGCCTCAGATATGAAGGTGAGGGGTTGTGGATATCGCTCTGTATGCTGTGAATGTGATGCTCTGATTGGTTAATAAATAAAGTGCTGATTGGCCAGTAGCCAGGCAGGAAGTATAGGTGGGACAAAGAGAAAAGAGAATTCTGGGAACAGGAAGGGAAGCCAGGAGTCACCAGCCAGACACAGAGGAAGCAAGATGTGAAGGCAGAACTGGGAAAAGGTACCAAGCCACATGGCTAAGCATAAATAAGAATAATGGGTAAATTGAAGTGTGAGATCTAGCTAGCAAGAAGCCTGAGCCATTAGGCCAAACAGTTTTAATTAATATAAGTGTCTGTGTGTTTATTTGGGTCTGAGCAGCTGCTGGCCAGGCAAGACTGGAGAAAACTCCAGCAACAGTGAGGTCTAGTTCATCGTTCATATGTGCGGTCACTCCTTCTCAGCTATGGTATTCTCATAGCCCTTTTCTTTCCACGTCTGTATGTTTTCTGAGTCCCTGGTTTTATATTACACCCAAATCAGAACTTAGAGCATCTCCTAAGATGCCACTGTTTTCATGAGAGGGCTTTACTAGACAGTGTTGGAAGATGAGTAGCCACCCGCATCTCCCCATCACATCACTTCAGTTCTGCGCTGTCCAACCACAGGCTCTGAACCAGAGAATTTAGTTTTGTTCCACATGAGGTGGTAAGCAGCTCTAAGAGCTAACTGGCCTGTCCCTTTCTGCTTGACTTCCTTCATGTGTGGGTGTAAGTGTGTCGGGGGGGGGGGCTTCTCTGCAGTCACTTTTTCTATTTGAAAATCTTCTTCCCCTTAAAAACAAAACACTACTAGAAGAGAAGTTTTTGTTGTTGGAGTGCTAGCAGTTCTGACAAAATCTTTCCTTCTCTCTTTAAAACTGGATTCCTATTTATTTGAACTTTTTAGAATGCACTGCCTCTATCTTTTCATGTAATTTTACCATCCAAAAAATATCTGGAAAGTGGCTTTATTTAGATATATTAGAGTTGGGAATTCTACATATTTTCTGCCCATTACAATCTTCAACCAGGGACTATGCACTAGTGGACATTCATCCATCAGTTCATGACATAGGTTACAGAGTAGTATCACACACACACACACACATACACACACACACACACACACACACACACACACACATACACACACGACGGGCACTCACTGTGTAGCCCAAACGATCCTTGACTTGTAATCCTCTTGCCTCCAGCCTCTTGACTGCCAGGATCACAGGCATGTACCATCATGTCTGGCTTTGCATATGTATTTTTAAGACAATAGAAAAGGAATAAAATCCATGTCCTGCTTCATAGAATGCTATGAGTGCAACCTCATTTAAGAGAAGGGGTATTTGCTGAGATAAGTTAAAGGTGTTGCAATGAACTCATCCTGAATTGCATGTGTGGTGAAGGCGGACTAAATTTATCATGCTTTCTTCTCATGCCACACAGAGGAGACACACGTGGGAGAGAAGGGCCTGGTGGACACAGGGATTGGAGTGATGTAGCTATCAGCCAAGAAATGCCTGCAGCCGCTCCAGCTGGGTGGTTGAAGAAGGGCCTTCCTCTAGAACCTTGGATGAAAGGGTGGCCCTGCCCATACTCTGATTTCAGCCTTCTAGTCTCTAGAACTGTGACAGAATAATGTTCTGTTTTTAATGTGCCACCAGGATTATGTTAATTTTTTAGACAGCCCTTCAAAATGACTACAGTTTGTAAACAGACAAATGTAATTCTATGTGGTTCACAGGAGGAAATGAACAGACTCTCTTTACCAATTCACTCACTGCATTAAAAGTTTAGAATAGTCAAGTTATACCTGAGCACTTGAAATGTCTCTTAAAATAGGTCAAGTTCAGTGTCATGAGCAGCTGAAGTTTGGAGCTGACCTTCCCCATCAGCAGCTTGCTGTCTTCACCAAGCAGTGTGGAAGTAGAGTTGATAGCCTCATCTCAATTTTAATTATCTTACGATGCCTCTCAAAGATCCACTGTGACCTTGTCTAACAAAGCAAATATTTTTCCCTGCTTGGTATATAAGAAGACTTAAAAACACGACTCATGTGTGTGGATAAAGCCCTAAAATGAGTGCAAGCTGTTTATCATAGGAAGATACTTATTGGTCATTTTGTTCTGCGTGTTCAACAGCATGCCAACAGGGAAGCCTCATGGTGGGTGGGAAGAGAAAGATTGGGGCGTATGGATTTCAGCTCTATAGGTCCTTTTCAACTCCGAGATAGCCAGTTCTCTCTCTTTCCAAAATCCCTGACTTTTTCTCCCCCTTGTCCACATCTATCTAGTCCATTCGTCAATCCATTTATTTGTTGAGCCATTCACTTATCTGTTTATTAAGATATTCACTCACTCCATTCATCCACTTATCAATCTGCTCAGATTTAAACATACAAACTAAGCAATATTGAGTACAAATGTGTTTTACATATTGCAGACATTATAAAGAAACTAAGAAAAAGCATGAATTTTGATCAAGGTTTTCAAATAATGTTCTGGTGACTATGGAGATAGAGCAGCACAAGCCCATTTTAGGGCTGTTGATATGTTTAATGATATAGGTCATGAGTTTGTCTTATGTTCTAATAAGGAAGAATACTGCATTTGTTTAATGTGCTCATGAGGTTGTAGAAAATCCTTGAAAGTCATCATCCTTAATCTATTACCTTTTAGATAGCTAGAAAAATAATTCTGGAGAGATAGCTCAGTGGCTAATAGTGCTTGCTGGTTATCCAGAGAACCCAAATTCAGTTCCCAGAATCCATGCTGAGTATCACACAACTCCAGTTCAAAGAATCCGACATTTTCTTCTGGCCTCTGTAGGTACTGCATACATGTGACACACACACATACACACCCACACCCACACTACACACCCACATCCGTACACACACCCATACCCATACATACACACACACACACACACACACACACACACACACACACACACACACACCACAACTTAAAAGAAGTTTATACTCAATGTGTGCTTAACAAGACTAGCTTCCCAAGACATTCCTAGAGATGCTGCACAGAGCACCCTCACTAGGACACATCTGGAAACGGACTGTTCTTATTATATGACTGTTTTTTTTTTCTGATAGCAGGACCATACTCGGTAAAAACCAAAGCTTCAGTATTGACCAAAGCTCTATACAGCCTGCTGTCTGCAAAAAGCCAAGTGTAGGACAACAGAACTTTTAATGGTGACTCCAGGTCATGGCTGTCCCAGATCAGGCCCCTGAGTTGGCTTCTGGTGGTTCAGCCAACTCCTCTTAGATCCTCTTTCTCACACCCTCCCGCCCTCCATCTATAGTGAGTCTGGAAACCGGACATCTGAAAACTAACTTTGGAAGTTTTGTGTTAAATACGGGTCAATTGTGTTTTAAGAAGAAGAGATTGAAGTGTAATATCACATTCATCTAAGAGCTCTGGCAGCAGAGCGTGAAATAATACAATGCAAAAGAGAAATTTTGAATTCATGAAATAGGGCAGCGGAGGTGGTCTGTGTGCTTCTGTACAGTGGAGTCGTGTGTTTTCACAGATGTTGAAAGAGCTTCCTTCTCCCACCCAAAAGGAACCCCTGCACAAGCATTTCTAGGTGACCTAATATAAAAGCGGGAGGCACACAAATGATGGGAAAGCAGAAACGAGGCATCAGAGTTGAAGCCGTGGTGGGAAGAGGTGAGGGAGAGCCAAAGCAAGAATAAGAATAAGGGCCAGAAGAAAGGACGGAACAGACAGAACCTCTGGCTTCCAGGACTAGAATTTCACAGTGAGGACTCTGGGTGGGGACTTTTCTCCCATGACATTTTCACATCACTCCGCTGCAGCGCTTAAATGAACTGGGCTGTGAAATCAAGTCAGACAGAGAACAGTTTACCTGTAGACAATTCCTTTGGAATGAAGAAACTGTAGACCAAGGATGATTTCAGCAGCATAAAACCTGTCCGAAAGACAGTCAAGACACAGCGTGAGTACAGGAACAGAGTAGGGCAAAATCTCCAAACCTTGTGATAGTTTATGTATATTCAACTAAATGGCACACATGCATTTTTGCTTAATTCCAGTAAAGAAGATGTCATCCACTCTGCATTTAACACAAAGGCTCCAGCTCACCCAGTGTCTTCCCAGAAAGCATAATGTAAGAGCTGGCGAATCTGCTGTTTGCTCTTATCTTTTAAACTGCAATGTCCATACTATCTTAAAACCTATGCAAACGTGAACTGTAATAAATAGTACAGTGTAGTAGGAAAATAGCTTTCTTCTTTATTTTAAATTCTGCCCGGAGCCCACAGAGCTCTATGCCAGGCCATTCCCAACATATCTGGCTAGAATATTTTCATATTGATGATGTTAAGCAAGGGCCAGAGCTATAGGCCGGGGGGAAAAAGGGTATTAGAAGATAGACGGTGATAAGCTGGTCCTCATCTTCAGTGGTGACAGGCTTAAAGGAAATGAGTTTATGTCTCTCTAGTGGGATTAAGTCAGACATAGGGGAGAGCTTCCTGGAAGTGAAATTTGCTGGGTCCTGGGAAGAATGTATTTAGGACATGATAGGGACAGCAGGTGTTCAAGTTAGCGTCATGCTTTATAGAACCCTCGGGGACAGAACGATCATCTCTCTCTCTCTCTCTTTCTCTCTCTCTCTCTCTCTCTCTCTCTCTCTCTCTCTCTCTCTCTCTCTCTTTCTCTCTCTCTCTCTCTCTGCCTGTCTCTCTCTGTCTCTGTCTCTGTCTCTGTCTCTCTCTCTCATGCAAGTGTGCAATGCCCAGTGATTTCTGTGCAATGCTGCAGAAACCTGATAGAATAATTGCGGGTGCTTGGCTGAAGGTGCCTGAAGACGTTGGGAGTGGCCAGTGCTCCCTTCAAGAGTTGCTAAAATAGCCACATTGCTGATGTTTGCAGCAGCTGGTGAGCCAAGTCCATCTTTCAGTCCCGTTCAGCCTAAACCACTCAAAGTCGTCATGAAGAGATACCTGATAGATGGCCGAACATCGAGGAAAGATAGCTAATATGTAGCTGTCTTTAAAAACCACACATTCGTTCATTTATTCATTGTGTATCATGGTGCATGTGTGCAGATTAGAGGACAACCTTCGGGAGTCTGGGATGGGATTCAGGTCGTGAGGCAACGCCCTTCCCTACCGAGCCATCTTGCCAACCCTCGCTATCATTTGTAAATGATGTTAATGCCACTGCTTACTTCTGCTTGCTTGTCACTACAGGTTTATCAGGAGGGAAGCAGGACCCAAGGCTAAGGAAAGAGCACCTGCAGCTGACCTGTGGGACCCAGCCCCAGTCCTCCCAGGGAAAAGCTGGCTCCACTTGCATCTCTGGCTGCTTGATGCCCGAGAAGGGGAGGCTTATTTTCAAACACATGAAGGGTTGGATGCTTTATAATTTCCCACTGAGCTTCCCAATGACAGGCTGCAGCTCAGTGCCTCCCTCAGGGCCCCTTGGATAGCCGTGTTCCATTTCACTGTTCTTTCCAAAGGATTCATATTTGCATCGGTGCTCAATGAGTTAAGAGCCTGACGGACTGGAGAGGGTTCCACTGACATGAATTAATTGTTTGCATCATGTTGAACATGAAATAAGCAGAAGTGGATTTCCGTTTCACAAAAATGGGAAAATGTTAGCTTGTTTGACACTACTCCCAAGTATTTACCTTGTTCTGGGACTTAGGCATGCCAAGCAAGAAAGTAAGAAAAATACCATATGAGGGGACTGGAGAGATGGCTCAGTGGTTAACAGCACTTGCTACTCTTTCAGAGGACCCAGGTTCAAATCCCAGCACTCACATCAGGTGGCTCACAACCGCCTGTAACTCCAGTTTCAGGGAATCTGACCCCTTCTCCTGAAATCCAATGCACTGCATGCACATAACCACGCACACAATCACAAAAAAATAAATAAAAAAGACCACATGAAAAGAGCAATCTGTGGATGCTGAGTGTACACAAACCACCAAGAATACAGAACATCCCAAATACCAAGTAGGGCTCTTACGTGGCTCTGGAAAGATCAAATTTGTGGCAACTTTGGATGTGGTACATTAAGTCTCCTCCATTGAGATACTCCATCACAAAAAAGAGGTTTTCCTAGGGGAAAAACAACCAAACACCAACTTTTAGTACTGAAAGAAAGAAAAGAAAGTTGACTTTTCAAAGAGATTAGACCATTTTAGAGGAATCAGTTCTATCATAAAATTTCTTATGAAAAGACTGTCCAAAATACTTCAGCTGAACTCTATTTTTGAACCCCAGGGCATGTGGGGAATCTCTGTGGGAGGATGGGTAACACACTGATCGGCTAGTGTGTCGTGATCCATCCCACGGGAAGCAGGAGGCATAAGAACCTGATGTATTTGCCTGCTGAACGATGGGTAGTGTGGAGCACTTAGTGGGTGTGGATCATACACTTGCTCAAATAGACAGTGTGTAGGATGGTGTCTGGGTCTCTGACTCCAGGAACAGGATGGGGAACCTCCATGTTATGTGATGGTCAGCCAACAATTAACGGGCATGTCCTGTGGGTGATATTCCAGGCCTTCCATCAAAGAGGCCTTCAGTCTTTTCATCAAGTTTGCCTATTACTCTTATGTCCACATGTCACTCGAGGCAGAGGTAGCCATAGTTTTTGAGCATGCAGCTCCTAGCATAAGATACCTGCCTGGCATCAGAAATACAATGCTCATAAGTAGTGATCAACAGAGTGCCTGGGTAACAGAGTATGGGTGACAATATCAGATATCAGAGGTCCCAGATTCCAACCAGATCATGTTCCACCAATAATGTGAGACACCATTTCTTCAGGAAAAATAGTCACAGCTCCTTGAACACCTGGATGCTTAAGAGTTTTTAAGAGTCACAGAGTCACTAACCCATGAAGTGTGGAGACAGTGTGTTTGTGCATGAATTTGCACTTAACCTCAACTGAGTGATTTTTTTAAAAAAATAGAATTAACTTTCTGTCTGGAACTGAGACTAATCAGGTGTTAAGGCAGACAAGGTAATGGTTCAAAGTGTTCTGGCTGCATGGTGACATTCATTGCCTGCCATCTGTACAGAGGCCACATTTCCCCAGGACAAGAAAAGCTAAATACCATGGCAATTACCTTGATAATTCAAGTAAAGTTAAGTATCCACCCACTTTTTCCAAAGCTGACCCAGCTGTAATTTCTAAATTTCACAACTTGAGCTGCAACACACACACACACACACACACACACACACACACACACACACTTTTTTTTTGTCTGTTGTGCACAAGCCAGAATTGTCAGTTCAATCATTGTAATTGTAATTTAGCCCTGACATTTCAATCATGACTCAAAAATGGTCATTTCCCTCATCTGAAGGCACCTGAACTTCCTTGGCACACCTTACCCGTGTGTGATTAATGTTTGAACCGCTTTACCATTTCCACTCAAAACTTGACTGGCCTTGAATAAGCCATGGTGCCGGCATCTTTCTTTCATGTGGATGATTAAAATCACATGATAGGAGCTTGGGGAGATGGCTCGGTTGATAAAGTCCTTGTCTTGCAAGTACACAGACCTCAGTTCAAATACCAGCACCCATGAAAAAAGTCAGACATAGTGGTATGCATTTGTAATACCAGTGCCAGGGAAGTGGAGACATGTGGATTGCTGGGGTTCCTCAGCCAGCCAGCCTAGCTTATTTGGTAAGGCCCAGGTCCTAGTGAGAGACTCTGTCTCAAAAAAACACGGTAGACAGATGCTGAGGAGTGACATACGAGGTTGATGTTTGGCCTCCATAAGGATGTGCACACTTAAGTACTCAAACACACTAACGTACACATTCACCCATACACACCCACCCACACATAAAACCAGTTGGTAAGCCAGGCAGCGGTGGTGCACACCTTTAATCCCTCAGGAGGCAAAGCCAGGCGGATCTCTGAGAGTTCGAGGCCAGCCTGGTCTACAGAGCGAGATCCAGGACAGGCTCCAAAGCTACACAGAGAAACCCTGTCTCAAAAAACCAAAACCAACCAACCAAATAAACAACAACAACAAAAAAACCCAAAACAAAACAAACAACAACAACAACAACAAACAAAACCAGTTGGTAAGACCACCTGTAAAAATGCAAAGGAGATAGTTCCCTTTTAGTGTCAGGATATGAATGGGGCCCTGCAATGTTTGTTTGGATTTCACAGTTTATACATCGTCAATGTAGACTTGGAAAAAGTGGATAAAGGAGGCTAGTGGAAAAGTGTAACTCTATCCCACATATTCTACACATTATTCCTGTAACAGGGGCTTTGTGAAGTAGGGGTGTAAAGGAGGACCTAGTCACTGTTCTCTTGGTTCACTCTTCCTAGCTCAGGAAGGACTTTGCCACTTGGCAAGGCTTTTTACAGCAACTCGGAAGGAGTCCAGGTCAGCTAGACCTGACTTGTCCTGAGCAGCATTCTGCTGTATTACTGTGTGTCTCTGAGTCCTTTAGTTTTGCTGTGTGGTCGAGGATGGCCTTGATAGCCTACTACAAGCAATCATGACTTTCCCCAGCACCACCAGATCCCTGAAGAACCAGATCTCAGTAAGGATCAACCCAAATAGTTTGGTCAAGACCGCTTGGCTGCATGCTTCTGGCCATCTGCTTTAGTCTTTCTCCAGTAAGATCCTCGAGCTCTCATCAGTACTCCGAAGACAGAACTTGGAATCCCAGTGTGGTGACACAGACTTGTAATTCCGGCACTCAGGAGGCTGAGGCAGGGGATCACTGTGAAAACAGCCTGGGCTACAGAGTGAGTTCAAAGCCAGGGAGCTACCTAGTACTACATTTTTGAGCATAGAGAGCCCCTTTAAAATTTTAATCCCATTACTGAAAACAACCGTACAAATAACTTTCATCAGTGGCCAGGGAAGGAGGCTCAGAAAGTGACTTCTGGCTGACCTGGACCCATTCAGAGATGCCATCGAAAGCTCTGCCAACTGGGAAAGTCCAGCCTGAGCTAGGTAGAGCTATCCAAGAGCAGGAAAGTCGGGCTAACTGATAAAGCATGGGCTTTATCTTTCCAGAGAGCTGAGTTCAAATCACCTTTCTTTACAGGGTAAGTTCTTTAACCTCTCCAGGGCTTCATTTCGTTTCTGAAATCAGGAAAGTTAATGTTTGTACCTCATAGGGTTGTTCTAGGTATGAGATGAGAGGGTATTTGTAGAAAGCGAACTTAAAGTTAGCACCTTGCATTCATTGAGTAATTGGTAGCTGCAGCCATTATAAGAAAATGAATGGCAGAGTGGTGGTGGTGTATGCTTTTAATCCCAGCACTCGGGAGACAGAGGGCAGGAAGATCTCTGCATTTGAGGCCAGCCTGGTTTACAGAGTGAGTTCTAGGACAGCCAGGGCAACAAAGAGAAACCCTGTCTTGAAAAAAAAAAATCAAAGCAAAGAAGAAAATGAATGAAATTAATTAACACTAACAAGCAGACATAAACAAACACTTTTTGGAGAAAGATTGACCAGTCCCACAGCTCTTGAAAGAGAGAAGAAAAGAGGATTGGATGTTCTTCTCCTAGGCTGGTCTCTTGGCTCTGCTCCCCAGCTGAGAGACACACGAAGGAGCTCAGTGATTGGGGGTCTGGGGGCTCCCTTTATGTCTGTCAATACCTTAACTGGCACAAAGTGTTCTTCCAGGTGTGCAGGAACTGACGTTTTAACAGGGTGGGAAATGGAACACTACAAATCTGCCCCCATTTAGAGCTCATGAGTTCCTGGTGCAGCATTTACTAAGTGGAAGTTCTGTACCTGAGCCCAGCCCAGCCTGTTGCTAACCAGTTGAGTGATGAAGCCTGACCAACCCAGGGCTTCATTGAGACATATTTGTCAGAACCTTGACTAAACACCACATATTTTTATGTTTTTTCCCTTTTCTTGGGGGAAAAGATGAAATTAGTAGACAGTGCCCATTCAGCACATTGTACTAAGATCTATGTAACACTTTTGGGTAATAAGTATTAGTGAGAGGATGCCAAGCTTATAAACTCCCACGTGAGATGACTGCCCAGAAATAATGCATATTTGATGTATAATTAAGAAAAAGAGATGAATCATCTTTTGAATAAGTGAGATGGGACATACAGCTAGTTTTCCTTAAAGACTACTGTGTTCCCCCAAGGAGGAGGGGACGAAGGGCCGGGCTTCCTCTGCATAAGCCACTCCTGGGTATACTTGAGAGCCTGGCTATCAGAAGAGTGCAGGTGACTGTGTCTATTGCAGGTATTTAGGGTACTCAGGGCCCTGGATGAATTATTTAAATTAATTTTTTAAATAATTCTTCCATGGGCAAAGGATGGAGAGGCCAAACAGGTCCAAAGAGAATGTGTCTTGTGCTGTTTACAATAAACAATGAAGGTGGTAGGGCAAGGTCTTTTGATTGGTCATTTTACTTCGTTTCTAAAATGTGCATCTCTTTGAGAAAAAAAATCTATGAGGTGCTCAGAGGACAGGACTGAAGCAAGGGAGTCAGTCGTGATCCCTGAGACTCTGGTCTCAATCTGAGCATTTAGGATCTATGTAAGTAACAAACACAACACTTTGAAAGGGCAAACTCTCTATTAGAAAGCTAACTTTGAACTGACAGATCCAGCCAGTCAAGGCACTTGCTGCCAAGAGTGATGAACAGAGTTGGATCCCAGATCCCACACTGACTCCCAACGGCTCCACACATATGTTGTGGCACCCAACTGTGCACACACACACACATTAAACACACACACACACACACACACACACACACACACACACACGTAGAAAGGTCTCTTTTTTCAATGTGCTCCCCACAGGAGGAAGCACACGACAGTTCTCAGCACCACTGTTAGTGTCAGATTAAACACTGGTTTGCAAAGTGAGCGCTCCAAAAGGGTTTTCTACTAATGCTGCACTCGTTCTTCAAATGCATCCTCTGAATGTCCTTCCACTATCCGCTGATTTGATTACCAGAACAAGAAAATACTGTGTTGGTTCCATCCTGTGGGTGAAGCAAGAGTCAACCCATTTGAGAGTGAAGGTGTCCCAGAAGCAGGGGGGTCCTGCTGTGGGGATTCTGGCTAACAGGAGAGGGGTTGATGTGGCATTCAATGACATTTACTGACTGTCTAACTTCTAGTTTGCAAATACAGCCATGACGTGCATGAAGTCCTTAATGCTAAGGCCAAAAACTGAGAGGGTCACAGTGCTTCTTGCTTTACTGTGAGTTCTTGAAGTGAGTGTTGAAGGCAACAATCAACATTCATGTTCTCTTACTAGATGGCTACTCAAACCTCTGCAGCTATTATTATTATTATTATTATATTATTATTATTATTAATTATGTGTGTCTATGTGTGTCAGTGTGTGAGTATATGCATAACAGTTCAGGTACCCTCTAAGGCCAGAAGCATTGTTTTCCCTTGGAACTGGAGTTACAGGCAATCATGAGCCACTTCATACGGGTACTCTGTAGGAGCAGTATGTGCTTTGTTTTGGTGTGTTTGCATGTTTGAGACAAAGTCTTCCTATTATGTATCTCTGGCCATCCTGGAATTTGCTATGCAGATCAGTCTGGCCTCAAACTCACAGAGCTCCACTTGCCCCTGTCTCTTACGTGCTGGGATTAAAGATATGTGACACCTCTGGGCCTCCATCATTTCTCTAGCCCCTGTGGCTTTGTGTTTGATTATTTTCTTGGTGCCTTGAAAATGTGTTTATGGTCTATAATTCCCTTTCTTTGTGGAGTCTTTCTGTGCTTTGGGTAACAGGGTGACTGTGGCCTCATAGGAAGAATTGTCAGTGCTCCTTCTGTTTTTAGTTTGTGGAATAATTTGAGGAGTATTGGTGTTAACTCTTCTTTGAAAGTCTGAGAGAATGCTGAGTTAAAACTGCCTGGCCCTGACCTTTTATTGGTTGGGAGACTTTTAATGACTGTTTCTATTTCCTTAGGGGTTATTTGTCTATTTAAATTGTTATCTTATCTTGATTTAACTTTGATAAGTAATATCTAGCAAGAAATTTGTCCATTTCTTTAGATTTTTCCAATTTTATGGAATACAGGTTTTTGAAGTATGACCTAATGATTCTACGGATTTCCTCTGAGTCAGTTGTTATGTCCCCCTTTTTGTTTCTGATTTTGTTGATTCAGATATTCTCTCTCTGCCTTTTAGTCAGTTTGGATAAGCGTTTATCTATTTTGTTGATTTTTCTGGAAGAATCAACTCTTTGTTTCATTGATTCTTTGTATTGTTCTCTGTGTTTCTATTTTATTGATTTCAGGCCTCGGTTTGATTATTTCCCCCTGTCTACTCCTCTTAGGTGTGTCTGCTTCTTTCTGTTCTAGAACTTTCAGGTAACACTGATGCAAAAATACTCAATAAAATACTGGCAAACAGAATCCAAGAACACATTAGAATGATTATCCACCATGACCAAGTAGGCTCATCCTAGAGATGCAGGGATGATTCAACATATGAAAATCTGTCAGTGTAACTCACCATATAAACAAACTAAAAGAAAAAAACTACATGATCATCTCATTAGACGCTGAAAAAGCCTTTGACAAAATCCAATACCCCTTCATGATAAAAGTCTTGGAGAGATCAGGGATACAAGGGACATAGCTAAAAACATAAAAGCAACACACGGCAAGCTGATTGTCAACATCAAAATAAATGGAGAGAAACTCAAAGCAGTTCCACTAAAATCAGGAACAAGACAAGGTTGTCCATTCTCTCCATACCTATTCAATACAGTACTTGAAGTTCTAGCTGGAGCAATAAGAAAACTAAAAGAAATCAAGGGAATACAACATGGAAAAGAAGTCAAAGTATTGTTATTTGAAGATGACATGATAGTATACATAAGTGACCCCAAAAACTCTACCAGGGAACTTCTACAGCTGATAAACATCTTTAGTAAAGTGGCTGGATACAAGATTAACTCCAAAAAATCAGTAGCCCTCTTATATACAAATGATAAATGGGCTGAGAAAGAAATCAGAGAAACTACACCCTTTACAATAGCCTCAAATAATATAAAATATCTTGGTATGACTGTAACTAAGTAAATGAAAGATATGTATGACAAGAACTTCAAATCTTAGAAGAAAGAAATCAAAGAAGATATAAGATGGAAAGATCTCTCATGCTCACAGATATGCAGGATTAACATAGTAAAAATGGCCACCGTACCAAAAGTAATCTACAGATTCAATGCAATCCCTGTAAAAATTTCAATACAATTCTTTACAGACCTTGAAAGAACAATACTCAACTTCATATGGGAAAAAAACAACAAACAAACAAACAAACAAAAAACCCCAGGATAGCTAAAACAATACTGTACAATAAAGGAACTTCTGGAGGTATCACCATCCCTGATTTCAAGCTCTTTTACAGAGCTGTAGTAATAAAAACTGCATGGTATTGACATAAAAACAGACAGATTGATCAATGGAATTAAATTGAAGACCCAGACGTAAATCTACACACCTATGGACACCTGACTTTTGACAAAGAATCCAAAATTATACAATGAAAAAAAGAAAGCATCTTTAACAAACGGTGCTGGTCTAACCGGATGTCTGCATGTAGAAGAATACAAATCGATCCGTATCTATCGCTCTGCACAAGACTCAAGTCCAAGTGGACCAAAGACTTCAAGATAAATCCAGATACACTGAACCTGATGGAAGAGAATGTAGGAAATAACCTCAAACGCATTGGCACAAGAGACAACTTACTGAACAGAGCACCCATAGCACAGGCCCTAAGATCGACAACTAATAAATGGGACCTTATAACATTGAAAAGTTCTGTAAGGCAAAGCACACTGCCAACAGGCCAAAACAACAGCCTACAGAATGGGAAAAGATCTTCTCCAATCCCACATCTGACAAAGGGCTAATCTCCAAAATATATAAAGAACTCAAGAAACTAGATATCAACAGACCAAATAATCCAATTGAAAAATGGGGTACAAATCTAAACAGAGAATCCTCAGCAAAAGAATCTCAAATGGCCAAGAAACACTTAAGGAGATGTTCAACATCCTTAGCCATTGGGGAAATGCAAATGAAAACAACTCTGAGATTCCATCTTACACCTGTCAGAATGGCTAAGATAAAAAAAAAAAAAAAACACAAGTGATAGCTCATGTTGGAGAGGATGTGGAGCAAGGGGAACACTCCTTCATTGCTGGTGTGAATGCAAACTTGTACAGCCACTTTGGATGTCAGTGTGTTGGTTTCCCAGAAAACTGGGAATCAATCTTCCAAAAGACTCAGCCATACCACTTTTGGGCATATACCCAAAGGATGCTCAATCCTACCACAAGGACACTTGCTCAACTACATTCATAGCAGCATTATTTGTAATAGCTAGAACCTGGGACAACCTAGATGTCCCTTAACTGAAGAATGAATAAAGAAAATGTGGCATATTTACACAACGGAGTATTACTTAGCTGTTAAAAACAAGGACACCAGGAAATTTGAAGACAAATGGATGGAACTAGAAAAATCATCCTGAGTGGGGTAACCCAGACTCAGAAAGACAATCATGGTATGTACTCACTCATAAGTGGATATTAGCTGTAAAATAAAGGATAACTATGCTATAATTCACAGATCCAGAGAGACTAGGTAACAAGGATGGTTCATGGGGGGGGGAATGCCAAGATCTCCCTGGGAAGGGGAAGTAGAAGAGATTTTTTTAAGTGGACAGAGTGAGGATGTGGCTGGGAACATGAACAATCAGGATGGGAGTGGGCCGAAGGGGGACAGTACTGAAGGAGACTATTGGGAAGAGGAGCATTTCCAGGTCAGGCAAAAACCCAGTGCAAGGGAATCTCCCAGGAATCTACAAGCTAATACTGTCAATATTGGATACATAGCCTGAACTGGCCGTCTCCTGTGGCCAGATTGGTGCCTAGCCCTGTTGTCATCAGAGAGGCATCATCCAACAACTGATGGAAATGATGCAAACCCACAGCCAAACACTGGGTGAAGTTCAGGGAATCCTACAGAAGAGGAGGAGGAAGGATTGTAGGAGCCACTGGGGTCAAGGACATCACAAGAAAACTCACAGAGTCAACTAACCTGGGCTCATAGGGGCTCATAGAGACTGAACTGACAACTAGGGAGCCTGCATGGGACTGACCTAGGCACTCTGCAAGTTTCCAACTCTCTTTTACTGGCTTTTGGAACCCTATTCCTCATTATGGGTCATTATGCCCAGCCTTAATACATGGGAAGGTGCTCAGCCTTACTGCAACTTGATATGCCATGTTTTACTAATACTCACAGAGACCTGTCCTTTCCTAAACAGAAACAGAGGGAGAGTGGATTAGGGTGGGCTGGATGGGAGGGACTGACAGGAGAGGAGGGAGGGGAAACTGCAGCCATGATGTAAAATAAATAAATAAATTCATTTAAAAGAAGATAATATTCTAAAGATTTGCTGAGTTAATAAAATTGTTCTTTTCCCTAAAAGAAAAAAAAATGTGTCTATGGGCTGGGAAGATGCATGCAGAAACATGAAGACCTGAGTTTGGATCCCTAGAATGCAGATAAAATCAGATGTGGCACCTACGTGATCTCCGAGGAGATGGGGGAATTCCTAGAAGCTCCCAGGCCAGCTAGCCTGGAATATGCAGCCATGACAATGGGGACCAACACTCTTGTCTTTTGACCTCCATTCTACACACACATATACTTACTATATTCTTACAAAATTATTTAAGTACACACTTTGAGTACTCTTAAAAATTAAAAATAGGCCGGGCGGTGGTGGTGCACGCCTTTAATCCCAGCACTCGGGAGGCAGAGGCAGGCGGATCTCTGTGAGTTCGAGGCCAGCCTGGGCTACCAAGTGAGTCCCAGGAAAGGCGCAAAACTACACAGAGAAACCCTGTCTTGAAAAATCCAAAAAAAAAAAAAAAAATTAAAAATAGTCTGGTGGCTTTGCCAAGAATTATATGTGTCTGTGTGCAAAGGATCATATTATCCACAGCTTCTACAAATAACTTTCATCCCTTAGCTGCAGGAAACACATGCTATCACTTGCAGGGGCGGCTCTAACACGTAAATTTCTTTGTGTTCATTTTCTTTGTTAGATCCATATAAAATTTAGCCGTGAAAATGCTTTTTGTAGGTTATGATGAAGAAAAGGGGCTAAAAATATATATGAGAATATAGATTTTTAAAATATCCATTTTTAAAATATCTTACAAACCAAAGAACTGAAAAAGTAATTTTTATATAAAAAGTTTTAACGATTTCAGTAGCTTTCCTCCTTTCTCTGTCTCCTCAGAGGGGGGATTACAAATATGTGCTACCATGCTGGCTATTTTAAAAAGTGGGTTCTCGAGGTTGAACTCTGGTCCTCATGCAAGGCAAACCTCTCTTCTGGACTAATTTTAACTCAGGTCCTTAGTATCCTCTTTTGTGACTCACTCTCTTTTTCGTTACTCTGTTTTATCCTTTTTTAAAATTACATTGTGAGTACAGTGAGACCCCACTGGCGTTAGAAGAGCTGGAGGTTCCCCTCAGCTGTGGGCCACCACAGTCAAGGCTTAGCTAGGTCTACTCACTAAGGGGACTCAGGTCATCGTGCAGAGAAAGGTTTAAGGTGAGAATCACAGGGGAGAACTGCCTTGTCCACACTCGCACCTCTGCGGTGGGAAAAGAGAGGAGCTTCGTGTGTTTCACTATAGATAACGGGCTGCTCAAGCACACACTGGAGGGGGACCTGATGTTGAGTGGGGTGAGGTGGCAGGTGGGGCTTTGATCCCACTTTAACACACTCCACGCTGTCTTCGGAGGTCACTCCAAAATTTCTGCTGTGTTCTAAAGCCTGTACTGGGATTGATAAATCAATATTCAGGTGTTCTAGTATTGTAAGGAAGTGGAGCAATTCTGAATTCATCCATCCTCTCTTTGAAGCAGGTCTGGCTATGAGGTCCAGGCTGGCTCCCTATTCACTATCTTCTTGCCACGGCTTCTCGAGTGTGGGAATTACAGGGCTGTCCTCACCAGGCTTTTTCCTTCAGTTTTAATTTTTCCAACTACAAATTGAGATGTCCTAGGAAACAAGGTTTATTTCATTTTCATAAATAAACACCATAAAAGGCCTAACAGAAAACCCTTTGTACAATTTGATATATAAAGGTACTGTGTGTGTGTGTGTGTGTGTGTGTGTGTGTGTGTGTGTGTGTGTGTGTACACATGTGTGAAAGTGTATATTCAAGGGAGGCAGAGACAGAAAAGAGATAAATGACTCTCTACAAACTAGCAAGGTCATTTATTCTGGCCTGTTTATATTTCTCCTGTAAACTTAAATTAGTAAAATTCACTACCTTTGTAGATTCATTAGTGTGAGTCAGAAATAACTGGCCTGAATTTCAAGATGTCGGTATCTTGCAACAGGGACTTGGGCTCAGTTGTATTTACTGGCTTAATTGTTCCGTGGGGTCTTCTTGCATTAACTAACCAATTATTTTCCTTTGCAATCAAAGTGCAACTAAAACTCCATTTCATGAATTTTAAAGCGGTTTCCTTGGTGTGTTTAGTCTCTGAGGAGAGGCAGTACAGCAACATCCTGGCTCCCTTGCTTCCCAGCGGCGAGCTGACCTTCAGTGGGGCCTTTTCCTCTGGGGCCTCCATTCCTTTGTCTATAAAACATGGATGTTAATAATGTCTGCTTCCTAGACTGCTATGAAGAGTAGATGAGCTCAAACACATAATGTGCCCAGAACATGGAGTGACACATAGTAAGTGCTCTATAAATGTCAGACGTTTTCATATTTATAACTATAGTTATTAACGATAATCCTCACACATTGAGAACAAATGTCCCAGAAGCAGGCTGGATTTTAACACAAAAGGCGAGTTGTTTGAAACAGGGGTTTGATGTGAAAAATGTCCTTTTTTGTTGACTATTTATAGTTATTAAATTATCACTGATATGGAATTATAAAAATATTGGGTGTGGCACACACCTTAATCTCAGCACTCAGTAGGCTAAGGAAAGAGGGCTGCCATGACTTCAAGGCCTTACACACCAATCAGTGTCAATGTCAATGAAGAAGGTTTAGCCTGAAGGTGATCCATTGATAAATTCATGTAACTATTGCCATTTCTAGAGCTGACAGGGAAACAGTAAGATCCCATCCCTGAAACAAATCTAATTAAATGATCTTATTACATTGAAGATGCTCAAAAAAAATTATGGCCAGACAGAATAGTAGAGTGGTCTATTGGATGTAAAAAATCTTATTTGTAAAACGAGGCTGGGGAATGAGGTTGAGTGTTGGCCTCTTGTGCCTAAAGCCCTGGGTTCAAGACAAATAAGGAATAACCCAGATGTGTGCTGACAAACACTTAAAATCACAGCACTTTGAGGACGAAGGCAGGAGAACCAGAAGTTCAAAGTCAGGCTAAGTTACACAGACTGTTTAAGACCAGCCTGGGCTACAGGATACTGTCACACACATAAAATTCTGGGTTTAAAAATGCTTAAAAATTGTTTTAAATTAAAGTAAGACAAACATAAAGGTTCTTCTAAAAAGGAAAAGAACCTAAAAGTTCTCAAAGGATAAACATCATTAAAATGCAAATTTATTTACAGAACAAAGAAGAGACAATTAAAGAGCAGTCGAAGCGATTAATCTAACAAAATCAATTGCATAAAAATCATGGGACCATTTGTTTTGATAGGCAGTACTTAGAGAAGGTACAGGGCCTGGAACTGTGAGAAAATGTCAGTATTTAAAATACAGACTCATTCTTAGAGGAGGCAGAGGACGCTCTGGGAACTTTCTAGCATTAGCCAAAGGGCGATTGCAGAAGCGGACTCAGAAGCCGTTTGATGCGCTCTGGCTTGGAGAGAGCATGCTCTCCCTGCAATGTTCACATTTTCCAAGGAAACAGAGAAGGGAAAACGCAGCCAGAGGAACAGTGTCAAATGTTGGGGATGAATGAGAATTTCACGGCATCAAAGGAATGAGCTAGTGGTTTTATCAAAGCAGGAACAATTGACTTTGAAAATGCACGGGAACTTGACAAATGTCACATAAACGACATCGAGGACACCAACCCTTTCACCAGATAAGCAGGGTGGGAACAAAAAGCAAAGAATAATTATAGTTATTTCTTCCCAGGTATCATATTTCTTTAAAGGCTAGGAAGCTCACCTAATAATTTTTTTTTTGGTTTTTGTCTTTTTATAAATTTTTATTTACTCTTTGATAATTAAAAGTTATAGAAGGAGGACATGAAATTGGGAGGGAGAGGTGATGGGGAGTCCTGGGGAGAGCAATTGAGATACATGAAATTTTTGAAGAATAATATAACAAAATTTATGTATAAGTTTTTCAATATTTGAAGAAGAAAAGAAATCAGGACCAAAGTACCTACTAAAATAAGATATAACTAGATCTTATTCTTTTCAGAGTATCATAAGTTAAACATGTTCTAATTTCAAGATTATGTAAGAAAAAGATGGATACTGGAGAACAGAAGACATGTATTCATTGGTATGTAGCCTGTGACAGTCAGTGGACTGAGTTGGGAATTCCACTCAGAAAACAGGAAAGCTACTACACCCATCTAACCCTAAATGAAACAGGCTTGGATGTGGGTCAGCTGGTAGAACGCTTGCACAGTATGCACAAAGTCCTGGATTCCACCTCTAGCATCATATAAACCAGGCATGGGAATCCAAGAGCTGGCAAGGTGGAGGCAGGAGGATCAGAGGGTCCTAGGTCAATACCAAGATCAAGATTGAGACCAGAGCCTACTAAGACCCTATCTAAAAAACAAAACCAAATCAAACCGAACTATATAAATAACAAAGAAATAATCCACAGAGAATTAGGTCTGGCCTGGCCTGTAGAACAGGCATATTCATTTTTATTATTGTTCTATGCACTGAGCTCTGAAGAAATAAGACAGTTACATGAAGATGAGAAAATACCCGTGGGTTTAGAATGTGCAGGAAGCTTATGGCATTTCTACTGCACTGGTTTTTGCTTTTTTACATGCCAAAGAATTTCTGCATATCTGTTCATTAATGTCCCCCATTATCCTCTGTGACACCGGACAAAACACTTTAAGCAAACTTTCCAAGCACAGTTTACCATAAATTAACTTTAAAGCTACCACATTTGATAAATTTGACCACGAATCCACCTTCTGAATCACAGTTTTGTGACATTGGGCACGGGGTGGTGGGGAGCTGTTGAACATCCGAGTGAGTCACCATTTCTGAAATAATCTACCCTAGCACTTAGGGAAAAGTGGTTCATTGGTCAGGCTCAACCAGGCAGTGGCCAACATCCATTCTGACCCAGGGCAGGGACAAGTCTCTTCCAGGATACAGTTTATATATGAACTTTTATTATTCTTTTCTTTGCACTAAAACTGATCATCGCCACGGCTCCCAACTCAACCAGAGGGTGTCTAGATCAAAGTGTTCTCTACAGCTTCAGATGAGGAAGCTTAAGTAGCTAGAGATTTAACACCCCACAAAGTTCGAGTTTGCTTTAAAACATGTACACACCAGGATGACACGCTTTGGAAAAAAAAAAAAAAAGGTTCTCCTCTTACTTCCAATAGTAATCATTTTTCTCACAAAAGATTCAAACATCTCTACAATGTTTCTTTTTCAGCTTTGTGCATTTGGAGGCAAGGAGGAAAAGCAAGGTTACCAAGCCATGTTAGAATCCTTTTCAAAAGATGGTGTCTCCTGCCTTGAAGCTGCAACAGGAAGCACATCTCTGTGTGCCCAAAATAGAAATCAAAAAGCAAGCTTCTTTTCATTTTACTCTCATTATTATTTCTTATGAAAGAGAAATGCCAAAGGAATTATGCTGACAGTGTTGAAGTAGCTCAGACCAGAGGTGAGTGTATAGTTTTGAACACCAGCATTCATCATGTGATAGTGGGGATGACATGTCTTCATGGAGACCTCTAACACTCACAGTGGTTGTCATTCAAATGCACCCCTAGGAAGGACCCAGAGCTGTGCTTATAGGATTAAAAGCCTCTTTGAGGTCTGTGGTTGTTAACCCTTCTTTTTTAAAATGTGTATGGATTAGTTGCCTGCAACTATGTGCACCACATGAGTGCAGTGCCTCTGGAGGGCCAGAAGAGGGCATCAGATCAATTGGAACTGAGTTACAAACAGCCTCCATGTAGGTGCTGGGATTTGAACCTGTGTCTACTGGAAAAGCAGCCAGTGCTCCTAACCACAGAGCCATCTCTCCAGCCCTGTTAATGCTTCTTAAACTACAATTGCAGATTTGAATATTGATGGGCCTTTCATTAACTAATGTTCCCTTAATTTATAGTAGACTCAAATGAACGCAGATCATAATTCACTTTAATGTCTAATAAAAAATAATTTAAAAAAAAATCAAAGCAAAGACCTCATTGTATTAGGTGCATCTTTTCAAACTAGTTTTGGAGCTACATCAACCTGTTTGTAATGGTTTTATGGGCGATGGAACAGGGAAACTTGGATTGCCTAGCTCATTGTTGTTAACATTTATTATTATCTGTGGTACTCGGTATGGAACCTTGGGCCTCATCCATGCCAGTCAGTCACTCTACCACTAAGCCACACTGTCAGCCCTTTTCTTACTTTTATTTTGAGACAGGGTCTCACAAACTTGCACAGGCTGGCTTTGAACTCATTCTCTAAACCGGATTGGCTTTGAACTTGGTGATCCTCCTGCTTCAGCTTCCTGAGTGCTGAGATTTAAAGGGGTGTGGTGCCATGCCTGCATTAATTATATTAAACTCAAGAAACTTGGGTCTGCAGGGGTAGCTCAGCAGGGAAACCATTCCTTGTATAAGCCTTAGAACTGAATGAAAGTCCAGAACTCACAGAAAAAAGCCAGATGCAGTGGCCTGAAATCACCATCCTCCTGGTGAGATGGGAGGCAGAGAGAGGAGAATTCCTGGGAGGTCGCAGGAGTGTGCCAACGACAGAAAAGAAGGAGAGACCCTACCTCAACAAGGGAAAGGCAAGAACTGACTCTGAAAGTTGACCCCTGACCTTTACATGCTCATCCTGGCACAAATGTACCCCAGTAAAGAAAGTGAAATAAAATTTAAACAAGACTTCAATTTAAAAATGAAAATCAAGGAAGCAGAATATTTTTCCAAATTAGGTAGATCTTCTCTACCTCCCCTTTCTTACTAATTAAAGAAAAAAAAAAAAGTAAAAATAGGCAAAGCTTTGTAGTTTAGCCCCAGACAGTGCTGAGTTTTGCTTTTTTTGAGGAAAAACACAGAACTCACTATTGTGGTTTCCAAGAAGCATCTGTGATTTAATATAACAGGGACTTTTGAAGGAAATTTGTGAGATGGAGTCTCAAAGTTCATATTTAATTTATTCCAGTTGCTTCTAATTCACTTGTGGCTTTCAAAGTTTTCTGTGTAACATTTTCCAATTATTCTTAATTTATTTGTGAGTGAATTCAGCTGAAAGATTCATGGTAATTTTTCTTGTAGATGGTTTTTCTTATATATTTTCTCATCTTTTTTTAAAGATTAATTTATAAAAATAAATTGTATGTGTATTGGTGTTTTGCTGCATGCATGTCTGTGTACCGTGTGTGCTGTTACCAGCAGAGGCCACAGGAGGGGGATGAATCCCCTGGAACTGGAGTTGCGGGTGGTTGTGAGTGTCATGTGGTTGCTGGGAATCGAACCCCAGGCCTCTGGGAGAGCACCCAGTGCTCTTAGCCGCTGAGCCATCTCTAGGCACCATCTTGTATATTGTAAAAATTAATAAAGAAAAGTAGATATTGCATTTCCTCCCTTCCTTTCCTCCCTCTCCATCCCTCCCTTCCTTCTTCCTTTCTCCTTTCTCCACCCCTTCCTCCTTCTAGTCTTCCTTCCTGTCCTTCTTTTTATTTCCCCTTTCTGCTGTAGATGGAACTATAAGCTTGTGTGTGCCAGGCAAGTGCTTTTACATTAACCCACCTAGCTCCACGCAGGATTAAAATCCAGTATCACACAGGTTTGCACACATTAAGGAGCATACTGAGAAGGGATTAGGCAATTTTAAGCCTTGTGGGCTTCTGTATGAGACACAGAAAATACAAATATGAAGAAACAATACAGAAAGGTAAATAAAAAGTAAATCAGATAATATAAAAGCTGTTCTTTTCTTTATCTATCACACTATTGTACTATGGGGCCAATGGCTAATGTCAGGAATTGAAGGGAGTATGAAGTCATCTTGATTAATCTGGAAGATTCTTTTGAGCTTCCTCCAGGTTCAGGTTTGGATCCAATGGAATGCTTTGTGCCTCCCTGGCCTCAGCTTTCCTGTAGGGTACCTGTTCCTAACCTGCTGCCCCTCTGCACACTGATGTTTTCTTTTTATCCTGAGCTAAGAGGTGAGAGAACGTCAGAGCTGAGGCTAAACTTCATAATCCAAGCCCACAGCTCTTGTCCTTTTCACAGAAGCCCCCTTTCTTACTTACCATATTTTTACCCACCTAAACACTCATAAAAGTGTGTGTGTGCACACATGGGAGAGAGAGAGAGACAGAGACAGAGACAGAGACAGACAGAGACAGAGAGCAAGCGCAGGTGCGTGGCTGTGGAGGTCAGAGGTCAACCTTGGGTCTGGCTCCTCAGGAACACTGCCCTTCTTGTTCTTTTGAGACAGCTCTCACTGGTCTTTAACTTTATTTGGCAATGTTGGCTGGCCAGAACGCGCCGGGGACCTCCCTGTTTCCACCTCCCCACTGCTGAGATGATAAGCACACATTCTGCACCTGCCTTTTTACATGCTTGTGTGGCAAGCGTGTAATGCACTGAGCCATCTCCCTAGCCTGACATTAAAAATCTTTAATGATCTGATCCACATGTGCCTGATAAATAACAGCTGAACAACCTCAACACCTGTCAACGGCTCTGATGTTCAACAGGAGCCCTCTTTGGAAGTGGTGTGAGAGCCAAAGTCATATTTTAGGTTTTAATAACCATGTCTTAGAGATCCATGAAACAAAAATGCCTCTGATCTGCAAGCCTCTTGCCCAAGGACAGATAGTTCCTAAAATGCTGGAGGATACTGTTTATAGTTCCTGAAATGTTGGAGGATACTGTTTATGAGAAATAACAAGTTACATGTTTTCACTCCATTGAACAAGTTTGTTTGACCCATCTGCACTGATGTGCTTGATCTCATAAGGGTGGGAGGTATGTAGGCAGGAAAAACGCATGTCAGGATATATGCTTACCCATGATTGGACATGATGGGAAATGCAGTGGATTATGGGTTTTCTTTCCATACTTGATTCTGGGCTATTTCCCAGGATCCTGGCAACCTCTACCACCAAGCCACACTGTCAGGCGGCCCTCCTCTTACTTTTTATGCTGTGACAAGGTCTCACAAAGTTGCCCAGGCTGATCTTGAACTCATGCTATAACCCAGGTTGGCTTTAAACTTGGTAGTCCTCCTGCTTCAGCCTCCTGAATGCTGAAATTACAGGGGTGTACTACCGTGCCTGCATTAATATTATGTTAAACCCAAGGACCCTGGGCTGGGGAGATGGGTCAGAAGATGAGTCCTGCAGGTGTAAGGCTGATGCCTGGGTTGGAGGATAGGCCCTTCCTGCCATGCTCCCAAAGGGTGACACAGATCTATTGCTTCTCCTTCACATGGGCACTTAGTCAGTCCCTTTGACAGGGCAAGATGTGAATAATAAATCAGGACATCTCAAAGGCTCGGTTCTGGAACATCCAGTGTTAGGACAGCTTTTCTTCTTTCCTTTTATCTTTTTCTAAATGGACTCAAGTCTTTAACGTCCAAGTGAACCAGCCACATTTACATTTGATGTGCAAATTCTTGGCCACCTTTCCCTCCATCCTTTTTTGTTTTCCCTGTGGCAAGGGCAATGCTGGTGCCTTCGCTTTTCTCTGGTCTTGTTAAAGTATCAAAACTGCATGGAATCTGAAAAGTGTCTCATGGCTCTGACAGACAAAGTGAGATTCTGAGTGGTGTCCTCGTGAAACAGGCAAACAGTCACACATGGAAATATATATGCATCCCCATTGGGCACTTGATACATATGATATAGTGCAGTAAAAGGTGCTAAATTAATCTGGAAGGCTCAAGCATCCCTAGAAGGCTGTCTGGAGGGTACTTAGCAGTTTGCTACAGGTAAGTGTGTGGAGCAAATTACTCAAAGTTTATATACCGCCATCCTTTCAAAACGGGAGGCTTCAATTTTTATTTCATTCATTTCCTACAAATACATTCTTGCAGATAGAAATAAAACCAAGGGGCTGAGGAAACAGTTCAGTGGATAAGAAGGCTTGTTGCACATGCGTGAGGACCTGAGTTCAAATCCCCAGCACTTCTGTAAAAAGCCAGGCCAGTGCTAGAGGGGTGGTGGTGGGCAGAGACCGGAGGGTTCCTGGAGCTTGTTGGCTAACAGCCTAGCGCCAGGTTCAGTGAGAGACCCTGCTCTAAGGAAAGAGGGCAGAGAGCGAAAGAACAGAACACTATACAGCCTCCTCAGGCCTCCACATGTACATATGAGCATGTGCACCTGCATGCAATACACATATCTGTGCATAAGCCATACACATGTGCATATCACACACACACACACACACACACACACACACACACACACACACACACACACACCTTTTCAGGAAAAATACAAGGGGAAAAGTGCAAGGACAACACTCCCAGGGGAGACACAGTCTGGGGTTCACCCTGGCAGAGAGGGACAGAGTCTGTCGCTGTGATTTCAGGGACCATACCTACACCACCCCGACAAACAGGAAGACTCTAGTAGAAACTTTCTAACATTCATTATCAGGAATCTCACTCTCCTTTTTGCTGCATCAAACAAACTTACTTTCTCTTAGACCAGAAGTTCGTAACCGGTCCGGGGAGGGGGTGTGTCAAACGACCCTTTCACAGGGGTTGCATACTAGATATCCTGCATATCAGGATTACATTATGTTTCACAAAGGTAGCAAAATTACAGTTATGAAGTAGCAATGATTAATTTTATGATCAGGGGTCAGCACAACACGAGGAACTGTATTAAAAAGTCACAACATTAGCAAGGTTGGGAACCCCTGCATTAGAGCCTTGTTATTGTCCCCCAAACTTTCCACACCCCCGTACCTGCCAGGCCCAACTTCCTGTCTTTTCTGAGTTTCAGATTCTAATATCTAGTGTCTTCCTGATCTGTCACGTCAGAGCTGCATTCTGAATGGATTTACAAGCTTAGGGCTGTTGTCGGCTACCTAGGTTGGCTTTATCAGGCTGTGCGACACTGAGGCCAGACCCCCCTCATGACTGACTTAGGACCCCACCTCCTCTCTCCCTGGTAGTGCTAGCAAGTGAGTGGAGGCATGCAGGTTTTGTGAGGGTTTGCTAAGGGGAAGCTGTTTCTTCCTGATCAAAGGAATGGAATCTAGGCCCTGCCTCTGGCCCTGGGTGAAGATCTGACCTCCTGGATTACCCAAAAGATGACGTAATGTTGTTTTCTTTTTGAGAGCTAATCTGGCTGGGTCTGTTGTCAATCACCTGGCTAGTAGCCATAGCCCCACCCCCCACCCCAGAAGTGTGATTCATCCAGAAGACTAGGGAGTGGGGAGGGCTAATGATCTCCTTTTCCTCTTCCTAGGCAGCAGCCTGCAGGACTTCTGGCCTGGGTTCCTGCTCAGCCTGCTCCCTTTCCTTAGTCTTAATTCAGAAAAGCATTGTTTCCCTTCTCCTATTCTTACAGACTGGCCTAACGCTTTCCCTGGGCATTTCTCACTCAGGCCCTGAAGCCTGATCCCCTTCCTGCCATGCATCTGCTGCTGACCATCACAGATGAATGGCTAATAAACAAACAACAACAAAAACATCAGTGACTATGGAGAGTTTGGCATGCTGCTGAACTGATAGCCTAATTAAAATGTCTTTGGGGCTGCCTTTATCCCCTAAAACCATTGCTTACCCACCTCTGCATCAGACCTAACATCTGGACAGGCAGATAGAAGCCTTTGCAGATGTATTAACTTCACAAAACCGTGTTCTCCACCACCGGCAGGGCAGAGAATGCTGTCTGGTAGCTTGTGAGGCCTACAGGAGAGAGTTCACCCCCATTCTGCTGTAACCACCTCTCTGTGGTTTCCATCAATGTATTTAAAAATGTCTTGATTTATGACTTTCTTTGTCCTGCCGCTACAAGCTTCAAGAATTTGCTTTTTGTTGGGGACATCAACCTGGCTCTTTGTTTCCTGGGCCAGGGTCACTCAGATTTGGTTTTAGAATGAACTGTATCTTATTCCCACATGACTTCCTTGCTTCTTCTCCATCTCCTTCCTATAGGCAACTGCTAAAATTTACAGCTTGCCTGCCATGTTTTTCCCCCAAAGACTATTAAACTGGTCCTTGTACTGCTTTCTGAGGCCTTTTAAATTTCTTTTATTAATGACACTATGAATCCAAAAAGGAAGGCCCAATTTCCTGAGTAACAGTATCAGTATTGTCCTATAAAGTATGAAATGTTTTCTGGGTCAGGAAGTGTATTATATATCTATCAGTAGGCTCCACAGTGCTCTGGACAGAGGATATGCTCAGTAAATCTTTGATTTAATCTGGACATATGGAGGAATATTTACATATTTGAGGAAATGAATACAACAAAATGTTTAAAATGGATGTTATAAATTGGTAGGTAGTTACAATGAATTGTTACTTATTTGAAGGAACTCATGGGGGTGAGAGAAAATCTAGAAGGATAGACTTCACAGTATTAATGCTAACTTTATCCACGGTTAAGATTATAAATCTTTGAGAGTCTTCCATATTCTCTACAATGGTAGGAGTCAGAAAAAATAATTGAGTTTTTGTTCATAAGAGAAAAGGTGATGGGCAGAGTTCCTCCGGAATGGGGCAACTTCTGAGAAAATCAGCGTGAGGGAGGGGAGAGTGTTCAGTGTCCGTCCTGACATATGAGCATCTTATTTCACCTCTCTCACCCATGAACCTCATACTAACACCCACCTTCTCTGATGGTCTTTAAAGGGATGGTGATAGAGATCATACTTTTTTTTCTGTTTTCCCTTTTTTTCTGCCTCTACATGTACAGTAGACTAAAGAGTGGGCCACTATCTAGGAGCCTGGTTCTTATACCAAATTAAATCAAAAGAAATGATGTGCATACAAACAGACCCGGAAGCAAGTGTCTCTCCTAACACACAACATTTACAATTCTAACTCATGCTTCCACGGTGCTCAGAAGAGGTGAAACTTTTTGACATGGGCTTATGGAGGGCAGACTGAGAGGTAAGGAAACTGTGGAGACAAATATCCCACTTCTCCAAATGTGGACGCCACCAGAGGGGCAGCACTTGGGATAAGCCGAAGGGAGAGAGAGTGCGTCTGGGCAGAAAGTGAGGGACTGGGGGAGCCACACAGACTCCCTGGTAGGCAGGGAGAGGAGACATGGCTAGGTACTGAAGGTGGTGAACTTCCAAGATGGCTGGCCTCTTCCTCAACTTCTGGACCTGAGACAGAAGCCTGGAGGCTTAAAACAAAGGTCGTGTGGACTTTTTCTCCTGCCGGCAGGACTCCCTGCTGATGGACAGACTCAAGTTCAGGGGATCAGGACATGTTTACTCCACAGTTTTTACACACCAAACAGACTAACCCTAAATCAGGGGAGGAAAACCCTTCGGAAACTTAAAAAGCTCCGGGCCTTAAGAAGAGTCTGGATTTGTTGGCTCCCCAGTCCCCTCTCTGCTTTGCAGGGGGTCTTTCTCTGTGTGTCTGCTGCATGCCTGTGTTTTCCGGGCCCCAGCAAAAGCCTTCTGGCTGCTGATTCTGCCGGGTTTCTCCGCTGCTACCTGTTGAACTCCGGACTTTCCATGCCTTTTAATTCTTTAACTGCCAGAGAAAAGGAACCCAATTAGGATCCCTAGAGTGTAATGGAAGCATACCTTGGTCTGGAACGTGCAGAACATGTGTGTTAGAAACGGATGCTCCCAAGCCAAGGACAGAACCCTCTTCTCCACCATGGTACACTCAACATCATCATCCATCAATACCACATCCTTCTTTAAGGCTTTTATTGCGAAAAATTGATTGGTTCTCTTGAACTCTGCTAGAAACACCTAAAAGGAAGCAAGACAGCACTTTGTTTTAGAATATGGAGTTCTACACACTAAAGAAGAGGCAAAAGCAGGATTAGGAGAGGTCTATGCTGGGCGAGAGAGAAGAAAGGCCTTGGGCTTCTGTGTCCTGAATAGTGTCTCTAGATCGTCACTTCAGATTTTATGTATTTGGAAAATTGATCTTTTTTGCTTGTTTGTTTGTTTCAAGACAGGGTTTCTTTGTGTGGCTTTGACTGTCCTGGAACTAGCTCTGTAAACCAGCCTGGTCTTGAACTCAAACATCCACCTGCCTCTGCCTCCCAAGTGCTGGGATTAAAGGTGTGTGCCACCACCGCTCAGCTGGGAAGGTTATTCGTCATGCATGAAAATCTTGGGGCTGGGGTGTAGCTCAGGAGATAGAGGGCTTGCCTAGCATGCATGAAGCCCTGGGTTTGATCCTTAGCACTTCATAGACCCAATAGGGTGGGCTTGCCTTTAATCTTAGCACTTGGGAGGTGAAAGAAGGGAGGAGAAATCAGAAGTTAGAGGTCATCTTTGGCTACATGGTGAGTTTGAGACTCTCCTGGGCTATATGACTCAGAACAATTTGCAGTTCTGAACACTGCAGGAGAGGTATTAATGATAATGATAAAGATAAGAACAATATCCCTGAATTCCAAGTACAACTTGCTCAAATTCATGGAATTACTCAGGGGACGATCTAACCCCAAGTTTACTTTCCCATTTGACTTCCTGTCTCATACGTTGACACCAGATGGCGTAACGGAGAAGTGAAACCACTGTAGACTTGCGAAGGAGGCAGGAGAGGACTCTTGGCAGTGGGGAGGACTTGGCATTTACATAGCTATGGGTATGTGAGCAAAGCCTGGGCTTTGACCTCCCTGGGCTTCAGGTTCTGGAGCTTTAAAAGGTGTGTTTGTGGCAGGTGGGTTGGGTGGGGGCTTACTTATTCACTGATTTACAGGACTATGGTGACTACCAAGTGAGACATGACGAAGTAAGGTGCTTTCTAAATGAGAGTTATAAGAGCTGCTTTATTATTTTAAAATGTATATGTTACTTTGTATTTATGCTAATGTGTGGTGTCTGTGAGTATGGGCATGTGTTGCAAGTGCCCAAGGAGACCAGAAGAGGGTGTCAGATCCTCTAGGGCTGGAGTTACAGGTAGCAGTGAGCTGCCAGATGTAGGTGCTAAGAACTGAACTCCAGTCCTTTGTAAGAGCAACACGTATTCTTTTATTCTTTCCCTTTTTCTTTCTTTTTTTTTTTGTTGTTGTTTGTTTTTTGAGACAGGGTTTCTCTGTGTAGTTTTGGTGCCTGTCCTGGATCTTGCTGTGTAGACCAGGCTGGCCTCGAACTCACAGAGATCTGCCTGGCTCTGTCTCCCGAGTACTGGGATTAAAGTCGTGGACTACCTCTGCCACCCAGCCCAGAGCAACACGTAATCTTTTTTTTTTTTTTTTTTGGTTTTTCGAGACAGGGTTTCTCTGTGTAGCTTTGTGCCTTTCCTGGAGCTCACTTGGTAGCCCAGGCTGGCCTCGAACTCACAGAGATCCGCCTGGCTCTGCCTCCCTAGTGCTGGGATTAAAGGCGTGCGCCACCACCGCCCAGCTGCAACACGTAATCTTAAGGACTGAGCCGTTTCCTAAGCCCGGAGAGATACATAAACTCATAACATTTGTTTCTTTTATTGACTTTTAGGAAATGTCAAAATCAATGGTGCCAAACTGAAAATGCAAGGGTCTAGGGTTAAAATGATCTATGCATGCAGTGCTGGGAATGTAGATCAGTTGGTAACATGATTGCATAGCGTGCAGGAAGCCCTGAGTTTGATACTCAGCACCGCATAATCCAGGCATGGCCTGCAATCTTGTAATCTCAGCATTAGAGGTGGAAGCAGAAAGATCAGGAGTTCATGGTCCTCCTGCTGTGCAGTGAGTTTGAGATCAGCCTGAATCACATGAAACATTGGGGGGGGGGGGCTGTCTTTGTTTGTTTGTTTGTTTTGTTTTAGAAGAGATACACAGTTGCCTCTGATAGCTGACTTGGAAGAGTGCTTGCAGCTTGTATGAGAACTCAGACTCATAAATAGTGTTCACATCTCCAGAAAACAAGTAATTTGTTAGCATTGACTTAAAAGCAGATTGAAAACAATAGCAGACTACCATTTTGGTTAGAAGCCATGTTTTCCACAGAGAGCCAAAAGAATGATGAAATGTAAGTTCTTAAGAACTCTTAGTACTCTGAGAAAGAGAAATGGATCAGCTGAGTTTCTGCCTTCTCAGTGTGCAGGGCCAGCATCTCAGTGCAAAACGGCACCATACATTCTGCACAGAGTAAGAAGGTACCTAAAGCCCAGGATGTCCTCAGGGATACTTGCCAAGCCATGTATGTTTAGCTTATTAACTTTGTTCAAATGTAGAAATCCACATGGGAACAAAGAAAGATAAACATTCCATTAACAAAAGTACTCTGTTGGTAATTGTTTCTTTTAGTAAATCAGCCTAAAACCAGCCATAAAGTAAGAGCCAAGAAGGCAATTGCCATCTACATAACGTCCTTTCAATTTTTTTGTATCAGGTTATAATTGCACATTAATTGCTGCTAAATTATAATAAAGACTGGCTGTAAAATTGCCTGTTGCACTCAGATTAACACTGAATGAACTGCTGTGGTTCGTATTATTGAGGAACTGAAAAGGATTCATGGATTTCAGCTAGTGTTTGCAGGGCAGAGGAGGTTTTATGAAAAGAAAATGCATTAGTGTTCAAATGCAAGCATACTGGAACACAGTATTACTCAGCCATGGTGGAGGCTTGGGTGCACTTGAACTTGTTTGTTGTTAAATAAACTGGGTAGACGTTGCTGCCGAAGCCTGAGCAGCAGGTGCTTACTGTAAGCTGGCTTTGGATTCCCACAGTCGTGGCATAGTGGCCCATGGTTAAAAATTTCCTAAGAGTTCCATCTAACACTTTAAAAACAGTTAGGAACCCTAGTAATGAATTACATGTCTGCAATGCCTAAGATACCCAAAAGCCTGTATTCTGTAACGTTCCCCTTTACAATCATTAACTTGGAAATTTTCTGTTGTCACTGACGGTTGAAATTTCTTTAAGTGTACGAGTGTTTGTGTGTGCTGTGGAGCATGTCTGGAGTCTAGAGGCCAGCCTCACATGCTGTTCCTCAGGAGTGTCCATCTCTTTTTGTTTTTTGAGACAGGGTCTCTTGTTCCCTTGGGACAGACTAAGTTGGTTAGGTCGGCTGGCCAGCGAGCCCAAGGGACCTTCTGGTCTGTTTGTTTCCAGTGCTTGGATGACAAGTACATGCCAACAAACGTGACTTTTTTATGTGGGTTCTGTGAACTGAACTCAGGCCCTTCAGTTTGCAACTCAAGTGCTTCACCAACTATCCCCAGCCCTGAGGAAAACTGCTTTCTCCTCATCTCTCTCCTTTCTCCCCTTCTCTTCTCCTCCTTCTGTACTTGCCCTCTATGACTGACAGAGACAAGTTGTTTTCCCTACCTCTGCCCAGTGCGTGGCAAGAAGGATAGGTGAGAAGGCCAGCAGCCTTCTGATTCTCATGATGTGAGGTAGGAGAACATTCAGCATTAACACCATATGGGAGCAGAGTGTATCTCTTTATGGCACCACTAACAGGATTTAGTCTTTCTGTGATGATCAGCAGATAGGGAAGGAGGACTTTGCTCAAGGTCCACTTTCCAAGACTTTCTTGAACTACAGTGTTAGTGCCTGAGCTGTGCCTTCCTCTCTTCCCATCCTTATGTGTCACAGTGAAATCTTGGCCCTCATACTTCAGAGTATGAACCTATTTGGAGATGGGCCTTTAGATGGGTAATTGAGGTTAACTGAGGTCACTCTCTGGGCAATACTCTAGGCATGGGGAAGAGGCAATGAAAAAAATAAAATGACCAATGTGAACAGGAAATGGCCACTTCCCTGATTCTTTGGTGCTCAAAAGACATCAAACTCAATCGTATGTGATGTACGTGGACTTAAAGCAAACGGCTTTGGGGCCAGAGATCCATAGGAAACACAGGCTTTTATTACCATTGAGTCACTCAGCTCCCCATTTAATGCTGGGCACTCTCTATTCTCCCACCACACACTGGGCACACATCCACGCTATCTGGTCCTAGGAATTGTCACCCACTAGGGGCTGTAGTCTGAAGTCGCAGGGAGCATACCTTGCCGAAGCTTCCTTTCCCCAGCATTTTGTGCAGGACAAAGTCATCAATCTTCAGTTTCAGCTGCAGAACGGCTTTTTGCACATTCACTTCTGGTTCAGGAGGATGGTCCGTTTTATCCATCCCATCCATAGGGGACTCCCAGGAAATCCCCTGGGGCTCTGAAAATGGCAAATCAGTTGTGAGATGTAAATGGGTAAGTCACTTAGGACCCCTACCCACTGTTTTCTTCCATGTCTTATTCTGGGATTCCGGCTAACTCAGTTTAACTCCTCTCCACCTGTCTGTAAATTGGGTATGGACTGTGCCTCTGTATCTAGCCAACAGCCTAAAAAATGGTCTAACTTAAGAAAGGCTGGACTCAGTCAAAGGCTATGTATGCAAGGGAGAGAGACAGAGAGAGAGAGAGACAGAGAGAGAGAGAGGAAGAGACAGGGAGAGAACGTTTAATAGTTTCAGGTCATTGGGAAACAGGAGTTTTCACAAATCTGGGGGGAAGGGTTTTCCCACTGTCTGTGTGGCTCCCAGACACAGTGACATCACTTTCCATGAACCACTATGTGAGCTCTGAGAACATGGCATCTTGTAGACATTGTTAAAGATCTGAACCACATTAGCATCATGGTCTTCAAGGCAAGATGCTGTCCGCACTAAGATCACTGAGATTGATCTTCTTTACTGCTTGGAAATCCTTCCAAGATGGACTTTCAATCTCTCTTTAAAATTTTTATGCCAATTTAGTCCTTGAATGATGCCAGAAGAAGTACAGAAAAATGTTTTTAGGAATCCCTCCCTTAGAACTATTACCATTAATTTTTTTTGTGTATGTGGGTATGTGTATGTCTGTGTGTACGCACATGGAAACCAGAGGTCACCTTCAACTACCATTCCTCAGGCACCACTTACCTTGTTTTTTAAGACCGGGTTCTTCATAGGCATGGAACATACCAATTAGGCAAGGCTGGCTGGCAGTGGGACTCTTGGATTCACTTGTCTCCACCACCCACCTCATGCCACTGGGATTACAAAGGAAGACCACCATGTGCAGCCTTTTTTTTTTAAATGTCTCTTTGGGGTATTGAACTCAGATCCTTGTGCTTGCAATTACAAGCATTTACCAATTAAGCCATTGCCCCAGTCCTTAAGATTATTCAATATTCTCGAAGTCCAAAGAACATATTTTATAATGTTTGCTGATATGATTCAGTACCCGGAATCATGTAGCTGCCTTTCCCCATAAGTACTTTCAAGCAGTAGGCACATGACAAAGGTTAAGGCTTAGGGCCTTTTTTCCTTCCTGTCTTGAAACCTCACAGAAGGGTCTGGAAGGTGAAGAACGACAACTCTGATGCCCTGTCCTCACCTTGCTTTTCAGAAGACTAATGTCATAAAACCACTTAACACAGGTAGGAAGTGACACTCTAGTACCCTCCGCCAGCAACCCCCTCACAAAAAACTCCTGGTTAGGCATGTCTTGGTTTTACTCTTAAAAAGAAGAGTAGGGCAGGTAGCAGTGGTGCACGCCTTTAATCCCAGCACTAGGGAGGCAGAGCCAGGAGGATCTCTGTGAGTTCGAGGCCAGCCTGGTCTACAGAGAAAGATCCAGGACAGCCACCAAAACTACACAGAGAAACCCTGTCTCAAAAAAACAAAAAAACAAAAAAACAAAAAAAAAACAAAAAGAAGAAGAAGAAGAAGAAGAAGAAGAAGAAGAAGAAGAGGAAGAGGAAGAGGAAGAGGAAGAGGAAGAGGAAGAGGAAGAGGAAGAGGAAGAGGAAGAGGAAGAGGAAGAGGAAGAGGAAGGAGGAGGAGGAGGAGGAGGAGGAGGAGGAGAAGCTGTAATCAGGATATATTGTCTGAGGAATGAATGTATTTTCAGTTAAAAAAAAAAGTAGGGGCCTCAAAGTTAATAATTGGATTTGTAATCTTTAAATAGAGAAAAAGGAAGCTTATCAGACTAGGCACACGAAGAACTCAAATCCAGGGTCAAATTGATCCTGACAGGTGACTGACATTGACTGACAGTCAACCACAGCGATAGCTACCTCTTTTCCCAGGTGTCGGTACACATGGTGGCCTGGCTTCAGTTCTGATGGAGCACGGGAGACCGATCTCGACTGGTCCTTCTCGGAAGATGTGTTCTGAATCTCTTAAGGAGCGAGCCTAGATCACAAACAGGGTCAGACAAGCCAACCCCCTGCGGTTGCCACCATCTCCCACCCACAGAAAGCATACCGCACACCTGTCCCTGGGGACAAAAGGCGTTTCAGACTGTGAAATGTGCAGGGCAGTCAAAGCTTTTCTTCCCTTCAGTGCTCTTAGGATTCTTGGACTTGCAAGCATCCATAGCATTTAATGCCATCAGCAGCAGGCACTTAGCTCCTTTTTACACTTCAGGGGGACTAGCTGGAATCTTCCATACAAGTAGCCTCATCCCATGACAAGTAAGGGTAGGAAAGAGGGTCAATGGCAAAGTAGCTTATGCAGAAGGTAACGCCAAGCCTCAGTGAGAATTGGTTCTTAAGAGATGGGAATTTAACCTATGACAAGGTGTAAATGGCCAGGCAGAAGTCACCTAGACTCAGTGTCCTGAGACAATTCTGGAGATGATTCTAGTAAGCAGATCTTTGCCCTCCAGCTTTTTAGATAGCCCTAAAATATAGATATAAAGCTGGCAGTAATCAGTAATTTTAAGGAATTCATTTTTCCTCTACCTGCTCATTCTATGAAGAGTTTATGATATTGTAACTAAGCACACAGATGCATGAATTTAGTAAGCATCTCAAAGGTGGCAATATGGGCAGGAAGGTGAAAAGCCCAAGGCAAGTGTTCAGAAGGACACCCTGGGACATCCTGTTGGGATGACAGAGTGAGAGAGCAAAGGACTCGAGTGGCCCTTGTGGAGGGGACACAGGGGGAATCTCAACAGCCTCTTGCGGCTTCACCTGTTGGGTGCTTTCAATCATTGCTAGTGCTTCAGCCATTAGCTTCTGGTTTATACCACAGAGGTTGGCGACCTTTGTCTGGCATCGGTGGTGGACGTTCATGCCACATGCTGAAAGGAAGAAAGTAGTCCGTGAGGAACAGGGAAGGAAACCCCGGGAGCTCCAAATGACACCTGCTTGAGGGAGCATTACAGTCTCGTGTCTGTGGAAGAAAGTCTGTGCTTGGCATCGCATCTGAGACGGACTGTGGAGAGAAGCACGAAGCTGACGTCAGTTCTATTGAAGCATCTGTTGATGGTTCTACTGATTAGGAAATGCTAGGATAGAAGAGGGTGCCCTTCCACTCCAGTCGGGAGACTGAGTCTTCCCTTTCCCAGCTGCCTTGGGTGGAGCTTCTGCAGGACGAAGCCTAAGCTGAGGCCTCAGCCTGAAGAAGGGAAATGGACAGGGATGAGGTGGTACTTATGCAAACGAAGGGCGAGGAGTAGGCAGGAGGCAAGAAGCCCCGAGACCGTGGGCTCACTTAAGGAAGAGCCGTCGTTAATAAACTTCTTGACTGGTGAAGATGGGGCCATGTAATGAGGGCAGAGGTCTGAGCCCTGGCTAGTGGGGGACATCCAGGAGGGCTGGGTCTCCTGTGAACAGAACTTAGAGACTGAGCGGCACTTTAGAAGGGAATCAAACAGTTGTGGACCCAGGAGTGAAGGAAACTCTTTGACAGACTGCAGTGCCCTAGTGGAACTGGACCTTGGCACCAGGCCTCAGATTTGATGAAATCAGACAACCTTCCACAAAGCCTTAAGAAGAAAGCCACAGAACTTCCTCACTGGGGTTCTAGATGGGGATGCCAACACCAGCCTGACAGCCGAATGGGGGTCTTGCCTCAGTTTTCAGGCCCCCAAACACATGCACCCCCAGATATTATGCAACTACAGGGAGGGCAGAGGACCCCTACAGTTACTGGAATTGTGCTTAGGTTAATATCAAGGTCATGAAAAAAATGGTATTTTTTACATGTGAGGTAATGTCTTAACTTTACACCTGTGGCCTAGTTAACAGAAAGTGGCAGAGAAGAGAGCACACTTTCGTCCTTGCAGGTCTGCAAAGACGTGGTTTGTAGTTTTTCCACAGAAAAAGAAAGAGAAGTGGTCAATACATGAGTGGGGAGGATGGTCTTTCTTGGTTATTGCTGACCTTGCACGAGCTTGAACAAAGAGCCCCAAGGGTTTCTGAGGGGGATCTCTAGCACTATATACAACTCTCTCTCTGAATGCCTCTGATGCTGTCTACATAGGCTTCTAGCACTGAGACCCTACAAACACCCTGGTTCACAAGTCCTAATAACATCATCCTGGGATCTTGGGATCCTCCTTTTGTCTGTAGGAGGATGTGTCTATGTAAAGACAACTATTACATCATGCTATTAGTTTTTAGAAAAATTTCCTTTTGAAGGATCACCATTACAATCAACAGAAAAACTAGTATAAAGACTCCAAGCTCCAGCAGATGAAAGCTCTAACCTCAGGTACTATTTGCTTCTACCCAACTACTTAAGCATTGTACTAATAGAATTAGGCAGTCAAGACCCCAAATTTAATCTTCACTGCTTATTAGCAAGCCATGTGCACAGAGTTTCACACAGGACTGCAGTTCAGCAAGTACGACTTCTCTTCCACCATTATAATTTACATCAGCACGTATAAAAACATCTGGGTGGGGCTGGAAGGTGGCTCAGTGGCTAAGAGCACTTCTTGCTCTTGTAAAGGATCCAAGCTTAGTTTCCAGCACCTAAGTCATATAGCTCACAACCTCCGTGACTCCAGCTCCAGGGGATCCAATACCCTCTTCTGACATCCATGAACTTGGACTCACATGCACACACACACACACACACACACACACACACACACACACACACACGCAATTTAAGATAAAACTTTAAAATATCGAGATGAAATTGTGGCAGCCTTCACCTTTTAAATAGTCCACATTTTTCTAGACAGTTCATCATAAAATAAATAAAACATTATCTATGTAAATAAATTTCATTTGCTATAAAAATTTGTTTAAAGTAAAATCTTTTAGGCATATTTAAAACTTTAATAGTGGCAGTAAAAACTCTGCATTGTTGATATAGCTACAATGGATTTATTTAGTAGGTTTTAAGGCTTCTATTTTGTTGCTGTTGCTGAGACAGAGTCTTACTATGTAGCCTAGGCTGGCTCTGAACTGGACATTCACCTGTCTCAGCTTCCCAAGTGATGGGAGTACAGATATGTAAGTAAGACACCAGTTGAGAATTAGGTACATTGGGATTTTTATTTTACTTTGCTCCTTAAAATTGTAGCCAGGTCTAAGCTTGACTCTGATGCTCAGTCAGGAAGAAAGACCTTTATTCCCATTGTAACACCACGAGTCTTTGTTACTAACCTATCAGGTGGAAACTTGACCTCTGTGATCGCAAATAGTCCCTTCTGATGACTATTTTCATGGGAATTACCGTGGGCAAGGAAAGAAGACAGTGTAAAGGCTGAGGATGCAGGGCACACAAGGAAAGGACTGATGAGTGGAGGTAAAAGTGAGGCAAAGAGAGGGATAAAGATAACCAGAGGAAGGGATGAGAAGAGTCAAGAAGTGAGGACGAAGCCTGGTGGAGAACACAGGAATACTAGGGAATATGAAAAACAAGAAAACGGAAGTTGAAGTGGGGAGGGGAAGGGAGGGAGGGAAAGGGGGAAAGGAGAGGGAATAAAAGAAGAGAGGGAAGGGGTTATATGAAATCCAGAGAGTAGGAGGGGGAGGGGATGGAATGGGAAGGAAGGAATGTTAGAAAGAGTAAAGCAAAGCACACGAGTGTGAAATAATGCTAAGGAATCTTCAGGGAAGTTCTAAGCTTTGCGATCATGCCGTCAAGGTCAACTTCTGCCTTAGCAAGTAGTAGGCACCAAGGCTCCCAGGAAACGAAACCTATGAGGTGGTCACAGGAGTAGCAAGCAGTGAGAGTTTTGTCATTTGCCTTTCTGTTTATATAATTAGGATGTCTGGATATTATTGTTCCCTAAGAATTAATAACAGTTTCCATAATCCTACATGTCAAAGTTTTCTTTATAACAGGCGTATGGAGAAAAGGACACACGTAGGACTTTGTGACCCGTAAAGGAGTTCTTGAGGTGAACTCTGATGGCCAGTGATGGCTATGGGTAATAATCGGTAACCCTAACTCTTCCTGTTTCCACTAAGGTGCCCCTCTTAGGCTCCCCCAGGTACATGGACACAAGGGAGACAGAAGAGGATGGTCTTCCAATTTTAGGAGGCTATCTCCATCTCTTAAAAGAGAAGAGAAAATAAGTAATGCTGCAAAGTAAAATAAAAGGCTGATATATGTAATAGTTTATCACCAGAAAGGTCTTTTTATTTGATAAAAGCCATCTTGTGAATCATCTAGGTCTCCCCTTCTTTCTCACCTGCAGGGCAGAGTGCTTTGTTGGTCTTCGTTAGACATTTTTGCCCTCGTGACTCCCTAGTTATAGCATTTCAGTTTTTAAACTTAAGAGTTTTAGATCAAGAATGCCTAGTTTCTCTTTTCAGTGTAGGCCTGAGCACCGCCACTTCCAGGGGATAGTAGCGATGTATATAAATACAATAAAATACAATAAAAATAAAATAATTGTAGCTTAGCTCTGCTATAGTCCAAACCCCAGAGGAAGGGTGGTCCGTCCTGGACGGAGTTCACAGCCATAGTTTAGGATACACTCTGCAGCTAATGTCCCGGAGTTCCTCTCACTAGAACCATCTACTATTCAAATAGACACATATGTTTGCTCCTTGATGGGATGACAGAAATCATCTCATTAACTCGTACTAAGGAGGAGGGCAGGGGTTCCACATAACTCAGTCTGCTAGAATTAAGATGGGGGCCCAGAATATAAGGGACAGCGTATTGGGTCAGAGTGAAGAGTCCTTGGCAGAGGGACCAGTCAAAGAGGAATGCTGTCCTTTCACTCCAGGACTGAGTATAACATTGAAATACTCAATGTATTTCAGGTCAGGATGTTTGACCTTGACTGAGCTATTGAGCTTTGACCTTGACCTGTTGAACCATGACTTTCACCCTAAGCTATGGAGCCTAAACCTTGAATCTGACCAGTTGTGCACTTTCCTTGGATGTGAAGATGGAGATGTGGCAGGGTAGAAGGATAGTAGTGGAAGTCCATTTCTCAGGGAGGTGGCACTCATCTTCATGGGCACATAAAGATGGGTACAGAGGTCATCATTCCAGAGCCTCTCCTTCCCTCCATGATGCGCAGGCAACATTGGGGCCGTGCACAGGACCCACACTGATGCCTCTGCACTCACCGTCACACTTGAGTCCTTGCCTCGCCAGTCCCCACAGCAGTGTCCCACAGTGCTCACAGAAGGTTGGACTCTTGTAGTTGTAGACTTTGAATCTGTGTGGCATGTCGATCTTGAACCTCTCCTTGTGGAACTGAAAGAATGACAGAAGACCTAGTGGCATGTGTGTCTCTAGGTCTCAACTTCTGATAATCTCTTAGATGCATGGCACACAGCGATTGTATTGAAAGCATGTACAGCACGGGTCCTTTAACCATAGATGGCCTACCACCTTCCCAAGGTATTTGAAGAGGCCTGCAGTTCTCCCAGGGGAGAGTACACGTGGCATCCACATGTGTCAAAGCATGTGCCAAGCACCAGGAGGCCCACAGCTGATGTCTGAGGCAGCTGTCTCGACAGATGGAGTGGCCATGTCAGGAAGAAGGGATATGGATACTTTTTTCAATGGGAGCTAAAGAAACACTCATTTGGTATTGCATGATGCCATTGTGAACATCAGGTCAAGATCTAGGAACATCTGAATGTTGAGAGGCGCCCAATGGACTCAGGTACAACAGCTGGAGACTCAAGTAACCACACAGGGTTAGTGAACACCTGTAGGGTAGAGGACTAGAACTGAGAAGCATGTGCAAATTATACAGTAGGATTTGAAGACTTGTTAGGGAAAAATAGTGTAAAATATTTTATATTGATTACATAGTGAAATAGTAATAGACTTGGCTCAATTAAATATACGACTCAAATGAATTTTACTTGTTTATTCTTTGGATAACTTTATTATTTATTCTTGTGGCATTGGGGGTTGAGCGAGGGCCTCTCACATGCTAGGCAAGTATACTTCCACTAGCCAGCCATATTGTCAGCCTGCTTTATACTTCTTATTTCTAGATGGAGTCTCACTGCCTCAGTGTCCTGAACTGCAGTCTTATGGCACCACACCATGTCTGGTTCTTTACTGTGGCCACTTGAAAGGTTAAAACGACATACACAGCTCTCACTATATTTCTATGGAATAGTACTATTTCAGGTTTAGGTGAAGAACAGAACTCTGATGATAGTGAACGCTTGAATGTGCAAGAAATAAAGATAACCCAGAGAACAAACTATTACTGTCTAAAATACATATCCATTTAACTCACTGTTTCTGGATCGCTTATTTTCACCCGAGGTTTTAGTAGCTATTGAGGTTAAGAGTGAGGCTGACAATCTGATTTGCTGGAAAAGGTGAAGAGAGTAAAGCAATGGAATCTAAATACACCAATACCATGGTTTCTCGGCTATTGATAGCTGATCCTGTGCACTTGGCTATCACTTTATCGATACACTTCTTGTGAATCGCTGCATTACATTCTGAAAAGAAACAAATGCCATTTATAATTTCTGGAGGAACAACCCAATTCAAAGAACACCGAGGATACAACTGAAATGCTCTGTACTTACGTCGGCACTGGTACCCCTGTTTGTTCAGTCCCCTGTAAGAAAGCAATGTGAGATTCAAATGCATGTTGACATTGGCATCAGCAACAGAAATGTTCTATAGGTAAAAGAGACTGCGATATTCCTAAGACCACAGAGGATTCCCTCTGATTAGTAACCCGCGTGTACCACTTGCCAAGAAAGTATTTTAATTTTATGTTGCTTTACTTAAATTTTTATAATCAATTGAGTGAGATTAATTTTCTTTTCATCTTTTCATTTTCAAACAAACTGCTTACCACACCAGACCAAAATGTATCACAGGCTCCTGGCAATAAATTTCTATGTTCCTCACTGAAGAAGTAAGTCACTGCCTCGCTTAACTAATGAGTGAGCCACTGCCTTGCTCATTCTTGTTTCTACACAGATGAGCATACTCATCTATGAAGTATTTCATTTCCTCATTCTGAGAGTCTGAGAATATCTTTTACCCATAAAGCTTGACATAAAGACGGGTTCCTGAGCGGCTCTGTTGATTAGAAACAAAGGAAACAAAGGGAGTCCGGGTGATGAGAGGAAAAACACTTAATGGAAGTTCACCGTAATCTGCTGGCTTGAGGATTCTTGAAGCGGGAATTTGTGCATTAATGGTTCTGCAGGAGCCCGAGGGGACCAGCATCTCTTAGCGGGCACAGATGCTGAGAGCAGAAACAGGCATCATTTCACTCCCACTCTACCATAGCTTTTGCTGTGTGGTTACACTCATCTGTGAGGCTAAGACACCCAAGAGCTTCATTTCAGCCATTTGTTACAGTGGGATGGTGCTATCTGGTGCAGCGCACAGCAGTGCAGCGGTTGGGCTATTGGGATGATGAAGGTATTGAGTATAAAATTACACAGCTTTGCTTACAACAATCTGCCCTCATCTGTTCCTTCCCTCACGTACCAGCAGCCTCTCAGTTAGTCAGAAACAAAACTCCATTGGACCTTCTCATGGTTTGGATCTGAAATGCCCCATAGCCATGTGCTAAGGTTTTGGAACTAGCCAGTGGTGATATTTGAACTGTAAGGAGGTGGGATCTGGTAGAAGGAAGTGAGGTCACTGGAGTGTGCCCTTGGAAGGAATGCTGGGACCCTGGTCTTTTCTCTCCTCTCTTGCTTCCTGGATGCTTTAAGGTGCCTTAAGCAGCTCTGTCCTGCCTCAGCGTCTTGCCTTGTCATAGGCCTAAAATAAATGAGATAGGCAACCTTTTTTGGAACTGTGAGCCCAGATAAGCCTTTTCTCCTATAAGATTGATAGTCGTGGGTATTTTGTCATAGTCAAGGAAAGCTAACTAACAGAAGACTCTTTCTGGAGTGGGTCTCCCTCTTCCAGAGCCACATTATTAAAAAATCTTGTGTGGAATCAGGCTTTTTAGATGTTTTCAGTGCTGATCAGCCCACTGACCACCATCCTACAGTACTCAGCCCCTCACACTCCCTCACACTCCCTCACACTCCTCCCTCAGACTCCCTCAGACTCCCTCACACTCCCTCACTGTGAGGCACTCAGGGCACAGCAGTGACAAAAGACAGCTCTTGAAGCTTGGGAGGAAAACACGAAGTTACTGTACCAGACAAATTCATGGCAGACAGAGCAAAATGTGGGCTGAGGGAAAAAGGTGGCTGTGAACTCGTGGCACTTCACGTGGTGGACTTTGGCCTGTTTGATGGCTCCTCGGCGATGATGCAAGGCAAAGAATCCTTCATTCTCAAAGTCACTCATGTCTTTTGTGTCTGTAGAGAGAGAACAGGGGACACAGTGAAGCAATAGGACAGTCACAGCTGGCCGGAGAGGGTGGGGACCTGAGAAACAGAAGCGGTAAGTGCTGAGTGGACACATTGACCTCCCAAGGGCTTGCGAAGGTGGGATGACGGAATGGAATCACTGCAGGAAGCATGACTAAAGGACTGGATTGGTCCATTGTTTACTTCTCTAGCTCAGCTAGCCCTCTTTAGTCTTTTAAACCAGAATTCTGACATTTCAAGTCCGTAATTCCACAGAGTAAGGTGACCGACAGCGATGTGAGAAGGACAGAGAACTCTGGTGCTGGGGTGCTTTGTGTAGAGTTGTGTTTAGATAAGGTACCAAAGATTGAAAGGAGCAAAAGAACTTTGGGGAGAAGTTTAATGTTCTGGTTCCTGATGGCTACAGTGATCAGATATACAAGCTACATCCTCTGCTGTAGAAAGTGCCAGAAAATTAATAGTTCAAAGTAAGTTTTTCGATGTCTAGGTCATCCTGTGTCATTTACATCCAACTGTCTAATTTGAACGTATTTACTCAGCCCTGGGCTTGTGGGCCGTCATTGTCCATAGCATCTTATGCTCAGATGAAATCTTCCCAAAGTGTTGAGGGAATCTAAGATGACAGAATCCTGAGAATACCTATACTGCCTAGGCTGATGCTCAAGACCCACAAGGAACACAATATGCTAAGTCACTAAGTTGCGCAATGAACACTTCAGCAAACTGAGAGAATTAACATAGTAAATAATAATGAAATAATGAGATCTCTGACCTGCCACTAAAGCAAGGGTAATACATTTAATGATTATAATGCTTAGAATCATAATTTGTCATAAATTGGAGACTGTTGGATCACTTGCTGTTTCTTTTTATCTACAAAAGTGGAAATTCGGAATTCATGTTCATATTTCAAAAGCATAAAGAACTAACAATATGGGACTAAATTGCTTCTATTATGGCTCAGCAGCGAGAGGTCTAACCACACACTTGAGGTGGGTGTATCTGCTAAGGAACCTTACTTTGCCATTGTCAACAGTGGCTGGCTGGGAAGGCAATAGCAAGATAAGTGAGATTTTGTGCAGGTAGAGAGGCCTTCTCCTAGGAAACCGTCTGAGTTTCATCAGACAGTTTAGGACTCACATCTTCTTGGCAGCCATCTCTGGGTCTATTTCATGGAGAATGCAAGCTCCTATGTGCAGGGAATTCCCCACACTTTCCTCACAGTTCGTCACCTGGGCCATCATGCTCTGCCTACTACTTTCACGATAAACTTGTCAGGTCACTTCATTCGGAATTAGGAGGGGGAATAAGCAAGGTTTGGGGAGTGTGAGTGAGAGACGGTCACCAAGTTAATAATTTTCTTCCTCAATTTAAGGAATAACTATACAGATAAATCTATAAATTGTGACCTATATGTGTCAGTTCTTAATAAAAGCAGACATTTTGGTTTAGTTCAGAGGCAATGAAATGGAATGAATGAAAGTATAAGACATTTGTAATTTGTGGAATAAAATGTATATTATAGAGCCCTAACTGTATTATTATAAATATGTATATATCTCTCTCATCTAAATCTATACCTATATTCTTTATATCTACATATGTATATACCCTTCTATATGTTAGACTATAGTAAACTTAAAAACATTAGAACATTCCAGAAACAAATTTTTCCTTACTCCTTCCTTAATCTCTAATCTTTTCAGTCATTATAAGGGGATACCCATGTACAAACATAGGTTTTGTTTAATTCTTTTGGTATTGGCAGTGTTTATCTCTGAAATGAGATGGCCATTTCTTTTATACAAACAACTCCAGATCTTTTATTTAATTGGCTCTTTTATTTAATTGACTTGTTTTCAGTCAATCAAACACTGATGTTTCCTGAGCATCTAAATTTCTGTGCTGAGCATTCTATAGAATTCTGAGGTGTTCTTCCTAACCATTGGGCATCTACAGCTAAGCCAGGGAGACAGGAAAAACACACAGACAACAGCACAATTTAGAAGAGCCAGGGTGTGACAGTGTAATGTAGATTCAGATGGTTTGGGGATCTAGGAAAATAAATTACTAAAGGAACCAAGCAGAGAAAGCTGAGGATGTAAGAGAAAATATTGAGTACTTACAGATTTAAAAAAAGAATCTTTCAGCATTGACAAATGTCAAAGAAGTTGAAGGCTGAAAAAATTGGAACTTGTTCAGCAGGTTCAATGTCTCAGAGAAAGCTATGTTAGCAAACTGATCAAGATACATGCTGGACTTTAAAGGTTTAGGAATCAAAGGAGCTGGGTACATGCCCCATCCCTAACCCAGAAGCAGTCTATGATTGATAATCACTTCCAAATGAAAACTGAGTTTCTTCTATGGGAAACAAACTGCTCCTAAGGGTAGGCTGCCTGCCCAGCACCAGATGGTCAACAGAAAAGGAACCCGATGGCATCTTTGGAGGTTCCTTGTCATATAATGTCATACCAGGGCCCTTCCTTTTTTTTTTTAAATAAAACTCATTTTTTAAACCTTTATTTTATTTATATATATTTTCTTCTCCCTTTTTACTCTACAGGTCCTGTGCATATATATTATGGCTTCCACTTTAGTATTTTTGTGGGATTCTTGAGTGTGTAAATGAGTGGGTCTCTGTTTCATGTGCCTTCTCTTGGGCTCTTTTCCTTCTGTTTGTTTTGTCCAATCCCGATGTGTTGGTTTTTGTTTCATCTTACTATATTTTATTTTATTCTGCTTTGTTTTGGTGCCATCCCATAGAAGCCTCTTTGTTTTCTAGTGAGATCTAGAAGGGGTGGGTCTGCATGAGAGGGAGGAGGGGAGGACCCAAGAGGAGCAGAGGGAGGGGAGCCATAAACAGTATATATTGTGTGAGAAAAATAACCTATTTCCAATAAAAGGAAAAAAATGGGGGGAAACCCAAAGGAGCAATGAAGAAAGAATGACTAACATGTATGAACTATATCTTCAAGAACTGCCAGGGAGGGTTGGGGCTGTATCTCAGTTGGTAGAGTGCTTGCTTCTCATTCACAAAAACCTAGGTTAAATTCTCACTATAGCATAACACCAGTACAGTGATGCATGCCTCTGATCCTGTCCTAGCACTTGGGAGGTAGAGGCAGGAAGATCAAGAGTTGAAGGTCATCCTCAGCTATATATCAAGTTTGAGGTCATCCAGACCACCTGATATCATGTCTTAAGAAAAAAAATGAATAAAACAGAAATGTCATGTCAGGGAAAGAGAAAAGAAATACCCAGAAAGGCAAAAAGGTTAATATACATATTTTTCAAACTAGGAAAAGACGTCTTAGCAATCAGGAGGAAACCACAGAGAAAAGGGAAAGTTGACATTAGAGAGGAAGTATATTAATGAGGCAGAGCGGCCAGAGATGAAGCATGAGGTCGACAAAAGGAGGGACTTTCTCTAGGACCAAGGAAGAGGAAGAGCAAACAGCTGCATCCTAAAGCACACAGGCAGAAGAAGCTGCCATCAATCATACTGGGCCAAGGTCCACCTTCAAGGTGGAAAAGAAGGGTAAGATACCTCAAGAAACCAAGAGCTACGAACTTGTCAGAAGGTAGATAGACCTTTGGAGCAGCTATTATCTAGGAACCCATAGAACTGAAAACTACTGAAAGTCCAGGGGAGCCCAACCAAGCCATCTAATTATCATGTATTTCTGCTCATGTGCCTAGTTTATAACCTAGTCATGAAGTTAAATAAGTAAGAGGTGGTTCAACCAATGCTGCTCTAGGGCTCGTACTGGAACAATGGGAAAGTACACACCTCTGCCCCTGCCCAGCTAGACTCTACCCACCCATTTAAGGCTTCAACTTGCAGAGTTCTAAACTCTTTTGAAAGGAGAGAACTTGAACCGAGAATGCTGATGATGGAGTTCCCTGCTGGAAAACAACTGCCTAGGCAAGCATTCTACCAGGTTTGCCTGCGAAAGGTGCACAGAGACTCTCAGGAGCTGCGCTAGGAGCCAGGCTACATTTCAAATATAGAATTTGTCAGAATCATTTACTTGATGCTGGTTTTGTAAGCATACAAGAGCTATGGGGTCATGGAGGATTGCACCAAGGTTCCAGAAAGCCACCAAGACCTGGCAGGGGTGGATTCCCTGCAAGGAAGCCCTGAGAGTCCATTTCATGAAGCTATGATAATGAATCCTAAGTTGAAATGGAGACTCCAGGATGTGGGAAGTAGCAGGAATGTGTGGGATGTCTGCCGAGGAAAGCAACAGGCACGGAATAGAACAGTCCAAGGCAGGCTATACGTGCAGGCAACAGAATTATCGGGGAAGGGCTAACCAAGCCTATTTAAGCCCAGATACTGCCACTAAAAACTTTAGATGCCAACGTGGAGCTACATGGAAACGTAACTTGGTATTTCCCTTGCTGAGTTTGTCTTTTATTTCTTTACTACGTCCCTAGATCTCTTTTAGAATGAGAATGTTTACTCTACGCCATTGTATATTGTAAGTATATAAGTTGCCTTTTGATTTTACAGGGGTTCATAGCTAAGAGATTGCTTTGATTTTCAGGACAGATTTTGGACTGGGATTTTGAACTACATTAGAGCTATTAAGACTTAGGGGGCTCTTGGAGATGAACGAAGTGCATTATGAGATGGCTACAGGCATTTGGGATGCCAGGGGTAATGTTCTGGACTAAAGGGATGTGTTTGGATCTCAAGTTGATGGGGGTTACCTTGTTCTGGTTAGTCTTCACTGTCAATTTTACCAGATTTGGAGTTATCTAAGAGGTATACCTCTGAGAACACCCGTGAGGGTGCTTCTGGAGAGGTTAACTGAGGAGAGAAGATCCACACCAAATGTGGACCATACCACCTCACAGCCTGGGCTCCCAGACTAAGAAAAGAGAAAAAAGGAGGAAGCAAGCTGAGCACCAGCATTTAAACTGCATACTAGCTTTCATCATTTTCTGCTTCCTGACTGAAGACACCAAGTGATCATCTGCTTTGTATGACGACAATATATTCCAAAAACATCTCTTACTTTGTAAGAGACTGGAATTGTTGCTGGACCTCACAGCCAGAGTTAATAACACACCATGAGATCGTTTAAGATTGATATCCTACTGTGCACACAACCTCTTTGTTTAGCCTGCCTTTAAGAGAATAATGTAACAATCAAACTTACCTGCCTTGGATTTCCCACACAAACCAATCAACTTTTACAACCTAATCTAAAGTGTAGCTACAGTTACACACTCTTCCTTGCCCCAGAGTAATGCATGTGCATTATTTGCTGCAAGCAGCAGAAGTTGAAAGCAACTTCCTAAAATCTACTATAAAGGTTGAAAGCAACTATTAATGGACATTGGTTGATAAATAATGATGTTTGCTGTCTGGGTTAGCTGGGATAAGTTGGAGTCAGTGATTTAATCTCTTCTAAAACTCAAAGATTTCTGTAAAGCATCCCATTCCTTCCCCATGTGATGATTTCTATGCTGTTCAATAAAGACAGAATGAGGCCCTTTGTTAGAGACAGACAGTCACACCACTAAGGCAGATACCATTCATGCACGCACGCACGCACGCACGCACGCACACACACACGCACAGGCACAGACTCAGACACTGACACAGGGAGAGATTCACAAGACAGCATTCAGGCAGGCACAGAATCAGACTCATTCAACAGACAGAGGACAGAAGACTCTGTAGAGCATGAAGTAGAGAATTCAAATCTGGACTCACTCTTGACTAAATGTCTCCAAGGGGAAGGGCTTTATTTTTTTCTGTAAGGTGGCACTGATGTATTACTGGTGACTAGGACTTAATCACCAATGAGTTAGAATCCGCACAGCTTTGAGTCTTTGCTGCCATGACCCCCACCCCATCCCATGGTTGACCATATCTCCTCAATTTTGAGACCAAACAAATTCTTAAGTTGCTTTTTTTAGAACAATGAGAAAAACAAAGCATGCAGCTATAACCTCATTAGCAGACTTAAAAAGTCTAATAACCATGCCTTAATATTTCCAAATACTTGGTAAGTGTTCCCTATTTGTCTCATAATGCTATTTGAATCTGTAAATCTCTGAACTAAAACTCATTTCTTGTTGGTACAGTTTGAATATCCTGAATCCCAAAGTCCAAAATCCAAAATGCTAAACATATTTTGAGCATAGATAAAAAAATACACAACTAGGAATTTCTATACCATAAAGCATTGCCTCATGTACAAAATTATTTGAAATATTATGCAATATTATCTTCAGGTGGGTATGTAACACTTATATGAAATATAAAAGAATTTTCTGTTTAGATTTGAGTTCTAATCTCCAAATAACAAATACCCCCAACTCCCCCAAATAATTCAAAATCTGAAACCCTTCTGGTCTTAAGCATTTTTGGATAAGTGATAGTGAACCTGAAGTAAAAATAATTTACTAAAAACAGTTTATCGTTATCAAGTTCACATGCTTATTCTGTGGCTTAAGATAAACAGTAGCATTTAATTCACAGAGACAGTGCAGACCGGCTGGCACAGGCACCAGAGCACAGTGCTTGTATGCTTAACTTCCGGGACCCAAGTTTATGTGCAACATGGAACTGAAACTCTTTGGCAATGCATTTCTCTTCTTTCCTTCTTTCTTTTCTTTTCTTTCTTTCTTTTTTCTTTTCTTCCTTCCTTCCTTCCTTCCTTTCTTTCTTTCTTTCTTTCTTTCTTTCTTTCTTTCTTTCTTTCTTTCTTTCTTTCTTTCTTTCTTTTTTTAGGCCTTCACATTTGACACTAGTTTTATAGAAGATATTTTCAGCTTCTTATTTTGTATGTAGGATAGTGGGATGCTGGGGATAGAACATTGTTTATAAATAGGCAATGTGCTTACACACAGCAATGCAAGAGCAGCCTTTTGTATTCATATGAAATCCCAAACTAAAACAGAGAGACTATAAAAGCACCAGGCATGTGAATTTACACCATTGAAAGATCAGCTCTGTAAATGTTTTATGTTTACATTTATACCATGCTCATGTGTTCATATTTGCTCTATGTTTGTCTAGCCAGAACAGTTGTTTTCAATTCCTGCCTGAGCACCATTGAGAATTTTAATAGAATTCTTTGCATTTCTCCTTTCTCCTAATTCTTTTCTAGGATACTGCAGAAGCAAAATGAGCCTTCGCTGAACAGGCCATGCCCTCCTCACCCCCAAACAGGAAGAAGAAATGTCACTTGCCGCTCATTTCCAGAAAGTATCTTGCATTCATTAGCATTCGGCCTTGAGGTTTCAGCTCTAACTGGGCGAGAGAAGGAGAGAAACATCGTCAGAATGGGAAGCCAGCCCCAACTCTAGGACCTCCTAACTAGCTATGTGGCTGATGGCAGGTTTCCACTAGAGAAAAGATCTCGGCTCTTCTCCGCTCAAGATCATCATCATGATGCTCACTGTCACCAGAATTGTGCAGTGCCTGGGACAGTGGCTGTCCTTTTATGGAATGCCTTGGCAATTCACTCAATTTACTTGAGGATCAAAATTGACAGAAGAAAGGCCGGGTGGTGGTGGTGGCACACGTCTTTAATCCCAGCACTTGGGAGGCAGAGGCAGGTAGATTTCAGTGAGTTCCAGGCCAGCCTGGTCTACAAAGTGAATTCCAGGACAGCCAGGGCTGTTACACAGAGAAAACCTCTCTTGAAAAACAAAACAAAACAAAACAAAACAAAAAACCCCAAACCAAACCAAAACAAACAACAACAACAAAAAGACAGAAGAAACAAAATTCAAAAACAGACTCTGTTTTCCTGCAGGGTACTTACTGGAGAGTATAAGAGCATAGCCCTAGGTATCAATCATGACAGAAGAATCCTGGATGCCCAGACTTGCTCACTTGAAAAAGTAGGTCTTAGGTGGTAAAGATAAATCCTGCTCTGAGGGGCTTTCTCTTGCTTATTATGTAGGCTACTCATCTAGGTAGATACATGGGGTATCCTTTTTCTATCACAAGCATTTGTAAGATGACTAAAGAAAAATTTAATTAGGTTCTTGAAAGTTTTATATATGCATGTTATATATATTATATTGAATATGCATATGTGGGTAATTATTAAATTATTTGGTATATACTTTAGAATAAGTATATACATAGTATTTATATATTCTATATATTATTATAATTATATAAATACTACATGTATTTTATACATATATAAAACTTAAACAGTATCATGTAGAAGATACCAGAGCAAAGTACCATTTTAAAGGCTTATGTAGGATACCATGTAATGTGACATACACAGAGGTTAAAAAGGACATAGATATCACCCCTTTAGAGTATCTATATAAATATTTATATAATACATACACATTTGAATATATGTATGTATACATACAAATGTATGAACACATGTAAGATATATGTAAAACCATCCTACTTTATCATTAGTGAAATACATAGTTAAAACAAGCTATGATTCAAAAGTGACTCATTGTTGGTCATCACTGCAGTGGTTGCCTGTTATAAGGAAGAAACAGCAGGAAACGGTCTATTGAACTCAGAATTAAATTTGAAGTCATCGAGAGGTCATTTCTTGGCTGTGTGACCTTGTGCACATCATCAAGACTTCAAAGAACTCTAAAGACTGGCAGCGCCCTGCTACTAGTAACAAAGCTGTGTTTCTGGGATAGCTATGAATTCTCACACAAACGTAAACTGATTAACGTAAAGAGAAGTGCTTTAGGCCCTAAGAATGGACACCTAGTAAAAATAGAGGCAAAAACAGAACCATCAGGGGCGATTTGAGGCCCATTTTCAAAGGAAAGTGTGAAACTTGGTCCCCAAGGGATTATCGCCATTCAGAAAGTAGTGGTGATGGAGGAAAGTAAATCAGGAAGCGATTAGAAGGCCATGTTTTATAAAGCACTGGGGAGTGACTGGGAAAACCTCGCAAACACTTGAAAGCATGGGAAGAACAAAGGGAGTACCAACGTGATCTTTAAAGCCAGGATGGACATGAGTGGGGAACTGGCAAAAAATCTTTTGTCATTGCTGTTGTTGTTAAATTAAATTTATTTTAAAACAGCAGATAACCACAGAAGCAAGATAAAATAAAAATTCAAAATAATCTGGGGGCACTTGAAATACAAGTAAACCAAGAAATAACCTCAAAAAATAAAGCTTACAAAGGCAGAGAGTGTGCTGGTTGGCTGAATGAGGCTGTAAATGGTGCTGTGTAGTGACGCCCAACAGTCCTAGACTGCAGAATGGAGTCTTACAAGTACACACTGGTGTCAAGTGTGTGCCTGCAATCCCAACACTTGGGAGACCGAGGCAGGAGGACTGCTGGTAGTTCAAAGCTAGCCTGGTCTACATAACAAGAGTCTGTCTGAACAAAACAAAATGGAAGAGGAGGAGGAAGAGAAAAATCGGCAAAACTTGGAATGTGGAACTAAGGGCAACTTTAAAGAGATAGAAATAGAAAGGCAAACTGCTTGTGAATGAAGTCTATACTTTATTACAGAAGGATAAAGTATCTGATTATCTGTTCCTTCATTGAGAAGAAAACATAGTCAGTTATATTAAAAATTAGAGAGTGGTCTAATTTCATCAAAATCAACTAGGTGGAAAGTAGAAAACATGAAAAGAGACGGGCACAGGAAAGTGGGGCAGGGGATCTGTAGCTTGTCTCTTCCCTCTCCTTGCCTAGCCAACCCCCTCCCTCCTGTGCTTCAGACCCAGCCAGAACCCCACATCTTCATTAACTTGGACTGTAAAAATCCCTTACCACCAAATTGAACATCTGCAATATCCTCCAGTTCTTTAATCTTTCCTACTCGCCTAAGTAGCCAGTCTACAGGAGTTGGGATTGCCACATCCCCTTCCCAAATGGAGTGAAGGGTGCTCCATGTGTACTGTTGAATGACATTGCCTAGACATATGTAAGCATGGGCACCTTAAAAAAATCCTGGCATGTGTTCATCATTAAATATTAACTCAGTGACAGAAAGGATGAGTTGTGTACTTTTCTTAAGAAGGCAAAAACAATGTGAGGTCATAAGCACAAAATGTCATTCTATGTTTCCATCATCCCATGTGAAAGGTGAAACCTGAAAGCTTTTTAGAAGTCTTGCTAAAATCTGAATTACAGAGAGCAGGTAGAAAGGTAAAAAGTTTTGCTACTTTGGCATAAATGATGTAAACACATGAAAATATTTTCTTGGCTTCCAACCTATATAGAAGGCGGTTTTCACTGCTACATGTCATCTGTATTTTGTACCCAAAAATTCTCATTTGCTTGTTTTAATTTTTTCATAAATTGCTTTCCCTTTTCCTATTTCTAAACATCTGCTGCCCACACAGTTACAACCCAGGTTTTCCAAAACTTAATGTGCCATCACGAATTGTGAATGACGTATTTCTTAGTATGAGATAAGTGACTTCATTATGGCCACAAGAAACCTTGACAAGGGGGTTGAGAGAGAAAATCAGATGTGAAATGAGTTTTGTTTCTGTCCTCTCACATCTGGACAGGATGAGAAGTAGATGAGAACCTCTCCAATGAAGGAGAATTCGTGATATTTCCAGGAGCACCTTAAGAGTAAGAAACCAATAACTGTTATTTGTAATCCGAGACACTCCTCTCCATATATAGGCATCAAAGAGATTTGAGGTTTTCAATGCATTCTGAAATTCATGAGTAGTAATCACCAAGGAGTATGAGGTAGGGTGTCTGCTTATCCACAGCTAGTGTCCTCACGCCTTAAGGATGACAGGGACATGTCAAGCTATTCAACAGCTAGCATCATGGTGTATATATACTAGCTGTGTGTGGTGGCACACACCTGTAAACTCAGCACTTGAGAGATGGGGGGGGGGCAGATCAGAAGTTCAAAGTTTGGGTGCATACCCTTCATACAGTTCACAGCTCCGATATTTACCCATATTTCTGTCCTTCCATTGTTCTTCCGGCATCTCTCCGCCAGGGAGTAGAGTTCCACGGTTGTTTCTGATATGAGGTCCACATTTTTGCCCTTCACGATGATCTGCATCACCCTTCCCTTGTTAATGTGGGCATCAAAGGTGCTGTCCCAGGGTGGGTACATGGTTGGCTTTTTCTGGATGTACATCTGCCCATTTTCTAGGAAGAGAAAAATACTGTTCCATTACTCTTGCAAATGCAATTTCATTTAATAGTGATTCCCACTGCTCTCGTATACATACTTTTGAGGCAAGGGCTCAAGTAACTCACTCAGACAATCCAGGGCAGAACAAGACAGGTCCATGGTTAGACACAAGGTTAGATTGAAGTTTATAAATTCAATATAGACGCTTTAAGCAGCAACCATCTGAGAACCACTTATGTTCTACTAATGTTCCTTTCCTAGTCAATGTTTCTTTGCTTCACTTTGAGAGTGAGCATCTGGGGAAATAACCTTTAAACAATTCTTTATGGCTGGTTATGGTGGTGGACCTGAAACCCCAGCACACAGCAGTTGAGACAGGAGGATGGAGAGTTCACAGCCAGTCTGTGCTTTGTAGCAAGTCCATGTCTCAGAAAATCACAAGGAAAAAGAAAAAACAAAACAAAAACCAAGAAACACAACCACATTCATGTATCTCCTCTTAACACATCAACCAACAACAACAAAAATCTCCAACTTTTATGTCTTTTAAAACCTTCCTTTCTTATTCTATGATTGGCTGGGTTATATGACTGATTAATTCCACCGACATCTGATAAAAGAGAAGTCCCCATAAAACTACTGAATTTATATGAAAGACACAATGACATAAGTTGAACTCATAAGAAATCCTTTCATTTTTTTAAAAAATATTTTTATTTGCCACAAACACACAGAAACAGCAGCCTTTAAAACAAAATGAATCCTTCCTTCCTCCCTCCCTCCCTCCCTCCCTTCCTCCCTCCCTCCCTTCTCTCTCTCTCCCTTCTCTCTCTCTCTCTCCTCTCCTCTCTCTCTCTCTCTCTCTCTCTCTCTCTCTCTCTCTCTCTCTCTCTCTCTCTCTCCTGTCTCTCTCTCCCCCACCTCTCATTTTTTCTAGGCAGCCTGTCACTAGATAGCCTCAGGATGGTTTCAGATTCACTGTGTGGCCCGTGCTGGCCTTGAGTTCTCTCTTCCCACATTAGCCTCTCAAGTGTTGTGATCACAGACACGTGTCTGCACACTCAGCTTCCTCCTCTAATCCTTGAAGATACATTTTACACTGCCAAGGTACCCTAAGCAAAGGCTGGCAAGGGATGCAGAAGGACCAGCAAAGCCAACAGCAGACTTGCATGTGAAGACAGGCAGGAAAACGAGGGTCCTGCTCACAGGAACAGGAGCTGTGACTGGGTGGATTTCTTTACAAGAATCTTTCCCAGAAGCTGCCTGGCAGGGACAAGAGTTTACAAAAAAAAAAAAAAATTGAGTCATTTCGTTACCTCTACCCACAATGGATTTTCTCTGCTTTATAGTCTTTGATCATTTTAATAGCAGAGAACTGCATCAGTGTTTGATTGTTTCTTAGGAGAATAAGCCCATTAAATGCCATATTTAGCAATTCAGAAACATTGGTAGTGCAAAAGAAAAACAAATCTGCTTAAAGCAGGAATGTGGAGTTATTTTGACATTCTTTTATAACACAGGAGGGTAAATAGAATGGGCATTTAGCAGTAGCTCATATTTATCTTGAGGATATACGAAGAGTCGAAAAAGCTGAAATTTCAAACTTTAAGGAAATTTAGCCAGTAGAGGTATAAACTATGGCACTGTTAAGGACTGAATAGGAAGAAAGTGGTTTAAAAATTAATATATATTTTCATTAATTCTTTGAGAATTTCATACATGAATACAATGTATCATGATAGTTTCTGCCTTCATTTCTCCTCATAATTCCTCCCAGATCCACCTCTGATCCACCCTCCACACCCTCCCAACTTTGAGTCCCCACCTCCTCCTCTTATTCCTCCTCCTCCTCCTCCTTTTTATAAATACTCCAGCAAGTCCAATTTGTATTCTCCAGATGTTCATTGGTATGGAGACATCTACTGGAGCCTGGTCAGCCTACCAGGAGCCACATCTTTAGAGAAAACTGACTCATTCTCCTTCAGAACACACCAACTGTCAATAGCTTCCCAGTTTGGGGTTGGGAACTCATGAACTCCTATGAAGTGGGGGGATTCTTATGGTTAGGTTAAAAAATGAAAGATAAATTGGGATCTTTGAAAATCAATGATGATATTATTGATCATAGTCTCTAATCTTCCTATTAAATTATTCCTTTTTACTGTAACCATTCTCCATGCTTGGAGAAGGGCAGGCATCCAGGAGTGAGCCATTAGGTTAAGAATTACCTAAAAAGTAGACCAGAACTCAAAATCCTGTTGTTCTAGTTTCTTTTTTGTTGCTGTGATAAAATACCCTGACAGAAAGTGACTTAGGGGAGAAAGGTTTATTTGGGTTGAAATCCCGGGTTACAATCTATCACTAAAGAGGAAGTCAAGCCAGGAACTCAGGCAGCTAGTCAAGAGCAGAAAGCAATACATTCTTGCAAGCCTATTTGTTTGAGTGCCTGCTTTTGACTAGTTTTTCCCCTTCTTACACTGTTCATGAGGCCCTCCCTAGGGGATGGTGCTACCCAAATAGACTGGGTCTTCCTACGTCAATTAACAGTCAAGAGAATTCCCCAAAGACTGCAAATAGGCCAACGTACTCTAGGTAATTCCTCATTAAGACACTCTTCCCAGGTGATTCTAGACTGTGTCAAATTGATAGTTAAAACTAACCAGCATGCCTGTCTGTGTGTGTATAGTGAGGGCTGCTGTTTTCAAAGGGTCCCAGGCTGACAGCACTGTTTCCTGTTTGCTTCCATTCCCCTGACTCATCATGAAAAATGCAACCTCACACCCTAAATATGGTAACCCGTTTAAATTCTGGAGAAAGAATCTTTTAGTTAGGTAATGCTAGAGTGATTTCTTTTTGGAATGTAACACCCCGCCCCCCAATAAATATCCAAAGCCCACTGTACTGGCCATTCTGTTGGAAAAACAGTTTTATTCTTTTTCTGACAGGACCTCTTGATCCATATGGCTGATGAGATCAAGTTCAAAAGCAAGGCCAGAAGAAGAGGAAGGGGGAAAAATGAAAAAAATGAAAGAAAAGGAAAGGAAAGGAAGGAAAGGAAAGGAAGGAAAGAGAGAAAGAAAGAAAGAAAGAAAGAAAGAAAGAAAGAAAGAAAGAAAGAAAGAAAGAAAGAAAGAAAGAAAGAGAGAGAAAGAAAGAGAAAGAAAGATTGGCAGGAGGCAAATGTCAGTGAGACCTGAGGCTGAAAAGAGGACCTGATCTACAAGACCCATTAAGTCAAAAGCAGCTTTGAAAAACGCATCCATTTTACACTTCAAAGATGGCTGTGACATTTGAAAGGGTTTAGGTGGGAGCAAGCGGCATTTTCACTTTTAAGACAGTCGAGAACTCTGGCTAGAAGAGAAATCAAGAGCATCCAGACGGTCTCCTAGGCTTTGATGCACTCGGAGCTGCTAGAGAGATGAAGTGAACATGAAGGAGATGGGGGTGGGGGACACAGCATGATACAACTTGGAATCCCAGAATTCACAATTTCCAGCCTCTAGCTAGAGGCTCTCAATGCATGCCTAGGTTTTCTCTGGTGTCCACAAACGCTCTCAACCTCTGACAGAGACCCTTTGAGGGGTGTCCTATTGAGAGTAATGTTCAGTTCTCTGGCCCCTCTCTCCTCTTGCCGAGCTTTATCTTCTCAGCCTTCTTTGCTAGTCATCACACCGTAACTTTGCTCACCACCCGTCTTCCTCTGTGAGACTGGAAAGTCTGAAGGGAGGGTCCTCCCTGTAGACACCTTTAGTGTGCTTTTCTGTCTCCATAAGCGTGTGTGTGTGTGTGTGTGTGTGTGTGTGTGTGTGTGTGTGTGTGTGTGTGTGTGTGTAAATGAGATACATTCTCCACAGCTACCCTTCTGTATGCAGGAATATAGAATAAGGCAAGGAGGCTGGGAAGGTCTTGGGATAAATAGCTTCCTATCTTTCCTTTGGAAGAGACTTAAGAATATTGAAATGAAGAAGTGTAGATCACCAAGGGATTGTTTTGCAAGCGCTCTCTAAACCCACAAAATCAGTCTGAGACCCAAATTTCCTCCGCATCACAAACTGCCCGTATATAGTCAGAGTTAATAAGACAGAAATATTCTTATATTTTTGGTTGTGAGCCTAGCCTTTAATGGCTGAGCCATCTCTCCAGCCCGACAGAAATATTCTTTTATTCATGTAGAATGCTAGCTGATTCCTTCCTTTCTCAGCTGAGGCAATGATACAATAAGCAGTCTTTAGAGTTGATCCCAAGATCTCGAATTAGACAGGCTTAATTTATCTGTAGTCATTGAAAATAGTGAATTACTGAAAACAGGTAATACATAATATACTCCTTACTAGATTTCTTATCTAATTTCCCAATTTAATATTCTCCTTATCTCTGTTTATGTGGGAAATATGACACAGTGAAATAGATCTGGTCATAATCCGTCAGTAAACCTGAGTCCTTAAGAAAGTATTTGGCCTTTGTTGGGTACTGGTGTCCTAAACTGTGAAATCCAGTTCCATCAGATGTCCTAGAAGATCATGGAAGGTCTTGTCTCCCACATGCTTGTCTAGCCTAGCCACCTCCCCCTCTTTTTCCTCCCCCACTCTAACCCCAATTAACTTACCTGACTCCACATACTCTTTGACGAGCACAGCGCAGTAGGGATTCACGGCCTCGCTCTGACAAGACTGGCAGGTACCACAGTCAAAGTTGGATAAACCAATTCGCAGAAATGGTGACATGGTTGTTCCCTAGAAAAATGACAAAAGACAAATGCTGTGTTTACAGGGCCCTAAGACGTATTATTTTTAGTGTTCCATCTCCACTTAGTGTTTTATCTCAGACAGCCAGCACTTCCAAGGGGCCTGCTATCCATCTGAACAAATGTGCTTATCCTTCCCCTAGAAGCATAATGCTGGACCCTTCCTTAACTGCAGACTGGCTTGCAGAGGAAGAGCTCTTTGGAAAGTCTGTGGCTAACCTTGATAGTGAGAACCAAGGGTTAATTCTGCCCAGTCTAACAGTCATGTCTGATAGCTGCACAGCAAGGCAAACCTTTTCCAACTTTTTGCTTCTTCAAGTAGGTGCCCAAAACACAGGAACCAGAAAATGAGTGTATAAAGCCCGAGTCTATTTTAGTCACACCAGTTAAATATGACACCACAACATTCTTACGTAGTCTATTTATGTGTGTCAGGAATTGGCTCTCAGCAGTTAGCAGCTGATCCGGATTTATTTTGGATATTTTCAATATGGTTTGCTCTTGTCAGAGACAAACACACACTTAAACAGACACAAGCAATTAAGCTACCAAATGTTCGAACCACTTTAAAAACCTCTAAACCATTGACCATTGTATGATTGTGTCTCATCCTGAGGCCAAAGTGCTTCATAAACTCCAAGGTTTTTAATATGTCTTCTTGGAGCTTTAAATGGAAATTATCACAGTGTTGGCTACAGGTTTTGAAAGTTGGTGTAATTCTGTTTTTTAATTTTAAAAGATTACTTTTATTTACATGTATGTCAGTGTGTCTGTGTGTCTATGTGACCACATGTACATATCCAAGGAAGCCAGGAGACAGAGCTGAACACCTGGAGCTTGAGATATAGGCAGCTATGAGCCATCCAATGTGAGTCTTGGGAACCCACCTCTGGTCCTCCACAACAGCAGCATACGCTCTTTACCACTGAGCCGTCTCATCAGCACCCTTAGTCTGAATCTTCATCTGTAGCTCCATCTCTGCTTGTTCTGCCATCTACTCCAACTAAACACCTTTTCCTTTACAGTTATTTTCTTGCATGTATGTATGTGTGTGAGTGATGAGCATGTATGTGTATATGGATGTTCATGTGTGTGTGGGTACATGTACTTGTGTGTACATGTACATGGGGAGGCCTGGAGTTGATACTGGGTGTCTTTCTCGATTGCTCTCCACTTTTATTTGTTGAGGGAGGGTCTCTGGCTCAACCCAGAGCTCAGGAATTCCTGCAACTCTAGCTAGCCGGCTTGTCCCAGGATCCATATCTCAGTCTCTTGAGTGTTAGCACTGCAGCTTACTGCCATACTTGCCTAGCTTTTGGGTGGGTACTGGTGATTTGAACTCCTGTCTTAGACTGTGGGACAAGCACTTTATCTGTGGCCCTGTCTCCCCAGCTCTACTTTTTCTGCCTGCTTCTTTGTACGTTCTTGTAGGTCTGAAACTGTCATCTAGTGTTCAGTAATAAAACAATATCCTCGCTTCCTCTCTCTTGTTCCAGTTTACCCTACACTAGCAAAGGTAAGAAGGACATTTTGACTTGAACCTGGAGGAATCCTTGACTCATAGAGCCCAAGTTACTACCACCCTAACCTCTGGTGACTTGTCATGGGCTATATTAGGCTCCTAACTGGGCATCAGCAGTTCAAAATGAATCCATCTTAGGAATAGATGGAAATCTCTGGGTCTGCCAGGGTTAGTGTTACAATGTGGAAGAGTGTCTGTTCCAGAGTGGAAGGAAATTGCAGTGAAACCCTTTCTTCTCCTGGAGGTTTTGTGTAGGTAGCTGAGATGTCTTATTTAATAAGTGATGCAGATTTGTGTGTATTTCCCCGGATTTATTTATTCTATGTCCTCACCCAGAGCATTTTGACAGTTTACTCAATGCTAGTGTCTGTTTTCCAGCCTAGTCAGGGGCTCCCTTTCCAAAGGTCTGGCCACAGTGACATGATAGGACATACATGTTGACATCTAGAAGATAGAGCCATGATAGGACATACATGTTGACATCTAGAAGATAGAGCAGGTATTATGTGGACATATATGTCAAGAATAAAGAAGCTCTATGATAAACACTGGGGGATGAAATTAACATAGAAAAGTTCTGTGAGTTCCTTTGGGGGCTCAGAACTCATGGAGAGAAGAGGGGAAATTTCCTGGGTATTGAAATAGGAGAATTTCTTGTACACAAACAAATGTAAGTGAGACACAGGATGCCTGAGAACTGGGCTTACAAAGTTCTGTTTGGCGAACTGTAAACTTCAATTTCATCTTCCCTCACTACCCATAAAAGTCCTACAGGTCACAACACATGTGTGTGCAAGATGACTGACAGGCCAAGCTGTTTCTGACAGGGCAGGGATCAAGTCCTTCCACATATTAGCTGAGCAATAAAGTCCGTCATACATGCAGCCTTCCCTCCCATTTTCATACGCAGATTTCCATCTGTACCCACCCAGCACCATCTGGAGTGTGCCATCTTCCCATTCAATTCTGCTCCCCCTTTTATAATTAAAAAATGGTTTTGAGATAGGGTCTCACTCTATAGCCCTGGTTGACCTGGAACTCACAATGTAAACCTGGTTGGCCTAGAACCGAGAGACCCTCCTGCCTCTGCCTCCCAATACTGGGATTAAAGTCCCTTCCCACTACCCTCCAGCTATCTTGCCCCTTCTTTTACTCTTCCATTTCAGTGACTAATGTCATGGTACTGGTCTCTGCTTTGACTTTACCCTGCTCCCGCTGCTCCACGATGTCTGCCCCACCTCTTTCCCTTTCTTTACAGCTTTATTCTATACCACCCCGTTTTCACCCACTGCGGCAGACTGCATCCCCACACTCATCTGATCTTGGCCACTTCTTGTTCCCTGACATCTCCAGGCTGCAGCCCAAACCATCTTAGGATCCTGCAGAACTACAGCTATTGCACAGCTATAGACTTTGAATAAAACTGCACCTTGTCCCTGGAATATCTTCCTATTTCACCTAATTCTGGAGATACTCTGTCATAGTCCCCCATCCCATATACATACATATATATATATATATATATATATATATATATATATATATACACACATACATATATATATACATACATACACACACACAAACACACACACACACACACACACACACACACACACACACACATATATATATATATATATATATATATATATATATATAGTTGCTGAATTCCCCCATCTCATCTATACAATGCATTTTTGCCAAAGAAGCTACTTCTCAAAAGTAATGTTGCACATCATTTCTTCTTGTGTATTTCTTTTACCTGCAACGGCATCTGATGTTCAAACTGAGCCCAGACAGCTGTCGAGGAAGTGCACCCCTAAGGAGACTTCCCAGCACTTGTCCCAGGCAGAAGATGGATGTTCTCCTGAGTTCGGCTGCTGGAGTTATTTAACCCCTCTAAGCCCATTTGCTCATTTGAAAGCACTGCTGTTACCATTAGCACTCTCAAAAGGCTGTGAGAATTAGATGGGCAAACTCACGAAAGGTGCTTCGAATGGAATTGGCACCCGCTAAACTCTCAATAAACGTTAGTTATTAGTCTTAAAACTCTGATACATTTTCTGATAGTCTCTCTCCTCTTTATTGATTTGTATCAAATGCGGCAGGAGGAGAGGGAAAAACAGTCTTTTAGGGGCACATATTGGCTGAATTATGTGACCTGTGTCTGCGCTTTGCTAGCATGTCCTCATAAAACCCTACATATATCTCTCATACAGTACTTACAACCCTCTGATACGATAATCTTGTTTTAGCACTTATCATGATAGATAGCAGCTCACTCATGCAGTCTTCCATGTTTTTGCTATCGAAGATGAAAAACACTATCATTACGTATACTCGAAATTTCTGAAGGATCTTCACTCTTCCAAACTCAATGTTTTCCCTGTTAGATATGATCAAATTTGTCTTTGGCTTATAGATTTGATGCTATATAGAGTCATATATAGTTGGCAACAGATGTGAGCTAGGTCACAGGAACTAAGGAGACTGGTGTTTTGCTCATGTATTCCTCTTACTTGTAAAGATACATGATGTTCAAATGGAATGCAAGAGAGTTGGAGAGGAAGTGGACAGCAAAGAAAGTTCCCAGCATTTGCTATAGACAGAAGACCGATGTTCTCATGAGCTCAATGGCTGGAATGACATGATCTCCACCCCCAATGCCCCCCCCCCCGTGTGTGTGTGTGTGTGTGTGTGTGCAAGAGGCTGATGCTGGTCATTTTCTTCAATTGTTCTCTACCCTATTGTTTTGAGACAGGATCTCTCGTTGAACTCAGGGCTTACCAATTTTGCAAGATTGGCTGACCAGCAAGTCCCTGGGATCTTCCTTACTGTGTCTCTTATTGTGCAATTCCAGCACTGGAATTACAAACACAGGCATGATGCTAAGATTTTTTTACCCAGGTGTTTGGGGTCTGAACTCAGGTTCTCATATTTGCATAACAAACACTTTACTGACCAGGCCAACTCCCTAGCACTTAGCAGATTTTTAAAATTTAAAAACAGACAATATTTCATTGCTACAGCTTAGTTCGAGATTCTCAGTGCTAAAGAAGAGTGAGAAAAATAAAACAAAAACACAAAAAACAAAACCAGTAACCTAGTTAGACATGCTTGCATTTGTCTATATTCCAAAGATTCAGGAGGCTGAGGCAGCAGGGTCATAAGTTTGAGATCAACTTGGGCTATTTAGTAGTAAGACCTGTTTTAAGATCCTCAGTCCAATCAAGTCACCAATCAGCCAACTAACCAAACAAAAAAAACACAACAGCTATCACTTGGCTCAAAATGTCTAACATGCAGAAGAGAAAACACACGGTAATTAGAATTAAACTTGGGAATGAAGAAGCCAAAGAATTTGACTTCCAATTATAATTGCTCAGCAAAATATGATTGTTATAATTGACTTTGAACTGTCTCCCCTAGGCTTATATTTTGAACGTGTGGTGTTTAAATTGTGGCACTATTTTGAAGACCATAGAGCCTTCTTAAGGTAGGGCCTGGATGACAGAAGCAGGTCACTTGGGATGGCCCTTAAGGTTCTATGCATCCCTGGTCCTTATCTGTGTTCTTTGCTTACTACACAAGATGTGTGTCAACAACTCCCCTATGGAGCCCTCCATACATGGATGGAGCCACAAAAGCCTCACTCTGATGAAATTATCCCAATGCCTAAGAAAATGCTGTGAATCTTCATTGAGTTAAGTCGTAATTCTTAGTCTGACATTTCAAAGCCTTTATGTTTTGGGTTTAATTAATGCTTTTCTCCCACAGAAAAGCTACCTGGAACTCTCCACTTGCTGAGCGCACCCTGAGTCCGTCTCTAGGGCTCTGTTTGCACTGCTCCTGTTTCTAGGTCTTCATCCTTCCACGCCCATGCACAATGGCCATCTTTCTAGTCTTCCATCCTTCAACTGCCCCCATTTATGTCTCAGATCATTAAGGTTTCTTTCCCACTCTCAACTTCATTTCTTCACTCTTCAGTCTTACTCATGATGAAAACCAGCTGGTATGCTTGGTTCTTTTTTCTTTGCTATCACTAGAGATTGAACTTAAGGATTCCTTTACGACTTGAACTTGTGATCTCCTGCAGTGGGAAGTGTGGAATGTCGTTCTGTATGCTCTGAATGTGTGTCACTCTGATTGGTTGATAAATAAAACGCTGATTGGCCTGTAGCCAGGCAGAAAGTATAGGCGGGATAAGCAGATAAGGAGAATTCTGGGAAGAGGAAGGCTGAGTCAGGAGTCACCAGCCAGACACAGAGGAAGCAAGCTGACAAGGCAGAACTGAGAAAAGGTACCAAGCAATGTGGCTAAACATAAATAAGAACTATGGTCTAATTTAAGTATAAGAGCTAGTCAGTAATAAGTCTGAGCTAATGGCCGAGCAGTTATAATTAATATAAGCCAAATATAACTGGGGGACGCGAGCAGGAGAGATTTGTCCCAATCACCAGCCAGGACACAGAAAAACTTCCAACTACAATCTCCTCTGATTAGCTGACATTACAGGTCTACACCATTAGTTTCTTTCCTGATAGACTTAATACATTTAGGAAAATGAGGATTTGTGAACTTACATTCCTACTTTGGGTCTCATGAAGGGCACAACTGTGTCTTGCCTATCCTTCCTGCTCTTTGAGTTATTTTTTAATTGCACAACAAATGACCTTGACACTTAAATACCAACCATTTATTTGCTTGCAATTAATTGCCATTAATTAGAGATGTGCTCAGTTGGACAGCTCACATCTTATGGCATGTGAGCTGGCTCAGTGGTGACAGCTAGGCCAGCTCAGCTTCTCTCTCCATGCGGTCCCTCATCCTCCTGGAAGTATCCTGGGCTTGTCTGCATGGCAGTTGCACTAGAAGAGGATGAGAAGGAAGGACACTGCTGAGCCTTTCAAGGCTGGTCATGGAATTCAGTCAACATCCTTCTGCCACATATAACTGGTCAAAGAAAATTCCAGGCCAGCTTTGACTCCAGGGATGGGAGTATGCTCTCCTGATTAGAAGACTCTTAAAGAATCTGTGGTTTGTTTTAATACCCTACCACGTCTATCTTCCCAAACACTGAGCACTAAGTACTGCAAAATTTATTTTATAGGCAAAAACCTAACATTGTCATCTAGACTAGAACCAAATGCTTTCTTAGCACCCAGAAATTTTATTTTAAACTTATTCAAAGTTTTCTTTAATCTGTGCCTTGTATATGTTTGTATGTAGGGAGTGTATGTGTGTGTGGTTTATAAGCAAGTGAGTATTTGAGTACATGTCACTGTACACCTGTTCAGAGGTCAAAAGAGGATGTCCAGTGTCCTGCTCTATCTCTCTCTGACCTTCTCCCCTTTAGACAGGGTCTCTCACTGAAGCCGGGGCCACGCTGGCAGCCAGCAATCCTGTCTGTGATAAGGCCAGCATGAAGATGCTGCTGTTTACAGGAGCAGACACAATTTAAGGTTCTGTTCCTTGTGTCAAGTTGACCCTGAAAAGATGATCTCTGTAATGCTATTGTGTCAGCATCCCTGAAGCTATCTCTAAGACACTGTGACTTCACCTTCTGATGCTAAGCTGAAGCTCAGTGAAGAAAACTGAACTATGTGGAACACGTAAGCCATATCTGGGCCTAGGCCCAAGTCAAAGGCACCTGATGAGAAGCTGAGACTGAATCCCAGGACAGAGAGTTTACCGTCATCTAACATCTGCTTGGCAATATTCCCAGGGACACAGGGACCCTGGGATGAAAACATGAAGCTGCTCACAGGTTTGCAATGACACCACCACAGTATAAAGTCAACTCTATCATATTCCAACTCCATATCTTAAGCAAATGTCTAAAACTCTGTGACTATGTTTACATACATGCAAAACGAGGCATGTAGTAGACCCACCTCCTGGAAATCTCTGAGGGATTGGGTCTGTCCATGTTCTGAAGATTTAAAGAATTAATCCGTAGAAAAGGTTTATGAGTGGCCAGTGGGGGAAGTTATTATGATCCTGTGAGATTTCCCGAGATATCCTTTGAAGTGTTTCTTAATAAAAATATAATAACTCATACTATGGCTCACTTCATAAGCCTAAACTACTGACCAAGTAGATGAGGTGACACAAACATTTATTCAATAAACATTGGCTAAACCACCAACCAGGTTGTAAGGTGCTGTGCTGGATCCATGGATCTGATAGGGACTTAACTCTAGATAAGCTATGAGACCCCAGTTCGGGGTTGGCCTCTTCTCTTTGAGGGAGCAGGAAACGAAGCACTAAGACCCTGGCCTTCACTTTCTGGTCTTCTTCCCCTGTGAGCATAGAGCTGTGACGTGGTGTTAGAGACAGGACGAGAAACAGCAGAGTGAGCTGTCAGTGCGGGGCACACCAATGGCAAACCACTCCTGTGTTTACTGCTGCATTAACACCACACCCCACTTCCTCCTGAGGGTGTGTGACACTTTTCAGAGAAAATACAGTGTTCGCTGGTATCACCACAGGGAGCGGAAATAGCTGTCCTTAGATGAACCGATGGTGTTGCACAGAATAGTATTGGGTGGAGTCCTCTCTGCCCTGGCATGGACAGATAACGCTGATGTGGGTCATTTTTGTCACATAAGGATACTGCAGGTACAGAGACATGGTGGCCCAGGGAAAGGGATCAGAAGGGAAAGAAATGTGGACAGATGTGTGTGCTTGAGTCCATGAGACTTGCCCATGTCTTGATCTTATACTGAAATGTCCCCAATTATAAACGAACAGATTGTAAAAACTTGGTGTCAGAGTTTGAAGCTTCAACTCAATGTAAACTATAAAATTAGGCAACATCCACATTTCTGGGTTAGCCTGTTCGCTGCTACTGACTTGCTAATTTAGAAGGAGGCCAGGATTAATGTGTTATAGAAACCCATTCCTTACTGCTGCTGCCTCAACTTACAGGATTCTCCACTCTTTTCCTCTGACATCTCGTGAAGTGTGGTTTCACTAATCAGTTCATTGAGGCCTCATTTTTTTAAAACGTTTTTTAGAATGACATTTTAATTTTCTAGTTGTGTGTATGAACATATGCAGGGTTGGAGGGCGGTCCACATGTACCACAGTATGTGTGTAGAGGTCAGAAGATAACTTGCAGGAGATGGTTTTCCTCTTTCCCCATGTGGGTCATGGGAGCAAACTCAGGTCATCAGGCTTGGCAGCAAGACCCTTTACTCACTGGGCCATCTCATTGGCCCCTGAGGCCTAATGCATAAAGTATAAAATATGAATTGGTGTGAGTGAAAGAATTAGTTTTACTGTATTTTCGGCCACAGATGCAGCAGGTAATCCATCCCTAAAGGATGTAGCCAGAAGCTTGGTGACACCTAAAATATGTCCCTGGGAGATCCTCCAATATCAGCATCACCTGATAAGTCTCTAGCAAAACAAACCTAACCCTCTGGATCTGCCATGTTAAAACTGCCAGGCTTAGTAAGCCGAGCTTCAGCAAGGACTCCAGGTGCCTGGAGCCCACTCTAGATACAGAATCGGCGCTAGAGTGAACCACCCAGGTGAGGCCTGCATCTTCCTGCTCTTTTGTTTTGCACAGGATCTAAGACAGTGCCTGTGTCTTAGGAGGCTGTAAGCCTCAACCAGGTTGTTGTTACTCCCAGTGGACATTTGCTCAAGTTTAGAGACAGTAAGTAGACTTGGCTGTCATAAATAGAGGGAACAGATGCTGTTGGCTATAGGTGAAGGTCGGGGGTATTACTAAGCAACCAACAATGCCCAGGGTGGTGCTCCATGTTAAATATGCCAGCATAGCTGAGGATGAGAAGCCTCCTTCTAAATCAATGTATCAAAGTGCCAATGGTTAAAACATTTCCCTACTCTGTGCTCCTCATCTCCCACCACCTTGTCAAGTTCAGTGATTTCTGGACTCACAGTGAGAAGGAATCACAGGGAATTAGGATAACCTGTCTCTCTCTGTTTCCCTCATTCCCATCTCATTTAAGGTGTGGAGAACATAGGGACTGACTTATAATATGTTCACAGTGTATAAGTGAATGGATGAATCAAGTATAATACAGCAATCATACTAGTTACTTTTGTTTCACTATGGCCACAATACTTGACAGAAACAAGAGGTGAATGATTCATGTTGGCTTACAGTTACAGAGTTTTAACCCATCATAGCGGGGAGAGAGAGCAGAGCAGCTCAGTGCATGTCAGGGGAGGCATGGGGCAGATGCCACTCACATCATGGCAGACCAGGAAGTACAGACAACAGGAACCAGGGATGGGGGATAACCTTCAAACAGTTGCTCTCAATGACCTTCTGTCAGCAACCTGCCCACCCCTTACAGGCTGCCCTGCCTCCCTAACTCACATTACCAGTTGTTCTAGTTATATTCTGTTGCTGTGACAAATACCATGAGAAAAAGCAACTTAGGGGAAGAAAGGGTTTATTTGGCTTCCACTTCCAGGTCACAGTCCATCACTGTGAGGAGTCAAGGAGGGGACTCAAGCAGGAGCCTGAAGCAGAAATTGTGGAGGAATGCTGCTTCCTGACTTGCTCACAGACTCATGTTTTCTTATATAGCCAAAGATCACCAGCATGGGGAATTATGCCACCCACAGTAGGCTGGGGCATCCCAGTAGGCATCGATCAAGACAGTTCTCCACATGCCCACAGGCAAAACTGATCTGGGCAATCCTTCAGATGAAACTCTCTTCTCGGGTGACTCTAGGCTGTGTCAAGTTGACAGTTAAATCTAACTGGGATACCAGCAGAGGGACACTCATTCAAAACATGAAACTGGGGGAAATTTCGGATTCAAACTATAAGAGCAGTGAATAAGTCAGAATAGGAATTCCCTAATCTCGCTCCCATTTTGAAAATATAAAGGTCCTTAGTAGCCATTTGGTCTAGATTCTCATATAACAGACTAGCAGACAATAGAATTGAAACTCAGAGAAACCAACGTAAGATAGCCAAGCTATCTGTCTTCTCTGTGAAGTGGGACGAGGAGCCTAGAGTCCGTCATCTTCCTACTGCCTGAATCCTACTGCTCTGACATCACTCACCTACGAAGATGACGGAGTGATGGGTTGTGCTCCTGCATGGAATATTAGAGCTGCTCACCCTGAAATCCAGCTCAGTTAACCCGATGTAAGCCTGGTTCCTTCCCTGTCTTTTCTGTGTTTCTTGGCTGTTAGGATGGGAACTGTCCAACTTTGTCCCTCCCAGCTACGATGGATTGAAATCTCCAAAACTAAGGGGTAAAGTAAGACCTTCCTCCTTTAAGTTGCTTATGCCAGGCATTCTGCCCCAATGGACAATGTAACTAATCCAAGTGTAACAAATAGATTTCCAACTAAAAACAAAGATGGCCGAGCTCTTATAGAAAACGGGATTTTCTAAAACTTGGTCCTTCACCATAGAGTTTGATAAATGCTATTCTATAATAACGAAGTATTTGAATCATAATTCTTGCTAAAACACAATCTAGCTGATGCTCTATTTGCTTTTTTATATTCCTCACTGAAATAGAGCCACGATTTCAGCAACATTGTCTAGTATTTGTTTCATTTAATGTATCTTATTTTATGGAACAAGTTTACAGCGGAACTGAGCAGAGAAGTGCAGAGGGTTCCCACCAGTCCCATCCACTCACACATAGCTTCCCTGGCACCCATATCCCTACTGGAGTGGGACATCTGTTTCAATCACCATCATCACACAGAAGACACAGTTTTCACAAAGGTTCATTCTTGATGTTGAACTTTTTATGGGTTTGGATAGACAAATAAGGCCATGTTCCCACAATAATAGAATCCACATGGAGCACTGTTACTGTCCTAAAAATTCTATGTGCTCTACCCAATCATTTCCCCATCTCCAACAGTCCTTATGGATAGAGAGAATTCTATGTAATCATGGAAATAGTGTAGAACTGGTGTTAAAAGAGAAGGTCAGATAAACAGAACAATATAGAAGATCCGAAACAGATTAAGATATGATACATGTGTGTGTAAATTCTGTATATAATTAAAATGATACTTAAAGACAATAAGAAAGGGAAGGTTTGTTAGTAAATGGGACTATGTCCTTTGATTAAAGGCTGTATCAAAGCCAACCTCAAATTAAAATTAGGGTGGATAGAAGACATATAGAAATGAAACCAGTTGACTAGTAAAGGTACTACATAATGTCCATTAGTGATTAGAATCGATTGGAACTAGGAAGGACTCCCTGGATATGACACCACAGAGAAGCTCCATAAGGAAAACAAGTCAGCACTATTTTATGTAAAAGCCAATTGTGATGAACACTAACAAAGCATTTTAAATGACAGACACAACTTTGTAAAACATGTGACTATACTTTTGACTCATGTAAAACCTCTTAACCATCAGGAAAAATACAAACACCCTAAGAGAAGTATAGAACAAACTCAACATAGGCAACATATGAAAAATAGTTATGAATAGCTAATAGAATATAAAGAGTTCAATTTCACTAGAAACCAAAAATATGTAAATTAGCCAAGTATATAATCCCATTTCTACAACTCCAAAACTTATAAAGCTCTGAAAATTGAAAATGATTTATCTTGTGATGCAAATTAAATTTGTAGCAAAATTATATGTGAGACAAATGATTAATATGGCCCCATTTGTAGTTTATTGGTAATATATTATAATTTCATCATCTTTATAATATATGGATTTTGAAACAGATCTGGCCATAAGGGATGCACAATCTCTATTAGAGAAAATATGGGGACTGGAGAGATGGTTTATCTACTAAGTATATGTACTGCTCTTACCAAAGGCCTGAGTTCTGTTCCCAGCACCTAAAAGTGGTGGTTCACAGATGCCTGCACCTCCAACAGTAGAGGATCTGATAGCCTCTTCTGGCTTTGGTGGGCACCCACACAATACACACACACACACACACACACATACACACACACACACACACACACACACACACACACACACACACACACACACAAATGAAAGTAATAAATCTTTTGAAAAGGAGAGAAAATATGTATTAAGTAATTTAAATAATATAGTTAAATGATAAAGAATAAGGTACATTTATGGAGATATACCTGCAAGAATGCCTATTGCAGAATTATTTCATAATAACAACACTGGAATGAACTAATATCAAAAAACATGACATTGCTTAATCATATGGTCTATACTACAATGGGATATTTTACAATGAACTAATTATGATTCATTAAAGTAAAAATATTTGCATAATATGTGGTTATAGCATAGGCATATTAACGGTAATATTTATAACAAGAGCTTATTTTTAAAGATGCATGCATAAATTTTAGTGAGAGAAAGTTTGGACCAAAATGTTTCTTGGGTGGATTTGATTTTAGGTGATTATTTTTAGAGTTCGCAATTCTGATTCTTATAAATGATTAGAATAAATATACATGTGTGTAGGGAATGAAAGTAGAGAGGGACAGGAGCCATGAGGAAGAAATCTAAAGGGAAGAAGGAGAGGGAGAAAAAGGCAATGGAACCCAGGCGGCAGGAAAGCAGAGGGCGTGGGACTCCTCGGGAGGAGAGAGGCAGGGAGGGTGGGGGAGCCGAGGGGCAAATGTGAGAAAAATTTCATTTACCATGTGAAAATGCATTCACGAAACCCATCACTTTGTATGCTAACTTAAAAACCACTAGAAAAAGTGATTATTGATATATATATATATATATATATATATTATAAGAAATTATAAGAAAAGGGAAGTCCTTTCATCATCAGTCATGAAGTCACCCTACCATTTTTGTCAAGTAGGATGGGCCAGTTCCGTTAGAAAGCAGAAAGGAAAGGAGTGTTTGGAAGACTTCTCAAGTGACAGCTTCTGCTCATGTTGAAGTGGCCTGGCCCAAGCCCTCCCATTCCAGTCCCAGCCCGTTGCTCCTGTGAGACCGGCTTATCCAGTGCCAGCTCAGTGGTGCACCCATTAAGATCTCCAGTTTTGATAGGAGTTAGTAATTTGACAGGTCGCTGTTCCATTGAAGGCCAATCCATCAGGATGTTTTATGTGTGGAAAGTGATTTAGGCAACACTCGGATGTCAGAACCATAGAAGAATCCTGCAGGCCTCCCAATGGGAAATTCTCAATTCAGAGAACTGAAGTCATCCTCAACTTCAAAGTACAAATCAGCAATTACGTACTTCCCCATAGGAATGTCATCCACCGTGCTGGATTCACATATGGTCAGTCTTTAAAGTATTACATGGTGCTATGAAAACATTTTGTGGTGGACTTACACGGATTTGCTGTGCCTAGTAAATCCTCCCACATTCCACTTGGGGGTTAGGCACACCATTATAGGGCTGCTGAGACAGTGCCTGCATTTAATGGAGAAAGGTTTTATTTGGCTCCTAGTTCAAGGTTACAGTCTATCATTGTGGGGAAGTCACAGCAAAGGACTTGTAAGAACTGGTCACATTACATCCACTGTCAGGAGCAGAGAGCAATGGATTGATGCATACCAGTGCTCAGCCAACTTTTTCCTTTATTCAGTCCAGGACCAGGAGCTCAGGAAGTGATGCGGATGTAGCCCAGGGTAGGCAGATCCTCCAACATAAATCAACAGTATGAAGATAATCAATCCCTCACAGACATTCGCAGACATTTGCTTTTCCCTTGTTTTCTTTTTCAAAATGAAATTTCATAATTTTCTAATAAAGAAAGAATTTTTATTAATCTATACCTCATCTTACCTTTTAGAAAAAAATTATGGCCATAGAGGTTAAAAATTATGACCTGTAGTCAAAGCAGTTCTTCATTTCTCCCATTTTAGTGCCTCACATCTTGCCATATCTTGCCGCTGTTTCACAGATGGAGACTTTGGCTCAGAGAGATGAAGCTGTCTGCCCAGTTCTGCAGAGTGTCACAGTCAAGTGAGAAGTGAGACCCTTGTGCCACAGAAGCTCCCCCAGGCACGATGCAACAAATGTTCCTCCCTCCCTCGGGGTCTATTCTGGAAGCTCACAATTATTTGATCTTCAGTAAGCTAAGTGCTATTCTACAACTAATTATTTTTAATGACATCCTCCTGAGGGAGCTGGGTTGAGATCTTTGACAGGCTCCTTGGGCTCCCTCTGCCTGTTCTGCAGCTCTTCCTTCTAGCAGAGGCACGGTGATTAAACGATGACTTTTGTCTTTCACAATGATTGTTTATCTCAGGTTTCTCTAGTCTTCTCCAAAGATACCGTCACCCCAGTTGCTCCCAAGGATGAAGTCACACCCTGTCTTCAGATTTTTATACCAGACATCCAGGAAGTGCAGAACACACACTGTTTTCTCCGGTTCCGCTTCTACCCTTCCCGTACCCCTTCTTCCCTAAAGGCTTCCACGGTTGAGAGCTTCCTCACTGGGGATGTGGCAATAAAAAGCAAGCGATATAAATGGGAAGTCTAGCCTTTAGGCAAAATAGGGGGGAAATCGGAAAGCCAGTTCTTGGTAGGAGTAATTCGCTCACTGCCGCCAGGAGTTCCTGCTGCTTTCTCAGGCTCTGTCTTCAGCACCTGGCTGAAACTCCTCTTTCCCAGATTCTTGATGTTGCTCCAGGGTGCTGGATCACCGGCAGCTCCTGTGGTTGAGTCTGGAGGCAGCAGGGTTAGAAGGAACTAGAATGCTAGACTAACCTATTTGTTCCAACATCCAGTTCTTTCCTTGCTGGAACTCCGGTGATAAGCTCGGGAAGCCAGGCTCCGTACAGACTGAGGGTGTGCAACCCACATCGGAGTAGCCTTTTAGGAGAGAGCGGCACTGCCATTGGGAAGTGTGAAGCCCAAATCCTCCATTGCAATCTTTGGTAGCATTGCTCGGTTGGAAGGACACTGGGAACACCTCTTTAAAAGCAGGGCACATTTGCACTAGTTCACCTGCCCTCAGAATAGCCAATCACTATTTAAAAATGGAGAATTTGTGTTGTTTTTCCGTATCCTTAATGTTATCAAGGCCTTCTAGCTCTCTAGTCATGGGCTCCACGGAAAGTCAGAGGTTTTTTTCCTACTCTGAAATGTCTGTCATTTCCCCCATATATCACTTCTCCCACTGATCCTGGCTCTGTCACCATGCTATGCTGAAAAGGTGCCTAAGGGTGGTGGCTCTGCCACTGTGGACCCCCTCAGTTCATGAAGGGCTGTCACGTTGTTTCACCCATGTTTCCCCATAACAGACACCCCCAACCCCTCTAGGGAGCTTCTCTTTCTCCAGCTGTCCAGACTCATTGATCGTGGTCACCTTTGCACAGGGACACGAGCTTGACCAAAATCCCCCGGGCAGTAGTTAACGGTCAGGGTGGTGAGTTTATACCTACTAGGTTTTGTGTTGGTGACATACACTAAACATAAACTTTACCATGCTAATTCTTGAAGCACACAATTCAATGACCCTAACATGTTCATCTCACGGCCCAATTACCACTGCCACCAGTTTCCAGAACATTTTTGTCATTCTAAGCCCAAACTCTGTATTATTGAACACTAACACCCCCGCACCCCAGCACTCCACATTGCTTCTTTCTGATCTGATGAACTTGGATGCTCTAGGTACATCATATACACTGAAACTGTTTTTGTTCACCTACACATATGTTTTTAGGTTCATCTGTTCCGCAGTATACGTGTGTGTGTGTGTGTGTGTGTGTGTGTGTGTGTGTGTGTGTGTGTGTGTGTAGAAGCCAAAGGTAAACCTTGAGTTGTTCCTCAGGGCACTGTCCACCCTGTTTTTTGAGACAGGATCTCTTATTGGCCCGGAACTCTCCAACTCAGGTAGGCTGGCCAGCCAGCAAGCCAAAGGGATTCACTTTCATCTCCCAAGCTGTGGAATTAAGTGTGGACCACTAAGCTTGGCCTTTTACGACAGGTTTCAGGGGTTAAACTCAGGTACCACGCCTGCATAGCAACACCTTTCCTGACCAACTGTCTCCCAAGGCCCTGCTCCTTTTAAAGGACGGATAATATCACACCATGGATACGCCACATTTGTTTGTCTGTTCTCCTCTTGATGAACAGCCCCTACTTTTGGGGTACACTGAATAGTGGTGATGTGAAGAAGCATCCGAGTCCTTATTTCAATTCTTTTGGGTGCACTTAAGAATGGAATTCCTGGATCGGGCGATAATTCTGTTTGTCTGGTTGAGGAACCACCATGCCGCTTTCTGCAGTGAATGCACCATTTTATATTTCCGTCAGCAAGGCATGGGGTTCTATTTTGTACAGCATCCACCCTTATCTACTTCCTTCTTGGTAACAGTTGCTGTAATAGTCATGATGTGTAACTTGTTTTGATTTATATGTCCTTAAAGGCTCAGTGAAGGCAGACATTTTTCCTTGTGCCAATGTGCTTATAAAACATATCTGGAATGAGCACTATTCTTCAGATGTTATTTGAACAGAAGTTAGAGTAGAGCCCACTAAAGGTTCATCAATGCAGGCCAGGAGCAAATGGACTTTTGAGGAGGCTGCGTTCAATAGTTAACTCACCCGGAAATAGGAGCTGACTAAAATTCCACCGTTCTGTCCATCACAACATTCTAAAGTCCTAGCTCCCCAGTGTGCTCATTTCTTCCTAACGACTTATTTTATTTATAACTATGTGTATTATGTGTGTCAGTGTGTGGATACGTGCATGTGAGTACAGGTGGCAGCAGAGCCCAGAAGGGGGTTCCTGCTCCCCTGGAGCTGGAGTTGCAGATGGCTTCAGACATGGGTCCTACTTTGCTCTTGACCTTTTGAAGTGCTGAGTCTGGATAAAGGCTTGTACTGCAGCAAGATCTCAATCTGGCCTTCACCTAGTTTACCAGCAGCCTGTGGCACCATGTGGCTCTGACGATCGACTGACCCATCCTGTTCTGTGGAGTCAGCTGTAAACTTGGCCTGATTTCTTGGTCCTCTTTTGAGACTTAGACTCACACAAATGCTAGTGACCAGAGCAGAAACAAGTACTGTGAGGGTTAATGTTGATTTTCAGCTTGATGAGATTTAGCATCGCAATGGAAACAACCCTTGGGATATGTCTGGGAGGGATTTTCTAGATTAGGTTAATGGAGGGGGAAAGACCTACCCTAAATGTGGGGATCAGAAGGAGAAAGTGAGCTCACCAGCCGCATTCATCTCCGGCCGCCTCTGACTGTGGACTCAGTGCTAAGCTGGCAATCAGGGAGCCTCATCTGCTGCTGCCATGACCTCCTTGCCATGACGGACTGCAGCCATGACCTCCTTGCCATAACGGACTGCAGCCTCACACTATGGCCGCAAAGGAAACCGTTCTACCTTGAGTGGTTTCTGTCACAGCAACGTGAGGGGTGATGAAAACAAGTCTGGAGGCCTCCTGTTTCCTAGGTCTGGAGTTTGATCACTGCTTCCTAAGTTCTAGCTACATGTTCTCCCCTTCCTACCGGGAGCACTGTAAGCCACTCCAGTAAATATTTCAGTGAAATGGAAGCAGGCTTTCACTTACTGAAGAGCTCAATAATTCAGCAATTCCACAAAAATGGAAATCTGGTGAGGCCGAGGTGAATGTTAGGATGCCTAGATTGAGTCTTTCTCATTATTACCATTTATGTATTTCTTAAAAAATAAACAAGTGAAAATTCTCCTATATACTCCAAGCTGTTATTCTTTGGGGTGAAGCTTTAGACGGTGTTAGCCAGTATTCCCATCTTATTTATTCTCATGTTTGTGTTGCATATTAAAATCACCTCCAAGCTTTCCTTTTCCAAGTGAAGTAATATCTACTCTTTGCACATTCACCGAAATATATTCATATTTAACTTGCAAATGATTTTTCCTGTTCTCTAGGTCATATCTCATTGCTATGTGAATTTATTAAAATGCTGGGCTCAAAGCAATTCTGCTCCATTAGGTTTAAAATCATGGGGTGGGAAGATAGCTCAGTCAGCAGTGTTTGCAGGGCAAGTCTGAGGACTCCAGTTCTGGTGTACGGTTCTGATTCCAGCATTGGAGAGATGAGAACGCTGGATTTCTGGTCAGCTTAGCTTTTTTTTTTTTTTTGGCAAGTTCCAGCTTCAGTGAGATATTGTGTCTCAAGAAAGATGTCTAAAATTGACCTCCAGCTTCCACATGCACATACCCACTTATGTACACACACACACACACACACACACACACACACACACACATACACACACACACACACACACACACACACACACACACACACACACACACACTGAAAGGGTGCAGGAAGATTAAGGCTAAGGAAAGCAATCACATACTTTTCCAGGGCACCCCGACTGTAGAGGCAGGGGCAGAGCTACACAGGTACATGGTGGCTCTGGGTGCAGAGCGTGCTCATGCACCCTGAAAGGATGAAGAGGTCACCGCAAGGCTCAGAGAGGAACTGAGGAATGTCACCAGACCTCTGAGGTCCAGCTTCTTCACCATAAAATGACAGGGAAGAGATCAATCTCTCCAGTCCAGTGACACCCCCCCCCCCAGGCGCAGCAGCTGGGGTCTCCGTGATACTGAGGCTAATGTACTGACAGAAAGCTGCCATCTTGGAGAAACACTGCATTCAAATTCTGGAAACATTCCATAAATAATCTGTTCAGGGACAACATTTACATTATGGGTATTGACTGAGTATGGAATACGGGCAAACACTGGTGGGAATTGGAAGGCCATCGTCAAAACACGTGTATTTCAGTGGAATCAGAGCAAACAAATGGGCTAGCAAGATGGCTCAGTAAACAAAGGCACAGATGTGACACCAAACTTGACAAACTGAGTGTGATCCCAGAACCCACAGAGTAGAAGGATAGAACTTGAGTTCTCCTCTGACTTGCATGCCATATCATGGCATATGCATGTGTGTGTGTGTGTGTGCGTGTGTGTGTAAAATGTAAAGAAATTAAAACCAATAGACAAATGCAACAGCTCCAAGAGAAACCACCGAGATTTGAAGAATTGACAACACAGCGTCTACACAATCAGAGCGTCTACCTTTCCTGAGACAAGAGAGAGCAGCATTTGAGTTTAATTCTATGGATTACCAAGTGCACTTCTCCGTCCTTATTGAAATGTTAGCTCTACACTACAGCTTGGAGAGGTAACACGGGATGTCAGATCAGCTGAACATTAGATTTTATGTGACAAGGTCATTTGCTTGCTTTTTTTTTTCTTTGAAATCGAAGCTCAGTATGGCTATCTATGCCATACCTTCCTTAGGTATTTGCAGGACTACGATAGGGACACAGAGAATCTATGGATCTGGGCAATGCAAATTCCAGGTCACAAAGGCTTCTGTCAAACAAAACAATGTAATTCCTAGCAGGTCAGAAGGCGTAGGGCTATAACCGTGGCTACTGGGGGACAGAGGGTGCTGAGGCAGGAGGATCACAAGTTTGTGGCTGTCCTAGTTTGCTATCTCTCACTATGTTGCTATAATAGAACGCTGACCAAAAGCAATTTGGTGAGCAAAGGCTTTATTTGGCTTATATGTCCTAATCATGGTCCATGAGGGAAGTTGAGGCAGGAACTCAAGCAGAGCAGGAACCTGGAGGCAGGAGCTGATGTAGTGACCATGGGGGGATGCTGCTTACTGGTTGGTTCTCCACGGTTTGCTCAGTTTGCTTCTTGTACACTCCAGGACCAGAGGAAGGAGGAAGCCCCACACACAGTGGGCTAGACCCCCACATCAGTCATTCATCAAAAATATGTCCCACTGCTAGACAGGCCAATTTCTCAGTTGAACTTCCCTCTTCCCTAGTTTGTGTTAGGGTGACACAAAAACAAAACAAAACTAGCCCAAGGCTCTACTTGGGGTGGAGAGGAATACCTCGTCTCAAAATTAAAAAGAAAGAAAAAATATGTAAAACCAGAGCTGTGGATACAGCTCAGTGGTAGAGTTCTTGCCTAGTATGCCAGAGGCCCTGGGTTCAACACACACACACACACACACACACACACACACACACACACACACACACACCCTTTTATTTGAGTTCCAAGGTTCCCAAAGCTAGAAGGAAACTTTATCACCTAAGTGTCCTTGGCCAGCATGGAATTCCTTCTTTAAGGCTCTGAGAACATTCACAGGTTGGGAAGCGAGTTTCTCTGGAAGCCCAGTTGGGGCTCCTCTGAAGACAGAGCGGGCAGGAAGCAGGGGCACCTCTCCACCACCCTTTGAAGTACTGTTCTCGGTTAGCCCCACAGGTTCCTGTATCTGTGTGCTAAGTAATCGGTGAGCTCACATCCTGCTGTGTGTACTTTTGAAAAGAAAGAAAGAGCAGCGTCCCAGTGGTGGAGCCCAGGCATGTGAAAATACTCAGCTGGGGCAGAGCAACACTCAGTCAGCTATCTGTCCTTGTCTGTGAGGCCCATCCGGGTTCCTTCTGTATCCAGGTGGAAGAAAAAATAAACAACAAAATGGGCAAGGGGGGTTACTGTGGGAAGGTGGAGAGGCAGACACGAGAAAGCTGTCACTGCTCTGAGGATCTCACTGTGCCCTCCCCTGTCTCTCTGGTCCCTGTGGTCTCCACCAAAAGACATGGAACGTAGCACAGAAGACAAGCAGAGTTCTTGAAACAATATGAGGGACTCTCGAGGGTGAGAGGAGACAGTGACCAAGAGACCACTGTTGAGGAAAGCACTCTCACAGCATGAGAGCCCACAGTGGCCAGAGACCCTTGTGCTTGCCTCCATTTTGAGGTGAGATTTATGCTATTTCTAAAGCCCCTAGAACGGGTGGATTTACTGAGGGCCAGTTTCCGGTTCAAGGGGTTGAGAGGCCCACTTCAGTGAATTCTTAAGGAAAGGAATGGTGGGTCTTTTTTTTTTTTTTTTTTTTTTTTTAAACCAGAAAGCCCTCCTGCTTGATAGTAATCTTATGATCTTCTGCACAGTTTAGAATGTTTCCACTTAGGGCCAGAAACAGAACTCAGCTCATTGTCTTTGGATCAGTGATGAGAGCCATGTAACTTCAGTTCTTGGGTTTACAAACTGCTGATTGGAAGGGAAGGTGTACGCATCCTTCAAGCCAACTCATACCTAACTAGCTACCAACATCATGACTAAATCTCCAGGTATATTCTCAAAATAAAGAGTTCACCGGCATTTGAAGGCCTGCCTCAGCTCCTGTCATTCTTATCTCTAAGAGAGAAACTAACCGCTACTTTGTGGTTACAGGAGGAAAGCAAACAGACGCCTCCAGACCCTGAAAACACCCTCATCCAATGAACTTCCTCCTCACACAGCAGGCTGGCTGACAAGGTTACTCACTTCCCAGGGAGCTGTTTTTCAGAGATACTCAACAGGGCTGAGTGAGGTGCTGGGCCGGAAGAAACACCACCAGGGAACAGAAACACGAGCCTTGCTATGCTGTTGAGTTAGTTCTCACCACTGTCCTGAGCTTTGCTTTCAGACACGGGTCTTACTAACTAACTAGCTTAGGCTGGCCTCGACCTTGTGGCCTCCTAATTCAGTCCTGCCCCACCCCCAAGCCCAGCAATTACAGGAATGGACCATCACACCAGACCTCATTATTCCTTTTGTTTATTTGTTTGTTTTATGAGACAAAGCCTTGCTCTGTAGCCCAGGCTGATTTCGAAGTCAATGTTGTATCCTAGCTTGGACTCAAACTTGAAGCACTCCTGCCTCTGTCTCCTAAGTGCTGAGACAGCAAGCATTCACCACCACACCTGGCTCTGTCATCACTCATTATCAACTACACTGTTCTCAGTTGAGCGGGCAGTGACTTGGTTTTGCTTGTGTTCTGTGAAGGCTCTTGTCAAGACTGAAAAGAATAGCAAAGCCAGCACTCTGGGAGGCAGAGGCAGGAGGATCTCTGAGTTCGAGGCCAGCCTGGTCTACAGAGCAAGTTCCGGGACAGCCGGAGCTACACAAAGAAATCTGTCTCAAAACAACAACAAGAACAACAACAAAACAAAACAAAAAGAATATCAGATATATCCTCCCAGCTGCAGGAAGTATTTGGGTTGTCTCATAGTGCTAAATGTTACACTTTATTTTGCATACAGCCTCAAAGCCAGTACCATTGTCCCCCCCTCCACACACACCCAGGTAAGACAAACTGATCATATCATTGAGTTTATGATAGCAAAATCACCGTCTTTGAGGAATTCTGAACAGAGACATACGGGAGAAACTCCGCTTAAAGAATCAAAAGATCCAGCCTCGGAAGTGACTCAGTCAGTGAGGTGCTTGTAGACAACCCTGGGGACCAGGGTTGGATCCCCAGCACCCCCATACAAAATGTTTGGTTTGTCTATCATCCTAGAGCTGGAGAGCTGAGACCAGAGGATCCTCTGGACTCCAACACCAATCAGTTTAGCCAAATTCGCAAGACCAGCTTCAGTGAGAAGCCCTGTTTCAAAAACTAAGATGAGAACAACTGAAAGAGACACCGGAATTTGAGCTCAGGCCTCCACATGAACGTGCACACACACAAAAATCAAAATACATTTTTTCATGGAGTTGAACCAGTGGAGACATTCAGTCAGAAACAAGGTGAACTATTTGCCTCAGAGTCACAGCTTTGGGGTTAATTCCTGTCATTTGGCATCCGCTGTGGAAAGTGGCTTTGCATTTCCATCCAGATTAGCATCACTCAAGCTTCCTCATCAGGCAAACTTGCCTTTGTAAACATCAGTCACCCTGTCCGCTGAGGTACTGGCTTGTCCATTCTAATAACGCAGTGATGGCAGAGTACGCTGTTAACAGCATGTTATGTTGTACTATAATTAACTCCATAGTGATGAACTCTAATTAACTTAGGCCAAGGACAACAAATTAAGATAATGGAAAACCAGGTCCTCACATGTTGATGGGATTCATTTAGCCTGGCAGAGTATCTTAATGTAGCCCAAGACAGGTCAGCCTTCTCTCTTACCTAAGCTACCAGGTAAGAGGGCAACCTGCAATGCATTCTGTACACTTGGTTTTCCTGAGTGGTGGGGCTTGCTATAATTTTCCTTGTTACCAATCTAAATCGGTTGGGATAGTGGGAAAGTGTAGGTAAGCAGAATAATTTTATAATACTAGTGCTCTGGGAGCTGCGTTCCAATTTACCAAATAATGAAGGCCTCCCATTCTTTCAATTCAGCACAACAGAAATTCTAGAGCCTCCACTAAAGTATGATATCAGGGACTAGGGAAGTGAGAGTGGCATATGTTTGCCCTTGTTCCTCATGAAACTTACAATTTAGAAGAAGAAAGGAAGGATGGGGCTGGAAAGATAGCTCAGTCAGTAAAATACTTGCTTGGCAAGTATGAGGACCTTATCTCAATCTACAGGAATAATGTGAAGACAGCAACAAAAAGCTGGACATGATAGTGTGCTTGTAGCCCTAGCCCTGGGGAAATGGAGATGGCCAGATCCCTGGGGTTATCTGCAAAGCCAGCCTTGCCTACCTGCTGAGCTACAGGCCAGGGAGAGATCCTGCCTCAAAACCCAAGATGGATGTGGTCTGGAAATGCTGGGCATGGTGTCATTGGCTTTCATACACCCATGTGAACATATATGAGGGGGGTTATGGGAAGAGAAGGGAAGGGAATAGAATTCACATCCAATATGTGAGCCCTGTGGCATCTCTTTCTCTATGTGTATTCTCACTAACTCGAAACAGTGCCCTATGAAAAATGGACTATGTCTAGTTCTACAGGAGAGGTAATTGAGGCTGAAAAGGGTAAAGTAGACTATTACAGTCAGTAATACATGTATGAACATATATGTGTATATATAATTGCAAATGTGTGTCAGTGCATGCACAAGCATGTAGAAGCCAGGGGTTGACCTAGGATGTCTTCCTTTATTTATTGACGCAGGATCTCTCACTCAGTCTGGAGTTCACCATTTTGTTTTGATTCAACTGGTTTAGTTAGCCAGCTTGCCCAGAGGAATCTGTCCTTATCTCCTAAGAGTTCTAGAATTATCAGGAGGCCTCAGCTTTTACATGGGTGCTGGGTATCCAAACCTCTGCACCAGGAATATTCAGACCTAAAGAAGAAGGAGGTTTTGACACCCACCACAACATAGATGAACCTTAAGAACATTGCGCTAAGTGAACTTAGTCGCAGTGACAAAAGGTATGGACATTTGCACACGAGAACTGAACTGGTGAGATGCTGAGGACAGAGAGGATGCTGAGGTCAAGGGGATTACTTCCTAATGGGCACAGAGATGCTGTTTGGGAAGATGAAACACTTATGGAGATGGATAGTGGCCAGAGTTGCAGAGCAAGGTCAATGACTTTAGGGAACCAAATCATGCACTTACACGTGTTTAACATGTTTAACATGTGGCTCAGCCAGTAAAGGCCTTGCCTCACAAGCCTAAGTTTGGTGGTCAGAATCCACATAAAAAGCTGGGCACACTGACGAGTGCATATAGTCTCAGGGATGTGAAGAAGCACCAATGGGGCTATAGGAGTAATGCCATCAAATTCTATAGAGTAGCATCCTAGTTCACAAGGCAAGAGCAATCCAACATGCCTAAGGGGGCTCCCGACTTCACCAAACCGAAAGCAGTATGTGAGCGAGAATCCTAGAGTGGCATTTATTACTGGCTTTTATTGCATGTGTATTCATCTACAATGTGCATGTCCATGTGTCCATATGGTAACAAGTATCTGCTTGTATATGCATGCATGCATGCACACATGCATGTGGATACAGCAGTTAACCTTGGGTGCTTTCCTCAATCACTCCCCGCTTTATTATTGAGGCAAGATCTCTTGCTCAATCTGGAGTTCACCCTTTGAATTTAATTTAACTGGTTAAGCTAGCCAGCTTGCCCACCTAAGAGTTCTGGGATTACAGCCAGCCACCACCTAAGAGTTCTGGGATTACAAGGAGGTCTCAGCTTTCATGTGGGTGCTGGGGATCCAAACCTCAGCATTCATGCTCAGGTGACAAGTACTTTATCCTCTGAGCCATCTCCATAATCCCTCATCAGTGTCCTTTGGAGTAGGGTTATGCAGGTGGAGAAAAGTGTGGAATATTCTAAAAGTGAAGAATGTTTACTATAAAATCACACTAAGACTAGACTGATGTGCAGAATCTGGGCAAAGATATTCAATTAGATAACTAACTCATTTTTATGATAGTTATGTAACTGAAGGGAATCTGGAAATCTCGTGTTCACACAAAATCTTGTTATAGCTAATATGATTTCCCTTTTAACTGTGGAAAAAACCCACATAACATAAAATTCACTATTGAGATCATTTGCGCTTTGCACTGAAGTTGTAGTATGTCTATCCATATTGCTACAGACCCATTTCCAAACTTTTTCATCTGGAAAATTTGAAACCACACCTATGAAACTTCAACTTCTTTCCCTGCCCCTGGCAACTAATATTCTACTTTGTTCTGATGAGGTTCACAACTTCCTGTTGGATGCTCACAACATCCTCTTCCTCGGGGTCTAACTGTTGAGCCACCACACTAGGGAGTTTAAGTAACAAATAATCATACAGAAGCTGGCACTTGGCGACTATCTTCCTCAGCATCATGTTCTCAAGGTTTTGTGCTGGACCATGAGAAGGGATTCCTTCCTTTTTCCGAGTCAGCAATAGTCCCTTCTGTATACATCGTCCATTCATCTGTTAAGGATTTTTGGGCTGTCTCCACCTCTTGGCTGCTGTAAATAATGTTCATATGAGCATGAATATGCAAATATTTATCCAGGTCCCTGCTTTCAATTCCTTTGTATATGTTCTGATTAGACGTGCTGGGGTTTCTATTCTATTTTCATTCTTAAATTCTGTTTGTAGTTCTTTTGTGTGCAGTGCTGGGGATTGACCCTCATGCATGGTAGGCAAGTACCCTACCACTGAGCTAGATCCCAGAACTCTATTTTTAATGTTTGGAGGAACCACCTAACTGCTTTGTCTATCAGCTACATCATTTTTCATTCCTGAAAACAGTGCACAAAATCACCAGGTTTCTATTTCTTATTTTCTATTGTTTTTCTAATAGTCATGGTAATGGGTATGAGATCATGTGGTTACAATTTGCATGTTTCTAATTATCAGTGGGGCTCAGAATCTTTTCATGTGTTTGTTGGTTATTTACATATCTTCTTTAAAGAAATGTTTATTCAAGACCTTTGCCTACTTTAAAAATCAGCTTGCATTTCTCCTTTTGAGTTATATACAAGTATTAGTTTCACCTTATACAATAAATCCATTCAGTTATACAAACCATTAAAAAATGTTCATGAACAATATACCTTTAATTCCAACTCAAAAAGAAAACATAATTGATACATTTGACATTTCTAATGTCTATGATTTTGTACCCTCAACTAGCCTCTATTAATTACTAGGCTGAATTTGGAGTTCATTATCTCCCAAACTTTAGACATGATATATATGTGTGTGATGCTTAAAATATGTATTCTACATATAGCATATTTTTCAAGCTTTGAAATCAAAGCAAGGTGCTATTTACACTCCTCCGCATCTCTAATGTGTGCAATGTGCACTCTAGCACATGGGTCTCCATTTGCTCATTTTTGCTCTGTGGAAGTTTATTCTCACATTTTGCCTCAAGATTTCTTACTCTCCTCCCTCCCTCCCTCCCTCCCTCCCTCTCTCCCTCCCTCCCTCCCTTCTTTCTTTCCTTTCTTTGGAGCCAGGTTTCAGGTAGCCCAGGTTGGCCTTGAACTGTCTGTGAAGTCAAAGATGATCCTGAACTTCTGATCCTCATGCTTCTACCTCCCTTCTCTCTGTCTCTCTGTCTCTGCCTCCCTCTCTCTGGCAGTACTGAGGACTGAACCTGGGGCTCTGTGCATGTTAAGCAAGTGACCTATATCACCAGATCCTCTGCAAATCTTTTAAATGTATGGTTTAATAGAAGATGGTGTGAGCTTCTCATATGGGTTTCTGTGCTCTGCCTGCTGCTATTAGACCATGGAGCTTCAAGAAAACTTCACTGTACAAAATAAAAGTGAAAAGGAAAAGCAAACCTAGACAGTAGTTTCACAAATTCTCAGGAAGAGTTTTAGGGTTGCAGGGTTCCCCAGCCTGGACTGTGAGAATGATTTACTCCATTGAAATAGAAATAAGAGTATATCTGCTCTCCTGGGGTGCCTAGTTGCTTTTGCTGCTGCTGTGATAAAATACTCTTACAAACGCAACTTAAGGGAGAAGGGTTTCTTCTGCCTCACATTTCAAGGGCCTGGTCCAGCATGACTTCCAGGGAAGTCAAGGTAGCAGGAACTCGGGACAGCTGGTCACATGGCATTCATAGTCAAGAAGCAGATAACGGGCCAGTGAGACGGCTCAGAAGTCAAAGCGCTTACTGCCAAAACTGACTACTTGAATATGAGCCCTGGAACACACATGATGAAAAGAGAACTACCCTGTACTCTGTTCTCTACAGAGGACCATAACACACACACACACACACACACACACACACACACACACACACACACACACACACACACACAATGCGAAGAAGGAGGGGGGAGAGGAAATGGGCAAGGAAAGCATATTGCTGCTCATTTCTTCTCAGCTTATGCAGTTCAGGATCCCATCCAGAGGATGATGCCTCCCACAGTGGGCCGGTACTCCTATCTCTACTAATGAAATCAAGATAATCTCATAACTGTTTTCAACTAGGATTGAATTAAGGGAGCTAAATTTGGGAAGTGAGAAGATAGGAAAGTTGTTCCCCTTTTTGATAGGTTGGGTCAGTAATATTTAGGGGATAGTGGTGAGTTTTGGTGTCTAGCTGACACTGTGAATTGCCACAGTTGTATCGGCAGCTACCAGTTTGAAAGGTGTAGGAGAAGCCTTATCCAAACTATAGGTCCACCAGAAGAGGTCCTCGTTTTTCACTCATTCCCAGTTCAGGAATTTTGTTATCTTTTGTTGAACCTCCACAGACAAAAAAAATGACCAAAACATCAGACATTTCCTCCAATGGCGTTTCTTATTTCATAGAGTAGGAAAACATCTCCATTAAAAATAGCTGAGTCTGATACTCTAGTCATTCATCTGAACCTCTTTTAGAGGCCTGTTCCCGTCACCCACATATGACAAAGAACAGAGGTTATTTGTTTGCATAATGTTTCATTTTCCTAATGATGCACAAACAGCTTCTTTTTTTTTTTTTTTAGGGACTTCTGTTTTAGCAACACATATTAAAATGACTCAAATAGTTTTCTGAAATGAACTGCCAAATAGGAAAAGTTCACCAGTGTTTAAATCTGTGTTATCAATTGGATAGGGGAAAAGAGAAAGACGCTCACTGTTGTGGGCACATATATGATAAATGAAATACTCAGTTCAAAGTAGTTAAAAGGTTCAATGGATGCAGCTATTTTGAATACATTGGGTGTTCACATTACTCTAATGTTGTACAAGTGTAGAAATGAGTTCTAATCCATACTGTGTGGTAGATTAAGTGAAGAGAGTTCGATTTAAGAAAGACCCATTGATCTTGTGCAGGTAACCACAGTTGCCATGGGTTCCTGATTGCAACAGCTTTGCCCTGTCCAGAAGATCAACCCCGCCAAAATTAAAGCATGAACAGGGGAGGAACTTATAAGGCCCCACCCCTAACTGAGGGGTTCCTAGCAGTTGAAAGCTGCTGGGGGAGGAGAATCATTCTTCTTTGGGGTGTGGCCACTGGTATGTGCCTGGCCCGGCACCCCTGTATTAATGGGCAGTACTAACTAAATTTAGTACACTGTTATTTAAAAGGAAGAAAGGAAAGAGGGAAGGAGACAAGAGAATGAGAGGGGAGTTTGGGAAAGATCCAGGGAGTGGGTGGATACGATCATATTCCATTGTATACATGTGTGAAATAAATTAAAATTACAAATGGAGTCTTCATTCATAGGTCGGTTCTGTAAAAATAATGACCTTTTATCACTTCCTTTTTCTTGTTTTATGAATCATGCTTCAAAAGCAAAAAATATTATCAACTATCTGGAACAGGCATATTCTCAAGGACACATAGCAGAATGGGATTATCAGAGGCAGAGAGCATGGAGAAAGGGGAGCTATTGGCTAAGGATGCAAAGGTGCTGTATGGGTGATGAGACCATTATGTAAACAGATGGCAGCGAAGCAGGGTGAGAATCATGAGTCTAGCAAATGCTCTTGAACTGTATACTTAAAAATAGTTAAATGAGCTTGGGCTAGTGGCCCATGCCTGTAATCCCAGTACTCAGGAGGTAGAGGCAGAAGGATCAGGAGTTCAAGGATAGCCTTGACTACTTAGAAAGTCCAAGGCCAGCCTGGGTTATGCAAAACCCTGCCTGAAACAAACAGAAGCAAACAGAAAGTTAAGTAGCAAATGTTATATCTCTTTCTACCAAAATTGCAAAACCAAATATATAATCTAGGAATCTGATTTTTTTTTTTTACTGGATTTGCCTATGATCTTTTTTTCTTTTTTTAAAATCTCATCTTGGTCTGTTTCCTTTTGAATCTCCTAAATGGGCTGTTTCACAATTGCTTTTCTTTGGTTTCCCAAACCATCACTCTTCCTTCTCTACCCTAGGCAGATGGGCTTGTCTATTTTGGAGAGAAAACGAAAGCCACAAGACACCCAAGACACGCTCAGCTTCCTTCTCTCTGTTCATTTCTCTCTCTGCCTACCTTGTCTCGGTGGAGCCTTCCACACGCCGGCTCCTTCCCCTGGTACCCTTCACTGTCATCCTTTCATTGGGTCCCTTGTCTGTCATTCTGTGGCTTCGGTCTCCTCCACTCACGATGACAAGCACAGTGCAAGGTTGCCATTTCAAACAACTAACTTCAGACACTGTTTCTCCCACAGGGTGGCCCACCCCTTCCTTTCCCAATAAGCTTCCCCGACCATCCCTTTATCTTCCATCACTGCTCCACCCTCTGCCAGTTGGGTCACCCTGCCCACACTTGCCCGTCTTGCTCTCTGGATGACTCATGCTCGGTCTCTTCCTCGTTTCTTTTCTCCAGTGTCAATCATACCTGCCCGCGCAGGCGCACTCCCCTGCTGGCCTTGCAGCTGACTCCTGCTTCTCTTGGTAGTCGGTTGTCCTCTTAAGAAGCATTAGGAGACACATCTGGGTTTTTACTTTACTCCCTTCTTTTCTGAGAAACATTTTGCCCAATCTTATCTATCTTGATGGCTTGAATGACACTCTACTTGGTGATGAACCTGGAAGTACAGTTTTCTTAGACCGTATACTAATTTCTTTCATTCTCAAAATTTCAACTGGACGCCATCAGACTTGTTCAAGTGGCTCACCGATCTCACAAGCATAGCCAAACCAAATGTGGTTTCTACTTTTTCCTTAGATACCTATGTCTCTCTTCTGTCTCTTGTCTTGAGCAATGGAATTATTGCCTAAGTCTTCCAAGCTAGAAATATTAGAACCACCCATGAATCCCACTTCATCCTCATCTCCCACATGTACCTGTGTTACAAATTCCATACATTTTTTATCTTGTTATTTCTGTTGCGTTCAACTCTTACTAGTTTCAATCTGTTAGCTTGAGAATGTTATATAATCTCCCCACATCATAGTAATAGATCTTAAACAAATAGCTTTTTCATGTGGCCTGCTCCTTTTCTACATTGGCTATGTGACTCTCTAGCCCCCCAAAAAACAATTTTTGGGGGCTAGAGAGATGGCTCAGTGGGTAAAAGCACCTGCCACGCAAAACTTATGAGTTTGGATCCCTGAAGCCCATGTGAAAAACCCCTCCTTATGCAGTTGCTGGCACCTGTAATCCCAAAGCTCTTTAAGGTGTGATGAGACAGGAGATGGAGCTAGGAGGTGGAGTGGGAGTGGGGGTGGGTAGGGGTGGTGGGGTGGTGGGGTGGTGGGGTGGTGGGGTAGGGGTGGGGGGTTGGTTGAAGCCAGGAGGAGGAGCCGGGAGGTGGAGGCAGAAGGTGGAGATGGGAAGTGGAGATGGGAGGTGGAGATGGGAGGTGGAGATGGGAGGTGGATCCAAGAGGTGGAGATGGGAGGTGGATCCAAGAGGTGGAAATGGGAGGTGGAGATGGGAGGTGGAGATGGGAGGTGGAGATGGGAGGTGGAGATGGGAGGTGGAGACAGGAGGCGGAGACGGGAGGTGGATCCAGGAGAAGCCTGTGGGACATCTGGCCTGGATTGTGCAGCCCAGCAGCAAGTAAGACCGTGTCAGACTGTGTCTCAAAACAAAGGTGGAAGGCATGATGTTGACCTTCACAGGTGCACTGTGGCACACATGCACCTACATCTCACACAGATCATTTACACACACATCCACACAAAGTTTAAAAAATTAAAAAGGTGAAAGTTTAAAAACTGAAAATAAAATTAACAATTACTTCCTTGTTTAGAAAACCTAAACAGATCTTCTTTGATCAAAATGTAAAGTCTAGACTCATGAACTGCATGATCTTTTATGTACAAATTAAATTTTAAAGGGGATTGAATCATTTTCACTACAGCACTTATTTCTGGTTCTTAACAGTATGTCCTTCTAAATAACCTCAAATTTGTTTAAAAGAGCCCTGAGCCAAAATAATCTTCCCTCACACAACTGTCATGATGAAAACAGACATTCAATATTTTTAAAATAAAAAAGTTTAGTAAACAGAGGGAGGAGACATATGCAGAAACCCACAACGGATTTCATTTGCAAAACCACACAGTCTTAGCTCAACTAGAGTGAAGATGATTTAGATAAATACAACCAGAAACCTGAGATAGAAGAGACAGGTAAACAAGGACAGCTAATGGTTTAGCAGTAAACATCACGGGTGTGATGTGAAGATCTGAGAAACTGATATACTTCAAGACACTGGAGGCAATCACTGCTCACTGGGAGAATGCCCTAACTTGTATCTGTGGGAGAATTCTCACCTTGACACAGGAAGAAAAACAAGACTTTTTTAGTTGAAGCTGCCAATTCTATATCTCGCTGCCTTTATCTTTGTGTGTGAAGACGTGAGGAATTTCTCAGAGATGGGTTCTATCTTGAGGGCTTAAGAAAAGAGGCCAGGAAAACCTCGGTGTAGAAATGAATGAGGGTGGTTCCTTTCCCAGGAAGTATTTGGGGAGCGGAGTACGCTTGAGTGGCCACAACCACAGAGCAGGGCAAAACACCCCCAGAGGTGACACAGCCAGAAGGTCAGAGGAGAACAGGAAGTGAAAGCCTTTGGGGCTGAGCTTCATGAGTCGGAATTAATGAAGCCATTCTTGAGATTTCTTCTGCTCATTTTCCTAGCTGCAAAAAATCCAGTCATAGGCAACAAAAGGTTAGAGATTGAAAATGAAAGTGAGATAAACCTTATGCATAAGGATCACAGCTGTCATCTTAGGGATGAAAACATTCACCTAGGAGCCAGCTTTCACTGCCCACTACTAAAAGCCGGGCACTGCAGAGTAACAAAAGAATACACTGTAGTAAGAGAGCCACCCATGGCTTCAGCCCTCCCGGAGGACAGAACACTAGCGTTGGAAGATGTGTGGGTCCAGCATGGGACCCATGGCATGCTGTTTCTGTGCCGCCCAGTGACTCATCTGCATCTTCTTGTTTTTTTGTTTTGGTTTTCTTAACCATGATTTGTGGCAATGAACATGTATGAGAGATTTTTTTTTTCTGAGTCATACATTTAGCAATCTAAAAGCAGGCCAGGTTGCAGAAGTTCCCCTGAGCTCTCCGCCCTTTGCCTGCATTTATGGTGCTGGCCATTGCTCAGCCTTCTTTCTCTGAGCTGGTGTTCACTCCATTGGTCTTCCTGCTCCAAAAGAAAGCAGGCCTCCTGAGGGCTAGCATCTTCTCTTTTTATCCCTGCATCTTTGGAATCCAAATGATGCCCAGTGTGGTTAGGTGTCTGATCAACACATATTTAACTCAATAAGACGAATTTAAAATTTAAATTAAAAAATTCCCACTTTTCTCTGATTGACTAAACCAGTCTAAGGTATAGAGGAAATGTCAGCAGCATTGAATTTTTAAAAGGATCCTTGTCTTTCAAAGTCCTAAATTGGCAAAATTTCAGGCATTGGAAAAGAGTGTGGTGAAAATTATCCAAAATATTTTATGGGGAGCAATGTTCTAAAGGGTTTCTCCCCAATAGGTTAGTCCATATATACTTATTTTATACTTTAAAAAATAGTTTCCTTCTTTCCTTTATGACTGAATAGATACATCATCTAAAAGCATTGTATTGGACCTGGGGAGATGGCTCAGTGTGGGAGGAGAAGTATAAGCATGAAGACTTGAGTTCCATGATCCCCTGCACCCACTGGCTGTGGCCAAGCACTTGGTCCAGAACTCCAGCATTGTGGGGGTCAGAGACTGGAGGATCACTGGGATTCCCAGGCTACCAATCTAGTGAGGTAGCTCCAGGTTCAGTGGGAGACCCCATCTCTAGGCAGTAAGGGAGAGATAATAGAGCAGGACACCAGCATCCTCTCCTGGCTTCTGCATTGGCATGCACTCTCACATGTATGAAGACACATAAGACCACATACACCACTTATGCCTCCTCACATACACCAGAACAGAACACACTAGCAGTGGTGAGTCTGAATATGGCAGAAAGATAAAGCTAAAGGGAAGGAAGCATTAGTAACCAACTGTCTGCTAGATACTTGGTCTCTGCTCCCTGGAAAAGGGGTCATGAAGATTCTCTACCTAGGCAGCTATTTAAAGTTATTTATTCTAATTAATTTTCAGGGCTAATATTTTTGCATATATATGTATATGTATATATACTTTTGAGGCAAAGTCTTATGTAGCCCAGGCTAGCCTGAACTCCTCATGTAATCAAGGATGACCTTGAACTTCTCAACCTCTTTGTTCTGTCTTCCAATTACAGGTGTGCACTACCGTGCTCATAGTATCGCTGGTGACTGATAATAGGGCTTTGTGCATGCTCCTAAAGCACTCTGCCAAATGGGTGTATCTCTGGCCTGTGACTAATAGTTACATTCAATTAATTTGTTTTGCTTTTGAAAATTGCTCATTTTCTCAAATGTGAATACTCCATTGCCATTCTGATTTTGTTTTGAAACCAATCAAAAACAAAACATAACATTGTTAAGATTGTGTTTTTGGCAATGCGTTTGTTTTTAATTAACTAATTATTTTTATTATAGTTTAAAATTTTTCATACAACATATTTTATCCATGTTTTCTCCCTCTCCCAGCTCCTCCCAGATCCGCCCCACCTCCTTATCTACCTAATTTTATGTTCTCTCTCGCTCCTCCCCTAACAAAACAAGAAACAAAATAAGCAAGAAACAGCCCCTCCATAAAAAAAAAACACAAAAATGAGAGTCAAAAGAAACAGAGAAAAGACCAATAAGATTTTTAAAAATGCCAAAACAAACAAAACAAAAAATTCACAAAAATGCTATTGAGTTCATTTTGTCAAGGATTCCTAGGCATTGGGGCCTGCCCTGGAGTGTTGTTGCTTTACTTAGTGACACTCCATTGGAGAAAATTTTTAAAGGATGCTTTTAAAGACCGATCTATCCATCCATCCATCCATCCATCCATCCATCCATCCATCCATCCATCTATCTATCTATCTATCATGTGTAGGATATTTTGCCTGTGTTTGTCTGTGTATCACTTGCAAGCCTGGTGCCAGTGGAGGCATCAGATCCCCTGGCATAAGGTCCCCTGGAATATGGTGGGTGTGAGCCATCATATAGGTGCTGAGGATTCAACCTGGGGCTTTATGAATGCTCAGCAAGAATGCTACCAACTGAGCTGCATCTCTAATCTCTAAATGATGCTTTTGAAGTTAAAGAGAAAAGAAATACTTTGAACAAGGGTATCTTTTTTAGTGTTTTGAAACCAAGTGTTTCAGGAATCTGTTAAATAAAAATAATAAGCAACTATCACAGGAAGCATCAAGAGTTGACATGAATATACTGATTTATATACATATGAAAATCTCCTGACTCAAAGGCAAATTCAAAGCACTATCAGGCACAAGCTAAAATAATTTTAAGATGTCCTGTGGCACATTAATTTTCAAATTCCCAAAATATTTCCATAAAGTTCAAACATCATAGTTATTGCTCAAGAATGTTAATCAGGCTGCATTCTTACTCATTTTAATTAAAAAATTAATATTTCTCTGCAAGGTACAGTAATCAGTATCAGTATCACTCTGTGTGTGTGTGAGAGAGAGACAGAGAAAAACAGACAGACAGACAGACAGACAGACACACACACACAGAGAGAGAGAGAGAGAGAGAGAGAGAGAGAGAGAGAGAGAGAATTTGTCTTTGCATGGTGTGTGTGGCACTAGATACTGAACACATGACCAGCACATGCTCTGTCACTGAGTCACATGCCCCTTGACAGAATGCAACATTTTAAATTGTTCAGGGTATTTATTAAACATTGCACACAAAATACCAAAGCGTGAGTGAAAGGAGAAAGAGAAAGGGATGGTTCAGTGTGAGCCTGGGGGGGGGGGGGGCTGAGAATGGGATGAGTAAGTCCAGAAGAATGGATGAAGATTCCAATATAGTTTATTTTATTTACAGATTTGTTTAAAAAAATTAGGAGTTTGGAATACAGTTGGGAGGAAAGAAGTACATAAAGAAATAAATCAGGTTTCTGGATACACCAGAAAGGAAAATTTGTAGGGCATGAAGGTCGGGACAGAAGCAGATCGCCACCATTAAGAAAGCAGAGAAGAGGAGCATCTTCAGCTGCTCAAAGCCACTGCTTCAGAAATACTTAATTGTTTCATTTATACTTATTTATGTTTGTTTATGAATGTGAGTGTGTGTGTGAGTGTGTGTGTGTGTGTGTGTGTGTGTGTGTGTGTGTGTGTGTGTGTGCTTATGGAGGCCAGAGGAGGTAGTCAGATCTCCTGGAGGCAGAGTTACGGGTGGTTGTCAGCTACTTGATGTGGATGCTGGAAATGAATTCTAATCTCCTGCTCTTTCAGAAGACCAGGGTTCAATTCCAAGCACCCACATTGGGGGCTGTAACTACAGCTCCAGGTATCTAATGCCTTTGGGGAGTTTCCTTGGGAGCACACACAGCTGTGGCATTCACTCACAAAGTCTTTCTCTCTTTTTCTCCTCTCTCTCTCACACACACATACACAGGAGTGAGCAAAATTAAATTTGAGGCCTGGAGAGGATGAGGCAGGAGGATTTCAAGTTTGAAATCTGTTTCAAAGACAGTAATAATAACAAGAAAAAATTGCGGCATTTTAAAGAAAATGTATGGAGCTGGAGATTGTGATAAGCAAAATAAGCCCGACTCAGAAAGACAAGCATTGCGTATTTTCTCTCAAGATGTTTTTCTCTGTAAACTTTAGAGAAAGAGAGGAAAAAAAGAAGAGGTAAAAGCAAAACGGAAACTATTAGTGAAAAGGAAGGGATTAGTGAAGGGGAGGGGGAAAAGGGAGAGAATAAAATGTGTATGTATGACGTCACAATGAAATCAGTATTCTGTATAATTAATATGTACCAGTAACAATCTCAAGAACAAAAAGCATAGATTGCAACATCAGACCACCTGGGTCCAACTTCCAGCTCATGGCTTTGAACAAGCTATCTAACCTCAGTTTCCCCGTCTGTAAACTCAAGATAACAATAGGACCAATCTCAAAAGTAGTTACAAGGGCTCGATGAGTCAATAGCTGTGAAGAGATATCGACAGTACCTGGCAGACAAGAAAAGCCAGTTACCTGTGAGTTATACTGGTTCGGGTTCAGAGTCAGCTGAGCAACCATACGCTTTTGCGGTCTTTAGTAGAAACTCCTTCTCACGTCACTTAGATTGCTTTCTTTATAGGCTGTCTCCCCTACCCCCCAAATAAGGCTAAGAGTTCTCTCCAGGTAGATCTTTCTTGGTTGGCTCTTGACTGCCACATCACCTCTCCTCAGTTCTCAATAAGACAGCATCCCCTGTACCTTGTCAGCTAGAATGCAGGATGAAAGTATGGATCCACCGGCATGCAAGCACACAGTGTCACTTTAAAGCTGTCTGGTCAGTGTGGCCCAACGAAGGTCTTTGGTCACATGCAATAGATGGACAGCTTGGGTTTCGGAGCATTCTCCCTTTGGATTTGGGTGCCTTCCAGGGTGCTTCTTGCTACATTCACGTGGATGCTCACCATCAGCTCTGAGGTTAAGCCATTTCTAGCTTTCCATTGTTTCTTTCTTAACCTTCACCGCAACTGGCATCTCTCCTGTTGAAGCACACGTTGTTTCACTTTCCATCCTTGTCCTGTGTCCTTCGTTTTTCTGGAACATTCTCTTCATCGCTCTTGCCCCTTCCATGCCAGCTTTGGCTCTGTCTTACTACTGCAAGCCCTCCACAGCTCTGACTCTCTTTATCACGCCCACCTTCTTCCTGTTTAGGGTTTTCTGGTCTCTCTCCCAGTTACTCTGCTGCTTGGTTATGTACCTGCACTAAACTGACAGCCATGTTTCCTGACCTCTTGTTATATGTAGTGTTCTTTGTTAATGGTGGTCTACACTGGGGACAGACAGAGATCCTGCTCTCCACCACAGTGGGGACAGAGCTAAGGACTGCCATGTCTGCTCAGATATCTATGTGTACAAGATGTGATGGCACACAGAGAAGGAACATGGCCTGTGCAAAGTGTCAGAGGTGGTAAAAACTCAAGGTGTTAGCAAATGGCCAGTAGGAAGAAGGTGAATTCAAGGGTTAAAATTCACGATGGAGCCATATCAATGCAGGGAGCATCCCGGGAAGGCAATACAGGGAAGGCCATGGAATATGCATGTGTCTGGCCCAGGAAAGACCTTGATTCACCACAGCCAGATTTTCACATGGGTCTGGAAAACAAACTCAGGTCCTTGTACTTGTACAACAAGCACATTTTGAACATAGTTTTGTTTTAGTAGCATCCTGCTGTAAGCCATGTCATGAATGAAACAAAACGTTCAAAAAGGAAAATCCAAGAGGTGCTCTTTATGAGATGGTGTATACTAACTGCCTAAGTTTGTGCTAGATGGTACTACAGGAATAGCTGTCTCAGCCTGCCCCATCTCAGTGCTCCTCTGTGATGCCACGCCACACTTCCCATTCCCAGATGCTGCCTGTTCTGTGACCTGTTTTGACCAATAGACGTCAGTAGAAATGATACCATCTCACTTCCTAGCCTGGACCTTACAAAGTGGAGCCTTTGATTTTGAGTATTCATAACCCTCGTTTTACTATCTTAATTGCTAGGAAAAGAAGTCCAAGGTAGGCACTTGGCAAGAAGGAGGATGAGGAGTTGTATGGTCTTCCCCTTCATGTGCCTGGTCGATGTGATCAGATCTGGCTACCCCCAGGAATATGACAAGTCATAAAGTCACTATTCCAGAACCACCCCAAATTCTTGACCTGTAAAACCACAAGCAAGTAAACGAGAGATGCTTTTAGTTACTAAGGTTGGGCAATTTGTCCCACAGAGATTGATATCCAAAGCCATACTCAGGGTCAAGTAAATATTTGTCAAAGAAACAATGAGCTGCATCCTGGACAATTCCAGAGTGATAACATGAGTCCACTGTCAATTTATATCACTCTGAACTTCATTCTTAATTACTTGACACCAAACCCCATTTCAGGCCTATGTCACACTTAACTGATTAGGGCTTAAGCTTCTTAGAAATGAGTTCTTAGAAAATGCAATCCTTTGATTCTATCTTATAAAAGACTAAGAAAATGTGCATGGCACATGGATTAAAATTCCCTGGAATTTGGATTGACTTTTCCTTCTGGCTGCTTTAAGACAAATGTTCACAGAAATTAGTGTTTCACTTTTTGAACTCACAGAATGCTTGGTGATTCTTCATATTTTCCCTTCTTAGCTTATGATTAAGGGTGATAGACACATACTTGAATTAAAAGTGTGTAATCTTTCCCTTGATCTTAGACAGTTGAATATAGGGGATCCAAATTATTTTTCCACAAGAAGATATCGACAGCATATTTCCTGAAGAAAATTGTTTCTCTACTTCCATGGAGAGACATTCTTTTTGTTCCGAATTCGTCAGCTTTTGCTCTATGAAGACAAGGGCTTTGCTTTTCACCTGTCCTTTCTATTGTTATAATGAAGTTAAAAATAATGGACTGTGCTGACATTTCTCTCTGGCAGCTCTAACTATAAGGGACTGTGAATGGATGTGATGTGTTTTACTTCATTAATTTCTAAAATGATGTGCTAATTTAAGCTTAGCCATATCAGGCCCATTTTGGTCAAACAAGTTGCATTTATTTCATTTTAATAAGCAAAAAAAAAAAGATGTCTTTTGTTTCTCCTTCAGATGGTTTACATTCTTGGAGTGCTTTTAGTCACAGACCTCAGATACACTATAAATATTAACAAATCCCCATGTCCAGGAGCTAGGAGGGAGTCTCAGAGGTGCGGTCCTTGCTCTTTCTGGAACGACTCAGGAGGTTAGCGGACTCTGGATTGTGCCTGTGGCAAATACTTCAGCTGCCCCGGCTTAAGACCTTGGAACTCCACGAGTCAGGTCTCATTGACTTATTTTCATCAACATTAAAGGAATTTTTATAAAATTGTGTACAAGTGTATGGTTCTATTTAAGTGTGAGAGTCATTTGGTTTCTTTTTATGAAGGGGTTTATTAGTGGCTGTTCTGAATACTGCTGTAAGGACTGAGTAAGTCCCAAGTGATTTGTGCTCTTTTCCTTTCGTAGGAATAAGGAATTCCCATTCTTAATTATTCAGTACTAGTATTCCACCTTTTGGTTCATTATCATCATTTCTTTTAGAAAAAAAAAACTCACTAAGGAAATCAACTTGTCTTTTTTTTTTTTTTTTTTTTTTTTAGGAAAAATTTGGTAATTATAATAGCCCCTGTATTACCATCACTACCAACACAATAGAAGGTACTTCTTATCATAGTATTAAATATTTTAAATTGTGTGTATATGTGTGATGTATGTATGTATGTGTATATATGTGTGTTTATGTATGTGTTAAATGTATTATGGTTCGGAGAATTTTAAAGACCTGCTGTGATGGCTTGTATTCATTGTCAAGGTGACTGGATTTGGAAACACTTCTGGGTGTGCCTATGACTGTTTCCTGGTTTAACTAAGGAGAGAGGACTCACTCTGAATGTGGCAGCACTGTCCCTTTGGCTGGGGTCCCAGACTGCATAAAAAGTAGAAAGTGAGCCATGCAGCGACATTCGTCCCTCTCTGCTTCCTCAGTATGAATTCAACGTGACCATCTGTCGCATGCGCCCATGCCATGCCTTTACTGCCACGAAGGACAGACAGTACCTTCAACCTGGGAGGGCTGAGTAACCTTCCCTCCTTATGTTCTTTTCCTCAGGTATTTATTTTATCACAGCAACGAGAAAAATAACTGATACATTATCTAACCTGGCTCATTAATGTTATGATCAATACATCATCATGGCTGAGGAGGACTGAGGCAGATGAAGAACACAAGAGATGGCAGCCTCCCTTCAGCCTCTTCTCAAGGAGATGATCTAACTTTGAGTGACAGCTATTTGATGTCCCCAGTTAGTGGGAGGAAACTAGACAGCAGTGAGGTGGAGAGAGCTTGGGAGGGGAGCAGCAGATTTCCCAACACACAGTGAACAACCAGAAGTCAGCGAACCAAAGACTTCCATGGACTTGGCCCTCAAACTATTTTCAGGCATATTCCTTAAAACTCAGCTCTAAAATATAGACATAATTTGGAGTGCTTAAAGGTCTTAATACTAGTTATGAAAATGTGATATGTGTGCTCGGAGACCTTCATGTTTGTGACTGGAGAAAATCAAATATCGTCCTTAATTGCAGAGGTTTTGTATTAGTCCCATTCTTCAGAGTGCAGTCCCTCATGGATGGGAAGGAATGGTAGCCAGAGCTTGAGGTAGGTGGTCACACCTATCCACAGTCAGGTGGTATAGAGTTAGTGCTCAGCATCCTTTCTCCTTTGTATCAGTCCAGGACCCTAGCACACCAAATGGTGTCACTCATGTTTAGGTTGGTCTTCCTGCCTTGGTTAGCCTAATCTAGAAAGCCACTTACATACGTCTTCAGTGATTCATTCCTAGTTCCCCCAAGAAAACCTTTAGATTGAGATGGTTGAAATGAAGAAGAACTCTGTGTCTTACACAGCAAGAAGTGTCACCTTCCCTCTGCAGGCCAATAGGAGGGGGTCCTTTGGCTTGCCCTCACGTGACCTTGTGCAGTCACCTCTTAGGAGAGAAGTGTCACCATGAGTGCTCATCACCTCTGTGTACCATCATGACCCAGCCTTTCATGCTAGTGCTCTGCTTTGATTACTAGAAATCTTGAATAGTATATTCTTCTGCCCTTCCCTCTCTCTCTCCCCCTCCCCCTGAACTGCCTCCTTCCTCCTTCCCTTCCTCCTCCCCTCCCCCTTCTCTCCAGTTCCTCCTATTCCCCCCCTCTCGCCATTTGTTCTAGGATTTATTTTTAATCTTCTTTGAAATACTTTTTCCCTTTTCCTCTTTTCATTTCATGTTTTTGATAATTCTAACCAGCATTTAAAAAAAAAATCTTTGTGTGTGCATGGGGTTGGGGGCAGGGGCAGGCTATGCATTCCACAGAACCTCTATATGGAGGTCCGGGAATTCTGGGAGTCAGTTCTTGCCCCCACCATGTTTGGGGAGAGGGTCTTGCTTCCACTGCCTCTTGACTTACTCCGGGCTAGCTGAGGTTTTTTTGGAGGGGGTGTGTGTGATTTCACTTATTTTTTCTTTGGTATGTACCTTTCACCCAAACTCTTGAATTTATTCCTCTACTTTTCCCTTTTCTTATTCTGAGTTGCAAAGTAACCATGATTTCATTTTGAAGACACCTTAAGATCTTTTAATTTTAGATTAGAAAGTATTTCTTCCTTTTAATCCTTTTTAGAAATTAAAATAGCTTCTAGTTGTCAGGATATCTGTATTTTATGTTTTTCTTATTTCTTTATACTTTTGCTTGAAATGTATTTTCGCATTTTTTAAAAATATTTCTTTTCTTTCTCTACCCTCCCTACTGTCTTTTCTTTTCTTTCTTTTTCCATGTCAGGGTTAAACCCTTGACTAGATAAGTGCTCTGCCACCGACCTATGCCTCTAGCCCCCAGGTTTTTGAGAAAGGGGTCTCCCTGTGTAGCCCAAGGCTGGCCTCAAACTCATAATCTTTCCGTCTTGTTCCTTCTTCCTAAGGCTGGGGTTCCAGGCAGGTACCACCAGGCCCAATTAGGACCTTTAATTTCTTCATCATCTTTAAGCTAATATTTTCTTTTTCTTTTTTATTGGCATTTGAACTGTCAGCAAAGTGAGGTGCACGAAGTTGAAAGGGAGAAAATACAACACATACAAGAGGAGACAAACCTTTTTCTTATAGCTGGTTATTTCCTAGAATTTTTAGTGTAAAAGTCCCTAGTAACAGAGTTGTAAAGGGTTTCATACAGTAAATGTTTTCTATACCTTGAGTTCAGAGTTTTACTGGAATTTATCCAGAAGGTTCCAGAAATTCACAGGCAAAAGTTTCCAGGAAAATAGTGATTCCATTTGTGCAAATATTTAAATCACATTGGACCCATGTCTTCTAACATAGTGGATGGTCCCCTGGGCATTGCATATTGTAAACTTTATGGCCATTTATTTATCTCACTAGTATTTCTTGATACTCTCTATCAGATATGTGGGTATATATTAGAGATGCAATGAGTGATAAAAGATGATGTAGACTCGGTGTTCACTCAGGCTATAATACAGGGGCATCTAAAAGCAAACATTGACAATGTTGTTACTGCTAACAAGTTCCGACTGGTTGCTACAGGCTCCATATTCTGCTAAGTACCTTAGAGAGATGATCTGACAGGTGCTTTGAATCCTCATAGAAGGAAAAGCAAATTCTGATCTACAGGATCAAAAAAAGCCTGCAGGAAAAGATGATTATGTGAAGTCTGAGATGGATAGGAATTTGAGGAAGGAGAGGTCAGAGGCTGGGCAGAGTGGTCCACATGGTAAGCTTGGGTTCACATGGGTTCCCTGAGGGACTTAATGAGGCTCAGACATGGAGGAATGTGATGTATAAGGCCAGAGAAGAAAGGATTAGAACCTTCTGGTGCCTGTTAAGGAGGTGAGGGTTCACCCCAAGAGCACTGGTATCCATGGAAGAAATTAAAGTAGGGGAGTGAGACACACAGACTTGGGTTTAGAAGGCTGCTTCCTGCTGCAGGCAGAGAACCATCAAGAGTAGTGAAGACCAGTGCGGCAGTTCATGCTGGAGTTAAGTAGCAGAGGTGAGAAAGGGTGGAGTAAGGGAGAAGATGTCCAAGTGGGTGAACTAACAAACCCTGGCTCTAGCTGAGCTCTGGACACGGAGGAAGGAGTCAGAGGCGAACACCCAGATTCCAGGGCCACCACGGTGGTCCATGCTAACTACCGAAGCCAAGGCCACAGTATTAGGGTCTCATTATTCTACCACATGCTCTCCTTAATCAGTATGAAAGGCAGGGATGGCTTCCCATTCTGGAGGATCAAGATGGCACTCTGAGCTCATGCCCCAACACAAAGCTAAAATAAATGTCAAGTCTTCAGTCTATGTTCTCATGAAAAATGGTGAAATGGGCCCAAGGCCTTTAAGAACAAGACCTCAAGAGTTTAAGAGGGAAGCTTCCTTGGTTAAGTGGCCAGGCATTTCAAACACTTCAGCTTATGTGACAGTGCAGATTGGCCTCATAATACTTTCTTGGCTTCTGTTTCTCCTTAGTCTAAAGCAGTGGTTCTCAACCTTCCTAATGCTGTGACGCCTTAATACAGTTCCTCATACTGTAGTGACCCCCAGTCATGAAATTATTTTCATTGCTTCTTTATAACTGTAATTTTGCTATTGTTATGAATCATAATGTAAACATCTGATATGCAGAATATATATGCAACCCCTGTGAGAGGGTTTTGACCCCCCCAAAGGGGTCATGATTCACAGATTGAGAACCATTGGTCTAAAGCAAGTTGCTTAATCTAGTGACAGCATACCTTGGTGATATGGAATGAATCATAGTCGATGGAAAATAGGCGCTAGATGTAATCAGGAATTTTAAAAAGTCACTTTTGTGTGCATTTTAGGGTCCCCAAGCTGGGACTTTTCTAGATTCAGAACCATTGCCCCCTCTATGAAATGCGAAAGGACAGTTTGCTTTTCTTTCACTGGCTACAGTGAGTGTACACAATTCTAAAGTTCTCTACAAGGCCAGTGATACTTGAATAGAACCGACAACCACAGACAGAAAGCAAGCATTAGCAGAGTTCTTGTCCTTAGAGAGTGATCAACAGCTCTGTGTGCCTTAGAAGGGGGTGACTATAGGGACTAAGGAGATGGTAAAGTGTCTGTGCTGCAAGCATGAGGATCTGAGTTCGATTCCTCGGGACCCATGTAAGAAAGCTAGGTGTTGGTAGCATGTGTCTGTCATCCCAGTGCTGGAAAGGTAGGGATAAGAGGAGCCTTGGAACTTGCTGGCTAGCTAGGCTAATGGACTCAGTGAGTTTCAGGTTCAGTGAGACACTCTGTCTTAATAAACAAGGTAGAGAGTGATTGGAGAAGACATCCAGTGTTGACTTCTGGCTTCCAGAAACACACGTTGTGCATATGCACCTACATACACGCATGCACACATCCACACAAGCAATGCGCGCGCACACACACACACACACACACACACACACACACACACACACACACTCTTTCTCTGTCTCTTTCCATATACACATTCATATGGCCCCCCAACACACGAAAAAGAACACACATGCATTCATGAATATCACCCTCTCCCCCAAAGTAAGTTAACTCTACTGATCAGTGTTCCCAGGAAAACTGGGTTTATAGCTGTTGTACTAGTTTAGTTATTAATATGTCTCCTTGCATTCTCCAGAGTGCTCCAGGATGGACTCTTAAGATCATTCACCATTCCAGCTCGACCACTCAACTGACCGGTGAAGTCTTTACCAGTTTTTACAACATCACTGCCACTGGCTCATTTCACAAGTAGAGAGAATGAGAGTCCTAAAAGTTAATTAATTAAGGTCATGTGACAAATTGGTAAGGGAAGCAGGTTCTCCCTGCTCACACCCCCTCATGTGCTAGGCCCCCATCATACTGTGGTAGGATGCCTGCCGCCTGCAGGGCCACTCAGCAAATGCTGTTCCTATCTTCTGCAATGCACTCACCTGGCTCAGGGTCACTCATCCTTTAGTGTCATCTGAGCCAACACTGACAATTCTGGGATACTCTATCAGACACCCCAAGTGTTGGTGTTCTTACAGGACTGCCCTCTATATAACGTGTGCATAGTCATTCTCTGCCTATCTATTAGGAACCTGTGCCGCCCTGCTGTAGTGACTGGGACAAAACTCTAATCTTTGTACAGAGGTCAGGAAGGAAGTAGGCAGATAAGTAATAGAGTTGCATGCTCACTTACAAAGATGCTCAGCCCCATAATTACTTTTCCATAAAGTCTCCATTCAGAGTTACTGAGAACTGGTACCATGCCGCTTTATTCTTCACGACATTCATTTCGGCATGAGACAGTCCTGCACAGAGACTGCGACAAGAGCCTTCAGTTTGCCTCTTAGGGGATCCTCCTGGTCATGATTTCCTGGTCTGTCAGGGCTTCATGAAGAGCAGTCCTTCCAGTGAATCTGAGCTAGCCCAAGGCATGTAAATACAAGATGAGACAGAAGAAGCAATGGAGTGAGGGGCAGCCCTGCCTTGCAGATCCCTGGAACCAGGCAGCTAATGATTTAATTGAAAGTTAATTGGTTAGCACACCAGGCCTGTTAGGATGACTACAATCAAAAGCAGAAACTAGCAGTGGTTGGCTAGGATGAAGAGTGATTAGAACAGCGTGGCATCATTGGTGGGAATGCAAAGTGGCCCAACAGCTATGAGAGACATTGCAGTGGTTTCCTTATACTTCTCAAATATGTGCAGAATTGCCGGAAGACTCAGAAATTCCCAAAAGGAAGTAGCAGCAACATCTTAAACATGCTTGCACATCTACTCTGACAGTTAACACTTGATTGTCAATTCGACGGGATGCAGAATCATCTAGAAGACAAATCTCTGGCATTTCCAGGGATGTTGAATGGAGGAGGGATGAACTGAATGTATGCAGCACCAGCCTATGGGCGGAGTCCCAGAATGAACAAAATGTGAAAGAGAGTGAGGCATCAGCACCCATCACTCTCTGCTTCCTGACTGTGGATGCAAATGACCACTCACCTCTTGCTCTGTGCTCTATTGCCAACCCCTTCCTGACATGATGAACCATACCTTCAAGCCACGAGCCAAAATAAGCTCTTCCTTCTTCAAATTGCTTTTGACAGATACTTTGTCATAGCAACAAGAAAGGGTTAATACACCATCTTCTTGCAGCACTATCTACAACAATCCAAGGTGGGAGCAACAGATCCGACCCTCAACTGATTAATAGCTAAGCAACTGTGGCATAGGCCCACACTGAAACATTCAGTCTTTCAAAACAGGAAGTGTTTAACATTTGTTGTAACATGGACAGAGAAGAGGAGTGAATAAGCTAAGTGAAAACAGCCAGCCAATAAAAGACTTATTCTTTTATGAATCCCCTTAGAGAAGGTACCTAGACAAGGACAGCAAGTGGAACTGTGGTTCCCAGGAGCTGCAAAGTGGGGGATGGGGAGTTAAGTGTTCTGTGTATAGTTTTCTAAGATGACAAGTACTCCATGGGGCTGGTTTAGAGCGAGAGTTCAGTGGATAAGAAGCTTCCTCTGACAGTGTGAGACCTGAGTTCCTATCCCCAGGACCCACTTCAAAAGCCAGAACAACTCTATGCTCTCCTCAGCATCGGGGGGCAGAGTGTGGCAACAGGGAGATTCCCAGAACCCACAAGGCCACCCAGCCTCGACCAAAGATTGAGCTTTTTGTTCAGTGAAAGACCTTGTCTCAAGGCCATTGAGAATAGCACCCATGTCTTGCTCTGGCTTCCACATGCATGAGAAAGGGTGCACGGATACACAGTCTGTGTGTGTGTGTGTACACCACATGCAAACACATCCCATACACACAAAAGATGGATGGGCTTAATGGATGCAAGTGATGAGCATACAATGCTGTCGCATCTTACACTCAAAAGTGGTTAAGAGGGGGACTGGAGAGATGGCTGGGCGGTTAAGAGCACTTACTGCTCCTTCAGAGGACCCTTCTTCAGTCCTGGCACCCACATGGCAGCTCACAATCTGTAACTCCCGTCCCAGGTGATCAGACACCTGCTCTGGCCAGCATGTGGTACACAGACACGCATGCAGACAAAACACTCATACACATAAAATAAAATCAAATAAATCCTTTGTAAGAGGTTAAGATGGTCAACTTTATGTGCATTTTTTCAATTGTCAGGTGGCCTGACATGCAGTTTATAGCTGGGCTTAGTGGTCAGTCAAACCTGACTCTACCTCTTACAAGTTATATAACCTAGGCACATGACTCAGCTCTCCTGAGCCTCAGTTTCCTTTCCTGAAAAATGAGAATAAAAATACCTAATTATAAGGGATTTTATGAAGATGAAATAAGATAATTTATAATAAGCATAAATCATAAATAATGAAGCTCCTTCACTGCTTTTGTTTTGTTTTGTTAGGAGATGTCTTGTATCTCAGGATGGCCTTGAACTCACTATGCAGCCAAGGACAACTTTGAGATTCTAATCTTCTGTCTTCCACCTCTGGAGTGCTGGGATTACAGGCATGCAGTACTATGGTGCATGGAGCCCCAGGCTTCCTGCATGCCAGGTAGGAGCTCCACCAACTGAGCCACATCCCTTGCCTGAACTCTGTTGCTTTTGTTTGTTCTGGTTGTGATTCAAAAGCTAACACATTCTAGCGACCTATAGAAGGATGTGCTGCCAACACAAGGACCTTAATTAAATGACAATTTAATCCCAGAACAGAAATCTATGATTCTAGACTCAGGTGAAATAGTTCAGACTTCTGAGACCATGGGCTTTCAGAATAGGTTGAGATGACATGGTAATCAGAATCTGACTGTGTACAAATGTCTGGCAGGTTAAGATGAAAGACGGCTCTAACCTTGCCAGGAAAGAGCTTTGAACTCACCTTTTCTGGCTCTACATCATGTGCTTCTGTAAACCTCTCATGACTTCTGTATTAACTGCTGGAATAGATTTGAACAGGCTAGACGGGCTGCAAGGACGCTTAGAAAGGAGATGCTGGAAGTCTTCCAATAATGACTGGGGCCAGGAAGAGTGAGCTTCAGTTAGAAATGGGATACCAACGTCACACCTCCTTTCCACAAGGCTCGGAGGCCATCATGGTACAGGGGACAGAAAGACTGTACGACTCGCAGGATAGGACAACCAGGGCAAAGCCAGTCTTCAGAACATAACAGAATTGCTACTCTAGTAACCTCACAGGAACTCTGGCTGTCAGGACAAGATCTGCACAAGGTGAAGTCGGTGCAGGACATTCCAGCAAGGAAGAAGAGGAGGTCACCAGTCCCTGCCCCCATCTAAGGAGCTATCGGCAAATTATGGCCCGAAGGGGAATGGGGACCAGTTTTCTTTCAAGTTGTGACCCTTAGTAGGTTATTTAAAAAACACGGGTTGAGCAGGTTATATTTAGGAATATATATGTTTACACATATATACATGCAATAACAATTACTGAAAAAAACGACCACAAATTTGAAGGAGAGTGAGAAGGGATACATGAGAGGGTTTGGGGGGGGGGATGAAGCAGAGGGAGAAATATTTTAATTATATTATAATCTCAAAAATAAAACAAGGAATACACAAAGTTGAGGGGACTGGGGGATTAGTATGGGAGTGGCTGGGGAGGAGCAGGGGCAAATATGATCAGAATACATAGCAAGGATGTGAAATTCTCCAAGAACTAGTAAGAATAGTATATTAGATAGACTGAACGAACTTAATGCAATCTTATGCTACTATAAGACTAACCTAGCTACTTTTAATTACAAATTTAATTTGGGCGTGTGTGTGTGTGTGTGTGTGTGTGTGTGTGTGTGTGTGTGTGTGTACATGTATTCCTGACATCTGTGTCATAGACATTTTTCAATGTATAATAAAAATATCACTTGAGGTCAGGAGTTGTGGCGTTCACCTGAAATCCCAACACTTAGGAGGTAGAAGCAGGAGGATCAAGTGTTTGAAGGTCATTACATAGTGAGTTTGAAGCCAATCTGAGCTACATGAGACCCTGTCTCAAAACAATGTGTCATATTTAAATTGATTTAGAGGGAATTATTTTTGAAAATTAAATATTTAGTCCAATAAAAAATAAATCCCCTGAAGTCAAATACAAATTTATTAGCAAGCTGTCACATTTGGTTAATATTTGAGCAACATTCATGGGGCTAACAACATAATCAAAACATTAAATACATTAAAAATAGAGGTTCTAATTAATTCTGATTTCTATTTCAAAGAGAGGCAAATGCACCATAATTAATACTGCATTAGAAGGAGTACTTCCAGTCCCTGAAATGATAGCCTTAGACCAGAAGCCCAAATTCCTGAAAGGAAATCCTGGGTCCTGACCCCAGGGACATCATTATCCAGAACTCTGGTCTTTTCCACAGATGAGAGAAGGGATTATGTCATACTAGAATGAGAAATCTTTTTAGAAATGAGCAAAGGCCAAAGCTCTCTATTTCAGAGAGCTTCCAAGGCCTGCTGTGAATTAAAGAAGTACAGAGGAGTGTTGAGAAAGATCTTTGGGATTTTATAAAAGCTAGGTTTGAATCAGTGAACAGCATCCTTGTAAGCCTTGGGAAAAAATACAGAACAGTTGCACTGTGTGGCTACACATATTGTACATAGAGGCTCACTGTGTGGGTATACATATAATGTACATAGAGGCTCACTGTGTGGGCACACATATAATGTACATAGAGGCTCACTGTGTGGGGACACATAGTGTCCACAGAGGCTCACTGTGTGGGGACACATAGTGTCCATAAAGGCTCACTGTGTGGGGACACATAGTGTCCATAGAGGCTCACTGTGTGGGGACACATAGTGTCCATAGAGGCTTACTGTGTGGGGACACATATAATGTACATAGAGGCTCACTGTGTGGGGACACATAGTGTCCATACAGGCTCACTGTGTGGGGACACATAGTGTCCATAGAGGCTCACTGTGTGGGGACACATAGTGTCCATAGAGGCTCACTGTGTGGGGACACATATAATATCCATAGAGGCTCACTGTGTGGGGACACATAGTGTCCATAGAGGCTCACTGTGTGGGGACACAGAGTGTCCATAGAGGCTCACTGTGTGGGGACACATATAATATCCATAGAGGCTCACTGTGTGGGGACACATAGTGTCCATAGAGGCTCACTGTGTGGGGACACATAGTGTCCATAGAGGCTCACTGTGTGGGGACACAAAGTGTACATAGAGGCTCACTGTGTGGGGACACATATAATGTACAGAGAGGCTCACTGTGTGGGGACACAGAGTGTCCATAGAGGCTCACTGTGTGGGGACACATATAATGTACATAGAGGCTCACTGTGTGGGGACACAGAGTGTCCATAGAGGCTCACTGTGTGGGCACACATATAATGTACATAGAGGCTCACTGTGTGGGTACACAGAGTGTCCATAGAGGCTCACTGTGTGGGTACACATATAATGTACATAGAGGCTCACTGTGTGGGGACACATAGTGTCCATAGAGGCTCACTGTGTGGGGACACATAGTGTCCATAGAGGCTCACTGTGTGGGTACACATATAATGTACATAGAGGCTCACTGTGTGGGGACACAGAGTGTCCAGAGGCCCTGCTGTAGTAGATAGTGCTGGTGAAAGAACAGGTGTTGGGATTTTGCCCGGAAGTCAGTGCCCTCCTGAGCCACCACAGCAGAAGGCAATGGAAGAGTGAGCCAGACAAAACATCAGGCAACAGGGATCTTCCCAAGAACTTGGCATTTTCAAGTGTGGATGACAATCATGGGACTCGGAATTAAAAACTACTGATGCTGGAAAGGTTCCCCTCGGGACAGGCAGTAAGAGTGGCTAAGAGGAAGAAAAAAGCAACAGTGATAAACCCTGAAACAAAACCCCTTCATTTAGATTGAATCGTTCAACTTGCAGGGCACTGTGCAGGTTTCGCATCGTCCTAGGCTACATCGTCAAATATGTGTTCATTCAATCAGCCCCAGAAACAGCCTAACGAGAGCTCTCTGTGGTGGACACCTGCCTCAAACAATGGCACTCATCTCTGAGGGATTTTAAACAGCTGTGCATAAACTTCAAAAGTAATTTGCAACCAAATTAGTAAATGTCAGCCTTCTTCCCACAAGACACAGCATTTTCTTTAAAGAGACGAAGCATCCGCAGTCGGCCTACCATTTTACACATTATCAAAGAGAGGTTGGGGGGGGGGGCGGTGAAGATGGTGATTCACAAGGTTGGGGTGTGGAGTGGGGTGAGGCGCTTAAGATCCCAGGCAATCAAACAACCCCCAGAGAGGAAAGGAGCAGTGGTGGGCATGGCGTCTCAGGGAAATGAAACAAAGGAAAACGTGTGGAGCCACCAAGGGCGTGCTTTCTTGACGCCCGAGTCCTGAGACTTGAAATTCTCTTTGCTAAATCGAAGGGACAAATTAGCAGAAGCTAAGAGGGCCAAGCAGACTCCCCCGATCTTGTCTGAGGTTCATCACACAGTTCCACAGTCTCGGTGTGTGTGTTCTCCAAAGGCACCTGCAGCTTGAAGGACTGGGGCTTGGCCACAAATGGTCCATTTTTCCCACTGACAGCCCGAGGGCCCAGTCTCGTTCTCTCCACCCTCCCATCTCCACACATGCACAGTTGTGCCACTACTGAATAATCTTTTATTAGCACCACGTCCAGCTACATAGTTGCAGGACAAGCCAGAGGACAGGGCAGCCCTGTGACTCTCTCCTTGCACAAAACACCAGATTCACAAGGCTCAGCCAGACATCAAGACCTCTCTTCATGCCCACAGGGAGTCACTAAAGTCACCCGTTGCACATTTGATAATTCTGGCTCTTCAAACTCCAGTGGAACAAAGAGGCGACATGTAACAAACTATATTTTGTTAACATGTGGCCCTCAAGGCTGGAAAACAATCTCTTTCTCAAGGTTATTCACTCTCAAGGAGTGAATATCCCAACTTAAAAAAAAAAAAAAAAACAAACTTAAACCCACCCCTGGCCCTTGGGAAAAAAAAAGCAAAAACAAAACAAAAACAAACAAAACTAATCTAGTGCTTCAACAAAATCCCAGAAAACGAGGTATGCTCTCTGGATCGGTCGCTAGCTCAAACAAACAAACAAACAAAAAAAAAAAACACTTCTTAAAAGAATATGTTTTTGTTTGCTTGTTTGTTTTCGGAGGACATAAAGTTACCACTGTTTTCCTTTCCCTTACCTGCCTTTCCTCAGGCGCTAAGGAAGAGCAGCAGGAAGAAGGAAGTGCCCCTCCATCCCTGACCCTAGCCTCTCCACCTGGTCAAGGTCGCCAGCACACAAGAAACCAAGGACGGGGGGAGCCCCAAAGTTTGCTTTTTTTTCGATTTCGTTCTCACCCCTGCTTACCCCCGACAGCTCTCTGCCCTTTTCTGGAACAGTTGCAAGGGACACTCGGGTGGCCCTTCGGAGCCCCAGTCCTTGGCACTTGCAGCCCGCTCTCTCCTCGGTGGTGACTCGGGGCCCCGGGTCCTACCTGGTGTCGCGGCCACGGTCCCAGCGCAGCGCCGCTGTTGCTCCGATGGCGGGGATTGGCGCGGGCGGGCCTGGCGACCCGTGGGTGCTCCCGGCGGGCGGCACCGGCCAGAGGGCGCTCGCCACGCCGGCTCAGGGACGCGCGCCTGGGTGCGTTCTGCGAGCGCTCTCTGCCTTTCTCCTGCTGGTCCTGTCCCCACCCTCCATCCTCACGCCTCACTGGCCACTTGTCGCTTCGCCGCGACTGGGACCCGGAGGCTGCGGGAGGCCTGGAAGGTACAGTCCCCCGGCCGGGAGCGACGCTTGCAGCCTCAGCAGCCCGAGTGCCAGGAAGGGGGGCGCGAGAGCAGTCTCTTCTCACTGAACTGAAAGACCGTAAATGAGCCGCCAGTGGGAAGGGCTAAGGTCACTGTAGAAAGAATTGTTTTATTTAATCCCTTTTACATCACAAAGGACTGACAAGCATTGCTTCGTTTGGTTTGCTTTTTAATTACCCACGGAGCGTGTTTGGGCACAGCTTTGTCTTGGGATAGAGGCTTCTATCATTGTGATTACATCTCATCTTTGATTTCGATGTTTTGGACTGCTGTAGACTTCACGGCTCTCCCGCAGCAATTTGGGGCCCCTACGGTGTCCTTGTCTTCTAGTTTTTACACCATGTTGCTAATTTCCATGATGATCATAAAAAAGTATTGATAATAAGGGGTGGTGGGTTTTCCCATATTCGATAGAATTACATTTTTATTGCTGTAGTAGAGAGAGACCAGACCAGATTAGTATGAGAAGTTAAGTAGTAATCCATTTCTTCTCCCCACCCCTTCTCCCAGTTCTCCTCAGTCAGTAGGCTTCGATTACTGACATACAGAACGCCATCTTTAAATGACCCCAAGATATGGACAGTTTCATCTTGTCTACAAATGAAACACTGAGCAACCTGGAAGTGCTTGGTGACTTGATCATTTGGGGCCTTGCTAAGAAACCACCTATGGGGACTCTTTCCTCTAATGTAGATGAACCCATCAAAGCCAATGCACACATTTTTTCAAGGATACAAAAATATTTGGTCAAAATTGACCCACTTTGCCATTTGTTGATACCTAAGCATGGAACTGGCCCACAAGTCAGGATCTTACCCTACGGAGGCTGCACTTCCAGCCCTGAGGTACAACGGCACTGTTTCCTCAGGGCACCGTCAGAGTCTGGCACATAGTAGGCCTTCATTATGTTTTGGCTGTTACATTTGGCAGAAAAGTGTGTCATGCCCGGGAACAAGGTCACACAGCTAGAAGAATGGCCCCCACTTCAGCCCATGTCTGTGTCTGTAACCACCGAGGATTCTCTCTTTTAAAGGCAGTTTGCCTGGCTTCTCCAGCCAGCCTTCAGTGGAACCTGTTGGGTCGGGAGAAATGGCAGAGTGGTCACCCAGCTGTGCTTAGAAGACAGGAAACATCTGGTTCTCCAAGACTGTTTCTCACTGAGTGTTTTAGGAGATTACATACATGCAGGGCCTCAGAGAAGTTCTTATGTCTTCTTATTAATCTTTAAAACACTTATACTTCTGAGGATTAGACTCAGAGCCTTGCTGATGTCAGGCAAGCACCCTACCACTGAACCCAGCCTCATTCTATACATCAGTGTTATACCCCCAGCCTCATACTATACTTCTATACAACTATATATTTAGCTGCTTTTAAAAGGTTACAAAGGATAATGAGGTTGGCAGTATAGTAAATATTTATATATAGTAGGTACTATGGGGGGCAGATTTAGATACATTGTTTATTTTATCTTCATAATTTAATGAAGGAATTAACATCACCACTATCATCATCTCCACTTAACATATGAAAATAATGATGTTTTGAAATATTATATAGTATACCCAGGATTATACAATTTAGAAAGGATCAGAATCAGGATCCAACCCTTGAGCAATCTTTAGCATCCCTTAAACATGGTTGAAAATGACCTCCATCCCCACAGCACTGATTTTAGTATTTGTCTTCCATCTCTGCAGAACATCTGGGTTTGGAAGACCTGTGATATTCTAATGTCCTATAATCATAGAGCTCATCAACAGAAGTTCATTATCCTGAAAGCTGGATCTTCTGAGATAATACTCTCTCATATATCTTAGGAAAAGAATAAGTTTATTTTGGCCTTAAAAGTGTTTTTAAAACAAAAACAAGTGACTGTATTCTTGGTCTGTGTCAGGTAGGGTGGAAACTTGCAGACTGTTTGACCTCTATATGCTGAAGGACCAACTCTCTGCCCAGGCTTCAGAGTTTTTCTTTCTGTCAGACATTGTCTCCTTTGATTCAGAGCACACAGCTGATGCTCAGAATTCTCCACACCTTTGTTTCCTGGAAGAGGAAATGGCATTTCCGGGAGAGGATGGTGTGTGGGTGGCTAGATTCTACCCATTGTGTTAAAAACACCCCAACTTTCAGTTGTGTGTTTCTTTTCTCCTTCAGTGTCCGCCCTAAAGTTTCCCAGAATTGCATTGAGTACAGAATGAAGGTAGTTGCTTCATTCCAGCAGGAAAAGATGCGGTTCTGCCTCTGGACCCTGAGAGCTAAGGAATGAGGGATTCTGGAGTGACTTCTTCCTGGACCTGGTGCAACCTGGAATGTGGAAAAGAACCCAGGCATCACTTTGCTTTTCTCTTGGATTTAGTTGATGACTAAGGCTTCATCTCCTATGGAAACCACCTCTTGCATTTTCTGTGGGATTAGCTTTCCATATGGGATTCAGAATAGAGAGTACAAACAACATGCCCTAGGTTGAGCCTCAGTTTGAAGAACAGTGCTGTTTCTTGGAGAAGGAGGATGTGGCAAACACAGATAACTCAAGGACTGTGTCATGAAACAAGGACATTTTTCTCTACAGAAAACCACCACGTGAAGGACATCAATCCGGATGATTTTGTGAGGACTTTGGCATCCAGACATCCTCTTTTCAAAGCCCGGCAGAGACTGTTTGCAAAGTGGCCCTCCTTAGTTCTCTGAAAGAATTAAGAGGATGATGAACTACTTTAACCAAAGACTCAAGTAACATGTGAAAGCTCGTGTAAATTTATTCAGAAAGTGGGAAAGTTATGGATAGGTAAAAGTGACAGAGACATAAACAAAATTGGGCATTTTAAACTCAGAACATGGCCAAGTGCTGTTTTTCTTTTTAAATTTACTGTACAGTCTGAACTGAAATTGTATTTATTTATTATTTATTTATTTTACCAAAAGAGATCTTTAAACCTGGAAGCAAAAATTGAAGTTTGTTGGGAGTAACTAAATGGAGTTTATTTATTTGCTTAAGTTTGTTTGATTCTTGAGACTGGGTGTCATGAGGCCCTGCCTGGCCCCAGACTTGTTACATAGCTGAGGATAACCTTGAACTTCTGATCCTTTTGCCTGTGAATTCCCAAGTGCCGAGTCTATAAGCTGGCATCACCAGTTGCTGTGATAATGAGGTTGCTGTCAGCTTTACAGACTGTAACTTGGAACAGTGAACAATGAAGGTGATTTAATCTACGACAATAAAAAAAAAGTGGTTATATTTGTAAAAGTTTCATTATTTGGATATTTATTCATTCTACATGCTTAGTGATATTGAAGGACTTCATAATCATGGGCAAGGTAAGGCGGGTAGGTATTATTTCTCCATTTAAGAAAAAATATGATAGTCATGAGGAACTGTTAACTAATGCTGACGGTTCCTTTCCTACGTATGTCCGGGCATGGGGTCCTGTAAAAAGCCCCTGAAATGTGTAATGTCCTCTGTATTTTATAGATAATACAGTGCATCTGTGGAGTCTAAACAGATAACTCCACAAGTTCATAGAGCCAATAATTTATAAGATAGATCTGGTCAACTTGACCCTCAAACTCGTGATAAACTCTCCATCATACCCACAGAAAAGAGACAAGTGTTGAAATTACATCCTGGCTTGGATCAGTAGAAGAATCATGTTCCAATGAATTCATGTTCCAGTGGATACTGGATACTGTGAAAGCGAAAGAATTCCCATCTACATAGATGGCTGATCTAGAAATTATCCTGTATCACACAGCTCAGTTTAATGAAACCATAGAAAATGAAACAGTGCCATTGTCTATAGTGCAAAATGTCTAGAAGGGATTACTTTCCCCCTGAAAATCAGTTAGCATATTACAAAGGAAGTTGAAATTGAACACAAAAAATGATTTTTTTAACAAGTGGAGGTATTACAAAACCATGATCCTGGCATTTTGTGTTAGATATAACATGAATGTCTGAGGTGGAGAGTCAGCGTACTGATGTAGACAACCTTGCTGACCTTATTCTGTGCTGCGGGTCAGTGGAAGATGCTCTGTTCCTGACGGCAGTTTAGTCCCCACTCTCTAAATGGTCCTTTCTGTGCCCCACATGGCAAACCTCATGACTGGTTGCTCATTTCGACTTGAAGTCACACATAAAATTATTTTATTTTCTTGCTTTTGCCCACTGCCTGTCACTATACATAGACTACAGACAGAAGAGGGAATGTCCTATGTCAGCCTGTGATCCAGAGAGGAAAGGTTTCATGTCCATTTTACTCATTACAAAAAATAGTTAGCCGAACGGTGGTGGCACACACCTTTAATCCCAACACTCGGGAGGCAGAGGCAGGCGAATCTCTGTGAGTTCGAGGCCAGCCTGGTCTACAAAGTGAGTTCCAGGAAAGGCGCAAAGCTACACAGAGAAATCCTGTCTCAAAAAAAACCCGAAAAAACAAAACAACAAAAAAAAGTAAGCCAACCAAGCATGGTGGCACAGGCTTTTAATCCCAGCACTTGGGAGGCAAAGGCAGGTGGATCTCTGTGAATCTGAGGCCAAGACTCGTCTATATAGTGCATTCTAGGACAGCCAGGGCTCTCAGAATTATGATAATAATAATAATAATAATAATAATAATAATAATAAAATCAATTCTGGATTTCCCAGCACACAAAAGCATACCGTGATAATAGAGGAAAAATGTGAAATGTGTAAGCAATCATATGAGCAGCTCAGCTCATATTTGTAAATTTATGCAACCTTAAAAACAATGAAAAGCAGATGAAAAGTCCTTTTATATGTCATGAGAACTCAATGCAGATCTGATGCTTGAAGATCAAAGATATCTAAAACCAGAAGAGATGTTTATTTTTCTAAATAGAACTCAAATGCCACATATTAATGCACAAATTCCCCTTTTCACGGGTTTGGTCTAAAGTCAGTGAAGGGGGTGTAAATATTACATCAGGATTTCAGAAGGATGATGGAGCAGCCAAAAATCTCTAACTCCGTGGTTCTTGACCTTCCTAATGTTGTGACCCTTTAACACAGTTCTCATGTTGTGGTGACCCCCACCATAAAATTATTTTCATCGCTACTTCCTAATTGTAATTTTGCTACTGTTATGAATAGTAACGTAAATAGCTGTGTCTTCCAATGGTCTTAGGGGACCCCTGTGAAAGGGGTGCCCGAGTCCCCAGAGGGGTCTGGACCCACAGGTTGAGGACTGCTGACTGAGCCGCTCCAGTCCCACAGCTGTGACTTGTTTGAAGCAGTTTCCACCGCAGGGGAGAGAAAACTGGTTCAAGTGCTTTCAGCTGGAAGGGAAGGTTCTAGTTCTGGACCGGAGCACTCACTGCTGACGTACCTGGTGAAGTAAATTGGGGGACTGCAAAACTTTGGAAGGGCTGTGAGGCCGGGGATTAAATCTTACACTTATAAAGTTTCTCTTCATAAAGAAATCAAGATTCTTTGAGAACCTTTGCATTATGTGATGTGACCTGCCCAGGGGGCTTAAACATCCTTAAAATTTTAACTCAAAAGAGCTAGTGGGTAAACTGAGTAAGGGGCACCAAGCCAGGATCCCTGCAGCTACCAAGTTTACACTTTCCCCCCACAGGAATATAGTCAGAACCTGAGATAAAAACAAAGAAAAACACACACACACACACACACACACACACACACACACACACACACACACACACACACACACTGAACTGAAGCAAAACCCGAGCTAAAAGCCAACCAACCAACCAATAAACACACACAATGAACTGAAGCCAGTCTTGAGTTTTTGGCCTTTTGCATGCTCCGTAGAGTGGCAACATAGTAAAAGAATTTTAAGGAATTATTATGTGTGTATTTGTTTCCCCAAACCTCTCTGCCATTATTTCCTTTTGCAGAAACACATGTTCTTTCTTCCTTGCCCCTGCATTTGGATAGAATGCAGGTCTCTTCCATGGTCCTACACTTAAATTATCCCACGTATTTCTGTGCTATGAGAGAAAATTCCAGCAATTTCATGCTCTACTTTGTAACCCCTTGGACACAGTGGGTGTATTATGCATACTATTCGGAGGGTGTGGAGAAAGTGGAATTCTCATGCAAATCATGAAAACTTACCAAAATGTTTTCACAACAGCCACTAACACAGAGCCTAAGATTAGCCAGTGACCCAGGCATGTTGTGGGTACACAAAACACAGAAGTGTGTCCATATGCACTTGTGAGGCTTGTGTGGTATGTTCACCACAGCACTGTTCAGAACCACCCCCAACTGGAAGCGATGCGAGTGCATCATAAAATTGTGGGATGTTGATCAGCAGTTAACACTAAGGAAGGACTGCGGTAGGCCACAGCCTGCAACAAGCCTGCAAATACAAGGAAAGGCAAGGTCAACAAGGATGCATTCTATGTGGGTTTATTTATTCGAATTCAAAAACAAGTTGGACCAATTCACACTGTGAGGTCAGAACTGTAGTTGTTACATTTGAGGAGGTGGGAGACAGAGGACCATCTGAGGAGATGGGAGGTGGAGGACCATTTGAGGAGATGGGAGGCAGAGGACCAGAGGACCATCTGAGGAGATGGGAGGTGGAGGACCATTTGAGGAGATGGGAGGTGGAGGACCCTTTAAGGACATGGGAGGTGGAGGACCATTTGAGGAGATGGGAGGTGGAGGACCATTTATTTGGGGAAATGGGAGGCAGAGAACCATCTGAGGAGATAGGAGGTGGAGGACCATTTGAGGAGATGGGAGGTGGAGGACCATCTGAGGAGATGGGAGGCAGAGGACCAGAGGACCATCTGAGGAGATGGAAGGTGGAGCCTAGGAAAGAAATTGCATGCTTATGGTGACTTTTTTTTTTTTTTAACGTACTTGTCACAGAGGATGGTCACTTTGTAAAGGTTCATTCATCTAGGTTTCTGTTTGTGATTTATGTACTGTGTATGCCTATTCAATAAACAGGATTTCTAGGGGCTGGGGAGATGGTTCAGCGAGTGAAATGCTTGCTGCATAAACATGAACCGTGCAACAGGATCCTAACACTCAGGTAAAGACCTGTGTGTGGCCCCGTGCATCTGCAGTTCCAGCACTGAGAGTGGAGGGAGGTGTGCTGGAACAGGAGGACCCCAGCTCACTGGCCAGCCAGTCTAGCCAACAGGTGGTGTCTAGGTTGAGTGAAGAGACCCTGTCCCAAAAAGTGATGAAGAGCAACAGAAGGTGCCACCTGCCATTGTATCTTTGGCTTCTACATACAGATATGTGTATATTCTCCCACATACAGGAAGAAGTCCAAATGCAAGCACTACACACACACACACACACACACATGCACACACATGCACACACACACAGGAGAGAGAGGGAGAGAGAGAGAGAGAGAGAGAGAGAGAGAGAAACATGTTAATTTTTCCTTCTCTCTGCTATTCACAATGCTAATGAGTCAAACTTAGCCCCAGCAGGATCTCAGTAGATCACTGAAACATTCTGCATAGTTTTGATCTGGTGGGAAAGAGTTCTACATGATGTTGCCTCTGGATCATTCTGACCCTCACTGCTAGGGTGCTAGACACTTAAGCCTCGGCCAGCCCTATAGGGCTTTCCCAACCCCTCTCCCTCTGTGTCTCCGCCCCCCCCCACCCCATTTGCTTGTGTTATCCTTCTGTCTTTTCCTCTGTCTTAACACTGTGCCTTGCACAGAACACATAATAAAAATGCAAAATTGCCCAATACCAAAGAAAGTTCAGGATATTTTGAATTCCACATTAGAGTCAGAGAACAAATGCCTCAAAGAATTAAAAAAAAAAAGGGGTGGGGGTGGGGAACTTATTCCAACTTGAGCAAAAGACTTCTCATGTCAGCTTCTAGTTGGAGCAAATCACAAAAAACCGCACAAAGGACAATTAGGCTCAGTGGTCATTCAGTACCATCATTTGGAGGGGTCATATCTGTAGCTGTGGCACAAAGAATAAAGCAGAAAAGGCCTTTTAGGAAAAGTAATGAGCTGGGTAGAGAGGTTTTAGGAAGATGAGTCTTGGAGATTGATAAAGCTACTTTAAAGAAGAATCAGATGACTAGAGTTCGCCAGCTTGTGTCCAAGATCCTTCAGCTGCTCTGACTTGTACTTCTTTTTGTAAAATACAGTATTTTTATTAACTTTGATATTTTCATACATGCATACAATGTGTTTTGATCATATCTAATTAACCCAAATCCTCCCTGTAATTCCACTGGGGTCTGCCTCACACCCAACCCGCCCCCCAACTTCATGTCCTTTTTGTTTTGTCTTGAGTATAACCCAATGAGTCCAATTAGCACTGCCCTTAGAGGCATGGGGTGGGGCTGTCTATTGCAGGGGGTGGGGCTGCCAGGAACCACACCCCTAAAGCAAACTGGCACTCTTAACAGATATTAATTGTCAATAGCTTTTCAATCAGGGGGAGGGTCCTGAGCCCCTGATGCTCCATGTGGGGATGACCCCTGACTTGATTGCATTTCTTTTTGGGAGGAATTAAAAGGGTTGCAAAGCTGCAGAGGGTTTGCTTCCCTCACATGCATAAAATAGCAAATCGCTATTCCTTCCTGTCTCCTTTTTTTTTTTTTTTTTTGACAGGGTTTCTCTTTGTAACAGTCCTGGCTGTCCTGGAACTCACTCTGTAGACCAGGCTGGCCTGGAACTCACTGAGATCTACCTGCCTCTGCCTCCCAAATGCTGGGATTAAAGGCTTGCACCACCACCACCTGGCTTGTCTTCTTATTTTTGTATTCTATTTTCTCCTCGCCGAGAACCATTTCATCACCAGTTTGGTTCCTTTTGTGACTAATGAGTGCCACCTATCTGGTAAGACAGGCCTTCTGTGATAGATGATAGTCTACTCAGACAAAACTGAGTTTCTCAAATTGCCCACTGCAGAATCAGTTGCTGTAATAAAAATCTCCCAAGAAGTAGGACTTGGGAGGAGGCTTCCTCAATAAAGTGCTGGTCATGTAAACATGCGGACCTGAGTTTGATCCATAGCGTCCACTTGAAAAAGCCAAGCATGGTGCTGTTCCCTTGTAATCCCAGTAGAGACAGGAGCATGCCTGGGCTCCCACTGGCTAGCCAGACTAGCTGAATGGTGAGCCCTAGATCCCAGGGAGAGACTGAGTCTCAAAACACAAGCTGGGTGGCTTTTGAGAAATGATACTGCAGGTCATCCTTTGGCCTCAACACCCGTGTACACATGTGAACATGCACACCCACACATGCACAAATACATGATACATACTTGAATACACACATGTATCCTCCATCTCACACACAAAAGGAATCTTTGTGTAGTAGCCACTCAAAGATGCTCTTCTGTATTGTGAGACCCCATTCCATCTCCTGGCTGTATGTTCAGCCTCTCTTGCTTCCACGTGTGACTTCTGAGACGCATGTGCTTTATTATAGTGAGCTGGCCATCACTGTATACCAGGGTGCTGAGCTAACATGTCATGTTGCTAAGGAAGACAGACATGGAGGGAGTTTCCAGGTTGTGCTTTTAGAAAAACACAAACCAAACTTGTTTAGTTTCTCATGTCCGAAGAGTCACCATTCACCTTCTTCATCACCACCAGGGGCCATCACCTTCCTCATCACCACCAGTCACCATCACCTTCCTCATCACCACCAGTCACCATCACCTTCCTCATCATCACCAGTCACCATTCACCTTCTTCATCACCACCAGTCACCATCACCTTCTTCATCACCACCAGTCACCATCACCTTCCTCATCACCACCAGGGGCTACACATCTGTGCAAAGACATGTCTCCATCCACGGGAGCAGTGTCTGCTGTGCTGAGGAGAGGCACACGAAGTGGTGTAACACTTGCCTGTTTCCATTGCTAATCCCGCAGGTGAGAACTGATTTAAGCAAAACAGACAGATGTTCCTAAGTAAATCTTACCTCCTCTCCCAGCTCTTCTGATGCTCTGTGCTCTACAAGGACAGAGCCGGGGCCAAACAGCTGGATCAACTAGTGGAGGGCTTCCCGTGCATGCATGAGGACTAAGTTTGGGTTTCCGGCACCCATGTAAACAGTCTGGCATGGTGGTGCCCATCGGTAATGAAACAGAATTAGGAGAATACCTGGGTCACGCTGGCCAGACAGCCTACCCAAATAAGTGAGTTCCAGGGTCAGTAAGAGACTCTGTCTCAAAAAATAAATAAAGTGGAAAATGACTGAGGAAGATACCCAGTGTATGTCCTCTGGTCTCTGTATGTACACAAACGCACATGCACCTGCAAGCACATGTGTACCAGCATGCACAGGTACACACACACACACACACACACACACACACACACACACACACACACCATTACAGAAAAATCTTTAAAATCCAAAATAATGGAAAACGGACACATATTTGTGCTTTTTTTCCCACTCTGGATAATGAAATATAATTTGTGTTCAGCTGAGGCTGACAGGCAAAAACGACATCTTCCCCCAGTCACCTCACAGCAGCAGAAAGGAAGATGTTTCCACTTGCAGTGACAGGCACCTTTGTAGCTGAAAGTCTTCCATTTCATTACTTGATTTAATGTTTTCACTGAAATGCATGTGGTTTTCAGACACAGGAAAGAAAACATGCCAGCCTGTGGTTGAACTTTCCACTAGAGAACAGACAAAGTGCAGCTCAGAACCAGTGCGGGTGGGGAGATCCTTTTTCTGCTTAAATGTGAAAACCCATGCGGGAAAAATTCCTCTCTTGAGAAGAATGCGGTGAATGGCTTCAGTTTTTGGAAGTTTGGGGAACGAGGTCTTATGGCATCTGGTACCATGATTGCATAGATTGTGGCCAGAGAACTGGTGTGCCTTCAAGGTCCTTTCCATTCCTTTTCTCTTCTCATTTGAATTCTGGGAAATCAGAAGATGGCATCTTTCTGGCTGACACTTCCCACCTCCCATCTACTCTAAATGTCTTACCAGCTCCCGCTTGAAGCAAATTGGCCTGTGAAAATGTCTTCCTCTGGTAGCATCTGACCTTCACAGCTATTTTCAATACCTGTTCCTCCGGTGTGACCTCTGTAGTTCATTTTATAGATGAAATGAATTGTTCAATAAATATTTACAATCTGTCAGCTGAATTTAAAGTACGACAATTTGGAATTTCATAGTCAACCAGAACTTAGGCACGGATGAAAAACATCATTTAAGTTTTCTGCTTGAAATGTAATTATCAAAAAACTCATGACACCGAGTGAGTTTTGTAGAAATTCTCTTGGTAAGTTAACTTTGGAAATACTTTTCACAGATAGTTGTGAAAAGTGTCTAACAGTACAGGGGTAGACAGACACCCGTGGCTGCGTCTCATGCACTTTTCCATCTGCCTGACCTGCAAGAGAAGAATGGTGACTTGCTTCGCTTCCTTCCGCTGCCTGGCTGGCCACAGTAAGGTAAGATTATAGTGAGGGACACTGTGTAGTGAACGGAGAGAGATTGCTGCCGGTGATGTACATATGTGAGTTCAGTTCAGAGAGATCGCCCCCAATGCACAGAGGAAGTCGGAGTGAGCCGGGCTGCCTCTCTCTCTCTCTCTCTCTCTCTCTCTCTCTCTCTCTCTCTCTCTCTCTCTCTCTCTCTCTCTCTCTTATCTAGGCAGGCGAGGTCTCATCAGCATGGATGTGGTAAACACATGTGCACAGCTGGGGTCTGTAAAATGTGTTTCTAGCAGCACTGGGTGTTATGGGAAGTGTTCTCCTGACTCCTTCCCACTGAAATCGGCCCTCAGTAGTGCAACAGCCAGAGCGACCCTATGCAAACCTCCATTTGGGTTTCTAGAGCTCCCTTCTCCCTAGGCAACCTGACCTAGCTCCTCTTCTGACTCATCTTCCTCACTCTGCGTGGGTCACACGAGCCACCTCACTCCTTGGCACGCCTAACAAACAGTAGTAGCCTAAGACATTTGTATAAGGCCTCCTTTAGGCCCTGGCCTCCTCAATTTCTCAGTGATGGTTTTATTACTATTTTGGGATACAGGCTGCTATCTCGAAAGCCTGAGTGATTATATAGTTAGGAATCGAATCCACGACTCTGGGCATGGTAGGCAAACACTCAACCACTGAACTATCTTGATAGAAACTTACTGTAATCCCAATACCATTTTTAAAATATAGTGTGACTTACTAGATTTACTTAAAATTGTAAGATTATTTTAACATTAACAATCAATCCATGCAAGTCATTATCAGAACTAGGAGAAAAAAATTATATACTCATTTCAAGAGACACAAAGAAACAGGACAAAACTTAGCTTAATTATAGAAAGATACTTGTTTAAATTTGATAAATAGTATCTAGAAAAACTGAGAGGCATCCTTCTCAATGAAAAAGCCTTGAAAAAGTTCACTAGTGGCATCAGGAACATGGTGAAAATACTTTTAATAGTCATTAACATTTTACTAGAAGTCCTTAGCCAGGAAACAGGGCAGGGAAGAAATAAATGTATAAGGAATGGTTAAGCAAATACATCTTGCTTGAGTTGTGAATATGATATATGTATGAAAAGACTAAAAACAATTTACAAGTAAGTTATAAGACTAGAAATTTGGGAAGTTTTTTTTTTAAACCAAAATGAACATAAAAATCAATAATATTAATACAATATCAATACTACCATCATAGCTAAAAGGTTGTCTTTAGAATACTATTGTAGTTGGAATAGAGACTGGCAAATTCTTTTTAAAATATATATATTTTAACTTTCTTTTTATTTATTTTTTGTGTCTTTCACATCATGCATCTCGATTTCATTTCCTGTCCCTTCATTTCCACCCTATGCCCTTTGCAAACCCCCCCCCCAATAAAATAAAATAAAAGTTAAGAGGAAAAAAAGGGAAGAAAGGAAAAATCTCATCATGGAAGCTGTAGTGTGACACACTAAGTCACACAGTAAATCCTTTATCAATATATCTTTACTTGCAAGTGTTTATTACAAAGAGTCATTGATCTGGTTCGAAGCCTCTGGTTTCTGCTACACCATCCTGGGCCCTTACTGGGACTCCTCTTGGATATCCTTTTTCTTCCCTACGTCATGGAGATCCTGCAGCTTTGGGTCTGCAGGACTGGCCCCTTCACATGCTCCAGCAGATCATAGACAGGGGTGGATATTGGGGTGGGCCAACTCATAACCCTGGTTCTGGGCCTGGGTAGTTGCAGGGTTGGTCAGCCCACCAGCTCTCCCCTGTCTTCCTTACCAGGGTGAGCTCTCCAGCATTGCCCTGGATAGCTCACCCCTTGCAGCGATGAGCAAGGGTTGAGGCCAGTTCTCCTGCTTTCAGGCCCTCGGGGTTGGCTCTCCCACACCCACACCTTCAGGGCCAGCTCTACTGTGTTGTCCAGGCGAGGTGCAGGGGCCACTCTCCCAAGTGCTGCAGCAGGTGAGGGGCAGGGACAGTTCTCCAGCTCTGATGACTTCAGGGCCAGCTCTCCCACCTGCCACAGATGGAGAGAGAGATGAGGAGAGGAAGGCTTCTCTTTCCTGTCCACACCATCATAAAGCAGATGAGGGGTGGGGCCAGATCTCTCATGCTCATGTTCTTGGGGTGGTTCACCCTCACCCGGGGTCAATAGGATCAGCGCTAGCTACTGTTCTACCCAGGTGAGGTGCTGGTAAGGGAGAGGGTCAGCTCCCTGGCCCACCACAGGAGGCAGGGGTAAGGGAGGAGGGCATCTTTCTCTTACCCTCTTCACCACACAGCAGATGAGGAGGATGTGGCCAGCTATCCCACTCTCACACCCTCAGGGCCAGCTCACCCACTCATTCATACCTCTGCCAACAAGGTCAGCTCTACTGTGCTGCCCAGGCAAGGAGCAGGGCCCATTTTCCTGAGTGTTGCAGCTGATAAGGGGGAGGGACAGCTTCCTTGTCTGTTGCAGGCATGAGGGGAAAGGGGTAAGGGGGGGCATCTCTCCCCTGCCCACACCGCTGCATGACGGATGAGTACTGGGGACAGCTCTCCCACACTCACTACTTTGGGGCTGGCTCACTCACATCTCTACTAACAGGTTTGGCTCTACTGTGCTGCCCCGGTGAGGTGCAGGGCCTGCTCTCCCGAGTGCTGCAGCTGGTGAGGGGCAGGGGCAGCTCTCCCACTCTTATAACCTCAGGGCTAGCTCTCCCACCTGCCTCAGGTGCGTGTGGGGGCATCTCTTCCCCATCCATGGCGCCATATCGCAGATGAGGGGTGGGGCCGAGACCTGCAAATTCTAATTAGTCTTCCTCTCCTTCTAAGTGTATAGTTAGACATGAACCACAAATTCATTTAAGTTAGGTTTAACTATATGTCTAAGTGAACAGAAGGAATCAGTACTAGGAATTCAATTTCTTTTTCTTTGTATTTGGATGTCACTGTTTATTACTAGTATTGCTGCAATGTGACACCTTTTGTTATTTACAGCCCCATCTTTCCTGTTACAAAGAAACCTCTATTATTTGCTGTTGCTGCTAACTGGCAGTGTAGGGCTCTGATCAGGTCTAGCAGTATTGGCTTTTAGTATCAACACAATCATTTTTCAGCAAAGCCAGATTTCAGAGATCGCCTTACTACCTGCTATGGTTTGAGTCTGAAATATTTTCCCCATGGACTCATGTGTTGAATGCTGTTCTCTGTGGATGGGGCTGTTTGATAGCTGTGTTCTAACCAAGATACTCATTAGTGACTTTTCCCACCATGTCTTTCTGGTTCTTATAGGAAGCCATAACACCTAGCGCTGTGACATGGGTATAATTAGTTCTCGGTAATTGCTAATACATTTTACACATAAATCAAGATTTTGTGAAGCCAGAATAATCATTACAAAAAAAGGAGTATAGATTCTAAAATAGAGGACTTAGGAATTTACCTTAGGGTTTTCCTAATCCATCTTGGGGCTGGTATGGTTATTTCTTCTTCTTCTTCTTCTTCTTCTTCTTCTTCTTCTTCTTCTTCTTCTTCTTCTTCTTCTTCTTCTTCTTCTCCTCCTCCTCCTCCTCCTCCTCCTCCTCCTCCTCCTCCTCCTCCTTCTTCTTCTTCCAAAAACCTTGCTGGCTTTCAGGCACGCACAGGTGGATGTATGTGTATACACTATACACATACACAAACACACTAGATTAAAAAAAGACTCCAATTTGGGGTTTGGGGGTTGGGGCGGGGGAGACACTGTTTAGCTTGTAACAAAAGGTCAATGGTTAGCTGTATACTGTTAAGTTCCTTGAGAGAGGCAGGGTGGATGTCTACAAAAAACATTCTAAGGGAAGCAAGGAGCAAACAGAATCTGGAAGAGTGGGTAGGCTTTCTCCCAGAAGAGAAATACAAACAAGCCATTTTAAGGAGAAGTAACAGCAGGAAGGGCTGCAAAAGTTCCTAATGTTTGTGGAAAGCGTGGAGGCCATCTCTTTGAGTGGAGCAGCAGATGGGATGCGGGAGACATGGGGTTACAGTAGCAGCCACAGCAGTCAGCTGTATGTGCATTGGAAGGAAACTGTAACCCCGGGGGGGATAGTCTGAATAATACTATTGCACTACCCTGGTAGCCCATTCCACCCAAAGGGGCTCTCTCTGGACTCATTTACTTTGCTTATTTGTTTGTTAAATTGCCGCCTATTCCTGCTGATGGGTTTGCAGAGGGATTCACACATGTTGCTGATATTTCCATCTTGGCTTTGAACAGTAACTGGTTTTTGCTTTTTATGAGAGAAATACTTGCTTGTACAGCAGCCTTTGAAGGAGACAGTATAAGGTCAAATATTTTTGTTGGATGCCTCAAGCTTCGGCTAGCAGTCATACCTCACTGTACACCTTTGCCTGGCCTTCTAACTGATGGAGACATGTTGACTATGGGCAACTATGGTAGATTTTTTTCTCTTCATACAAAAATAGTGCTTGAAACTAGAGCTATTACATTTCTGGTGTGTTTGTTTCCTTTGTTTTTATTTTTATCAATATAAAAAGTGACATCTGATAATGCCACTCTTAAATATTTTCTTAACTTATTCCAAAGATTTTATTCAATAGAAGCATCACCACGGTGCTATGAATGTCAACTTGTTATCGGATATTACAAATTTTCTAACTTATGAAGTTTGTATCTGTTGTATTACCTGCCTACAGAATCTAATTCAGTTTTAAAATATTTTTAAAGATTTATTTGTTTATTTATTTATTTTTTTGTGTGTGTGTGCATAGGAGGGTGCAGGAACCCACAGAGGCCAGAAAAGGGTGGCAGATACTTCAGAGCAAGAGAGGTACAGATGTGAGCTTCCTGAAATAGGTGCTGGAACTCAAACTCAGGGTCAGTACACTTTGTTTTTGAGACAGGGTCTCTAATTGGCCTGGAACTCTTGAAGCAGGTTCGTATGCCCTAAGTATCTATCTACCTCTGCCTCCACAGTGCTTTTTTAAAATGTAGATTCTGGGGGGTTAATTCAGGTTGACAAATTTTCAAGGCTTTACCAACTGAGCCACCTCCTCAGTCCCTGGATATTTTCTAACACCCATAAACTCCCCATATTTATCCACAGAGGTGAGACAATTCAAGTACTTCTTACTGTGGGTTAAGGAGAAACCAAGCAAAGCAAAAGCACTCACGTAGAGAGGGGGAGCAAATAGTTTCTGGTAGCGAGGGGACAGAGGGAAGACCTCAGAACAGCTCCTGTTTGTCACCACGTCACTAAGTCATGGCTTTCTTTGCTTATTTTAAAATGCAGAGACAGCCTGGTGATTTCAGTGTAGAAGAGCAGCACACAGCTTGAAAACACTCCAGGAAGTGGAAAAAGGTAAAGACAAGAGCTTGCTTAGCCAAGGGAGAGACCGTGCCAACACAGCCTTTGGGGCTTCTCTGCGATCACTGCCCTTCTGTCAATCAAAAGGCTCCAGATGCTTACCAGGAGCACTCCCGTCCCCTAACTCCATCACATATGTGCAGCCCAATTTAAATGTTTTATGATTTGATTTAAAATTAAATGATTATCTTTCACAAGTTCTCTCAGGGATTAATTGTACAGTCCTAGAAGTTAGAGGTAGACACGAACGAAAGCACCGTCTCCTAATTTGCAAATGCTAATTAATTTTGCATAACTAAGCATTACCCTGTGAAGACTGATGGAAATTTCATAAACTCCCCATTTTTCATGCAGCTGTGATCAGTGAGTATCCAGTAGTTGAGACAAACATAATTTGCATATGTAAACCCGGACAGCTCAAACAATGTCTTAATTGTTGTTATTTAAATGAGAAGTAAATAATTAGCATTTGCATAGCCAGCTAAGTTTTGTTAATTGTATGTATACAAATTCCACAAGGAAAACAATACATATATGGCCTCCACTTGCCAACTTCAACATCAGCCAGAGGCTTCTTTAAATGAGAAGCCAGTAGAGGAATTCTGTGGAAAAAAAACATTTCTCACTTTCTAGTGCTTGCAAATCTGGGTACAGGGTGGCAATCTTTGTCCTTCTCATTCTCAGATAAAATCCAATACGTTGTAGAAAAAAGGTAAAAGTGACTAGGAAGAAATTTGAAGATTAAAGAACGTTTTCGAAAATATTTTGGTGCTGGGTGTGAAGCCAGGGGCTTTGTGCACATTAAACACACCCCTTTCCACTGAGCTCCACATGCCCAGTTCTTCCACTCATTGATCCAAGTGATGTCTCTGCGGAGGCTGAACTGCCTCACTCACTTGCAAGACAGGGAACTGGTCCCAGTTCTTCTCATCACTGCAGGCTTGCCTGCCAAGAAGAATCCCAGGGTGCCCTGAGCTCACCAGTACAGCTGTTTGCTCTGAGTACTCTCGCTGCATGGTTTTCCAGATGGTTCTTTGATGGTATTTCATTCAGGAAACCTTGAGGGAGATGAGCCAACCACAAGGGTTGACTTCCTGATCCAGTGGCTGGAATGTTGAAGTTTATGTCTATGTGCTCTTGCAGTTCGGATCTTGGGTAAGAATGTAGGCTCTGCTGAGAACCGTTGGCATGAGGTCTGAATCTGGGGAAAGAATGGGTCTCCTTCATGTGATGATGAATCTTGGTAGAGGCTCTGGAACCAGCAGGTGTAGAGACAGCTTTTGTCCCTCTATCAGAAGTGCCCTGATGTCTGGTTGTAGGAGAAGATCACAGTCTTGACTGGTAGTACAATTTCAAAGTTGGTTCCTTCCATCTTCCTGGTGAGTCTAAAACTCATGGTTTACTTGCACGTGATGGAAGCCAAAGGACTACCTGAACTCCTTAGAAAGGATGCTTATCTCCCTGGGAACTGTTGTCTTAATAGTAACTGTTTCACACATTCTAAAGAAAGGGGGGGTTCAGGAATAACCTCTTCTGTGATTGCATTTGGAAGCAACATGGACATTTTACCTTCAGAACAAGACTTGTAATTTTTAATCCTGTCAGAAAGCTTCACGCTAAAAACAACAAAACATCAAACCCAATAAACACAGAATTCAATTTTTCTTGTTAGGAAACAATCAGGAGGGTTGGGGACATGGCCCAGTGGTGGAGTGCTTGCTGTGAAAGCATGAGACCCTTAGTTTGGATCCTCTGCACCTGTGCAAAAACCAAGTGTGGGCTGGGCGGTGGTGGCACACGTCTTTAATCCCAGCACTCGGGAGGCAGAGGCAGGCGGATCTCTGTGAGTTCAAGGCCAGCCTGGGCTACCAAGTGAGTTCCAGGAAAGGCGCAAAGCTACACAGAGAAACCCTGTCTCAAAAAAACAAAACAAAAAACAAAACAAAAAAACAAAAACAACAACAACAAAAAAACAAACAAACAAACAAAAAACCAAGTGTGATAGTATGCACTTGAAACCCCAGTGCAAGGGTTCAGGGACAAGGAACTCCCTGGGGCTCACTGGTTGCCCTTTCTAGTCAAAATAATGAACTCTAATTTCAGTGTGGCACCTTGTCTCAGAACATAAAGTGGAGAGAGATGTGGTTAGAGGAAGACATCCAGACTCAAACTTTGCCTCCGTGTGCATATACATAGATGAATGCATCTAATGCATCTATATACACATGCATATACACACATAGATACAGCATATACATGCAAAAATCACATAGAAGCATATCCCTGCATATACACATGTACAAAAGAAACAATCAGAGGACCAGACATTTGTGTGGATGTCCTCAAAAAACAAAACAAAACAAAACAAAACAAAACAAAACAAAAAACAAAACAACAGCAAGGCCCTAGCCACAGGGCTGACACAAATGAATTAGACAGAGTTGTGCTGGGTGTTACTGAGCCTAGGTCTAGATTGTCATTAGAAATGGGACAATTCTAGGGAAAAGACAAATGGATAAAGGAACACCACCACCACCACCCCCACCCCCCCCCACCCCACCCCACCCCCCCCCCCGCCATGTGTGGCTGTATGTAAAGCTCTCTCATGGATGGTCACTCACTACATCACAGCTCTTCTCGGACAACCATTCTCTCATTGTCTCCAGACACATGATTGCTCTATTCTAGGAAACTGTGGAGGCATATCCTAGCAGGTTTCAGTGGGCATGCAGAAAGTCCGACCGAGACTTGCAGGCTAATGGATAGCAAAATCTTGCCAGGGTATCAGGAGAGGCCGGGGGTAAGTATGGGTGAGAGTGGGTTCTGCAGGTCTGAGACCAGGAGATAGGAACATCAAAAGTTGTTAGCCCTCACCAGGGATCCTGGAATTTGGTGTGTTAGACAGAGAGAGGGTGGTTTTGAACCCTTGCTCAGAGTATCACCTAGAGCTTGGACTCTGGAGGCAGCAGTCCACAAAGGGCTGGGAGAACCGGGAGTCTTGGCTTGAAGTAGAATAAGGGTGAAAAGCACTCAGGAGATTCTAACAGCTCAGTAACAGTGGAGAGTAGTGTAGAGAATCTTGGCCTTGACCCAGCTATGTCTAGATAAACTGGAAATTTGCCCTGACTTTTTTCCCCTTCTATTGTGAAAGGCAGGGCAAAGTGATGTCACCGGGGCATGCAGATGTCGCTGTCCTCTTCTTTGACTGGTGCCAACAAAACTGATCTTTGCAATTGAGTCCCCCAATTCAGACCAAGTGGTCTTCTACCACTGCCATTCTTACACCTCTAGCCTCTGGCCAGACTAATGGAAATCCAGGAATCTCTTTTCTTTGGAGAAATATTGTCATTCCACTTTCAGCTCCCAAAGGGAGAGCTGGTTTACTGCTGGCAGTTTTCAGACAGACTGGCTTGTGTCTCGGCTCGGCTGTCAAAGAATACACAGAAAAGCAACTTAGTCAACTCTTCTCTCTCTCCATCTCTCCCAACCCCCTTCATTCTTTCTCTTTGAGAAAATCACTGTGTAGTACTGGATAGTCTGGAACTCTCAATGTAGATGAGATTGGCCCCAAACTCACAGAGATTGCATGCTCTGCCTGCTGAAGGCTGAGATTAAAGGCGTTTGCTACCTGCCGGCACCGTTTTCTTTTATTCAGTCATATATTCATTCCTTTAAGAAGCAAATATTTGTTGAGCATCTAATGAGAGGTTGCAAAAGCAGAGATTATTGCCATATATCCTGCTCTAAGGGTAAGAGCAGGGAAAAGAGGAGAGAGATACTGGGGTGTGGCTCAGCATTGGACCAATAAGAGAGAGATGGAGCTCAAGGAAGGGTCACTTGATGCACAATGGTGGGAGGACTTTGGAGAACATTTTAGAAAAAGTCACAGAGGGTAAGTCTTTCTGTAATGTTTTTATTAACATATATTAATTATGCACAATATATGGGTTTGTTGTGATATGTATACAATGCATCCCCATTACTCTGTCTTATCTCCTTCCTACTCCTGCTGATCCCCTCCACAGAGGGTCAGGCTAAAGGATAATTGGAAGTCTGCCAGATGAAAAAGGTACAAAAATCAGTGTTGATGGGTGGAAGATCAAAGGGCTTTGAGAGAACATGATGCATTGTGGGAACTGCTGGGGACAGGTGTGTCTTGCAGTGACAGTAGTGGGTTGACAGTAATTAGGATCATGCTTGTCTTGTTTTCCTGGGATAGCACACCAGCTATGGCAACAGAATCTCCCACTTGTGAACTATTTATTACATGCTTACGAGTGTACCTGGAGGTTTCCAACACGGTGTTGATCTCTGTGAAGCTTCATGTTACAGCAACGGAAACAGTCTAGACAAGGGTTGACCTTGATTTGTCTGTCTCCTGTGATCTTCCCTGGGCGCTGTCGCTGCATGGGATTCTGAAGCTGTCCTGCTTCCCTCAGTCCCGGGGTGCGATCACACAGTGTTGGTATGTGTAACTATTTGAAGACTTAGCAAATTCTTCGAATAGAAAACCTTGGGGATTCCAGTGAGTCTTTAAGAAGAAAGCTTGAAACAACAATGATACCAATGATCCTTACTGCATTGCTCCATTTACATGGATTTCTGGAATAGTTAAACCCATAACAAACAAAACAGTAGATTATTGGTTGCCTAAGAATGGAAGGAGCATTAGGGGAACTGTAGAAGGGAAAGGAGATGTGGCTGATTTGGGAGTGATAAAAGTATTCTAAAATTAATAGTGGTGATGGTTGCATAAAACAGAACACACAGAAAATCATTAAATTGTATACATCAAATCAGTTATTCTTGTGCTATACATTAAATTTCAATAAAGTGCCTACTATTCAAAGTAAATATTCTTGCAACAAAGTAATGGAAGATGGGGATGTTGGAATTTTTATGATGTCATGAAGGGGTGACATTAATTGGGATAGGTCACATATTTAATCATAGAAAGACAGCAGTCCCTTTGAGAAGAGCCAGATCCAGTGAGGCAGAGAGTTGGAAACTCTCTGGGCATGAAGAAGTGGGAGTGCATTGTAGAGGGACATTATTCAAGTGGTTATGATGTGTGAGGGTCAAAAATATGGGTTGAGCTGGATTTGAGGTTCAGGCTGATGGGGAGGTGGATCTAGCTCAGAGCATGGACCCCTAGCTTAGGGTTCCTATCCTTCCTTGGGGGTCAGATAACTGGCTGAGTTCTCTTATGTCTTACTGATTGCCTTGTCTTTGTGTCTGCTCAGAGTTCCATGGAACCAGGTGAAGCACTGGGTAAACTTGGCAAAGCTAAGAGTTCTGTATGTTAGTTAGAAAGATGACATAGATTTCACTCTGACATTTTCATACGGTTTTGGAATTTCTGTTCTGTTGTTCATTTTACATTCTCTACTTTAGTTTACTAGAATTTCCATTTGTAAACATGTATGAGGGTCCAAGTGGTGACTTTTAAACTGAAGATGTGAGAAAAGAGAGGAAAACCCGACGTCTAGACCTGTCGACATTTCAGATGCATTGGTGACATGATGAGCAATTACCATCATGTGAGTCATCCCATTGTATCAGCACAACAAAGGGCTCCCAGGGAAGAAGTCTGTGTGCTCACACTGACAATGGAAACTGCTCATCAATGGACCGCATGGGTTGTCAAGGGTGCCTTACTCCGGTTTGCATCCTCCCTGGAAAACAACTTAGGGCTGCAGCAATGGCTCGTGCAGAACGCCTCAAAATAAGACAAACCAATGTGCTGATTGCTTGAAATAACCATTATTGGGCTCCGAAAATAGTACAAAGCATTTGTTAAGAAGAGTCCTTTTTAGAGGAACGTTTCTTGAAGCAGATCAACATCTAGTAGTAAAACTCACCAGCCCCAAAGAGAAAAGCCACACATAAAATTATTAAATGCTCCACTCTCAAGCAGTGTGTGTTGACATACTGATGCTGTAATAGACTGATATAGGTTGCTTCCTCATCTAGCTTGAGAGAACATTACGTCATTTGTAAGGGTGATGATTAACATTGATTCTCAACTTGATAGGCTCTGGAACCATCTAGGAGAGAAGTCTCTGACTGTGTCTTTGACCAAGTTCCTAGAGTGAGTTAATTGAAGGGGGGAGACTGATCCTAAATGTGAGTGACACCATCCTATGGGGTGAGGTCCCTGTTGACTATTAAGGAGGACTCCTGCTGAGCAGCAGCATGTCTATCTCTCTGCATCGTGACTGCAGATGGCATGTGCCCAGCATCTCATGCCCTACCACACATTCCGCACTATGATGGACTGCATCTTCAAGCTGTATCCTAAATATCCTCCTACTTCCATAAGTCGCCTTTGCTAGGTATTTTGTTACAGCAGCATCAAGAGGGACACATGAAGTAAGGTGACTGGGAGAAAACGCAAGAGATGTTTGCTCTTTTTTGATTGCCAGTCCAGAACTTGATGGTCAGATCCTACTGCTGAAGAGAGCACACACTTTAGTCACGGGTCCAGGAGAAATCCAGCTGGCGCTAACCCGGAAGCTCCTCTTGCTTGTGTAGGTAGCACTGGAAGGTGCTATGCAGACTGCAAGAGGAGGAGTCATCAGCAGCCTTGCTCAGATATAAACTTTGTGAGATACAACAATAACTGGCTTGGCATGACATGGCCACGGGCGCAACAGTGACATGAAGTTTTTGGTGGTAACCAACCTCTGACTGATTGGACCTACGGCCTGCTCCACAAGGAGAAACTCACTCTTGTTACTGAACATTTGGCCCAAAACCTATGGCTCACAGGCCCCAGGAGTGAACCTACTATAAGTTGTTTGCTAAATGGACATAGTACAAACTGCTCTCTAAGCATGTGTCCTCTGTACCCATGTGTCTTCGTTAGGGTTTCCATAGCTGCAATGAAACACCATGACCAAAAAGCAAGTTGGAAAGGAAAGAGTTTATTTGGCTGTTCATCACTGAAGGAAGTCAGGGCAGGAACTCAAGCAGGGCAAGATCCTTAAGTCAGGAGCTGAGGAAGAAGTCATGGAGGAATGTTGCTTACTGGCTTGCTTCCTATGGCTTACTCAGCCCACCTTCTTATAGATCCTAGGACCAGCAGCCCAGGAATGGCACCACCCACCATGGTCTGGGCCCTCCCCCAAATTGATCACTAAATGAGAAATGCCTTACAGCTGGATCTCATGCAGGCATTTCCTCAACTGAGGCTCCTTCCTCTCTGATGACTCTAGCTTGTATCAAGTTGACACATAAAAACCAGTCAGTACACTCTAGAATACAGAGATTTACAAATGGTCAAATACAGAGAATTAGTGACTCTGGAGTTCTCAGTCCTAATTTAGACATCTGTATCACACCCCCTTTCTCCCATATTTTCTCTGCCACCCAGCCTCAGGGGACACTGTAGGAGAGAAGGTGGAGATATATTAAGAACCGGAGGATGGAGGGGACTGCTATGAAATAGAGTCTCTAGACACTTTTCTTAACAGGATCTCTCAGTGCTCAGGAACTCACCAAGCAGGCTAGGCTGGCTGTTCAAGCATGTACCATCATGCATGTTTTTGTTTGTTGTTTGTTTGTTTTATTTTAATGGGCTCTGGGGATCAAACTCAGGTCCTCACACATACAAGGTAAGTACTGTATCAACACCAACTCAGCCCCAAAGTCTTGTTGTTCTTCTTATTGAAAAAGTTGCAGAATAAAACCAAATTGTACTTTCTTCCTTTTTAGACACATGAGCAAGAGCTGTAGCATGTCTCTGAAGCTGAGTCCTCTTGGGAACATTCTGGAAGGATGGGGAAGAACTTTAAATATAGCTGGATTCTTCTGTCTGGGTTGGACCTGGGATCTCTCCAAAGACCAGCACCAAGTGCTAGGATTACAGATGTGCTCTGCCATGCCTAGCTTGTGCAACACTAGGGATTCAACCCAGGGCTTTGTTTATGCTAGGTAGGTGCTGTACTACTGAGCCACATCCTCAGCTTATTAAGCCATTAAAAAAATACAAATTCATTGTTTGTGTTATGCTTAAATCTTTTTTTGAAAATAAAAGCATGAACTTAATTTGAGAAATTAAACTTACTTATCATTTTAACATTTTTCTCTAGGCTGATCAATTAAAGACACATTATCTGCATTAAATAAGGTAAAGTTCCACTTAGATATACCATGTGATATATGTATTATAGAATATTATTGCATTTTACTTTTGAATAAGGTATTATATGGCACAAGTTGTTTTTGAACTCACTGTGAGGCCAAGGCTGGCCTTGAATCCTGATCCTTTTGCCTCTATCTTCCAAGGGCTGGGATTACAGGCATGTACCACCATGCTTGTGTATACCATGCTTGTTTTATCCATAAAAGTTTAAATTTTGTATCCTGAAAATCATTCAAAGGGTTCCCCTAGAGGACTGAGAAAGTCTAGACTTAGGAACAATCATTTGTGATGTGATCATTTCAACCTCCAGGAGAGTCAGGTTGGCCATACTCCACAGGCATCTGTCACAAGACATTTGACTCCCTTTAACCTGATCAACACCAGACTGTTTACTAATCAGCATAGATAAACGTTAAGGACGCATTTTAATTTATAAAGGTAGAGGCTCATAAACTGACATGAGTATTGGACTTGGGCTTTAGTAGTGAAATCAGCAATATTCTAGGTATTTGGGTGGCCTGAAAATACTTTGTAGACTTTATTTTCATTTATGAGAGCAAAATACATCCCTATATGGCCTGTGTCTAGACATAAGTCTGAGGTTTTCTGGTGGCCCAGTGGCAAGTGTTCAGGTAAGGAAATGTTGTTTCTGAAATCCTGTGTGTCCCTCCAATGTCTCAGGCCAGATGTGGCCAGCTCTCTAAAAGGTCAGTGAGCTGAATCTGCACCAACCTTTCAGAACCTTCCACATGTGTTCACCAATGACCTACAAAGGTCTACAAGTGTGGCAACATTTGATCTGTGACTTCGTTTTATTATGACAAACATATTGTTGCCTTGTGAGAAGGAAGTGAACTCTCATCTATTTCATGCTTTCCGTATTATGGTTATCTATAAAAAATAACTAAGAATTTTGCATGGTCAAGTTCAAGGTAACAAGGCTTCCTGCTCACCCCAGATGGCTTCATCTGTAGATGACATCTCGCAATGTAAGGAGCACTTAGGAAGAAGAGGGTAAGTGATTTGCAGGGCTGGTGATGGGGCAGTTGCACATCTGCAGAATGTGATCTGAACTGGAAGGGTGGTTGGTCAGTCTACGTGGATAGTTAATGCTGAGAAAGCGCAGTGGAGTCCACGGCTGACAAAGAATCAGCACCATGCTCTCTTTAATGTTTTTCCTATTCTCCTAAAAAAAAAAAAAAAAGCATTTTAGCTGTGTGCCCCAAATTAAACCAGAAAGTCAACCCAAATAAATGACAACTTCATGGCCTAATCCTTTATTATTCACGGTAGTGACTTGCTTCTTGATTTTGCAAACATGGATTCTCTGAAGAGAAATTTTAATGTAAGCCTCCATTTTGTTCTTCATGGTTCATTTTCTTGCATGATTAGATGGCAAGTACTCACTGAATACAAAGTCTCAACAGTAGTTACTACAAAATAGCATTTGCAATAGAGGTTTGCTGCTGGGATTAGTCCTAGCAAGTTCTCTGTGGGGAAGCCTTTCGGGTGAACCTCTACACTGAACCTAGAAAGGCACACATCAGTGTGTCTTCATTATGTCATGTGCTCATCAACGCAATTTTGCTATTCTGGGAACCTCTTGCATAGGAAATAAAACCTTTGGATTTTCAAATAACCTTATTGCTCATTTTTTGACTTGAAAGGCCCACCAACTCTCCACCAGGAAACAGCAAGTAGCCATTCACACCCTAAGGCTATGTGGACTGCTTGCCTGGAAATGTTTATGTTGCTGAATCCACCAAGCCTAGATAATTTCATCTTTACCACTACTCATTCCTACTTAAACTCTCACATTAAAAGACCTCTCTTAGGGCTAGGGAGACAGGTCAGCTGGTACATATTTGTCATACAAGCCTGAGGACCTGAGTTAGAGGCTCAGAGACCACATAAAGAAACTGGGCATGGTGGCATATAATTGTAAACCTAGTGTTTGGGAGGTGGAGACAGGAGGATCCCCGAGGTTCACTGGTCAGCCAGCCTAACCTAAATTGGCGAGTTCCAGGTCAATGAGAGACATTGTCTTAAAAGACAAGCTGGATGGCTACTTAGGAAAGATGCCCAAAGTTGACCTCTGGCCTCCACAAGCTTGCATACCTGCACACCCACACCCACATGCACACATGTATACACATACATACACATACACACACAGAGGACACACACACACACACACACACAGAGAGAGAGAGAGAGAGAGAGAGAGAGAGAGAGAGAGAGAGAGAGAGAGAGAGATTTTAAACCAGAATTAAAACCCCAGAAATATCCTGAGCCCTTACTTTGAGGTACTGCAATTAAAGAAAAGGCAGGGGGTGGGTGTAATTGTATTCTGACTTAACTCCTTCACCATGCCCAGCAGACCACACAAACAAACGTCGCATAACTACGGAAGTGCGTAGATCCACAAAGGGGTGAGATTTCCTCAAACAGGTGTGTTTATTAGAGTCAGCGTCATAGGAGTCTCCTCTCCTTTAAGCCTTACCGAACACCATGATGGATGCTAACCCCTCAGCTTCTCCTGTCTCATGGTTCCCGCGTTACCCAACCGTCGCTGCTGGAGCTTTCATTCTGTTTTATGGAATAGAGTCTGTTCTCATTCAGGAATCTCAAATAAAAGCCAATTAGATCTTTAACTAAATTTGTTGTAATTTTGCCCTTTAAACAGTATTAAGGCTGCAGTAAGGATGAATGGAAGAATAAGCTTATTTACATTAGTGTTCATTTTTCTAACAGATTGCCATAATCCTTTTCGCAAAACCATATGCTAACAGTTGTTGAGCATTTGTGTGCTTTGGGCTGAGTACTTTTGTTGGCAGGGAGCATTCATGAATTATGGTCCTGTTTCTTTTTCATAGAATGGGAAAATGAATTTTGAAAAGATCACGTGAGGCTAGGGAGATGGCTCCGTGGGTCAAGTGCTTGCTGCACAGATATGGGGACCTGAGTTTGAATCCCCAGAACCCTTATAAAACTGGGCCTGGTGGCCTGTACTTATACCTGTACTCCCATGTGCCTCTAGTGAGATGGGAGACAGAGGAAGGAAGATCTCCAGGGATGCTGCACCAGGTATCAGAGTATATAGCAGCAACAAAAGAGATGCCTTCTCAAGCAAGGTCTAGGAGGCAAGCTCCGATGAGCCAAGGTTGTCCGTTGACTTCCACATGTGTGCACCTTCTGCACACACACACACACACACACACACACACACACACACACACACACACACACGCAGATCATTTCATCCTCTTTTCTTTTGGCATGCACGGTTCCCCACTGTACTCATCACGCTTCATGAACTCATTTCCCCCCCCTCAGATTCCTACCTCTCCTTCTTATCTGTACCCTGTGTATCCTGTGCAAGTCTGTGACCCTAATGCTGAAAATGGATCTTATGCTGCCTTGGAAACTCAATTCCCAGAGTTGTGACTCATCTCTTCTCCTTTCAGCGCCTTCAAGGACCAAGGAGAAAGGAGAACCACTCTCATGTAAATCTCATGTAAAATAACCGGTCTATCCCTGAGGGCTGAACTGGCTTTGTCTTAACACAATTTACAAAGGAATTGGTGGGCCAGTCCCCACTCATGGATGAGCACTGGATAATTAGTCACATTAATCTAGTGAATACTGGCAAAATGCTTGGTAATGATGTCTAACTGGGGCATGTCCAGAGACCCTTTGTTGTCTAATTAGGAGAAAATGGATGTGTGTGTGTAGAGGGCAGAGGGTTATAAAAGGCACTGCCATGTCAGTGTGCTCATATGTAGCTCAGTACAATGACTTTCTAAGCCAACTATTCACATAAATTGACACCATGATGGCATATGAATTTAAAAGGGGTCGTTATTCATTGACTTTTATCTTAATGCATACTTGGGGACAAACAATTGCTGCCAGGAATTATAAAAGATGAAGAAATTCACTGGATACAAAGATGATGTTTTCTAATCCTGCCTAGGTCTTCACTTACCCACCATCTTTCCACAGGGTCATATGTTGAGAAAGATATTTCTTCTTCTAAGTGAAACACAAAAGTGTTAAGCAAAACAGCTCCATGTGATCATTTCTAATTACAGTTCTCCTGGTTGTGTTTGCACCTGTTTCTTCTCCCCAAGAAGAGCATATTAAAACTTACATTGCTGGGCCAGCAAAATGGCTTAGCAGGAAAAAAGTGCTTGCTGAAGCCTCATGACCTAAGTTCCATATCCCAAACCCATGTGCAAAAGCTGAGGCACAATCTGTAATCCTAGACCCCTAAGGTGAGCTAGCAGCCGTAGAGAGGAGGACTGCCTGGACTCTTGTGGGCCAGCAAGCTTGCAGCACACAGCAGTATACAGTACATAGAGACGAGAGACACTGTCTCAACAAAATGGAAGGCGGGAACCAACTGTTGTCCTCTGGTTGCCACATGCTTTTCATGTCATGCACACTCTCTCAATCAATCAGTCAATCAATCAATCAATCAGTCAATGTTACATTTAAGTTTGGATGCCTTTCATTGCAAGTAACAGGAAAGTCATTTTTCAAATTTAATTTTGGATTTTTTTTTGTTTTCAGTACATCCCAACTGCAGTTCCCTCTCCCTCTGCTTCTCCCAGTCCTCACTCCTACCTCCCCTCTCCCCCAGAATCACTCCTATTCCATTTCCTTTCAGAAAAGAGCAGTCCTCCTAGAGATATCAACCAACCATGGCCTAACAAGTTACAATAAAACTGGGCATACTCTCATATCACAGCTGGGCAAGGCAACCCAGTGGGAGGAAAAGGGTCCCAAGAACAGGCAAAAGAGTCAGAGTCCACTCTCACTGTTAGGAGTCCCACAAAAACACCAAGCTAACAACCATAGCATATAAGCATAACCTAGCACAGACCCATGCAGGCTCCATGATTGTCACTTCAGTCTCTGTGAGCTCCTATGAGCCCTGCTTAGTTGACTATGTCTTTAGGTCTTGTTCTCCTGATGTCCCTGATCCCTCTGGTTCCTATGATTCTTCTTTCTCCCCCTCTTCTGTGGGACTCCCTAAGCTCTAAGGGGGGGGGGAGTTCCAACGGAGATCTCCAATTTGGGTTCTCTCTTCACCTAATGTTTGGCTACAGGTCTCTGCATCTGCTCCCGTCAGGTGTCAGAGGAAGCCCCTCTGATAACAATTTGGGCTAGGAACTGATCTGTGAATATAGCAGAATTTCATTAGGAATCATTTTATTGATTTTTTTTTTCTATCTCAAGTCTCTGGGCTATCCAGCTCCCTGGTTCCTGATCATCCAGGGAGTGTCAGGCATGGGCCTCTTCTTATGGCATGGGTCCCAAATTAGACCAGTCATTGCTTGGCCATGCCCACAAGTTCTGTGCCTCATCTTGTCCCAGCACATCTTGCAGGCAGGACAGATTATATGTCAAAGGTTTTGAGGCTGGGTTGATGTCCTAGTTCCACCACTGGAAGCTTTGCCTGGTTACAGAGGATGGCTAATTCAGGCACCATATCCTCCATTACTGGGAGTCCTCACTACAGTCTCCCTCATAGATTCCAGGGAATTTCCACTGCACCTGGTTTCCACATCGACCCCCAATGTCTCCAATTCCAGTCATCTCTTCCTATAATCTCCTCCCACACTGATCCCTCTTGTTCCCATCCACACCTGCCCCCAGTCCACTCACAAAATCTATTCTATTTTCCCTTCCCAGGGATCCATACATCCCCCCCTAGGGCCCTCCTTGTTACCGAGCCTCTCTGGGTCTGTGGAGTGTAGCATGATTATTATTTGCTTAATAGCTAATATTCACTTATAAGTGAGTGCATACCATGTTTGTCTTTCTGGGTCTGGGTTTTTCTAGTTCCATCCATTTGCCTGCAAATTTCACGATGCCATTTTTTTAAACAGCTGAGTAGTACTCCACTGTGTAAATGTACCACATTTCCTTTATCCATTCTTTGGTTGAAGGATATCCAGTTCTATCTGTCTCTCTATCTGCCTCTCTATCTGTCTCTCTCTCTCTACCTATCTATCCATCTATTAATGTATATATGTATGTATGTATCTATCTATCATCTATCAATCTATCTATCCATCTATCATTTTTCTCTCTATTGATGTATCTATCTATCTATCTATCTATCTGTCTATCATCTATCTCTATTGATGTATCTATCTATCTATCTATCTATCTATCTATCTATCTATCTATCTATCTATCTATTCTCTCTATTGATGTATCTATCATCTATCTATCTATCTATCTATCTATCTATCTATCTATCTATCTATCTATCATCTATCTATCTATCTATCTATCTATCTATCTATCTATCATCCTTCTCTTTATCATCATCTATCAAATGTAGCTGGTTCTGGATCAGAGATGTAACTTAAATTTGTTTGGTATAATCTTGACTTCGTAGTCATGAAGAAATACACATACATATGTATAACACAGCTGGTTTGATAACTTCAGTTACCCATAAAGCCTTCACCTTCCTTGTCCCTCCTGTATGGGTTTATTTTAGGTCACTAAATCCCATTGACATCAGTCTCCTGAGAATTCCCTGGAGGTGGGAGGATCTGTCTCTTCAGATGGAGAAGCAATGAGGAGACGAACCTCTCTTCTATTGGTTTTGGGGAGTTAAAACATCCAAGAGACTCTGGGGATCCTTAGGCAGTGAATTCATGAAATACTCACATTAATTAAATTATGTATTCTGTCAATGGTATTCAGTCAAAGGTCACTCAAAATACTCCCATTTTTAGAAAGGACAGGCTAAGCACTTATTGCAGTGAGGGAAAATAGACACTATAGACTATGATGGCATCGTCAGAGAGTTTAAAAAGCACCAGTAAAAGGACACGGGCTTTGAGTTGTTTGGATAAGAGTGTAAGGGAATACATTTGTTCTAGTTAAATGAAGGCTGTGAAACCAGCAGGAGCATCTGAGGGGAGGGAGACTGGCAGAAACCATGGTGCCTGGTCAGGAGCAGCTGTCACTCACGTGGGCTGAGGAGGGGTGTTTGATATTGTGGGTGACTCAGTGACTTTATCTTTTTTGGCTATGCTCAGATGAAATTAGGAAGTGGGCCTGCTTTGTGTCACTTTACAATGGTCTCAGAGTAGTCATCTCTGAGTTTGGTCTTCTCTGAGGCAGTTTATGTCTTAACAAAAGAACCAGCATGTCCTAGCTGAGATTTCAGGCCAACTTTGAAGGCCAGGGACTGGTCTTTTCTCCATTCCCAATTCATTCTACCTTATGAAATATTCATTGTGTGTTAGGATATCAGTACACATCCAAAGTGGTTCTTGTGTTTTAAGAATCCACAATGAAGTAGGATGAACAAATAAGAAAGAGACAAATGACATTTATTTAGTCAACAAATGTAGAGTGGGTCCTTATGAGGGCCAGGCTTTGCTATGGACATGGGATAGATTAGTAAAGAGGTATCTAATATACCTTTATTTTATCAAAGGGACAGGCAATAAATAGTAAACAAAATAAAAAAGGGGGGCCGGAGAGATGGCTTAATCAGCAAAGTGTTGCTGTGTAAGTGGGGGGACCTGAGTTTGAACCCCAGAACCTCTGTAAAAAGCGAACATGGTGGTGTGTTTTTATAATCCTAGTGCTAGAGAAGCAAAGACAAAAGGCTCCCATGTCCTTGCTGTCCAGTCAGCCTAATCAGTGAGCCCGAGGCCCTCATGAGAGACTCTGCCTCAAAAAATTAGGTGAACAGCACCTGAGGAATAACTTGAGCTTGACCTCTATGCATACATCTGCATGTGCGCCCAAATACACATGACCTCTCTCACACACACATACACAACATAGAAGTGTATTATCATTTATGTTTGAAGGCAATAATGGAAAAAAGAAAAAGTGGACAGAGCTAAAGGAAGTGACCTGTGTAGAGGCAGACTATAGTAGTATGCTCAGTGATAGAGAGCGTGCTACCAGCATGTGAAAGATATTGATCTTCACCATTAAGTGAGGGAGCTACATGACCATTCAGGTGACATTTTGTTCTCTGGCTTCTTTGGCAGTCTATGGAGCCAGGGAAAGGTAGGGTTGAGGTTGTTGATGTGTTTTTCAAGCACAGGTACTGGATTCTGCCACTGTCAGACTGTCTGAGTCTCTGTAGCCTGGTCTTATTCACCTCTCAGTGACTCCCACTCCTCTGTCTCTTCCCAGTTCTTGTTAGGCAGTGACACGCTCTTTCTTTTTGGCTCATTGGCTTGGTTTGGCCAACAGAGGGTCTTTTGTTCTGTTAAGACACTTCTGAGATGAGGAATGAGCCAATGATTTTTTTTTTTTTTAAATTTTAATTTTCAGTCTTTGACAGGAGTGTGGTGAGCCATGGAAAGAAAGTGTGGGGGAGGGCTAGGTCTCTAAGTTGTAACCATACAAAGTGTACTTGGGAGATCTTCTGCAAGCTGGGAGGGAGATAGGGCTACTTGTCTTTTGATATGTTATCAGTGTGATTCATATCAGTTGTTAAGTTTTCTTGAGGACAGCAACACAAGGTTTCTTTTTGCTGGTTGGTACCTCTGTATCTCCAAAATACTGCCTGTTTTTTGGATTTCAACATAAAACATACAGCTTTGGTATGAGACAGTATATTTTCAAGTCAGTCTTCTGTTCCTCCAGCTTCTAGAATCTTCTCTTGTGAGTCAGAGGATCTTAGCATGGAGCGTATTTTAATGAGCCTTTGGTCTACTGCTCTTAAGGACACCCAAGACCCTAAATTGGTTATGGGATTCTGTATTGAATGCCCACAATAGAGAAAAAAAAACCTGTTTTCACCCAGGGTGCCTATTGGCTTCTTGTTACATTCAGGTTGTGTGTTTGTGTGTTTATGTGTGTACTCAAGTGTGTGCATATGCATTATTATGTGCATGCATTTTTTTCCTCACTAATTGTGATTTGAGCACTTGAGGGCAATGAAGAAAAATGCTTCAAGTTGGCATTAACATTCTGAATGGAGGAAAACTCTTCTGCTCTGTTTCATTATTCCTTTACCTACAATTTCAGTTCTCTCTCCTCCAGGCATAGCACCACCTGGCTTTCATCTTCTCGTAGCTACCAAAATTGTCTTAGTCTATACCATGTTGTTTTACCAAAGACTAAGTAATTTACAATGAAGAGAAATTTACCGAGGTATCTATTCTGGGAAGCTGGGAATAGAAAATCAAGGAGCCCGTATCTGGTGAGGGCTTTGCTGCTGTATTATAACATGGCAAAGGGAGAGAGGAGGATAGGACACAAGAAGAGTTGATCTCATCACTGAATCCAAGGCTCATTGTGGCTGACTGGTCAGTAAGCACTGATGATCTATTGCCCCCTCCCCCACCGTGTCTATACACACACACACACCACACACACACACACACACACACACACACACACACACACACACAGCCCAGCAGGTGCACTGCTTCCACCCCTGGCTTTCACATGGATTGTGACAATCTGAATTCAGGTCTAACACACACACACACACACACACACACACACACACACACACACACCAGCAGGTGCACTGTTTCTGTCCCTGGCTTTCACATGGATGGGAAAATTTGAACTCAGGTCCTCATGCTTCCATGGCCTGTACTTCACCCACTGAGCCAGCAAACAAGAAGAAAATGGAACTTCATAAATTAGAAGTGTTGTCTATTCACATTCACCATAACACTAATGAGAAGAGTAATATTGACATCAGTGAGAGAAAAGCTTATTATACTTAGGAAAAGCTTGTTTTCAATGAGGGAGATTCTTATACAAGAATAAATGCTTTTTGATATCTGCTATATCCTTACCTTATGTATTATATTTTCCTTGTACATTTTTACATTTCTAAGTCTAATTGAAAGCAACAGAAGAAAACCTGAGCTCTCCCTGGTGTTCCGTGTGGACTCTCTCTTGTCCTGTGATTAAACTGTGGTAATGCTCTTTACTGTTGACCATCGTCCATTTCTCTTTACATTCCTAATCACCAACGTCCTTATCTGGGAAGCATTTAGATCTGTGGTGGCTCCCGTAGCAAGCAAAAGGAACAGACTTCTGTACCCCAGAACACACACACACACACACACACACACACACACACACACACACACACACACACTTTCAATTTCCTGGTAAAATAGGAACAGTTACAAGCCCTTACAAACTTCATTATGCTCTGATTGTCTATAATAGCACATCCATTATCTATAATCATGTCTTAATGCTGAGCCAATGACTAATAGAATCATGTAAGGTTTCCTTTTTATTCTTTCATAAAATGAAATGTAACAGCATAGATTCATTTTTATGCCTAATAAGGCCAATGTACTAGTAATTTAATAAGAGGAATTTAAAGGATTTCTGACATAATATAGATAGCAAAATGTTTTAATAGTGTTGGTGGAAAATATTTCTAAATACTATATACATTCATATTAGTCGGCCTACACATGATGCTTTATCAACATAATTATTTCAACATGGGCTAATATCTGTCTCATGGGCTTCAGAGCTTGCATGTATTAAAATCATATTTGAAGGACTTACCTTGTAAGTCTTCGCTAGCATAACCAGGCCCTGAATTTGATCCCCAGCAATGCATAAACTGGGCATTCTGAATTTTAGAAGGTTGAAGCAGGAGGTCAGAAGTTCAAGGTCATCCTCCTCAATAGGGGGTCAGAAGTTCAAGGTCAACCTCCTCAGCAGGAGGTCAGAAATTCATGGTCATCCTCCTCAGGGGGTCAGAAGTTTAAGGTCATGCTTTGCTACATAGAGATTCTCTATAAACAAAATGGCAATTAACAATTGTTTTGAAAAACACAGACTCCAATACAAACTTACAATATCTCAGGCAGGAGTCAATGCTCCTAATCACTTGTGTGGGTGACTCTAAGGTAGCTTTTCAGTCTGACCAGGGCATGTTTGGAAAAAACCTCATGGAAACTTGAGGGATAAGCATCAGCACTATTTTCCTGGGTCCAGTCAACTAGCTCCCAAGTACTGATCTCTAAGAACCTTCTAGAGACTGAAAGTAACACTGGCCAGATCTCTGAAGTGTCCAAGTCCGCACCAGGCATTGGCAATGCTATAAGAAAGGATCCCTAGTATTTCCTTGAAGCTCTCATCTGAGGTTTGCTACAAAAACATTCAGTCATTTTTCAGTGAGGGTATTTCTGCCTGATGGATAGCACAGGGGAAAATTTTTACTCATATCAATTAATAAAGAAGTTCTGAAAAGGCTTTATATTTCCAGAAAATAAGCCAATTTGGTCGGACCAGCAGCCTCTTTGGTACTTGTTTTGAATTACCTGTACCCCAATATAGTCTGGGTGAGAAACCAAGGTGGTCAAAGAATGCTTTCTGATATGAATCAGTTTTTCAAGTTCCAGAAGGCTCTTCATGAGCTCCCTCAGGGTTTTCTGCCCATGTTCACCATGGGAGAGACGGCTGTTTGTCCTCAGTCAACTTTCTCCTCCTCTTTGGCGATAAGCCTTTCAGGCGGCCATGGGGCTCTTAGAACAGCCTACATTTCCCAGTCTTCCTTTTGGCTGGTGTGGCCAAGGGGCTGAGCGTAGGGTAAATGGTCTGAGACTACTTCTGGGTTTTAAAAGCTACCCAAACCCAGGTACTGGACCAAAACCCTGAACCGGAATCCTACCAGTCCCTGAGTTTGGCTTGAAATCCCACCAATTCCCACCCTGGAAAACTCCTCCAAGAAACCCTAGGTAAGCCTGCCTCCTGCTCAGTTCCCCGCTGCTTCTCGCCAGAGCAGAGTCAGCGGTCCTCTTGCGTCTCTCTCAATAAATCTCTTGTGTGAGGTTTGCTGTGCTGTGTGGCCTTGGCTCCCGACAACTAGGATACTCCCCCCCCCCCCCCGCCCCGCCCACCGAGCTGTAACACTTAAACTGAGCTCTTCCTGAAGCTGTGTGGAGCTGCTCTATAGAGTGTCTGCATCAGTGGGAGACAGTCTAGCTCCTCATGTACTTTTGTTCTCTTCCTCCCTGGGCACAGGGACACTGCTGTGGATATTGCTCTGTGTAAATAAAATGCTGATTGGCCAGTAGCCAGGCAGGAAGTATAGGCGGGACAAGCAGAGAAGAGAATTCTGGGAACAGGAAGGCTGAGTCAGGAGTCACCAGCCAGTCACAGAGGAAGCGAGATGTAAAATTACCAGTAAGCCACAAGCCACATGGCAACTTACAGATTAATTGAAATGGGTTGATGTAAGATATAAGAACAGTTAGCAAGAAGCCTGCCACAGCCATACAGTTTATAAAAAGTATAAGTCTCTGTGTGTTTACTTGGTTGGGGGACTGGCGAGTGAGAGAGATTTGTCGTGACCATGGGCCAGGCAGGACTAGGAAAACTCTTGCTACAGGACACAGAGGTTCCAGGTGGATGGGCCAGAGACTAAGGTGTTGGAGGGACTGGAGAGAAGATTTCACAGAACAGAGAAGCTATCAAAAGACTTCTGTCAGTGAGAGAAAGAAACATCTATGTCTTACTTCATTCTTGTTTCTCTAGCAAAATGCCACGGGCAGGGTGGCTTATCAAGAGGAATTTAATTCTGGTAGCTCTGGAGGTGAGAAGAATAAGATCAAGAGAGAAGCATATTTTGAGTCAGGTGGTATCATTTTTCTCTCTCTCTTCATATGTTGGCAGGGAAAAACTCCTCTCTTTGGATCCTTCTGAGAGCGCTAATCTCTCTCACCAGGGCTCCACCCTCCCACAGTGCTAATACCCAATGCCATCAGTGTGGGAATTCGCCAAGGGAGCCAAAGCTCCCCCACACAGCAGTCTGTCACATAGAAGCTGATGTTGCTTGGTTGCTCTCACACACTGCCACCCTTGTGTTCTAATCTGTGAGTTGATATCTCAGTCATCACTTATACCTGCTCCAGCTGGTTCTAGGCTACAGGGGCTCCCAGCATTGCTGAGGCAGTTTGACTGGCACTGGATGCCCAATGGGCTTATTAATTGTTCTGAAAGAAATTACATTAGAAGCCAATGCTTGCCATCAGGGTCTCCAGTTGCCCATCAAGCTCTCTAGACATTTCTTCTTTAATGGGTATGTGAACTTTTCTGGATCATTGCTCATACCTCGAGACTACCAAGACTGTTCATATCACTAACCTGCCACCTCAGAAACCAGATTGGCTGTGTTATGATTCTGAAGCCAACGTGGTAAGCTTATGGTTAGTTAGTCAATGAACAAGTAACTACCATGTTGCCACTGTATTGAAATTCTTACCAGGTTTGAGTGAAAGAAAGAAAAGAAGGAAGGAAAAGGAGGACTTTGTATTAGAAAATCATACTCGAGAGTGGTAGTATTATTATTAAACAGCCCCATACAAATACAGGATGACTGAAGAATGGTGGGAATGAAAATGGAAGTGGAAAATTAAAGGGATTAGCATTAAAATCATACTAAAAGGCAAACAAAAATCAAGCTTGATCCTTCCTCCTCCCTGCTTGCCCTCTCTCTTCTTCTTCTTTCTCCTCCTGACCTCCATATCCCCGCCCCCCCCCAACTGGGCTAGGAACCTATTCTAGGTGGTGGTTTGGGAGAAGAGAACAGTCACCTCAGAACAAAACATCGATGCTGGAGAGTTTTCAGAGACCCCCAAGAGAAATCTGCGGGCTGGGCACCATTTCCCTAGCTGGTCTCACAGCAGTGCCAGTTGGACTGGACCATAACTTCCGGCACAGGATCTGGTGGGAGATTCCGTCGTATCTCCTGGATCTGAAGAAGGAAACGTGGTTCATTTACATTCTTCTTCTTCTTAGAAAACCCAACCGAAGCTTTTTACATTCTTTGAAGCCTTACCCGCCCAGTGGCTGTGCTCCAAAGACAGGGAGGCAACGCAATAGATACAAATAGGACACTCTGTTCTGTGTTTTGGCACAGTGCTCCCTGGTGGTAAAATGTGGAACTACACCCAAAACTCCTAGAAAAGAAACAGCCCTAGGCAAAAGAATAGAACACAATGGTCCTAGTTAGGGTTACTATTACTGTGATAAAACACCTTGGCCAAAGGCAATTTGGGGAGGAAAGGGTTTATTTCACTCACAGTTCCACATAACAGTTCATCATCAAAAGCAGCAAGGGCAGGAACTCAAGCAGGGCCAGAACCTGGAGGCAGGAGTTGATGCGGAGGCCATGGAGTGTTGCTGCTTACTGGCTTGCTTTTCGTCATGGCTTGCTTTCTTATAGAACCCAGCACCACCAGTACAGGGATGGCACCACCCACAATGGGCCAGGTTCTTCCCCATCAGTCACTAATTAAGAAATGCCCTACAGTTGGGTCTTCTAGAGACGTTTTCTCAGTTGAGATTCCCTCCTTTCAGATGACCCTAGTGGTGCCAAGTTGATATAAAACTAGCCAGGCGCACACCTTTTACAAACGCACCGAAGTCTTCAGGAGTGAGGATGTCATAGGATTTTCACTCTCAGATCAAAAACATTTTCATCTTCAGTAATTCTTGTCCATTGGTTGCCATACAGGAGCTGTGTCTCCTTTGCATACAGACTGTTTCAGTCTTTCAGTCCTCTCTCCTCTTTCTCCTCCCTATCTCTCCTCCCCTCCTCCCTCCCCCTCTGAATTTGGGGGACAAATGGGCAAAAATGCCAGTCTCATAAGATTGGATTTGTGAAGAATAAAGGAAAATACAACTTTTTTTTAACCTGAAGAGTACACACAGCTTTTTTTTTTTTTAAAGGGACACATTTAGTTTTCAGCCACTTATTTTTAGTAAATACAGAACTGACTGAAGCTGACTGTGGCAGTCTATGCCAGCACGCAGGGGTTGAGGCTGGAGGCTGGAGAGTCTAGGCTATGTAGTGAGACCCTGTCTCAAAACAAACAAACAAACATAAAAGCAAATGAAACTGAAGCAATAGATTGGCATTGCATTCTTTAAAAAATATTATTGTTATATATGTATTTGTATGATGTATGTATGTGAGTGTGTAAGTGTGACAGTGTGTGTGTAGAGGTCAGAGGACAACTTTATTAAGTTGCTTCTCTCCTTCCACCTTCCAGTGTGGGTTCAGGGTTGACCTCAGGCCTGCACAGCAAATGCTCTTGCCCACGGAGCCATCTCATGGCCCTCCATCCACATTTCTATTGTAAAGTGATGGATACTTCATCAAAAACCTTTAGTTCTGAAAATCAGGGACCGACATATAACCAGACTGAGTGCAAAATAATGTTGGGGCTGGTGGTTGACTCATAACCTGTGCAAGCTTGAGTAACTCTTCATAAACATATTAGCAATCCTTGTAAGAATAACGGCACAGTTAAAATGAGAGCTTCAAGCCTTAAAATTAAAGCAAAAGAAAAACCATAGATGGCTTAGCAAAAGAAGTCTGGGAAAAATCAGCTGGTAGCACTGAGTTGAGTATGGTGAGTGGATCGCGAAGACACCAAAGCTTAAACCCTAAAATGCAAACAAGGATCCCAGAGGTGTTTTGATGAAGATTCTGATTCTGTTGGCCTGGCGAAGGGCCTGGGACTCTGTGTTTCTGATATGTTCTCCCAGAGATGCCTTGAGGGGCATTCAGGTCCTTAACATCTTCAGTGTGGCAGGATTCTTTCACGTCCAGCTGTGTTCAGCAAGGCTGGAGTTTGCATGAAGCTGCTTGCCGGTATATGGAGGGAAAAGGCATGGCATGTGGGGAAGGCTGTGTGGATTGAAGTGTCTTTTCTGGTTTCGGTCTTTTCAAGTCACCAGCCACGAGTGAGTTAATTTGAATTACAGAAACAATCATTCAGGCAGTTGGCTCTCATCTGGTCAAATGTTTCTTTAGGGAGATCTCTGCTCTGCTGCTCCTGAGGGTCAAGTAACGGTAGCACTGAGAAGGAATGTGGAAATTATTCCATTCAACACCGTGATTTCATAGGTGAAAGAAGTGAAGGCCTTGTGTCTTCTGGCTCATAAAGGCACAGCTGGATTAACCAATTCCCCAATTACTTTCCCACTCTGCCTATGGACCATGGCTCTTTCCAGGGACAGAATAGATTTTGCTAGAGGTAGTTCCAAATAATCTTTTGCTCTATGATTATCCCCATTTTATCTAAATTACAGATTCCATTTGTGCAGGGGAGGCATGTTAAAGAGGCTGCAAGTATGCTACCATCTTCATAAATTAGGCTTGTGTGTCCTGTATGTGTGTCTCTTTGTTGTGTGTTTATGTATGTGTGTAGGTAGATGTGTATGTGCTTGTGCAAAAGTAAATGTGTGCTCCTGTGTGCATGCGGAGGCTAGAGGGCAACCTTAGCTGTCATTCTTCAAGGGCTATACACCTTATCTTTAAAACAGGGCCTCTCACTAGCTTGGAGCTTGCCCATTAGACAAGGCTGGTTAGCCAGTGAGCACCAGAGACACCCCCATCTCTGTCTTCTCAGCACTGTGATTATAGGTGCTAGGCCTGACTTTTTGACTTGGGTCCTGGGGATCAAACTCAAGATCTCAGGCTTGCAAGGGAAGCGCTTTACTGGCTGAGCCATGTCTCCAGCCCCGTGTATACATGCATACATACATACATATACATATGAACATAGTTGAGAAATATATATATATATATATATATATATATATATATATATATACATATATAGTTTTTTACTCATACATCATATCCCATCTGCAGTTTCTTCTCCCTTGATTTCTCTGAGTCACTCCCTGCTACCTCCCCCAGATCCACTCCTCCTCCATTTCCCTTCAGAAAATAGCAGGCCTCCCAGGGATAACTGAACACAGCATAACAAGTTTAACAAGACCAGGCACATATGCTCATAGAAAGGTTGGAAAAGGCAACCCAGTAGGAGGAAAAGGGTCCCAAGAGCAGGTGTAAGAGTGAGAGACAGCCTCCACTTCCTCTGTTAGGAATCCCATAAGAACACCAAGCTACACAACTATAACATATATGCAGAGGACTCACGCAGTCTACATGATTGCTGCTTCAGTCTCTGTGAGGCCCCACGAGCCACACTTAATTGGTTCTGTGGGCCATGTTCTCATGGTGTCCTTGTGAACTCCCCATCATGATGTGGGCCTCAAGTTGGACCAGTCATTGGTTGGCCACTCCTATAAATTCTGCTCCACCATTACCCCAGCAAATCTTGCAGGCAGGATAGATTGTAGGTCAAAGGTTTTGTGGCTGGGTTGATGTCCCAGTTCCACCACTGGAACCTGTTCCTGGTTACAGAAGATGGCCAGGTTATGCTCTGTATCCCCATTACGAAGACTCTTCACTAGGGTCAGTCTTGCAGATTCAAGGGGTTTCCACTCACTAGGTTTTCATATCACCTCTGAAATGCACCCCAATTCCAGTTGTCTCTCCCAGTACTCTTTCTTTTCATCCCCTGAGCCCTGCCTGATCTCTCCTGTTTTCATTCCCACCCACCCCAAGTCCACTCACAAAATCTACTCTATTTTCCCTTCCCAGAGAGATCCATACACTGCCCTCCCCACCCCCCAGAGCCCTTCTTGTTCCTTATCTTATCTGGATCTGTGTATTGTAGAGTGGTTATCCTTTACTTAACAACTATTATCCACTTATAATTGAGTACATACCATGTTTATCTTTCTGGGTATAGGTTACCTCACTCAAATGATCTTTTCTAGTTCCATCCATTTCCCTGCAAATTTCATGATGTCATTTTTTTAAACAGTTGAGTAATACTCCATTGTATAATGTACCACATTTTCTTTATCCATTTTTTGGTTGAGGGACATCTGGGATGTTTCCAGTTTCTGGATATTATGAATAAAGCTGCTATGAATATAGCTGAGCAAGTGTCCTTGTGGTAGGTTGGAGTGTCCTTTGGGTATATGCCCAAGAGTAGTATAGCTGGGTCTTGAGGTACATAGATTCCCAATTTTCTGAGGAACTGCCATATTGATTTCCATAGTGGCTGTACACATTTGCACTCTTACCAGCAATGGAGAGAGTGTTCCCCTTGCTCCACATCCTCACCAGCATGAGTCTTCATTTGTGTTGTTGATCTTAGCCATTCTGATAGGTTTATAGAATCTCAAAGCAGTTTTGATTTGCATTTTCCTGATGGCTAAGGACACTGAACATTTCTTTAAGTGTTTCTCAGTCATTTGACATTTCTTTATTGAGAATTCTCTGTTTAGATCTGTACCCCATTTTAAAAATTGTATCATTTAGTTTGTTGATTTCTAGTTTCTTGAGTTCTTTATTTATTTTGGGTATTAGTCCTCTGTCGGATGTGGAATTGGGGAAAACCTTTCTGTAGGCTGCTGTTTTATCCTATTGATGGTGTCCATTGCCTTACAGAAGCTTTTCAGTTTCATTAAGTTCTATTTATTAATTATTCATCTTAGTGCCTGATCAATTGTTCTGTTCAGGAAGTTGTCTCCTGTGCCAATGAGCTCAAGGCTGTTCCTCACTTTCTCTTCTATCACGTTCAGTGCATCTAGATTTGTGTTGAGGTCTTTGATCCACTTGGGCTTGAGTCTTGTGCAGGGCAATAGATTTGGACCTTCTTGCATTCTTGTTCATGCAGACATCCAGTTTGACCAGCACCATTTGTTGAAGATGCTTTCTTATTTTCATTGTGTATTTCTGATTTCTTTATAAAAAAATCAGGCATCTATAGGTATGTGGATTTACATCTTGGTCTTCAATTCAATTCTATTCATTAGCCTGTCTGTTTTTAGACTAATATGTGTGGTTTTTATTACTACAACTCTTCAGTACAACTTGAAATCAGGATGGTGATACTTTCTGATAGTGAATCCTCTTATTGTACAGGATAGTTTTAGCTATCCTGTTTTTTTTTTTTAATATGAAGTTCTTTCAAGGTTTGTAAAGAAATGTGCTAGAATTTTGATGGGGATTGCGTTGAATCTGCAGATTGCTTTTAGTAAGATGGTCATTTTTACTATGTTAATCTTATTGATCCATGAGCATAGGAGAGCTTTCCATCTTCTGATATCTTCCTCAATCTTTTTCTTCAAAGATTTGAAGTTTTTGTCATATAAGTCTTTCACTTGCTTAGTTAAAGTTGCCCCAAGATATTTTATTTTATTTGTGGCTATTGTGAATGTTGTTGTTTCCCTGATTTCTTTCTCAGCTCATTTGTCATTTGTATATAGGAAGGCTACTGATTTTTTTGAGTTTTTCTTGTATCCAACCACTTCACTAAAGGTGTTTATCAGCTGTAGGAGTTTCTTGGTAGAATTTTTGGGTTGCTTATGTATACTATCATATCATCTGCAAATAAAGATACTTTGACTTCTTCCTTTCCAATTTGTATCCCCTTTATCTGATCTCCTTCAGCTATCTTATTGCTCTAGCTAAAACTTCAAGTTCTATATTGAAGTTATATATATATATATATATATATATATATATATATATACATATCTATTCACCTATACTGAATAGATATGGAGACAGTGGATAGCCTTGACTTTTTCCTGATTTTAGTGAAATTGCGTTGAGTTTCTCTCCATTTAATTTGATGTTGTTTATAGGCTTGCTGTAAATTGCTTTTATTATGTTTAAGTATGTCCCTTGTATCCCTTATCTCTCCAAAACTTTTATTATGAAAGGGTATTGGATTGTGTCAAAGGCTTTTTTGGCATCTAATGAGATGATCATGTGTTTTTTTTTTCTTTCAGTTTGTTTGTATGGTGGATTACTTTGACTTGCCTTAATATGTTGATCCATCAGGGATGAAACCTACTTGATCATGGTGGATGATCTTTTTGATGTGTTTCTGGATTTAGTTTTTGAGTATTTTATTGAACATTTTGCATCTATGTTCATGAGAGAAATTGGTGTGTAATTATCTTTCTTTGTTGAATCTTTGTGTGGTTTGGGCATTAGGGTGACTATGGCCTCATAAATTGAATTTGGAAATGTTCCTTCTGTTTCTATTTTGTGGAATAATTTGAGGAGTATTAGCATTAGCTCTTCTTTGAAAATCTGGTAGAATTCTGCACTAAAACTGGCTAGCCCCCCCTTTTTTGTTTGTTTGTTTGGGAGTCTTTTAATAACTTATATTTTCTTGGAGGTTATAGGTCTGTTTTAGTTAGGGTTTCTATTGCTGTGAAGAGGCACCATGACCATGGCAACTCTTATAAAGGAAAAAAATTTAATTGGGGTGGTTTACAATTTCAGAGGTTTAGTCCATGATCCTCAGGGCAGGGAGCATGGCAGCGTGCAGGCAGACATCATGATATACAGGTAACAGGAGGTGGGCTTTGACACTGGGAGTACCTTGAGCATAGGAGACCTCAAAGCCCAACCCCACGGTGACACTTCTCCAACAAAGCCACACCTCCTAATAGTGCCACTTCCTTTTCTTTCAAACCACCTTATATTTAAATTGTTTATCTGATCTTGATTTAACTTTGCTAAGTGGTATCTATCAAGAAAGTTGTCCATTACTTTTAGATTTTCCATTTTGTGGAATACAGGTTTATTTATTTATTTATTTATTTGGATTTTCGAGACAAAGTTTCTCTGTGTAGTTTTGGTGCCTGTCCTTGATCTCAATTTTCTTGTACCTGTTGAGACTGACTTTGTGACCAAGTATATAGTCAGTTTTGAGAGAAGTTTCATGAGGTGCTGAGAAGAAGCTATATTCTTTTGTGTTTGGGTGAAATGTTCTGTAGCTATCTGTTAGGTCCATTTGTTTCACAATGCCTGTTAGTTCTAGATTTCTCTGTTTAGTTTCTGTGTGGATGACCTATCCATTGGTGGGAATGGAGTATTGAAGTCTCCCACTATCAATGTGTGAGGGTCAATGTATGATTTAAGCTTTAGGAATGTGTTTCTATGTGTGTAGTTAACCTCCTTGGGTTGGACTTTTCTTTCTAGTATCTTCTGTAGGACTGGATTTGTAGATTAGACATTGTTTGAATTTGACTTTATTATGAAATATCTTGTTTACCCCATTTTATAGTGATTTAAAGTTTTGTTGGGTATGGTAGTCTGGGCTGGTATCTGTGGTCTTCTGGAGTCTGCAGTGTGTGTGTTCAGGCCTGTCTGGCTTTTAGAGTCCACTGAGAAGCTGGGTGTAATTCTAGTAGGTCTTTCTTTATTTGTTACTTGCTCTTTTCCTCTTGCAATCTTTAATATTATTTCTTGGTTCTGTATGTTTAGCATTTTGATTATTATGTGATGAGGGGACTTGTATGGTCAAATCTATTTGGTGTTCTGTATGTTTCTTGTACATTTACAGGCATCTCCTTATTTAGGTTAGGAAATTTTCTTCTATTATTTTGTTGAAAATATTTTCTGGGCCTTTGAGCTGATATTCTTCTCCTTCTTCTACTCCTTTTATTCTTAGGTTTGGTCTTTTCCCAGTGTCCCAGATTTCCTGGATGCTTTGTGTTAGGAATTATTATTTTTTTTTAACATTTTCTTTGACTGATGTGTCTGTTCCTTCTATTGTGTCTTCAATGTCTGAGATTCTCGCTTTCATCTCTTGTATTATGTTGGTGATGCTTGTGTCTGTAGTCCCCGTTTGCTTACCTAGATTTTTCATTTCCAGAATTCCCTCAGTTTGTGTATTCTTTATTGCTTCTATTTCAGTTTTCATGCCTTTAACAGTTTTATTCATTTCCTTCAACTTTTTTTTTTCTTGGCTTTCTTTAAGGGATTTATTAATTTCCCCTTCAAGGACTTCTATCATCTTCATAAAGTTGGTTTTTAGGTCTTTTTCTTGTGCTTCAGCTATGTGGGGATATTCAAGTCCTGCTGTAGTAGGATAGCTGGGTTATGGTGAAGACATATTGCCCTGGCTCTTGTTGTTGTGTTCTTACCCTGGTGTCTAGGCATCTGGGTTTGGGGTGATTATAGGTCTATGTGCTAATTTCTGAGTTTGTCTTTGTTGTATGGGTGTACTGTTTATTGGTTTCTGTTTCCTCTTGGGTTTTCTGGTCTGTCTGGCCAGGAGTTCTTGCAGCCTGCATGGCCTCTGGTCCAGCAGGGAGTTTGGGGCTGGGACATGGTGAGGTGGAGGTGAGTAGGGATTGGGGATAACATGGGGGACACCAAGAGAGTGGAGGAGGTGTGAGGGCAGACAGCCTATCTGGAGTTCTGGCGGCTGGTGTGGCCTCTGTCAGCAGTGAGTCTCTTCCTGGGTTTGCCTACCTGTTCTTCTGGCTGGCACCTGAGCAGGGGATACACCTGAGCTGGGGGCAGGAGTACAGCAATGAGGGGCAGGTAGTGGGGAGAAAAGGGTAGGCAGTGGATTGGATCTTTGCGAACTGAAGAGAATGGGAGAATTCTGTGCGCAGGTAGGCAGCCTACCTGGTTTTCTGACTGGTGTCCCCTGTATATATCTTTAGAATGCTTCTTGCCGCATTCTGACCTGAGTCATAGTCTCGCCTTTACTTCTCAGGTCTGTGGTAGTGAAAGGAGTCCCATTGTGAAGACTCTGAGCTACATGGGAAGGCACTGGGCAGTGATCAACAGGAAAAGTCTCTTTGTGGTTCATGGCTCATGAAGCAGGCCACTCAGAGTCTTCTTGACATCCCCACACCAAGAGCGCCCTGTTTACCTTGAAGGAATGGTCTGTATTTAAAGCAGAGCAGATTGAGGAAAGGAGCCCGTCATTTGGGCAGGCAGCTGAGACCAGCTACTGTGTGTGGCTTCTGAATGATTTTTCTAGCTAACCAAGTGAACCGAGCCTTTCTCTTCATCTGTCTGAGCTTTGAGTTTGCTTTTCCATGCCTCCTTCCTCAAAGTAATGAACACATTGTTTCTTTATGTGTTAAGACTTTGATTCTTTCATTTTTTCCTTTGCCATTGGTCATTTTCCACAGTTTTCTCTTCCATACTAGACAATGAACCATATTATATCAGCAAGCCCTTAATGATCAACTCTAACTCTTGGTTCATTATGTGCATATAAGTATACATGCATATGAAAATTAATTACTTGTTTTTTCTTAAGTGTGTGTGTGTGCATGTGTTTGTGTATGAATATATGTGTACTTGTGTGTGGAAACTAGAGGACAGCTTTGGGTATCATTTCTTACATGCTATTAAACACACATACACACACACACACACACACACACACACACACACACACACACACACACACACACGCTAAAAGGGCCAGCCAAAGAAACCTATCCTAACCCTGAAACCAGAACCAAAGAAACACACCCTAACCCTGAATCCAGAGCCAAAGGAACACACTTTGGCCCTGAAACCAGAGCCAAACCTGCCTCTGACCAACTGAGCATGAAACCAACCAATCCCTGAGCATAAAACCAACCAATCCCTCGGCACGAAATCTAAACAATCTGAGCTTATCCAAACTCAAGGGGATTGAAATCTGACCAATTTCCTCCCTGAAACTCTTCTCCCTGGAAAAACTCCACCCCTAAGAAGCCCTGTATAAATCCTGTGCCTATTCAGTTGGCAGCGGCCCTTCTCCACCCTGGCAGAGGCAGCCACTCTCTGGATTCCTCATTCCCAAATAAAATCTCTTGAAAGAGTTTTGGGTGAAGACCTTCTTTCCCTGGAGTGGAGCAGAATCTCTGCTGGGAAACTCTCTTTGCAGGGAGGAGCAGCTCAGCTACAATGGCTCCCTCTTGGAGAGGAGGATGGTCACATCCTGTGGGGAGACCATTCCCCACCAGAACCCAGCTTTAAGTATAGCCTGATTTCCCAACAGTCAGGATACCTTTCTCCTCACAGCTGTAGGTATCCAGGATACCTTCCCTTCACAGCTGTAGATATTGCCTGACTTCTGACAGTCAAGGGCACCTTTCCCTCCAGAGCTGTAACACTTTCAGGTATAGCCTAACTTCTGACAGTCAGGGTACCTTTCCCTATGGAGCTGTAATAATATATGTATTATATATATACATACATATATATATATATATACATACATATATACATACATACACATACATATTCTCTTTCACTGGTCTGGTACTCACCAAATAAGCTATGCTGGCTGGCCCAAGAGTCCCGCAGACATGTCTGTTTTCATCTCCTCAGTGCTGATATTACACACATATATCATATCTGAAATTTTTATGTGGATAGTGTGGACGGAACTCAGATGATCAAGCTTACCAACAGAGCTATCTCCCTGACCATACAAATTTATTTGTACAGAGGTTCATTTACAAATTTTGTTGATTGAAAAGATACAGTGAACAAATAATAAAACACTCATGGAACTCTTTATTCAATCCCATTTAGTCCTTTGATTCTCATGGATTGCTGTCAGAGCTACTCACTGAACTCGTATTATGGAAAGCCTACCACTTCAGATGAAGAATGGTTGTAGTTCGGATGCAACTGTTGACTGATGCTTTTATTCACAATAACAAAACAAAACCAAAACAGCAAAGATACAGTTGGAGCCTCACCTACCCATCAGCAACATGAATAATCTCTTTGTTGCACTTGGTGATAGTTCCCAATTCTAGAAGAATGTTACTTTAACTATATGCTATTCACAGTATCATGGCTACATAAGTGCCACTCACTAAAGTACAATCTATATCATTAAAATTTGTTCATTTGCTCTATTAAAATAGCTAATCAAAGCCAGACTTACAGTAGTTGAGGACTTCCATGGTGGAAACCCTCTTCTAAAGGCCCATCCAGTTTATCAATATGAGGCCACTGAAACAGAGTTAGAAAGAAATGCACAATAGCCCGCTATTGTGCTGTGCTTCCACCAGATAGTAGAGATGTAAATACCCTGTGAAGGCAGCGACAGTGAAATGTAACAGAATAAGCAGAATGTGCCTCAAGTTGTTGAGCTACAAAACACTTATATCAATATTTTAGCAGAAAATTGCTACCATGTGAAACATTATAGCCAGGATCTTGTTTGGGGTGGATTAGAGCCCTTGATGGCATGTCCAGAAATTTAATTGTGGACATTTCACTAAGCCCAACTAATTCAAACCTACATTTTTATACAAGTCAACTTTGGGGATTCTACTTAGAACAGTTGGTAGGGTTTATTGGTAAAGGTCTTCAATACTGGTAAGTTTTGAGGAGTGTTCTGTGGACTTGTGTATTGGGCTTCTAGACGGGGTAAGGAAAAGCCTTTGGAAATTGTGGTATTGTATTCCCCCAAATATTGTGCATCCTAATAAACTTATCTGGGGTCAGAGACAGAGCAGCCACAATATTAAACATAAAGGATAGGCAGTGGTAGCACACGCCTTTAATCCTAACATTCCAGAGGCAGAAATCCATGTGTTCAAGGATACAGCTAAGCATGGTGGCCTTTAATCCCAGAAAGAAAGCCTTTAATCCCAGGGAGTGGTGGTAGAAAGCAGAAAGGTATATAAGGCATGAGAACCAGAAACTAGCAGCATTTGGCTGGTTAAGCTTTCAGGCTTTGGAGCAACACAGTTCAGCTGAGATTCATTCTGGATGAGGACTCAGAGGCTTCCAGTCTGAGGAAACAGGACCAGCTGAGGAATTGGCAAGGCGAAATAGCTGTGGCTTGTTCTGTCTCTCTGATCTTCTAGTGTTCACCCCAATAACTGGCCCCGGGTTTGATTTTATTAATAAGAACTTTTAAGATTCCTGCTACAGGAAATAGAATTGGAACTGATGTATAGTGTGACTCTGCTCAGCTTTAGCAACAGTTCTAGAGACAAAGCCCTAGACTTAGCTCTGTGTTTGCAAAGTGTGCATTGGCCTAGGCATTTATGGGTAGAGGCTAAGGGTAAGATACTAGCTCCCTTACTGTGTGCATCAGTTGAAGAACCATTCTTCTGTATAATTTCTTTGAGAATCCTTGTCAATGTTCATATTTGAGGAATCAAGGCTTATAAGCAGGAGTTTCTTAGCCTCAATTGTATAAACTAATGGATGCCTTTAGGTAGATTTGGGGGCTAAAATCCTCTTGCAAATTTAATCATCTGAATTCAAGCCATATCACCCTTCCATTTAAAATTTCTCAATGAGGCTTTTCCATGTAGTTTATTCTTTTGTTAAGAAAAAATTCATTATTTTGTGTGCAAGTGTATGATGTATGTGTGCACATGCACATGCCACTGTGCATGTGTGGAGATCAGAGAACAGCTTAGAGAGGTGGGTTCTTGTCTACTTCTGCATAGGTTCTGGGGATTGGACTCTGGTGATCATGTTTGCATGACAAGCATGTTATTCACCGGGCCATCTTTCTGGGCATTAGCTCACACTTTAATTCTCCTAATAAATTCTTCTACTCAATCACGAAGCTTCTGTTTGGAGACCCTTTTACCCCTTTGTTTTCTGTTGTTATATCTGGTGTCATATCTAGGCCTTTTGGAAGGCAGGATATCTATTTTCCAGGCATTCCTCTGCTCTTTTGGCCCTTTTCTTCCTGGGAATTCCTTTTGTAGATTCAGAGTCCTCTGTGTTAGGCCTTCTAAGAGAAAAATGAGAGAAAATGTGAATTCATCCAATTCCTTCTATGCAGATAAGGAACCCAATCCCCATGAAGCAAAGGTTTTAGGTCCTTACTAAAATGAGAGGAGAAAAAGCAGGTCAAGAAACAGCTCTCCGCTTTTCATTTGACTTTCTCCATGACCTTTTGCAGACCAACTTAAGATAGCAGACTTCTTTTCCACAACTTTCGACTTTTCCTTATTAAACCCAAACTTTACTTTCTTCTTTTGAAAACCTGGGGTCTTCTATTAAGTGAAATTGATATTGTATCTTGGATAAATACTTTATTTCTTATAGTGCTGTGTTTGCAGGAAAAAATATCCTTACACATCATAATATTAATTCAACTGACTAGTTTAAGTGCTATTTGCAAATAAAATAAAGTTCTTGAGAAAACCAATATATTACTTACCCTATTTTCTTTAAATATAAATCCAAAAGCTACACTACATTGACTACTGGTAGAAATACAAAGGAATAGACGATGCACCTTTTAATTTAAAAGTTTATTAAGTCAAATCTGTTAGATCTGCTTTAGCAACAGAATATAACTGTGGATTTGTGGATATGATATCAAATCACTCATTTGAGCACAGATATCTAAAGATTCAAAATACCCATAGTTTAGTGGATCTCCCAGTTCTCATAAAAGAAGTGGTTCCCTCTCCCACCCCAGTAGGTGGTGATTAATACAGAGACCCACAACTGGTCAGCATGAAAAGTATCAGAGCTTTGGAGTGCTTAGTTCTAAAGGGACATTTCTATTACACTCCTTCTCCCAAGGTTCAAGGGTCATCACAGCAGAGGAGGCAGAAAGACTGTAAGAGCCGGAGGGATTACATGGCTGTAGTGAACTGTTATTTGCTGGGCATGACAGTGTAGGAGCACACATGAACTTATATTCCCACTACATATTAATACAGAATTAAATCTAACTGTGCCTTATTTCATGCTTGGGCATGCACAAAACAGTACATCATGTTGCACATGATCATAAGTCGTGCTTACAAATCGGTAGCAGAAGTTCTGATTATCTCATTCTTGTGGTCTGTTGGGGGAGGGGGTAGTTGAGAATGGGGAAGAGTGTGGCTTTTGAAGATGTAGTAGAGAAGCCAAAAAAGCCAAGTCAGGGATTATCAGGTCCTGAAGGGACAATTCATCCACTCAGACATGGTCAGAGACTTGGGGGTTTTCCAAACATTGATGTTATAGTTGAAGAGGTTGAGCCCCACTGAAGTAGTGGTATTAAGAATAATACAAAAAATAGGGTGATATGGTTTCTTCAAGGAAATAACATCAACTAAGTAGTGTTCAATGTATGTATGCAGAAGATGCCCCTAAAGAAGGGGATCATGAGCACTGAAGGAGACAGACAACAGTGTGATGAAACAGGAGGGTGGTGGTAGGGTTAGGATCATGTAGAACCTTTTTATGACATATAAGAATTGAGCTTCAATCAAGTATTAGTGCTTCACCCATTGCACACCAATGCTTCAGTACGTGTGGCAGGTAACAGGAAAGTCTAAGACCTGTCCTATTGTGTAAGGTGTCCTAACTTTGTTTCTGTTGGTGTGATAAAATAATACCCCAAAGAAAAGCAATTTAGGTGAGAAAGGGTTTATTTTAGTTTATTCCAGGTCACAGTCCATCATAGCAGGGGACAAGGTGGCAGGGACTTAACACAACTAGTGACGTCACATCTGCATTGAAGAGCAGGGGAAAGGATTTTGTGAGTGCTTAATGCTCAGCCAGCTTACTCTCCTCTCATACAGCCCAGGGCCCCAAAGCAAGAGTGCCACTGCCCACTTTCAGTCTGGGTCTCTTCATACCAGTTAAGGTAATCAAGACAGTGAGTGTACTGCAGACACACTCCCAGGCCAAATTGCCGTAGACAACCCCTCACCGAGACCCTCTTCTTGGCTGATTCTAGGTTGTGTCAAGTTGACAATTAGAACTAATCTTCACATATGATAGCAAACCAGTCAATTAATATTTCATGGGTTGTTCTTGATGAAATGGCTTGTACTGGGAGAGGAACTCTGATTTTTAGGGGATTGGATCTTCTGAAATAGCCCACCTTTGTCTCAGAAGGGAGGATCCAGTTTTTATTGCCAAAGGTGGTTGTGTCGAAAATGACATTTGAAAAAAATCACCTGCAACAAAGAGCTCTGAGGAGATACAGAAACATTCTTCACAGAAATGGCCTCTCAGAAACTTGCTGTAATTTACTTCGTCTCAAAGATCCATGGACATCCATGACCGATATAGTATGCAAACTAGAATGTCCTCCAGCAGGTTGCCAGAAATGACTAAGAAATACAGAAAATTGTGTTGAATTGCAGTGGCAATGTCTCATGGCATTCTTTCTTCACACACACACACACACACACACACACACACACACACACACACACACACTTATATGCAGACATGGAGCTGCAATATTGATGCTTACTAAGCAAGTGAAAAAATAAAATAATTCTGTATTTTAAGTGACAAGACTAATCCCTTAGCTGGAGAAAGTTGGTGGGGCATAAATAATCTTCCTTGTCTTTTACTTGTTATAGACTTATATCTGTTAGATTTTCTCTGAAGAGTATTGCTTATCTTTCTTACAGCTTACAAAGTGATAAAAATTCTATTTCAAACAATATACTGGAGTAGATAGTTGCATACTTCTATTAAACTTAGAATGTAGACTAAGTGACAATAAAAAAATCTTTTTTTTTTTAATTTAAATTCTAGATCTCAGGAAGAGGAAGTTGGGTCATACTTTAAGCACAACTTTTGAGCTGTAGGAATTGTTACGCTGAACTTTTAAAAGTGTTTTTAAAATTATTTTATGTGTTTGGAAGTTTTGTCTGCATGTATATTTGTGTGCTGTATGTGTACTGAGTTCAATGAGGCCAGAAGAGGATGTTTGATCCCCTGGAACTGGAGTTAGCCACTTTATGGGTAATGGGAATTTAAACCCAGGTACTCTGGAAGAACAGCCAGTATTCCTAACCACTGAGCGATTTCTACACGGAATTTCTCTTTATTACTTATTTTGTTTTTGAGATTATAATTACATTACTTCCCCCTTCCCTTTCCTCCCTCCAAGCCCTCCCCCATACCCCTTCTTGCTCTCTTTCAAATTCATGGCCTTGTCTTTCATTAACATGCACATTTATTCCTGAAATGTAGCCTGCTTGGTTGTAGGATGTTACTTGTATTAACATTTTTAAGGTTGAGCATTGGGCATTTGATGACTAATTGGTGTGTTCTTCCCTGAGGAGGACTATTTCTCAGCATTCCTTTAGTTGTTCTTTATGTTGAGTCTTTACAGTCTTTCCCTATCCACTTTGGCATGTCTGTGGTAGTCATGTTTTTGCAACTTTGTAGACATAGCTTCCGACTTTACTAGGAGCCACAATCTCACAGCAATGTACCGGATCCTCTGGCTCTTACAATCTTTCTGCTTCCTCTTCTGCAAAGTTCCCTGAGCTTTAGGTGCAGGGGTGTTTTGTAGATGTGTCCATTAGGACTAGGCTCACAACTCTCCATTTTGATTGGTTGTGGTTTTTCTGACTATTACAAAGAGAAGTTTTCTTTCTTTCTTTCTTTCTTTCTTTCTTTCTTTCTTTCTTTCTTTCTTTCTTTCTTTCTTTCTTTCTTTCTTTCTTTCTTTCTTCTCTCTCTCTCTCTCTCTCTTTCTCCTTTTTTTTTTTGAAACAGGGTTTCTCTGTGTAGTTTTGGTGCCTGTCCTAGATCTCACTCTGTAGACCAGGCTGGCCTCGAACTCAGAGAGAGCAGCCTGGCTCTGCCTCCTGAGTGCTGGGATTAAAGGCATGCAGCACCACCGCTCGGCAAGAAGTTTTCTTGATGAAGGGTGAGGACTACACTTATCTTCAGGTATAAGAACAAACACTTAGAAAGTAGTTAGGGATTATGTTGGTTTAGTAAAGTGGTTGTAGGTTCTTCTCTAAAATGCATGACTTCACTAGTTTTGGGTAGTTGACTAGGTTCCCAGTACTAGGGATGTTTTTCCTTTTGTTGAATGGGTCTTATATGTCCAATTAGGGAGCTGTTGGCTACTGTCAAAGTATACATGGCACTATGGCACCCCTAGGTTATTATGCCATGCCAGTCACTGTTATGGTGCACATGTCGTAGCTGGGTAGGGCTGTTGGTTGCTTCCCTCCTTTGGAAGCTTGCATAGCCCCTTCTGGTACCATGAAAGCTGGTCCTCCTCAGGGAGGAGGCATTTAGGTCAGTTCCAGCTCAGGGGCATCTTTAACAGTAAGGATTTCCCTCCTACTTTTGGGGGCCAACCAATAGCAATCACAATAGGCTATAATGTTTTGGGAGTTGAAAACCTTGGCCAACAACTCAAAAGAATGCTTCTAACGCCCGGTGTTGTGGTTTTTGTTGCAAGTTCTTTGGCTCTGGGGTAACATTCTCAGCCTGGATGAGAGAAGTTCATTAAAACTATCTACATATATTTGTACACAGGTTTGTTTGTACTATAGATTTTTTTTCAGACATCCTATTATTTTTAGCCTTCTCTCTCCTTCTTCTCTATTACCTCACTTCCTGTTCCTAATTAGAGCCCCCCCTTCCCCATTTTCCCATCAGGTCACTTATACCCTGCTATCCCCGTCTCTATTCTCCACTTTCCTACACTGGCCATGGTCCTGTTTTATTTTCCTGACTTCTGTAGTTATTGCAGGATGTGTACTCACATTTGAAGATTTGGAGTTTAGAGCCTCCGATGAGAGAAAACATGTAATGTTAGTTTTTTTGAGTCTGGGGAACTTTATTCAATGTGATCTTTTCTAGTGTCACCCATTTACCTACAAATTTCATGATTTCATTTTTTTTCAACAGCTGAATAGTATTGCATAGTGTAGATGTTCCCTATTTCCATATCCATTTGTCAGCTCAAGGACACTTAGTTTTTTTTTTCCTCTTCTCATTTCTGAGATATTGTGAATAGAGTATAACCATGAACATGGCTGAACAAGGATCTGTGCAGGAGGATAGTGAATCCTTTGGGCATATACTAAGGAGTGGTATAGCAGGGTAATATGGGAGATTTCTGTTTAGGTTTTTTTTTTGTTGTTGTTGTTGTTGAGAACTCTTCACACTGATTTCCATAGTGGCTGAACCAGTGAGTAATCTACCAACAGTGAATGAGAGTTCCCTTTTCTTAGAACTCTATCTGGCATTTGCTGTTTGTTGATCTTTACCATTCTGACCGGGGTAAGATGAAATCTCAAAGTTGTTTTGATCTGCATGTCCTTAATATCTAGAGTTGATGAACATTTTTTGAGCTATTTCTTAGCCATTTTCCCCTTCTTTTGAGAACTCTCTGTTCAGATCCCTGGCATATTTTTTAAATGAGTTATTTTGTTCTTTACATGTTCTAGATATTAACCCTCTGTTAGATCTATGGCCTTCATTCTATGGGCATCCCTGTCACCCGGTTGATGGTTTCTTAAGCTGTGTAGAAACTTTTTAGTTTTATGAAATCTGACTTGTCAACTATTGGCCCTAATTCTTGAGTAAATTGAGTCCTATTTAGAAGGCCTTTTGTACATCTAGAGCATGGAGGGCTCCGCTTGTGTTTTCCTCTAGCAGTTTGAATGTTTCAGGTTTCGGGGTTAGATTATTGCTCCATTTAGAATTACTTTTTGTGCAGTGTGACAGATACAAGTCTAATTTCATTCTTAGCACCATTGGTTGAAGATGCTTTCTTTTTTCCAGCTGATTCGTTGGCATCTTTGTCAAATATTTAATAGCCGGAGTTATGTGTGCTTATGTTTGGGTCTTTGGTTTTGTTTCATTGGTCTACATGTCTGTTTTTGTGCCAGAAGCACACTGTTTTTATCACTATAATCTGTAATCCAGCCAAATATACCCCCCCCCCCCAGTCCAGGCTTGGACCAGTAGTCACATCCTGATAACACACTATCTCAGTCTCCTTTGTCATCTTGATTTCACTCCTAGGCCCAATCCACATCGTTTCTTCTACCTCAACCTGCTCTACCATATCAAACAAAAGAAGTCCACATGCCCAGGTCTCATCACAAAAATACAAACAATATGAAAGATCAAACCGGTATATTTTCTCGCAAACCTACCAATCCTGTAGAAATGTCTGCCAATGAGAAGTACATGGGCGAACCCCAGGATACAGAATTTAAAAGAATAATCATAAATTTCATCAAAGAATTCAAGATTTAAATGAAGTACAAAGAAATCAAGGAGAAAGAACTTAAGGAGAATAAACGCCCAAGTGATACCCAAACACACACATAAGGCTGAAAGAAATGAAGAATAGAAGCCAGGATTTGAGAATGAATCCAATAAGGATTCAATGCAAGAAGCATTAAAGAGGATACAAGCTAAGTGAAATGGAACTGAAAAACCCAACAGCCCAGCTAGAAAACTCAATGGAAAGCCTTCCAAGCAGAATGAATCAAGGAGAAGCTGATATCAGGACCCAAAGATAAAGTGGAGGTTCTAAACCAGATAAGAAAGGACTGTGACCAAAAAACGAACAGACAAAACAAATACAACAACAACAACAACAACAAAACCAGGAGAGGAACACACAGGAAATGGGAGCTGCCGTGAAAAAACCCAAATCCTGAAATCATATGCATAGATGAGGGAGAAGAAGAAGAATCCTGAGTCATAGCATTGGCCAGATCTTCTATACTGAATTTTTAGTACTGGGAGTATTTTAATGTAGACAACTTGCATTGTTGCAGCAATATAAATATGTACAGAGTAAATATACTGATTCATTGTTTCTAAGATCTTCCCAAGTTAATGGCCACCTTTTAAGGGATTAGATGTGGGTTTTAGATTTGACCTATTTTTTCTATCTTTTTTATGCATTTAATTTAAAAAGGAAGGAAGAAGGAAAGAAGTCACAATCTCACCATGTGAGAGGAGATGTGTTTAAAGGTGAGTTAGGAGGCGACTGTTCTGCGGTGTTAGCAAAGGAGGACGGCACACGTGACTGATGCTCCACCCTTCCAGGTCCCCTGCTGAGGCACTGCCTCTTCTGGTCTGCTGATCAAGACCAGAGCCAGCTATGAAGCTTCCTTAGAGGAGACAAGAAAGAGGCTCAAAGACGGTGGGAGGGGGAGGGAAAAGAGACAGACTTCATCTTTGTTGGCAGATCCACACATTTTGATGTGTGTGTGTGTGTGTGTGTGTGTGTGTGTGTGTGTGTGTGTGTGTGTGTGTGTGTGTGGTGCGTGAGCTTGTACTTCCCTGGGCCTTGTGGGGGAAGTGACTTCTTCAGCCTAACCAGGCCACTCTAAAGCTTGCGCTCTTTCTGGCTTCCCTCCTTTCTGATGTCTTTGTTTGGGTGGTTGGAAGGATCCATAAAATGACTTTTTATTTTATAGGTAACACAGGTTGGTGTATAATGTACTTTCAGATTATCCTTTCCAAACACACTAACCCTGTCTCCCCGCCCTCTTCAATTAGTTCCTTTCATTCCCTGGACAATTTTGTTTCTACTTTGATGTCATCCGCACATACATATGATGAGTCTCTAATGTCTAGATGGGAGAGAACGTCTCTGTCTTTCTGATGGGGACTCACCTGACTTGCGGTTATCTCCAGTTGCGTCCAGTCTCCTTCAGAACTTCGTTCTCATTCACAGCTCAAGGAACTCCACATACAATGTAAACCACATTCCCTTTATCGCTTTGTCAGTAGACACCTAAGAGGGCTTCAAGATTTAGCTCCTGTCAATGTGTTCACAACCATTTCCAGTTTCTTTTCCTTGAGAAACACGAATGCCAGTTCAGCAGAGTGCTCTACAGCAGTCTCTGCTGCGCGCTCTGCTGATTCATGACTTAACGCTCCTTCCTCACGCCCATGAGCAGTTAGCAGTTCATGTTTCAGTTGTTCAAGTTTGTGAGCGTTGACTGCATACTCATTTAAATGTGACTTTTTTTTTGCCGTTGATTATATTAACAAGAATTATGGGCAACGTGATGAATAGTTTATGGGATCACCACAGACCCAATATGAACTACTACTTTGACAGCTAAAGTTTATATATGGCCAGTTTTCACAGGACTGACTTCAGTTTGAATCACACAACCTTTTAAGGTGCAGGCTACTGCTCCTCTGTTACAAAGAAACCCGAAACTAAAGGGTTAAAGCAACCTTGTAAAACAGAGGAGGACATATCTACAATAATAACATTTCTACAGGCAAAAGCCTTGTCCCTCTGTCTTTATGGGAGAAGCTTCTGCATGTGTAAAGGTGGAAGAGGTTTGAAAATGACCCATTAAGAGGCAGTTTCTGTAAAGGTATTTCCAGGTTTCATTACTTGTCATTGGATCCTAACAGGATATCTGGATTTACCACCTCATCTATGAGACTGGTGCAGACATCCCTGTTTGTATCATTGTCTCCAGCTGGAAAGAAACAGAAGGGCACCTATTTGGTTTATTAGTCGAACTCTTAGCAGCAAGGAGAAATTTACAGGGATTCCACAGGACATAGACATCAACGCCTGGATTCTGGAGCAGGAAGGTCTACATTTAAATCCCCACTTTACCACATACTAATTGTGTGACAGGGTAATTGCTTAATCTTTAGTGCCTCCATTTTATCATCTGTAAAACAGAGATGGTAACAACTGTTAACTTCATCTGTCATTCCACTACGCAGTTTGATGGTTTGCAGTACACTTACGTGTGTGATCTGTCACTATTGCACAATCCCAGAACTGGCTTGTCAATCTCCAAGGAAATTCCAAATACATTAGCAGTCCTCCCTCCCTCCCTCCCTCCCTCCCTCCCTCCCTCCCTCCCTCCCTCCCTCCCTCCCTCCCTCCCTCCCTTACCTTTCTTCTTCCCTCCATCCTCCTTCATTCCTTCCATCCTTTTTCTCTCTTTCCCTCTCTTCTTTCCTTCCTTCCTTCTTTTCTTTCCCTTCCTCCTGCCCCTCCCTCCTCCTGCCCCTCCCTCCTCCTGCCCCTCCCTCCTCCTGCCCCTCCCTCCTCCTGCCCCTCCCTCCTCCTGCCCTTCCCTCCTAGACAGGTTCTCATTCTGTAGCCTAGGCTATTTTTGACTCAGTATGGGTGGTGATTTGAATGAGAAAAAGTCTCCTAGAGGCTTAGCTCTCTGGCACTTGGTCCTCAGCCTGTCGTGCGGTTTGGGAAGGTTATGGGACCTTCAGAAGGTGGAGCCTCACGGGAGGAAGTGTGTTCCTGGGCGGGCTTTAAGAGGATACAGCCTCAGCACACTTTCAGCTCACTCACTGCTTCTGTGTGGGCCGTAGAAAGTGACCACTGAGCTTCCCGTTTATGCTGACAGGTCTGCTGCCTGCTGCCATGACTCTGCTGTGAGGACTTTTATCTCTCTGAACCCCTAAGCCAAAACGAACCCTTTCTTCCATAAATGGTTGCTGGCCACGTATTTTATCAAAGCTATGAACAGTAATTGATACACTAGGTAATGGGCCCCAAATTTGAAGTGATCCTCCAGCCTCAGCCTCCCAAGTGCTAGGATTACAGTGTCAGCCCCCATGCTGGGCTAGTAATCATCATTTATTCCTCCTATTTACTCTGGCTCCTGGCAACTAGGACTCTGCTTTCTCTCTCTGTGTTTTGGACATCTCATAGATGGAACCGCAAAGCATGTTGCCATCACTGTCCGTTTTCACTCAGCGTAGAGCTTTTCCCTTTCATTCTGGTCCTTGCTTGTGCTGGGACCACGTTTCTTTTTGTGACTGAATTACATCCTACCACTTGACTATCATGTTCATGCTTGGTTTAGGCATTCATCTACTGAAGAACTTCTGGATTTTGTTCCCATTACTTTGCTTTATAAAAAAATGCTTCTGTAACACCGGGGACAAACTTTTATGTGGATATATATATTTTAATTTTTTAATTCTCTTGAGTATATGACTAGGAGTGGGTGAGTGAGCCCAAGTCAAGCTTTGAGGACCAGCCAAGTAGTTTCTCAAAGCAGACAACCCGTAGTTTGTACTCCGTCAGAAATGCATGTGAGCTCCAGCTTCATGTTAGTCATTGTCACAGCTGTCTCCCCACAGGCACAGAGTGGTTGGCAGGTTCCTGTGTTTGGATTTGTGTTCCTGATGTCCAATGGTGGGAATGTCTACTCACAGATTTACTGTAAAAGCAGAGAAGAATCTGTTTAAACTCTGGCTGTTAAAACACATGGTCTGTTTGTCTTTCTATTGTTGAGATTTAGGAATTCCTCGTATATTCCAGAGACAAGTACCTTGTCAATCTATGAATTGCCAACATTTATTCTTGTTCTGTGGGTTATTTTTATTCTTTCTTGAGGCAGTCCTTTGAAGCACAAACTATCTCGATTTTTAATGAAATATAATTTATTTACTCTTGTGTTCATTGCCTGTGTTTTCAGTCATATCTAAGAACTTCTCATCCAATTCAAGATCATGTAAATTTCCTTGTTTTCTTTCAACACTTTTGCATCTTTAACATGTTTAGGTCTTTGTTAGGTCCATGTCTTAACTAATTTTATGTGCCACAAGTACATATCCAACTTGCTTCTTGTGCAATTGGATATATAATTTCTAAGCAGTGTTTATTTGAAAGACTGTCTTTGGGGCTGAAGAGCTGGCTCAGTGGTAAGAGGACAAACTGCTCTTGCAGAGGATTTGAGCTTGTTTCTCAGCACCCATGCTGGGGTGCTCACAAGTATCTATAGCTGAACTCCAGGGCATCCAATATCCTCTTCTGGTCTCCTTAGGCATCAAGGCACCTGCACTCACATGCATATCACCTCTCACAGACACACATGCATACACATAATTTTAAAAAAATTAAAATAAATCTTTAAATGTAGACTATTCTTTCAGCTTTAAGAACAAGTGTCTTGGCACTCTTTCAACCATGCAGACTTAATGGTTTTTCTAGACAATCCCATTCCATTTGATGTGCATCTGTTTTACATCAGTACCACATCCTCTTGACTATTATAACGATGTAGTAAGTTCTGACTTACAGAAAGGTGAGCCTTCCAACTTTGTTATTCTTTCAAAAACTGCTTAGCTATTCCAGGTCCTTACTATTTCCATGTTTGTTTAAAAACGTTACCTGGGAGCTTGATAGGATTTTAATAAATCTATAGATCAAGCTGAGGAATATCTACCTTTTAATAATATTAAGTCAATTAGTTCATGAGTATAAAATGTCTGTGTATTTTTTTAACCTATTTCAATAGTTTTTGTGTTTTCAAAATAAGTTCAGTTTTGAATTCCTCTTCATTCAATTTATCCCCATTTTTGTTTTTGAATATAAAATGCATCTGTTGCAGACAACACATTGTTGGATTGTGATTTTCTTATCTTTTTTGTTTTTGTGTTTTGAGACAAGGTTTCTTTGAGACATATATACTAAGACTGACCTTAAACTGGTGGTCTTCCTGGCTCCACCTCCCAAGTGCTGGAGAATAGGCATATGCCATCATGCTTGACTTTGGATTGTGATTTAAAAACCCAAGCCAATCTTTATTATTACTATTATTATTATTGTTGTTGTTGTTATTGTTTGGTTCTCAAAACAGGGTTTCTTTGTGTAGCCCTGGCTATCCTGGAACTCATTATGTAGACCAGGCTGGCCTCAAACTAACAGAGATCCGCCTGCCTCTGCCTCCGAGTGCTGGGACTAAAGAGCTGCCCCAGCACCACAGAATCCAATCTCTATTATCTTGATCGAGTTACTCAATTCATTTGCATTTATTGTAACTACTGATTAAGTGGGACTTACATCAGTATTTTGTATTTGTTGCTAGAATTCTTCTAGTCTTCCATTGTTGCTTATTTGTTTAACTGTGTTTCCTTTATGTCTCCATGCTGAAAACTTATTCCCCAAAGAACTTCAGTAAAAAGTGGGACATTTAAGATATTTGGTCACAAGGTCTCTGCCTTGGGTTGTTTGTTCTCTTGGGGGTGAGAATATGCTTTAAAGTAAAAGAGAGATTGTCCCCATTTTTCTCTTTTATGTGGTCTTGCCAAGCCAACAAGGTTTGTCCCATTGTGATGCAATAAGAAGATCCCGCCTGATTGTCTTTCTGGTGTTCAAACACCCAGAATCTAGACCCAGGAGCCAAATGAACTTCTTCCCATTACAAATTACCCAGACTGCAATGTTCTCTTCCAGTAGCAAAAATGCCAGACAGTGCCCTTCATTTTCTGATGGAAATCAGAAGGCTCTTTTGGGTGTAAGGGGTCACATTTCCCTTGGTCCTTCTGGGGTTTTCTCTGCCTTATCTTCTTCCAGTCTGATTAGAACTTCTTTAGGCATGAATCTCTGAGCTTTTCTCCCATGTTTTTGTTGAACTTCTTGTGACTATATATTGTAGCTATTTCATAAAATTGTAGATCTTTTTCCATTGTTGTTTGTTCCAATGTCATTTTGACAGTTCCTGTATGAGTGTATTGACACACTTCATGCTGTCTTACAGGTCTCTCGGTTTGGTTTATTTATTATTTTTCAAATGTGTCTTTCAAGCCGGCGGTGGTGGCACATGCCTTTAATCCAAGCACTCGGGAGGCAGAGGCAGGAGGATCTCTGTGAGTTCGAGGCCAGTCTGGTCTCCAAAGCGAGTTCCAGGAAAGGCGCAAAGCTACACAGAGAAACCCTGTCTCGAAAAACCAAAAAAATAAAAAAATAAATGTGTTTTCCAGACTGGATAATGCAGTTGACCTGTTTCTAAGTTTGCTGGCCCCTTTCCCTATTAGGTCAAATCTGATTTTGAACATCCTTAGTGATGTTTTCAAATTAGGTTTCAATTCTAAAATTCCCAATTAGTTCATTTTAAATAATTTTTTGTCCATGCATTGATAGTGTGTGTTTAGTGAAACAACCTTCTCAGTCTCACTTTCTGTTTTGAAGAAATGGTTTTATTTGTTCCTCTGAACGTATTTGAACTAGCTTGCTTAATGCATCTAGGCTTCTCAGGGATGATTGCTATGGAATTCTTGTTTCTTTTTATGTTTGGCCGAATTTCATATTTGTGTGTGCCTCACATTTTGTTGTTGAAAACTGAACATTTAAAGTAATATATGACTCCTCTAGGAATCATATTCTCTCTCCTCTCCTGGGTTTGCTTGTTCTGTTTAGTCAGCTTTCTTAGCTTTTTGCTTTGTTTTTGTTATTTTTGCCTTTGTTTACTCAGACAGGGTATCTCCATAGCCCCGGTTGTTCTAGAACTCACTGTGTAGACCAGGCTGGCCTTGAACTCACAGAAGTCCGCCTGCCTCTGCCTCCTGAGTGCTGGGAGTAGCCCCTTGCAGCCCCTGAGCTAACTCTTGAAAGTCTTCGTTGTGTACCACGTATAGTCCTTTGCGTTGCAGCTTGCTTATTTCAGTAAGCTAACGGCAGCAGTCAGCTAAGGGTGGCAGCGAAGTTTTCCTTTCATTCCTGGGTCTCTAACTTCCCCAGTTTGTGATGAGGGACTCTGCATGTGTTGAGAACTATTGGGTTCTTGGGCAGTGTGATGGTTTGCATTAGGTGTGAACTTGGTGTGATCAAGAATCACCCTAAAGGCAACTCTCTAGGCAAGGGATTACTGAGATTACACTGACTGAGGTGGAGTCACTCAACTATGGGAGTACCATTGCATGGACTGGGTCCCAGATTGGAAAAAGAGAGAGAGTGTGAACACCAGTGATGCTCTTCGCTACCTGGGTAGACACAGTGTAACCAGCTGTCTCCTGTTGTTATGGTGTCTTAGGTTTCCTATTGCTGTGAAAGGACACCATGACCATGCAGCTCTTATAAAGGAAAAACATTTGATTTACAGTTCAGAGGGTCAGTCTATTATCATCATGGTGTGGCGTTGCAGCATGTAGGCAGACATGGTGCTGGAGAGGAAGTGAACTGAGATACTGGGCATGGCTTGAGCCCACCCTCCCAGTGACAGACTGCCTCCAACAAGGCCATCCCTACTCCAACAACACCTCCTAATAGTGCCACTCCCTTTGGGGGACATTTTCTTTCAAACCACCACACCTGCCATGGTAGGCTGTACCCCTGAAATCGTAAACCAAGATCAACAGTTCTCCTTAAGGTGCTCCTTTGTCAGAGCAAAGAGAAGGGTGACAAATACAGGCAAGTCACTTACAACTCTACCGTCTCCCTTATTTCCTGTTCCTGTAGTCTTCAGGACAGACAGAGGTATGACTTTGGGACCTTCTCCACTCTCTTGGGTTTGTGCAAAGCCATGGGTTTGCATGCATATCCTGTGGCATGTGCATAGCCCTTTAGATTTCCAAGGACACAACAGAACTTTACAGTTTTTCATGATACCTTGTTCCTTGGATTTCCCTCTTATGGTCCTTAGTTATTTTTGCCCCGAACATTCTAACTATGTCAGGAAGCTTCACTGTAAACCAATTACTGCTGATCCTTTCTTGACAGATTCTCTCAGAGAAATTCTGGTGTGCACTGGCTCTGGACATGAACTCAGCCTTCTACGTGGGGATTGCTAGGGAAGCACAGGGTAAATAATTGCAGTTCTGGGGGCAATGTTTTCTGGCGAGTTCCAAATCCATTTTGCCTCCCTTGGGGTTTGAGGATGATTTTGATTGTTTTTGCAAGGATATTCATTTTCAAGGCAACTGTGGGAGAAAGGAGAGGAGAATGGGTAAAATGCAATTAAAACGACACAAAACTCGATGTTATTACCAAGACTTTGCCATTCCCCCTAAGGTTAAACTGCCCTTTATCTGTTGCAAGACCCATTTCTAGGATTCAGAAAATGAGGACCTCATCCTCTTTTCAAGTGTTCTCACTGCTTCTGTGAAGGAGGGGTTTTCAAAGGTTTATTCTTTGCCATGCCTGCCTATTCACTTCATGTGCTTTTTAAAAATCAACTATGCTGTGCTAATTAACATAAATTGTAACAATACCTGGAACACAGCAAATTATGCTTAGTGAATTTATCTCTAGACTCAGACTGCTCTGAGTCTGCTGACCTAGAAATAAAGATGTGATAGTTTTTATCATTTATAGGAAAAAAATCTATAACCAGCGCCACAAATTTTGTAAAACTCAGTAATAGCTCTGGAGTTTTATGTACATATGCATGGGGGTCTTTATATAATCATGAACCTCTTTATTTTTTCCTGTATTTCCCATGAAGACTTTCCCACTTCACACAAGATTTCTGGTCTGACCCAAATCTGCCTCCAGAGCCTGTATACTTTCCTATTTCCAGTAACCTATGCATAGTTTAATGCTTTCATTTTCAAGATCTCAGAAATAAAAGGGGTGTGTTGGTAAGAATATTAGCCCTACACACATGCATCTAGGAGTATTTATAACCTGATTCAGTAGGTTGCATATATATTATGAATCCTGGATCCACATTCATTGTTAAATACTTTCCGATAAAGAAAAAAAAAAATGAAACAAAGCACTTAAGTGTTCTCTGAGAGATCCAGGAAGATGATCTACACATCAGGACATTGGCACATCACATCTGATTGATTACCCTATATTCTATGCCACTTTTGCATTTGTGTTCTGGCTGTTTTTTTTTTTTTAAACTAATGAGCTAATATAGTCAGATTCTAGTTTGTCATGGCCTTTTGCCTTTCTTTCAAGATTTGAGAATTTCCTTTATTTATTTATGTTTCATCTGTGAACTTAAAGACTGGAGAGACTGACATCAGAGTTCTATCCCCAGGGCCCACATACTGAAAGGAAGAACTGACTCTGGTCTCCACATGTCCTTAAATTCATACGCGCGCGCGCGCACACACACACACACACACACACACACACTAAACAAACAAATAAAATGTGCCATAGAGTGTTGTGGCTTAGAACTAGCTAGTCCAGCTTCTTCTAGGTGAGAGAGTTCAGAGGTCTTCTTGTCTCAATATTCTTCTTGCCTAACTGATTCAAAGCTATTTTTTTAGGAAGGGTGATGATTAATTCTGATAGTCAACTTGATCCCAACCTTGAAGCATCTTGAACCATATGGAAAGAGTCTTAATGAAGGATTGTCTAAATCAAGTTGGCACACTTGTAAATAATTTTCTTAATAGAATTAATTAAAATAAGAAGCTCCACCTTGAGTGTGGGCAGTGCCATTTTATGATCTGGGCTCTGAAAAAGAGTGAAGGAAGTGATCTGAGCAAGTGTACAAGTGAACTGAGCAGGTGCACGTGTGAGCTGAGCAGGTGTGTATGTGGGCCAAGCAGGTGTGTATGTGGGCCAAGCAGGTGCGGTGTGAGCTGAGCAGGTGTTCAAGGTGTTCAGGTGAGCTGAGCAGGTGCAGCATGCACGCACTTATTTCTCTCTGCCCAGTAGCTGCTGCAGGTTCCCGCCTTGCCTTCCTCACAGTGATGGATATAACCTGGAATTGGGAGCTAAAACAAACTCTTTTTCCTTTATTATTATGATTATTTTTTTTTGTTGGGGTGCTTTGTCACAGCAACATAAATTAACCCAGGACAGAAGGGGACTTGGGTTGACTTCTGAATGAACACAAGAAAGCCTGCAATTTTGATTTCTCGGGAAACTAGAGAGTGGAGGCCGCCTGCTTACTGGTTGATAAGCTCCCCTCTTTTGGTTTCTGTAATGGATCTTTCACAAGTACCACAGTATTCTTTAAATTCTGAGTGTACAGTCTCTAACACTCATGAAAATTCATTACAGTATCTTAGAAATCTGCTTAAAAAGCAGATTTTAAAGCACACGTTTAGTATCATAGTGAGAAGGCCTTTTCTTTCAAATATTAGATAAGAAAATAGTATAGCATTCTAAATTCACGAAATAATAAAATTGATGAAGTTAATAGCAACCCCCCAAATATTATAAGCAACTCCTCAAAAATCTCCCTATAACTCCAATACTGGAACCAAAATGTGAATTATGGCTTTGCTACCTGTGCTTGATACACGATGGCATTTACATGGAAAAATAATATTCAGTGAAATTTCTCTGAATATTTTTGGTTTCTTTTCCCTTTACCAAAGTGATCCATCTATAACATAGGAGTAGCTTGCCTGTTATGTTTTGTACTTCCCCATCTCTGGATGTAAATGTTTAGACTGAGATTTCTCTGACCTGAAATAGAATAAAATTATGACAGATAAGCAAATATTTAGAGTTTTGCAATTCTAAAAAGAAATATACAGGGAAAATCTTTTGAAAGTTGGATTTGGGGGACATTAGAGCAAATAAATGGAAAACATGGAGCAATAGGATAAATTTCTTTTTTCCTTTTTGGCATGCATGCACACGTGTTGGGTGGGATGCAAGTTGGGGCCAGGAAAATACAGAGAAAAGGAAGACAGGGTATTTGTTATTCTCCTTATAGCTGAGACAAAGTAACAAACAGAGGCCATTGAAGAGATGAGCAGTTTATTTTGGCTCACGGCAGGGCCAGTCTGGTGGCTGGAGTGGCTTGGTCTGTGATAGCAGCAGCTTTCCAGTTTGCGTTCATCTTGATGGGCAGGCCTTAGAGATGTGGTGTGAGAGCCAGAAATATATCCACCTTCCAAGTCCCCCCCTATCCCCCCCCCCCCCGTGCCCTACTTCTGTTACCTGGGGCATGTTTGCAGAGGTTCCACAACCTCCCTAAACAGTACTACTAGCTGGGATCCATGTGCTCAAATCCATGAGCCCGTGGGAGAAATTTCTGAGTCAAACCAGAACAGGAAAGGGTTAAATACAGTGATTTGGGTGATAACTGTTTTATGAGGTAGGGAAATGGTCAGTGGTTAGCACCAACAGCTTCTATGACCATTTACAGAACGCCTTTTCGAAATGTAGGGTGAACATGAGTTGAACAGTTTCAGTGTATATAGCATACAGTAGTTCATACTATAAATATCAATTAAATATTAGAAACGAGTGACATGACAAGGATCATTGTATACTAATGAACAGTGACAATGCAGATTTACAGAGTATCCTAGACTGTCACAGAATTAGACACACTGAGAGTCACCTCATTGCCTTAAAGAGTCCAGGCTGTTTGAACAGAAGAAATGTAAAAGTGCTCATCCATTTTATTCTCAAAGCTGTAATATTAGGTTCCTATGCCCCAAACTGTGGAAAAGGAGAATTAAAAAAAAATCTATCCTGTACTAGTCAGCAAACTTTGGAGGAGAGAGTTGCTCCAGGGAATTCCCGGTAGCAAAATTGGATGGCAGCTAAAGCCCTTGGAGGAACTCTCAGGCTGGTGTGACGGTTTTGTAGACTGTTGTAATCATCAGGTCAGCATTTGTACCCTTGTAGAAACAGATGTTTGGGGGTAAAAGTCTAAGTGCTGTATGGACATTCATTACATTCTGAAAATGGACATTCTTCCTCAGGATAGAGTGATAGCTCCCATTCGTGAGATAAAGGTGCTGGAAGCCACCACAGAGAAAAACATTTAACATGGTCCGGGTAGCTCCAAGTGTTAGACCCTTCTGCCTAGCTGGCCAGACTGGCCGCTTCCTCTCACCTTTCACCTCCTAAACTAGTCAAATTTGTCCTTCCAATTTTTATAGACCATGTGTGGGGGATTGCTGGATGAAGGAGAAAAAAAGATATCACTATAATGAATATTTAAGTCAACAAATGCCTAGCTTCTTCAGCCTATTTTTCTCAGGGCTGTCCATAATTAAGTCCAGATTTCTGCCTGACATAGCTCAAGGTGTCAAAGATTCTTCCACAACACGAGAGAATATTCTGGGTGGCTGGAAATGGTCTATGTTTTGTCTGGGGCATTATATATATATACACACATATACACATATACATATGTATATATATATATATATGTGCTAAACTTCATCCAATGAGACATTTGAGAGTTTTCCGTTTCACTGTGTCCATTTTTGCCTCAGTTAATAAAATACAGTATTGACTGCATCTCTTGAAAACATCTGCTCCATGTTAAAGTGAAACTTAATGGATGGGGAGTGAAGCACAGTGGTAGAGCCCACTGTCTGTATAAGCCCTGGGTTAGACCCCGACATCGCAAACACACACACTGGGGACTGAGAATGCTAAATGACTTCCTTAGGGTCATAGTCTACTTTAGTGTGAGAGCCACAGTAAAAATGAAGGCTCTGGAATTCATTTTCAACACCCCGTATTCCAAAACACATCACTGAGTCCCCCCCCCCGCCCCATAATGTTGGAAATCATTTTGTCAAGTAGCTACCAAATAAGCCATCTCCAATTCTTTAAAGACAATTTCACTGCATTTCTTTATTAATTGTGTGTTTTGTGTATGTTATGTAATGTGTACATGCGCCGTAGCATGTGCGGTGGAGGGTAGAGGACTACTTCCAGGAGTCAGTTCTCTCCTTCTACCATGTGGGACCCAAGGATCACACTCATGTCATCAGTCTTGGTGGCAGCTGCTCACCTCTGGTGAGCCACCCTGCTTCCCACCATCATCTCTGGTGAGCCACCCTGCTTCCCACCATCATCTCTGGTGAGCCACCCTGCTTCCCACCATCATCTCTGGTGAGCCACCCTGCTTCCCATCATCATCTCTGGTGAGCCACCCTGCTTCCCATCATCATCTCTGGTGAGCCACCCTGCTTCCCACCATCATCTCTGGTGAGCCACCCTGCTTCCCACCATCATCTCTGGTGAGCCACCCTGCTTCCCACCATCATCTCTGGTGAGCCACCCTGCTTCCCATCATCATCTCTGGTGAGCCACCCTGCTTCCCACCATCATCTCTGGTGAGCCACCCTGCTTCCCACCATCATCTCTGGTGAGCCACCCTGCTTCCCACCATCATCTCTGGTGAGCCATCATCTGATGTGATTTCCTTGCTGATAGATGGACAAGAACGTGAGCACTTGGAAAGGGAGATGGTCAGTATCTATGGATTCATCTAAGGTTGATGGTTTTCTCGAAAGCTCCAGTTTATTAGGGTCCCATGCACCATATGTCAAAGAGGAATATTTGTTAAGAAACAGCGTCTCATTTTCACATTGTTGCGTATTTTAATGATACTGTGCATTTCCATGTTTCCCTTTCAACATTGCCTTCCGCACACAGCCTTACTCAAAACATTTGCTACTGTGCTCTCTTTTTTTGTCAAACTAATAGAGCCTCATTAAGACAGCAAGTGACTGTGGTTTGAAATAAAAACATACATATGGACACAGTGTCTGTGGTGCAGGGAGATAGTTAAGAAAATCTTTGGAGAAATGAGCAAGTAGGAATCTGTCTAATATTTTCCTTTTTAATTAAAGCTAGAAACATACGACACACATTCGTTGAGCTTGGTGACTCATACCTGCAATCGCAGCTCTTGGGACACTGAGGCAGGAGAATTGCCATGGGTTCAAGGCCAGCTGGAGAGACATAAAAAAGATTGTCTCAAAAAGTAAATAAAAGAAACAAAAACAAATAAAAGAAAAAACATGGTTCGTCATTTTAAAAATCAGTGGTGTGATTATTATGAATCTACAATACACTGTTTAGCATTCTAAAGTATGGTTTTGTAACTAAACAATTATTTGAGAAAGGAGATGGGCTTAAATTCAACTAATTATTTTAGAAAACTCAAAATTTCCTGTATCTTGATAATAATTGCTTATTGTCTAAACATCCAATCAAGCTAACTAAAAAGTAGCTAGCACAATAGAGAAACGGGAAAACCCATCAGTGACAGTTTGGACTCTTAACTTTAAGGAGAAAGGATCAATTGAGAAAACAGATAGTATGTCCTTCTGTGTGTGTGTATACATACGTGTAACAACACACACACTTACTTGACAAAATCCTTCACAATTACACACTCTTTTGAAAGATAGCACGATGCTCATTGATGTCCAGGGTTGGCTTATACAAAGATGAAACCTGGTCCAGGCTGGCTCACGAGTCTCTTCCTCAGGACATTTGATTTGAAATTCAGATAGTCAATTGGCGTCTTCCTTGTGCCTGAAGCGAAAAGATAAAGTGATCGAGGCAGTGTTAGCCGTGTTTCCTGTCAGGCAGTTCTGTGGAACAAGAAAGAAACACAAGTCAGATATGCAGATATGTCAGAGAGGAGGCCGAGAAAGAATGCCCCTTCATTCCTGTCTCTAGGTGTAGTTTATTTCATTTTTTCAGATGAGATAGGACCTCGCTAGGTTGCCCAGGCTGGCTTCAAACTCTCAAGATCCAAGAATCCTCCTTCACAAGGATACTGGCCTAATCTTATACCACAGCTCCTAGCTTCTAGTTGTCTTTCGGCCGTGCTAGCAATTGCATTCCCAGGATTCTGAAACACGTTGATAATCTCAGACAGGTTCTGTTGCCTACAGCCAGCTTGAGGGCCTATGGTTATAGAACCGTCTTTAAAAATGCGTGTGTGTTTGCGTCCATTTGAGCACGTCTGAGATATGTGCTTCAGTGGGAAGGAGTGAAGTGGTGGTGTGCATCACCGCAAATGTGAAGTTGCTCTACCTTTGACAGCCCAGTGAACGGCCAGTTCATTAGGGGCTCTTCTGAGAGCTTGCTTCTGGGGGCAGGGGCGGAGGACAAAGGCAGCTGAAACAGCTCTCATGCGGTTTAGGGATGTCCTCACGGGTGTTATTTTTGAAATAAGAGCGAATGAAGCCCATGCCTGGCGCTGGGACAGGGGGATTCACAAGGTGAACATTTTGTTCCTAATCTACCACTGCATACATCCTTTTTAGCTTCCTCATCTCTGCAGGGGGGTTGACAATAGCTGCTGGCTGACTTATCTTGTCTAAAAAAAACCCACACAAAAACCAACCCCCAAACAGATGTAACTATTGCAAGTTAAATGTTTCTGTTTACTAGGCTTGTTTAAGGTAGGATGATTTCCGTATTTGTATATATAAAATGAGACCATTCAGTTAACAACAGAAAAATGCCTCACTGAGCATGTCCCCAGAAACCGGAAGAACTGACTCCCATCTTCAGCCAACCTCCCCTAAAGGAGAGTTGCAGTTTCCCCCAGGCATGGGTCTCACATGGCTGATGAAAACGCTTTGAATCTTTCCTGCCCTGTTAGAATCTACAAGGGCCCTAAAGTCTCTAAATGTATGAGCTGACCTCCGGAGGGTGATTCCTCTCTCTGAGTGCATGGACCATTTCCCATGCATGGGCCCCGTACTTTCAGGGTGGATGAACCCGGTGCCTATTTTTCTCTAGGAGAGACTCATTAATCATTGGACGGCACCAGAGAACCATTTAGGGAACTGCAGTACAATTTACTAATTGGGACTACCCTGGTGGTGTGAGGGGGAGTCCGCCTCATTATGGGCTTTCTCTTAGACCCTTTCTTCGCCCTTTTCATCCATCAACTGGCCCTTCCGCTGTAGCGGTTTAGAAATGGGAGATGGAGAAACTACCCATGGTACTCATTCACAGTCACTGCCTTAAGGTCACTTTTGTATACTGAATTAATATTCCAAACTGTTCCCTGCATGCTTTGTTCTGTGTGTAACCTTGTGAAGTGTATGGTGTTTTCTGCCTACTTTGAGGTGACTCGATGTTGGTTTTCTATCAACAATTCATCCGTTTTTTTTTTTTTTTTTTTTTTTTTACTTTTTTCTTCTAGTACTTCTAAGAAGTGATGGTGTTGCAAGAGTTTGAGCTGTGAAACACTCCATCAGTTCAGCAACACCAAGCTTTGGTTTGATTGATGTCTTAGTTTGGTTAGAGTTGAGTGGCATCCATTTTTCAGTGGGGGAAACAAGGCAGTCTCAGAGTCAGAGGGTCAGAGCGCCCCCTCCTGGTCCTGTGTGATTTAAAAACATCCTACTTAAAAAATGTTACTTAGCCTACTTACTTTGGGCTATTGATGATCTATCTGGTCAGAACCAAAAAATTTCATGTAAAGTGAGGCTGCCCAGTCCAGTACTATGGTGATAGAAAGGCTCGTTGTGTCTGTCTGTCTGTCTGTCTGCCCCCTCCCATGTATATGTTTTATAAACAGTGTCTGATATAGCCAGGCGGGCCTCAAACTTGGTTTATAGTTGAGGATAATCTTGAACTTCTGATTCTGCCTCCCAACTGCTGAGACTACAGCCATGCACCACGGTGTCCAGTTTATACCGTGCTGCAGATTGAACCAACTGAGGGCTTCATGGGTATTAGGCAGGCTCTACCACCTGAGCTATATTGCCAGCCTTTGGTAGTTATGATATCCAAGATGGCAGGTAGAAGTCACAGGAGGCTATTGAACACTTGAAATATGGTGAAAGCACCTGAGGGCTGAGGAATGTTTGTTTATTGCTATAAGGACTCACTGTGTATGTAGCTCAGGCTACCCTGGAACTCACTATGTTGAGTTCAGACTGGCCCCCAAAATAGTGACTCAGTGCTGTGGGATGTTCTGTATGGCAAATGTGTTGCTCTGATTGGTCAATAAATAAAACACTGATTGGCCAGTGGCTAGGCAGGAAGTATAGGCGGGACTAACAGAGAGGAGAAAAGAAAGAACAGGAAGGCAGAAGGAGTCACTGCCAGTTGCCGCCAGGACAAGCAGCATGTGAAGATGCTGGTAAGCCACGAGCCACGTGGCAAGGTATAGATTTATGGAAATGGATTAATTTAAGCTATAAGAACAGTTAGCAAGAAGCCTGCTACAGCCATACAGTTTGTAAGCAATATAAGTCTCTGTGTTTACTTGGCTGGGTCTGAGTGGCTGTGGGACTGGCAGGTGACAAAGATTTGTCCTGACTGTGGGCAAGGCAGGAAAACTCTAGCTACAACTCCCAGCTTGCTGAGTACTGGGATTATGGGCATAGACCAATGTGACTGATTCCAGATTTTTAGTCGTTTTAATTTTGATCAATTTAAATTTAGGTAGCCATATGTGATTAAGGGCTACCATATTAGATGGTACAGTTTAAACACCAAGGACTTATCCCCATAAATAACTCCATTCTTTGAAAGTACTGTTGTTTGAAGTAAGTTACCAATCTTTCTGACCAAGAGGGAGAAAGGGCAGTTGAACCAGCCTAGGGCAAGTATGTCTGTTCACTTTCCTGCTGGGAGCGCTTGGAAGCACCCACGTCTCTAGAGAGACAAGGAAGGCTCGGTGACACACACAGCTTATGGCTATTTCCTGCTTCATAGTATAGTTCTGCTGTGCACATTTCAGGAAATAAAGCCAGAGCTAAGCCTTCCAGTGTGGCAGCCCACGGAAGTGTTGGCACTGTATGGTTGAGGCATTGAGAGAACTGGAAAAACAGAAGTAATTTGGCTGGGCATTTGATTCATGACAGTCGTGTGTGTGTGTGTGTGTGTGTGTGTGTGTGTGTGTGTGTGTCCGTCCTTTTTTCTCAGAAGAAAACCACCAGTCAACAGCAGCAACAGTAAAAACAACAACAACAAAACAGTCATTTAATGTATCCATACATCTTTTAAAATATGGAAATTCTAGTTTCTTAAAGCAAATGTGATGCATGGAACACACATTTCTCAGGTAGCTAAAAGTGGGAATTTACAAGGATTAATTTGCATTATCTTTAATTATGTGGGTGTGCAGTTGTGTGCATGTGGGTGCAGGTGTCTGCAGAACCAGTCGGAGCTGGAGTTACAGGTGGCTGTGAACCACATGAATGTTGGAAACCAAACTTGGGTCCTGTGTAAGAGCCGTATGTGTCCTTAATCACTAAGCCATCTCTCCTGCACCTGAATTTAATTTCTTTTAAAAGAAAAGTCACTCATCCAAGTTTGCCTTGAATCCAGAAGGCATACAATGATAAATATACAGAATGATAAATACAATAATATTATAAAAAGAAAAAAGTATAATAAACAAAAATAGCCTGTAAAAGACAAAACAAGGAGAAATTCAAAGATCCATCTGCATTTTCTGAACCCGAGACTACAGCTCTGGAAGAAAGCAGAGCCCATCGGGCTCAGTATTCCCCATTAGTGCTCAGGATTCCCTCAGGTTTCTCTAGGGAGTGGCCAGTAACTCAATAACAGCCATTACTTAAGACCTGAAACTGATTTGAGGCGGTTTGTGTGGAAGACAGGAGACAAAGAAGGCTATTGCATTGTGTTGTACTGATTTAATTTTATTCCATCACATACTGAAATTATTGGTTTTAAGGAAACAGACACATTCTTTTCTCTTTTACTGAGAGTTTGAGGTGAGCTAAGATACTCTCTGGAACAGATTGCATTTCAGAATTCAGACTTCGCTCGGAGTGGCATGATTCTCTGGATGAATAAAGGGAAAGAAATTAAAGACAGTAGCCAAGGTACCGGTCTCCTCATAGGATGTCATTACTAGTATCAGACACAAGAGGGCAGCAGAAATTAACTCAAGATTCCTGCCTGTTTGTTACTCAGGCACATAGCATTGCGATAAAGTGGACAAACAAAATAGTTTAACACTCCCATTATGAAACCCGTCACTCTTATATCATTGGAAATAAAACTCAATATACATTTTTTTAAGCCATGGGGGGTGTATGGAAATCAATATGCACACATAATTGGAGCCATTAGGATTGTGGCCAAGTGATTTTTGAGTCCAGTCAGGTTCAGGATTATGCTTTTTGGGTAACCTTGACCGTATCACTTAGCCCCAGCTGAATCGGGATTTTCCTATCTGTCTGCATCCATGAATCTTTGCAGACTCACATGAGTTAACAAGTGTGAAGTCATTCATCTCCACTTTGATTTCTTACGTTCCCTTATCTACTAAATGGAGACATTCCAAAGGATGTAGCAGATGTTCAGTTCTCTCCCTGAAACTGCATTATCAGGGGAAATGAATCAGTACAAAAAAGACTGAAGGTGGTCAGCACATCCCCCTGGACAGAGGTACATCTGTTCTGAAAGGCTGTCCCCCAAGGGACTGTTATCTGTGTAGAACACAGCCATGGTGGCTGTGTTGCTCCATGTGTCCCCATCACAGTTAGCACCTTGGAGGAGTTGTCCCAGGCTGTTGTCCATTCATTCTCCCCAGAAATCATGTATTCCTTCTCCGAAATTGCTTCCCTCCCCCCTTTGAAGTGGGAAATCTAAGTCTAAGCCATCAGGCACTGTGGTTGTATTGTGTTCCCCAAAATATTGTGTACTCTAATAAATTTATCTGGGGTCAGAGAACAGATAGCCACTAGATACAAAGGCTAGAAAATGGTGGCACTTACACCTTTAATCCTAGCATTCTAGAGGGATTATATTTTGGGGAACACAATACCACCACAAGGCACTTCTTTGAGTTTTGCATCTTGCGGGGCTCCTGTGTTTTGTGCAGCTTGAGTGTGGGCTCCAGGGTTCATCCAATGTTCATGTGCAGCCTGAGTGTGGGCTCCAGTGTTCATCCAATGTTCATGTGCAGCCTGAGTGTGGGCTCCAGTGTTCATGTGCAGCCTGAGTGTGGGCTCCAGTGTTCATCCAGTGTTCATGTGCAGCCTGAGTGTGGGCTCCAGTGTTCATGTGCAGCCTGAGTGTGGGCTCCAGTGTTCATGTGCAGCCTGAGTGTGGGCTCCAGTGTTCATGTGCAGCCTGAGTGTGGGCTCCAGTGTTCGTGTGCAGCCTGAGTGTGGGCTCCAGTGTTCGTGTGCAGCCTGAGTGTGGGCTCCAGTGTTCATGTGCAGCCTGAGTGTGGGCTCCAGTGTTCATGTGCAGCCTGAGTGTGGGCTCCAGTGTTCATGTGCAGCATGGGTAGGGGCTCCAGCGTGCTGTGGAAAATGAACTTGAACGTCTTATGCATTCCTCTCCTGGGTTCTGGGATGGCAGACTTGCCCACTAGCCACTCTACCTGGTTTATGTAGTCCTGGGAGTAGAACCCAGGGCATTGTGCATGCCAGGCAAACAGTGTAACAAATGACCCACACTCACAGCCCCTGGGTTCGTTCTTGAACAAGACTTCTTTGTCTGTCTACGGTTTTCTGTAGTTCCATATTTTAGAGTTCTAGACTTGGTCTCCCCTTTTTCTGTAAATCCATCATTGGGGATTTTGTTAGACATTGTATTGAATCTGTAGGATTTTGAAGAGACCTTGGGCATTTAAGCAATATTAATTATTCTAATTTGTAAAGACATGGTATCTTTGCTTAGCAATGTGTAATTTCCTTTATCAATCATTTACAATATTCAGTTTATGGGTCTTCTACCTCTTTGGTTAAGTTTTTCCTACTATCAGATTCTTTTTGTTGATATTGTAACTAGCATTACTTTTTAAAAATTCTTTTCAGATGTTTTATTATTTATGTGGAGAAATGAAACTATTGTGTGGTTTTTTTTTTTTTTTTTTTTTTTTTTTTTTTTTGCTATAACCTTAGTTTCTTGGCCGAGTCTCTAGAGTTTTCCACGCGTATGATTTTGTCTTTGGAAACAGTTCTACTTTTTCTCTAAACTGGATGTTTTAAATTTATTTTTCTTGTCTAATTGCTCTCACTAGGACTTCTAGGATTATGCTGAAGAGAAGTGGTAAGAACGGGAGTCCTTGCATTGTGGTGGGTTTTGTGTTGATCATAATGTTGTCTCCGGGGTTTTGCATATAAAGTCTATATGAAGTTTCCATCCTTCTCTGAGTATGTTGTCAAGAGTTTTAATCACAAGAGGGAGTTGAGCTTTATCAATGTTGTTTGTGGATTCACTGAAGTGGTGTTTCTATTATTTTCTTTCATTTTTAAAAATGTACTGTGCCACATTGACTGATACAGGTTTGGCACATTTTCATATCCCAGGAGTAAATCCCACTTAGTCATGGTATATTGATCTTTCGGTATTCTACTGACCTTGACTTGCTACTGTTTTACTGAGTTTTACATTAGGGATATTAGTTTGTGGTTTTCTTTCCTTGTGATAGCTTTAGCTTTGGTATCATGGTACTGCTATCTCATAGAGTGGATTTTGGAAGTTTTGTTTTATTTCTTGGAAGTGTTTAAAAAGAAATTAGTTCTGATTATTTTAATATTAGGTAGAATTCATACATGAAGCACTCTGGTTCTGGGCTTCTCTTGGCTTACTCATTATTGGTTTACTGGTTTTGATAACTTTTTCATTCCCAGGAGCCTACTCATTTTTTTCCTGATTACCGAATTTATTGGCGTCCCAGGGGCCCTTCGTAATCTTTTATTTCTGAATCATCAGTGTCGTATCTTCTTTTTCATTCCTGATTTATATACTTGGGCATCTCCTCTCTCTTTCTGTTTTTAATCTAGATTAGGGTTTGTCAATTTATGTTTCTCCAAAGGGAACCAACTGCTCTTTGCTATCTTTTTCTATGTTTAAATGCAAGGTTTGATTTAATAGTGCTTAATAGTGCTAATCTTTATTACTTCCTTTTTTCTGCTAAATCAGAGATTACATTTTTTTTCTCTTTCTATTTCTTTAAGATGTGAAATTAGGCCGGGCGTGGTGGCGCACACCTTTAATCCCAGCACTCGGGAGGCAGAGCCAGGCGGATCTCTGTGAGTTCGATGCCAGCCTGGGCTACCAAGTGAGTTCCAGGAAAGGCGCAAAGCTACACAGAGAAACCCTGTCTCGAAAAACCAAAAAAAAAAAAAAAAAAAAAAAAAAAAAAAAAAAAAAAAAAAAAAAAAAAAAGATGTGAAATTAGATTATTTAGGACTTTTGAAAAATTCTTTCACAATATCATTATATATATCATATATATATGTCACATATCTATCATATACATGATTATATTCTCCTTTCTCGTCTCCTTCCTCATCTCATTGAACCTTGACCTGAACTGGAACTGATGCATTTCCTCCTTACTGGCTAGGCTTCACAGTGTGGGAAAGCAATATGCAAGCTGTCTACTGGGAGGAAATAGTCTTATCTGCGGGGCCGACAGCTGCCATACCAACCTCCCAGGCATATGTTGTACCCATGGTAATAGTGACATAGGTATCATGTGAGTAACCAACTGCCTTTTTAAAGTTGGATTTTAGGCCAGCTGTACAGAGGGAATTCATTCCTGGTGCAGTAAACCTGGTCTAAGTCTGTGGCTTGGAAGGTCATAAGCTGTAGAGGGGAACAAGTTACTATTGTTTTGCTATATGACGTGATGTCAAACTGCCTTCTAGATATTTATGCCTATACCCATAGAGCAGTGCCTTGCCCAGAGAAATGTCTGCTTGAAGTAACCAATGGTTAATGCAGAGGTCCTAGCTTGTGAAAGTGCTGAGGACAAGGGACTGTTGAGTGCTCAGAACTAAATAGGACAACTAGATCTCTGCCCCCCCTTCAAGGCTTAGGGAACATTGCAGAAGAGAAGGCGGGAGGAAAGAAGGAATGTAAGAGCTGTAAGACAGGAAGGGGTGCACTCAAAAGCAGCCTTCTAGACAGGAGATCTCTATTGTACACATGGAGTTACAGCAGCTGTGGTAACCTGCATAAAAATGGACCCATCATGGAGCTTCGAGGGGCTTCCTACCTCTCCTCGGGGAGCTACAGGTAATGATGGTTGCTGGGCGAAGGGGAACCATATTCCTCAGTGGTATGTGATTGCCCTGGCTTGAGCAAACAGCTCCACCCATACTCATGCAGTCAGCCTTAAATACAACGGAGCACAAACAAAAGAATGAAAAGATGTGAAAATGGGCGGGGACAGGGATCGTCTCTGTTCTTTTTATATTGTAGGTAGTTATTACTTCCAACTCCCATCTTCAAAAGTTTGCCCTGTCCTGCATGATTTGGGAATGTGCATTTTCAGTTTTGTTTGTCTAAAGTTTTTTTTTTTTTTTTTTTAAATATGGTTGAGTTCATCTTTGACCCAATGATTGTTAAGTGTGCAGTTTAATTTCTATGTATTTGTACCCTTTGGGGTTTTCCTGTTTCTGTCTTCCTTTATTTATTTTTTAAACCTAAAATCTGTTATGTCTGGTGTAAGTAGAGCCACCCCGGCCCTTCCAGGTTACTACTTGATGCTTTCTAACTGTATGGAACATTCTTTTTCATTCCTTCACTTTTAGCCTTTTTGTGTTCTTAAAAGTATAGCTAATCTCCTATAGACTGTAAGTTCATGTGTGTGCACGTGCTTGTGTGTGTGTGTGTGTGTGTGTGTGTGTGTGCTTGTGTGTGTGAGAATGTGTTAGCTATTCATTCACTTTACATCTTTACATTGATGATTTTAGTCTAGTTTCATTTAAATTAATCTTTTTTCCCCCTTGGGATTTTAAAAGATAGTTTGGTGTAGCCCAGTCTGGCTTTGTACTTGCTATGTGGCTGAGAATGACTTTGAACTCCGGATCCTCTGTCTCAGCCTCCAAGCACTAGGATTACTGGCATATACCACCATGCCAAACTCTTTTGTTGTTAAATTAATATTTTCTTTATAACCCAACTTCTGGTAAACAAAAAGAAATTAGGTTTTCATTTTCATCAATAGGCAGTTACATGCTGTCTGGGTAGAGGAGTGTGTGTCTTTTTAAAAATACAAGCTGTGATTTGTATCCAGAGGAGAAAATTGGGAAAATGTGGGTTAGTGAATTAGCATTGCTTTGTATAAAAGGAAGAGAAGTTAAGCACCTGTGGCCTAACTAAGCTGTAAACACATTTCACGATTAAACAAAACGAACAATCCATAACAGTTTAACGTGAATTTTAAACAAGAAACACTTCATCTTCAAAACGAAACTTATTCAGGCCTTTTAAAATTACTTATGTTATTTCCTCCTTTGTAGAAAATTCTTAGTTTACTATGTAGTTAAAATTATATGAGAGCAGAAAAGCCTCTAGAGGACATATTTAAAATACTAGAAATAGAAAATATTAAAAACCACAGTATGCCCTTATTCAAGCAAAAAGCTTTGAATATTGCTTTTCTAAACATCAAAAGAAACCATAGACAGAGCTTCCTATGTATAGCTATATAAACACGTTGGTCAGTGTAATTAAAATAAACTATACAGACTTCTTTAAAATATAGCAAGTGCCCTCCCATTTCATTCACCTCAGGAAGCAGAGTTAGATCATTTGCCAATGATCATTGATCATCACTGAGCCTGCATTGGATTGTTAGAGACACTGAGACAGATTCCTAATCTTGTGGACTGAGTAAAATTAATGATAAGGAATATATGATATGGGCACTCTTTCTTCCTCTTAGGACCACTAATCTAAGGGTGTTAATAGCAAGAACAGGGATTCTGGCTGCTTCGGTCCTTGTTGGGAATGGTCCAGATTCTTCAAGCAGACCCAGCAACAAACGCTCAGAGAAATGAAGCCAGGGGAATATGAACGAGCCTGACCAATATGCTGCAGCACTTGCTACTGTCCTGAAGATTGGTTTGCCTAATTAGTTTTTCCCACAGGATAATCAAAGGAGCTCTTAATTTTTATTTGTAAAAAAAATACAAAGAATTTAATTTCTTTCATTAGTGGTCAGAGGGGAAAAGGAGGAGAAAATGACTTCAGAATCACCCCATAAAACACAAAAAGATCTCCCAGCTGCAAGAGTAGAGAGTTTCATTTGGCTTGGTGAATGCTTCTTGTTCAACAACAAGCCAAAGCTGCATGTTCCAGGTGAGGCAGGGGCTACTGTAGAGCCCAAAGTGTCGCCACAGATCACGTGGGACTGAAGTCAGGGTCCTAAGGGGTGGGGATGTAGCTCAGTGGCAGAGTACTTGCCTAGCATGCTCAAGGCCCTGGGTTGCAAGCCAGTACTGAAAAAGAAGTCAAAGAGGTCATTACTCAACTATGTGGGCAGGGTCTTGTAAGTAAGTTTATTTATAAATAACCCGGAGGGTGGGGGTGGGGAGGGTGGGGGTGGGAAGGGTGAGGGTGGGAAGGGAGGGAAGGAGGAAGGTGGGGCTTGGGGAGTGGCCATGAGGGTTGCTGCAGGGGCAGGGAGGAAGCTAGAGGTCTACAACGGGGTCCTCAATTGCTCTCCACCTTATTATTTTGAGACAGGGCCTCTCCACTGAGAATAGGGCGCTCAGTGAACCTGGGAGAAAATAGACTTTTCCTTCACTCAGTGAAGCTCAGCTTTGTCCCCCAGTGTAGAGAATACGCTGTCCCCGCAGTTCTTGCTAATTACCTTCTACTGCCGCTGCCGCCGCTGCCTTCCGCTTTGACGAGGAGAAGTTACTATAATTGGACAGTGGGTGATTTCCAGTGGGTCAGAGGTAGTCATTAGTTTTCCTGTAGTGGCTTTATAAAAGCTCTCTAAGACAATGCACTGGGACGCCATTTCGTTTAGTGAAACACAGTATTTTTTAAAATTTGTTTTCTTGTTGTCTTGCTGAATATTATGTCAATTGTAATAAAACATATCTTAGAAGCCAAAGATGGCTTCATCATGAGTTATGTCTTAAGATATAACTGTCACTTTACTTGGTTGGTATACAAAGCCACACTGAGGCAAAATGAAATTGGGTGTAGAAGTGGAGTCAAACAAGAACGTGGCTGAGCCAAGCCCTCTCTATAGGTCTGTTCATAAATCATCAAAGAATAAATACACTTCAAAATCCCTTTTCTGTGAATACTATCAAAGTCCATGGTGACTTCAGCTTGGATTTCTGGAAACATTCAGGACTTGTTCTGTGTCTGAGAAGAAAAAACAGTGTGAATGAATTAGAAGTGTGGGAGGATTAGGTTTTTCTAACTTTTAAAGCTGTTCTAAGACACAAGAAAACATGCAAAACCTGCAAAGATTTAGCAGGACATCTCACTGGTGTTTGGAAGGGCAAGAAGATAAAGCTTACAAAAGGGTTCATTGTTGGAGACAGTCACAGCATTGAGTGTGTAACTCCACACCAAGCAGTTAGCCACTTGGATGGCCCTTAGGCAGAGCCCACACCTGCACACATCAGCTCCAGATCAGCTGAGCCATCGAACTGATTTTAGCCAGCCCTCAGACACATTACAGTATAGTACTTTTTCTAAAATATACTAAGGTTGGTAATTTTGCTTTAAAAAAAATCTTTACATGCAATTTGAATCTAAAACAAAAGACCCTTTCCCTTCACCCACTTCTGCATCTGCTCCCATCTACCTTTGCAGTTTCTGGCACATATGTGTTGTGCTGAACGCCAGGTTCAGGTCAACAGATGTTGTTATGGAAAACAGGAACTAGAAAATTAGAAAAGTTCTCTGCTTTGCAATGCTTATTAGCACGAAACTGCAGCAATATGCTCTATGATTTTAGGAGATGGCTCTTGTGGGCAGTCTACTTATCAGCTTGCAGACTTGTTCTTACTTAGAAGTGGGCCATTCTGCATAGATCCATTTAACTCATTAAGATATGTGTTTGTGAGCTTATTAAGAAAAAGTTGGACTTGATCATATAATTCCTGCTATACTACCCAAAACCCAACAACTAACGATAGTTAGGATTCCTGTTGACATGGCACCCAGTCTCCCACCCATGCAAAGATTCTCTTACAGACGTCACATATCCTTGACTTTCAGACTTGGAAGGGACCTTAGAGGAGACTAGGCTGACTTCCTGAACCTGATGTCCCTGCTTTCTTTAGAATGTCCCAGCTTCATTGCAATTACATTAATCACTTTTTTCCCTACAGTGACAAGTACCTGACAGAAATAACAACTTAAAGGGAAGGGATGCCTTCTGGCTCACAGTTTCATGGACTCCAGTCTGTCCCATCAAGGAAAGAATAGAGGCTTCAGAAGCCCTGTCCATCATGGTTGGCTGCTTGCTTACAGTATAGCTTACTTACATTTCAGCAGATGAGGAAACAGAGGGCCTAGGCTGGGATCTCTCAGGACCTGCCCCCTAGTGGCCTGTCACTTTGCTAGGCTCTCATTCCTAAAGGTTCCTCAACGGCCTCACCAACTAGGGGTTCAACGTCTAACAGACACATGAGCCTGTGAAAAACATCTCACCTTTAAACCACACAGTCAGTGAGCAATGATTTATTAAATTCTCTACAGTAGATACCCACGAGACAAAACCTTACATTTGGACATATAAATGTATTCTGATGTTAATTTTAGAGAGCTTGTTTCTAAGTTCTTGATAAATCCATGCATGGCTTTACCCATGCAGATTCAGCATTCCGGTCTATTACTTAGATATCATCCTTGGGGCAGCTTCCACATATCTTCTCCAGTTCCAATCCGTCTTAGTTCCTCCAGCTAACACTCAGGACTCAGGGCTTCTTCTGCCTTCCCGTGCTACCACCCTGCTGCCTGTCCTCCTGTGTATCAGTCTGACAGCACTTCTGCAACAACATCTGCATTTTTCATGCCTAGGAAAGGTATCCTGTTTGAAGGTCTACTTTTGTTCTGTTGAATTTTAAACATGTTTCTTAGATGACAGTTAACATTCGAAGAATACTTCTAGAATGCTAATGAACCTGTATTTGCTAATTTGTTAATGAACCTGTATCTCTTGCATAGTTTATTGAATGTCATTTTGCTTTCTATTTTTTTTCCCTATAAACCTAGTTCTTGCTAGATAATTGACTGCTTTGAGGGAGAAGATGACTTTCTTAAGGAGAGCTCTGGAAGTTCAACCATTCCAGTGGGTCAGACTTAGTAAAAAAAGAAAACAAGAGATAAGATTAAAGGTGACATGCCGATGTTCGGATCCGGAAATGTTTGGACACAGGACACTTGTGGCCGATGTTCATTTGTGTAAGCGAGTGTTGCAGCTCTGGGGGTGGAGGAAGGTATCCTGACAGCTTGGGGAGTCAGGCTGTACCCTGAGCTGCTAGGACAGCTGACAGCTGGAGCTGCAATGGGACAGGTCAGCTCTGGAGGGAAGGGTGTCCTGACCACTTGAGCATCAGGCTGTACCTGGTGTGGTGGGGGATGGTCTCCCTGCAGGATATAGCAATCCTGTTCTACTCCTGGAGAGCCACTACAGCTGAGCTTGGCTCAGCCCCCACTTAAGAGGGCTTCTCAGCAGAGCTCTGCTTCTTCTCTGGCCCCAAGATGTTGCTTCTTTTGCTTCACTCTGCTAAAGTGGGGAACTTGTAGAAATGTAGCTATCTTCTCCAGCTCCGGGGAAAAGTTGTTACTTTTTCTGTTAGTCTAGCTCAGCCCCTAAGGGATACCTCAGCAAAGATCTTCTGTTCATCTCCACCTGGCTCAGCCCGGCTAAATAAAACCATCTCTGCAAGGTTTTTTTCTGCTCAGTCCCCTAAGGGACATCTCAGTAAGTTTCTTCTTCTCTGCACCTGAAGATCTTCACATCTAAGACTCTTTTGAGAGAGAGATTTATTTGGGAAGGAGGAGTCCAGGAGAGTGGCTGCCTCTACCAGGGTGGGAAAGAACATCCCACAACTGAACAGGCAGAGGGGTTTATATAGGATTTCTTAGGGGTGGAGTTTCTCCAGGGAGAAGACTTTCTGTTCTGGGATTGGTTAGTCTTTCCTGCTCAGGGATTGGTTAGTTTTGTTGGCTAGGGGCAGAGATGGCCCTGATTTCAGAGGCAAACTGTGTTTCTTTCACTGGCCTTTCTTAGCTTTTTGGCTCTAATCCTAAGGCCAAGACATATTTCTTTCACTGGTTCCGATTTTAGGGACAAACAGTGTTCCTTTGGCACTGGTTTCAGAGTCAGAGCATGTTTCTTTGGTTCTGGGCTCAGGGATAAAGTGTTTCTTTCACTGGCTTGGGTCCCAGATCTAGGCTGTGTTTCTTTCACTGGTTCTGGGCTCCAGGGTCAGGGTGGGTTTCTTTAGCTGGCCCCCTTCCCCTACAGCTTGGCCACATCACTCTTGCTGCAAGGGAGTTTTTAATAAGGTACTAAGGGTTCACTTTATATCTCTGGGAAAGCTAGTTTCTGCTGTGGAAGATTGTTTGATAAATAAAACACTGATTGGCCAGTAGCCAGGCAGGAAGTATAGGCGGGACTAGCAAAGAGAAGAAAGGAAAGGACAGGAAGGCAGAAAGGGGAGAAACCAGCTGCTGTCCAGGGAGCATCATGTAGAGGCAAAGGTAAAGCCATGGAACATGTGGTGATATACAGATTAACAAAATGGGCTTAGTATAAGAGTAAGAGCTAGACAATGGTAGACCCAAATTAATGGCCGAACAGTTTAAATAATATAAGAGTTGGTGTGTTTATTTTATAAGTGGGCTCTGGGACTGGTGGGATTTGGCGGGAGCTGGAGAGAAACTCTTCAGCTACAAATGGCGCCCAATGGCTCGAGTTTCCATCTTAAACCTGAGAATATTTAATAAGCAATTCTAAATGGAGCCAAAACCAGGTTCCTGCTTCATGTCTCATAAGGGTGGCTAGACGCCGCAACATGTGGGTTTGAGCTATGGTGGGTTCATTGCATGACCTAGGTGATGTTACACAGAGGTGTCTCCAAGCTGCGCACTATGCTGTATGTTGGATATAGTTTTTGCTAGTTAAAAAAAAAGGTTTCTGGGCTACATGCTGCCTTGATAAAAACATAGACCCAATGCTTCTGCTTCTGATAGTTGATGGTATACATGGCTCTAGACCCAGAGCTGGAGGTAAAGTGTACCACCACCATGCTGGGAAGCTGAGGTGGGTGGAGCCAGCAGCCACAGCAGCCGTTCAGGTCTTAGAATAGTTTCCCTTGTCTCACTATCAGCTGCAATATTTGATTACTTCTGAAAGTTTAACAAATGATCAAATGGAAGCCTTTTTGACCATATCTCCCAACAACATGTTGGTCAACATGTACCTTTTCTCTGCCTACAGACTATTTTTAAAAGGAGCTGCCTTTTAGTAGGTATTTTCTCTATTGAATTAAGCACCATTTCTGAACTCTTACTCCCTGCAACTCCCTTCATTCTCCTGTTAGCGCTAAGATTCTGGGTTCTTGGAATTTACAGCTTCCTCCCTGCCCAGGGAAAGGTGGATTTGCCATGGTGCCTCTGGGGACTCTAATACATGCATGCAATCTTGAACTGAGAACAGTTGCCTGGGAAACAAAGCCTTACAACAAACCTCATTTTTGTATGCATCTTCAAATCTTCTAACAACAGGTCATGCTTCCATGTTTGAGGGAGGTATGAGAGTCCAAAGTGTAGACTCATAATGTGCCCATGCATCGCTTAGGGATTCTATGGATATTGTCCATCCTATTCATATAGGAAAACATATATTCCAAAATTAATCAACCTAAAAGATTAAATTACTTTTCTTGGGTCATGGGAGTTGAGAGAGAGGTAGAAAGGACCCCAAAATTTGACCAGAAGTCTCATCTGAAAATACCTCTAATAGGTAACTCAAAATTTAACTTACAGTAAGTGCTTGGATTATATGTCATATGTTAATATGCTCAGGCCAAACTTCTTGACTATAAATGAGATGTTTGGCATTTTTAACAAGACAGTAGCTCTCTTAGTGCCATGTTCTTGTTCTAACAGCTGCCTGGCTCTGAGAGGTCATCTTAAGGGAGCTGTCAGTGCCTTACCACAGACTTTTATTTTACACTGGTGATGTCACCTTGTAAGGGAGAAAGAATTTTCCCTTATCCTTTAGTACTGTGTACCTGAAGTTTGTAAATCAGACCAAAGATAAGCTACAGAAAAAATTTGTCCTCAATATATACCAGAACTGTACTGAAAAGAAGCAAAGGTTCTTAAGCAAGCCATCGGGCTTAAGAGCTTACGTATCCCCTTCGTAAACAATAACTTGTAGAGAAGCTATTAGACAAAGGTCATAGAGTTTCAGTTTCTAAGGGTAGCAACTTATTGGAATATATATATATATATATATATATATATATATATATATATATATATATTCCATGCACATATATTCACATATATGAAATTAATGGATGATTAAAGTTACTTAGTTCTTTATTTTTGGCATACTTAAATTTCCAGTGGTAAGCATTACCATCCCATCACCTCTACCTCTATGATTAAGAGTCTATATTCTCTTTTTGCTAAGGGAGAGGGAACATCTTTACAATTCCAAACCTATGCTTTGCTTTTAGGCAGAAAATGAGAGGGAGTCTGCTCTTTCTTAATTGCCTTAAGCTCAAAGTAAGTAAGTACCAGGCCTACGTGGCGTATTTAGAAGTGGCATATTTATTTAAGGGTGGCATATTCAGGAGTGGCTTATTCTGATTCCCTTCATTAGCACTGCACTGATGTTTTTAACGTCACTGCGTTTTGTATTTTGGCCCTCCTGTGTTTAGGCTAACTCAGTGGCCCATTACTGATTAATCAAGGTCATTAAGTACAAAAGCAGAGTTTTTTGGTCTTAAAGAATCAAAGGTACCAATTTTTTTTCATAGAGTATATCATGCCAAGTGTTCATATTAGAAATATTTTCCCTCAGGAACACATTCAGTTGGGTAGCTTATTAAATAATTGTAAGGAATATGCATGTTTGTGCATTTGCACAAAGCCAGTATTTGGGTGGGAAGTAAGGAATTCCCTCTATAGTGTAGTAAGTATTATGTATTTTAGTCTTCAAAAGCAGAATCTAGTAACCAAAAAGCCTCATTCTCAATCTGTTAAAATAAGGGCAATTACCCAGCCAGTTCCATTGTTACCTTGCAACAATTTGTTCAGTGTTATGTAAATATAAAGCATTTTTTTCCTCAAGGGTAGCCTCATTAGTCAGTTCATTATTAATCACTAAACAGTTTGAATTTCTGTGAATAATGTGTCTTTTTTCCCCCTTCATGTTCCTAGAGTCATGGACATGTAATTAGATGGGTCCAAATTAGCAACACCAGCATTCAGCATAAAGAACAACTGACTTCATTCAGATGAACCCAGCTTCCTCTGTTTGGCATACCTGTGCCTCTTACCTCAAAATGTTGAAGTACATCTTCTGCTTAAAATCTGTGTGGTGGTTTGAATAAGAATGGCCCCCTAGGTTCATATATTTGAATGTTTTGTCACCCGGGGAGTGACACTGTTTGAAAGGATTAAAAGGATTAGGAGGTGTAGCCTTTTTGGAGGAAGTATGTCACTGGGGGTGGACTTTGAGGTTTCAGAAACCCATGCCAAGCCCAGACTCTCTTCTTCTGCCTATGGATCAGGATATAGAACTCTTAGCTACTTCTCCAGCACCATGTCTGCCTGTGAGCTGCTGTGCTCCTCGCCATGGTGATAATGGACAAGCTTCTGAGACTGTAAGCAAGGCCACAATGAAATGCTTTCCTTTATAAGCATTGCACTGGCCATGGCGGGCATCTCTTTGCAGCAACTGAACACTGACTAAGACTGTCTGTCTCACTTGTCCAGGCCCATCACTTCCTTTGATGTTTCCCTTCCTCCTTTGAACTGACATTCCAACGATTCCTTCCATGACTTTCACACTAAATGTAATCACTTTCCTCCTTCATCTGCCTCGTTTGGAGACTACAGGTGTCCTCTACCACACCTGGCTTTTGTCTATTGCTAGGAATAGAACCCAGTGCTTGATACATGTTAAACAAAGGCTCCCAGCTGAACTCGATCCTCAAGTCCTAAGTGAGAATTTCTGAAGATTCAAAGAGGCCAGTATAAAGTCTAGCTTGACCACAGTTGCTTCTGGAAATATTTCAAGAATGAATGAAAAGGTAGGAAATCATATCTGGAGTTCTTGACAATCCTGCTGCTAATGGTTGAAAACCCTTTCCTCACTTATTTTGAAGGACACAGTTTAATATTAAAAATGACTGAAGCTGAAGAAAATAGCATAGTGAGTTTAAAGCAGTATGATGAATGGCCAAGCCAAACACATAATTTTATCCAGTGTAAGATATAATTTAGAGATCGTTATCCTCTTTGGGATTGTTTCTTTGATTCTTCTGTGTGTATGAAGATTTTGAAGGTAACAATTTGCCTGTAAGATCGATGTTGGTATGCTTGAGCTGAGCAATTTGCTGCGACTGAATTATGTTTCACCCACCAGAATTCATGATACATATCTGGAAAGCTCCTGGTGTGACGCGGTCTCTAGAAGACAGCCAAGGTTAAATTAGGTCAGAGGGCACTTGTTTGGTAGAACTGTAGCATCAGAAAGAGAACTCATTCCCGTGAAGACAGAGCTAGAAAATGGCATCTGCGGGCCAGAAACTGAATCAGCCAGCAACTGACTTGAACTTGGACTTCCAGCCTACAGAACCATGAGAAAATAGTGCTGTGTTGTTTATGCTACCCAGCCTGTGGTGTTTTGCTATGGCAACGTAAGCTCAGGGAAATATAATCACCATAGAAGTGAAGCAGATGAACTCATTCCCCAGGACCGCTTGCATCGCAGAAAATAAGATGCTTCTGATTTACAAACACCAGGGGAATAGCCAGAAGTTACTTTGGGTTAAACCTTTCCAGATAGAGTTCCAGAAGGAAGGCCATAGAGACTCCTGGTTTTCTGGGCATCCTTACCAGCGAACTTCCTGAACAACTGAACCCAGGAATATAAAGGCTTCATGTGAACAGAAGGTAAATTTCATGACTCTCTCAGAGTCACCAAGAAAGATAAGCCACTCAGATGGTGCAGCCTGCTTTCTAGAAAAGAATGAAAAGTAGAAATTCCAGGAGAATCAGTCATCATTGTGACTGAAGTGAAATCTTTTAAAAATAATAAAAAACCTCTGAGCTTGGTAATAGAGAAAGCTATGTGGAGCATGGAACATCTGCAGATAGAAGGATTCTGACTCTGTTTTTCAGCAGCAAGACAAACCGTTTTGAACCAGGGCGATGATTTCTTGTTTCTGTCTGTCAAAGAGAGCGAGCAACCAAAACACTGGCCTTTATTAGGTCCCTGGGGATTAGGGGCACTCTTTCTTGTAATGAGGATTCTGGTACTGGGAGAATTTCCAAAAAAACCCCTGAAAATAGACTGCCCCTAATAGACAGCTTGGCACATGCAGAGGTACTACATAGAGATTGTCTCTAACTGGAACATTCCCTTTAGGAAGGAGCGGGAGGCTCCTGGAACACACCTTTCACGTGTAGGAAAGCTGACACTTACCAGGTAAAGTAGAGGGGCTGAGGAAAGGACACTCTCGGACCTGTGCGGCTGTGCAAGTTTGCAGAGGGGTCCAGAGCTCCAATTTTTGTGAGTTGTCACCCATCTAGGGGTGAGCTTCTTGTTGATGCAGTTTTTCTGAGTGGCTCCTGGACCTGTAAGTACCCCTCAATTGTAGTTGTGCGAGTTACCCCAATAAACTCATTGGCTCACCGAGTTGGGCACTGATGTAACCGTTACTTTGATTTGTTGTGACCTTCTCACATCTGGGCCCCAGGCAGAGGTGTGGAATTTGCTCTTGCCAGTGAATCCTCCTTAGAAATTCCCTCCCAGACCTGCACAGAGGTGTATCTCATAGTTGATTCCAGGGCCAATGATGTTGACTATCAAGATGAGGCTCTCACCCAGCATAGAAAAAAGGACTGTAAAAATTTTGACATGCGGTCATGAGATTACTTTGTATTTACCAAATTAAATAAAATATTTTGTTGAGTTAATTGCAACTGTCTTTTGCATAAACATTTTTATTAATGTATATTACTTGAACAAAGAAGTTGCATTATGATTTTTCATATATATGTATATAATAACTTTGACCATATTCACTATTTGTACTGTTTTGTTTTACTTAACATTTTTAATTTAGATTTTTTTTTGTATATTGCACATATGAATACTGTATTTATATCATTTCCACTCCCCCACAAACTCCTCCCTTGTGGCCCTCACTATCAAATTCCTGACCTCTTCTTCTATAATTATTATTGTTTTACACACACACACACACACACACACGCACTCACGCACGCACACACAGAGTCCAATTAGTGTTGCTCTTATGTACATGTGTTTAATGTTGACCTTTTAGGATTGAATAACTTATTAGGAAGTTTACCTGGAGACAACTGCTTCTCTCCCTTAGCAGCCACCGATTACCCAAAGGCTCTTCATCTAGGGGATGGACCTTGTGAAATTCCCCCCCAGCCATGTTAGCATGTTGATGGTGTTGTCATTATGCAGTTCCTATTTAGGAAACCACACTGGAGAGATTTTGTGGGTGCGTCATCCGTGCCATGTCTAGAAGCCACCACCTAACAGCAGACATCCTGGACTTCTAATTCCTACAGTCTTTCTGCTTCCTCTTCTCTGCTGTGTCCTTAGTCTTAGATGTAGGGATTGCTTTGTAGAGGTGTCAACTGGGATAGCACACCCCATGGTCAGTTCTCCTCATGTGAGCAACTGTGGATTTCTGGAATAGTCTCTATGTGCTACAAAAAAGAAGTTTCTTTGATGATAAGTGAGAGCTGCCCTTATCTATGGGTGTAAGGATAAATATTTAGAATGCAGCTAAAAACATGCTGGTTTAGGAAAGTGGCAGTAGAAGGTTTTCCTCTGTGGCCCACAACCTTACCAACCACAGGTAGTTGATTAGGTTTACAGTACCAGGCATGAGTTCCCACCTATTGAGTGGGCCTTAAGTCCAATGAGATACCCCAAGGTATAAGTGACACTGCACCATTGGGGATACTTTGCTGGCCCTGCCATAGTTGTGGTTTGTAGGCTTTACATCTAGGTAAGACTGCTGATTGCTTTTCTCCCTTGGCAGCTTGCATAGCACCTTCCAACATGAATCCCTGGGGAGCTAGTGCTCAGGGGAGACTTCCAGGTCAGTTCCATCTTGACTCCTCCAGTCCCCTTGTCTGCTGTACATGGTGTCTTCAACCACAAAGGCATACCTTTGAGTGCTGGGAGGCAACCAAGATCAATGGCGGCAGTCCATATTGTCTGAGGAGTCTTCTGCACCTCTCTGACCAACAACTTGAAGGGAGACTTTCTTTGACTGGCACTAAGGTTTTTGTTAGGTAGTCTATGGCTCTTTGGGGGAAGCATTATCATTCCTGTAACATAACTCTACTTAAACTATAGGCTTGCACACACAGACACATCCACTACATTATATATATATATATGTGTGTGTGTGTGTGTGTGTGTGTGTGTGTGTGTGTGTGTGTGTGTCTTATATTACATTTTTTTTTAAAGTAAACTTATAAACTTCGTGGGTGGCTTTAGTTAATATAACTACTAGAAAACTTGAAATTACATTCATGTCTGCGTGAATGCCTTGCACCACATTTTTACTGAATAATATTTAAATGGGGAAATGACTTAACTTCAGATAAAGGTCTGAAGCCATGACTAGGTTCCATGCCATGTTATTAAAATTGTCTACTACTGGATCCAAGCAGCTGTGGGAAAGCCTATCATAATTGGGGAATATGAATGAGACACACAAAACTAGAGGTAAGATAGTCACAACTGGACTTGTGATATGTTCTTGTTCTTTTTCTTTTCCTGAAAAGCTTAAGAAGAGCTGAACTCGCCGGGCGGTGGTGGCGCACGCCTTTAATCCCAGCACTCGGGAGGCAGAGCCAGGTGGATCTCTGTGAGTTCGAGGCCAGCCTGGTCTACAGAGCGAGATCCAGGAAAGGCGCAAAGCTACACAGAGAAACCCTGTCTCGAAAAAAAACCAAAAAAAAAATAAAAAGAAGAGCTGAACTCCTGCCTGGGAATGGTGACACATGCCTTCAATTCCAAGACTTGGGAAAGGGGCAACAATAGAAGGATCTCTGTGAATTTGAGGCCAGTCTGATCTGTCTATATACCAAGTTCCAGGCCCACCAGAGTGGTGTAGTAAGACACTACCTTAAAAAAAAAACTGAACTCCTTTAACAAAAACAGTGCATGAAGACATTATGCAAACAACTGTATTTGTTTAAAAATTTCATTTTGCCTAGAGTCTCTTGGGCTTGAGATGTAGCATTTTACTCAAGCAATATATTTAATGCCCTAAGGAATGGGGCTCAGGATGCTGCGTTCTCATTAAAACAAGCTGAATCCATGATGTTAAACATTATGCAACTGTGACTGAATCAGTGGCCAAGTAACAAGTGACTAAGTGTTAGAGATTTTGGTTGCTGTTGTTCTTCCATTTATTGCTGTGCTCTTAATGAAACACTGGAAGAACCCAAATACATTTAACTGGTGCTATTATGTAGGTGCCTGTTTTTCGAGTAATTCACAATCTGTAACACACCGTAGTAGAACACATTTAGTTTGCTTTTTACAAAAGCCTTCAGAAATAGGCACCAGATATATTTAGTGTGGTTGATTACTCCAGTGTTGGTCAGTTTATCCTACATGGCTCTTAAATGCTGAAGCCTGGACTTCAGGTTAACGCTCTGGCTTTGTTTCATTGTTTTTTTTTTTTTTTTCCTTCTCTTTCTACAAAGTGCAGCTGGTTGCCATAGTACTGTGGCTAAGGACGTGGCCAGAGACACCAACTGCGGTTGTGGACTCCTCCTACTAGTTATGGTCTGAGGCCACCCTGTTGAGCACTTCTATGTCTAGCCCAGCTTACCAGTGAAGTCTCAGTAGTAATCTCATCAATTTTGTAGTAGATCCACTGGGCGGCATCTACTCCATCATGTCAGGTCCCTGCATCCGGGCTGCCATTTCTATCACAGGCACAAGTGCAGGAAGACAGCACATGCATGCAAGAAGTTAAGCAAAGCAACCTTTATACACATGGGAGTGCAATAAGGGGCAGTTGAGACCTTGGTTTCAAGGTTGAGGAAAGTTGTCAGGGTACCACACGGTGGAAGCCAAAAGGCATCCTGCTTCTTATTTTATGCCCCCGAGGGAACTTGGATCCCTTTCGCTGAAACATGTAGGGCATCCTGTTGTAGAAGGGGTGGGAACAGAGGACCACTGCTATTCTGGACAATCTCTCTGAATTGTGTTACCTAATAAAGGTTTCTTCTTAGTTCTTGTCTTCTTCAAGAAAAAGCTTCAGCCAAGAAACACAAACACTTGAACAGAAGTTTGCTTAGGAAAGCAAAGTCACAGAGCAATCTGGAGAGAGCTTGAGGCAGGCTGACCTGGAGGGAGGGCAAGAGCCCTGAGTTCCGCATTATGAAACTTGAAAGTTTCAATGAATATTTATGAGGTGCATGTTATTTTTGTTCCCAAATTATGGTAGACCATATATACCTGATTTTTTTTTCTTCCCACGATCCTCTAGAAAAGTCCATGACTGGAAGGTGGGGTCAAAACCACACTGCAAATGAGATTATAGCAAAGTTTGAATCTTTTGTACCTGCAGAACCCCAGTTAGTGCGTATGTGTGACAGTTGGGATAGTGCTCTGGTTCCTTAGTTTCTGATGCAGTGAAAAACGCTCACTGTGGTTTCAAGGATGCTTCCTCCCAAAGGGCGTACAGAACATAGGAGACACAGCTGCAGAGACATGGCGGGAGTTTTCCTGGCTGCCTCATGTCTATGCTCTTGCTTATCCTGGCTCAATTGAAGGATGGTGCGTGCCTAATGCTTTCTCTCTTTTTAACTGGATGTGAGATTTATTACTGAACAGAATTTGCTGGGATATAGGAGAGCCCAGTGGAGGCTCATGGGAGTGCACGGCCCACCACTTGCCCAGGGGACCATGACTGGGGATGTATTTGAACCCACCACCATCATGAATGAGCCACTTCTCAGCTACCATGTCTTCAAATTCATCTACATTAAGCTTGGTGAAGAGCCACTTCTTTGAGCTGTAGATCTTCTGGAGGCCAACCTCTAGCACTTTTATCATTATTCTTGAGTGTGTGTATGTGTGTGTGTGTGTGTGTGTGTGTGTGTGTGTGTGTGTATGTGTGTGTGTGTGGCAAATGATAACTTCAGGTATTGTACCCCAGCTATTGACCACCTTTTTATTTTTTATTTATTTATTTTTTGAGACAGGGTCTGTCATTGCCTTGGAGCGTTCCAAGTAGACTAGGCTGCCTGGCTGGCAAGGCAGACTCCTCAGCACTGGGATTACAAGTATATATCACCACAGCCAGATATTTTTTTTTTAAAGTGTTCATTCTGGGGATTAAGCAGAGATCTTTATGCTCACAAGGCAAATGTTTTGCTGAATAAGCAATATCCTCAGCCCATCACTATTCTGAGCACTACAAAGGAAAGGGGGGTGGTATCTAGGTCATCAAGGCCACCAAGGACTTGTCTTTCAGATTTCTCATAAGAAAATCATGAGGTTGGGAGAAAACCACGTTAACGCAACACAACACAGAATCAATGCTGTGATACCTGAAGGAAGCTTGGGAAGAACTTGCCCTATACCCAAAGGACAAAACCTCCCAGTGACTGGAAAGGGGAAGCAGGGACCTCAGGGCAAGCTGTTGGTAGCTACAAGAAGGGGTTCTCTTAAAGAATCGTGGCAATCGCAGGCAGTGTGAAGGGCAAAAGCTGTAGGTGGGAGACTGTGTGGTATCTTCACAACCTGTAGCAGGTGGATGGTTTATTACAACTGAGGAAAGGTGTCCAACACCTACATCCATACCTCAGGTTTCCTGGGCCTGGGCTGATGGTCTAAAAGAGCTGTCTCTTCATTTTGTACCTTTTATGATGATCAAATTCTGTTTGCTAAACATTCAGCTCCATGGATGAAAATGTAACATGAACACCTTGAATTGTCATCCATGTATGTAGTAATCACCTGCAGGCAAGATCCCGTCTCTACACTGTGACTTGTTTCCACGCTAAGTGGGAAGAAGTAATAGAGTTTAGTTGGCAGCATTTGTACTTTTTAGGTGAGTTGGGCTGAAAGCTGCAGACTAGACTATTTATCCTGAAGTGAAATGTATGAAAATAATGCTGAGCAAATACTATTTGCTGTGGAAGGGAAAGCTTTTAATGAGGCATCTATTTGCATCCGATTTCTGTTTCCTTTTACCAGGTTTGTTTAATCTGACAGATCATCTAAGCCTCAGTATAAGATCATAGAAATCTAATAAAGATGTACAATGCTGTGTGAGTTACTTGTATTGCAATATAGGCCTTGTGGTTGGGGTAGTCAATAGAGTTATCTTAGCCTGTCTTGGGCTGCTGAGAAAATGCAGACAGGATGGCTTTCGATAACGGAATTTGATTTCTCCCAGTCCTGGAGGCTGAAAGTCAAAATCCAGTGCCAACAAGGTAAGTTTCTGGTAAGGCCATTTCTCCTTGACTTGTAATTATCTACCTTCTTACTGCCATGTCCTCACAGGGAAAGAGTAAAGAAACACACACACACACACACACATACACACACACACACACACACACGAGAGAGAGAGAGAGAGAGAGAGAGAGAGAGAGAGAGAGAGAGAGAGAGAGAAAGAGAAAGAGACAGACAGAGAGAGAGACAGACACAGAGACAGACAGACAGAGACAGACAGAGATAGATAGATAGCTAGAGATCTAAATACAGCCACAGTCACATTAGAGGTCAGGGATTCATAGAAGACTTGGGAGGGACATAATTCAGTATGTAAAGGTGTAAAGGGCTATTTACAAACATTTCCTTTGTATAAGGTTTCCCATGACTGTTCCCTTTGAGCTCAGATGAGGCTGTGTGATTTGTTTTGTTTAGTTAAATGTGTGAAGTGACTTGTGACATCCAGGAAGGAACTTTTAAATGTAGGACACAGAGTCTGGATTCTTTTCCCTCCTAAAGTAGAGGCATATGCAGCAAAGGGTGGAGACTGTAGGGAATCTCATAAGCAAAGCATCACAAAGGGTGGAGACTAGGGAATCTCGTAAGCAGAGCGTCACAAAGGGTGGAACTGCACTGGTGTCTCATAAGCAAAGCATCAAAGCACGCCCATTGACTGATATTCTCCAAATGGCTTAAGTAAAAACGAAAGCTGTTATATGTACATCTACAGACACAGATACACTTTAAAGCATGTTTCACTATGAGATTTGGTAAATGCTTAATCACTTGTGTGTGTAATCAAGGCCAACATGATTTATACAATGGGTGTTCTAGTTCTTGTTGTTACTATGACCAAAAGCAACTTAGGGGCGAGAAGGGCTCATTTCAGCTTACAGGTTACAGCCCATCATTGAGGGAAGTCAGGGCAGGAACTCAAGCAGGAGTTCAAAGCAGAAACCACGGAGGAATACTGCTTGCTGCCTCATTCGCACGCTCGGGCTCAGCCAGACCAGGAATACCTGCCTAGGGTGGTACTGCTCCCAGCCGGCTTGGCCCTCTTGCATCAATAACCAAGTAAGAGTATCTCCCATAGACATGCCCACAGGCCAGTATGACCTGGGCCACCGCTGCTCAACTGAGACGCGTTTCTCAGATAACTCTAGGATGTGTCAAATTGCCAATTAAAGCTAAGTGGGGCCACAGACAAGGGTTATTCGGTATGATATTTGGGACTGATAAAACCAAATATGAATCTCTACACTCTTCCTAGAGGATATCAGAAAATGGTGTGCGGTGGTACTTATCGTTATATTTAATTACTTGTTACTTTTTTGCATGTGACCTATTGACATCTGCAATATATGCTATCTAAAGTGGAGATTCTCTAATATCAGATTATTTGGAAATTTATCCCATGCTGTAGGCCAGCATTTGAAATGGTTGATTGATAATTTCCTATGAATTTTCCATCAACACCATTACCTTCTTGGTTGTCAAACTCCATATATATATTAATATATACATCGGGTCTCATATAGCCCAGGCTGGCCTCAAACTCACTATTTAGCTGAGAATGACCCTGGACTGCAGATCCTCCTGCCTCCACTTCCCCTTCTGGCTGCCTTCATCCCAAACCATTCTCCTGAGTTCTCTAGTTATGAGGCTGACCCTTCTGTAGCATTTGGCAGCATTTTGTGGATTTTGGGGTGGTGGTGGTAGGGCAGTGTTCACTCTATAGTCCAGGCTAGCCTGAATTCACCATGTGGTCCGGGAAGCCTCATCCTTTGGAGTGTTGAGATTGCAGGTGTGAACCTTCACATCCTTCTCCTCCTTGTGATGTATGCTTCTCTCCGAAGGCCTTGCTGTTGGGCTTGAGTTCCAGACACCAGAGTCCTTTGATTCTCTGTAGGAGAAGCTGTCTGTTGATTGCTTCTTTACAACTGTACTAAATGTGCAAATGCACACAGATCTGTAGGTTGTACTGGACAGGAGGAATTAACAATAAACTCAAATCATGTTTATTAAAAATAGTGATTTTGAGGTCTATATGTTTAACTGTACAAATAATCATATATGTATGTTTTATAGATGGCACTAAAATGTTCATATTTTTCTGGCTCATTCATAGGAATCTACTCTGCCTGTATGCCATTCCCATTCTGTAAATTCTACCCTTTTTCTATCTGCAACTTCCTTTTACACTAAGTTTTCACATTTGCTTCAGTCCACAAAGATTTCAACTTTCCACAACAAATACAGCATGGGATACACTGCTTCATAGGGTTTCATGTAGTTTGAGTGTATATGTGTTCTGACTAACCCACCAGGCTATCTCTTGGGGGACAGGAGTTTTGAAAATCAACTTTCAGGAAGACTCACACATTTTGGCTGGGAGCAACTTGGGGGAAGTGTTTCCCTCACTTCACAGTTTTGTACCCTGAAGAGCCAGAAGGAAAAAATCAGGTCAATAATTTGGATTCTTGTTGCTATGACAACCAGCCCAGGACATGGGCAATTATGCCAGTGCAGGGATTCTCAGCTGCACATTCTTGAATCATGTCATCAAATGAAACTCCCTCCCTCCCCACTGTATAAAACAAAGCCCCAAATCAAGCATGCCAGAATTCCCATCCAGTTTGAGGGGAAGACCTGTAAAAGATTCCATGAAGGAGACAGTTGATGAATAGTAGCAACCAGAACCAAATGCCTAAGTATACTAGTAAAGCATGTCAAATCATGAGCCCATTTCTCAGGGGAACTCAAGCCATGGCCAACATCACATCTGGAGGAACTGCTTATATTCTCAGGGAAAATGACTATATTCTTACCTCCTTGTGAGCCCTGGAACTTGAGGTGATGTTTCCCATTTGACAGTAGCTGCTTAGAGAAAATTTTGTCACAGACATTGAATAAATGCAACTCCCTGTTTTATTCAAAATATTGGGATAAGAGGCAAGGCTAGACTACTAGCTATATTCTCTGTGTCACTACTGAAGGATTTGACATGATGGGTAGTTTTCTCGAGAACCTAGTTGGGACTGAAATTTAATATCTCCACTCAATATTAACTCTCTAGGGATAAAAAAAGGTCAGCATTATTTCTCTTTCTCTGTGGTGTTGTGTGTGCATGGCATGCATGCCTATTAGTGTGTGCATGCATACCTTCTGGCAAGTATGTGGGAACCCAAGGTCAATTTTGAGTGTCTTTCTTCCATTCCTTTTCACCTTTATATTTTGACAGGATCTCTCACTGAACTTAGAGCTCACAGATTCAGCTAGGCTGTCCAGCAAGCTCCTGGGGTTCTCCTGCCTCCACATCCCTGGATTACAGTAGTGCATCTCTTTCCCTGGCTTTTTATGTATGTTCTTGAGATTCAAATATAGGTCCCCCTGTTTGCACAGGAGATACTGTACTGAAGAAACACCTTCCAGGTCCTACTTTTTTTTCAAAGTAAGGAAAATGCCATCTTTAGAATGAACAAAATTCAAATTTCTGACTGTAAACAAATGACTTTCATTTTTATTTGGAAAGTAGCAACAAGTTTGAATATCTATCTGTCTGTCTATCAATTATCTGTTTGTCTGTCTATCTATCTGTCTGTCCATCTCTCTATCAATTATCTATCTATCTATCTATCTATCTATCTATCTATCTATCTATCATCTGTCTATCTTACATCTCCCCCTTTCTCTCCCCCCCATGAGTGTGTGTGTGTGTGTGTGTGTGTGTGTGTGTATGTGTGTGTGTGTGTGTGTGTGTGTGTGTGTGTGTCTAGTTCTGGGAGGGCAGAGCCATAAACTACTGGATAGATATGGAGTACAAAAACGTTATAATTATTTTCTTTCCTTGTTTTTTTTCCTGAGGTGCTAAATTTTAGCACAGCGCTACTTGTTTCTTAATTAATGATTAAACAAATTCAATTCTTGATTTAACTTAATTAAACAAGTAATGAATTTGTGTATGCAGGAATCATTAATGTGGTGTCGGAGGCAGGCCCCCAGGGCACAGTTGGCTCTGTTCTTCACAGCTCGCTAGCTGGTATCCAGAGCTTAGCACACATCTCTTATGGTTTACGCACTTGGTTTTGAGTAGCTTTATGCAGAGACCATCTTTGTGTGTGTGTGTGAAAATAACAAAGGTACACCTTTTCTAAGGTTGTATATTCTGAAATATATTTCTAATAAAGATCAGGTAATTTTTCTTCTTTCTAAAAGCTACTTAGGGACAATTTAAAAAGTGCTTATGGGAAACTCATATTAGAAGGGTGAAATATAACTTTCATCCTTTGTGTGTGTGTGTGTGTGTGTGTGTGTGTGTGTGTGTGTGTGTGTGTAAAACCTAGAGGTTGATATTGACTATCTTCTTCAATTCCTCTTCCATTTTGTTATTTTTATTGTTATTGTTATTATTTTTATTTTATAATGACCTTGGAGCTTACCATTTTAACTAGACTGGCTGGCCAGGAAGCCCCTGAGATGTGGCTGTCAGATGCCTGGTTTTTACTGGGTGCTGGGGATCAGAACTCAGTTCATCAGTCTTAGATAGACAGCACTTTACTCACTGATTCACCCCTTAACCCAAATATAATGCTATATTTTTAGATATCATCATTTCACTTTGAAAATACAACCACACTTCACCAACTTCACAGCCACTCTGCAAAATAGGGAATTTGAAAAGGAATGGTTTTCGCTATTTTCAGGCAGAGGTCCCTATTTTGGACTAAACAAATGCCTCTCTGCTAGGTGGAGAAGTTCTTTGGATCTTTTGGAATAAGTGGAATTTGAAGAAGCAGAAAGACAGCGAGCTTTCATGGAAACTCAAGATCCATCCAGCTTTGCTATAGGAGCTCTTTGGGCACATTTTCATTCTGACTTTTGAGAAAACTAGGGCTTAGCAAGGTGAAGCACATGGTCCGAGGTCACTTGGCTACCAAACAGAGCTGCTGGAATTGGTCATTCCCACATCTGCCCAAGACTGTCACAGGATCCATTTAAAGTCTCTAACATGCACCTAATTGATGGCTGTAGGTCCTAATGCACATGTCAGCAGCTGGTCCTTGCAATCTCATTGGCACCGTTAACTTAATTGGTAAGCCATTTTATCCTTGAGTGGCACCTGAGAAATTCTCAGTAACTTCCTATCTTAGCTATCACTGACTTCAAATTGGTAAAGTCCTATTTAATAAGGTGATACTGTAGATGTAGCCCAAGGATATGGATCATTGGTTACAATATCCTTTTCTTCTTTTTTGAGATAGAGTATCACTCTATAGTCTAGGCTAGTCTGGAAATCATATGTAGCCAAGGCTGTCTTCAAACTCATGGTAATCTTCCAACTCCAGTGTCCCAAATGCTGGGGTTACATGCATGAATCACCATGCTGTCTCCTTAAGGTTAGGAATATAGGCATGTGCCAGTATTTGGAGCTTTTTGTGTGGGTGATGGATACAAGGTAAAAGAATAGAAAAAGGCAGTCCAAGCAAGTGGACTTGGACACAAGCCAGTGTAGCCATTTTAATATCTGACCAAATTGACTTCAAACCAAAACTAATCAGAAGAGATAGGGAAGGATACTACATATTCATCAAAGCAAAATTCCACCAAAAGGACACTGTAATTCTTAACTTCTATACATCAAATACAAAGACACACAAGTTCATAAAAGAAAGACTGTTACAGCTTAAATCACATATTGACCCTCACACAGTGGTAGTGGGTGACTTTGATACCTCACTCTTACTAATAGACAGGTCATTCAGACAAAATCTAAACAAAGAAATGCTGGAGCTAACTGACATCATAAACCAAATGGACCTAACTGTTATTTCCAGAATGTTTCATTCAAACGCAAAAGAATATACCTTCTTTTCAGCACCTCATGGAATTTACTCCCAAACTGACCACATACTCAGACACAAAGCCAGTCTCAACAGATACAAGAAAACTGATATAGCATCTGGCATCCTATTGGACCACCACGTGTTAAAGTTATCTATCAACGACAAGAGAAAAAGGAGAAAATTTACAAACTCACAGAAACAGAACAGCTCTCTACTGAATGAAAAGGGGTCAAAATAGATATTAAGAAAGAAATTAAACACCTTCTAAAATTGAATGAAAATAAAAACACAACATACCCAAACTGATGGGACACAATGAAGGCTGTTTTAAGAGGCATGTTCATATCACTAATTGCCTACTTTAAAACACTGGTAATATTTCATATTAATAATTTAACAGCACACATGAAAACTCTAGACAAGAAAGAAGAAATAACATGCAAAGGGAATAGATGACAAGAAATAATCAAACCCAGGGCTGAAATTAATAAAATAGAAACAACAGCAAAACAATACAAAGAGTTGATTCTTTGAGAAAATTAATAAGATTGACAAACCCTTATCCAAATAACTAAAAGTCAGAGGGAGACAATCCAAATTAATAAAATTGGACATGAAAAGGGAGACATAACAGAAGACACCAAATAAATCTAAAGAATCATAAGGACACCTGTACTCCACCAAACTGGAAAATATAAAAGAAGTGGATATTTTTTTCAATATATACCATCTACTAAAGTTAAATCAAGACAAGATAAGAAATTTAAACAGACCTTCAACTTCTAGTGAAATAGAAACAATAATTAAAAGTCTACCAACCAAACATAACAGGCCCAGATGGTATTAGCATAAAATTCTACTAGACTTTCAAAGAACTTCTCTTCAAATTATTCCAAAACATATAAACATAAGGAACATTGCCCAACTCTTTATGAAGCCACAGTTACCCTAATACCCAAAACCACATAAAGACCCAACAAAGAAAGAGAATTACATATTGATTTCCCTCATGAACATAAATGCAAAAATTTTCAATAAAATACTTGCAAACCAAATCCAAGAACAAGTTTTAAAAAATCATCCACCATGATCAAGTAGACTTTATTCCAGACATCATAAACCAAATGGACCTAACTGACATTCAGGGATGGTTCAACATAAATTGATAAATGTAATCACAATATAAACAGACTGGAAGACAAAAACCACATGATCATCTCATTAGATGAAGAAAAGACTTTTGACAAAATTCAACACCGTTTTCATGATAAAAGTCCTGGAGAGATTAGGGATACAAGGGACATACTTAAACATAATACAGGCAGTTTCCAGCAAGCCCATAGCCAACAGCATCTTAAATGGAGAGTAACTCAAAGCATTTCCACTAAAATCAGGAGTAAGACAAAGTTTTCCACTCTCTCCCATACTTAGTCAATATAGTACTTAAGTTCTAGCTAGAGCAATAAGATACCTGAAGGAGATCAAGCGGATATAAGTTGGAAAGGAAGAAGTCAAAGTATCTTTATATGAAGATGTTATGATACTATATATAAGTGACCCTAAGAATTCCACCAGGGAAATCCTATAGCTAATGATCACTTACAGCAATTTAGCAGGATAAAATAGGAACTCACAAAAATCAGTGCCCTTCTATACATGAATGAGAAATGGACCGAGAAAGAAATTAAGGAAACAGTGTATTTTCCAATAGACTCAAATAATATAAAATATCTTGGGATAACTTTAATCAAGCAAGTGAAAGATTTGTGTGACATTGGAGAAAAAAACTGAAGATAATATCAAAAGATGGAACGATCTCCCATGATCATAGACCAGTAAAATTAAACATAGTAAAAATGTTCATCCTACCAAAAGAATTTACAGATTCAACCAAAATTCCAATACAATTCTTCACAGATCTTGAAAGAACAATTCTCAACTTCATATTGAAACAAACAAACAAAAAAATCCCAGAATAACTAAAACAATCTCAAATAATAAAATAACAGTTGAAGATATCACCATCCCTGACCTAAAATTGTATTACAGAGCTAAAGTAATAAAAACAGCATGGTATTGGTACAACAACAAAGTCAATAAATGAAATTGAATTGAAGACCAAGGAATAAATCCACTCTTGATACCTGATTTTTTCCTTAAATATATTTTTATGATTTCTTTTGAGAAATACATGTATTTTGATCATATTCATCTCATCTCCTCTCAGATCTGCCCTACCTCCTTACCTCTTCTCAACTTTGTGTCTTTTATTGTTGTTACCTAATAACCCATTGGCTCCAATTTGTGTTTCTATTTCTCATTTTTTTATTTTTCTATTTTTTAAAATTTTATTTTACAATATAATTTAATTCTACATATCAGCCACGGATTCCCTTGTTCTCACCCCTCCTGCCCCCTCCCCTTCCCCCCAACCCACCCCCCATTCCCATCTCCTCCAGGGCAAAGACTCCCCCAAGGATTGAGATCAACCTGGTAGACTCAGTTCAGGCAGGTCCAGTCCCCTCCTCCCAGGCTGAGCCAAGCATCCCTGCATAAGCCCCAGGTTTCAAACAGCCAGCTCATGCACTGAGCACAGGACCTGGTCCCACTGCCTGGATGCCTCCCAAACAGATCAAGCCAATCAACTGTCTCACCCATTCAGAGGGCCTGATCCAGTTGGGGGCCCCTCAGGCATTGGTTCATAGTTCATGTGTTTCAATTTGTTTGGCTATTTGTCCCTGTGCTTTATCCAATCTTGGTCTCAACAATTCTCGCTCATATAAACCCTCCTCTTTCTTGCCAATTGAACTCCCGGAGCTCCACCCGGGGCCTGGCCGTGGATCTCTGCATCCAGTTCCCTCAGTCATTGGATGGGGTTTCTAGCATGACAATTAGGGTGTTTGGCCATCCTATCACCAGAGTAGGTCAGTTTGGGCTGTCTCTTGACCATTGCCAGCAATCTATTGTGGGGGCAACTTTGTGGATTTCTGTGGGCCTCTTTATCACTTTGCTTCTTCCTATTCTCAAGTGGTCTTCATTTACCATGGTCTCCCATTCCTTGTTCTCCCTCTCTGTTCTTGATCCAGCTGGGATCTCCCGCTCCCCCAAGCTCTCTTTCCCTCGCCCCTCGCCCTTCATTACCCCCACTCATGTCCAGGCTGTTCATCTCATCCATTTCTCTGTCATTGGGCGATCCCCGTGTCTTTCTTGGGGTCCTGTTTTTTGTTTTTTTTTTGAGACAAGGTTTCTCTGTGTAGGTTTGGTGTCCTGGATCTTGCTCTGTAGACCAGGTTGGACTCTAACTCACAGAGATCCTCCTGGTTCTGCCTCCCAAATGCTGGGATTAAAGGCATGTGCCACTGATGCCCAGCTGGGCACCTGATTTTGATAAAGAAGCCAGAATTACACCCAAGAAAAAAAGCAGCATCTTCAACAAATATTCATAGTCAAACTGGATGGCTTCATGTAGAAGAATGCAAATAGATCCATATTTATCATCCTGCACAGAATTCAACACTAAATAGATCACAGATCTCAGTGTAAAATCAGATAGACTAAAGTAACTAGAAAAGGAAGTGGTGAATAGCCTTGAATGCATTGGCACAGAAAATAAACCCTCTCTTAACAGAACATCTAAAGCACAAGCACTAAGATCAACAATTAAGAAATAGGACTTCTATTTATTAAATAAACAATTAGCTTCTCATGAAACTTAGAAGCTTCTGAATGGTAAAGGATGCTACCATTCAGACAAAATGGTAGGCTACAGAATGGGAAAATATTTTTACTAACTACATATCTGATAGAGGACTAATATCCAAAATATATAAAGAATTAAAAAAACTGGATATCAAGAAAATAACCCAATTTAAAAGTATGGTACAGATATATTCAGAGAGTTCTCAAAATTGATAAACAAATGGTTGAGAAACACTTAAGGAAATGTTAGACATCCTTGGCCATCAGGGAAATGCAAATCAAAACTACTTTGAGATTTCATCTTACACCAGTCAGAATGGCTAAGATCAATAAAACAAATGACAGTTCATGCTGGTGAGGGTGTGGAGTAAGGGGAACACTCATCCATATATGGTGGGAGTGCAAACCTATACAGTCACTATGAAAATCAATGTGGTGGTCTCTTAGGAAAATGGGAATTGATCTACCTCAAGATCCAGCTATACTGCTCTTGGGCATATACCCAAAGGATGATTTATCCTCCTACAGAGACTCTTCTTCATTCATGTTCATTACTGTTCTATTAATAATAACCAGAAATTGGAAACAACCTAGATGTCCTTCAACATATTAACTAATAAAGTGATATATATGTATATGTATATATATATATATATATATATATATATATGAAATATTACTCAGTTGTTTAAAAAGTGATATGGTAAAATTCACAGGTAAATGGACGGAACTAGAAAAAAATCATCTTGTATGACGCAAGCCAGACACAAAAAGACTAGTATGGTATGTGTTTGCTTATATGTGAATGTTAGCTGTTAGGTTAGTCATAACCAAAATATAGTCTATATAACGACAGAGGTTAGGTATAGAGTAAGGGACTAGTGGGGAGGGTTAGCACTCCTTAGGAAGGGAAAATAGAATCAATAGTTATGGATACATGAGGGGGGAGGATCAAATGGGGAGAGGGAGAGGATAATGAGGAGGAAATACAGGTAGGGATAGCTAAAAAGTAAGGGCCATTTGAGAGGTTTTATGGAAACTTAATACAGGAGAAGCTTCATAAAATACATATATACACGAAGGCAGCCTAAATGGAATCACCAAATAACAGCAGAGACAGAGCCCCATCTGAACATCTCTCATCACCAAATGAAGATTCCAGTACCAGCAATGGGTTACACGTAATGGGGTTCTTTGTGAAAGGGGTCCCATGGGAACTTCCAAACTATCAAGGCTATTATCAAAGCTATTGGTTGCTCTCCACAAACTGGTGGCACAGCTCTTTTGCTGAAGACAGCACCTACACAACTCATTGAGTTGAGCTTGTGCCTACCTAGAACCCTTATCCCTACTGACTAATGTCCATAGCACTGGAAGTTACTTTGCACACTGTCTAAGGAGAAAGGCAAACACTGACCCAACTACACACCCTTCCATCTGCAATGATGACCTGACTATAAGATATGCTGGTGCAAAATTGTGGGGTTAACCAACTGATATTTGATTTGATTTAAGGCCCACTCCATGAGATGAAACCCATACCCCACACTTCTCAGATGGCCAAGACTGAAACGATATGGGCCAGAGAGCTGGGGAAAACCAAATACTACTGTTCTGCTAAAGAAACATAGCAATAAAAGGACTCCTAATGGCATTTTGCCATACTCATAGATCAGTATCTTACTTGCCATCATCAGAGAGACTTCCTCCTGCAGCAGATGGGAACAAATACAGAGACCCACAGCCAGACAATGTACAGAGTGAGAGACCTTAGGACACTCAGCCTTAAAAGGGATATCTCCATCAAATCCCTCTTCCCAGGGCTCAGGGAGCTCTGCAGAAGAGGAGGCAAAAAGAGGAAAGCGCCAGAGGGGATGGAGGACTCGAAGGGAGCAAACACTTTTCAACACAGCATGACCAGTGCATATATGAACTAGCCGACTGTGGCAGCATGTATAGGGACCACACAATTCCGCATTAGATGGGGTCCTAGAGCTGAAAGAAGTGGGTACATACCACCATCCCTAATCCAGATACTATCTTCAACTAATAACACTTTGCAAGTCAAAACTTAGTTTCCTCCAAGGGAGTCTCTCTGGGGGAAACAAACCACTCTTAAATGTAGGCCATATGAACAATTCTTCCCTGTTCCACCAGCCAGCTCCCAAATAATGACATGGAAACAATATTAATCATGAAAGCTCAGCCAAGAGCTTAGGCTTGTTTCTAACTAGCTCTTATAACTTAAATTATCTCATTTCTATTAATTTACTTGCCACTTCATGGCTTTATTACCTCATTTCCATATTCTCCATCCTGCTTGCTCTGCATCTCTTGGTGTCTCTGTCCTTCTTCTTCCCAGTGTCCTCTATGCCTGGAAATCCTGCCTAGCAGGATGGTAGAGCTGGGGGAGGGACAGAGAGAGAGAGCAATGAAAGAGATATCTTGATAGAGGGAGACATTATGGGGCTAGGGAGAAACCTGGTGCTAGGGAAATTCCCAGGAATCCACAAGGATGACTCCAGATCAGACTACTAGAAATAGTGGAGAGGGTGCCTGAACTCGGTAAACAGATTGGCAAATACCCTAACTGTCATCATCGTTCCTTCATCCAGTAACTGATGGAAGCAGATGCAGAGATCCACAGCTAAGCACTAAGCCGAGCTCCAGGGGTCCAGTTGAAGAGATGGAAGAGGGATTGTATGAACAAGGCGGGGGTGGGGGTGGGTGGTGGTCAAGATCATGATGGGGAAATCTACAGAGACAACTGAACCAAGCTTGTATGAACTCACAAACTTTAGACTGACAGCTGTGGAACCTGCATGTCACTGGACTAGACCCTCTGCATTTGGGAGACAGTTGTGTAGCTTGGTCTCTTTGAGGGGCCCCTGGCAGTGTGATCAGGATCTATCCCTGTGCCTGAGCTGGTTTTCCAGAGCTCATTACCTATGGTGGGATGCCTTGCTCAGCCTTGATTTATGGGGAGGGGCTTGGTCCTGCCTCAACTGAATGTACCAGGCTTGCTAACTCTCCATGGGAGCTCCTACCCTTTTGGAGGAGGAGATGGGTGGTGGTGGTGGTGGGGAAGACTGAGGAAGCAGAAGAGGGGGATCTGTGGTTGGTATGTAAAATGAATAAAAAATTTTCTTAAATAAAAAAAGAAAGAAATCCTGCCTAGCTACTGGCCATTCAGCTCTTTATTCAACCAATCAGAGTGACACATCTTCATAGAGTACAAACAGATTATTCCACAGCAGCCCTAAGCCCAGCAGTAGATGATCAACACAAAACAAACTCAACAGCTTCCTTTGGAGGCTCTTTGTCTCATAATGTTGTAGCAGGGTTTTTGTTGTTGCTGTTGTGTGTTTTTTAATGTTCCAGATCTTGTGTGGACATATTATGGCTTTTGGTTTTGTGTTTTTATCAGATTCCGTGTGTGCAAATGTGTGTGTCTTTGCATCTATTTGTGTTTCTTGTGTTTTATCTTCGTCTCTTCTGTTTGTTTGCTTTGCTGTATTCCAATTTGTTTTTGTTTTATCGTATTGTATCCTATCTTATTTTATTATTATTCCTTAGATGCCTATGTTTTTTTCCTAAGGAGAGACACAAAGGGTGTGGATCTGGATGAGAAGGGAGGCAGGAAGGAATTGAGAAGGGGAGGGGGCATAGATACCGTAATCAGAATGTTTTGCATGAGAAAATGTATCCACAATAAAATAAAACAAAGAATAGAAAAGCAGGAACATAGGCAGAGTGAATTTGTGTCTATTATATCAGATTTCATGACCACCTGGCTATGACTTGCTTTCCTAGTCTGATTTTATTTCCATTTAAACTCCTAATTGTTGTGAGGGAGCGTTTGTGTGCATGTATGTGTGTATGTGTGTATGTGTGTGTGTGTGTGTTGTTGTTGTTGTGCATGCTCATGAACATGTGGTGTATATGCCCATGCGTGCACATCCAGGGCCTAAAATGGGTCATCAGGTACCTTCCTCTGTTGCTGTCTGCCCTATTGCCTTGACATATGGTCTCTCACTTAACTGAAAGCTCCTTGTTTAGGCTACGCTAGCTGGCAAGCCTGTGAGTTCTCCGGATTTTCTAGTGCTGGAGTTGCAGACCCACAAATGGAGCCATGCTTGAATCTTTACGTAGGTGATGGGGATTCAAACCCAAGTCTTCATAATTTCAGAGCAAATGCTTTTACTGACTAAGCTCTAATCTCAGTCCAACAAACTTCTATTCATTCTTGTGTGTGTGTGTGTGTGGGGGGGCTTTACATGACTTCTAGTCTACTGTACTCAGGTCCTCAATTTAAGTGGCAAACAATTTACCTATGGAGTCATCTCTCCAGCTTCTCATTCTTTTTATTTTAAAAACTGTTATCAGATATGTAATACTGGGAACAGTCTTTCCACATTCATTACATTTACTTTTTTTTTGTTTTGTTTGTTTGTTTTTTGTTTTTTTCCCTGTATGAATTCTCTAATATCTGTTGACCTGGGACTTCTTGTAAAGAGTTTTCCACATGCAATATTTTCATTTCTTTTTAGTGAGTTCTCTCAAGTATTGTAAAGGATGATGATTTATGGTGGAAACTTTTCCTTCACATTTTATATTCATATAGTTTGTCACTTGTGTGAGTAGCTTGGTGGCTGATGAGCTGTGTCTTCCAGGAAAAGGAATTTCCTCCATCATTCTGCTCATAGTTTCTCCCAAGTGTCATTGCTCTGGTGAGTAGCAATTCTGCCTTAGAGCATAAGGCCATCTCATATTGCATACTTGCATAGTGTTTTTACCCTGTGTGTATCCTCAGATGCATCATGAGATCTAATTTGCTACTGTGGGTTGTCTTGCATTCAAGAAATTCAGAACATTTCTTTCTGGGGACATGATTCCTGATATTTAATGACATTAGACATTTGATGCAAACTTTTCTTCACTGCGATGCTAGTGCTTGCCCCAGGACTCCCGTATTTATTATGCTTACTGGTCTGAATCCTTTTGTAGGTAACAAAGTGTCCACGTGGTTTTTGTCTTCTTGTTAGAAAGGCCCCCTTTCTCCCATATTCACAATCCCACTGACCAATTTGAATTTTGTGAGGCTGAAGGAAAAGCACAGGACACTTACCCCACTCCCAAGGCACACAAACGAACTGTAGTTCTCACAAGAGAAGCAAGGCTTTAACTGACCAGTAAAGTCTCATGCAATGAGAAAACAATACAGGCACATCCTTTGTTTAAATTTCATAATTAGGAGACATTGAGAGGGTTCACATTCTTCTGTGGCTCTCAAAATTTTTCTTACTTTAATGAAGGATGTTTTTATTTTCATTTTTATTAAATTAGGGGGAAAGCCATGATATTTAAGCTAGCTTTTCAGTCTCATTGTTTGCTTGTTTTTAAACATTTAAGGCTAAATGGCTAGGAAGCTTGGCAGCCTACTTTCATAGTTATGATCATTATCAGTCATCTGTATTTTTAATTTTGGACCTATATTTAGGAATTATCAAATGACCCCTGTGTGAGCTCATGTGTTTGGACACTGGGTTTCCAGTGGATGGTACGGTTTGGGGCTGTTGTGAAAACTTTAGGAGGTGGAGCCTTGCTAGAGGAAGTATGTCATTGAGTACTGGTTTTAAGAGCCTAAGACTCACTCACAGTTCCTGTGTCTCCCCACTTCCTGTGGCCCCTTATTTCCTGTGTTCCCCCTGCTTCCTGTGGCCCCCACTTCCTGCTGTCATGCCTCTCCTATGATTATCGATTTTATCCCTCTGGAACCATAAGCTAAAATAATCCCTTTCTTCCTGAGGTTGCTTTTGGTAGTGGTACTTTATCACAGGAACAGAAAAGTAGCTAATACTGTAATAAAATACAGGGACCTGACATAAGATTGCCTGAGGTCAGATCTTGGCTATGGATTTTCCTAGTTCTGAAACCTTTCATGAGTAAGAATAATATTAACACTCATTCCACAAAATTGTTCTGCGAATGGAAAATTTGACACATTAATTAGGGTAGATAATTGAGAGGAATAAAAATCTGTTTAGTTTGTTCTTTTGTAGTGTTTAGCCTTCCTGTTTTTTCTTAATTGGTTGGGCAAGATTGGTGAGACAATGTCCAATAGTTATAGCAAGCTGATACTTTGCATTTTAAAATTAAAATTAGAATAGTAGCCCAGGCCTTGAATCCTGGCTATTTTTGGGGAATCTGAGGCAATAGGATCAATAGTTCAAGTCCTACCTGAGGAAAATTAATGGAATCTGTATCACAAAAGACAAAATGATTACAGCTCAGAAGTAGGGTACTAGGCAAGCATGCACAAGACCCTTCAATCCCACTGCTGCAAAAAAATAAAATAAATTATGATGGAGATAAGTATTTCCAATATTTTACTGATTTTTTTTCACTTTTATTTTATGTGTTTGGGTATTTTGCTTGCATGAATGTGCGTGTCTAAGGCCTAAAAATGCCAGAAGAGAGCATTGGATGCCCCTGGGGCAAGAGATACAGGTGTGAGTCACCATGTGGGTTCTGGGAATTGAACCTGGATCATCCAGAAGAGAAGCCAGTGCTCTTAACTGCCTAGCCATCTCTTTAGCCCTAGTATTTCACTTCTAAGTACCACGGGAAGGCTTCCGTTTGTTCCTAGCTTACTGAATGTGGTGGTTAATTTTGGCCGTCAACTCGATGGGACTCAGAATCACCATGGGAACATAATTCCGAGAAAGTTTCCAGAGAGGGTTACATGAAGAGAGAAGATGCACCCTAAATGTGGACAGCACTGTCCCAGAGTTTGGGGTCCTGGGCAGAATAGAAAGTAGAAAGTGAGCTGAGCCCCAGCATGGACCTCTCTCTGTTTGCTTGCACATGACATCTGGCCAGCTGCTTCAAGCTCTATGGTCTTGCCTTCCCCATCACTGTGCACTCAAATCATGAGCCCAACACACCTGCCCTTCTTAAGTTGCTTCTGTCAGGATTTTGTCTGGTCAGGGAGGACAGGAACTAGAGCACTGGACATTTTCATCATGAACAGATCTGAGTTTTATCCAATGCTTTTCCAGTATCAAGAGAAAGGATCACAGCACACTTTTAAGTTAAGGCACTGTGTTGTGTTTGCCTCCCTAGGATAATATCTTTTTAATATCCCAGTAGACTTAATCAGATGATAGGTTGTTTAGAATCTTTTATGTTCAACTAAGAAATTAATTAATCATGCTAAGGATAGGCCATCAGTGGTAGTAGGGGTAATAACTCATCATCGCTGTAGGGAGAGGTTAATGGCTACGAAAGAGACATTCTCAAAAGTTGAAAGCAGCTTCCATTGTTTGACTCTGAGCTCCCCACTCCCAGCCCAAGAACCGATGCTGCCTGTAGTGGGTATTTAAACATCAATGTGCACAGAAAGGGGAACCTATCATCTTTAGGGGTCTGTGATATGCCCCCAGAGTGATTCAGGAGGTTCCACAGTCCTGAGGGCACCCTGAGTGCCTGGGGTTCCCTTGTCTTTGGGGAATCAACTCCTTGCATTCTTTTATGCTCTTGCCTCCAAATGAAAGACATCCGCTAAACTTCACTGTTGGTGCAGTACAAAGAAAAACACAAAAGTAAATTCAAGGCCAAGACTGTTCCAGTCAGTGGTGCATATGTGTGTCTCCTCATGTGCAAGCTTTCATTCAAGTAGGAGATGAAGTCATTCAGAATGCTGATGGTCACTCTTGTGGGTTGTCTGAAAACAAAGCTCAAATGTCCTATGATCTTGTGTGTGTGTGTGTGTGTGTGTGTGTGTGTGTGTGTGTGTGTGTGTATCCATATTGGAATTCAGAAGTCAACATTTGTTTTTCTTCTTTAGATACTCTCCATCTTATGTTTTGAGACAGGGTCTCTCACTGAATCTAGAATTCATTGATTTGGCTAGGTTGGCTGGCCAGCAGGTTCAAGTGATACACATCTCTGCCTCCCCCTGGTGGGGTCAAACCTAACTTTTTACCGTGCTTACTGGGGATCAGAACCCAATTCCTCAGGCTTTGCAGCAATCGCTTCAACAACTGAGCCATCTCCCCCACCCATGAGCCTATTTTAAGATGATTTGTATTACTGTCTAATCTACACCTACCTAAAATGGGACAGTGTTAATTTCTGCTTAGCACCAGTATAGATGAATTACTTTGTATTATTTTCCTGCTAATTTATGTTTTTATTTTCCAAAAAATTAAGTAATCCCATGGAATAAAACCGGAAATTTGAAAAAGGGGAATTGACAAAGTAAGTGTGAACTATGAGTCAGAGATTTCAGTATGTTCTGAGGATGCAAAGATATTCAAGCCAGAGGAAGGGAGATTTTAGAGACTGGGTCTTATTGGTCTTGTTCACCTCTGTGGACTTGACCTGGCTTGGCAGAATAGGGGCCTATAAATATTTGTTCAGTGAGTGAAGGGAGACTTGTCAACAGTTAATGATGTGATCTTTGGTGAGTAGCGTGGCTGAATCATACAGACTAGATTCCCCTGTGGAAGGAAGAGGGGCAGTTCCCTTAGGTTGGGTGGAGGTGAGGAGAATGCATTCAGTGGGAACTACTTTACCACTTGGTATCTCAGCAGATATGGCTCTTCTAAAGGAAGAGTGGGATTGGAAGGCATGATGCCTAGAAAGTAAGGAAGGAAGGAGAAGAAGAATATAACAGAAAGGGGAAGGTGTGCTAAATTCGCCTATGCTAGCAGACTAGAGAAGAGAGAAAAGAGGGCAGGGCCAACGAACCACTAGAAACCTAGGAAAGGTTAATCTCCCACTTTTCTCTATGTAAAGACTACAAGAATTAAAAAAAAAAAAGAAGGTTGGGACTCTGACATGAGAAACTGTTGTTCTTAATGAGCAAGAGAGACTCAACAGCTCCAAGAGAGAAGCCTCAGGCCTCGAACGAAGGGTCTTCCTTTCTTTTTTTTTTTTTTTTTTCCGAGACAGGGTTTCTCTGTGTAGCTTTGCGCCTTTCCTGGGACTCACTTGGTAGCCCAGGCTGGCCTCAAACTCACAGAGATCTGCCTGCCCCTGCCTCCCGAGTGCTGGGATTAAAGGCGTGCGCCACCACCGCCCGGCGGGTCTTCCTTTCTAACTAGCAGCCTGTCCTAGCTGTTTGCACTCCACCCCTCCAAAAAAAGGGGGGAAATTTATTGTTTGTAGTGGGAGGATTTTGAGAGATTTTAATGGAATTTTAATTTATCTGTCTTCTTTCTAAATAAACTATAAACATTATCACCGTATTTTCAATAAGAATATAAAGAAGAGTAAGCCAAAACTTCATTAGTCATATAGTTATGGGAATATTTAAGTGACTTAAAAAAGCTAGTCTTCGGATTCCATTCATTTCCCAACAGACCCTTTCAATGTCTATTTAAATCACTGATTATTGTCAAAAGATGATAGAGGAAAAAGAACAGGGAGGGAAAAGAAGGGAAAAATCAATTCCTCTAGCTCATGCCTGTCGTCCATGAGGAAACCAAGTATCTATGATGGTAAAGGACACCGTCTCCAAGAATTAGTTATGGTGAACATTATTTTACTTCATTGAAAAACAGCTAAAATTTGTATGTTTTTCAATAACTGCAAATAATGAATAAAGCATCCAGGTGTCCTAAGATACAGGCAATCATTGAAGCTTTTGGAAGGATACGCTGACTAGGTCACTTAAGCAGGCTACTCCACAATATAAAATACATCAAATCATTAATTTGTCATTCAGCTTGAACATATACAATTTTTAATTGTCATACCTCTGTAGAGCTGGGGACAACAAATGTTTTTTGAAAGTTGTATATGAGAAAGGAGTTGTAGGAGGCCTCAAAGGACAGTCTCATGAAGTAATTAAAAAGAAGACAAACACACAAAAACTGCAGAGTCACGGGAAATTGGTGGCCTGTTGTGCTCTCCAAACAATTTTTCAATCAACAGTAATCACGCAACAAACCCCAGTGCTCATGGGAGGCAAACTCTTGGTCTTAAATGGAACAAGAATTTCCGTAGCAAGTATCTTTTGTTCTGAGTGCTTTATTTGTGTGCATAGGTCCCCTGAGAATCGGAGCTGACCCTCTCTCATTCTTGCTAAAAGGAAGCAGAGGACCAAAAAGCTTGCAGTTGTATTGTGACTACCTCTGCTCTGTTCTTCGGTGTCATATCTCTTTCATCTAAATATATCAAATCTACAATCAGTGTGTCTCAGAAGCTCTAGACTCTCTTCCCTCAAGTTCACAGGCACACTCCACAGGCACCTCTTCCTTGGCAAACACAGCCTGTCATTTTCTAGATGAGTAACAGGCACAAATCACACTGCAATAAATAATTTCATGACTTTGGTCCCTATTTAATCTAATCAGGGTAGATATGGTTGATTACATGGACGAAAAGCTACTGAATAAACACGCTTATTCAGGAGTAACTAACCATTAGACAGTATTATGTAATGTCGAAGTAGCTGCTTGGCTCAATGTTATGGTTTCCATGGAAACTACATCAGTGAAGAGTAAAAGAGTTAAAAATACTGCGTTTTTTTTCCTCCCCCTCCCCGTGCATAAATAGATTGTCTGTATTCACATGAAGTTAGTTTATGGTAGCTTAAAAAAAGTATTGCAGTCACTAAAGAGTTATCTCATTATTAATGGGTAAAAATATTGAAACTGTCTTCAGAAAGGAATACAGGCTGGTGTCACTTTTCTGAGTTATTTGGGGAAGGAAATGATGCTTGGATTGACGGAGGCCACATGCATTTTACATGCACCGTTGCTTATTCAATGCTTAGGTGCCCTCCCATGCGAGGTTCATACGCCTCGGATACCACTTCTCTTTCCCAAAACAAAGACAGTGGCGGTGGTAAGAGAAGAAGCCAGAGAGTCCCAGGCAAATGCTGAGCTCCGCAGAAGATGGCTCCTGTGGAAAGCAGAGATTAATTACGTGAGGAGACAGCAGGCTGCGGTTTTGTGTAATGCAGGGCTCCCCGTGCTTGCTGGCCCCTGAAAGCGCTAGTTGCTGTAATTGCAGGAAGGAGTGGAGGGTGCAGCAACCACCGGAGTCCAGCTCTGCATTGTTGTGTTTAGGCATTTACTTCATTTTAATCCCCCGGGATAGATAAGGAATAAAGTTAAATACACCAACTCTTCTGAGTCGCAAGTTATACCTTAAGGAGCCTTACAGAAATCCGATTATTGTTTTAAAATCCCGTTGAAGGAGAATTGCCCTCTCCCCAAATGGCCATAAGGAGTCCAGAGCTGGATACCAGAAATGTATTGTTTTCTCCCTACACTTTTTAATCCTGGTATCTCTCTGTCTGTCTGTCTGTCTGTCTGTCTGTCTCTGTCTCTGTCTCTGTCTCTGTCTCTCTTTCTCTCTCTCTGTTTTCCTGAAGACTGGCTTTTTAATTAGAAGTTCCATGGAGGTCCTTTCCCATCTGAAGGTGTTTATTTGTTGTGAACCACTACTTCTTCATTCATTGGCAGTGATTCTTTGATACCTACCTTTGAGAAGGCAAATACAGAAAGCATTATCATTCTAGGCTTAGGACAGGCTTACTGTATTCATTAAAGGGAAGCTACATAAATTTTAAGCATCTCTAGAGCTTATCATCTCTAACTGGCCTACATGTACTGTTATTCTCAAATATGTAGTCTCCTCCTTTTTACTCTGAACTTCAGGAAGGCTTCCCCAGTGAATGAATAGGGTCACACATTTTTAAGGTTCTCGTGCAATATCAGGGGAAGAGAAGCCACTGTTGGCTCTATCCTAGAGCTTAGAATTAGCACAGAGAAAGGGCTTAGAGTTGCCCCCTGGGATCAGATAGATTTGGTGATGCACGAAGAAAAGCAAATACTAAGAGAAGCCTTGACCTACTGTGTTGGAAGTGTTGTTGACCCATTAGATCTGGAGAAGGCCCCTAGTCTGGGTATATACACACCCAGACACACAGACACATCATACACACATAGAATGACCTTTTTTTTTTCCATAGTAGAAGCTATGACAGAGCTGTCTGTCCCTTATTCCTCATCTTTCTTACACAAATGAAAGAGTGTCTAAGAAGTGTTCTTTGTGTATCAAATCCTTTCATTCATTCTCCGCTTAACACTTCAAGGTATGTGTCACCAGCTGTATCTTAGTAATCAGGCAGAAAGGGGGCAGAGGCCTTAATAGTTTGCAAAAAGTTTCCTGCAGCATTTGACTCCATGCACTTGCCAACCCGTTGCTAAGTACATCTTAGTGGCCCAGGAAAGTCTTAAGGCTGCCAAATCTAGGGAGGGCATCTAAAGAAAATTCTGGAATCACCTTGAAAAAGGCTTGCCGATGAAGTATCCTGATGACAAATGCCTTTGGCCCCATTTCTTGGACTTTGGCACCACCATTTTGAAATAATAAGGCTCTAATGATACCTTAGTTGTGAATATAGTTTCGTGGTCTATCTATATACCACATTTGTTCTTAAAATGGCCCAACTAATAGGTGTTAAGGCATAATATTCATTTACTGGTGTGAAAACTCATGTAGCTATCTCACACCTAATGAATTAGCCTTTGAAGGAATGTATTGGTCTGGTGTTAATTTACTGTGAAATGTGGATATTTGAATCTCCCAGTCTGCTGTCAGATGTATTCTCTGGTGCTCAACTAGGGTGAAATCATTTTATCTGCCTGGCCACTTATTTCTAGCATGCCATGGAAGAAAAATATGTTTGATGATAGTTTTTGAACAAAGTAGTCAATTGCCAAGATATTCTCCTGTCAGAACTTAGCCAGGATATTCAGACATGTATGGGAAACAAGACATATCCACTAACTAAGATAGTAGAATTTTGATTATGATCAAGTTCTGGGAATTCTATGACAACTTCCATTTGCTTAGCTCTATGAGACAGCATTGCTCTCCTGTCTAGCTTGAGTGCTAGAGAATACTGATGTCCATACACAGATAATAAGAAATAGCCTATGGAACTGGCCAGAACAGAGCACATATCAGCTCACATGAAATGCTCTTAGAGTAATTAGACCAAGGACAATCTGCCTTTAAACACTGGCTAGACTATCTTAGCTACTCATTATCTTAATTATACTTAGAGGCTTATTTCCAAGATTCCATGAACTGCAAGCTGAAACTCAGTTACCTTCCTAGTGAGTTAGGTATTCTTATTTGCTCTCTCCCTTACAATGAAAACAAAATGGCATTAAGATATATCATGATAATATGGTAACTATGATGAGTTTATGCTTTAAATAAGCTTGGTTTTAAATGTTTCCTAAAAAAGATAGCTGTCTATGTAGTATGCAAAGGAAGACCCATCATCATTTATCACTTAAAGAAAGACAAGTATCTACCATACTACTGTGGTTACCTTCCCTTGTGTTGTATCATCAGCAGGAACAAGTAATTTGTCTTGTAGGGGACACTTGAAGCTCTTCAGCTCCTGCCTTTCCTCTTGAATTAGCTTCTCACTGACAAATATGAGAAAGAAATAACTTAAAAAGAGGAAAGCTTATTTCAGTTCACAGTTTCAGAGGGTTTAATCCATGGATAGCTGGCCCCAGTGATTTTAAGCCCTGCATAGACATGGTAGAAGAAAGATGCTGAGCCTATATAGCTAGGGAAATAACATGAAAGGAACAGGCCCATTATAAGTGTTTCAAAGGCACTAGCCTGCAAGCCATTTCTTCTAACTAGGCTCTACCTTCCACAGTCTTCCTAGCTCCTAAGATTCTATTCAAATTTTGAACCCACCAATGAATTTAAAACAATGATGTCAGAACTTTCATAATCTGATCTACTCTGGAGATGCCCAGAGGTATGCTTTACTAACCACTCAGATATTGCTCAAGTTAAAATTCAAGATTACTTTAGTACTCAAATAGTATTAAGTATATATCCATATTGAGAAGACAATTAGCCATCTCATGAATACTGACTCTGTTTTATTGCAATGATCTAGGTCATAGTCCTTTAGTCAAATGGGTTTGGTGAGGGAAAGTTTTGTTGGAACATAACTGTGTTCAACTATTTCCACATTATTTATGGCTACTGTGTGCTTACACCAACAGATGTGACGTGTGACCAAGTGTCTAATATCCATGATCTGTCCCTTTTAATAGACATTTTGACTATTCATGATCTAGGAGAGCCGATTTTCAAGTTGACATGGAAGCTTTGGCTGATCTTGTCTTCTTAAATACAAAGTAAATATGTATAAATTATTCTAGTTCATATTTGAACATCAGTAAAAGTAAAAGCCCCAACTTTTAAATGCTTTGAAGACCATAGATACAGAACATGTCTAACTAAGTACAAGAGAAAAATATGGTGGCTCTCCTGTCAATCATGGAGGAAATTCATCTGCAACAGAACAAACACTGAACACCCAGGCTTCTAAGATCACCAGGAACATATCAGTACCCCGATGCATTTGAGTTTATGGATCCAAGGCAATGATGGAAGGGGTATCCTATCAGCCATTTCAGAAAGCAAGAAAAATACAGTGGTATCCTAGCACTCTGGAGAAGGGCAGAGTTAGCCCAGATTTGCATAAAGCAGTGCCTTGAAATGTTCACAGCCAAGCAGAGTATTATAAAGGGGTCAGTATTTGATCTGAACTAAATATGGACTCAGGGTCTTGTTTCCACAGGGACAGCCAATGTAGATATGAGGACCTATTACCCCAAACTCTGCATCTGAGTTATACATTGATGCTTATTTCCGTCAAAAAGTGGTCCAGTCTTCAGCAAAGGCAGAGGTTATATTCTTTCTACAGTGATGTCAAATGCAAAAGGTTCTGGGAGCCCTTCGCTCTAGTGAGTTTCCATGTCTGACCTGGAAGGAAGTGCTGGAAGTGAATACAGAAACATCTGCCTTGAGCTCTTGAACTGCCTTTTGTTTGTGAGTGCTCATGGGCTTCCCTTGGTCCTCAAGACTCAAAGAGTTCAGGATGAATTGAAAGAAAGTGGTTTTACAGTTTCCACCTTCAGAGAAATTCTGCCTTGCACTTCAGATCCTTCAATGCCCTGTGTTCACCAGGCAGGGGAAGAAATTTACCACCATGATTGACTGTTCCTAGGAAAGTCTCCCAGAGTCTCACTGGACACGTTAGTCATGTTATGTCCGTGGTGAATCACTGTCTCCTTGGGAGCTTTGCAGATGGCTTTATCTGGGTCCATTTTTCTGGTCGGATGACTGGCTAGGCAACGTTTTCCCTTCCTTGGTCTGAGCTACTTTTAACTTCATCAACAAGAAGGTGAAGGTGGTGGGACAGGAAGGCAACAGCAGAACCAGATCAATGCAGAGCTGACCTGAAAGCAGAATGTCAGAGAGGGAGGCTTTCTTGCAGCTCAGTTCAGTGTCTGGTAAGTTCTGTGGTGATATTTTATTTGTACTGAAATGTTATTTTAATTTTATGTTAATAAATAAAGTTGCCCTGGGGTCAGAGCTATTAGAGCCATAGTAAGAGCGTGGTGGTTAGAAGAGCTAGGTAGATTTCTGTGTGTTCAGGGATACAGCCAGTATTGGAGACATACGCCTTTAAGACCTGGAGGGCGGTACTTACAGGCAGTGATGAGGCAGTCATGTGGTTGGGTTTACAACCAATGAGAAGGCAGAACAGAAAGAATATTTAAACAGGGACACAGGAAGTACCGCCCTCTCTCGGGGAAGCTAGGAGCACTGCAGGAGGTAAGATTTTATCTCTGAGCTCTGACCTCTCGGCTTTTCTCTTTTACCTTGGCTCTGTGTTTCTTATTTTAATAATACAATTGGTTACATCTACATCTGGCGCCCAACGTGACAAGAATCCATTAAAAACTGCTTGGGGCCGGCTCCCTAGCCGGAGCAGCCAGCTCCCTAGCCCCAGCCCAGGTCTGCTTGGGCTCAGGCCGGACTGTGAGCTGCTTGCTTAAAGCCAGTGCTACAAACAGCTCAGGCCTGCCCTGCTAAACAGGGCCCCTGGCTGTAAAGCCAAGCCTTGACTCGGCTCAGAGGGAACAAGTGGCTGGCTTTAAGCTTTAGCCGGCTACCCCTTCGCTTTCACTTTCACTTTCACTTTCACTTTCACTTTCACTTTCGCTTTTGCTTTCTCTCTTGCTTTCTCTCTGTCTCTCTGTTTCTCTCTCTCTCTCTCTCTCTCTCTCTCTCTCTCTCTCTGGATTTACACCTAGGACTCTAGGTGGCTGTTTTGAAATTCGCTCGGATTTCTACTGTTCTACGCAGATTTGGTAAGTCATAAAGGAAACTATTTAAAAGACAAATTTTTTCCACATTTAAAAAAATGGGTTTCCTGTGTACATTGGAAGAAAATTGGGTTTTGTTTGAAATTTTAGGCAGTCTGACAATGGAACAACTATATGAAAAGATTAGTATTATGGGAATTATGCAGTTAATCACCATGCTTATTCTCATTTTACTATTTAAAAAGATAGTCGATTTAAGTGCCAGGATAACAGCTTTAGAAAAACCTGTTAATTTTAACAGTGAAGTTGGTTCAAGTTTGGATCATAAGGTTACAGAAAGAAAGCCTGTTTTCACACAATCATCCTTAATTTATCCTGTAACCATACAGCAGATGCCTGATCAAATGGCTACACAAAATATCTGGGCTCCAATTGAACTGATGGATTTTAAAAGGTTTAAGGAGGCAATAGTATCTTATGGCATGCATTCCCCATATGTAAAGCAAATGTTAAACTCTTGGTCAACATATAATAGGATTATACCACAGGACTGGCGGGACCTTGCACAAGCTGTTCTGGAACCCAGCCAGAGAATTCAATTTCTGACTTGGTTTAAGGAGGAAGCTAGAAACGTAGAAACACAATGGAGGGATAAAGGAATACAAGTTTGTCAGGATCAGCTTATTGGAGAAGGCCAATATGCTTCAATACAAACACAATGTTTATATGATGTTCAAACCGTAATTTTATGTCGAATGGCAGCCTTGAATGCATGGGACAGAGTTGATGAACCAGGAAAAAAACATGAGTCATTCACAAAGGTTATGCAAGGCCCTAAAGAATCTTTCACAGATTTTTTAGAAAGACTGGCTTCAGCAGTAAACAGAATGGTCTCAGGATCAGAAGCTAGTAAGGCAATAATTGAAGCTTTGGCATTTGAGAATGCGAATGCAGCATGCAAAAGAATAATCAGGCCGTTAAGGGCAAGATCTGCACCTTTGGAAGATTGGATTAGAGAAACAATTAATGTTGAGGTTGATGAGCATGATACGTGGGTAGGAGAAGTAATTTCAAAAGGTTTGAGGAGTGTTAGATGTTTTGGGTGTGGAAAGCAAGGACATTTTAAAAGGGACTGTAAACAGGTCAATCCTAGAAGCAATGTTTCTTCAAGGAACAATGGCAACAGAATGCCCCTTCCTTCTGGAGTATGCAGAAGGTGTGGTAAGGGAAAACACTGGACCAACGAATGTAGATCAACAAAGGACAGACAGGGTAATCCTTTGCCTCAGTTTTCGGGAAACTCCCGGAGGGGCCTCATGCAGGCCCCCATAGCAAAACCAGTTCAAACCTTTCCTGCAGCTGTAGAGGAAATCCCTGCTCTGAGCGATTAAATAACCAAATGACTATTGGAATAAATCATGCTGGTCAGGATGATGAAAAAGAGAGAATAGAAAATTCAGGAGAAAACATAAAGAAAATTTTTTGGCAAACTTCTATTAATGAACAGAGACCAAAATTAACGATAAAAATAAATGGTGTTTTGTTGTCTGGTCTGGTAGACACAGGTGCGGACATTACCATAATTGCACCAGAATTTTGGCATCCAGCTTGGCCTCTTCAGGAGGTAAACGTTCAACTGTTAGGAATTGGGACATTATCTGGAGTGAAACAGAGTGCAAGATGGCTGGAATGTATAGGTCCAGAAGGACAGAGAGGAAAATTAAAACCATATGTCGCTAACATAGCTATGAACCTGTGGGGTCGAGACTTGTTGCAACAATGGAATACTCAGATTAAAATCCCTCCAATCTCAGAAACAAATCATAAACTAGCACATGTTTCTGAGAGAAATATTAGAAGGCATTATTTTGAGTGGTCACCAGCCATCCATATTATACAAGAACAGGGCACAACAACTGATAATCTTCCAAAAATACCAACAGCTCTACCTTTAAAATGGTTAACAGACAAGCCTGTATGGGTTCAGCAATGGCCTTTAACAACAGAGAAACTCCAGGCTTTAGAAGAGCTGGTAGAAGAACAGTTAAATGCTCAGCATATTGAACAGTCAACCAGCCCTTGGAATTCTCCTGTATTTGTTATTAAAAAGAAATCTGGTAAATGGAGAATGGTAACAGACCTTAGAGCAATTAACAAAGTAATTCAGCCGATGGGCTCTCTACAATCTGGAATTCCTTTGCCTACTCTGTTACCAAAAGGATGGCCTCTCATAGTTATTGATTTAAAAGACTGTTTCTTTTCAATACCCTTACAAGAAAAGGACAAAGAAAGATTTGCTTTCACAGTGCCTACTTATAATAATTCTCAACCGGTTAAAAGATTTCAATGGAGGGTCCTCCCACAGGGAATGTTAAATAGCCCAACTCTGTGCCAATATTTTGTACAACAGCCATTGGAAGTGATACGTAAAAAATTTCCTAAATCTATAATTTATCATTATATGGATGATATTTTACTAGCTGACTCAAATGCAGATACTTTAGAAAGAATGTTTGAAGAAGTAAAGAAAATTTTGCCTTGCTGGGGATTACAAATTGCTCCTGAAAAAATACAAAGAGGAGATTCTATTAATTATTTAGGATATAAAATAGAGCTACAAAAAATTAGACCCCAAAAGGTGCAAATTAGGAGAGATAGACTACAGACTCTTAATGACTTTCAAAGATTATTTGGAGATATTTCTCATCTACGAACTATTGTTGGGGTAAAAAATGATGAACTGACTAATTTGTTCAAAACCTTAGAAGGTGACAAGGACTTAAATAGTCCAAGAGAATTATCACCTGAAGCTGAGAAAGAATTGGCCTTGGTAGAAAAGAAAGTACATGAAGGGCACGTGGATCGTATTGATCCAAAGCTGGATTGCATTTTGGTTATTTTACCCTCTAGGCATTCCCCTACTGGAATATTAATGCAGAGGGAAGATATTATATTGGAATGGATATTTTTACCAAATAAACCAAATAAAAAATTAAAAACTTATGGGGAAAAAATCTCTGACTTGATTTGGAAAGGAAAATTGAGACTTCGTCAATTAGCAGGAATAGACCCAGCAGAAATTGTCGTACCTTTAACTAAGGAGGACATTGAAAAATTATGGACAGAAAGTGAACCTTGGCAAAGAGCTTGCAGTAATTTTTTGGGAGAAATTAACAGCAAATATCCCAAAAGCAACAGAATTGATTTTATAAAGAGAGCTGATTGGATCTTGCCTCGAATTGTACGGCAAAAACCCATATCTGGAGTTCATACATTTTATACAGATGCCAACAAACAAGGAAAGGCAGGTTACAAATCAGAAAATTTAAGTAAAGTGGTACAAAGTCCTTATAATTCAGTGCAAAAATCAGAATTGTATGCTATTCTGTTGGTATTAATGGATTTTTCAGAACCTCTCAACATAGTAACTGACTCTCAGTATGCTGAAAGAGTGGTATTACATATTGAGACTGCAGAATTTATCCCTGATGCTTCAGAATTAACTTCACTATTTATTCAATTACAAGATACAATCAGGAAAAGGAGTCATCCTTTATATATAACTCACATCCGATCTCATACTGGTCTGCCAGGCCCTCTAGCACAAGGCAATGATGAGATTGATAAATTATTGATAGGAAATGTGCTGGAGGCCTCAGAATTTCATAAAAAACATCATGTCAATAGTAAAGGTTTAAAAAAGGATTTTCCCATAACCTGGCAACAAGCCAAAGAAATAGTAAAGAAATGTCCTACTTGTTCCTTCTATAATCAAACACCATTACCAGCAGGATGTAACCCAAAGGGTACTCAGAGGAATGAAATCTGGCAGATGGACGTGTTTCACTTTGCAGAATTTGGAAAACTGAAATATGTACACCACACTATCGATACTTATTCAGGATTTCAATGGGCAACTGCTTTGAGTTCTGAAAAAGCTGATTCTGTAATCACTCATTTGCTAGAAGTTATGGCCATTATGGGTATACCTGCACAAATCAAAACTGACAATGCTCCATCATATGTCTCTGTTAAAATGAAACAGTTTTTTGCTTATTACAATATAAAGCATATTACAGGTATACCACATAATCCTACAGGTCAAGCAGTTATAGAAAGGTCAAACAGAACTCTAAAGGATATGCTAAATAAACAGAAAGGAGTAACAAAAACCCCCAGAAATAGACTGCATAATGCTCTATTAACTTTGAATTTTCTGAATGCCAATGAGAAAGGAACAACAGCTGCAGAGAGACATTGGGTAATAGAAAAAACTACAGAATTAAATCAGCCTATATACTTTAAGGATGTGCTGACCTCAGAATGGAAGCCAGGGTATGTATTACGCTGGGGACGAGGTTTTGCTTTTGTTTCTATAGGAGAAGATAAGCTGTGGGTACCATCAAAATTGATAAAGGTTCGATTTGAACAAGAGAAACCTCTTAATTAGAGGAGGTGATAGTTCATCAATCAGCATGAACATCCAATTTAAACTAACTTGTACCTGTAACACATGTCTTTTCATTTAATCAGATAATAACTTGCCAAAAAGGAACATCCCCAAAATTAGTCTTGGGGGAAGGTTTTTGTTTTTGTCTTTTAGGAGAACGAAGGTTAAGGAATCTGAAGAACACAAGACAAATGAGACAACTGAAGAAAAGGGACAAATCATCTGTCCCAGGAAACAGAGTGAAACGGCGTATGGGTATATATTATCTAAAAAATTTTATGTCTTCTTAAATGTTTGTTTCTGCTTTTCTCTAAAGATTTAACACTATTGGTTTTCTAATAGTCCCAGTTCAATTAAAATTTAAAGCTGACTTTGGAGTTGGAGAATGGCTCTCTCCTTCTTTAAACTCAAGCATGTTGTTAAAATGAAAATACAAACTCCCTGTATCATGACAGAATAAAAGAGCCATTTTCTGCTATGGGACAGGACAAAAGCCAAATTAATTAAGGGACTATTCTATTACTAATCTCAACTCTTTGATTCTATTCTGATTCTTTAAACTTTTCTTAAAGTATAAATTTTATATCAAAATTTACAAGATTAATATATATATACATTTTAAACTTTGTTAAGATATGAATGGTCATATAGAGTACTAACTAATTCTAGAAAAAAGGCTTCAGTTAGCTGCATATATATGTCTTTGTGTTCGAGTCTCTTATCAGTTTTCTGCAGGAAATCACGGCCAGGCCTAACATCAACTGAAGTCTCCGGAAAGAAGATGGGGCCCCACAACAACAACAACAACAACAATTCCACGTGGACAATAATAATATCACTAAGCTGACAAACATCATCTACAGATCAGCTTTGAACTACAAGGTGCTCAGAACAATTTTGAGATGACTAGCTGAGATGATCCAGTCTCAAAGACTACTTGAATAAGGACTTGAGATAAACCCTGAACTTTGGCTTTATACACAGACTGGATAATAATGAAGGATATAGTTACCTTTCCTAGAATTTGACAATTAACCTAAATTTTTCTTTCAGGATAAAGATAACTTCACCCATACCCAGCAGGAAGCAATTTTAAGAATATGACACCCACATTGCCAAAGAAGTGGTGTGGGGCAGGTGGTTTTTTGGTTCTTTTAATGGGTTTTGGGTCTGGGATAATTTTCAATTGTTTAGGGGGGTTGGTTACAAGTTGTTGTCAAGGGTTAGGAAAAAGGCTAAGCAAAGGAGATTAGATTTAAGGTTCTTGTTTAAAAAAAAAAAAAAAGAAAGAAAGAAAAGAAAAAGACAATTACTAGTTTTAAATACTTTACATTATTACCAACTATTAGGATATAAAGAAATGAAAGTTAGTAGTTAGACATTACAATAGAAATTGTAGTCATATTAGATATGTTTTAAAAATTGAGCAGATATATTTTAGACAGGTCATCTTCAAACCCTTCAGAAATCTACCGAATATGGCATTTAAAATGTTTTAATAACTTAGAAATTTTTCTTTTTTGAGACATGTCGGCTCCTGGCAGTACCAATCTACTTCAGAGAAAATATGGGCATTGAAGAAACTGCATATGGAGTTAACTTTCATTGTGGCAAAAGTTAGCAACTGGACAACAAAGTATCCTCAAATCAACAGGACAAAATGGACAGACAGAACACGAAACAAAGGACTACCAATTCCTGCCAAAACAAGTATGGTTATGGCTTTATCAGAAGGCATCTTCTGAGGCCAGGACAATATGGCACCATCCCTGAAGTGGCCTTCACAATCTGGAAAATGTACAGTGCCCTTTTCTTTGAAGGCAGCTGAACAGGCAGTGGGCCGATGGCTTCTGTTGTGCAATGGAACAGCAACTGAAAGCTCACGCCTCTCAATAGTAGACTGGCATTTAATAGAGGGATGTGGAGAAGGGCATGCTTAGATGAAGCCATATATACACAGCCAAGAAGAATGGACAGCTGAATTCAAAAACCATCAACAATTTCCAGAATTTAAAATCCTGAATCATGACATGACACGAGTGGAATTCAGGTGTTTCTGGTACATGGACTGCTCTCACCCAAATGGAGGTTGAACTGTTGACCTTGTGTACAACCTACTTCACAAATGAGTCTGTCAGATACCATAAGCCTATAGGCTGAAGATGATGCCCCAACACTGTGGAGAAACCTCAGGTGACTGTCCAGGCAGCTGGCTGTTTCTGTCAACTCACAAAATTTTTGGAAGTTGCTTTTGTGCACTTCTTGTTTTTATTTTTGTTAGCTAATATTATTTCCTTCTTGGGTCTCTGAGGGAGTTGAAGATTAGTTAGTTATAGTTGAAGATTAATTAGGATAGAAAGTGAATTAGATATATTTTGGACTTACTAAAATAGGATAGATAAGGGAATTATTTTCTCTGATTTGTCAAATACAAATGGACTAGACATCGTTTAGGTATTTGTTACTTGTATATATTGTATATAGTTATTGTACTTTTGTATATAGTTTTTCTTTTGTTAGTTATAACCTTTTGCCTTTTTTCTTTTTATTAAAATAGAAAAGGGGAAATGTGGTGATATTTTATTTGTACTGAAATGTTATTTTAATTTTATGTTAATAAATAAAGTTGCCCTGGGGTCAGAGCTATTAGAGCCATAGTAAGAGCGTGGTGGTTAGAAGAGCTAGGTAGATTTCTGTGTGTTCAGGGATACAGCCAGTATTGGAGACATACGCCTTTAAGACCTGGAGGGCGGTACTTACAGGCAGTGATGAGGCAGTCATGTGGTTGGGTTTACAACCAATGAGAAGGCAGAACAGAAAGAATATTTAAACAGGGACACAGGAAGTACCGCCCTCTCTCGGGGAAGCTAGGAGCACTGCAGGAGGTAAGATTTTATCTCTGAGCTCTGACCTCTCGGCTTTTCTCTTTTACCTTGGCTCTGTGTTTCTTATTTTAATAATACAATTGGTTACATCTACAAAGTTCTCTCAACTTGATAAGAACATATTATCAAATAAATGGATTGGTGAGGTTTGAAGAACTGAAAAATCTTACACACAAAAGCACAGGACGATTGTAGTGTTTCTAGAACTATTGGATTCTTACACAGAAATTCATGATGGCAACTCTAACATTTAACTGGGAAAGTGGAATGAAATTCTAAAGGCAAATCATCAAAACAGGTTATAAATTTTTCTCTATTCCAGGATTCATGGCATACTCTTCACATTGTTTTTCATTGAATCCTGATCACTCAGAAACCGGGTACTCCATCTGATAGTATTGTGAGGATCTGTTATTTTAAGTAAAATACTGCACACAGTGTAGGTGTCAGATGTGAGTGCTGAGAAATGATAGTCATCCCAGAGGTTGTAGGTAACAACATATTAGAACCCCAGAATGACCTGGTTCTTGAAAAATCATGTTTGTTTTCTGACTTGACTTGAAAATTTTCATTTGCAAGTATTAATTATCCACGACAATGGGTTTCATGATGACATTTTCATACCTGTATATAATGTGTTTTGATCATAAACACCTGTGGTGGTTTGAAACAAAATGGTCCCCAAAGGGGACTGGCATTATTAGGCTTTGTTGGAGTATGAGTGGCCTTATTGGAGGAAGTGTGTCACCCTGGAGGAGGGATTTGAGGTCTCAGATAAGCTTAAGCCATGCCCAGTGAGTCAGACCACTTCCTGTTGCCTGTCCAAGATGTAGAACTCTCAGCTACCTCTCCAGCACCATGTTTGCCTGTACACCATCTTGTCTCACCACGATGATAATGGACTGAATCTCTGAAACTGTAAGCCACCCAATTAAATGTTTTCCTTTATAAGAGTTGCTGTGGTCATGATGTCTCTTCACAGTAATAGAAACGGCCACTAAGACAACTCCCATTGCTTTTCCTTATCCTCCCTTCTCATTGATTCCCTTCCTCTTCCCAGCTAGTGCCCTTTCTACTTTCATGTACTTTTTGTTTGTTTGCCTGCATAATGGGGTTCACTGGGGTTGCCTGCAGGAGCATGGGTCAGGAGTTGTCTACAGGAGCGTGGACACCTTAGCAGTGGTTACACCATTGAAGAAAATATCCTCCAGCAACCATTAACTGCATATCGATATTCAGAGAGAGTTGGGCCTTGTGTCCTTTTTGCAAACTTTAGCTGCCTATGATTCCTCAGGACCTGACTTGATTTTGAAAGAGAAAATGCCCTACAGTTTGTCTCAGATACGGATTCACCTCCTGGCCACACTCTGGGTTTACTCCATCTCCCATTCTTCTTCTAAAGGTTAGGGAACAGATAGGGAAGCAGTCCTACTCTGCAAACTGCTCACACTTGAAGGGAGGAGGGCAGGGGAGGGTCTGAGGTGCGTGTAAAACAGCTACATTGACCACAGGGAGGCCAGCCCCTAGCTGTGGGAAAGGGGAGGAAATGCGATTCTGTTTCCCAAGCGCCCTGAGTCATCTTGTTTCATAGGAAGATTGGTGTCCACACTCAGAGTGGGAAGGAGGGGGGATGCTGTGAGAAGGAATTAGCTTTGATGAGAAGCAGCTGGGAGAAGAGTGCAAACCCCCAAGGCCTCAATAGGGGATAAGGCAAGTCTGTGAAATACAGTGCTATAAGCTCTATTTTGCTGTTTAGCTAACATAATTGTTTATAGTACAAGACAAATATTAGGAGAGAAAAAGAATGCTCACCCATGAAAATTAACAAGAACCAAACCAGAGGATAATGTAATCCAGGACCAAAGCAGCATAGGTTTGTTAGGAACCAGCTGCAGCAAAAAAAAAAAAAAAATGTAACAGCTTGCTTCCTGAAAAGAACTGTGAACACACACACACACACACACACACACACACACACACACACACACTCATACTCACACACATGTACACAGTCCACCTCATGAATGGGAAAGAGGAACACAGCAGATGTTATCTATTTGGACTTTAGCAAAAACACTTGATTAAAAAAAAAGTCCCATGAAATTTTACTTGCAAAATTCATTCAAATTGGCTGGGATAGGAAAACTCTAATGCAGATTGAAAACTGGCTCAAAACCCATAAACCAAAGGTAATGGAACCAATGACTAAATGGCCACAGATCTAGCTGCAAGGAGGTGTTTAGCAGAATGTCCCAGGAGTAAGGGCTGAGTTTATTAAAAATCTTTATCAAGGAATTGGAAGAGCTCATCCACAGGATGCACCTGAATTCCGCCAGGAATACTAAGTTGGCCAGTGTTGGAGAAAGGAAAGAGGATCAAGGCCTCGAGGAGATGAACAAAGAGATTAGAAGTGTGGGAAGGGAAGAGAGAGGAAGGAGCAAAATGGGAGCCACCTGGGGAGAATGGCTATTTGCTGGTCTGAAGAGTCGGTCGTCAAAGGAGACAGAAAAGTATGTGGTAGAGACAGCCCCAGGAGAGGGACAGCAGGCACAGCTTAAGAGATGCTGTCCAGTGACCAGCAAGGAGGATCCAAATTTGTGAGGCCTCGAGTTTCAGAATCTTAAGGTTCTCCTTAAGAAAAACCTAGGCTGGAGAGCTAGTTCAGTTGATAAAGTACTTGCCTTGCAACCACAAAGATTTGAGTTCATGCCCCAGAAGCCACATTTAAAAAGCCGGGTGTGATGGTATATGCTGGTAATCCTATCCTAGCACTGGGAAGGCAGAGGCAGAGGGCTCTGAAGTTCAGGGGCCAGCCAGTCTAGTTTGTTTGGTGAATGGCCAGAGAGAGGCCTTGTCCCATAAAACAAGGTAACTGACATCTGAGGAATGTCACCTGAGGTTGTCCTTTCTGGTCTTCATAGGTGTGCATGCCTGCACACACACACACACACACACACACACACACACACACACACACACACGCCTATATGTATATACACACACAAACACACACACACATGCATGCATTCATACACATGCATACATTCACACAAACACACACATGCATACATTCACACACATATGCATACATTCAGAAACATTACACATACATATACACACCATACACACAAATACATACATGCATACATTCACACACACAAACATCACATACAACACAGTTAGCAATTAAAAGTTTGGGACAAGGTTTTTTTTTAAAGTAACTTGTGCAAATGAGAAGGTAAGGGAGGTTAAGTTCTTCAGATTTTGGAGTTTCAGAGACCCTGTCAAAGGTGACCCGTTAAAAGGTTTTTCTCTTCTTGGTTAGGATGAGAGGAGGAAAGACTGGGGTGTGGTGTGCTAGTTGGATTTGAGGTTCTGAATGCTCCCCACTTCTTCATAAATTCCTGTTGAAATACAACATACAAGGTGATGGTGTTAAGTAGTGGGACCTTGGGAAAGTGAATGGATCGTGAGAGTGGAGCACCTTTGAATGACATTGTAAGAGACCCAAGGGAACTTGTTTGTCCTTCTGCCTCTGCAGCTAAGGTAAGACAACATCTGTCTACAAGAGAAGCAGAACCTTGCAGACACTGAATCTATGCTAACTTGGGCTTTGGTCTTTCCAGCTTCTATGATGGTTAAAAATGGATTTACCCATCCTCCAGTGGAGGGCCTTACACCCATGACCATATAAACAGTACTAATTGGACTCATTTAAGGAATGAAGTTGGAAGGTCAGGATAAGAGTGGGTCTGGGAGGAGTTGGAGTGGGGAGCAGGAGGAGGATATTATCAAAGTACATTACATACATGTATGAAATTCTCCAAGAATAAATAAAAATATATATTAAAAATAAATTTCTGATATTATCTAGCTTGGGCTATTTTTATTGCATCTCCAAAGGACTAAGATACTTGGTAACAAAGGTTTGGAAAGATTTATTTAGTTGAAGACTAATAGCTGTCTTTGTACAGACCCTAAATGGACATATACCTCTTTCAGGTTTAACATTTTTACAACTCTGTGTAAGTTTTGGGTCAATCCTGAACATTAAGTTCTTTGAGAATGAACCTCCATGATGCTGAGTCCACACCAGATTTCTGTGTTTCTGGATTGAGTCTGAATACAATTGAATGACCACTGACTTGACTGCTTCCCCCAGGTCACCAGAAAACCCAAAATGCTCAGCTTCAACCCAGCCATGAAACTTTTGACCTACAATTGTCCTGTCTGCAAGATGGACTCGGGCAAAGGTGGTGAGAACTTGTAGGAGTGGCCAAACAATGGTTGGTCCAACCTGAGACCCATACCATGAGAGGGAGCCCATGCCTGGCACTGCCTAGAGGATCAGGAACTGGAGTTTGGATAGCCCAGACACCTAGATAGAACCAAATATAATCAGCAAAAAGAAAAAAATCAACAAAATGATTCCTAATGATACTCTGCTATATTCGTAGACAGGAGCCTAGTCCAATGGTCATCAGAGAGGCTTCATCCAGCAACTGATGGGAGCAGATGTAGAGACCCACAGCCAAACATTAGGCAGGACTTGAGGAATCCTGCAGAAGAGGGTGAAGTATTGTAGGAACCAGAGAGGTCAAGGACACCACAAGAAAACCCACGGAATTAATCAATCTAAGTTCATAGCAGCTCACAGCGACTGAACCCACAGTCAGGGAGTACGTATGGGTCGGACCTAGGTCCTCTGCATATGTTATGGTTATGTAGCTTAATATTCTTGTGGGACTCCTAACAGTGGGAATAGGGGCTGTCTGACTCTTTTGCCTGCTTTTGGGACCCTATTCCTTCTACTGGGTTGCCTTGTTCAGCTTTAATATGAGGGGGTGTTCCTAATCTTATTATAACTTGTTATGCCATGTTTGGTTAGTGTCATCTGGGAGGCCTGCTATTTTCTGAAGGGAAAGGAGGAGGAGTGGATCTAAGGGAGAGGGGAGATGGCAGGGAGCCTAGAGGAGAGGAGGGAGGGGAAACTACGATTGGGATGTAATACATGAGAGAACAATAAATAAAAAAGAAAATATGAAAAAATGAAAAAATGCTCACCTTCCAGTGGTTAAGTCGGGGCTCATTTCTGGCCAGTGGAGCAGGGACAGAAATGGTACACACTGTGAGTCCCCATGGAGATCATGAATTGAAGGTGGCAGGAGAAGTTCCCGAATCTCTGTTTGGAGGGGAACCAGCCTGGAAAGCTACCTTGCCCATGTCAGGCACAACAACACAGACAATAAGCAAAGAAACTTTGGCTGAGTTTCCTCTGCTGGTTTGAAATGGTTATGCCCACCATCATGACTAGAAATTGAGTGGTTGCATTGCTTTTACATCATTCAATCCACCTAAATTGATATTTCATCATCTACCTAAAGGAGGAAAATGGATTTCTAGTCTATCAATTTTCAGACCATTTCTTGCTCGGCCACCTTATTGATTCATGTCGTATTGCTGAGCTATTTTAATATTTGCTTTATATTTGTGTTTATATATGTATTTGCACTTGTTGCTTTAGAGCCTTTTAGAGTGGAGTGGAAAAATCAAATGGATGAGTAAATACATAAAATAAACACATCTAGAGGAATTTCCTGAGAATAAAATCCATGCCTAGCATAGGATGCTTTGGCAATAAATAGCAAACTTCCATTCATGTGTACAAACGAGTTGTTACTAATGCAGACAGCAAACAGGGTATTCTGGAAAAACAGCTCAGGCAATGATAGCTTGGAATATAACCTTCTGAGTGGGATTCCGATTAGAGGGAGAGCTTTCAAATTAAAAAGAGCTTATAGATTGTACACTAGAGGTGATAGGGGAAGCTTTGTGCACACATAACCGGGGGAGGGGGAGTAATTCTGGAGTAGAATTAGTTAAATAAAAAGGAAAAGGAGAGAGCAGAGCATATGAACAAAGGCAAAGGATGGTATTATTAACAGGTGAATTAAGAATTTAGAATTCGGATGTGTGAGTGTGTGCATGGGCATGTGTGTGTGTGTGTGTGTGTGTGTGTGTGTGTGTGTGTGTGTGTGTTTCTGTGTATATTTAATACTAAATGTATTAAAGGAAGAGGAAAATGAAGAATAAAAATCCTTTTAGACCAAAGACTAGTTACCACCATAGACTTGGCTCCCTTAAGAAAGTATACATGATACACCTGGGCAAGGACCGTTATGGAAGGCTTAGGGAGCCTGCACTTGACTGTCTTGTACTTCATTTAAATTCTGAATGATCTCTGTGGGAGGACATGGGACTGGGAGAGAAGGACTGGTATGGAAACATGGAGGGAGGTTAGTGGAGTTAACAAAGGCCATGACTGGAGATATAGAGGACACTTGAACTGAAAAAAAATTGTGTGCTCCGGGATGGCATTTCCTTCATCATACAAGTATTTAGGTGAAACTATTTGAAATGCTATTTCTGTAGACCAGCGGTCAAATTTAACAAATTCATAGGGTTCAAAGCAATTGGTAGAAATCAGTCTTGATATAGTCATGGGTTGTTTGGTTTGTTCTTTATGGCCCCCTTAAACAAGGCAAGTTAAAGAAGACAAACAAAACAACCTTTGTCTCCCCGAGGTGGGGATCAGGTTAGAGGACAATAGAGAAGGCAGAAACCCCAGAGCTGCCCGGTGTCAGGCCTCTGGAGCTCTCGGCACTGACATAGACCCTGTTCCTAATGGTCAGGCAGCTGCTGTCCTGTGGCCTTCTCCAACCAGGGCAAGTCTGGTGTCTTAATCTATTTGTTGTTGTTGCTACACTGAGTCATTTATGAAGAATAAAAGTTTATTCTCCTTGGACTTCTGGAGCCTGAGAGGCTCAGGACTGAGGAGTCCCATGAGGTACAGGACCTCTTTCTGGTGAGGGCACTCTCAAGAGCCTTATTGACCGATGGCATCAAATGTCAGTTTAACAGGATCGAGAAACATGTAGAAGACAAAATCTTGGGCATGCTCGTCAGGGATTTTCTATGTAGCATGAATAGAAGTGAGAAGACCTGCTTTCAGTGTGGGTGGTACCATTCCCTGGGCTAGGGTTCCACGGCTGAGAAAGATCAAGACATTGAGGTGAGCACCCATCTTTATCACTCTCTGCTTCCTGACAGCAGATCAACTGTGGAAAGCTGCTTCACCTTCCTGGCACTGTGCCTTTCTTGCCATGCTGGACTGTACTTCCAAAGTGGGATGTGGAGGCCCATAAAGGTTTCCTGGTGAGATCTGAGCTTGCTTTACTCAGTAGGGCTGTATTAGAGGATTGCTTGACCATATGTGGTTACTGGGCGATTGGAAAGGGTCTGCACTTGGCTGTGCTGGGGAAGGTCTTTTGCTCCACCCCTTGGCATTCCTATAAAAAGCCCTTTAGCAGAGACAGAAGGGACCAATGAATAATGATCCAGACCCTTCCAAGGCTATCTTGTGTTTCTATCTGTTTCTCTCCCCTCTATCCTTCTATCTAGTATCTCTTATCCCTCACTCCTCAAGAGTACCATGGTGTAAAATGTGGGAGGTAGAATCCCAGCTGGGCTCCCACACTGGGAGCCAAAGGAAGTCCATCCTTCAAGTTGATTTTAGCAAGTGTTTTGTCAATGCAAGAAAAAAATAACTAATACATGTCCCGTGGAGGCCCAGGGCACTGCATGATGAGAGGGGCATGTGCAAGAGAAAGAACCCCAATTGGTAGCTTTTATAAAATACCCATTCTCAAGGGATATCAATCACCTGTGTATCTCAAGGACCTAATCACGTCTTAAAGCCCCCACCTCTCCACTCCTCAAACTGAGTTAAATTCCGTAAGTTTTAAAGAGACCATCCACGCTATGGTACATGGGCTGTAGACAGGTGCTCTAGTGCATATGTTTAGTCTTGCCTTAGTTCCAAAGAGCCTTCAGGTGGTTGACTGTGGTCATTGGTCTCTACCTATGTTCATCCTTCTCATCCTCAGACCATAAGCTCCGAATTACATTTCTGAGCTATAGGCTACATGACAGGAGTGTCCTGTGAATGAAAATTTAGAATGGCTCTTAATGGGAGCTAAAACACTTTTCAATTGTGCTAGAAAAGCATAGCATAAGTTTTACCATCTTGACCCGTTTTCAGTTGTACAGCTCAGTAGCAAGAAGGACAGTTACATGGCTGTGCAACCATCACCACCCATCTGCAAACCTTGGCATCGTTCTAAGTTGACACTCTGTTCCCATTAAAGAGGAACTCTCAACACCTCCCCACCAGCCCCTCACAACCACTGTTCTCCTATCCATCCCTGGGAATTTGGCTATTGTAAGGACCTCATGCAAGTGAGATCACACTGTATTTGTCTTTCTTTGACTTACTTCACTTAGCATGCCATTTTCCAAGCTCACCCATGTGGTGCTGTGTGTCATAACCTCCTTTCTTGTAAAGGGGTTAATGAGCTTTTAATTCACATAGTTTCTTTCCAAAGAGAGAAGCAGGATGCTCAGCATTTCCTTAGTCATCTGATCAGGGGACCATTATTTTCCTGTAGTACCTTAAGGCACTGATGCTCTGTGAACCATAATACAGGAAACACGGATCTAACTCTTAATTTAGTTGGCTCTTTCTAGCTTCCCCAGAGAGTGTGAGAAAGGACACTGACAGCAACTTGGGTCTGAGTTCTCCCAAATCTGGAGGTTGAGCTCGGAGTCACGGCTGTGCTTCCTGCAGTGTGCTGTGTTATTGCCTTAGGATGCAAATGGAAATATAGATCCGAACCAAATACGAGAGCATCTGGCTAACAGTGTAGTTCTCCCATCTTAACCGGTCATCCAAGCACAGTGTCTTTGCATCTGGATGGCAACCAGCATGCTAGTGATTTTCCTTATTTGTTTTTCTCACCATGTAGCTTGGAGATATCCGTTCCCACTGCCTTTTCATTGATGCAGGGGGATATGCACCTTCCAAAGCCCAGGGGAGACCCTCATTGCCACTGCTGCCAATCTCTGCTCCGCTCCTTTCCCTGGTGGGCTGTTTTTCCCCCTGCTCTCTGGCACCTTAGACAGGATCCCAAGAACTTTACCATCATGAATATTATTCTGTCATTTATGAGAAAAGGTCAAAGGGGCAACTCTTCTCCGGACAATTTTCATGGTTCCTCATTTTTATTCAATTTTTCCTCCATCCCATCACAGATTTCCAAGTACCTGTCATGGGTACACCTTGCAGGCTGGCAGAAACCTATGATATACGAGGCAGATAGATCCTTGCATTATAGACAGCTTTTTGTTTATATTGGGCCATCAACAGCTCTATGATTTTAGCTCAGGTCACTAAGATGCAGAGTTCAGCCTGAAAACATTCACCAGCCTATGAATCTTGTCATAGTTTCTTTCTGACCAGCTTAACCAGTCCATATGCAGTCTTCTACCATATTTTATGTATTCTACTTAGTTATTTTTGGTTCAAGCAGTCTGTATTCCAGAACTGATTTGGATTGCTTCATGGTGGTGTCATTTCAATAAGAACACTTGGGTAAATCTCTGGTCCAGATCGTTAACACTTATCAACGAAACTGTAACTTGATACTCATTCACTGCCTTGTGTAGTTCTGACTTCTCCACATTCCTTGAACAGCAGCATTACAAACTATCACACTAACAGGAAAGAAACATGCTACTCAAGTAATCAGAGATGTTTCCTAGGAGATAGGTTTATTGTGTGCTGTCGTGAGACAGGTGTTGGTTTATTTCTGTGAGGAGGTGCACATGTTATAACCTGGAGAAGGATAATAGAGTTTGCTATTCCCTCCAGAAGGAGAAACATGTAGAATTATGTATCTTTGGGACCTGAATATCATGTGGAAAGTGTTTTCCAAGAGTGGACTGTGTCAGGGTGAGTGCACAAGGCACAGAAGGCAATAAGAAGAAAGCATACCTGCAAAAATGAGCTACAAATATGTAATAATAGCTGTAAAGTAAAATAGCAAGTTTTAGAAAATGATGTATGATAGGATACAATTTTGTTTTGAAAATTACTTTTCTGTGTGATGGGCACAAAAAGGTTCATATAAAATGACAGCGGCAGTCACTGTTGCATGCTGGGGTTAGAAGGCAAAGGTTAATGGAGGGAGCCGCTCTGGTTCTGACTTCATGTGTTCATAGAGCAATGGCAGGCTGGTAGGGAAACATCACTGGGAATGGAAAGGGCATTAGAGGCTTTGAACAATGGGAACTGCCCTCATGCAGGAGAACGTTCTTAGTTTGCAGTTTCCCACCCTCCCGGTGGGGGCGTTAGAGAGGCAGATGGAAAAGACGTGAAGCAGTGCTTTGCTGGCATAGTGGGCGAGTCCTTCCTGGAGAGTCAAGCTCAGCTCTCGGAGGTTTCCAGTGGCCTGGGGGATCAAGTGTGGAGTGACTCACACACAAATGAGACTCGCGCCTCGTTTGGCTCAGAAAGTTGGATTTGTTGAATGAATCCATGAGCTAAGAAATGCTTCAGGCTACCAAAGAGGAGAGGAAGAGGCAGAACAAGCAGAAATATTTCAGAGAAATTTATCAAGCTGGAAGAGCCGGGTTGTTTGGAAGCTCTGCTTGCTGCCCCATAGGGCTTAGGTTGAAGTTGTCTTTGGATTGGACAGTACCTTCCTATCTTTAGAAATGACTGACTTGGATAATTATAGAATAGACCTTTCTCATGGGACCATCTTTACAATCTGCTCACAGCTGAGTTGGAATACCCAACAAATGCTTTATGTGGGCAACGTTCTGTGTAATTTTATTCTGTTTGGATTTCCCATCCTTTGTAAAGAGAATAAATAGCTTTCTTGTGAGTAGCATTTATAGTAGTACAGCTGTAATTAGTCTTATTACTTTGCAGGGTTTTTTTTTCCTGCTTGTCTTTTTGTTCCAGCCTGGGGCCCTGGGTTCCAACAGTGTCTTCTCATGGCTTGATCTTGATCTTGTTGCTCTACAGCAATTGGTTGATTCAACTCACAAATCTTGTGTTTATCACCTGCCAGGTTTTGTTGAGAGGTTTCGCTTTTCCCCTTTACAAGCTGTTTAAGTGTTGGAGCCATAGAGACCAGATGGTTTTCTATCCCCTTGATGTTTCCCTTGGTGGTTGATTATTCTGAGATGTTTGAAGGCTGTACTGGGGTGGGATAGTAAGATGGGATAGTTTCTAAAGTTATTCTAGTTAGCATCCCTGCATTTATGTTTTTGCCAACATGAAAGGATATTCAATCTATCAAGTCTGCAAATCACTTGAAAGAAATGGCCCTGTGAATTTTAAAATCATGTGGAGAAAGCCCAGGTTTTGAGTAACCATTAATAAATAATTACCATTTTGTTAATAACTCTTGCCAATGGCCAGACAAGAATGAGCTGATAGATGACAGGGCTAGTTTATTAGAATGTATTTGTTTCCTATTCCTTTACAGATGGGAGCTCTCAGAGGCCACATGAAAAACAATCTGTGTCCACACCACACAAAATACTTGCAGGTTGATCAAACTATACCTAGGGAAAAATATTTCCCTATAAACTTGAGCTCAGTGCATTCCTTGTGAATGCTCAGTGTCTTAGTTAGGATTTCTATTGCTGTGAAGAGACACCATGAACATGGCAACTCTTATCAAAGAAAACATTTAATTGGGTCTGGCTTACAGTTTCATAGGTTCAGTCCATTATCGTTACGGCGAGAAGCCTGGCAGCATGCAAACAGACACAGTGCTGGAGCTGAGATTCTTCATCTTGATCCACAGATGACAGAAGGAGACTGTGAGTCACACTGGACATAGCTTGAGTGTATGAGACCTCAAAGCCTGCCCCACAGTGACACAGTGACACACATGCCATACCTATTCCAACAAGGTCACACCTCCTAGTATGCCACTCCCTGTGGGCCTCTGGGGGCCATTTTCTTTCAAGCCACTACACTCAGTAAATATATACTCCCTGATTTGGAATTCCTGACCAGTGTTACCTTTACCAGATTACCTTTACTGATGGTGAATGACAGAGCATAGCACCAATTAGATGAGCAAAGAACATAGTCTTTTTGGTGACATATGGACATATGGAAAGAGACGTGTCAGATTTCTTGACAAAGATGGCAACTGGCAGTAGGCAGTCAGCAAACAGAAAAATCAACAAACTTCCAGAATGTACTTAGCTCTTAGTGAGTACTTACCCTGCAGCCAAAGGCCACTGAGACATGTCCAGAGTCAGGCATGTTGAATTTATTGCAAGTGCATCGAGAGTGCATAGATCATGGGAACTGTGAGGAGTTTGGGGATAAGAAGATGCTACAAAGAACCTTGTGTGGGATGTGGGCTTTGGTTGTTTTATTTGAGGAGGGTCTAAGGAATCAGATGGTTGTCATAGGTTAAATATTGCTAAGTGACTAGGGCCAATTCTATGAGTATTTCTACAAATCTTATGTCTGTGTCGGTGATCAGGCTAGGCAGGACAAAGACTAAGCTGAGATTTTGAAAGATGTAGCAATGAGCAAAAGAAGGGGAAGCCTGGTGCTGAGTGTGCCTCAGATAGAGTGGATGGTTTTAGATTATTTCATTTCAGCTGGACATAGAAGGGCAACTCATGAAAAAATCTGAGCTTACGTGTCTGGAATCACTCATTCCCAGATGTTGATAAAGGTTTGCTTTCTTTCTCAGACAACAGTGAACAACAGCATCTTGCTCCTGAGAGCCTGGATATCTGTTTTAGGAAGGGCTATCATTAGGACTGCTGACACCTCATTGATCTCATCACTGGCTCCATCCACATGGAGCTGGGAGGCCTTGGAGGCAGGACATTGATAAGATAGCCCTTCTCTGCACTTAAACAGTGACCTACCCAGGATTTTGTCCTTCCTAAGTGTTCTTTTCTTTTTTTTGACAGGCACTTGTATATATTTGTGGGACAAGGTATGATGCTTTGAGATATATGTAAACCTTATGAGTAAGTCAAGGGAATTCTAACAACATATCCACCACAGGATTTAGCATATCCCTAAGTCTTTTGCAATGTTAAATTGTAGCTTTTTATTAACTCTGATTACCATGTTGTGCACAGAACTGCCCTTCTTATGTTTAACTTTGTACCCTCTGATCAGTATCCCTTCATCTTAGTCCCCCTTCCCTAGTCTTTGGTACTGTGCCATATTTCTGTGAATTTCCACACTTTTGGATCTCATGTAGAGGTAACATTGAGCAATATTTGTCCTTCTGTGCCTGGCTTAGTCTAGTGTTCTTCAGGTTCATCTGTGCTGTTATGAATGGCAGAATTTAGGATTCTGTCCTTTGATGAAGTCAAAATTATCAAGGGACTCACTGGAGAATCCTAGCACCCTGAGTCGTTGCTGAAGGCCTGAGTTTGGAAGGAAGATCTCCAAACAAGAGTGAATCCCCTTCCTACCAGCTCATCAAAGCACACCCCCCCCCCCCACTCGGTGCTTCAGTCCCCAGAATTGAACACATGCTATCCTTTCTATCCGCATTAGGTACTTGTTTGTTGTGGCCAAACAGCCAACAGGAAGCAGCTAAAGCAAGGGAAGGTTTCTTTTGGCTCACAGCCTGACTGGATGCAACTCCTCATGTCAGGAAAGGAATGCTGAGGGAGTGTGGGGCAGCTAGTCACATTCTGTCTATAGTTGGGGAGCAGAGAGAGATGGATGATGGTGTTTCACGTTCCTTTCTCTCTCTTATTCTATGCAAGGCCCTGTGCCATGAGTTGGTGCTCCTCACAGCCAGCCTACAAAACTGGCCTCCTGATGAGGTCTAAGGCCTACAAGGACAACAGAACAAAACAACAACCAAAACAAACACTGACTTTGTGATGCTAAGCACATAGCGCTTATCATCTAGGAGAATACAAGGTTTCAAGAATGCAGTGAATTTGCCAAGACCCCATTTAAAAATTTTCTTAAAAATTTTTATCTTTTTAAAAATTTTATTAACTTTTATTGATTCTTTGTGGTTTTCATATCATGCAACCCGATCCCCATCCCTTGCAACCTTCCTGTCAAAGCAAAACAAAATTTAAAAGAAACACCAAACCAAACAAGAAAACAGCAGAACAAGAAAGAAGGAGAAAAAGAAGGAGAAGGAGAAGAAAAGGAGGAGGAGGGGGAGGAGGAGGAGGAGGGGGAGGAGGAGGAAAGGATCTCATTGTGGAAGCTGTGGTGTGGCCTGGTGAATCACACACACATTTCACCCTTTAGTCCTTTCATCCTCATTTGCAAGTGTCATTGGCAGGAATCATTGGTCTGATTTGAGGGCTCTGTCCTCTGTCACACCATCAACAATGGGCCCTCACCAGGGCTCCCCTGGACTTCCTGCTGTTGTCCTGTGTCATGGAGATCCTGCAGTCTTGGATCTATAGGTTCGTTCCCCTTCTCATGTTCTAATAGTTCATAGATGAGGTGGGTGTTGGGGTGGGCCAACTCACAGCCCCAGTCCTGGGCCTGGGTGTCAGCTGGACTGGTCATCCTGCCAGCTTTCTCCCATTGCAAGACCCTATTCTAATGTGGATGGCAGTTGGGATTTGTGAATGTGGGTGTCTGATACTAAAGCCACACCAGTGTTCCTAGCAGTGAACTTATTTTGTCTCCTCATACTGATTTGTACACACTAGAATATAAGAAGTGCTCAAACTCCCAGGAATAATTCTAGGTAATGGTGCTGGGATTGAGTATAAAGGAGGTTCATTATGTATGGATGTCAATTCTTCACCCTTTTCTGTCCACACCCTGACCCTAGGGACTTTGTAGTACCTCCTATCAAAGGGGTTAAAGGGTGCTTCCCCATTTCTTGTAGCTGTGATTAGTTAGATGCAGTTTTTCTGGCTTAGCAGAATGGGAATGTAGCCACGTTGTGCCTGTTCTGAGACTGAAGGAGCAAGGCGGTATGGGTTTCCCCACACAGATTTGCACATCTGCCATTATAATCAGCAGAACTCACTCTGCCAGTTTGCTGGTCCTAGGAAAAAGATGGATGTCACAGAGCACGACATGGAGCAGAGCCACCTCCAACTGTGCTCAGCTGTGACCATCTGAGCCCAGCCAACTCACATATATGTGATAGTAAATCATGTTTGATTCAAACCAGTGTGTTGGGGGCACTTCTCCATGTGGTATCTTTTCAGCAGTAGCTAACAGATCCCCATAATGTCTGAGTGCCACAGTATGAGGTCAAGTTGACTTCTGTGGCTTATTAGCATTTGGCCATGATGAAAACTGTCTTTGCAGTCTTTATTGCAAAAGAAAATAAAATAAAAGTGCCTACGCACAGAAGCATATGGACTTGTGCATGCTGATGCAGGGGGATAGTGCTGACACAGTACACAGTGCCGCACCTGGCCCAGATCAGATTCCTTCCCTCTTGTGCTGGCAACTCCACACCTAGCAAAGGGCCCTGCAGGCCCCCGTGTCTGTCAAGTCCTGACTGCTTCAAGACAGACAGGTAGGCACTGATGGATTCTGCAGTTTCAGATTTTACAAGTTAAATATGACACAAGTGACCTGTGTGTGCCCAAGTTTCAGAATGGATTTCCACATGTTCAATGTTTTTCATGTGAGAGAGTAATTCAGGCCATGCGTGTATCTATACATGTATGTGTACACATTATATACAAGTCTGTATTTATTTTAGCCAGAGTGTGTGCAAAAGCAAGCATCAGATCTCCTTTTCTAAACGTCTGCATAGCACCTTCATCTGTGTTCCCATTACTGCACAATTGGATCACAGCATTTTTTTTTTAAGTCAATGACGTTTGAAGGGAAGAAAATAGCCCCAGAAACACTGCTCTTTCCTCCAGCCTTTAGCTGGACATGATGCCTGTATGCTGGTGTGAAAGTCACCCTGATGCTATCAAGTACATGGTAGCAATTGCTTTCCGAGCCATTTTAATCCATCTGGGCAGCTCCTTCAGCGATCCTCATCGAGCTGGCCACAGAGCAGCTGCTTCTCATCTTGCGAGACCCCAACAGCACAAAGAAAAGAGGTGGGGACCCCTGGCATTTACTGCGGCTCATAAACCTGTCAGCAGCGCAGCCCCGTCCCCTAGCTGTGTTCCACAGTGCTGGAGTCAGCGCCTTCCTTCAGCCCACATAAATAACCCCCTGCTGTCCCGGGAGGCCTGGGTGGGAGAGGGGCTGGGACCAGCGTACTCTAAGAGGGCGCTGATTAAGGAAAACCCCAGGGGAGAGACTCACTAGCCATGACTCCCAAACTGCCTCCCTAAGGATCAGGTTAATGTTAATTTTTCCTAAATGATTTCTAAATCCTACTGCCCACCCCATGCATGTAATTGATCCTTAGTGATTCTTAGTCCAAAGGCAGAAGTTTTTTGAATCTGAGTGACTTTCCTCTTCTCATTTTCAACTCCAGCATCACTGTTTTTAATTATAATTTCCTTTTTTTTTTTTTCAATCCTTCTCACCAAATCAGACATCTGGCTTTCAAGTCTAATAATCCTTTCATATCTTTAGTTATGTCTTAAAATGTTCCCACTTCCCACTTCTGTTGTTTGAACCTAAGCTGCTCGAGGAAGAATTTGCTGAAGTAAAGCCAACCAGCTGGGCCTGCGAGTCCCTCTGCTGCTCTGCCTTGGCCCAGGCTGGACTCAGTGAGGAAGTTCCCTTCCATACAAGGGTGGTGAGGTCGGGGCGGGGCCAAGGGAGCTCACCGCCTTCTCCGATGAAGAAGATAAAGCTTGAATAGTGAGCAGTATGAGAGACCTACAAATCAGATCCTGTTCGGGTTCCACACTGCTATACTGTCTTCCGGTCAGCCTCCAGAACTACAATTAGCAACCCAAAGCTCCCAGAAAGGGAACTATGTATGCTATAGCACAAAAGCCCAGGTCAATGTCAAAGCCTCAGCAATCTCCAGACTAAGATTAGCCATCCAAAGCTCCCAGAAAGGAAACTATATATACTACAGCATAAAAGCCTAGGTCAGTGTCAAAGACTCAATCTATTTCCTCATTGCTGATGGAGCACATTAACCTGGCTGCACAGAAGGTCCCGAATTCTGGTAGAACTAACAGTACACTAACCTGGCCCCTTTAAAAAGCACAGCTCAGTCCCATGAATGCAGCATGGAATGTATAAGACGTTTCTGTAGAGATATTAACATTTTGTCCCCGGAATTGATTCACACTAAGACTCTGCAACTTACTTGGTCCAGCTTGGTTTAGCCACAGTGTTTTCTTCCATTGGTTTCCATTGCTCACTTGGCTTTCGGTCTTAGTCATGACCTTCACCTGTGTGAGACGTGATTGCTAGTATTCTCCTCTGCTCTCTTCAGACAATCTACATATAAGGAGAACACCTGTGTCCTTTAGAACCAGTAATCCAGAAAGGGAGAGTAAATGGGGATGGGGTCGAATGAGACTCCTTGGAGGACTAACAAGGGAAAACAAGATACGCATGTAAAAACTTTCTAGGAATCCCTCAATGCAACTTCTAAACAAATATAAAGCCAAGTGTTTTGGGGCCCATGTCTGTCATCCCCACACTTGGGAGACCAGCCTGGGTGACATAGTGAGTTTGAGGCTGTCCTGGATTATGTAAGACCCTGTCTCAACACAAAACAAAAACAAAAACTAGCCCAATCCAAAACAAAACCATCAGTTCAATGTGATACAATGCGAGAATCCTGGCTCTAAACAGGTAGAGTTCTTAAACGTTCTAATGCCCCAAGTTCAAAACTCAAAGCTCTCATAATTAGAAGTGGTAATTATCTCAAAGGTTTGTTAAGTTCAGTGTTTATTTTCCTATTGCTTAATAAATATAAATGATAAATAATCAAAGACATTTCCTTTTCAGTGTTTTCATTATAAATTCCCATGTCTAATGAGAATGTATTTTCAAGTCAGGAGGATAAGCCTATCTCTGAATCATGAACTTCAGTTAGAAAAAAATATTTCTTAGTCCACTCTGAAGTCTATATCATACATATTTTCAAAGCAATGTATTTTTCGAATGGGAGATTTTCTGTATGTGAATTAGGCATCAGGATTCTGGTGAAGGCTTTGAGAGTTAGTCTCATCTCAGCTGGCAGGCTAGCTTCCTGAGGAAACACGACTTAGATGGAGCTTATAGCTTCACCTGCCTTAGCTTTGCCTAGTGTAGTGTGAATACAATCAATGTATTTTCAAAATAGCATGTTCCTATAGGAAATTACTTGGTAATTGTGTTGATTGTTCAGGAAAAGAAAACAAAGATCCCATGGAGTTTGTTCAATTAAAAGTCCTGTCCCTTGGGACTGGAGAGGTGGGTAAAGTGCCATACATGCCCAAGGGGTTGAGTTAGAGTCCCAGCATCCATGGAAAAAGCTCAGTGCAGTGGTTCACACTTGTAATCTTAGTGACCACCCTTAAGCAAGCACACACGCGCGCGCGCATACACACAAATAAAAAATAGAAATGAATCCTTTGTTAAAGGCAACAGTGTTCACTTCCTTTACTGGAACACATTTTGAGCAAAAATAATAGTAAATTATTTTTGTTTTCCTTTCCAGTTTTAAAAATATTTAAACTCACCTGTTCTGTGCTAAGCCCCAAAACAAACACTTGGCGAACATCTTTCCTCTGTTACATTTTTCTATAATCATACAAATGTTATAGTTTTAGTAATATCTAAGTACAGATATTGAATCAGTGATACAAATTGGTGCCAGGTAGTGGGGTGGAAAAAGCATTCAACACTGATCATCCCAGCACTCTGTTTCATGAAAATTTTTACATGGCTGTTTACAGTTCACTTGACTTTTGTGAGCACCAACTTCATGGGTACTGCAGAGTTCCAGGACACTTACCCTTTCACACCCTGACAGTTTTATTTTATGAAGTCTGCAGCATGGAGAGAAAGCATCACATTCATGTGGAATTCTTTGACTGGATTTCAGTATCGTCAAAACATACTGCTTTTAATCTGCATTTCAAATTGCTTTGGAATTGGGCCATGTTTTCCAATTACATTGCTAAAAACTTCACAAGCTTTCTCTGCAGTTTCTAGTCTAAATATTTTTGTCACGGTATGGATCTTGCATGCAATACACTTGTTCCAGTTTTAAAATATGGTGCTTCACAGAGCACACATGGAAAAGCAGGCAATGGCCTCTCTAGTGTAAATCTTTTGCTACGTCAAAGTCCTGAGACACTCGATTGCTAACTGAAGGCCATGTGTATTAACACTGCTGGGCAGCACCAAATTTAGGCACATGGAAGTCATTAGCCTAAAGGAGCTGACATTCTCTGAGTGCTCTTGGTGTAATATTTTTCCATATATTTTGTTTAATTTGGTGTTCTCAACTTCAACAAAGTAGGCATTGTTGTGTCTATTTAGAAAGCAAAGCAGCTGACCTGAAGTTAAGTGGCTTGTCTAAGATCACACAGCTAAGAAGAGACGGAGTTGGGCTTAGGCCCTGGTCTGCAATATCAAACCTATTTTATCATCAGTGACCACACTGAAATGACAGCCCACCAGGGAACCTTCTGGTATATATCTTGATCCTGGGATCAGGGATGAAACATCAGCATGCCTTTCATCAAAGCTCTCCCGGTTCCACCTTAGCAAATGTATACTGCTGTTTGCACTCATTTAGAAACAATGCTTTTCATGTAAGCTGTCTCTGCTTTTCATTGCTCTTAGTGTGAGAGGTTTATGTCATCATATATTATCAGGTTTGTATTTGCCTATCCAACATTTATATTATTATTACTATTATTGATGCTTATATTTTCAGTTTCTTCATTCTTATCCCACATTCTTTCACATTCTTCTGTAGACTAGTGTCTTTGTCTTTTCTTCTTTCTGTTAGTTATCTTTTTCTTGAGACTTTCTCCCTTCATCCCTTTCTTCTTCGTTTCCTTTCCTTCCTTCCTTCCTTTTTCCTTTTTTTTCAATATCACACAAACCTCATGGCTCCATATTGGTCCTGTTGAAGAAAGGAGAGCTTGCTTTGTTTAATATTAAACAATATGAAAACAGGCAGTCATGATTTTTTTTTTCAGAACCCCAATACTGGTCTTCTTACGGCTGATTGCTCTTCCTCATTCCTGTTATAAAAACATTTTGTTAATGAATTTTCTACTTGGCTAGATGCTGAATTAATAACAGTTTATGCTAAAATTCTAGTTCTCAGAGTGAGAAATGAGACACTGAAGAGACAAAAATCCCCTCTGGATTTGTAGGAAACACAGGTGCTAGTGGCTAAAACAAGAATTGAAGACTTCTTGTTACCTGACTTACTGCCCCCACCCTGCCTTTTAAAGTTTTGTGAGTTTTTGTAGCCTTTCACCTACATGTATGTCTGTGCGCCATGTGTGTGCCTGTTGCCCCCAGAGGCCAAAATGGGGAATTGGATCCCTTGAGATTTGAATTACATATGGTTGTGAGCCACCATGTAGTTGCTGTAAATTGACCCTCTGGAAGAGCAACCAGTACTCTTAATTGCTCAGTCATCTCTCCAGCCCACACCCTTTGTGTTTGAACTTGGGATGTATAGGAATATAGAGAAGAAGAAGAAGAAGAAGAAGAAGAAGAAGAAGAAGAAGAAGAAGAAGAAGAAGAAGAAGAAGAAGAAGAAGAAGAAGAAGAATTCTTATGCAATCCCAAGCCTTGGGCATGATGCTGGTAGGAAAAGCCTTTAACCAAGAGCTGAGGGATGGTTGCCATCTTTCACATCTCTCCTAACAGACTTGGGAAGTAGGACCTTCTTGGCAAGTGTTGAGAAAGAGACAGGTGGAAATTGTCATGATCTAGAGATATGGGTTAAGCTTCATGGCATTGTTATATATATCCCCAAGGGCTAAAGATCCCTGGTTCAGGTTGCATCATGAAGCTCAATTCTTTATATGCTCCTGCACACTCAGGTCTAAAACCCAAGCAAAATATGATGCTCATACTCACAAACACTTTTGAAAATCTATTAAACTGGGCATGCATTACCACCTCCTAATACATTGTAAAACTTTATGTGGTGGACATGGTTCAAAGCATAAACTAAATTCTTCAGAAGTGGTCAGTATACTCTGCAGGTTCTGAGGTCCACACTCTAGCCAGATCCTTGTTCATTAGCTGCTGACTTCTGCATGTTTCTTATTTCCCAGTCTTTCCTTGACTGTGCAAAGGGTATGGAAATGGTTCCTCTTGGTGGAGCTGTCCTGGTTATTAAATGTAAAACTATACAGAGAGTAGCAGGGGGCACACACTAAACCATAAGGAATGCTCACTCCTGTTAGCAAGGAATCATCTGTGAGTTTTAATGCCCTGATCAATACACATTTGCTTCTCTGCCTCTTGCTTTTAGTCATTTGCCTTTTGCCCAGTGTAATCTATCACTAGTGCCCAAGGGGAAGCAGCTCGGCTGATTAAGCTTCTCTCTGGATAAAACGTCGAGAGTGCAGATCAATAAAGAACAATTTTCAGATGGCAGTACATTTACTTCTAGTCTTGTGCTGCTTCGTTCTGTAGTGGAACTCATCTTGGAATAAGATGCTATGGACTTCCAACTTCTGGAAGATGTTTTGAAAGAAATGTAGGCGCTAGGATAAAAGTTTGAAAGGAAGAAAAAAATCAGTGTTTCTTCAGGATCAAATCTGTGTCTCTACCCATTTCTTCTGTATTCTTTTTTTTTTGTTTTGTTTTGTTTTGTTTTTCGAGACAGGGTTTCTCTATGTAGCTTTGCGCCTTTCCTGGAACTCACTTGGTAGCCCAGGCTGGCCTCGAACTCACAGAGATCCGCCTGGCTCTGCCTCCCGAGTGCTGGGATTAAAGGCGTGCGCCACCACCGCCCGGCTCTTCTGTATTCTTTATTGCTCCCCTCCTTAAGAGAGATTAGAAGTGGAGGCAGAGCTGATGAGATCCTGCCCTCCCCTAAAGAGCTGTAGGCAGTTGTTGGCTGTTGAGGGAGGGGAACTATATTCTTCACTGGTATAGCTGCTACTAATTTGCCCATACTCAAGTAAATAGCCTAATACCCATGTTCATGTAGGCAGTCCTAATTAAATGTGTGCACATATACACATACACAAACCCACATGTGCCCGCGCACACACACACACACACACACAGAGAGGGGGGGGGAGAGAGAGGGAAGGAGAGAGAGAGAAGGAGAGAGAATAGTAAGAGGGGAACTTCGTGTTGCAAAGAAGAGGAGGTTTGGTGGGAGGGAGAGGACAATGGAGGGTGGATATGATCAAAGTACCTTTCATATGTGAAATATATACACATAGTGTATTAGTAACTTGTTCATTGCTGTGACAAAATATCATGACCCAAAGCAACTTATAGAAGAAAGAATTATTTTGGCTTATGATTGTAGAGGGAGAGTCCATAATGGCTGTGAAGGCAGCAGGCAGTGAAATCAGCAGTTGAGAGACCACATCTCCATTTGTGTGCATGAAGCAGAGAGGGGGAACTGGAAGTGAGGCCAGGCTACAAACCCTCAAAGCCTTTCCCCAGTGGCATACTACCTCCAACAACACTCATGTCCAAAATGTCCCATGACCTCCCCAAACAGTGCCACTCACAGAGGACCAAACATTTGAAATACATGGACCTGTGAGGGACATTTCTTATTCAAACCACAGTGTGTGTGTGTGTGTGTGTGTGTGTGTGTGTGTGTGTGTGCAAATTTGTGAAAGAATAAATAAACAATAGACTAGATGTGTTAGAATCAAGCTATTCCCGGGGGAAAGTGAAAGAAGTATAAGTTTTTACCACATGTCAGACCTTTCTACCCTTCCCTTCCCTTCCCTTCCCTTCCCTTCCCTTCCCTTTCCTTCCCTTCCCTTCTTTCTTCTTCTATATCCTATTTTCTTTTGTCTCTTCATTATGATAAAATACACACTGACATGATTTTAACCATCTTGAAACCTGAATTTCAGTGTCATTAAGAACATCTGTATTGCTGTGTGCCTGTCACCATCATCCACTTCCATAACTCTTGCATCCTCTCAAACAGAAATTCTGAATATACAAAACAGAAAATTCAAATATACCAAATGGTAACTCCTCATTCCTCTTCCCCCACTCCCGACAACTACCATTTTACTTAGGGTCTCTATGAATCTGACTATTCTACCTACTTCATATAAGAGGAACCATATTGTATCTGTTCTTTGGTGATTAGCTTATTTCTTATAGCCTAACATCCTAAAGTTGCATGAATGTTGCAGTGAGTGTTGGTGTTTCCTCATTTTTAAAGTTTGGATAATGTGGTAGTTTGAAAGAAAATGGCCAACAAAGGGGATGCCACTATTAGGAGGTGTGGCTTTATTGGAGTGGGTGTGGCCTTGTTAGGGGAAGTGTGTCACTGTGGAGGTGGGCTTTGAGATCTCATATAAGATCAAGCCTTACCCAGTGTCTCAGACCACTTCCTGCTGCCTGTGAGTCAAGAGGTAAGAAACTTCAGCTACCTCTCCAGCATCATGTCTTCCTGCATGCTGCCTTAATTCCTACCATGATGAAAATGAACTAAACCTCTGAACTGTAAGCAAGCAACCACGATTAAATATTTTCCTTTATAAGAGTTGCCATGGTCTGGAGCTCTAGGAGTCCAGTCAAAGAGAGAGAAGAGGGATTCTATGAGCAAGGGCATCAAGATCATGATGGAGAAACCTACAGAGACAACCAAACCAAACTAGTGGGAACTCACCAAATTTAGATCAACAGCTATGAAGCTTGCATGGGACTGTATTAGGCCCTCTGCATAGCGAGACAGTTGTGTAGCCTGATCTGCTTAAGGGGCCCCCTGGCAATAGGATCAGAATCCATCCCTGGGACATGAGCAGGCTTTTGGGAGTCCACTACCTATGATAGGACACCTTGCACAGCTTTGAGGCAGGGGGAGGGGCTTTGACCTACCTCTACTAAATGTACCTCTTTTGATGGAGTCCTCCCCCTTGGTGCTGGGCAGGACTGGAGAAAACTTCAGCTTCATACCCCCCCATGGGAGGCCTTATCTTGTAGGAGGGAATGGGGGTAGTTTGGGAGGGGGAGGCTAGAGGGGCAGGAGGAGGGAAGAGGGGGATTTTTGATTGGTATGTAAAATAAACAAAAAATTTTTCTTAATTAAAAAAAAAAGAGTTGCCATGGTCATGGTGTCCTTTCATAGCAATAGAAACCCTAAGATAGTATTCCATTGGTTCCTACATCTTCCTCTTCTCGCTCCTCACTCCAGCTCTGGACTCATATTCACAATAGCCTATGCAAATCCTTCTTGTCTCTTGGGATGAAGCTTCATCACTCCAGTGACATATACCAGATTGAACTTGCTCTCCTTCCCTGGGATCTGGCCCATCCCCCCCACCCATCAGTGGCTCCCTACCCTCCCAGACACTCATCTGTGTACACTACTCCTCTATGCTCAGTGTTAGGCAGTAAGGTAATAAAAGACCCACTCGTTGCTGCAAGTCGCAATCCAGAGCGAGAGACAGAAACAAACTGCAGAATTATGGGAATGTGGTATAGACTTGGGTATGCTCTTTCTGATTGCAAAAACAAATACAACTTACAGACAGAAAAAGGAAGAAAACCTGAACAGATTGCCTGGCTCGTCAGTAAGAAACACATCTTGCTGGATCGGAAATGGCACAGAAACAGAATGAGCAGGGCTGAAGGTCCTGGCTGGGCTCTGGGCAGGAAGCAGGCAATAGGAGGAGGAGTCTGCTTCTGTGAATTAATGGGAATAACATGAGCTCTGGATTAGAGCTAAGCTCCCTGCTTGTGGTAAGTGTGCCCACCACACTCCCTCAACCTTTAACACCCGCTTAGTGAGTGCAAGGGGTGCATTAGTGATACTGCTGATGCCGAGGGCAGTCATGGCAGTGGAGCCACCAGCCACCAGCCCCCTGCCTGGCTGCTTGTTTGGGGAATGAAAGGGTGGAGTGTAAGAATCTCTCCTCTAGCTGGGAGACTAGGCAGGAGCCTCAGCGGGATCTCCATTTCTACTAGAGAAATGTAGGATGAAGGTTGCATGAAGGTTCCACCAAACATCTGAACTCAGAGATGTTCTGGCAGTGGAACATCTGGGGCTGTGCTGGCTCTTCACTCACGCTGAAACTATCCTTGGTATGTGACTTCACCCTATACCCTGACAATCACTTTATAGTTTGTCTGGCTTGAAGAAAAAGCCAATCGGTGTTCAACAAAGGAACACAGAAAGCAAAGTTCCAGGGAAGAATTTCTCTACAATGTGAAACTTAAACCCTTGGTGAAAGGTATCCATAAGTAAGTGCAGAGAAGCCTGGGCAAAGCAGGTAAAGTAGACAAGTCCCTGGCTGTCACCGAGATAACCTCCTGTGTTTACTTGTCCTCCATCCCCAGGGAAGCCATTTTCATCTTGCACCTTCATAGTCTCAAACTCTCTCCCTCTCTCCTCTCCTGTCCTGTCTCCTCTCTACTCTCTCTCTCTCTCTCTCTCTCTCTCTCTCTCTCTCTCTCTCTCTCTCTCTCTCTCTTTCTCTCTCTCTCTCTCTTTCTCTCTCTGTGTGTGTGTAAGGGGAAGTAGGGTGGTGAATGTGTATTGTGTCTGGTTAGTGAATTGTCTCTGCCAATTTAAGAATCAATAGCCAAGGATCAAGAAAACAAGAAAGGGATTAACAGCAATGTCTACATTCAAGACCATTTCACTAATTGGCACCCTCTGCCTCAACTCTGTTATCTTCCTGGCCTGGCTCTCAGTAGGAGGGCAGAATATCATCAGTGCTTTATCAGCAAAACCCTTCATGAAAGCCCAATAAAAGAGCAGTAGGAAGGAAAGGCTGTTATTACATTTTCTTGACAGTCACAAACTCATTTCTTGTAAGCTGGTTTCATATATTGGAAACCTTGCAGTGAGCTAAATTCAGGAGTCCAAGGGTCATTTGACCTGGCGCCTAGGGATAGATTGTTTCCTGAGGCTAGACCTTTCCTTCTCAAAGCTCTTTGTAAAGAGACATACTTGAGCCCTTCCTAATATTTCAGTCCTCTGTTCGAACTTTACTCTCATCTTGAAAATTAAATCTCTCTCTCATGCTTTAAAGGCACCAGCCTCAGCAAAGATACCCTACGCATTTGACCCCCAGCCACAGCCTACTTCCTTGGGAGAATCCTGGCTATCGACAGACAGGCAGACAAACACATGCATGCACATGCACACACTCACACCTGCACACACACATGAACACACACACACACACACACACACACACACACACACACACACACACACACACACACACACTCGATAGTGTTGCGAAAGCAGAGGGTGGTAAGCGAAAACATCTGTCCTAGTCTTAACTTTGCTACTAGAAAGCTTCCAGAAAAAAAATCACACTATCTTTCTACTCTTAGTTTCTCTAACTATAAAATAGAGGATTCATCCAGAATGTCCAAAGACGTCATATTTTATGTCACTTTTCTCCCTGCAACATGTCTTTCCATCATGGGGGAGCACAGCCATGTGTTCACAGTATTATGGGAAAGGTGAACGACTTAAGTCCAGAGACAGTTGACGCTCTCACAGCTGAGATCTCAAGCTGGTAGCCACTGAAGATCCTATTGAGAAGCCCAGCACAAGACACCAGTGGCAGGGGACTTTGTGCTGTCAATGTGGGGATGTCTTTCTTTGGGCTAAAGGCATAGAATGGGGTGAGGGGGTTCTAAGGGTTACACTGGGAGAATGGTTTTGTTTTGTGTTGTTTTGAGGGAGGGCCTCATGTAGTACAGACTGGCCTCAAACTAGTTGTGTAACTGAGGATGATCATGAACTCTCATGGATCCTTATGCCTCCATGTCCTGAGAGCCAGGATTTGATGCGTGTCACTGCGCCTGTTTTATGTGGTGATGGGGGATGGAACCAACTCTTTGTACACCTAGGCAAGCTCTCTACTAGCTGAGCTACATCCTCAGTGTAAAGTGTGGGCTCTTAATTCTACTTAAAAGCAGAGTTATGCAAGCCAGGGAAAGGCTGTTAATGACACCACATCTGCCAACCCTGCCTCATACCACATGGCCTGTCCCCTTTTGTTACCGAAGTGATCTTGCTATACCGGCTTTTTTTAAAAAAAAATTCATATTTTGAAGAGTATGTAATTAATAATCACTTCCCTGGTAACGGTAATCTATTCCCGTGCTGGTGCAAATAAATGTGTGACATATTTAGCTAAGGACAACAGACTGTTTTCCTATTTTAGCTAATCTTTGAGAAACATTTTAAGAAGATGTGATGGATTGGTATGTGTTTGTGCATGTATTCTTTTTTTTTTTTTTTTTTTTTTTTTGACACCAGGGAACTGATCCTAGAATTTCACACATGCTGAGAAAGCACTCTACCATTGAACTGTCTTTTTCACTTTTTATTTGGAGTCATTTTCTTACTAGGTTGCCCAGGCTGGATTTGGATTCATTTTGTAATTGAGGCTGAACCTCAGTTTGGGATCCTCCTGTCCTCACATCTCCAGTAGCAGGCGCTACAAGCCAGTGCCACCAGGCTAGGCCATTGTGCCTTTGTATTTGCAAGGAAAACTGTCCCCGCTCCACATCTCCTTCCTTCCTCCCTCTTTCTAGTCTTTTCCCTCCCTCTTCCTCCCTCTTCTTCCTCCCTTCCTCCCTTCCTCCCTCCCTCCCTTCCATCTCCTTCTTTTCCTCTCTTTTTCCCTCACTTCCTTTCCTCTTTCCTTTTTCCTTCCCCTTACCTTCATTTCCTTCCTTTCTCTCTCTACCCCTTCTTCCGTTCTTCCTCCTTCTTTCTCTCCCTTCCTTTATTTCTCCCTCCCTTTCTTCTTTTCTAGAAATCATGTCAGTCCCTGATAGCTTCCTGATATTACTTTGGCACTTGTCTGAACAGATTTCTTTTACAAAAAGGGATAGAAAAGCAAGTCCTCCCTCCCAGCCTTCACAAGGCAAAGCCAGAATCATCTGGAGGAAGGGCTTTTAGCGGGCCAGTTGCTTCAGGTGTTGCTGTCCTCAGGTATCTGGCTGCCTGTTTCTTTCCATTATCCCACTTGCTCAGGGACATTAAGGTGTTGTGGTGTGCAAGGCGTAGAGGAAGAGACTTCTCAATGGAGGATCTCTCGAGGGAAATGTGGCATCATTCTCCAAACCCTTTCCCAGTGTGTCAGGTTTCTGTTCTTCCTTTCAACTGTCTAATCCACTAGGCCGGAGAAGAACTCATTTTCTCTAAGAAACAAGTATGCTCACACCCACCCAAGTGCACTCTTGATTGGTTCTGGTTTTCTGGAGAACTCTGCTAATGCAGGGCTGGAAGGCAATAAGGCGCACACACGTGAGGGGTTGCATTCAAATCCAGGGCCCTGTGTCTGTGTCCGCGTTTAAAGAAAAAGAAAATGGCTTTCGGTGGATGGGGATTTATTCTGATCAGCAGTGTAGATGCTGGCGGGTCACCCATGCTCCAGTAGGTAAGCCCCCAGCCATGTTCACTCCTGCAGTCCTGATTAAACCTAGGAGGCCACAGAAAATAAAAGAATGAAAGCAGGACCCTCTAGGAAGGAGAGAGGAGTCAGCAAGGGTGGAGGGAAAGAAGAGAGGGTAATGGAAGGGAATGTAATTAAAATATATACATGTATAAAGTCATCAAAAATAAATAAAAATAAAAAAAGAAAGTGATCTGTATAGGTAAACTCAAAGAGACGAATATATGTTTTCTCTCACATGCAGAATTCAGGTTTTGGGTTTTTTTTTTTTTTTTTTGTTTTAAGACACAAAACCAAAGGGGGGCAATTTGAGGGTAGAGGAGTACCAGTGAAAGGAGATAGGGCAAGGGGGGAAGGTGATGAGGGTGAATGTGAAAAACAGGTATATATATATATATATATATATATATATATATATATATATATCTGTAAAAACATCATAGTGAACTCCATTGTTTTGTACAGGTAATACATGTAATAAAATGTGAAAGAATAATAAAGAACAGTGCCCATTAGAAGGAATTGGCTCACATGATCATGGAGATCAATGATTTCTGAGGTCTGCAGTGGGTAATCCGGAGACCTAGTGTTACCCGTGGCTTGTGCTCCCATCTGCAGCCCAGAAAAATGAAGACATGAGAAGACCTTCAAAAAGCTACTGTTGCAGACCACAGGTAGCTAGACAGAGAGGGAGTTCTTTCTTCGTCAGTATTTTAGGTCCATTCAGCTCTTCAGTGGATTGGATGAGGCTCACCCACAGGAGGGAGGGAATCCACTTTGCTCTGTCTACTAATGTAAATCTTAATCTCACTCTGAATCTTCTCACAGACAAACCTGAAGTAATGCTGGGCCAAATATATGGTCCAAGTTGGCACATCAATACTGATAAAAAGATAGGGCATTGCATTTATCCAAGTAGACACTGAAAAATCAACAACCACAGACCCATGTTGGAGTGACAAATCAGAGGTCTGGGAAAGGCATCTGTTTTTCTCATCTGTTCCCAGGCTACGTGTCACTGGAGTACATTTTGCTATAAAATCTAAATGGAAGATGCTGGAGTGTTATAAAATTATAAGTCAGAATCTTCATCAGAGTTGATAGAGGATGCTGAGAAGAAAAAGTAGATGACTTTGTGTTACCTGGCTGGATGGAGGAAGAAGCCTATGCATTTTAGGGGTATCACTGAAAAAAAATTGTTGCTACTACTGCACCCTTGCCTTTAGTGGGAAACAAAATCTCCTGCAGGTCTCCATAGCAACTCACACACTAATTGGCTGGGTAAAACTCCTGGAAGTTTTACCAGAGACAGGTTAACTCTCTCTCTCTCTCTCTCTCTCTCTCTCTCTCTCTCTCTCTCTCTCTCTCTCTCTCTCTCTGTCAGTCTGTGTTATGTATGGTGTATGTGAGTGCATATTTGTGTATGCACAGTATGCATGCAGGTGCAGTTCCAGGTGAGGTATCGCCTTCAAATTCTTCCTATCTTCTTTGAGACAGGGTCTCTCATTGAATCTGGGACTCATCAATTTGGCTAGCGTGGCTGGCCAATGAGCTCCATGAATCCTACAGTCTCTGACGGCCCAGCATTGAGAATTGAGATCTGCTGAGTATCTGAATTTGGGTTCTCATGCTTGCAACACAAGTTCTTTACCAATGATGCATCTTCCCAGATCCTGTTCATGTTTCAGAGGAATAAACACATGACTTAAAAATGCCTCCTAGATTGAGATTTTAAAGGAAAGAGGCAAGATTTGATACTAAATTCCACTTCAAATAAGATATGTACACACCAGAATCTTTGACCATGGCTAATTCAAATAAGTGTGATTGTGTGTGTGTGAGTGTGCGTGAATGCACTGGTACCAACTCAAGTTTTCATTGGTTCATATGGCTTCTTGAGTTATTTATATTTACATATTCATTTGTGTTACATTTCTTTTCTTCATTCAAACAAAATTTTCTATCACACAGTAGACAGCCTACAGGAATACAGCTCATATTGAGAAATTCCTCCTGTGCTCATTCTGAAATTCTATATTGTACCAAAACAAAACATTTCCCACAAACAGAAAGCAGTGTTAATTTGTGACACGTCTCTCTTACCTAATTAATACAAAAACCAAAAATGGCTTGTAAAAATCATATTTCTTAATTTTTGTTGGTATGACTATTAAATTGCAAAATACGCCAACAGAATAGTAAGCATTCAGAAGTGGGCAAATTTAATAGAATTTCTTTTCAAGAGAGGCACCCAAGGCTTCATGTCTTCAAACTAAACTAACAAGAAGAAGCCAGAAAGATGTCACATCCTTTCAGCCATGGAGATGACAAGAAATTTACCTGATGCTTACACCTCCTGGAAATAAAGTAATAAAAAATTACTTTTGTATTATTAGGGACAATTATGAGAAGCCATAAAAAGAAGTAAAAAAAAAAAAAGCTAAACACTTCTGTGACCCAATGGAAATGACTGCCTCATTAGTCATAAAAGCTCCAGGTTATGTTACAGTGTAACCTTTTGCTCACACACAATTCTGAAATTTACATAAGTAGTCAGCTGCACATATCTCTGGGCTATTGAGATGCTATGACCCACCAATCTACGCAGGCTCATAAACAGTGTTTTTCTCCTTTTCTGGCACCCTTGTTTTCACAGAAACACAGCTGTATGGCACCGGCAGAGAAGTCAGAGGGAGAAAACAGTAGACAATAAATGCATACACTTCCTCCCCAGAGCCTGTGGATTAATGGCACCCTTCCTGGGGCTGCTGGGAATGAACAGATGCAGGAGCTGCCTCATACCAAGTCTCTCATTTCTCAGAGAGGAAGCAAAATTCATATGGGATGGAGATAGCACATTTGGACTAGAGGGTCACTTGGAAACTGTAGGCTTGGTCCTTAGTACAGTCTTGGCAATCAAAGAACTTTCTCTCTTAAATGGCCAGGGAGGGTATATGAGAAGGGGAGGTCTGGAAGCCTGCCTGGGCTTCAGTGGGACTTACATCAGTTTCTGAGGAGTTAAATATAAATTCATGAGAAACACATGGGATGGATTTTTAGTGTGGAATTATTGATTCAGTGGGAAAGAGCATTTCTGAAGGGGCAGGGGTAGTGGGACAGGAGAAGATCATAATTTATAGAAGCAATTAAAACAAAGGATCCCAGAAATATGTGTATATATGTATACACATATGAGAAAGAGATTCATTCTATAGGTTCTGTTTCTATAGACAACCCTGATTAGTATACTAAAGAATATAGGGTTTATGTTGAGAAATTGGACCACTGAGCCTGCTTTCTGGTACGGCATATGATTTAGGGAAATTCTCCAAACCCTTCCATTGAAAAGGAAAATGGACAATGAATATGCTACCAAGACCAACTGGATTCAGAAGAGTGATTTGGTTTAGGTCCAGAAGAATGGTCCAGTTTGCATTAGGAAGAAAATTATATTTGATAAGGAAATCTGAATTTGGCTAGAGCTGTACTGGGAAAGAATTCACATCCTTCACACATGTAGGCAGTTTGCCAGGATTGAAGGAGCTATTTTTAAGTATAGTTCTTGCCATTGTCTGATTATCTGACCTTGAATATGTCACAGAAGCACTGTCAGCCATGAATTAAATTATAATTTAATTAATAGTAATATAATTGTCATTAGATTGTAATAAAAGATCACATTTACTGAGTACTTTGCATTACTTTACATTTGCTTTACATTCATTTAACCCTCATAAAGATCTCAAAGTGGCTGCGGTGCTCTGCATTCCATAGACAGAAAGTGGAAGTTTGGTGAATTTTAGAAGCTTGCCCAAAGTCACACAGCTAGAGCATGGCAGAGAGCTGGAATGCATGTCCCACATGTTCTCCACCATCATGGGGTGTTACACTTCCTTTCCCATGAAATGAACACAGTGGTCTCTGAGGAACTATATCCCATGTGTGAAAATTAATTCTGTCACCTTTACATATTCTAAACTTACCTGAGAAGAGACTCTCAGTGATGGTGAACCTGTAGGTGAGTGAGAGATCCTGTTGCCTAAGAAGAAGGTGGATACCTGGGGATTTATCCCAAGGTTGTCCTCTGGCCTTTACATCCACATACATGTACACACACACACACACACACACACACACACACACAATCTTCACATGTTCTTCAAAAATAAGCAAATAAGAATAGTTGGTAAAGAGCTTGCCACATGAGCTTGAGGACCTGAGTTCAGATCACCATCAATGACATAAAGTACCCACTGCAGAGGTGTGTTTCTGTAATCCTAGCACTGGGGAGGTGGAGACAGATCCCAGAGGCTCACTCCAGCCAGTATAGCAAAATTGATTTCTTCAGGTTCAGTGACAGAGAAATTGAGGATAATAATAACACTGACCTCTGACTTACACACACACACACACACACACACACACACACACACACACACACACACACACTCGATTTAAATAAAAACAAGCTGAAATCTGCATGTAAGAGAGAACACCTAGATAGAATGCATATCTTAATCACTGTTCTATTGCAGTGAAGAGACACTATGATGACCAAGGAGAGAGACAGGGAAGAGAAAGAGACTGGGCCTGGCATGGGCTTTTGAAACCTCAAAGCCTACCTCCAATAACACACTTTCTCTAGCAAGGCCACATCTACTCCAACAAGGCCAAAACCTAATCCTTTTAATCTTTCTCAAATGCTTAGTGGTCAAAATATTAACCTGTGAGAACCATTCTCATTCAGAGTACCACACTCCCTGGACCCCAGAGGCTTGTGGCCAAATCATAATGCAAAATACATTTAGTTCAACTTCAAAAGTCCCCATAGTCTTTCACAGTCTCAATACTGGTTAGATGTCCAAAATTCAAAGTCTCTCCTGAGACCCAAGGCAATTTTTTAACTGTAAGCCCCTGTAAAGTCAAAATCAAAAAAAGCAGATCACATACTTCCAACATACAATGGCACAGAATATACATTACCATTTCAAAAGGGAGGAAAGGGAGTGTAGTGAGGCAATACTGGACCAAAGCCAACCTGAGATCCAGGAGGGCAAACTCCAAACTCTGCATCTCCAAGTCCGATGTCAAAGCACTCTTCAGGTCTCCAGCAACTCTGTTGGGGGACATTTGATCAAATACTGCATTTGTATTAATTAAAGAAAATTAGCCTTGGGTCAGGAGGCTGTGCTAGCAACTAGTTGACAGAAAGTAATCATAGAGCTTCAGAGAGCACCTGGGAAAGATAGAGAGAAACCAGGAGTAGGATGGGATGGGCTTTGGAGTGGTACAAGTTTTTCTGGTTTGGCAAGGTGGAAGCATGGGTCTTACCTGGACACCAGCAAGTGGAAAGGGTTTAGCTGGTTGCTATTCAGCCTTTCTGAGCTCCCGGGTTTTCACTCCAGCCTTTGAATCTCAAGTCTTATTCATAATTAGAACGATAGAGATTTAGTTACAGATACCTTTATCGGTAGTGACAGGGCTGGTACCGGTGGGAGCAGAATTCTTGCCAGTCTGTGGCCTGGGCAGCCAGGCTGCTGCTAGAGAAGCAGGCCAGTAACTGGGGAGCTGCAATTGCTAGCTTAAATAGCAGTAGATTAAGGTGCAGCCACTGTGCCGAAGTTAAGCAACACAACTCCTTTCAGCTTTGTTGACTACAGCACACTTTTCTCTCTTCGATTGGTCCCTCTCCCATTAGCAGATATCCCATGACTCTGGCATCTCCAACATCTTGGAGTCTCCTATTCAATCCAAGCTTCACCTTCACAACTTCCTGCAATGACCTCTCTGGGTCTCCATGTAGGGATTGCCTTGCCAAATGCTTGGTCTCAGGGCCTTTCCTTAACCACCGAGAAAGATTCCATAGCCCCTTTCCTGTATCTGTGTCCTTGACTCTACAGCCAGAACCATTTGATCAAAGCTACCAAGTTCTGCTACCTGCTTGGGTTGAAACCTGTGCCCCTCTTTGAATTCCATTTCATAAGCTTTTAGTCATTGAAGGTTTCCTTTGCTGCCTCAGATTTCCTTTAATTCCTCTTCACACTTGGAAGCTTAGCTAGGTAGGGTCTTGCCCTGAGGGCAACACTTGCTTCTTATATTTTGAATCAGTCCACTCATTAATTTATTGTCTTAATCACTGTTCCATTGCTGGGAAGAGACATTATGACCAAGGCAACTCTTATAAAAGAAAGCTTTTAATTGGGGGCTGGTTTACAGTTTCAGAGGGTCAGTCTATTATCATCATGGCAGGGATATGGTGGCAAGCATGGAGGCGCTTTTGGCATTGAAGCAGTAGCTAAGAGCTCCATCATGGTCGAGAGAGAGAGAGAGAGAGAGAGAGAGAGAGAGAGAGAGAGAGAGAGAGAGAGAGAGAGAGAGAGATATTGGTCCTGACATGGGCTTTTGAAACCTCAAAGCCTACCCTCAATGACACACTTTCTCTAGCAAGGCAATAACTTCTTCAACAAGGCCATAACTCTAATTGTTCCAATCCTTTTCAAACAGTTCCATTCCATGGTGACTACGCATTCAAACACATGAGCCTGTGGGGGCCACTCTCATTCAAACCGACACACTCTCTGCTTTGCAAAATTGCAGGTTTTATGAGAGAATTATTTGGAGATGTTACCTTGTCAGATTACTTTCAGGAGTATAGGCCTTCATGAGGGAGTGTTTACTTCTCTGGTTGGCATGAGATAGGGTTCTCCATGTTTGTCTTGTGATCTCTGGGGCAGCACTAGCCATTATGTACCAGCTGCCTGCTTGGTTGACAAGGAAGAACATCATCATAATGAACATAAAGAGCAGGTCAGGTGGTGATGAAGAATAGTACTGACCATCCCATCCCCTCCTGGCAGAGTCCATGGAGTCAGCCCCACTTTTTGCCAAGGAAAATCATCAAAGTGACATCTTTACCAGTCGTGTGTGTGTGTGTGTGTGTGTGTGTGTGTGTGTGTGTGTGTGCACATACATGTATAGATACGTGCACAAAGGTCAAATGAAAATTTGGGCCATTGCTCCTTAGGAGCTGTTCACCTTGCTTTGGGAGACAAGGCCTCTCACTGGGCTACAGGTTGGCTCATTTGTCCAGACTAGCAGGCCAGTGAGCCCCAGGGATCCTTCTGTCTCTGTCTCCCCATCTCTGGAATTATAAATGTGAACCACCATGCTTGACTTTTTACATGGAAGCTGAGATTTGAACTTGTGTTTGTGTGGTAAACACTCTTCCAACTGAGCTATCTCCCATACCCGTTTGCCAGTTTTCTAAGGCCAAAAACTGGCAGAAATCTTGGAATCCAATTTTTTAAAGATTTGAGTGTTCACACTGCATACCCTGGACTGTAAGCTCCTTGGCCTCCATGGTGAATGGAGAATTGTGGATTTGCCTGTGAGGACTTGCCCAGGGACACTTTGTGGATCACATCCAGCATCAGCCATGCCAGTGGCCCTAAGGGATTCTCCCCAGCCTTGGACATTACAGAGCAGTGTTCTCAGAAGGACTCTGTATTTATCTTCTCATTGTGTTTTCCACTTCAAGGTAAAACATGCTAGATAAAGAGTGCCAAGTCCAGGAAAGAGCACTTGGGCTGAAGCAGGTTCCAGGGAATGCTACCTCTGCAGCAGCTGGAGGAGAAACCCTTGTGAAGAGGTGTCTTGCTGATGCATGTTTGAAATCTCAGAATTGTTGGTGCCTTTCAACCTTGGAAGTTCACTTCCAAGGACGAATCATATGGATTAGAGATCACACTTCTTCAACATCCCTGCTCTAACTCATGACAGCCAAGTTCATGACAGAGGAAAACCAATGCACCAAGGGGGACTGATTAAATAACTTACAGTTGGACTGTTTTTGGTAGATTGTTATGTGAACACAAAGAGGAAAATGTGGGTCATATAACGGTGTGCTACCAGGACTGAGGTAAGAAATAATAGTCACATGCTTAGCGCAAAGCACCAATGGCTTTCTCTGAGTGAAGGAGCTAACTAAGACTTCTCATTTCTTCTCTGCATTATTTTGTACTTCCTAAATATCTTAAACTACAAATGGGTACTTGTTTTTAATCCAAAACAGATGTTATCATAAAGAAGATGAATGTTTGTTAGATTTCTGCCCTAAGCATCAGCTCCGGGTATGTGATCTTGAGTGGGAAGACTGGTTGTCTCTCTCCTCTCTAAGTTACCACACCTGAAAAGTGTGAACAAGTTATGGGTTGCCAATATAAGGTTATTGCTAGGCTTTAAAAAGAAAGTAGATGGAAAACATATATAAATACATAAAACATATCCTATTACTTTATGTGTTATATATATTTAAAATTATACTTCTATTATGAGATTGAAGGTCACTTAAATAGCACAATGATAGAATTGGACTTAATATTCTGTTAACCATGCATTATGTGGTGAGGATTCCTGTAGAGGTTTGGGATGTCTGTTCTGTATGACCTAATGGTAAGCTATATAGGTTCTTTTGTTTGTTTGTTTGTTTGTTTGTTTTTACCTCCCAGACAAAAACAAAATCCTCTTTCCCCTGAGTGACGTGAGCTTGTCCCTTACAGCCTAAGAAGTCTCCCTCCAGCGAGCAGCTCTAGTCTCAAGAAGAACTGAGCACAGAGAAAGCCGGTCACTTCTTTGTCTTCAGTGGAATATCCAGTCAATAGGATAAAGGGACGCATTTGAAATGCAAGTCTCCTTTCTGGAGTTGCCCCTGTTCCACGGCTAATTTGGATCTGTTCTTGGAGCATAAGGAAGTATAAATTATAGCTAAATGGGACCATTGGAAACAATGGGAGAAGCTGCCGAGGGAGGGTGGGGGCGGGGCCTGAGCGGGAGGACATTTGGGGACTGGAAATGAGACAGGTTCTGAAATATTTTCAAACCCTTTCACTGCCATCTGTTGGAAGTCTAGGTTGCTAGGGATTTATCATTTCCCATCAATGAATCCTCTGGCTATGGAAAGCATTTGGTAAGAGATGATTAGGCTCCCTTCTTCATGGTAAAAAAAGGAAAGAAGGAGCATGGAGCTGGGGTGGAGCCAGACTCCTGGGCAAGCTCTTCCCAAGTGCTGTTGGCTGCATGTTAAAAAGACCAAGCGGGGCTTTTTTTTTTTTTTTTTTTTTTTTTTTTTTAAACCTGATTGGCTATCATGCTGCAGACCTAAGGTCAGCACTGCCATCGATGACCCAGCTGTTTAGAAGATCAGACTACGAAACCCATCCGCTATGAAGCTGTTCACAGGGCCATTGCAAGGTCTGTCCGTTCCTGGATTAACCGTGAAATTTCTGAACCTGGGGCCAGTTTAGCACTTGGATCAATTTCTCAGATTGTTGAGTTAAAAAAAAATACGTAGGGGTAGGTTGGCTCAGTGGGCAGGAACACTTGCTGTCCAGCATGAGGACCTGAGTTCTGATCTCAGTACCCACTTAAAAAACCAAGTGTGGCCTAGTAAGCAGGCTACCTGTAGCCCCAGTAGATGGAGACAGGAGGATCACTTAGCTTTCTGAGTGCCAGTTGGGCTCCAGACTTGGTGAGAGGTCCTTTCTCAAAAGTATAGGTCAAAGAGTAGGAGGATTTGGGGGTTCGTGAATATGATTGAAACATTGTATAAAACTATCAAAGAATTAAACTAAAAGGCAGAGTAACTGAGCAGGAGATGACATCCTCCACAGGCCTCTATTCATGTGTAGACACAAGCCCATCTATGTATGTACTCATAAATCACACACATGCACACACACACACACACACACACACACACACACACACACACACACACACGGGATGGGGAGAGAGAGAAAGACAGAGAAAGAGGGGGACTATAAACAGAATAAATCCAACTGTTTTGTAAAATGGAAATCAAGCAGAAAATGAGGATGGTTTTGCAGTTAAATGATTTTAGTTTTAGTCTCAAAGATTAATGAGGTAATCTATAAAACAAACAACTCCGACTGGAAAAGTGCCTCATTATCCCTTTATTAGCTATATTTCTCTCTGCTATGACAAAATACCCTACAAAAGCAACTTAACTAAGGTCAGGATTACTCTGGAGATGTTTGAACGTACGTACAGTTAGTCTTGATGGTGGGAGGTGTGGTAGCAAGGCTCTGAGGCAGCTGGTTGTTGTGGGAAATTTGTACACTGTGTGAAAATGTGTTGTTGTGATTGCTGTAATAAAAGCTGAATGGCCAATAGCTAGAAGGAGGTTAGGTGGGACTTCCAGGACAGAGAGGACTCGGGGAAGAAGACGGCTGGGTTGCTAGCCAGAGAGGAAACAGGAGGTGCACGACGAAAGAGAGGTAGCACCAAGTGGCAGAATGTAGATTAGTATAAATGGGTTAATTTAAGTTATAAGAGCTAGTTGAGACAAGCCTAAGCTAAAGGCCAAACTTTCATAATTAATAAAATCTCTCCATGTCATTATTTGGGGCTGGCATGGGGAAAGGAAGTCTCTCTACGGCTGGTCGTGTTGCATCTTCAGTTGGGAAGCAAAGAGAGGAATTATCGTGCCCAGACTACATCCTCCTTATTCATTCTGGGACTCCAGCCAAGGGAAAGGTGACATCCACTTTTAGAGTGAGTCTTCCCACCTCAATTGATGCTGTTTAGAAAACTCCCCACAGACATGCTCATTGGCTTGTGTCGGTGGTGATTCAAGATCAGATCAAGTTGGAAAATCAGTAGATCAATAGTCATCATCACAGTCTCGAAAGACAGTTGGTGGGAATTGTTCACCTAGATCCCAAGGTCTACGGCTCTCTGCATCCACTTGCTCTCCACACTCCATGGCTGCCTCACATCTCATCGAGATTAGGCTTAGTCATGTCTCCAAGTCTAGTCTTCTGAGACACACATGAGCCCCATCTGTTTTAGGCATTCTTGGCTGTTTTTCTGTATCGCTCTTCCTTCCTTCCTTCCTTCCTTCCTTCCTTCCTTCCTTCCTTCCTTCCTTCCTTCCTTCCTTCCTTCCTTCCTTCCTTCCTTCCATCCTCCCTCCCTCCCTCCCTCCCTCCCTCCCTCCCTCCCTCCCTCCCTCCCTCCCTCTCTGTCTCTTTCTTTCTAAGATTGTTTGTTTATATATTTTACATATGTGGTGTTTTGTCCGCATGTAGGCCTGCATACCAGAGGAGGTCATCAGATCCCCTGGGACTACAGTTACAGCCCTTTATGAGTTACCCTGTGGATGCTGGGAAATGAACTCAGGCCCCCCTGGAAGAGCAGCCATTGTTCTTAACCACGGAGCCACCTGTCTCTCCAGCTCTACACAAGGTTTCTTAAAGATACCAAGCCAGTTGTTCTTAACTTTGTTGTTTTCCTGGCTATTGCTTGAGGTACTCCATTATTCCCCTTTCCTAAAACTGGAAGCTTTATGTAATAATAGGGAAGACTATAGAAAACAGTGGTAAATGGGCTGGAAGGAAAGCAGAAATCCACAAGTTAAAAAACCGCTTCATGTGTGTCTGTGTGTTCATACACATGTTAACACATATGTGTGCAAGTGCATATGTGTGTGCATGAGTGTGAATGTGTATGCATGTGTGAGTGTATGTGGGAGATCAACCTCATGTGCGGTTCCTCAAGATGCTGTCCATATTTTTTTTGAGACAAGGACTCTCACTGCGCTGGAACTCACCAACTAAGCAGGCTGGTCAAGGAGACCCCAGGTTCTGTGTTCTCACAGCTGGCATTAAAAAGCTGGTGTCACCATGCCTGACTTTTTAATGTGGGTTCTGGGGATCAAATCCAGATCCTCATGCTTGTATGGCAGGTACTTCACCAGCTGAGTTCTCTTCCCAGCTGGTTACAGGCCTAAATCAACTTATTTTACAATTAATCTTGATTTTGGTATTGGCAGAGATATATACATTTATGCATTGTAACTATAATGCGTACTTTATTCCGAAATACATGTTTCTCTTAGGAAGTTGCAATAATAGCACAGTTTCAAAGCACTTACACAATACACGCCAACTTCTAATCAGTTGTGTTTTCTTCAACCAAAAAAGAGAACATCATCCTTGCATTTTGTGGGCTTCCCCCCACTGCTCTGAATTTAAAAAGAAAAGGAGAAGACAAAAACAAGGAAACATGATACACTTTAAAAAGTTTGTGTTCAAAATTGCTCTGTTGTCCCAACTGTTCACAGTTTTACTGACAATCACGCTCAGGGTGCGGAGGGGGGGGGGGGCGGGGGACCTCGGTGAGTAGGTAAGGTCCAAGTTTCCAGGTTTTCAATTAATGACAGTTGAGAGACTTTTATATGTAGCAGGGTCTTGCCAGCTGTGAAATACAGCCAACCATAAGATGAAACCACTATTGTATCAACAGAAACAGGAAGTAGACATGGTCCAGAGAATGATGGTCTGCAGGTGCTGGTGTCTGAAGCCTGAGAACCTCAGAGCCTCTCTAGAATATACTGAGTTTCTAGTGGAATAATAATTAATGTGCATTTGCCAATTTTGCCTTCTGCTTCCTCAAACATTCTTCATTAGAAAGATACCATCAACAGAAGAAAAAGAAACCAAATTCACTTGACTGTATCCATGAATGTTTCTGCAAATGAAACATAATTTTGTGATTATGTTAATCAGATAAATGTGTTTTGTTTGGTTCAGAAAGATTGGAGAATTTTTGACCCAATTATGAAATTTACATTTTAAATATGAAACATATGGGTATATACTCACAGATTACATAACATCCTCGCGTGTATAAAAAGGAACAACCTGACAGATGTTCACAGAGGACTGGACATAGAAGACATATCAGGTGTGAGTTAATGATGGTGGCAGCTAGAATTTGATTTTATTGCCAAAGAAGGCAGACGGGAACTCAGCTTCTGCATGGCCTCCCGAGATCACTGTATTCCCCAGTTGTTGCTTCTTCCAAAGATGTATTCTTCCTGCCAAGCCTGGCCATATGAGTTGTTGGAATAGATTGGTTTCAGTACTCAATGTGTTTTTCAGGGATGCTGGGGTAGCCTTACTGCCAGTAAAACAAACAAACACTCCTTATTCAATCCTCCCATCCTTTCCTAAGGTCTTTGGTTCTTGTCATATAGAAATATTCCTCAGACTATAGTTCTTAACTGTCTGCTCTGACTTTTTAAACTCAGTGACAAACAAGTTAGTGATCAAACCATTATTGTACAAAAGAATATGGCTTCGGGAATGTTTATTACAGATTTGTAGATCACAGGAAACAATAACAAAGACGACTAAGACCCGTCTAAATGTTTGGAAAGGGGACATTGGTTAAATAAATCAGACTACTTCAATACAAGGGCATGCTTAACAGCCATGAGGAAGGAGTTTCATATAAGAAGAAAATACACTATACAAAGGGAATAAGGCAAGTTATGAAACAATGTAAAATAGGATGTTATTTCAATTACCATTGTCCAGATAAACCAGACGGAACACATACCAATGGGCAGATAGGAGTCACCTAGCTAGGTGATGGATTTGCAAATAATTTTAATGATAGTCTTTTGGTACACACACACACACACACATACACACACACACACACACATCTTTCCATATGTATGTGTGGATTCTACAAAGGAACAGATACAAACCACAGCATGCTGTATCTGTTTGCAGTGATGAATGCAAAGACTTAACTATTACTGTGACTTCGTAACAATCAGGGGTGCACATTGCTCATGAATAATTGAATTCACTTTTAGGACGATTGCACTTTAAATTTAATTTCTGACCATTTCATGTGTGTATACTGCATTGTGAAAATATTCACCCTTGGTACTCTCTTTTCCCTCTTCTACCTTTTTTTTTTTGCCGAGTGTCCCTCCTCCTCCTTTCATGCTGTGTGTGTGTGTGTGTGTGTGTGTGTGTGTGTGTGTGTGTGTGTGCAGGTTGTACACAGGTAGCCACAGCTGCTGTGTCTTTATGATTCTATTGGCCATGCCATATCTAGAACACAGCATTTTGTAAGACTCCACCCCATCCTCCACTCTTACTATCTCTTTGCCTCTTATTTTTGCGATGTTCCTTCCCAGGGTCTTAGAATGGGTAACATAGATGACTGATTTAGTGCCAAGCACTCAGCAGCCATTTATTCTCAGCATTCTGAACAGCCACGAGTCTCTGTATTAATCATTGCTCACTACAGGAAGAAGCCTCTCTCCAAGGTGGATGTCAGCACTGGTGTAGGGGCCTGGTGACTGTCAGCAATTGATTTATAAATATAAACAAGTATAATTTAAAAAAATTCTATCAGTTGATTACTGAGATCAGCTTTGCTTAGGAATATACAAGAGAAAAGAGGGAGGGTATGGGCGAAACAGTGAAAGCTGTGCCCTTCAGCAGGGAGAGGGTGAAGTGATGATGGAGAAGGTGACAGGGGGGACAGAAATGCTGGAACAAATTTCTCTTACTTCTTGGACCTCATTGTCATGGCACTTAGGAGCTGTGGGAAGATACTGTATCCACTCAGGGGAAGCCAGACCATTTGTGGATATTTCCTCACAGCATAGAACACTTTTTAGAGTTAAGTGTACAAAGGTATTTAGAGCCATTGAAAACACATAAATAATAAGTCTCCTTGCTTCACAAAGATATATTTTCCTCTAATATATATATTTCCATCTCTCTGCATCTCTGTCACATTATTACTTCCATCATTCAAATTCAGTAAAAACTCATCTTTAAATGAAATAAAAAATGGAAAACAATTACATATATGTTGGCTTTAATACAGCCTTCAAGCTTTAAATGATTTTAAAATGAAGGCTATCTAATTTACAAGTCAAAAGAAGTTTCATCATTTTTGATATTTCCTCCAAATCTCCCTTTCTTCTTTATAAAATGTTAATTTAATTCAGCTGACAGTAATGAGAATTGCAACTGAACAGATAACATATATACAGCTTCTCTACTTGAAACTATCAAGTAGAGAAAATATACCCTTTATTTTAAATGAATTCAAGCATTTTTGAGAAAGTCAAAGTTTTTATTTCAAAAGTGAATTCCGGAAAATCCTACTCCCTGTAAGGGCATTTTAAAAAAACTGTTTCAAAGGATTGTTTTCTACAGCTCATAACTTAGTCTGCACTCTCCAGGCTGGGAGGAGCAGAGCTTGGTGTGTGGTATAAATATGTTTTGTATCTTAATAGTTTGCTTTGTTATCAAATTCCTATTGAGATTCATCATAGAGAACTGGAAAATTATTTTTGCAACAAAAGAGGAAAACAGTGTCAACTACTTAGGGGGAAAACGGAAGTTGTAAAATAGTACTAGGGAAAGAAAGCTGAGCTGTCAGGAAGTTTCAGGATGTTCAATAGTTCTTGCGAGATCTCTTGAGAGGGGAGTTCATTAGGCTTTTGTTGAAGCACACACTTGTACACAATAAAATCTGTCTGTTTGATATGCAGTTTGAGACTAAAATGGGACATTCTAGAAAACATTTTCTTATTAATTTGAAGAGATGAACATGATTTTATTAATGAACTCTTCTACCAACTCCTGATCCCTCTTACTGGCTAAGGTACCTTATTTGCAAAAACCCTATTCTAGTGTTGTGGGAAGATTAACTCAGAGTGAAGACTAACTGCATGACATCACCCTAGAAAAGTGTAACCCTCTTACTATTCTCCTCTGTCACGTACTGCAGCCAGAATGAGTGAGCAAAGGTCACCATTTAGACAAGCTAGTCATGTTTTTTTTATGCTGTTGATACACTTCCCTTTGAGGAAAGAGTCCAGTTGTTGGTTCTCAACTGGACTAGGATAGCCTCCATGACACATTTGCAACCTACAAATGTTGCAGAAAGGACTTTGTCTGGCATCCAGGATAGATCAGGGAGAACTGTGTAGCTTGTAGAACATTTTCTCTTCAAGCTGTTAGCCATGATTTTCTTCCCTTTGACAAATACACAAGAGAAACAGTGTAAAGGAGAGAAGATTTATTTGGGTTCATGGTTTCTGAAGCCTAAATCTGGGCTCACTGGTTGCATTGGCTAATCTATGTAGCGAGGCAGAAACATCGTGGAAGAGGGGTCTGGGGAGTCTCATGGCAGCCACAAGGCAAAAAGGAATAACAGGAAGGGGCTGGAGCCAGATGGACCCTCATAGGCATACCCTAACAACCCAATCCATGGTTTCATAAAACTGAATCCACTGCACCACTCCTGTGCCATTCAAAAGCATTCTTACCCAGTAACATAATCCTATTGATTTTTTAATCAACTAGTGTTTTTTATTGCTGCTGATGTTTGTTAATTTTTATGTAGCAATGGATGCACGTTACACTGTATGACTTAGACTTAAGAAAAAATGAAATGAATAGTTGGATAAAATGATGTCAATAGAGTACTCTGAAATGTCACTTCTGGGATAAAGAAAATTGGGTTACATGTTCTTTGTGGTTTTGAAGTATAAAGTTATTAAGTGCCTTTAGCTTTCAGTATAACAGAATCATGTGGTGTTTTTATTTCAGGTCTTTAAATACTTGTAGCTGAACATCAGAATTGCTTTTACACTCTCCTAAGGCAGATTAGATATTGCTTTGCACTGTACTCTAGTCTCAGTCTTTAGACTTTCTGTTTTCAGTCACTAATAAATGCTATTTCACATTTCCAGCTCTGATGTGGTGATATATGCTAATTCCTGTGCAGACCACTCACACAGTCTCACTAGCTTTCAGGTTTGCCAGGGTCTCTTTGGGGCTATAGAGAGGGCTCAGTCACTCAAAGTTTTATGGATTATATTTCCTGGAAAGCTTTGGATTCCAACTTTGGATCAAATGGATACAATTTTTAACACTGAAAAAATAGAAAATTAATTTGATAAAATTAGTTTAGGTGCAAGGAGCATTAACTTAGATGATTCTTTTTTTGCAGTAACAATTCAAAAAATTAGATGAGTATGTGTTTTTACTTAATTATGTCTGGAAAGAGAATGCTGTTCTGTTCATAAGAACACTTGAAGTGCATTGTTTGGCTCTTTATTCTTTTCTTATTCAGAAATTATAAATCATCTCTCTTCTTCCCATTTATAAACATAGAATCAAAGTTATTTGCTTATGAGGAAAGTTTTTGAATCATGATTGTCTAGCATATATGAACAAGAGCTTAAAGTGGATAAGATGCTTCTAATTTCCCAGAATCTATAAAAAGTATCTAGGACAAGAATTTATCTTGTTCTTTGTCTTACAATCATTATCATTCAGCACCACCACAAATTACCTAATAGAGTCCAGTCAGGAAAGCAGGTAGGCTAGCTGCAGACCTTCACCTCCTTCCTCTCCTTCAAATACAATGTTCCAGTCAGACAATAAACAGCTACCACACTCTCTAAGAACTAGGGAAGGCAACAGAATCCAAGGGAAAAAACACCCACACAGCAAAGACAAGATCACATATCAATACCCAGAATTATAATCTTCTCAAACCCAGATGGCTAGGTGCCAATGTACAAACACAATCAACAACAGCCGGGAAAATATGGCTACATTGGAACCCAGGAACCCTACCACAGTAGGCCCCACATATTCCAACACAGCTGAAATATAAAACAAAACTCTTAATATAGCCTTTATGAATATGATAGAGTTTCTTAAAGAGGAAATTAATAAATCCCTTAAAGAAATCTATGTAAACACAAGCAAACAGTAGAAGGAAATGAATAAAACAATTCAAAATATGAAAGTGGAAATAGAATCAATAAAGAAAACCCAATCTGAAGAAAGTTTGGAAATGAAAAATTTAGGAACTTGAACAGGAACCTCTAAGGCAAGCTTCGCCAACAAAATAGAAGAGACGGAAGAGAGAATCACAGACATTGGAGACTTAATAGAAGAAATGGATACCTCTGATAAAGAAAACCTTAAATCTAAAAACTTTCCCAGCACCAAACATCCAGGAATCTGGGACATTAAGGAAAGGCCACATCTGTGAATAATAGGAATAGAGAAAGGAGAAGAAACCCAGGTCAAAGAAAGTACAGAAAGTATTTTCAACAAAATCATAGGAAAAAAAAATTCCTTCACTTAAAGAAGGAGGTGCCTATCAAGGTAAAAGAAGCATGCAGAAAACCAAGTAGACTGGACCAGAAAAGAAATTCCTCACAGCCCATAATAATAAAAATACTGAATGTACAGAACAAAGAATATTAAAAGCTAAATATGAATAAGACTAAGTAACATATGAAACCAGAGCTATTAGAGTAACACCTGACTTCCCAATGGAGACTCCAAAAGCCAGAAGAGCCTGGGCTGATGTTCTACAAATCCTAAGAGACCACAGATACCATCCCAGAATAATGTACCCAGCAAAACTTTCAATCACAATAGATGGAGAAAATAAGATATTCTGTAATAAAACCAAATTTAAGCAATATCTATTTACAAATCCAGCCCTCTAGAAGGTGCTAGAAGGAAAACGCCAACCTAAAGAACTTAGCTACAACTAAGAAATCATAGTAATAAATAATCCCAATTCAGCAAATCAAAAGAGAAGGAACACACACCACCACCACCACCACCACCACCACCACCACCACCACCACCACCACCACCACCACCACCAAAATAACAGGAATCAACAAACACTGCTCATTGACATCTCTCAACATCAATAGTCTTAATTCCCTAAATAAAATGACACATACTAACAGAATGGAAGCAAAAACAGGATACATCCTTCTTCTGTATCCAAGAAACACACCTTAACATCAAGTATAGACATCATCTCATAGAAGAAGAATGGAAGATATTCCAAGCAAATGGACTTAAGAAGCAAACTGGCATAGCCATTTTAGTATCTGACAAAGTAGATTTCAAACCAAAATTAATCAAAAGGGATAGGGAAGGACATTACATACTCATTAAAGGAAAAATACATCAAGATGACATTTCAATCTTAACATCTAGACCCCAAAGTACAACCACTTTTGTAAAAGAAACCCTGCTATAGTTTAAATCACATATTGACCCTCACACACTGATAGTGGGAGACTTCAGTCCTGCTCTCATCAATAGACAGGTTATCTAGAGAAAAACTAAACAGAGAAACACTGGAACTCGCTGACATTTTAAATCAAATGTTCCTAACAGATATTTAAAGAACATTCCACACAAACACAAAAGAATATACCTTTTCTCAGCACCTCATGAACCTTTCTTCAAAACTGACTTCATACTTGGACACAAAGCAAGTCTCAACAGATTCAATGAAATTGAAATAACTCCTTGTTGGATATCAACAACAGCAGAAACAACAGAAAGCTTATGAAATCATGGAAACTGAACAACTCTCTACTGAATGAATAATGGGCCAAATCAGAAATTAAGAAAGAAATTAAAGACTTTCTATAATTGAATGAAAATGAATACACAACAAACCCAAACTTGCGGGACACAATAAAGGTGGTTCTTAGAGGCAAGTTCACAGCATTAAATACCTACATTAAAAAAATGGAGAGCTATCACACAAGTAGCTTAACAGCATACCTGACAGCTCTAGACCAAAATGATCAAACTCAGTGCTGAAATCAATAAAATACAAAGAATCAATGAGACAAAGAGTTTGTTTTTTGAGAGAATCAACAAGATAGACAAATCCTTATCCAAATGAACTAAAGGCAGAGAGAGAAAACCCAAGTTAACAAAATTAGAAACAAAAAGGAGAATATAATAATAAGCATAGAGGAAATCCAGAGAATAATAAGGACATGCTTTAAAAATCCAACAAATTGTTGAATCCTTAAAAATGGATAATTTTCTTGGTACATACCACTTGCTAAAGTTAAATCAAGATTAGATAAGCAATGTAAACAGACCTATATCCCCTAGTGAAATAGAAGCAGTAATTAATATCTATTTTAAAAAAAGCTCTAGACCATCTAGATGATTTTATTGCAGAATTCTGCTAGACTTTCAAATAAGAACCAATACCAATACTCCTCAAATTATTCCACAAAATAAATACAGTAGGAACATTTCCCAATTTGGTTTATGAGGCTAGTTACCCTGCTACCCAATACAACAAAGAGATTTACTGATCAACTTCCCTTATGAACACAGATGCAAAAATTCTCAATCAAATATTTGCCAGCCAAATCTAAGAACATATCAAAAGGATCATCCACCATAATCAAGGAGGCTTCATCCCAAAGATGCATGGATGGTTCAACATATACAAATTGATATATATAACCCAACATATAAACAAAATCAAAAGACAAAAACTAAATGATCATCTTATTAGATGTAGAAAAGGCTTTTGACAAATCCAAAACACCTTCGTGATAAAAGTTCAGGAGAGGTTACAGATACAAGGGGCATATCTCAACATAATAAAGGCAGTTAACAGCCAGCTCATATTCAGCATCAACTAAAATTGATAGGAACTCAAACAATTCTATCAAAATCAGGAACAAGTCAAGGTTGTACACTCTCTCCACATCTGGTCAGTATAGTACTTGAAGTCTTAGCTGAAGCAATAAGACAATTGGAGGAGATCAAAGGGGATACAATTAGGAAGGAAAGAAGTCAAAGTATCCTTATTTGCAGATGATACTAGAGTACCATAATGACCCCAAAATTTCAACCTGGGAACTCCTTTAACTGGTAAATACTTTCAGCAAAGTAGCTGGATGCAAAATTAACTCACAAAAATCAGTAGCCCTCCTATGTACAATGATAAAAAACTGAGAAAGATATCAGGGAAACAGCTTCAATAATATTCAAAATAATCTTCACAATGGCCTCAAAAATATAAAATATCTTGAGGTAACTCTAATCAAACAAGTGCAAGACTTGTTTGATAAAAATTTCAAGACATTGAAGAAGGAAATTAAAGAGAATATCAGGGGATAAAAATATCTCCCATGCTCATGGATCAGTAGGATTAATATTGTAAAAATGGCCACTCTACCAGAAACAATTTACAGATCCAATGCAATCCCCATCAAAATTTCAACACAATTCTTCACAGGACTCAAATGGACAATTTTCAGCTTCATATGGAAACACACACACACACACACACACACACACACACACACACACACACACCAGGATAGCAAAAACAAGGGGACAGGGAAAGGGGTGGGGGGAGGGAAATACAGGTAGAGAGTTAAAATTAAGGGCATTTGAAGGGTAGTATGGAAACCTAATCCAGTAAAAGCTTTGTAAAATATATACATACATGAAGGAGAAGCTTCCTCTTGCAGCAGATGGGAGCAAATATACAAACCCACAGTCAGATATTATGCAGAGAATGAGAGACCTTGGAAAACTTAGCCCTAACTGGGAAGTCTCTATGAAATCTCCCTCTCTGGGCTCAGGGTGTCCTGTGGAAGAGGAGGCAGAAACTGTGTCCTTTGCATATGTATCATGACCTGAGTTTAGAGGTTTTATGGATTCCCGAGTGTGCAAAAGAGTGGTCTCTGTGTTAGCATCTGTTTCGTTTGCCTTTTCTTGGGCCTCATTCTATTTGTTTGTTTTATACTATTCCAATGTACTAATTTTGGTTTTATCTTATTACATTTCATTTTATTTTATTTAAAAGAAGATAAAACTTCATGAGCAGAATAGGATATCCTGTTGCCTGGCATGTGTTGTACAGAACGTTACACTTGATCAATATGGACACTGCATTTCAGCTTATGGGGAAATGAATATGTTGTGTGGCTCTATATTTCCTTATCATGGTGGCAGAATTAGTGAATACATTATTATGAGTTTATCTTGATTCAGATGAAGAGGAATTTTAAAAATCCATGCTGAATCCTCTTCCATTCTTCTAAAGAAAATACCAAAATATATTCAGATAAAAAATAAACTATCAAATATTTCACATATACCTGAAAGACTCAATCAGCAGCAAATATTGGTGCTCTGCCTTTCTCATAAACATAAAAACTGTGATTCTGTGGGTTAAAATGGAAATCCCTCCAAAATTGTACAAATGGGAGGCAAGTTCAGAATTTACCACACAATAATTTTAAGGTGTTTTCCCCTTTTGTTGTAGACTATCACCCTCAAAATTCTTAAGTTGAAACTCAGCCTTTTAGAATGCTTTAGAAATATGCACGTTGGAAATGTAGACATCATAGGTGCACTTAGGGAAGATGGTCCTTCTGGACTGAGCTGGGCCTCTCGTCCAATATGGCCAGCCCTCAGTGCAGTGGGTCATCTTGTAAATGAGTGACTGAATGAATGAATGCATAGTATGTGAATGTGACTGTTAATCTTGAATGTCAACTTGATAGGGCTTAGAATCACCATAGAAACAAATCCTTGAACATGGCTGTGAGGAAATATCTAGGGTGGGTTAACTGGGGTAGAAAGACCCACCTTAAATGTGAACAGTACCATTTGAAGGGCTGGGTTTCAGGCTGAATTTGAAGAATGAAAGCTAAACACCATTATTCATCTCTCTTTGCCTCCTATAAATGGGGACAAGATGACAGCTGCCTCCTGCCCCCACTGTCATGCCTTCCGGGCCATGAAGGAATACATTCTCTGGAACTGTGAGCAAAAGCCAACCCTTCCCCTTTTACATTGATTTTTCTCAAGTATTTTGTTGTGGCAGTGAGGTATGAATCTAATAAAATGCATGGCTCCAAACCACCGTCAGTAAAAAGAAACAATTCAGCAAGAATTAGGACAGCGCCACATTCGTTTTTGTACTCCCTACACTTAATGTCATTCACATTCAAAATATGTTCATTGAATGAAGAGTTACACACTGAATAAACTCAGCATGTACACATCACAAGGAAAGATGCATGGAAAGGGTAAAGCACTATCTTGTCACCATTATGAGTTTGTAAACATTGTTCCTAAATTAGGAGCCTAACTTGTGAGAAATGGCATATGCCATAAATAGAACTCAGCAGTTAAGAGCTCTTGTTGCTCTTGTAAAAGATCCATGGTCAGTTCCTAGAACCTACCTGGTAGCTAAGAACCATCCTTAATTCCAGTTCCAGAGGGTCCAACACCCTTTTCTGGCCTCCATAGGCACTGTATGGAAATAGTGTAGGCACACATACAGGCAAAGCAGCCATACACTTAAAAGTAGAGTTTCTGCACATGAACTATGAACCAAAGGCTGAGGGGCCCCCAACTGGATCAGGCCCTCTGAATAGGTGAGACAGTTAATTGGCTTGATCTGTTTGGGAGACATCTAGGCAGTGGTACCAGGTCCTGTGCTCATTGCATGAGTTGGCTGTTTGAAACCTGGGGCTTATGCAGGGACGCTTGGATCAGCCTGGGAGGAGGGGACTGGACCCGCCTGGACTGAGTCTACCAGGTTGATCTCAGTCCTCGGGGGAGGCTTTGCCCTGGAGGAGGTGGGAATGGGGGGTGGGCTGGGGGGAAGGGGAGGGGGCAGGAGGGGGGAAGGAGGGGGGAGAACAAGGGAATCCATGGCTGATATGTAGAACTGAATGGTATTGTAAAACAAAATAAAAGGGGGGAAAAAGAAAAAAAAGTAGAGTTTCTGTATAGTATCTTACTGTGTAGCCGGGGGTGGAGTGGTTTCACCTCTGAACCTTTCTGTCTCAGGTTTGCCAGTGTTAGGATTACAACCATGCTTTGGAAGCTATCGTAATTTTGAGATGGTATAGGGATCTTTTTTGTCTAATCTTTGAATTTTTATACTATTAAAACTCAGAAGTATTTATTTAGGCTTAAATGCATGATCAAGGTTTATATTGATCAATTATTGTCTATGACAACAATTGCAAAACCAGGAATCTTTATGCTGACTGCATCTAGAGCTCTAGTTTTTCTTTGCTTAGTCTTCTGAAATCTGTCATGTCTGAAATTTATTCTGAGATACACTCATATAGTAGATGTGCCTTGGGAGTTTGCGACTAACTGTAAGCCGCAGTTGTGTATGGAGCAAAGTCGGATGAAGGAGATTGGTTTATATTTGGGTCTTCACATAATGGTCTGAAAATCCTAGGAAAGATGTGACCATAGCTTGGCTGAGTAGCCCGCACCAGCTCTCTCCTCTTTTGCAGTGTGCTCCTTGCTAATCAAAAGACTAAGGTAAAAGGGTTAAGTAATGCCACAGCAATTTCCTTTCCAGACTTGACAGCCATTAGACACAGACAAGACAATAAGAAAGAGAGGAAAGAGAAAAAACTATGATCTTCTGCAGTGTAAGTCACTTCTTAGAGTAAGAAATTAAAGAATACTAAAGGGCTGGGGGGTGGCTCTGTGGGTACAGTGATCGCTCCACACAAGCTTGAGGACCTGAGTTTGGTTCCCAGAACTCATGTAAATCTGGGAGTGATGGGGCCCACCTGTGACGCCAGTGTTCCTGCTGTGAGATGGGAGGCAGAGCTGGAAACGACAGGAGACGATGACAAACAGCAAAATATTTGTGTTGAACAAGGTGGACAGGAAAGACTGACATCTGAGGTTGTCCTCTGACTTCTGCTCTCTCTCTCTCTCTCTCTCTCTCTCTCTCTCTCTCTCTCTCTCTCTCTCTCTCTCTCTCTCTCTCACACACACACACACACACACACACACCTTTTAAAAACAGAAAGAGGTTAAAGAGTACATAGTGATTTTCTTGCTTTTAATTCCACAATGACCAATCAGTGCTACCTTTTTGATAAATTCTGGATCATTACAGGAAACCAGAGCCATCCAAACCAATTTGTGATTCTGTTGTTTAAAATTATATCTTGGCACAAGAAATAAATAGGGAGCATAAGTTGGGACTTTTGGGTTGTTTAGGCTTATCTTATTTGTGGCAGATGATAAATGGCTTATGCTTTAAGTGAACAATAAGAAGCAATTAATGATTCAGCAACATAAATTACATGAAACTTTGATAAGCCTCAGAAGGCTACAGTATTCTGTCATGCCACAGTCAATGTCACCATGCCATGGCAGATCCGAAGGCCAGACCACAAGCACCTGTTGTCCTTGCTGTCCTTGGCTTTGGTCTCAGGATGCAGAGCAGCAAGCCCTTGAAGACTCCACATAAACCTCTGAGAGAGGAAAGTATATAGGGAGCTACAGACCTGTACCACCTGCTGCCTTTAACAAATAAGGGTATTGACTTTTAAAAGAGAATTATGGGCATCAATGTTTTCCTTCTTTCTCATTAAAAAAGTGTGTGTGCGCGCGCATGTATTTATGATATGTATGTGGAGGTCAGAGGACAACCTCAAGTATTGCTCCTCAGGCCCCTCCCACCTTTTGTTTAAGGCAGGGTCTCTCACTGAGCTGGAACTTCTCTGTATATAGTCCAGGAAAGCCTCTCTGTGAGTTTCCAGGCATCTGCCAGTCTCTGTCTCCCATCTTCCAACTGTGGGACTGCATGAGTGTGCTTGGCACATCTGACGTTTTATGTGGGTTCTGAGGCTCTGAACTAAGGTCCTCTGGCTTTCAAAGTGATCTTTACTGTTGATCTGTCTTCTTCTCAGCCCAGTTTCCTTCTTCCTTTTTAATTCTTCTGTTCCCTGGAGTCATTGCTTCAAATACCGGGACATAAGCAGAGTTTTAAGCTTTGTTTCTGATCTGCTGCTCCTGCCACATCTTGCTGAATTCACCGGAGGGAAGTGAGCATTGAGCTCATGGACATTCAAGGACTGGAGTTTCACTCTGACAAAAAATATCCACATCATGGGATGTGGGGCTGACTTGAGAGTAACTTGATACATTATAATAATTCTAGAGCCTTATTTTAGGATCATGTCTAAATAGAAATGAGTTTCGTATGTGTGTTTTTCTTTTGGAAGAAAAAAATCATTTAAAAAATAACTGTTCCTTCTAAAGAGGAAAGAGTTATGGCTGTAATTTCAGACTTTTTGAGAATAATTAGGCTTTGATAAACTGTTACTAAACTCTTAATATCCTGTCTTTCTTTCTGCTAGGCAAGTGCTCTGACATAGAGCTTCCTCCCTAGCCCCTTAACTCCTTTTTATTTTGAACAGGTTCTTGCTAAGTTTTACAAGGTAACTGTGACCTCACTCTGTAGTCCAGACAGGCCTTGAATTTATGCTATCCTTCCTCAGCCTCCTAAGTAGCTGAGATTACTAAATTTCATCATCATATGCAGCTTGTATGCTTTGATTACATGAAAATACATGCACGAAGAGTTATGTAATTAATCATCAGTATTGATATAATATACAGTGGAGATACACAGATCCAGACTGACTGGGGCACAATTATGAAAAGGATAATTATACAAAAAATAGGAAGGAAGGGAACTTGGCATTCTATGGGGATCAGAGAAGAACTCAACATTCTGTGAGTGAATGACCCTTCCTTTCTGGTAAGGGTTACTCAGCAACCAGAGATGGTTTCTTATCAAAGAATTGGTCATTTATTCTTATTTAAGTCTATACAATTCTGTTTCATCATTTCTCTTGGATCCATGCATAGTTGTATGAAGTGTGTGCAAAGATTAATACGTGTATGTACATATGCACATACATGCATACACATGTACATACCCCACATAAATATACAAAAATATAGCAACACACACAGTATACATATGCACAAAACACCAAGCACATCCATTTCATATACTGTACATCCATGCAAAGAAAAGTGAACATAACACACATAGGTGCATACATACACAAATATATTTAGTACACAGTATACAGAAACACACGTGTTTATATGGGTACACCACATATATAAACACATATACATCCACACACTGCAGACACACATGAGAGCAGTTCACAATAACACATACACATACACATGCTACGCAGCATCTAGAGTGTAGAAACTCTCATCTGGGCTCTGACAGTGAACCTTATCAGGGCTAAACTTCTACTACCTCCCACTGAGAGCACATTATCTGAATGGTGACTTTATAGATGCTGGCAACATAGTCTACTCAAATTGTGCAAAGTAGATATTTAACCATATTTATGGTGAAGTAGGTTTTAGCAGATCCATGACTTGAATCTACAAGGAAAAGATACCAAATAAAAATTCAGAATCAACACGTTTCTCAACCAACTATGCAAAGCCTGGAAGCACTATGGGAAAATTATGATAGGCTTGTGCTTGGGGTAGCTCATCTGTCTCCAAGGCCTTTGTTGCTTATTTCTATTAAATTAACTATTCCATATTAATAGCTACACCTGCTTAAAATAACTTGTAAAATACAATCATATTGCACACATCAAGAGGAAGAAACTTCCTTCCCATTGTGGGAAGTTATAAATAAATATGGAAAGTAGTATTACCTAAAAAAGAGATGATACTAAGTCAGTAATAACAGACATGGGCGTTAAAAGAGGGCTGCATAAACTAGCCTTGTGATGGCATCAGGTGAGACACTGTGTATTTGAGCATGTGCAAAGTAGCTCAATGAGGAAACCGACAGTGTTTGAAGGAGTTGGATTCCACTTGAGTGGTCCTCAAGATTCATTTTAGATCTTTCATTCTCAAAGATTTTATTTATTTATTTGTTCACTTTGTTATTATTTATTTATTTATTTATTTATTTATTTATTTATTTATTTATTTATGTGTGTGCGCGTGCACTCTCACACACTTGTGTATTTAGGTGCTGGAAGCAGCCAGAAGAGGGTAGGCATTGGATCTCCTGGAGTGGAGTTACAGGTGGTTGTGAGCTCCCATCTGGGGGTTGGGAACTGAACTCACGTCCTCTGCAAGAAAAGCCCAAGCTCTTCACCACTGGGCCATCTCTCAAGACACAGATCTTTCATCATTTAGAAAATGTAACTACAGAACAGAAAATGTCAAAAGCTCAGAGAGGGAAAGTTAATTTACTTGCTCGTCATTCTGTACTCATTGCACTTCTATTTGTCATAGCTAGAGAGGAAACCCACAACACCCATCACACTGAAAGGAATAAACAAATAAATACTATATCTGCATGAAATACTAACGTCTTTACAAAAAACAAACAAAAAAAAATGGTTGGCTCATGAAACAATAGGGATTCATCTCAAATACATTAGCTAAAATGAGAGAAACTAGACATCAAATATGACATTCCTGCAAAGTTCAAGGTCAGGAACAATTAATCTATGAAACAGGAGCTGAAACACAAGTTGGCAAACTTCCTAAGTTTGATAGTATATAACTTCACTGAGATATTGAGCATATATATATATATATATATATATACATATATATATATATAGTTGTCAATACTCCTACAACTGTGCATTTACTAAATGGGCATTTTACTATATGTATTTGTACTACTCCAAATACTTCAGCTTACTCAACATTACACTGCCAAGTGTTTTTTGTATTCTTGGATATAAATTTATTTCCTAACTATAATACATGTTGATAATTCCAACCTGCACATGGGAGCTGGGAAAGCCTAAGACAGGTGCATTCTTGATTCTTATGTTTAACATCACAGAGTCAAAATCAGCCCTACATGATTTACTATGATCTATCACATAAGGGCAGTGGTCTGAGAAATTATCCATGGGAAGATTCAAATTTGTGTGAGTACACAGAAGCCCTGATTCAGCATGTGAGACCAGATAAGAGAAAGATAGTCAATAATCCAATAAGTTTACTTCTCCTTCAGTAGATAGAGGCTGCTTTCAACGCCTTCAGATCTTTCCTCCTTAACTAAGGAAGTGCGAGAAGTGTACTCTCAGATAAATAAAGCCAGACTGTGGAAATTGATTAATATTGGTTAGTACTTATCCAATGATTCTACAACCAAGTGAGGTTCTACAACCAAGCGATATGCATATATTGATGATTTCATTTTCCAGCACTTTATGAGGCAGATGATATCATGACCCTGTATTGCTGTTCAGTTCAGCACTAGACATTACCCTCAATATACACATCCATACATAAGAGTACCCACTAATAAAGATATATATATATATATATATATTATGTATAAATAATATATTATGTATATATAATCTCTTTCTCTGAGAGAGAGTGACTGAGACTATATATATGTATGCATGCAGTGTCTGCAGAAGCCAGAAGAAGGTGTCAGATCCCCTGGAACTCCAGGTGGTTGTGAGCCACCATGCAGGTACTGAGAATTGAACCAGAGTCCTCTGGAAAAGCAGCCAGTGCTCTTAAATGCTGAGCCATCTCTCTAGCCCACTATGGGTGGTGGTGGTGGTAATTTAAAGGGACATTGGTCATCATCATGCTGACACTCATTTACAGATAATGAATCTGAGGCCCATAAAGGTTAAATGACTTCCTAAGTCATTCATCTAATTAGATGCAGAGTTGGAACAAGAAGCCATATTTTAAAAATCCTAGCCCAGGGCTTTTCTACCACATCAAAAAAATTGATTTTTTTCCCCATGTAATGTCCAATTTGAAATCTATGCTCTAGGGAATTATTGGTTAGATAGTCATAGTGTTATGAAATTCAAGTCTTGGAACTGCCCTGGAGAGATCCTACAGCCCTTGCTCCCAAATTCGCACAGCATCAGCCTCACACCATGCCATCCAGATGAGAATCTTTCCCAGTTCTTAAAACCTTCCAGATGCATCTCAACTGGATTTCTTAATTTATTTTCCAGAGCAAAAGAGCAGGACTTGGAAAATAGCCTAATATGCATAACCCATTAATAGCATCCCAGGAGACAGATGAATCCAAGCCCTGAATGTCCAAAGCACTTTAATTCAGGATGTATTGCACTGAAGCCCTAGGGATTATTTTCATCGCCATCAACTGTGAATATGAATCGTCTTTCATGCCTGCCTGCTTTGGCTGAGAAGGGAATCTTATACAGGATTTAATATGGGACCAAGTATCAGAACTTAGGTGATTAATAGAAAAGAAAACTGGACTGAAGGCGAACAAATACTTCTTCCTTGTACTCCAAACATTTAATAGGTATTTCATGTTTCTCCTTTTTGTTCCTTTCTCTGTTATCACCCCTAAAAACATGTTCAGTCCACAACTTATTCTCCTTCGAATGCTCTCCCCTCTGATTCTCAGGAGGTGACCATGTCCGAGTCTGCAGCTGCTTCCTTTGCCAATAGTATATTTACAGAGATGGATATATGTGGCTGAAGTAGAGATGCCCGAGACACAAGTCAGTGATGAAGTAATTGTATCTTATCCAGAAAGCATCCTTGGCACCTTCTCTACCTTGAAGGATGCCATGTAGCTCTGCATATGGTGTAGCTGAATTAGCATGTGCTAAGAGAAACACTTGTGTTCCAAAAGGCTCCCTGTGAGTCCTAGAGGGTCCTGTCATTGGAAAACAGGAAGACAGAAAGAGACTTACCCAAATTGAAAGTTAGAGGTTTAACAGTGCAAACTTTCCCCTGGCAGTTGGAAGAAATAAGTACACCTGCTCTTTATCACTCTTGTCCAATACTGTGTTAGAAATCCAGGCTAATGCAATAATGCAAGTAGACACAAAAACCAGATTCATTTGAAAGAAAGAAATAAAAGTGTCATCATGTGTGAATGAATTTGTTCTATATGGGGAAAAAAATCAAAAGTCTCTACAAACAATTTAAGTTTAACAAATCTATTTAACAGCCTGGAGAGCAGCAGGGTAGAAAATCAAATGTGTATGTATAGACCTGTAACAAAGCAAAAATGAAATCTCACAGCTGTTGTGACTCCCTTAGCATCAAGGATCATTAAGTACCAGAAAATAAACCTTTAGATTCATGTGACTAGTCAGGATGAATTTGCTCGAACATTAAAACAAACTGTATAGTGTGATTACTTAGCTGACACAGAACAGTCTGCTAGTGGTTTAAACAAACACAGGTCAACGATAGAGAACAGAGCACAATTTAATGTATGCTCGAAAATAGCATAGGAAAAGCAAGATGGCTCGGGGGTAAAGGGGCTTCCTGCATAAGCCTGGATACCTGAGTTCAAACTCACAGCTTACAGGTTGAAGGAGTGAACTAACTCCGCAAAGTTGTCCTCTGGCCTCTTCACATCATCACACATTCACAGACACACACAGACACAGACACACACACACACACACACACACACACACACACACACACACACACACACTTTTAAAAATTTTGAATGGAAAACCCTTGTCCATTATTTGTTTCTCCATTATTCTTTGTTCTCTTCTTTGTTTTTAAAGCTCAAATTAAGATTCACGAATATGTATTTATTTACTTAATATTCATCTTTACTATCAGACTATTAACTCATGTAAGAAGGGATAGTCTATTGTTTTTAGTAACTGGATATAGCCTAGGACAGTGCTTTATATCTGGCAGGCATTCAGCAAACATTTGTAAAACAGCTAAGTTAGTGGATGAGTTAATAAATGTACTCAATAAAGGAATATTTGAAATATTGGTTCTTAGTATTCATCTGATAGAACCTGCTGAGATAAATTCCAGGTGAGTTAGAATGTATTAAAATACAGACAAAATATTTTTAAATGAAATTATACAGAATATTAAAATATGGGAAAGACTATTATAAACACAAAACTGATAGTAGCAATGATCAAGGAAAATACACATGACCCTTCAAAGCACTGAGCTCGGCATGCAAAATGATCTCATCAATGGAATTTGAAGCTGCAACAGCAAATTGGAAGGAATATTTGCAACAAATACTGAGGAAAAACTATTGTCTTTAATATACTAAAATTTCTTTCAAATCAGTAAGTAAAGAACTAATAGCTTTAAAATGAGTGCAGCAAAGCACACGGATATATTATTCATAGTGTAAATACCAGTACCTCAAAATCATAATATAATACCAATTGATTAGGATGTTAAAATCCTACAGAAGATGTGGCACAGGGTATGAGAAAAAAGGGAAAGTGGAGCAGACCGCAGGGAGTGGAATGCGTGAAACAGACAGAGAGGGTGGGTCCAGCACACCCACATGCCACTAGGGGAGGGGGACTGAGGAATTTACAAAAAGTGGTCTGGGTAGACCCTTTGAGATGTTGAACTGAAGGGCTTGGACCAGCTTAGAACACAGAACCACAAACACTGCACATCGCCAATCCAGGTGTGATGCCTCCTCTACCCGGCCTCTCCTGAGTAGTTGATGATAGTTTATTTTTTGGCTATTAAGGTGCTAGACCAATCCATATGGTTCCGGGGCACAATAACTGAGACTACATATTGACAAATGGGTAAAGAACACCTAGTCTGAGGTTTTGCAAATAAATCTCTAAATTATGGAATCATTTCTTTAAAAACTAGAACTTCTAAAGAAAAACACCAATAAAGCAATGGCATCCCTTTCATGAAGCTTAGCTTTGGAGAGTGCCCCAGGGAGAATCCTCAGAGTACTCCTCTGAGCTCACTGGAAAACCATGGACTAAAAAATTGTGTGTGTATGCATGCATGTGTGCGTGCGTGCATGTGCGCGTGAGTGAGTGTGTGTGTGTGTAATTTTGGTATGTGCTGGGGTTCATAGGTTCATGTCAAAGGGTAACCTATAGGTCCTCACTACCCCTGTGTTTGAGACAGGGCTACTTTTTTCACCTCTGAGTACAGTAGGCTAACCAGCCTATGGTATTCTAGAATTTTCCTCTCTCTGCCTCCCATCTCAGCATAGGAGCACTGGGATGCACCCTACCATTGTTCACTTTGGATAGGTTCTGGGGACCCAGAACCAGGTCTTTACGGTCACATGGCAAGTGCTTTATCCATTGAGCTTTATTTCCAGTCCCAGCAAAGGATAACTCAAGATTTCTGTGTACGTTTCCCCTTCCATGGAGAAATGTTAGCTCCCCACTGTACATATGAAACATATAAACATATGTAATACACACACACACACATACACACACACACACACACACAAATCTTAGAGAAGCAACAGTATTCTTAGAATGAATTTTTTAGTTACTAAAAATACTGAAAATTTGCATGATAATATATTGATTAGAACTCTATGATTTAAACCATCTTTAACTTTAAGTCACACAATAAAGAATTTACTTTCAGTATAAGAATTCTTTCCATCGTAAGCTGATGGAAATTCCCTCAGATATCAATAAATGAAAGAAAGTCTTGATGGTTTACCCTCTCTAATCTTAAAAAAAAAAAGTCCAGCTTTTTAAAGATTGACCAAGAATTCCCAGAACAGAATTAAAAATATGCAAAAATGGTCTTAATAAAATAAATCCCTGCTAATGAAGGTTCATTTTACATGCTCCTAGAATCCTAAATCAAGTTAAATTCTTTGGAAAATACCTTTAAGACTTAAATGGTTGTATTCCCACACAAAGTGGAGGAGTTGGATATTTAATCAATGTGGCTATACAAATTGAGTAATTTAGGTACAAAGTGGATGAGAATAGAAGTCTGGTGGAGGAGGTTTAATTATCTGATTTAGCCGAGTAGGTTGATTAAATCTACTAAATCATAGTCTGTTCTCTCTTTGCATTCAAATACAAAGAAACCAGACAAGGTTTTTTCCCACTCTGAGAACTTTATCAGCTCCCTATGAGAAACAGAGGTAGCAGGGCGAACTGGTGAGTACCACTTTGCCGTCACCCATCAAACAGATTGCTTTAATAATTCAGAAAACTAATTGCCCTTCTGGCTCCAATACAATTTTAGTAACAGATAGTCCACATCTTTATATACAGCCATGCTTTATCCAGGAGCTCTGAAATCTTTCTGTTGACTCTCTAACTGGGTATTACTCTGTCTAAAGGAGAACCGCAATTCTAATTCTTGATTTCTCATAATAGGACTAACATCCTTACAATCATTCAAGCTATAAACCAAGTGTCGTCCTTCCTCAACAACCCAGTACTTTTAGCAGTCAGTGACTCGCTATGCTCTATCAATAGGCACTGAGCGCTTCTTTCCCTACTGACTACTGTCAACTCATCAGTTTATACTATTAGTTCTTCCATGGGCAGGGGATCAGGGGATGGTTAGGAGTAATGGTCAACTTGACAGAACTTAGAATTACATGACAGAGGAGCCTCTGGGTATGCCTGTGGCCGATTATCTTGGTTATGTTCACTGATTTTGGAAGACCCATCTTAATTGTGGATGGGATCGATTCATGGGCTGTGTCCTGGACTCACTGAAAAGGAGAGATGGGACCGATTGACAGCATTCATTGTTCTTTTCTGGATGTAGACATGTGACCAGGAGCCTGAGGCTCCTGCCTCTGTGCCATCTACTATGATGGACTGTAACCTGGAGCGATGAGTTAAATGAAGCTTCCTCATGAGCTTTCTGCCTTCTACTTCATGAGGCTTTCAACTTATACATCATTCTGGGGCTTCATCAGTCTATTCCTTCCTTCTTTCTTCCCCTCCATTTCTCCATCCCTTTCCCCTCCTTTCTCCTCCACCTTATGCTTCTCCCCCAAACTCCCTTCTGTAGTTCAGGCTTCAACTTCAGTATAGCTGAGGCTGACCTTGGATTCATGATGCTCTCGTTGGATTAAAAAAGTGCAAACACAGCTTATTCCAATAACTCATACATCAACAATCACCATGTTATAAGACAATGGTTCTACATTACTTAATCAAAGTCAGATTTCCTTTAGAATTTTTCCCATTTCCTGTTTGGGCTCTGTCTTAGTTAGGTTTTCTATTGCTAAGAAGAGACATCATGACCATGGCAACTCTTATAAAGGAAAACATTTATTTGGGGCCAGCTTACAGTTTCAGAGGTTTTGTTCATTATCATCATGGTAGAACATGGTGGCATGTAGGCAGACATGGTGCTGGAGAAGGAGCTGAGAGTTCTATGTCTTGACCCTCACACAGGCCAGTCCACTGGCCAGACTGGAGCTTATAAGACCTCAAAGCCCACCTCCACAGTGACACACTTCCTCCAACAGAGCCACACCTACTCTAATAAGGCCACACCTCATAATAGTTCTACTCCCTATGACCAAGCATTTAAATATATGAGTCTATGGAGACCATACCTATTGAAACCACCACAGTCCCTATGCTTCTAGAACATTCCCCACTCAATCATCTTTCTCAGAAGTACTGAACTCTGCTCTCTGTGTGGTGGTTTGAATGTACTTGGCCCCCACAGGCTCACAGAGAGTGGCACTATTAGAAGGTGTGGTCTTGTTGGAGGAAGTGTCTCAATTCACTTCCTGTTGCCTGTGGATCCCAATGTAGAATTCTCATCTACCTCTCTAGCATCATGTCCACTTGCTTCCCACTATGATGATAGTGGACTAAACCTCTGAAACTATAAACCAGCCCCAATTAAATGTTTTCCTTTATAACAGTTGCCATGGTCGTGATGTCTCTTCACAGCAATAGAAATCCTAATTAAGACAGAAGTTGGTGCCAGGGAATGGAGTATTGCTGTGATAGGCCTGACCATGTTTTTTGGGGGGTGGGGGTAGTGGGGAATTTAGACTTTGGTACTTTGGGTTAGAAAAGCAGTGGGATGCTTAAAGTGGGGCCTAATGGGTCATACTGGTAGGAACATGGAAGACAGTGGTGCTGAGGGTGATTTGAACTGTGGGGGCCTGGCTCAAGAGGTTTCAGGTGAGATGAATTTTAGTGTGTTGCCAAATATTGACTGTTGTGTGGTTATCAATGATAACTCTTATACAGATCTAGAATGAGAAGAAGAAAGCTGAGCAAGGAAAATTATAAAATGTACATACAGTTCAAGGAGAAAAGGGGGCACTAGGAAGTGGGATGGAGCTAAATCTTGTGTTTGGAGAAATAAAAACCAGATGTTACATGGATAAAGGGAGTGGTGTCTTCAGGGCAATATACCACCCAGCTAAGCTTCCAACTTGTGAAAAGGAATTAAAGAAAAGCTTAGAGCTGAATGTGGTAGTACACACCTTTAATCTTAGCACTCCAAAAGCAGAGACAGGTAGATCTCTGAGTTTGAGGCCAGCCTCATCTATGGAGCAAGTTTAAGGAGAGCCACTCTTAGGCAAGGAAGGAAACCATTGAGAACAGAAAGCCGGTGAATATGTAATTGATCAAGGGGACCATGTTCTAGCCCCAGAAAGCAGCAGAACTTGGCAGCTTTGGCCACATGGTTCTGGTTTTAGAGTCAAGGATAGAAAAAAGGGGTTATGGAATCTATGCAACTAAGAAAAGCCACCAAGGGCAGGCAGATGGCAGAGGTGTCTCTGCATGGGTGCCGAGAGGCCATTGTGTGAATCTGTGAATGTGAAGTCTGGATTGCCTTGGAGACCCCAAGATGTTGGAGATACCAGAGCCATGATATACCTGCTGAGGAAAGATGATTAAGGGGGAGTGGAACCAGTCCAAGAGAAAGAAGTGTGTTGCAGTCAACAAAGATGAAAGAAGTTGGGGATCTTAAGAATACTTTGACATCATACATGGAAATGCAGAGTTTGGAATTTTTCCAGCTGGTTTTTGGTCTTGCTTTGGTCCAGTATTTCCTTATTATGTTCCCTTTCCTCCATTTTGGAATGGTGATGTAGCTAGAGTTTTCCTGCCTTGCCCACAGTCAGGACAAATCTTTGTCACCTGCCAGTCCCACAGCCACTCAGACCCAACCAAGTAAACACAGAGACTTATATTCCATACAAACTGTATGGCCATGGCAGGCTCCTTGCTAACTGTTTTTATAGCTTAAATTAATCCATTTCCATAAATCTATACCTTGCCACGTGGCTGATGGCTTACCGGCATCTTCACATGCTGCTGGTCATGGCGGTGGCTGGCAGTGTCTCTCTACCTCAGCCTTCTGCTTCCCAGAATTCTCCTCTCTCCCTGTCCCACCTAATTCCTGCCTGGCCACTGGCCAATCAGTGTTTTATTTATTGACCAATCAGAGCAATTTGACATACAGATCATCCCACAGCATGGTGATATACATTCTATGTCATTATATGTTGGAAGTATGTGATCTGTTTTTTTATTTTGATTTTATAGGGGATTACAGGTAAGAGATTGCCATGAGTTTCAAAAGAGACTTTGGACTTTTATAGACTGTGGACTTTTGAAGTTGGACTAAATGCATTTTGTATTATGATATAATTATAAGCCTTTGGGGGCCAGGAAGTGGAATGTAGTATTTTGAATGTAACTGATGCCCATAGGCTCATAGGGAGTGGCACTATTAAGAGGTGTAACCTTGTTGGAGTAGGTGTGGCCTTGTTGGAGAACTGTGTCTCAGTTCATAGCAATAGAAACCCTAAGACAGAAAGGGGTCTGCTTGCCTTTCTCCATGATGATACCACTTCTGAGCTCCTGTGGCACTTGTTATATGTTCATCTGTCTGGTCACTGAGTATTTCAGTTCCTGTCTATAAGTTTATGATTAAGCATGAAAATGATCTTATGTGCAATGCTTCTTAATGATGCATTTGTCTAAGAGGTTTTACTCCCCCCTTATATCCTTCTGGAAACAAGTGTATATTTGACTTGGTTTAGACTAAATTTCCTCTTATTTTAGAAAATAACCTCTAATTATTTAAATTAGAAAAAACTCTAATTTTCCATACTAGTTATCAATTCTTTGAGTCAGGGGTGATAACTTGAATATAGAGCCCCTGCTACAATGCATTTGTGCAGAGTGCTTGCAAAGTCAATTGTAATTCTGGGGATATTCACTTTTGATAATAAGCTTTCTAAGCTAGTCAGGATCTCCACCTATCATCTTTTGTAGTATAATCACCAGAAATATTTCTGCTAAATATTTGTATCTCCTGATGTGGATTGGCCAGACATCTTTTTGTCTTTTTTAGTTTGCTTGGCATCTCTGAGTATATTTACTCTTTGGCACTTATTTTTCCTAAGTGGGCTGGTTTGGGTACTTAATTACTTTATGCTCAGCCATTCATCAATGTTGCATCCCTATGAAAGCATCAGCTAAGAAAACCTCAACATAATACATGGTTTAAATAACAGCTAGGAAGCTATTAGCACTCATTGCAGATCCTAAAAAACTTTTAGGGCACTGCATTAGAGACTGGTTTATTTACATAATCAGAATTCTGTCTCCTTAGGGTTAATTTCTAATAGAAATGGCACAAAACACAAGGGATTCTAATCTTGGTCCCAAAGAAGAACATATCTGAGATACACATGAGTTGGTATAAATATCTGTTAGTCCACTCTCAATTCCTCATTAGCCCAGCCTCAGAAAGCCTTGTGTTTACAGAATGTGTCCTAAAACAAAGTCAAATCTATCTAGATCCAATAGTATCACCAGAGATCTTATCATTTCTACAAGTCTGTGGAGTTTGACTTACTTTATTGTTATTATTATTACGTGTGTGTGTGTGTGTGTGTGTGTGTGTGTGTGTGTGTGTGTGTGGTGAGTGGGAGTGCATACATATATGTAAGGCAGAGGGCAACTCTGTGAAGTCCGTTCTCTCTTTCTGCTGTGGGTTCCCAGATGAACCCTGGTATTCAAGTTCGAGTAACAAGTCCTTTACTTGCCATTTTTCCAGATGCTGAGTTTGCCTTATTTTAAAAATAATCACTGATAGATTGTAAGTGAGGGGGTCACTGGGCAAGGGATTTTTTTTTCTCTAGTTAGCTAGTACCAGAGCTGGATATAAAAAGCCTGAGTAGGAACTCTGCCTGAATTTTAGCCTTGGGCTTCATTTATGACAGCTTTTTTTTCAAGTTCATTTAACAATGTAATTGTTGTTAACAAGTCATCATCAAACACAATGGAAAACAGCTAGACACGATTCCCATGGAAGACGAAAACTGTGGCGCTGTGCGTGTACAATGCTTACTGGCACTTTTGCCAGGAAGACTCTGAGGGCTGTGCAGCCATGGAGGAGAGCAGAAACAATGCAAATTGTCCAGGCTTTTGAAAGAGAAGACTGGAAACAACTTAAAAGGGAGAACCATTTGTTCTATGCTTCTGCATTATAATCCCAAGCAGAAGTATTCCTACCGAAATGAATGGGGAATGTGGGCAATTAGAGAGTGTGGAATTTAGCCTTTGATTTATTTCGCCTTTGATCTCTAATCATCATGGCCCACAGCAGGTATGAATTTTATTAACTTCATTTGCCATTAGTTCAAGAAGTCATACATTTCCTCAAAATAAACTCGTTTTAAAAACTGAACGAATGTTTCAAGCTTTAAAAATGCAAATATGTCATAGTTTGGCTGTATTCAGCAAATTCCTAGAATCAATCAACCAAGAACAGAGCAATTCCTATTACTGAAGAGGAAAGTGAAAGCCTGCAAATTGATACCAGGATGAAAAAGCAAATGTCAAAGAAGGCTCACAGCATCCGTGCAAGCTTCCTGCTTTGTAGGACTGTGATATTTTAATGAGTTCAATGCATAAACATAGATAATACTTTATGTAAGAGAATCTTATTTTTCCTTGATATGACATAAGACATCAAAACTTCTCCAGACACAATCTCAATTCATTGAATATTCTGGATCTGATTAAGTCATGATGATAATAATTTACATGTTAAAGTGCTTTCCATTTTACAAGGTGCTTTTATGTACTTTATCATATTTTGTATATAGACGTGTACACAATCCCCTAAAACAGTAAAACATGCACATAATTAATCTCATTTTATAGATTAAATAAATAAGCATAGGAAAAACCTCATTCAGTAAAATGCTTTCCTTGCAAGCATGAAGATCTGAATTCTGTCTCCAGAACCCACGTATTGAAGCCTGATATGGCTGTGCAAGCATGTCATCCCAGTCCTGGAGAGGCAGAGATAGGTGGGTTCTGAGGATCACCGGCTAGTCAGCCTAGCCTGCTTGCTGAGATAGAAGCTAGGGAGAAACTGTCTCAAAAAAAGGTGGAGTTTGCTTGAGGAATGACATTGACATCTAAGGTAGTCCTCTGGTTTCCACACACAGGGGCACCTACAGAGAGAGAGAGAGAGAGAGAGAGAGAGAGAGAGAGAGAGAGAGAGAGAGAGACCCTGTCTTCAGTCCCCAGCAAGAAACAAAGATGAAGAGGCAGATGTTCCCAGTAGGGGGCAGTGATAGACACTTTCGGAACTTAGTGTTGCCTTTAATTTATACCTTCCCCAGCAACTGGCATGAGACTAGAAAAAACTGTTGCTTCTCTGACTTTATGACCTAGCCAGGCCTCACAGCTCTCTCTTGAGACAGGAGTTCTCGCCACCCTGACCTTCAGTTTGTTTAAATACTTTGTTTAAAAACTTTTTAACAAAAGTTGTGCAAATCTTAGAACAGGGATCTAATTTCTTACAGCATGACCTGTCAGAGAATCTTTGCTAACTTGCAGGGGAAAAGCTGAAGGAGAACCATAGAGTCCTGTTCTGTAACATTAACAGTGGACTGAAGACCTGGGATTGCAACCAGCTGTATTGGCTCGGCATTAGAGTGGGCCCGGGAATCAGGAAAGCGCAAGTTCTAATCGCTGCTCTGCCAGGTCTTAGTTGGTGAAACAGGGCAGTGCATAAAACCTCCCTGAGTGCAAGTCTGACACCTATGAAATAGAGACGACAGGACAATTAAGTGGAATAAAGGCAACCAAAGCTAGTAACAATGTTAAACACCCACCGACTGACCATCAGGCATCAGGCGTGCTCCATCCATTGAGATTGGACGGAGTCTTGGCTGGTGCTCGGATCTAAAGCGCAACTGTGTAACGTGAAGCTCCCCTTGTTGACTGAGGGTTAATAGAGGGTGCTTCTGGGAGCAGAGAGCAGCTCTGTTCCCTGCAGGGAGTGCATAGTATCTGCTCCCAAAGAGTCACAGCTGCCTTGGTGACACAGAGAAGGTTACCAGGTCACGAATGGAAAGCAGGAGCGAGCTCTAAAATGAACAACAGAGTCAAAGGCTCTGGCACAAGCTGCTGAGTCAAACATCTCTTTGCAGAAGAGAGGGAGTGAAAAGCTTCAAGCAGAGATCATGGCATCTGACAGGTGTCATGGGAGAGATCCAGAGCACACCCTTCAGAGGAATCTTCTCCCACACACTTGGCTCCCCTCACCACAGGTGATCGAATGGATAGCATGGCATCTGCCAATTTGTCCTAGCTTTAGAGGTGACAGTCTTATGCCAGTGTGTATGATGGTCTTGCTATTACCATCCAAAATGCCTTTTCCCGCAAACAGTATTGCATTTAAGGGGTGATTAAAATGGAATGGGGTGTGTGGCGCTTGTCTGAATGTAATCTAACTACACTATTCATTTAGCGGAGTCTAATTACCAACCCTATAATTACACTACTCAAGAAAATTGTTTTAGTGATGGTTTTATTAGACTAACTTGAGACAATTTTTGTGCCAACATGAGCAGAACAAATGGAATTTAATTTCAAAACAGGGGCAAAGGAAGGTTACCCAGGAGAAGAAAACCTCACACGCTGGACGACAGAGTTCAGAGCTGCAGCAGAGAGAAGGGCAGCTGGGAGGAGAAGACACACCCTGGATGGGAGGTGGGTGGGCAGCTAGTCATCAGAACTGACTGACTTGGGTTTTCATGGGGGAAAAAATGACAGGGGGCGTTTCTAGATGTCAACGCTGAGACTTAGCGGACTTGCAGTGATCCCTTCCCATTGGCTCATTGCATAGAAAACTCTGCTCCCCAGGAGCTCCCCAGACCGACCAGCCTCAGGGGTACACCACTCTGGAGCTGGCTTGAAGTGCAGAAGCTCCTGTTCTCCAAACTTTGCTAGAATCTGCCATCTTAAACCATTTCCTAGGTGAGCATGCCTATCCCTGTTTGAGGAGGGCCCATGGAGGTGGCTAGTGTGTAGTTGTTAATTGAAATTTTAATTATTTCCTGTTTAAATACAGCATACATTCAATAAAATGAGAAAGAATGTGAACACAGTAATATAACAAAGAAAAAGGTGTGTGCGTTCCGACCATCTTGAGAGGATTATCTATTCAAATTATAGTGATTTTTCTTCCAGGCTATTGGTGGGAAGATAATTTCACATTTTAAGCTCAGCCTATAAATAAATCCTTATGTTTTTTGTACCACATTATGAATATTTTCTGTGTTCTAGCGGAGTCTTACTGGCATTTGCTCAGATTCTATCATAAGAGCGTACAAATGGATAGTCAATGCTTACAGTGATTGTAGCTGTTGTTATAAGTGTAGACAACCATTTGACAGGTTTTGGATTTAAACATTCACCATTACTCACAAGACTAAACTCTTAGAATCTGAATCTATTTGAAACTTTTCATAATGATGATTTCATAATGATGATATACTTTGAAATAAAGTCAAATGTAAAAGGGGCTCTTCGACTCTTCACTTCCAGGAAGTCGTTAAAAACATTTACTTTTGTTGTCTTGAGTTATTTATGTGTATGTCTGTGTCTTTGTGTGGGAACATCCACGGGAGTGCAGGTGCCGGCGGAGCTCATGTGGTCAGATCACCCTGGATCTAGAGTTATGGTTATGCCCAGCCCACCCAACATGGCTACTGTAAACTGAACTTGAGTCCTCTGCAAGAGTATTATTTTTAATCGGAATCATCCTTGCAGCCCTTTTCCTGAGACTTTACTGGGAGTCATGGGAGTTCAAATTCTCTTTCTCTCTTTCCTTTGTATGAGTGTGTGTGTGTGTGTGCATGTACGTGTGTATGTCCAAGTACATATGTGCACATGTGTTGCATGTATGTACATATAGAGATCAGAATTCAGCATCAGACAGCTTCCTCAATAACTTGCCACCTTATTTTTTAATGGGGACATTTTACTTTTTAAAATGATTTTATTTTTATTTTTATGTGCTTTTGTGTTTTTCCTGCATGCATGTCTGTGTGAGGGTTTCAGATCCCCGGGAACTGGAGTTAAAGACAGTTGTGAGCTACCATGGCCGTACTGGGAATTGAACCCGAATCCTCTGGAAGAGCAACCAGTGCTCTTAACCACTGAGCCATCTCTCCAGCCCAGGGTCTCTCATTGAACCAATTCAGGTAGATCCAGGGATCCTTCTGTCAATTTGGAATATTCTACCACGTGGCCTTTTACCTGGGTTCTGGTGAGAAAACTCAGTCCCTCATGCTGTGCAAGAAGCACTTTACTGACTGAGACATCTCCACAGTCACTAATTTATTGACTTATTTGGGTTCCTGACAAAGTCTTTTCCTCCAAGAAATGGGCAGTCGTTTGAACTCTGAGCTGTTCTGTTCCCTAATGCTTTGGGGTAAGAGCAGAGGGTGCTACAGTTCCATGAACATTTAACTCATGAGCTTACACTTATTTCACTTTGCAAATAACCACACAGTTCTTCACAGGGCAATTCTACTGTATCAATGGAAAGAGCAAGACTTTGTGTGTGAAGTGATGGTGAACCTTGGAGCTAGATTCTAATGGGTTAAATGCTGCCTCTATCTCTAAGCTATGGGGTATAATATAAATTACTACTGTCCCCTTTGGGGTCATATTCATCTCGTTTATAAAATTGCATTAGTAAGGTCTCCCTCCCCTAATTAACAATATTGCAGCCCCTACCACAGGCGAGAGGACCTGTAGTGAAAAATGATTGTGTTATGATCCACTGTTGCTTTTCCTGATAGGTATGCTGAGCCTGTGCGACCATTCTCCTGCTGGACGAAATACCAGCTTGGTTCTTACGAGAATCAAAAATCATCCTTGAGAACTATATCTTTAAAAGCACGTTGAACTACTTTTGGAGAAATTCAGCTTGGATCCATTTGTCTTCCATGAAATGCAAAACATCAAGAAAGAAATTGCAGCTCACCTAAGGTCATATTCATCAATGACAAGCCCCCAGCTTGAGGCTGGTGCTAGCATCCTCCTCAATGACAGAGGCCGGTGAAAGGTACTCACTCAGGTTACAAAAATGATGCTCTTATTAAATTTCATCACACATGTTCACGGCGGGCTGGAGGAAGGCAGCATCGCCTGCCAATGGCAGGTATCTTGCAAACAAATTAGTTATGAGACCTTCAGCATCTGGTCTGGGAATTCTTGTACTCATTTCCTCCACGATTTCTAGAACATCTTATGACAAACAGCACCATCCCAAATCAGGAATGGAGCTGATACAGAAAAGAGAGCCAGCTCACCAACATCCTCCCCTTGGCATTCAGTGAGCGTTTGTTTCATCTAGTGTGACATTCATTAAATGTCGGGAACAAGAAAACAAAATGAAACAGACCTCTGTCAGGAGCTGAGCGGAGCTGCAGAGATAGCTAGCTGCCAAATGTGAAGGAGTTCATTACACCACAGCTGAAATCAAAGGGCTAAGCCTTTAAGCACTTTTACTGGGACAGTCTGAGTAAGGGCTTGGATTCCACTGTCTTAGGAAAGGGCATGCATGCCATGTTGGAGTCAGGTGCATTGGAGCTAAAATGGGCGTGATCCTGCTGTTGTGGCAGTCTCAACAAAAGGTGTTTTAATAGATCCTGAGGCTAGGAGTGGGGGTGTGGGTGTGAATAGGAGGGCTACGAGGGGAAAGTAGTGAGTACTGGGTCAACCCGGGTGGTGGGGTGGTGGGAGGGGAGTGTCTATATTCCCCATGCCAGGTCTAGATAATTTTCAGAAGAAAACTAGGCAGGGGGTCTACAAAGACCTTGACTAGAAATCCACGAGGGAGATCGAGGGATGAGGACACTGGGTTAAGATTATGAAATTGTGTAAGTGTGTGGCCCTTCAGAGAGGCCAGAGTCCTTGCCGGTAAATACTACAAAGGACTACCACACACTCCTCAAGTACCAAGTCTGGTGTGGACAGCAGCTCTCTTTCTGCCTGCCTGAGGCTTTGAGGGCAGAAGCTGAAAAAGAGTACTTGCTTTTGACTCGGGAAGAACCGCAACCTTATTTCCTAACTGTGTGATTGGGATCGAGTTACTGAAGTCCTCTGGTGCATTAGTTCCCCCATCCTGTAAATTATGCAGAATAGTTCTTCCCAGACTACAGCAATTACTAAATTAACACGTACAAAGTGCTTTTGTAGGCTTCTGTATGGAATGTTAATGAGTTGGGCACAGACAGTAAGTCTCTCTGTAGTGTTATGATATTAACGGGTGCATTTTCTTTCTTCCATATCTCCTTTATCTCTTTATTTCATCTCTTCTTTTGCCAGTAAAGATAGGCTTTTACTAATAAAAGGGCTCAGAAAACACACACATACACACACACACACACACACACACACACACACACACACACACACACACACACACACACCAAGCATGCTGAGAAAAAGACCCTTTGCCAAGCAGAAGGGAAGCAAGCCCAGTTTCTCCCCGAGGGTTGGGGCTTTTAAACTCTTCTTCTAATTTAAGGTTGGTCAGTTTGAAGAAGGCCAGGATAGCTGATTGGCCACAACTGCTGTGCAAACATGTCCTGCTCCAGCCTTGAACTTGTTGAACTAGTCCATCAGGAGAAAAGGCCTACAGGGATTTTCTTTTAAGTTGGCAAGCTTTTGTCTCAGGTTAGGAAAAAGCCAGTCATCTTGAAAGCTCACCATCTTTATTACTTAGTCATGACTCTTCTCTCTGTCTGCCTATCCTGGAATCTGTGGACATTGTTGGACAATCCCATAAAAATGACCCAATGGGATTAGATTTTAGTGTTTGGTTGCGACATCAAAAATGGGATTTGGATCTCACTCTTTCTTAATTTTAGTGAATGAAAGGATTTTATTCGTTCATTTCCCTTTTTTTTGGGGGGGGTGTTTCGAGACAGGGTTTCTCTGTGTAGCTTTGCACCTTTCCTGGGACTCACTTGGTAGCCCAGGCTGGCCTCGAACTCACAGAGATCCGCCTGGCTCTGCCTCCCGAGTGCTGGGATTAAAGGCGTGCGCCACCACCGCCCGGCCTCATTTCCCTTTTTTAAAGAAAGAATTATTTTACTATTTTTTAATTACTTGGGTGGTAGGGTGGAGCGTGCATGTGAATGTGGGTACCTGAGGGGATCAGAAGAGGGTGTTGGATCCCCTAGGGCTGGAGTTACAGGCAGCTGTGAGCTATCCAAAGTGGGTCCTGGGAACTGAACTCAGGTCTTTTCCAGGAGCATTGTGTTCTTTTACTTGGTCAGCCATATCTCCATCCTCTGTCCCCATTTTCTTATGACTTAGTTTTCTTTCTACTGTGCTTATTCTTACTCCTTCCAGGTTTTAGTTCTGGCATTTTTTTCTAGCTTCTCAAATCTGGCATATCTTGTAATCAAAAGCAATGGCTTTTGATGAGTTGATGTGTGGTGCTCCTGAAAAAAAAAAATTAAAAAGCAACAGGTTTGTCCTTTGGCTTGACTAAAGCCAAAACAATCATTACCAAGAAGTAAGACTACACTAACTTATTATTGCTTCGTTATTTAGTTATGTTATGGCATGTAAAGAGATCATAGCATCATTTCCAAAGCAATGCTGTCCTTAAACAAAGGAAATGTGGAGATTTTATTCAGAGAATTCACATGTATTGCTATAGGAAAGCACTTTAAGGGTGCCCACAATCCCAAGCATACTCAGTTACTGAGGTATGTTACTGGGCATTTAAGGTCATAACTCTAAAAGAAAAGATGGAAGACATATTCCTGAACATTTTTAGTTCAAGGTCATGGAGCATGACCTTAAAATGATGGGCATATACTGGTCATATTTAACTTGCATTGGAAAGATGCCAGACATGTCTATTTCTGAGTATGCTCAGTCTCAAGATTTGAGCTGCAACCTTCTGAAAGTATGGTAGTATGGGAGTTAGAGCCAATGTTACCAAAATCACTTGATTTTTGACTGCTGTAGTTCTTCCTTCTCTTTTGGTGTCTGTCCACGTACCTACTAACAATCCAACTGACAGAATCTATCCATTCCTGTAGAAAGACTTACTGACAGTCTATTAAATACCCCATACACACATGTGCTAGGTCATTGGGGAAACCATGAATATTCACTGATTTGATGAAGGCATCTAACATGATTCTTCTGTGTTTCTCTATGTTTATCTGGGACCAAACTAGCAGTTTAGTTGTTATATTTTCTGGGTGAAAATATGGAATCTTTCCCTCTTTCTTTTTCAGAAGAATTCAGATAAAGTTTTGAAATGTGTATGGGAGATTCTTAGTCTGACATGAGCCCTCAGTTATATTATCCTGTGGATATCTGAGAGAGCCAATGTTACCAGAATCACTTGATTTTTGACTGCTGTAGTTCTTCCTTCTCTTTTGTCTTCTGAACTGAAGCTTTGTTTTCCTGAGGTGACCACTGCCAGGGGCAAACAGTGAGTTCATAGTATTGAGAAAGGAAGAGACTTAGTATGGCTGTCAGGTTGTCCCTAGAGCTCTCACACGGGCCCCTCAGTTTTCACGTGTATCTCTAATCAGGAACAGCTGTGTAAGTTGTCTCGAGGCTCTCACACGGGCCACTCAGTTTTCACAGGTATCTGTAGTAAGAAACAGCTATGGAAGTTTCAGACCTTAGTGCAAGATGAGAACATTTTGCTTTTGAAAAGCTAGAAAGAACTTCACGCACAATAGCAAAGCCAAGATACATCTGTCTGCTCACTGGCTAAACTGCACAGCTGTGGATCTAGCTCTGCTGCCCGAGTTCTCTCTCACTCTGAGGTTTCAGCTAGCTACATTTCTCTGCAGGCCATGGGAGAGTTTCCCTTTGCACCTTCCAGTGATGTAGATGGTCAGCAGGTTGAGAAGGGCCTTCCACCCCTAATTGCAGTGATGCTGTCACCAGGCAACACAGCACACTCACTTTGTGTCTTTGTTTTCTTACAAGCTCGCTACCTTGGAACCAACACACATCGATAGGACTGAGGAAAAAGTCCTTCTGAGCAGCCAGTACTTTGCCAATCTTATTTTTCTACTCCGTTCCATATACTCTCACATTCCAAGAGTTCCTGATCACCTGAGTGTGCTTTCTCTCATTTTCAGTCATGCCTGGGAGGAAGACAAAGAGCTTTAGGAAATAAACAGACATCTGACTATTATTATTCAACAAATACAAATCAGGCTTGGAATTTCCAATGTAATGCCAGCGGCTACAGTAATTATCAAAAATGTAGCAGACAGAACTGTGGTCATGTGAATTGCATAAGAATTTTGAGAGGGAAATGGGCAACAAATAGAGGAAACAGGATTTGGTACATAATCAGTTGTTGGGTTTGTAGTATGAGTCATGACATTAAGGGAATTGTAGTAGACAGAGCTTTCAGTGAGATGACAGAGCAGTAGGGAGCTGTGAGACAATTTACAAAAGAGGGAAGGTTGTGGTGGGTCTGGAAGGACAACTGAAAATTAAGTCAAGAAAGGAAAGGAAGGTGTGACAATTAACACCGAGACATTCTGAGAATTCGTTACAGCTCCAGTGTAATGTGGCACTAGGTTCTCGTTGTATGGACTGTCCTACTGTGTGATCAGCGTTCGAGGTGCAGTGAGCTGAGAACAGAACACAAGGACTTTGGAAGGTTGTCCTGTGGAGATCATCATGCAATATTAACAAAGCTGACTTCTCGCTGAGGATCAATTGTCAGAAGGCTTAGACTGTTCTCTGTGTCACGTGGTTCCTCTGTCCTCTGTGGGATCTGTCCAGGTGGACACCTTTCGTATCCAAGGAACCCCAGTTTGTAAGCTCAAACAGTGCTTCCCATTCATGTCAGGCTGTGTGTGTGTGTGTGTGTGTGTGTGTGTGTGTGTGTGTGTGTGTGTGTGTGTGTGTGTACTTAGCTCACTGTCATGGAATAGGGAGATCTCATGTGAGGTCATAACTCCTGGGACTTTTGATCATTTACTGTTCAACAGAATGAAATACTGAGTTAGTTGAGATTGGAAAAATAATCCATTCAGACCCATAGCTGTCTGCTGGGCCTCACTAGTGGGCAGGGAACAGTGACCATGGGTGTACATTTCTGAGTCAACTCTCTTCCAAAGGAGGTGTGATTACTTGAAACAGGATTTACAAAGCATAGAAACGCAACATTAACTAGGTCAGCTCCTCATGGACAGTGCAGAATTATGTTGCCATGCTCCTCCTCAGCTTTAGATTCGGCTCAGCATTAAAATGCTCATGGGATAGTGAAATGAATTTGTCAACACTGAGTTGCAGATTCCTAAATGCAGCCAGACAGCAGGGTGGCTTGACCTGTCCACCTGCACAGCAGTGGAACAAAGAGCAAAACTGTAAATATGCAGGGAACTGATGCCTAGAAAAACTGCTCATGTGGAGATAAAAGACACGTAGAGGGAACTCGACAGCAAATGAAGGCTAGTACAGCTTAATGTGTCCAATAAGTTTCACTGGGCAGGGAGTCTGTGGCAAAGACCTAATCATGATAACATTTGCTTATAAGTTGCTACTGTATTTTTTTTATCTTAATAGCATGTAATTGTTGTTCGGGACAAATTAGGTTTGCCCTGTGTGTGTGTGTGTGTGTGTGTGTGTGTGTGTGTGTGTGTGTGTGCTAAATGGGGGAGCACATGTGCCAGTCTAAAACTGCAGAGCTCAGAGGATGACCTTGGGTGTGGGTCTTCACCTCCCCTCTTGTTTAAGGCAGGGTCTCTTTGCTGTCTTTCTGTTACATACACAAGGCTAGCTGGCTTACAGCCTGGCAATTCTCCTGTCTCCACCTCCCATCTCTTGTAGGAGGGATGGCATTACAGATGCTCACACTCTGTGCGCAACTGTTTTGTAGGTTCTGAGGGCTCATACTCAGGTACATTGGAGGGTTTGGATGGAGGAAAGAGAAGGGAGAAATGTTGCCATTGTATTATAATATCAAAACTGTATCAACAGTAAGAACATAAAGTCAGGGCCTTGCCTTTCGCTGCAACACTTTCGCTCGCTCGCTGACCTGTCTCCCCGGGCGGCTTGTTCTGGTTTCCATCCTAAGCTTCTCCTTTTCTTCCATCACCTCATTGTTTCTTGATTAAGTCATGCTCAGTGTTCTAATTTGTTATCTTCAGGTTTCATCTGGCAATAGTCACCATTTTTGTCATTTGCTTGCATGCCATGATTTTTAAAGCATTACTTCTGAGCTCATCACACTTGAAAAATATTTAAAAAAAAAACACATTGTATGTTAGGAAAAGGAGAACACCAAGGAGACATAAAGAGAAATGGAGTATTTTTAGTCATTCATTTCATTTCTTAATCTAATTTATTTCAGTGCAATTACTTTTGACCAAATTGCTTTGACCTGATTGCTTCTAATTAATTGATCATCTAATTGAATCATCTTACAGTGATGACATCCTCTCCAAAATCATTAAGTTTTGCCACCTATACCTGCCCATTTGGCAACGAACTTCTTTCTTAGCTCTGGTTACCTTCTTCAGATCCTTAGGCCATCTGGTGACCATGTTCAGGTCACACTGGCATCTCTTACCTTTTGTAAGATGCCAACTGTGAGGTATTTTACTGGCCTCCCAACTGCAGTCTGGCAAAGCACACTCACCCATGCTGTCCCACTGAAGAAAAACAAGCAAAAAGCCCCGAATAAAACCAAACAGTAGGTTTGTCAACGCTACCCCGCTTGTCTCTGTCTCCCTCTTATAGTCTGTTTAAGAACACATTCTCTGTCCTCTATCATAAACCTATCTTCTCAACTTTTTTAATTACTCTTGTTTCAAGGAGAATTTATTTTTTGTGGAATATAGAAATCAACAGGATTGATTTGTGTTTAACTTTCCTTCATCTAAACAGATCATAAGTTATCTCAGGACCTTTATACACCCTCCTTTCTTTATTGATGAAAATTGCTGCCTTTAAATTTCCCAGCTTCTCCTCTGAGTGTGGAGTTCTGGATCTGGATTATTTACCTGACATCTTGTGGCTACAACAAACCATTATAGCATTGTCGCAGTTTGGTGTATCATGGAGGTATTTCCTCTTTTTCTACTGCATATTTCCTTTTGTTACTCAGCTTTTCTAAAGAAATCTTTTAGGATTTTGATGAGGATTGCACTGAAAGTATAGATTTGTTTGGGGCAGGGCTGACATCTCTACAGTATTGAACTTCCCTTTCTGTGAAGGAACTGTGTATTTCATTTACTATGATGACAGCATCCTCAGTTATATTCTTCTCTCTATTTCCTTTGTAGCTCTTCTTCATACTTTAGATGATGGCATAATGAATGCATGTACTCTTTTCCTATTTATGTCTTCATGGAGAATGAATTGCATTTCCAAAGCATGAAAAGTGCATAGAGCAGAACGGGTGAACACTGATAACGTCTTTTCAATTCCTGAGGCCTATAGGCCTCAGTTTGAAACCTTCCAGGCGTTTCCTCTTTTTCTTTTTAATTTTGCCTTGGTTTGTACCGTATTGGCGATTTACCCTATTGCTTTACCACCCCAAGCAAGCTGAGAAACCAGACTCTCAAGCCAAACATGTACTTCTGGTCTCTTCACTTGGCTTCCTGATGGTTGCTGGGTTTTACCACTCCCCATGCATACCTAGGTGTATTCTTAATCTCATCACTTTGACAAAATGACCACTTTGATACTTTGACCTGACAGAAACCACTTGAAGGAGAAAAGATTTATTTCGGCTCATTTTTTTCAGTGATCATAGTGGGATTGGTCCACCACAGAGGGGAAGGCGTGGTAGCTGTAGCAGCTTGGTCTGTAGTTGCAGAGGCTGGTTCATACCTAAGACCAGGAAGCAGAGCTCAGATGAGCACCAGAAACAGCTGTAACCTTTTTAAGGCCCATTGCCAATGACTTACATTCTCTAGCTAGGCTCTCCATCCCAAAGGTACCACAACTTCCCAAAACAGTTCCACCACCGGGGCCAAGTGTTCAAACACATGAGCTTGTGGAGGTACTTCAGCCTCCAACCAGAGCACCAGGTATTCCCAGGTGAAGGTCTGCTCATCTTGCTTTTCTACAGCATTTTCCAGGCTCATGGGAGGTTTGTTTTCTTCCATCCAGGTGTAAAGCAAAGCAAAATTCTCCTCTATCATGTATATATCTGAATTTTATCACTGTGATATTCTCCAAGATTTTGATGATGGGCAAATGTATTTTTCTGAATTAATCTCTCTCTCTCCTTCCTCCGTCTCCTTTTCTCTGTCTCTGTCTCTGTCTCTGTCTCTCTCTCTTTCTCAATTAATTCCGTTTGCAGAGCCACACTCTCCTGTGCCCCTGTTTCTTTCCCACTGGTCCCTCTCTGCCCTTGACAGTGGCACTTCCAGTCTCCAGTGCCAGGATACAAGAAGCTGCTTTTGTTCTCTGTTCACTTTTCGGTAACCAGCCTCACCCTCAGATTCCTCAGTTCCTTCCGGTTCACACTGTGACTTATAATCACTTGTCCTGATAACCCTAATAACCTTCTAATTTCTTTCCTTTTCATCGAAGAAGAACTCTAATCTTCCAATCTACTGTGTCCCATCTTTACTTTAATCCTGGTTTCTCGTGATGTAGAGACACATTTCTCAAGTGTACTCTCTGCTGGCCCTAATATGTTAATGTTCTACTTAATTCAACTTCAAATGTAATTTTTTTAAGAGCCTGTATCACTTTGATCATGACTTGAAGCCTTACTAGCTACGGACAATGATGACTTCCAGTCAGACGGCCTGTACCACCCTGCAGGCATCTGGCTGACTGCCAGTTTGCAAATCACTTTGTTCATATTGTTCTTATTTGTGACACTGGGATTGATTCCAATTAAAAGTTTAATAATGAACTAACTAATGATTTAAACAAGTTTATAAGATTAACATGGAACCAATGCTTTAAAGTAATCTACATGCATAAATCCCTCTCAATTATTAATCTATGCTATTTGTTAGGAAGTGTATTAAAAATAACATTGAATGGCCAACAAGATGGCTCATTGGGTAAAGATGCTCTCAGGCAAGCCAGATGGCTTGAATTTGACCCCCAGAACACACAGTGGAAGGAGAGATCAGGTTCTCCCGTGTTGCCCTCTGACCCCCACATGCACACCTTGGCATATTAGTCCCCCACATCAGGCACACATTCAAAGTAAATAAATGTAAAAAAATCCACAAGGGAAGGTTTGTGAAATGAGTTGAAGTTAGAGGCCTGGGCTCACACCTTGTCTTAACTTGGTCCCTGACTGGACAGTCCAGTTACTTCTCATCTTTGTGACTCATTTACCCGTGTGTCAGCTGGGAATGGTAGAGCTCACCGAGACCTCTGCAGTAATATGGAAACAGAGTCAACAAATATCTATAAATCTGAAGGACTGGAGAGACAGGTCAGCAATTAAGGACACTGGCTGCTCTTGCAGAGGACCCAGGTTCAATTCCCAGCAGTTCTCAACTGTCTGTATTTCCAGTTCTAGGGGATCCAATATTCTTTTCTGGCCTCCTTGGGCACTGGGTACATTTGGTATATAGACATACATGGAGATTAAAACACCTATACACAAAATAATTTTTTAAATGTCTGTATATGGGCAGTGGTGGCACATGCCTTTAATCCTAGCACTCGAGATCTTTGAGCAGGCGGATCTCTTTGAGTTTGAGGCCAGCCTGGTCTACAGAGCTGGCTCCAGGACAGCCAAGGCTGTTACACAGTGAGACCCTGTCTTGAAAAAAAAAGAGTCTGTATGTATTAGAGTTTTTAAGAACTAACTAGCTTTAGTCAACTTCTATCAAAAGTTCATTGTGTCTAGGGATACTTCTATCCCCTAATCAAAAAGTCATTTCTGGAGTTAAACACAGTGCTGCACACCTGCAGTCTCAGCACTGAGGATGGCAAGCTTAAAGACTAGCCTACATAATGACTTCAAGGCCATTTTGAGCTACCAAGTGAGACCCTGTTCCAAAACAAAACAAATAAAAAGTCAATTTTGTTTTGTTTGAGGATATATTAAGAGATTGTTTTCCCCAAATCTAATTTGCCATTCTAATCCTGGCTTCTTTGGGTTACTGTAAAATTAGGTAATTTTTTTTTTATTCATTGGTGACAGAATGAAAAAGCCAGGGGTTTTACTTGACTTCAAAAAATCTCTAAGCTTCAAAAGAAGAAAGGTAGGCAATTGATTATCAGTGCTATAAAATGATAACAAATAAAAGTTCAGGTGAATGCAGAAATAGGTCTATATTGTAGAAGGAGCTGCGTATTTCTGGAACAATGAATGTCAAGTCATGATGGTACCTTGCTCTCAGGAATACTGAAATTTGTTTTTAGTCAAGACACACATTATTTCCTACCATTACATCTGTCTCATGGGCTGATTAAATACAGAGCAAATCAATTATGAAAGCATGTCTCCCCTCTGGAAGTCAGGTATTGGGTCTGTAATTAGAATGCTCTTTATAACAAACTACATTATACATTTGACCATTTTTGTTTACAGAAGCCTTTTGATATGAACAAAGATCAAAGTTCAACTAAGTCAAATAGGTATCTCTGCTATATTGATTATATCTGGTAAAACCACTTGTTTTTACCCCTGGATTATTGATTTTCCTGGTACCCAATGCTCAGGTTTAGTATGTGTGTGCACGTGTACATGCATACATATATATGCATATTGGTCTGTTTTTGTGTGCCCATGTGTGCATGCATGTGGAGGCAAGAAGACAATGAGATGTGTGTCATTCCTCAAGAACTGCTCATCTTGCATTTTGAGACCACACACAAACAGGGTCTGTGGTGGTTTGAATGAGAATGACCCACACACACTTATATGCTTGAATGTTTGGTTCTGGTTGGTGGAACTGTTTGGAAAGGATTATGAAGTGTGGCCTTGTCAGAGGGGGTGTGGCCTTCAAGGTTTCAAAAGCCCACACCATTCCAGTTAGTGTGCTCCCTGCCCCAGCTTCTCTGCTTCCTACTTGTAGATGAGATAGATACAAGCTCTCAGCTAGTCCTCTAGTACCATGTCTATCTGCTGGCTGGTCTGCTCCCTGACATGATGGTTCTCCAGTATACTACCTTCAGAAACTGTAAGCAAGCCCCCAATTAAATGCTTTCTTTTATAAGTTGCCTTGGTCATGGTGTCTCTTCATGGCAATAGGAAAGTAACCAGGACATGGTCTCTCACTCAGGCTGACTGACCACTGATAGCCAGGGATCCCTGTCCACTTCCCCAAATCTGAGATTAGGATAGGTGTCACCACCTGGCATTTCTCATGTGAGTGCTGGAGACTGAACTCAGGTGCTCATGCTGGTGCTGCTGCGAGCATTTTGCTGATGAAGCCACCGTTCCCCCCGCCCCCACACACAGAGTCTAGCCTTCCAGATGAATCACTTGCCTTTTCACCAAGATGATACCAAAAGCAAAGAAGGAAGCCCCTCTCCCTCCCAAGCAAAGGCCTTGAAAGCCAAGAAAGCAGTGTTGAAAGGTGTTCACAGCCACAAGAAGAACATCCATAGGGCACCCACCTTCTGGTGACTCAAGACCCTGCGGCTCAGTAGTTAGTCCAAATACCCTCTCACAAATGCCCAGGAGAAACAAGCTTGAGCATTATGCCATCATCAAATTCCCCTAACCGCTGGGTCAGCCAGGAAGAAGACAGAAGACAACACTTCTGTGTTCATTGTGGATGTCAAGGCTAACAAGCACCAGATCAAACAGGCTATGAAGAAACTTTACGACATTGATGTGGCCAAAGTCAATACCCCGATAAGGCCTGATGGAGAGACGAGGGCATGTGTTTGCCCAGCTCCTGATTATGATGCTCTGGATATTGCCAACAAAATTGAGACCATCTAAATTGAGTTCACCTGGCAAATTATAAATACACATTTTTTTCCACTGCAAAATGAAATAAATAACGTGTATGATTCTGCAGGAGACTCGATGACAGGAAGACCCCACAAGAATTCTATGCTAGCCACTGGCCAGCTTCTAAAAACCAGACTCGGAAGCAGTATTTGTTCCTCTAACTGGTAGTGGGCAGCACTATGATGACTTACAGTTTTCAACTGGATCAAATCACTCCTTTATCCATAATATGACAGGAGAAGCCCTAAGGAACAGGAACACTCCAGTTGAGTTATAGAATTTCCCTGTTTCTACTACAAATAATGAAGTCAATTTATACAACACTTCATCTTTCATGCTTTTTAGAGAGTAACACATAGATATAAAAGTTTTATCATTGCTTGGTTGTTACCATATAATTCAAATGAATTGCCCAAACTTCTGAAAACAGAACTCTAACTAATGTTAAAGGTAATGTTATTTGCCACTAACTGGAGTTTTCAGTATGAAAAGTACAAATATTCTCATACTTTATCATCCTTGACCCTGAAAACTATTATTATGTATGTCTTACAGATAATTACACTGAAGGTCAGAGAGAGTGAAGCAAGATTTAACATCACTAAGCTAATCAGTGGTGGAACTGGTTATTATGTCAGGCCAATTTGATAATAAATCATGTGCTTTATGCTGTGCTATGGATACTAATTTTTAATAAGATAATATACTTATCATTCCACTTCTCATGATGTATCTTTTGATCACCACAAACTCAGCATGCCACTTAAAGCAACAATAATTACAGGACAAGGATGCTGCATCTCTAGGTGTAAGTATCCATTTACCCTGATTGTCCTAGGGAACATGGATAACCCATGGAGGGACAAGAAGGTCAAGGCCACTTTACAAGCTGTCAACAACACCCATCAGAGAACTGTTGCTCCAAATCATAACCCACATCTCTATAGCGGCTTCTCAGCAATGGGATGATAAAAAAAATGCCAAAAGAGGCTGGGAAAATGGCTTAGTAGGTAACAGCACTTGCTACACAAGCATGAAGAACTGAGTTCAAATCCCCAGGATCCCTGTAAAAAGCAGAGCATAGCTGTGTGTGTCTGTGGCCCCAGCATTAAGGAACAGAGACAGGTGGATCCTGAGAGCTCACTGGCTGATCAGTCTAGCCAAATTGACAACCTTTTGGTTCAGTGAGAAACTGTTGTCAATGCCCTTTTCTGACCTCTCACACATTCCCATATATGCACACTACCCACCTGTGGTGGTCTGACAGAAAATGGCCCCCGAAGGGAATGGCACTATTAGGAGGTGTAGCTTTGTTGGAGAAAGTGTGTCACTATGGGGGAGAGCTTTGAGGTCTCTCTTGCTGAAACTTCCTTCAGTGTGACTATCAGTCAACTTCCTGTTGCCTACAAGAATTAGCACTCTCAGCTCCAGCACCACACCTGCCTACACGCTGTCATGCTCCCATTGTCATGCTCCCTGTTGTGATGATAACGGAGTAAACCTCTTAAACTGTAAGCAAGCCCCAATTAAATGTTTTCTTTATAAGAGTTGGTCATGGTGCCTCTTCACAGCAATAGTAACCCTAAGACATCATCCCCATACAAACCACATCACACAAAAATAAACAAATAAAAATGGAAATGAAAGAGAAACAAACCTATGAATGGATACTCAGACTTAATCTTTACCTGAAAGAAGGTTGAGGACTTGGAGCAACATTATTGAAATTTTATTCATTCAGAAATGAGGAGGATAGGATTCAAAGGGAGACAGTAGAAATCAGAAGGAGTTCATATGCATTCAGACAAAAATAAAGCCATGTCCATTTACCAGAGCCCAAGGAGAAACAAGCTGTACAATTGGAGTGGAGCTGTTTGGGCTACATGTTAAATAGAGGACCTTTGTTTGTTTGCTTTTTCTACAAATGTTAAGTGTCATAATTTGGTTAACAGTATATATAATTTACTTATTACTTATTGAGACAGGGTCTTGTTACATAACCAAGCTAATCTTGAACTTATGATTTTCCTGCCTTTACTCTGTTACTGGGGCTACAGGCATGTAATACCATGCCTAGCTTAGTCATACACTGTAACATTGAATCTTGAAGGAGTCAATGTAAAAGCCCTAATAAGAATATGGTTATACTTCTACTCAAATGTTATTATCCAAGAACCAAGGTGATAAACTCATCCGGACTCATAATATTTAAAACCCAAATTCCTCATGCCAATTAAAGGCAAGCTTTCCATTAGCTTGTTTGGGTAAACCCTGCATGGTGAGCAGAGATTGTGGGCAAACACACTGGAAAATTGTATAGAACCATCTTAGTCATGCTTTGCGCAGTATAGAAGAGCCGAGAATCTAACTCGAGAGAAGAAGTCATTAAAGTAAAAAGCATGTCAGAGATCCCCTTGCTTTATCTACGAGCTTCACAAGAAAACAGGATGCAGAGAATGTGATTTATGCTCTTGACCCATTGTCATCTAGGACAGCACTATCAGCCCTTTGACCAACAAGTTCTCCACCCAGGTAGCATTAGATCCCAGGGAAGGCAATATAGACAGGAACATCAGTAACAAGTTTTACAGTTCTCTAGAAGAAGAGAAAGGATCAAAATGAACTTCTAAGTCTTTAGACACATCAGTGTTAGACATAAGTAAGAGAAATTATAAATCTAACTCCAGTAGCTAGATAAGATCATATTCCTTTAACTGAGAAGTTGGAATCACAAGCAGATTAATAAGATAAAGCAACATAAAGTGTATCCTTTATAAGAAGAAAACACACTACTCTAAGATGTAGAGAAGAATAACTATCTATCAAGAAGACATACAACACAGCAGAAATTCACCAGCCCGAAGCCACAAATAATGTGCAGGAAACGTGGTGGAGGATAAATGGAGGGTAAGGCAGAGTTGGAATAGCTTTAGAACTGGGTTATGGATGGTGCTTGCTCAGAAAGCAGACCTAGCATCACAAACCTGACAGAGAAATAAATAAGATCGAGGAATAGCAAGGAATTCAAGCTCCTGACATGCCAGAAGGTTCATTCTGCTCACACAGTCATGGCTTGTCTTACTTGCAATTTAATATCTCAGAAAACTGAGGTAGCAATGAAGTAAAAAATCAGTTCTTGAATGAGTAGTAGAGATACTCAAAGCTTTTAAGATATAATAAAAAAAATACTGTATAGGTAGTGTGTGGCCCCATGTAAGTGGGCATGCACAAGCATGAACATGCACATGTGTGTGTTTGTCATGGGGTTCATGAGCCACTGGAGGCCAGAGTTTGATGTTAAGTATCTTTTTATTGCTCTCTATCTTATCTTTGAAACAGGGTCGTTTAATATTTTGTTTTGCTTTAAAAGTAGATATTTTTTGAAGTATAATACATAGATCAGTAGCCATGCAGAAGGTTGAAACTATTTTCTCTAGAATACTAAACTATTACTTGGCATCACAATCACATTGGCATTTGTATCGTTGGTGCAAAAACAAGCGACTAAAGCTGAAAACCCAAGCACAAACTCAAGAAGTGTCACATGCTCCAAAGGGTAATCAAATGCTTAAATAAAAGTAAATGCATGTCACTGTAATTTAAGAATGCCTTAATGAAGCACAGAAATGATTGATATTATGATGTCTTGAGCCTTGACGATATAGGTTGCTAGTGTTCTCTCTGACAAAATTTGAAGTAAGCAAATTCTACTGTGTGTCGAACAACAATGATCATCTCAAACAGAACTATTTATTTGATTATTTGTTGCCAGCTGAACTAGACCCACACCTTTCATAAAAGAACTTTTTTTGTGTGTGTGAAAAATTGGCCATCAAATTCTTATTCAGACCCAGGCATGTAACACACTTGCTTTTTTTTTTTAAATGAATAAAGGTGGCATCAAATATCAACAAAAACATTAGACTGTGTTTGAAACAACTAAAATCAATTTGAAACAGAGAATGGGAAGTTCAGTGATAGGCATGGATTCAGACTCCATCCAGAGCTAACCCTTAAGGAAATACCATTAGTGTTTTTTTAATCTTATTATTTATTAACTTCTTTTTGTTTTTTTTTTTTTTAAAAAAATAGCATACAAACTAATGGGTCTCATTAGGGCATTTTCTTCCTTTTTAAAAAGATTTATTTATTTCTATTTCATATGCACTGGTATTGTCTGCATGTATGTCTGCGAGAGTTTCAGACCCTCTGAGACTGGAGTTACAGAAGATTGTGAGCCATCACATGGCTGCTGGAAATTGAACCCCAGGTCTTCTGGAAGAGCAGCCAATGCTCTTAACCACTGAGCCATCTCTTCAGTCCTCTCAATAGGGCATTTTCAAGCATACATGTCATTTTAGTGTGTTCTTAATCATTCCCATAAAAGAGATGGGATACATTGTTTATGAGTATGTATGAATTTAAAATAATTAAAAATGTTATTGACTGGCTACATAAAAGGGTCTTCAGATGGGGATGTTCACACTGACTTTGTTGTACATACATTTTTAAAATTAGGGGCCTGAGGAAGTATCTAAGTCAGAAAAGTGCCTGATGCACAAGGGTGAGGACCCAAGTTCAGTTCCCAACATTCACCTAACAAGCTGGGTGTGGTGGTGCATGTTTATAATGTCGGTTCTGGAAAGATAGAGGCAGGAGGGCCATGGGGCTTACTGACCTGCCAGGATAGACTACTTGATAGGGCCCAAGCCCTCAGAAAAATCTGTGTCTCCAAAAACTAGCTGGATGGCACCTGATGCTGACATCTGACCTCCACAAGCATGTGCATAACTGTGCATATATACTTGCACACACACATATGCACATACACACATGCACACACACACATGCATGCACAACATCTTAACTTTAAAAAAAAGTCTAAAATGTCTGTGGCATATTTCTGTGTTTTATATGCTAATTCTTATGACAAATTAATTCATGTAATTTCAGGACATTGTTACTTCATTTCAACTGCTTATGTATGAAGAACCTTTGCCTGTAAACTTTCACTCATTATGCTGTTTAAAAGGAAAGAATAAGATCCACAACGCTTTGGTGGCATAACATTGGTTTTTAACCTTAAGTAAAGTTAGTAGTAATTTTCTTTATTTTACATGAAGTGAATATTCATTAGACACTTTGCTGATTCTGCAAAAGAGAAGGTTTGAAGCTCCACAAGATAAATTAACCTCCCTGAGCCCGTTGTCATTAACAACTCCTCCAGAGTCAGGTGAAACATGGAGCTGGTTAATTAAGATGCAACTGCATTCCTAAAGAATTGTTAAACTGCCTGTAATGTATCTTACACACACACACACACACACACACACACACACACACACACACACACACACCACAGCTTGTAAATGAATGGTGACAAAGCATTGAGTTTATCAATATTAAACTAAGAGAATATAGAGTATAGACATAATCTCATCAGTTGATCAACTCTTTTTAAAAATAAAAAATATAGCCGGGCGTGGTGGCGCACGCCTTTAATCCCAGCACTCGGGAGGCAGAGCCAGGCGGATCTTTGTGAGTTCGAGGCCAGCCTGGGCTACCAAGTGAGCTCCAGGAAAGGCGCAAAGCTACACAGAGAAACCCTGTCTCGAAAAAACCAAAAAAAAAAAAATAAAAAAATAAAAAATAAAAAATATAAATTTGTGTGTGTGTGTGTGTGTGTGTGTGTGTGTGTGTGTGTGTGTGCATTTAGAGACAAGAAGAGGGTGCTAGATCTCCTGAAGTTGAAGTTCCAGGAGGTTGTGAACAGCCCAGCTTGAGTACTGGGAACTGAACTTAGGGCCTCTGCAAGAGCAGTAAACATTCTTAAATGCTGGACCACTTCTCCAGCTCCTGCGTAACTCTTTTCTCACTCTCTAGGTTACCCAGACAGAACATTTAGGAAGATAGTGATCGTCTGCAGAAATTCTAGAAAAGACTGTGTTAAACTATAAGGTGAAAAATAATGATGTTGGGTACAAAAGTCAATTGCATTTCTATGTGTTAACAATGCAATTGGTCATTGAAAATTTGCAAACAGATTCTTTTTTTTTTTTTTTTTTTGATTTTTCAAGACAGGGTTTCTCTGTGTAGCTTTGTACCTTTCCTGGATCTCGCTCTGTAGATCAGGCTGGCCTCGAACTCACAAAGATCCACCTGCCTCTGCCTTCCAAGTGCTGGGATTAAAGGCATGTGCCACCACTGCCCGGCTGCAAACAGATTCTTAAATAGGCTAAAAAGCTAAAGAGAAGTCTCACAAAATTATGTGCAAGATCTATAGGCTGAAAACTATAAAATGGGCTGGGGAGGTGATTCATTTGGTAATGTGGTTATCACATAAGCATGAAGGGCTGAGTTCAAATTCTCAACTCCACCACAAAAACTGGGCATGACAGTGCCTGCCTCTAACCCTAGTGCTAGGAAGGTGGGGGCAGAAAGATTTCTCAGCTCTCTGGCCAGTTGTGCTTTCTGAATTTGTGAGCTCTGGGTCTGTGACAGACTCTTTTTCAAAAAGAAAAGTTGAGCACTGGAGAAAGATACCTGGCACTTACCTCTGACTTCCACACACAAACACACACACATACACACACACACATATACACACACACAAACACACACACAGCTACACACATCTTCACACGTGCACAAACAAGAACACACACACACACACACACACACACCTGCACACATCTTCACATATTCACAAACAAGGACATACACACACACACACACACACACACACACACACACATACACATACACACAACTAATGAGTAAAGATAAGAAAACCCACACCAATGTAAAAGAGACCATGAATGGAGAGCCTCAGTATGAATGAGAGCACTGGCCATCACTCTAACAGACTCCATTTTAAACACCTCTGGCTTCATTTTTGACTCTTTAATCTGCACTCCTGAATCTCCTTATCACCTTGAACCCCCAGAACAAGAAGACGGGACAATAAACATTTATGTGAGACTCTATCCCTAAGCAACACAAACCTCATCTGATGGGCTACTGAAAAATGACGGTAGAATCTATCTCCGATGATGAGGTTGTACCCTGGAGCAGGAGTAGTCACCTGATGGGACCCAGTTTACTCACTTAAGCAACAGCATCATAATGTCTTCAAACCTCTTTGCAGAACCAGAGGTCAGCTAAAGACAACCAGGCAACTCTTGGACCCAAATTGCTGCTTAATCATGCATATTTTTTTTCTGTGTGCCTCAATTCTTCTTTCATTTAAACATCAGTCTGTGGTGATATATTGTGTACCCTAATAAAGCTTACCTGGAATCAGAGGACAGAGCTAGCCACTAAATAAGACATAAAGGTCAGGCAGTGGTGGCACACACCTTTAATCCTATCACTTGGGAGGTAGATATTCATCTAGATCTCTGTGAGTTCAAGGCCACACTGGGCTACCTGAGAGAAACAGAACTAGGCAACGGTGACACGCACCTTTAATCTCAGGAAGTAATATGGCAGGACACAGAAAGGTATATTAAAAAAAGAAAAGAAAAAGGAAGTGAACTGAGCAAGCTATGGGAAGCAAGCCAGTGAGCACCTCCCCTCCATTGCCTCTACATCAGCTCCTGCCTCTAGGATCCTGTCCTGTTTGAGTAACTGTCCTGACGTCCTTCAGTAATGAACAGCCAAGCTGAAGTATGAGCCAAATAAACCCTTTCCTTCCCAACTTAAAAAAATAAGGCATGAGGAAATAGGAACTCACTCTTGAGGCTGAGGATTTCGTAGAGGTGAGCTAGAGGCTGACTGTTCTACTTCTCTGAAATTTCAGTTTCACCCCAATTTTTTTTTAATTTTAAGACCTTTTAAGATTTGTGTCATATCAGTTTTGGGGGTGAGTCACTGGACCCCTTATCTGATCCTCTTCCCAGTAGTTTCCATGCTGGTTGAATTTTTTTTTTTTTTTTTTTTTTTTTTTTTTGCTTTTCACTATTAACCATCTTTAACTAGTATATTAGGATAGGTTGCACAGCCTGGTCCACTGAACTCCAAAGACAGGGCTTTTGTTCTAAAACTCTTGTAGTAAGCATATCACATCCCCCAGGCATATCTATAGGGTCACACTTTCCCAGACACTTTCTTGGAGTTGTGTGTGTGTGTGTGTGTGTGTGTGTGTGTGTGTGTGTGTGTGTGTGTGTGTGTTAGAAATGGTTGAGATAGTTCTTAAATGTATAGAGAAAAAAAATGACATAGAATAAGTAAAGTAACTTTCTTTTTAAAAAGAAGAAGATAATTAGATGACTCGCGCTATATAATTTCATGGGTGACAAAATAATACAAAACCTTAAAGCAATACTGTATGGGTGGAATAAAAGACAAACAGACCTAAGGGTCCAAACAAAAGAGCCAGGAACAGTGCTATACATATATGGCCAGTGGATTTTGGACTGTGGTATTGTTCAGTGGAGAAATGTTAGCTCTCTCAACAAATGATGTCAGAATAATTGTTTGCCCACATGAAGAAAGACAGAAAAAAAGGAAGTAAGGGAAAAGAAGATAAATTGTTCCTCATGCAGTATATAAATGTAAACTTCAGATGAGTTGAATCAATGTAAAACACAGGGCTATAAAGCCCAGGGAAGTAAATATTGAGACATTATCAAATGTATCTTGGACCATAGAAAAAAATCCAGAAAAGGAATAATAGATCCATTGGACTTCATAAAATAAAAAACTCCTGCTCTCTAGATATATTGTAATAGTAAAGTATGTAAGCTATAACCTAGGAGAATATTTTTCTGTTTTGCAAGACATGCAATGGAAGCTTGTGTTCAGAATATTACTATAGAGATGTCATCAAATGCAGTAATAATCTAAGTTTAAAAGTGGGCACAAAATTTGCATAAACATCTCACCAAAGAAGATATATGGTGGCAAGAGAGATAATCAGCATGGTTGTCAAGGTAATGGAAATTTAAATGACAATGATGTGTAACTATGTACTTATTAGAATGGCTGATGCTAAGAAGCCCCATAGCTCAAATGTGGAGAAAGACAGAGCAGAATAAGAATTCCCTTATGCTGGTGAGAATTCAAACTTTTATAGCCATATTGGAAAAGATTTGAGCAGTTTCTTGTGAAATTAATCTTATTACCCAGCGACCCTATCCCTAGATATTTAACCAAAATAGATGAAATCCATACCCATATAAAGACCTGTGTGAAGATATTTGTGTCAGTTTTGGTGACAGCCCGAAACATAAAATGACCCAAATGATCATCAGCAGATGAGTAAACAGTCCCCAAACAGAGCTATACATAAATAACTGGTTGGTTTTGGAAAAATGGTGTCATTCAATGGAGAAAGGACAACCCTCCCAAATGACACCAGGATAATTCTCCACCTCTATAATAGATGAAGCAATCATGGTCCATCTATGTAGTAAAACAATTAGCAGTAAAGAGGAATGAACTCTGTTACTTCCCACACTGGACAAATCTCAAGGCATTGTGCTGAACTGCTCCATGAAAGAAGTCAGATTAAAAAGCTACCTGCTGCGTGGCTCCATTAATAAGACACCCTGAAAGGGAAAAGCTGTAGGGGACAAAAATATAAGTATCACTTCAAGGAGCTACTGGTAGCCAGGACTTGGGTAGGGTGTTGAATCAAATGAGAAAAAGAGGGATAGTTTGGAGACATAGAAATATTCTTATGCTGATAAATAAATATATATTAACAGAAACTCCCCAAATTGTAGAATTTTAAACTAAGTTTTAGGCTTAGAATTAATGTATGTAAATTACCCCTTCAAGAACATAATCTGCATATACTCAGACTGGGAGTGAAAATGTACCAGGATGAGTGAGCTCTCGCCCACAGCAGTTAGAAGAATGAGCCGTAGTCAGTGACTTTACTTAACTGCTGTGCTGGGACAATCAACGTGTCTTGTTCTCTGGCTAATTGTGGTACTGTATTACATTCAAAGCCTTACAATCAGAGCAGTGATGCCTTTAAAGTATTAGAGATTTGTCCAGTACTTGGTAAAAATGTAACTTTAAAAATACAATTTTAAGAGAAATTGGTCTATCATCCCAGAAACAGCCACAAAAATATAATGAAAATAAACCTCTGGATGTGTGAACAGCAGTGGAGAATTCAGAAATAAATAATTTGCTAGTGTTTTGAAGGAAGTACAACTTGACTGTGATGCGCGTAAGCCCATCTGATGGAAGAAATCAGCTACTGAGGCACATGTGGAGTCTGTAACAATCAGCACCAGGTGGAAGAATCTAGAAATCCAGAAACTTTCCTATCATGCAGAGACTCTGGATCTCTAAAACTCACCAGACTTTCTTACTAAGTCCTTGCTCTCCTTGATACTTTACTGTCTTTTTTTCTGTGTGTGTGCATGTGTGTGTGTGTGTGTGTGTGTGTATGTGTGTGTGTGTGTGCAAGTGTATGAGTGTGAGTAAGTGTGTGTGTGTGTGTGTGTGTATGGACAGGTGTATGAGTGTGAGTAAGTGTGTGGGGGGGGACAGGTGTGTGAGTGTGAGTAAGTGTGTGTGTGTGCAAGCATGAGTACATGTGTGAAGGTCAATATCAACTGTCTTCCTCAATTGCTTTCCACCTTTTTTGAGACAGGGTCTCTCTCTGAACCTGGAGCTTACTTTTCAGCTAGAATGGCTGTCCATAGAAACCCAGACATCCTACAACCTCCCAGGATTACAGTCATTCATCCTAACACCTGGCTTTTTAAACATGGCTTCTGGAGGAGGAAACTAGGGTCCTCATGCCTGCCCCAAAGCACTGTGCATTATGTCAGTGCAGTCTCTCCAGGCCCTTGATGGTTTTACTCGCTACACGTGTGTTCAAGAGTATGATTTCCATACTCATATTTGTCATTGTATTTCCTCCTTTTCATCCCTTGTTCAAATAAAGAACTATATTCAGATAGTTTGGGGCTGGGTATAGACTGGTAATCAATAGTTTGAGATACTTCCTAAGATCTCAGGACTCCATATGACCCCACAACCAGCCTGTTTACACTCCTTGGATATGAGAAGACATGGTGGCAGGATATCTCTGAGCATGACAAGAAGCCAAATTCCCTTTTTATCCCCAGTGAGGAGGTGGCTTAGAGTAAGAAATTTAGTTGAAATTTTAGTATGAAATATTATTTCTTTAACAGATCTGAGAATGTGGGCCAAAATTCACAACTACTGTGTTAGTATATCACATTGCATTCTGGTATGTTTAGTCAAAATTATGTAAAGATAGAAAAACAAAGTCTTGGGATTCTGGGAATCATAATTTTCTTTCTACTACTTCTAGAAAAATATGTACAAACAGAGCCTACATTATTTTGAGGGGGTTTAAAATTTGACATTTAGCTTTTGTTATTAATACATCATAATTCTCCTATAAAATACTTGGGATAGTATATAAAATGATCTTTTTAAACTCAACTCACCACTTTGAAAACAAAGACCTGTGAATAATCCAGTGACTAAATCTAGGATGGTGAGAATTATTCCTGAAAGACAAATACACACACACACACATACACACACACACTGGAGAGAGACAGACAGACAAACAGAGACAAAGATGGGGTGAGAGAAACAGAGAGAGACAGAGAGACAGACAGAGACAGACAGACGCTACATGGACCCCGAGTCAGACTCAGAACCCTACAGAAACACCAACACTAGGTAGCTGTCACTCTGATACTTGGGGCTGAAGGAAAGTATCCATGCCTCTCCACTTGACCTTTCCATCATGCTCTACCCAGACGGAAACTGAAAGTCTCAGGAAGCGAACAGACATAAAGGACACTCCTATGGTAATAGACAGGGTTACAAGACACTTAACGGTTCTATTAGTCAGTTTTTCTTTTTGAAACAGTATTTTATTAACTCTTTGATAATTTCATAACATGAATGCAATGTATTTTGATAATTTTGACCACCCATTTCTACTCCCAACTCCTTCCAGATCTACTCTGTATTCCCAACCCTTCCCAACTTCCTCTCCTCATATGCATATATATATGCATACTTGTGTGTGTGTCTTTCTGTCTGTCTGTCTGTATATAACTACCAAGTCCAATTTGTGCTGCTCATATACTCACAGGTCTGAAGCCGTCCACTGATATATGGTCAACCTACCGGGGCCACAGCTTTAAAGAAAATTGACTCCTTCTGTGATGGTCTCTGAGCTTTGGGGGAGGAGGTGTTTTATAATGTCCCACGAGCACCCTCTGCACTTTGACCGGATGTGTTTCATGCTAACTGTTGTACACTATACCAGGAGATTTCTCTGATAAGATCTGAGAGCTGCACTGATCTATGATCTTATCTGGCACCATGTGGTATGCAGATCCCAAGACTCCAGTCTGGCTGCAGATCTGCTCAGTGAGGGATCTGGTGGTTGCGCATTCTAAGTCTCTGTTTTTTTTTTTTTTTTTTTTTTTTTTTTATTTTATGATTGTTTTGTTTTTCTTTCCATCTCTTCCCCTCTATCAGCTAATCTACTAGTTTGGGTCTCTCTCTCTCTCTCTCTCTCTCTCTCTCTCTCTCTCTCTCTCTCTCTCACAAATTCTGTCACTGGGAGGAGAGTAATGATCTTCGGGGGTTCTCTCACTGTTTCTGACCCTCTGCAGTTCATTCACTCCACACTGAGAACAGAGTTTGGAATTGGGACTGAGCTATATAGAACAAGCTCTGGGTTCTCTTCCCTTTTGTTCTATTTTCTAAAGTTTCCTTTATCCTTCAAGGCTACCAAAACCAATGTCTCTTCACCACTGCTCACGGGATCGCCACTCTCTACTCTCCCTGATTTTTTTTTCCTATAGAGTCTATCAGCCAGTGCTTGAGTACTGTCCAGTGTCTTCTGTCAGAAGTGTGGTGTTTATAGGCTGCCTCAGAAAGAAGCATTTCTGCGGTTATTATTATTATTATTATTATTATTAATAATGTATGTGTGTGCCTGTTGTATGTACACCACATCCACATGGCTTGTGGGTGCCTACGCATGCCAGCAGAGGGCATAGACTTCCCTGGAACTGGAGTTGCAGGCCGTTGAGAGCTGCCAGATGTGGGTGCTGGGAACTGAATGAACAGGAAATGCTCTTAGTCATTAAGCCAGCTCTCTAGACCTTTTTATGGTTTCTACGAACCACTTTTGTAGGGAATGAGGGTGGGAGACAAGGCAGGAGAAGGAGAGACAATGCTTCAGAGGAGTTTCCAATGTCCTTCTGTTCAAAGTAGTCAGGGTGCCACTGTACCCTACTGTTGGAATCACTCTGAGCCTCAGTAATACTGACTAGTAATGACGGAGAAACCAACCAACCAGATGGAAAAAAATAAAAAATAAAGTAAGGGGTGGCAAGATGGCTCAGTGGGCAAAGGCTTAGGTGCCAAGTCCGAGGCCCTGACTTCTACTCCCAGAGTCTGCGTGGTAAAAGGAGATGATGAACTCTCGTAAGTTCTCACGTGTTCTCTGACCCTCATGTGAGTGTCATGGCACTCTTCCCCCTCCCCTAACTCTGTTCGAACTAAGTAAGTAAAAAGGGAAAAATAAACTTAAAAACTAGTGGAGGACTAGGGATATAGCTCCTCAGTGGTATAGCATTTGCTACCATGCATGGGGCCCTGGGTCCCGTCTCTAGTACTACAGAAAGTGAAAAGTAAAAAAAGCTTATTGTAGAAAATGTTAGCTAAAACCTGGGTTTGTGGCTTGCAAAGATCCACCTTACATAAAGAAAATAAGTAAATGCGTAAATGCTATTCTCTCCTTAGAAGGATTCTGAGAAAGATTTAGAATGAAGGCAATGTCTAAGGAAAAAATCATTTTGCATTTTTAATAAAGAAACCAACTGAAAACAAGCTTGGTGGCAACATTTTCCACTGGTGACAGGACACGGTAGAACAACACACACACAGATTTTCTAACACAGAGTGACTCAAGGACTCTGTGAGCAGGCTGATCTCAGCCTTTGTTTGGTTTTGTTTTTGAATAAGTAACCATAGCATAAACAGTTTCTACAGCATTCCAAGGCTCCAAAAAACATAACACCATATTCTTTTCTTTGGAAGGTAAGTAACAGCCAGCGTTTTCTACAGCATTCAAAGGCTCCAAAAGTATAACATATTCTTTTCTTTGGAAGGTAAGAAATAGACAGGATGCTGTAATCAACCAAAAGGTCAGGCTAAATTCAGAGGTTATGAACTAGAATGGAGTATCGCTAAGGATGTGGCCACCATCAGATGGTTCAGTTAATCCAGGGATGGCAAAGATTAAGATCTACATAAGAACAATCTTCTAAAGCCTGTCATTTTATTTTCTCCATGCCATGGTCTCTATAGCCTGGGTTGGTCTTGAACATGTGATTCTCCGGCTCCTACTATCTTAGAGCTGGGATTACAGACTTACCCCATCACACTCCATTTACAATCTAAGATGGTGTCGAAAACTGAAACCAAGGGTGGGGAGAAATCCTCTGCTTCACTCAGAATGCCACTTTTCCTTGTCCTTGCTTTATAAGTTAAAATGATTCAGTAATTTAATAAGTGTATAGACATGTTATGGCTGAGACTCAACCAACAAAGAAGTTTGTGGAGATTAATACATGAAATTCCTCTCTCATTTCTCTCCATAATTGGACCTCCTCTTCTAAATTAATGCTTTTTTTCTAAATCCTTTCAATCATGTGTTAGCACCTATAAGTACATAAGTATGCATGTACATATGTTATTAAATAGGAAAACATATTTTAGGAGGCTTATATTTATGTTCAAATATGAGAAAATTTGACCTTATAAAACAAAAGATGAAAGAGAAGGAAATTAAATTGATTAAGATGGAATTTTTTGAGGTGGAATTTTCATTTTAGAGGCTTATGGTAAAATACCTTTAGATGAAAGCAAATTTTTTTTAATTGTCAAGACTAAAAATACTAGAATATAATTAAAATCTGCTCTGAAAGTTGTAAGAAAAAAAACCTCCGCAAAATCCTATCAATCTTTACAGCAAACAATCAAGCAGCTCTCCAAAAAATTAATTAAAAAAAATAAAAGATGTGACAAGCATCAAATCTAGAGCGAAGCAGGCTAAGAAGGAGTTCCAGGAGTGCCTGGACCCAGACTCTGCAACGGAGCCGAGCTGGAATACAGCTAACTCCCTCAATTAAATACTGAACGAACCTATGCCAGAAACAAACTGAAGCCCCCAATGCCGAAGCAACAACAAACCTGAGTTGGTGGTCTCTCTCCAGGCTCCCCTGAAAGAGCCCAGTGACCCTTCCCTTCTCTTTCCAACCGGCTTCCAGTGCCTTTTCTAGAAACTGTTAGAGCTTAATCTCCTCCTGCTGTGAGCCCTTTCCTCTCTCTGGTCCACACTTGTTACCCCCCTGACCCTTCCATCTAGCTGTATGTGTGTGTGTGTTTCTGTCTGTCTGTCTCTGTCTCTAACTCTGTCTCTCTCTCCCTCCTTCCCTCCCTTCCCCCCCTCCCCCCCTCCCCCCCCAACTCACACACACCCGAGAGCGCACATGTGGGCCCATGTATGGAACTGGTCTGTCCAAAAGAAAACAAACAAACAACAAAAAAAAATTAGACTCTTTTTGAAACAGAACAGCTAAAGGCAGAATTATTTTCAATGACTGAGAGAGGAGAGAGAAGCAGAGACAATAAAATGCCCCAAGACTAACATATTAATTAGGTTTGTTCCTCTCACGCTTACCGATTCAATTCCACAAACGTGAGTGTCAATTACCTAAGTACAAATCACTGATTGATAACTTCAACAGCAGTTTTTGATGTGTGGGGTCCGTTGAGGATACAACAGAGAGCAAATAGGCAAGACTGCTGACCTTGAAGTGCACATGAGTTCCCATCTGTGACGTAATGGCCGTGTGGCCCATGTCAGAGAGGCAGGTTCATTCTGCATTCAAGAGACTCCTCCGAATACCTCCCTAGGAAAGCCTTGTATCTCTAACAAGCTGGATCTTTAGAATCCATTCAGCCCCCAAAGTGAAAGCTAGAGGGGTCCTTTAGGATAGGAAGGAGTAAAAAGGGGACTAGAGTCCTTCATCAGATCTGCTGCAGGGGGCTAGCTGGTCACCTCCAAGCTCCCATCTCTGTGAGCTCCATAAATATTCAGCCGTGAGACTGGGAAGCTACGCTCGGGGGCAGGGGTGTCCCTCAAACAATGTGTGCTCTTGGTGTTTAATGTTTTTAGCATCTGGTTACACTCACTATGAAAGAGACTGGGAACTGTAAGTAAACTTGACCAAGGCTTTCTGGCCAGACAATTGATATTTTCTTTATAATGTTTTCTGATATTTTAGTTTGAAATGACTGTGCACTCTCAGGAAGTCAAAAACCAGCACAGAAGTTCTGAGTCTCCTTCCCTGAACTTCATCTAGTGATGTTAATCTTATGCAACTGTAGGACGATATGAAAACCAGAAAATGGACATTAGTACAATCTGCAGACCTTGTTCAGATTTCAGCAGGACTGTATTTTCATGTGTGAGCCTGGGTGCCAGTATGTGTATCTGTGAGTATAATTGTGTGTGACTATGTATGTGTGTGAGTATATGTGTAATAGTGTATATGTGTATGTGAGTGTAGCACGAATCTTAAGTGGTCTTATTAATAAGAACAAACCCAGAGCCAGGTATTGGGGTGAATGCTGGAAGATGAGAGAAGCAGAACAAGCCACAGCTACCTCACCTTGCCAATTCCTCAGCTGATCCTGTTTCCTCAGACTGGAAGCCTCTGAGTCCTCATCCAAATGGATCTCAGCTGAACTGTTTGTTGCTCAAAAGCCTAAAAGCTTAACTAGCTTTAGTTCCTCATCCTTACGCCTTAAATACCTTTCTACTCCCTGCCATCACTTCCTGGGATTAAAGGCTCTTGTTACCATGTCTGGCTGTTCCCAGTGTGGCCTTGAACTCACAGAGATCCAGGCAGATCTCTGCCTCTGGAATGCTAGGATTAAAGGCATGTGTGCCACCATTTTCTGCCTCTATATCTAGTGGCTGTTCTGTTCTCTGACCCCAGATAAGTTTATTAGGGTGCACAATATTTGGGGGAACACGATATCACCACATGTGAGTGATCACGTATGTGTGTGAACACACATGTTTGTTAGTATGACGCCTACACAGTGCTATCATTGGCAGGTTTCTTTCACCATTACTACCACCACCACCACCTCCTCCTCCTCCTCCTCCTCCAAGATACAAGATGATTCTATAACCACAAAGATCCTGATTCCTGTTCTCCCCAATCATTAATGGAGAATAACTTCTTCATCTCTATACTTTTCTCGTTTTGAGAAACTGCATAGATAGAGACACACAATGTGTGAACTTTGGTGACTGGCTTTTTGGTTCCACATAGTTCTCCTGAGATCTGTTGAAGAAATTGTTTCAAGTGCTTTAAAAACATATATAATATACTAAGTGCCAAAGTCAATCCCTTTGCTTCTAGTCAATATGATAGTGTGGACCACAGTTAATGATTCTTAGCCAAGCAGGGTAATTGAAATTAACAAGTAACCAAAGGCTTTTATTTTGCTTTAACAAAGGCACTCTCTCCAGGATCATTAAAGAGCAGTTAAATATGTGATTTCAAGTTCATATTGTCCTTTAAAATGTCAAGCTCAAAATTTTTTTTTTACCAGCAATCATTGCAGAACTATTGATAGTCAACAAAATATAAACAGTTTCTGAGTCAACTGAAAAGCTTTTCTAAACAAATAAACAAACACAAAACAAAACAACAACAACAAAACCCCAAGTTTATGATGGAGAGGTCACTTGCTCAGTCAAGTGCTTGGCTTGTAAGTTTGAGAACCCAGAACTGTCATTAAAAAAAAAAAAAAAAAAAAGCAAAACATAAAAACAGTCAGGCATGGTGCCCACACTTGTAATCCTGTAACTGACAAGTCAGTCTTTTCAGTGATTCCAAGCCAGTGAGAGACCCCTGTGAATAGGATCTGTGGAATGAAAGCCAAGTCCTTTGGCCTCCACATGCTCTCCATGAGTGCAAGCACACACGCACACATGCACACATGCACGCCCACAGAGAGAAAGAAAGAGAGACAGAGACTCACACACATACACACATTTGTATTTATCATCTATCTATCTATCTATCTATCTATCTATCTATCTATCTATCTATCTATCTATCTATCAATCATCTATCTGAGATTTGGCTTAGCAGCAATCTTCCTTTCATGAAGTCACTGTCCAACAACATTGGAGCAGCCTCAGTTTGTAAGATCACATAAATCAGTGGCTCTTAGATTATACAACATGGTATCAGTGCTGTTTCTTAAGACGTGGCATATGTCTATCACTTTTTCAACTAAGAGAGAATCTCAGCCTTTCACTAACGACATGAGAGCTACACCCCAGATCGATTGTTACTTAAATCTGTGTAAACCACAGTTGATAAATGATATTTGGAACACAGTCTGGAGAACAAATGGAACCTCTTCATGAGACACTAGCTCCAGGCAGAGCTTTCAAATGTAAATTGCTTGTTTTTTAAAAAATTAATCTAGCTCTCCTAAAAATGTTCTTCTCAACCAAGATTCATAACCACACAGCCTCAGCTTTCATCTGACACCAGGATTAAGAAATACTATTTCATAAAGTGCATATATTTATTATCCTTAAGTAAAGTTTATATTCTCCTTGAGTTCCATCCATACTCATTATACATAAATTGGGAAGTGCACATAAGAAAAAGGAAGAAAAATTTCTGATAGCTTTAGTCTGCAAGGATAGTTTATTCCCCAGTCTGTCTTTCTCTGTTCTGTGAAATTCATTATGGAACCCTACAATAATAAACAATTTACAAAGCACATTTTCCCTGAGAAAAATAGGCACCAAGGAAACTGTTTATGCTATTTTATATTCTTAATGTATCTTTTATCCGACCCCACTTTGTAGGGAACCTCCTTAATGTGCTATTTTCCTCATTGATGTAACTCAGAGAATTAATTCTGTGTTCCTTTACAGTGATGTTCTTTTCTCTGCTTCCTTGTCTTCATCTCTTCCCAGGTGACTGCTGTGTGGTGTGTCGTGCTCTCTCTGTCTTTTTGTCTCTGTCTTTGTGGCTCAATGTGTGTGTGTGTGTGTGTGTGTGTGTGTGTGTGTGTGTGTGTGTGTGTGTGTGGTGTAGTGTATGTGTGCATGTGTGAATGTGAGTTTATACTGGGGCTAGAAGAGCGTGTTGGACCCTGTGGTGGTTTGAATAAGATTAACTTCCATAGGCTCCTGTATTTGTAGGTTTTGTATATTTGCATGCTTAGCCCCCAGTTGGTGAGCTGTCAGAGGAAGATTAAGAGGTGTGGCCTTATTGGAGGGGGTGTGCCACTAAGGATGGGCTTTGAGGTTTCAATAGCCCACACCTGGCCTAGTTTCTTCTTCTTCTTCTTCTTCTTCTTCTTCTTCTTCTTCTTCTTCTTCTTCTTCTTCTTCTTCTTCTTCTTCTTCTTCTTCTTCTTCTTCTTCTCCTCCTCCTTCTCCTCCTCCTCCTCCTCTTCCTCCTCTCTCTCTCTCTCTCTCTCTCTCTCTCTCTCTCTCTCTCTCTCTCTCTCGCTCTCTCTCGCTCTCTCTCGCTCTCTCTCTCTCTTTCTCTCTCCCCCTCTCTCTCTCTCTCCTCCACACACCCTGCCCATTTCTCTCTCTTCACACACCCTGCCCATTTGCCTGCTGCTTGTGATCATGACATAAAGCTCTCAGCTACTTGTCTAGCACTATGTCTACCTTCTCTCTGTACACTCCCCATGTGATACAACAAAAAATGGAACAACCTGCTAAACCTTCAAATAAGTTTCCAATTCAATGTTATCTTTCATAAGAGTTTCCTTGATTATAGTACCCCCTTTACAGCAATAGGACACTAATTAAGACAGACCCTTAGAGCTAGAGTTATAGGTAGTTTTGAGCTGTCCAATCTGAGTGCCAGAATGGGAACCAAAGGTCTCTTCTGGAAGAGCAGCAAGCATTCTTAATTACTGAGTCATCTCTCAAGCCCTGTGAGTACAGAGGTAGTAAGGTGAGGTTTGGCCACCTTGGAAGAGAAAGCAGGTGATTAGGGAAAGGGTGGTGGGAAGAAGATGTTTGAATATAAAATGTCCTTCATATCTTTGTGTTTGAACACTTGGTCACCAGATGATGGCACTGTTTGTGAAGGTTATGCAACCCTTAGAACGTGGGACCTTGTTGGAAGAAGTGACTCATCGGGCTTTGAGAGTTATAGCCTGACTCCACTTGCTGTTCTCTTTGCTTCCTGAGTGTGGATGCAATGAGATCAGTCAGCTTCCTGTCCTTCCGCCGTGACTTTCCTGCCTGTTGCCGTGGCTTCTCCACCATGATAGACTCCGTCTCTTTGGAACTGTAAACCACCATAAACTCTTCCTTTTTTTTTTCTTTTTTTTAGCTATTTTTTTGTCAGTGTAGTATATATCACAGGGGAAAAGCTAATATAGAAGGTTATAGATGATAAAGTCTGATGGGGGAAATAAATTTAAACAAGAAAAAGAGAAATATGTGAGTTCAGAAAGAAGAAGAGGGAAATGAGATTTAGTGTGAGCCATGGACTCTATCAGATTGTCTTCTGTGACAACAGCTCAAGGCTGTGGAGCTACAACTTGCCAGACCAAAGAAGACAGAATGTAGCTCAGGATTGTGGTGAAGAACTGAAGAAGAAAGCTGGGGTGTGATTTTGGCTAAGAGCAGGTTTGGTGTAAATAAATCATCAGAGGATCTGAGAGTATCCAGAATCGGGAGATCTGAAATACAGGGAGTTACTAATAACAGGAACAATGGGCAAAAGTAATGAACGTGACAACGTTTCATAGTCAGTCTGTTGGTTTGGGATGGAAGTCATCCTTCTCCACAGCAGGGCCTGAGTTTTATCTCCCATTGCTTACCTTGGTAAGACATCCTAGTTTAGAGCTAAGAGACCAGGGGCTAAACCAGTGCAGCACAGAGTCCATGATGAAGAGCTTGGCTGTCAGATGGACTTGGACTAACTCCAGATATTCCGATACTAGCTGAGTGACCTCCCGGAGACATCTCCTCCCCTGTGAAAGCAGTGCAATAACTCTGTCATCCTCGCCTCACTTCTCTGAGGAGATAGATTTGGGCTCCCATGATAAAAAGCTCCAAGAAAGGAGACAGAGCCAATGCCAGGAAGAGTTTTCTTTAAAAAGGCAAAATTTGCACGGTCCATGTCTGAACACTGTAGCAGGACATGCTGTCATATATATGACCTGATTCTAGGAGCCTCAGAAAATAGTACAGACACTTGAAAAGCTGTGTGAACATATGGTGACAATGTGAGCAGTGGGTGGATTGTGCTTATGACAGGAGAAATCCCGGGAAGAAATAGATGTTAAAAACAAATAGATAACTCTTCAAGAAACCTTCTGTCAGTCCTGCCTGGGGTGACATTTTACTCCAAACACTGAAGTCTAATGGAGTCACATAACGGTTCAAATGTTAGAGATACCTTCCTGTCAGTGAAGGGAGGGAAAGGTGATTAAAAATTAGGCATGGTGGCAGAGGCTGGTGAGATGGCTCAGCAGTTAAGATTCTGTACTGCTTCAGTTCCCAGTAGCCCATGGTGGGAGGTCAGAAGTAACTGTAACTCCAGCTCCAATAGATCCAACACCTTTGGCCTCCATGGACATGTGCACTCAAATGCACATACCTCCATATATATATATATATATATATATATATATATATATATATATATATATATATACATATATATAAAATTTAAAATAATAAAAATAACTCTTTAAAAATCAGTAATGCAGGTCAGTGGTGGAGGGCTTACCTAGCATGTGTAAAGACCCTGGCTTCTGTCCCTTGCTCTGAAAACTGAATCTGATTACAGAATGGGACATCTTATTAGGTACAGACAGGATATTGAAGGAGATACAATACACACTTGTGACTTAAAATTGGTGCTAAATTAAACTTGTTGACTTTTTAAATATGAAATGACACTTAGACCAAGTTTTATGTCTCTCACTAGAAAAATCTCCCTTTAATTTTTCTATTCCCCCTTTTAAAAAGTGTGTGTGTGTGTGTGTGTGTGTGTGTGTGTGTGTGTGTGTGTGCACCATGATATGCATAGAAAAGAACTTGGGGGAGGTGGTTCCCACCTTCTACCACACAGGTCCTGGGAAATAAACTCAAGTTGTCAGATCTGGCAGATAGCACCTTTACCCATGCAGATACCTCACTGGTTCCCTAAATTTTCTATTCTCCAAATGAGTTCTGATCTTGGATTTTTAAAAAACATATTCTTCCCAGGTTCCTTAATGGTGTATCTACTGAAGTTCCTTGTTTTTGAGCTGCATGGCTGAGGCTGCAGACTTACCATAAATGTGACATTTAACTAAGAAGTGGGAATCCTAGATGAGGGTGCGGATTTTCATTATGTATAAACCAGAAACTCAGTCATTAAAATTAAAGGCCTTCTCCTGCAGTAGGGATGTCTATTTGTTTGAAGTTTTAATACAGTCGTATAACATCTCAAATAACTTGCTTACTTTAAACAACAAATATTTGAAAAGGGAAATAGGATTGAAAGTCTAAATCAAGGAACAGCTTGTTAAGAAAGCAATATTCGGGGCATAAATTACTTGTTAAAAAGCAGCTATTTCATTACAGAAGCTTGCTATTTAAGGAACTTGGATGAATCCCCCCCACAAAACAAATAAAACAGCAGTTAATGAGCACATTTCCTTATTACAATTTTGCGCATCAGTCTTTCATGAAGGGTAAGCTACTAACCACAGCATATGAGCTACATTATAAAAGCCCTCAAACTTCTTAACATGTCTCACTTGCCCTCTGTGGAGCAGAGTTTTGGAAAGCAATCCTGAGTAGAACTGAAGCGTGGTATGTGTGTAGTTTTAAAAATATGAAAGTGTGAACTTGGCCAAGAGTCTTGTTTTTCTTATTGTTATAGATGGGGACATGGGGTCAGCTTAGATGTTCAATACTGGTATCCTTTTGCTTCTTAAAAAAAAACACATGTTGCTTGACTAGTCATTAGTGCCTTATCAGAAGAGACTTGAGACATTTTTGAAGAGCTTTGGGTTTACAGAAAAGCTGTATTACCTCATCCTATTTCCTCCAGGGTTGACATCTTATGTAATAAAAATCCATTTGGCATGGACTTGTTAGATGGCTGATTTACTGAAGCCTATACTTTAACTGAAGTTTTTTAGGTCTTTCCAGTGCTTTCTATACCAAGGTCACTACACTGTGTTAAGTCATCCTGTCTTCTCTGGTTAGTAACTGGTTCTCAGGTTCTATGCTTCCAATACCTTGATCATTTTGGGCATGATTCACCTAATGTTTTGTAGAAAATCCTGAGCTTGGATTACTCTGACATTTTTTTTCCTTCTGATTTTAGTGGCAATGGGGCTCTGGGGTGAGGGGACAGACACCACAGAGTAAAGTAGCATCCTCCTTGCTTCCTGTCAAGGGTATGTGCCATTAAAATGATTTGTCCCTGATGACCAAACTTTGAAAACATTTGCTGTGAAGCACTGAGTAACTCAGAGACTTGCTTAATGATTTAGTTGGTACTGACACAGGTCGTCAGAACATTCCTTGTTAGAAAACGTTCACAACCAGCTTCGCTCCTGACAAACTAAATGTTTATGACCTAGTTGCCCACAGCTGAGGTGGTTGTGAGTTTGGAAAGGATATACATTAGTGGAGGAAGGTAACAGAAAACTGGGGGCGGGGTGTAACTTATTTATGTGTTTATTTATTTATTTTGTTATTTATTATTTATTTTTGGCTATACGTGCTGTCCTCTTGTAGAGGAGAGAAGGTCGGTTCTTAGAACCCAGTGTGAGTAGTTCACAACCATGTGTAACAGCAGCTCTATGTGACCTGACACCCTCTTCTGGCCTCCATGGGTACTACATGCATGTACATATGGGCACACATAGACAGACATAATTAAAATAAATCTTCAAAAATGTGTATGTAAGCCAGGCGGTGGTGGCGCACGCCTTTAATCCCAGCACTCGGGAGGCAGAGGCAGGAGGATCTCTGTGAGTTCAAGGCTAGCCTGGGCTACCAAGTGAGTTCCAGAAAAGGCCCAAAGCTACACAGAGAAACCCTGTCTCGTAAAACCAAAAAAAAAAAAAAAAAAAAAAAAGTGTATGTAATATGTGTGTGTGTATTTATGTGAGTGTGTGCACATGAGTGTGTAGGAGCATATGCACATGTCTGTGCCTGCGCATGCATGTGGAGGCTGGTGGTCAGTGTCTTCCTCCATTTTTTTGTTTTGTTTTGTTTTGTTTTTTGTTTTTGATGAACAGTGTCTCATTGAATCTATCTGGAGCTCATCAACGGTCTAGGCTGGCTAGCTAACAAACTCAAAGGATCCTGGTGTCTCTGCCTCCTCAGCACTGGGATTACAGGCATGTTTGCCACACCTAGCTTTTAATGTGGGTGACAGAGATCTGGCCTCGGGTCCTCATGCTTGCTCAGGAAGCACTTTACCCACTGGACGATCTCTCCAGCTCACAATGAGAGTTTCCCTAACCAATCAATTTCCTGTGTTGGTCATTTTCATTTAATTGTTGGCCATATGATTGAGGAAACAAGATATGCAAAGAAACAGATTTCTATGACAAGACCTGTTGAGTTGCTACGGTTTGGCTGCATGTTTCTGGGCCAGTTGTCTTTCTGCATCACAGGATCCAACCTGTAACACTGGGAGCAGAGACTAAATGATTGAACTATGCAGCTCATTCAGATGATCTATCCAGAACATTCTGTTGTTCCATTTCTGCATTTAAGCAATAGATGTTTGGGACCAGACCCTGTATTGGGCACTAGGAGTAAAGCCACATAAAAGCACAAAGCCTTGCAGCAAGTGTTAATGAATATTTTAATCATAGCAACCCGAGAGAGTGGGACAGTAGACAGGGAAACGGGTCCTGAGCAGCAGCTCACAACACTAGCTCTCACTAATGCACCGGATCCCTCCAGCCTCTCTTTATTTGCAACACGATTCGCATTACAGTACCATTTAAATCCATCTGCCCATTTTCATGGAGATTTATTTTTATTAAAGTGTGTGTGTGTGTGTGTGTGTGTGTGTGTGTGTGAGAGAGAGAGAGAGAGAGAGAGAGAGAGAGAGAGAGAGAGAGAGAGAGAGAGAGAGAGAGAGAGAGATTCATGTAGGTGTCCATGGGGGCCAGAAGGGGATGTCAGATCCCTTGGAGCTGGAGTTACAGGGTGCTGGGAACAGAACCTGGGTACTACAGAAAAGCAGTAAGCACCCTTAACTGCTGAGTCCTCTCTCCAAGGCCTCCATTTGCTGATTTTAATCTTTGCATGGGTGAGGCAAGACAACCTAACTCAGAAACTATGTGGAACTCATTGTAATGTACTTTCTTCTTTTCCCCAAATAGAGGAACCAGAGTGGTGTATTTCCTATTCTTACAGACCTGATCAGTCTTTTGCCATTTTCCCACCTGCAGCACTTGTATATCACTTGAAAGAATTTATAAAAGTTGGGAGAGGGGTGATGAGCTATAAGAGCCTAGAGCAATCTATTAACATTATATGCCAAAACCAGAAATGCCGTTTCCATAAGACTGAATAAGAAAACTGAATGGATGTCATAAGCTAATAAACTGTGTGTTTGCAGCCAAGACTTTAATGGTCATCATTTGTAAAGACTACAGTAGACAGTTTGCTTTTAGTGAGTTACTTCTGCCAAATATGAATCATGTGCCTCTAGTTCTTTTTAAAATTTTTATTACTCAGAATGTGGTGTTTGCTTGTTTTTAGGAGTGGATATTGGACCCAGGGCTTTTAGCATGGTAGACAAGTACTCTACCACTGAGTTATGTTCCCAACCCTTGTAAAATTTTATTGAGTCAAGAATTTACTATTTCCCAACCTAACCTACAACTTGCTCTGCAGCCTAGGTGAACTTTAAGCTTGCAATCTTCCTGTCTCCATCTCCTGGGATTACAGACAATCGCCACGCCCAGCTATGCGGGGAAGTTCACAGTATGTGATTCTGGACAGTGGCTTCATATGGTATTCTTGCACAGCCCTTGTTCTGTATGATCAGGAGGGGGATCTATGACAGCCACACTTGTGGATTTGAGTGAATGAGGTTGTTAAATGCATATCAAGCCAAAGCTAAAGAGCAAGCACCAAGCCGCTGATAAAGAGCAGAACAGCCTCAAACCAGACACCCCCAAACACCAGGCAGAGACCACTGGAGTAGCCTGACTGAGAAAGCAAACAAAGGGGTGACGTCATCAAACCAGGGGCCTGCAAACATCCTACAGAAATCCACTGGGGAAGTTGAGGCAGCTGGCTGGAGTTCCCAGAGGAGACTCAGGTGCAGCCAAGTGTCCCCTCAGGTGAGGCTTCCAAGTGAAAGAGCAAATAGCAGCAGAAAGAATGGGCAGCTGGGCACATCCCGCAGAAATGACCAGGGAGGCCTTGAAAGCTGCACGGAGGTTCTCTCTGATCAGAGGTCTACGCAGAGCAGGGGCTTCCTTCACAGGGAGCTCCTGCTCTCTCTCTTCCGCAGTGGGCACTTTTACATCTTGGAATAAACAGTAGCAACCTCCACTGAAAGAGCTGACCTTCTAGCTGTTCTCAAGGGCACAGTGTTTTTATTCTTGGGCTGTTTTGTTCCTCCCTCACCCCTTCACAGAGCCAGGAGGACCAACCTGTTCCCACACAAGGGGTCTTTGAGGACACCTAAAAGAAACATGCCAGAGCCCTCCTCATGCCCTGAGTCTAGTCTCAACAGCCCCAAGCATCACAGGATAACATAATGTAAGTTGGAGAAGTCCACATTCTCTCGGTAGAAATTCATTGCAGTGTTGGAGTTTTTTTTGTTTTGTTTGTTTGTTTGTTTTTTGTTTTTTCTTTCTTTCTTTTAACGGTCAAGGCAAGGTTGGTAGCTTTATTTTCCATGGCTGGGGATTGAACCCAGAGCCTCACACATACTACAGAACTGCTCTCTGCCACGGAGCACATCGCCAGCTATCAAAACTTTCCTTGTTAAGTCTCTGGGAAGTGAAAGTGTATCATAGGAATTTACTCTTTCCTTTTAAGTAAAATAATCCCAATATTTTTTGCTCTGAGGATTGAAGTAAATGGTATGCATGTGAAAACACTTTATAAATAGTGAAAAATGGCACAAACATTTAGGTGTTCTAAGTATCTCTTGTTTAAAGCTGCATAGTTAATGAATAGCAGCCACTTGCCAGTGAAGCACATAACCTTCTCTGGCACTCCAAATCTATGGTCTGTGGGTCATCTTGGTTTTCTGGTTGCCTTTTTAAAAATCTTTATCCATTAAAGGCACTAGAAATTCCTGCAATGACTAAAACAGAACAGGGGTTTGTAAAGAAATCATTGATTGTCTTCCTTCTAGAATTCCATCTCCAGAAGAATACCACCTTATACCATGAACAGCCATGAGCTTTTCCAGGCTGTGTAAACAGGTGACTATTCCCTCCTGCTTGCCTGTTCTCCCTCTCTTCTCTCCATCCCTCCTTCCTCCTTCTTTCCCTCCCTTCTCCCTATCCCTCTCTCTTTCTCCTGTCCTCCCTCCTTCCTTTCTCCCTCCTTCCCCTCATTCTGATTTTTCTTCTTTTATTTTACAGCTTTCCTTTTTCCTTCTTCCTATTCACATTCTTCATTCTATTTTCTTCCTTAATTTTCAACATAAATCAAGGACAGCACACCACAGACTACTTACTCTAACTTTTCAGTTAGTCATATAATAGGCGTCTTTAGAAACAGAAACATAGTGGTGTGGTTCATTGAAGTCCATTCTTTTCCATAGGTGCGTTAGTTAATTTTCATCACTGTGACCAAATATCAGAGAGAACCACGATGTAAGGAAGGAAAGACTTATTCTGTCCCACGGTTTCAGAGTGTTTGATCCATGGTGGCAGGAAGGTGTGGTGGGACAGAATCATACAAATCATGACAGTGAGCAGAAATGGGGCGTGGCTGTTGTGAGACTCTCTCCTTCACCTTCTTTTATTTCATCTGGGTTCCTAGCCAATGAGATGTGCACCTCACATTCATAGCATCTTTCCCTACTAGCAGATTAGTTAATTCATTTCACTGAAAACACTCTCATAGACACATGCAAAGGTATGGTTTACTGACTTCCTACATCTGTTAACTTGATCAATTTGACAATCAAGATTAAGCACCATGGGCCTGTGTGATGGCTCAGCAGGTAAGGGTGCTTGATGCCAAGGCTGGCAACCTGAGTTTGAACCTCAGAACCCACAGGGTAGAAGGAGAGTACTGATTCATACAGATTGTCCTACGACCTCCACATGTTTACCGTGGCATGCACACACACACACACACACACACACACACACACACACACACACACACGCATGCACACAAGCATGCACGCATGTGCTACCACCACCACGAAAATTTATTTATTTATTTATTTATTTGGTTTTTTCGAGACAGGGTTTCTCTGCGTAGTTTTGCGCCTTTCCTGGAGCTCACTTGGTAGCCCAGGCTGGCCTCGAACTCACAGCGATCCGCCTGCCTCTGCCTCCCGAGTGCTGGGATTAAAGGCGTGTGCCACCACCGCCCGGCATACGAAAATTTATTTTAAAAAAATTAAAAAATATTAAGCATCAAATGGGTATACTTTGCCTAAAGAGCAAACACATTGCCATTATTTAACATTTAACCTGTTGATTAACATATGGGTTTGCATTTCTCCCTCCCTCTCTCCCTCCCTCCTTCCCTCCCTCTTTCTTTCCTCTCTACCTCCCTCTCTTTCTTCCTCCTTCCCTCCTTTTCCCTTTATTCCTTTCCTCCTTCCCTCTTTCCTTGTGGGGAGGTAATCACAATAATTTACTACAATAGATTCTCTTGTAAAACCAAAATGAGGTTTTAATGATTATTTTGAAAGCAAGAAAAAAAAAAAACCTTTAGGATTTTGTAGTAGGACTCAGATCTAGCACCTTCATGTTAGACTGCACCTAAATTAGAGACAGTGGATGGCTGTATATTAATATGCATATGGTGGCTATTATTTGAGCAGCGGGATATCTACTCTTCAGTATAATGAGATCCTTCAAGACAGGATTTTACTGTTATTATCATTATTAGTTGCCTCTTCAAATTGAACCTTATATTTTAAATTTCAGTGTAACTGTGAGGTGGACAGTGATAAAATTAATTTAGTAATAACTGTAATTATTAATGGTAGCTATTATTCATTGTTAATTATAATCACTTGCAATTTTATTATTCGGATAAATCTACTGTCTATCAGATTTTAGTGCTATCCATGTTATGTAAAGGTTTAAAATCAGCTCTATTAACTTCCAGGTAACTAAGACTCCTGCCTGCTGAATTGTCACTGAACTTGGACACATGGTCAATTTCATTATGGGAATTTGCTCCAAGTCACATCCAGAAATAAGAGTTACATATTTGCTAATATAGGTCTATTTTTCTATCATGTTTGAACTTGGTGCTTGTTACTTTTCCACTGTTTGCATTCTGTGAGTTTGCATGTATACATGTTTGTGTATGTGTGTGTACATATATGTGAGTATGATTGCATGTGTTGGAGGATTGCTCATGTGAAGATCAGGGATCAATCTCCAGTGATGTCTATTACTTTCCATGCTTTGTTTTGAAACCTGGATATGACCAGTTTGGCTCTGATGGCTGACCAGTGAGCCTTAGGGATCCTCTGTCTCTACCTCTCCAGGTCTGGGATTGCATGTGCATGCTGTCAGGCTGTTTACATAGGTATGTGGGCTTGAACTCAGCTCCACCTGCTTGTACATCAAACACTTTATAGACTGAGTCATCTCCTCAGCCTCATCCCATGTATTTCCTAGAGTATGGTTTTTCTGATCTATTGATAAGATGAACTGAGTTCTTCTAACTCAGCTCTTGGCAAGATAAAAGGTCAAAGGTCGCTCACTAGTAGACATGTCCAGAGAGGCAGGAGGCTGGCATTTCCCTTTGACTCTTTAGCTCTGACTCTCACAGGAATTGAAAATGACTGGATTGGATGGGCTGAGTGCGCCATGTTGAGGGGAAGCCCTGCACTTCAAACGTGGCATGGACAGAATTTGTATTAGCATGTGTTCCTACTCATTATGATAGATGGGACCCACATGATGGAATTTTACAATTGTCAGCATTGATCTTTCCTGTTGGCTGCTACTACTGCATCTATGTGATTTGCTCTCTTTGCTTCATGCTACTTGTGACATTCTCTTTGTCTGGTAAAACTCAATTCAAACCTCACCTCACTGAAGCTGATTCATATACTTACGTACTAGCACTGAGTGGCTACTGTGTCCACCAATGGGTACCAGACTTTGAAGCCAAACAGATACCATCCTTTCGCTAGTGTTTAAACATTTGGATGAATGTCACATCTATCTCAAGATGCCAAGTACAAATCTATTTTTATTGTAATTATTTTTAACAAAGTTAAAAAGCTGGCTTCAGGGTTTCCTACAATTGAGACTCACCAGGACAGTCTTTCCCAGGGGTACATGGTGGCATTGACTGTGGAGTCCAGACATCTGGCATGGCAGTGCTGCTCTAGGTAACCCTAGTCTACCCTCACTGGTCCATTAACACAAAAGACTCTCCACAGAGCACCTGTCAAGCAATTTTAGGGTATATTTCTAAATTAAAACATACATTTTAATTATTTTATGGTGATTCTATATGGTCTCCTGAGGGTTTTCTGGGCAATAGGATCATTTTCAGGTTAAACAAAAAATATCTTTATTTAAAATAAGATAAGACTGGAAAGATAGAGAGGATGTTTCAAGTGATTTAGGTTCACAAAAGAATCCCAGGCTAAAATGAAATCAGAAGTCAAAATCAGGGGCTGGAGAGGTGGGTCAGCCATTAAGAACACTGGCTACTCTTCCACAGTCTTCATCCCAGCATCCGCACTGGGCCTCACAATCATTATAACTCCAATTCCAGGTGATCTGAAGCCCCATTCTGACCTGGGCAGTCACTCCACACACATGGTGCACATACATACATACATGCAGGCAAAACATCCATACACATAATATATATGTCAAGCATCAGTGGGAAGCTTTTAAAGATCTGCTGAGCCCAGGCTTAGCATGGCTTTATAACATGCATGATTCCTCCCTTAGCATCTATTGACCCCAGGGTACCAACACTAGAAGCTAGTTTGAAGTATCTGCTGACTTTACAATATCTCCATTTTAATTATCCTTGAAAAGAACTATTGTATTTGAGCATACTGTCTTTACTCAGTGAAATCATTACTTTGTTGTATTAGTAATTTTTTTTTCTGTGAAAGGACACCATGACCAAGTCAACTCTTACAAAACAATTTAATTGTTGGCTGGCTTACAGTTTCAGAGGGTTCGTCATTATCAGCATGGCAGGGGCATGGCTGGAGCATGAACGCACTGGAGCAGTAGCTAAGAGCTACATCCTGATCCCTAGGCAGGAGGCTGGGGGTCTGGGCCTGGTGTGGACTTTGAGATTTCCTCCCGTGACACATTTTCTCTAACAAGGCCACACCTACTCCCACCAGGTCACACTTCCTAGTCCTTCTAATCCATTCAAACAGCTCTACTCTCCAGTGACTAAGCATTCAAATATATGACTCTATGGAGGCCATTCTTATTCAAACCACCACACAGACCTTAAGCAGAAGGTGGACTTGGACATCTTGAGGTAGGAGGCACAGGGATGCCAGGCAGGACTAGGGAAGAGTCTGGACAGATGAACGATTGTCCTCAATGTGTAGGACATCTATAAGTTCATGCACACAAGTCCTGGTTACACATTCTTAACCTCCTCATCACAAACCAACAAAGTCTGAGTAAGGAGTGACCAAGCAAACACTCCAACTGTCTGAGGTCTCCCCCAAGTCTCCCAGGAGCCTGTCCCTCTGCATCTCAGCTCATCCCATCTGATGTATGTGCTCTGAGTTTGTAAACTTTAAAAATGGTCCATTCTCCATATCTACTGGTTCTAACCTTCCGATTTTTCTAGCAGCTATCACTCAGTCTTTTGGAGTACAATCTTTAACCATGATTAAGTTTGCATACACTAACTTGCCAAAGGAATACCATTCCCATGGCCTTCCCATCTTCCCAGGGGCTCCTTTACTCCTCCATATAGTTACTGCCTCTCAAATGTCACTTCCTTGGTTGAAACAGAAAACCAGTCCTCATTCTACCTATGCTATCCTGCTTTAGTTTCCTCAAAGTACTTACCAGAACTTATCTGGGCTTGGGCAGCTCTGGTTTGCTTCTCCTCTCTCTCCTCAGATACCTAGAATGCATCCATAGACAGTTGCAGCATGGCATTATGGTTTAGCACATGCTTGGTTTCTCATGAGTTGAGTTCATATTTTCTGCTCATACAGACTAGCATTGTCCACAGAGTAACGTGAGGAACGCTGGTTTTCTTTTCTTTTTTCTTTTCTTTTCTTTTCTTTTTTTTCAAACCTGGGCCATCGCTTTTATTTCTGCAATAGAGGTATAACTGGGATGCTAGCTTCAGGTATGATAACCATGTGTAAGGCCTTGGAGGGGTAGATCACAGCAGAGTTCCAGAAAGACCCAGGCTCCATAATCCTCCTGCCTCGGTCTCTTGAGTACTTGGGTTATAGATACGTCCCATAACATCCAGTCTGCTTCCTTTCTCAAAAAACAAAAATGGGAGTAGCCAGAACAGCCCGTCTGGAAACACCTAGCTCATCTTCTTCCTCTTGGAGCGGTCTGAGGTCTGGACCTGAGGCAGGGGGACAGACAGAGTGCCCAGTCTGTGATCCTCTTCCCTGCCATCTGCCAGGGTCACCTTTCTTTTGGAGATCTTCAGCCTCATGGCCTTTGCTATCTCAATCATCCTTTTCTCACTGAGTTTCAGGTCCCTCTGCAACACTGTCAGGTTTATCTGGAAGTCATTTGTGTGCAAGGCAAGCACGATTGCATACGAAGTGATCTTGGCCTTCATAGAACTTGAAATTAAGTTCCGTAAACTGCCATTGTTGTAAGTCAGGCAGGTGAAGTGCTTCAGCAGCTTGGTGTTGATGATATGGGGGATCCCAGGTCCCAGGGCACTTTTCCCCTTTACCATTGTCTGAGCTCGAAATCTGATGAGGGCTTCTAGGAACCAGATGCTCGGGGCCTGCGGGTCTCAACCCTCCTCCTCTGATGGCAGAGACTTCAGCATTTCTGTGACGAAGGGCCAGTGGCTGTTCTCTTCAACCATCTTCAGTATGTTCTGATGTAACCTTTCTGAACACTCCGGATGGGCTCTCAAGAGCATCATACTTAGCCGGGGACAGAATGTCTTGGAATCTGTACACATCTTCAGGCTTGGTTGCATCAGCATAGCAGGGAGGGAGGTAGAGGAAATCATCCTGCAAGTCATCCTGCATGGCGTCACTGACCAGAGCTTTCACACCCTTTGTATCAATGATGTTCTCTGTGGCTTTAGTTACTGTGAGATTCAAAGATTCACTGCCAACTTGGTTCATTCTCCTGGAGTTCAGGGACTGCTTCTGCTCGGTGCTTCCAAAGACTCCAATGCAAGAGTCCAACTTTTCCCGGAAAGGCTTGGTCTGATTCTTAGAGGAGGCTCATACTCAATAGCGTCTTCAGCAAAGAGTGGCTGCATGGTGAACAACTCAGCATCATATACTTCCGTCTGGCCAGAGTTCTGATTAAGAATTCCCACAAAGTGTCTGCAAAGAGTGCTACATTTGAGGGTACCAGTCCCCAAATTGTTCCCAACATAGGAGAGCCTGTCTGTTTCAGCTGCCAGTATCTGCTGATTCTTCAGCCTGGGGTTTACCAAGTCGGTGCTGTCGTGCAAGGTGAAGCGCATGTTGCCTGGATTCTGGAGCTTCCCATCGGAGAACTGGACCAGCACAGCTTTCTGCCTGTTGTCAGGCTCCCCACAGTACAGCCACCTTGCACTCTGTTGCACCTCTGTCTCCATGTCTTCAGTCTGTCCGTCCAGCATGGCAGACGCTGGGGTAGCCTTGAACTCGCCAGCTCACACGCAGATGCACACACCAGAACACTGGTTTTCATAATTAGAATGAGTCTTGAGAGATGCCCTAGAGAGTATGTGCTTCATGAGAACTGACAATCTTGTCATAGTGACATTCCTAGAGCCTTAAAGTGTTCCCTGACACACTGTGGACATTCATTCCATGTTTGCTGAGTGAATGAATCTAGGAAAACCTCGTGTTTTTATTATTATTATTATTATTATTATTATTATTATTATTATTATTATTTAAGATCTTAAGAAATCAGTGAAAGAGACTTATTAATTAATTAATTATTAAACTAATTACGTTTTCATGCTGCTGTTTCCATGGGAGACATTTTGAGAAACCTTCAGTAAGATATCTTCTTGTCTGACTCCCATACAAGAAGGCTAAAGAGTGTTTATGCACGTCATCGTGTGTACCTATGCACCCAGAGAAGTCTGGTATGTCCATCTCGTTTTGTAAGATAGACTCACTCAGCTTAGTCCTCAGCTACTGGGTAGGGTGACTGGCAATGGGTTACGGGGATATGCTTGTCTCTACCTGCCTGCTGAGGGGTGGGGTTACAGATAGATGCCAGTATACTCAGCTTCCTATGTTATTGCTGGAGATCTGAACTCAGGTCCTCATACTTCACCTACTGAAACATCTCCCTAGCTCCGAAGCAGGTTAAGTTTTTGTTTTTTTTTTTCCTCTTAGCTGAAGCAGTTATGATGAAGAAGGAAGTGGCCTCTAGAGTCTGGGTAGTGGGTTTTTTAACACTGAGAAAGCTTCCTGCTTAGAAGATGTTGACAAGCACGGGACGGTGTATGAAGAGGCACTGGGGGATTCTTCCCGGACAGTGAATGGCACTTACAAAACAGCAATGTGATGAGCTCAGTCCAAATAATTCACAAACATATGGAATCAATTTCCCTTAAAACACACATGGTTTCAACAATTAAACACCAAAGCAATTTTCAGGGAAGAGGATACACAACGGGGATTTGATGGGGTCCATTTGAAAACTGTCTGAGGCCTTCCCTGAGCCCCACATGGAGTCACTCCCATGAAACACTCGGAGTGTGAGTTCACCAGCTGTGGGAAACACAAAGCCCCCTTCCCAACTGCAAGCTGTCAGAAACATTCACAGTAACATTCACGCAGCTCTGGGTGGGAGAAATGGCTTTGATCTCAAGGATAATAGGAGGAGTAGAATTACACATTTTTTGACTTAACACTTTCCCTGTTTGTTAGATTGGTAACATCCAAAGAGAAATAAAGTGTTTCTATGTGTATGTGCATGTGTGTTAGGATAATGCTCTCCAAGAACTCGAATCTCTCCAAATGCGTTCTCATTCACTGTTATAATGTATGCCCGTGGGGAATATGTACTTCCTCTATGTCCATGATTAGGGAGGTAAGGCAAAAAACAGACAGAGAAGGGTCCTGCCTGCAGCACACAGCTGGCCATGAATAGCCGGAAGCCATTTTCCCAGCCCTCTGATTCCTGCTTCCAGATCCATCCTGCCTCTAGATTAATAAAGCCGTGTAGCACATTACCATATATTAAGTTGAAACGTGTTCTCCTGGGGGAATACTGTTTTTTTTTTTTTTTTCCGAAGAAGCTGTAGCACTTGGCAACTGGTGAAGAAGATACAATTAATGTTTCCCCTTATGAGTCAAATGATTATCCAAACTGCCTCTGTCATCTCCAGAGCCTGATACAAGACTCGGAGTTATATATCACCTAACTTGATTCTATCATCAAAAGTGTTCACACCCAGGTGATAACCCTAAGCCCATCCTCTCCTGTGCCACCATCTTGCTTAACCTTAACCCATGTGGTGGTTTCCTAAGCACATATATGAGGAAATGTGACCCTCCCTCTTCATTTTAAGAGTATAGTAAATATATGCCTTTTATACCAACAGGGGGTAGTTGATAGGCTCTGGAATTTTGTATAACTGCTTGTGTTTCTCAAAAAATTCCCCCTCACAGAATGGCTCCTTTAACGATTATTTAGTATGATAAGTTAAACTTCATGGAAGGCCCACACCAGTGGATCTCCAACTTGGTTGAGCATTAGCTCTGGGGAGGGGGGGTATTTAATTAGTGTTTATTTGCCCTTTTAACCTTTTTAGTTAGTATACAAAAAAAACTGGGTGTCATTAGGGCTTCTCATTCATATGTGCCATTGTGCCATGTTTATAACTGGTGTGAGGGTAGCCTTTAAAGACCCAGCACACTGTAACAGTTGACATACCTGCTCTGAGCAGGACTCTGCAATGGCTATTGGTTAGTGATTGCATATCAAATGTTCATTTACAGACTAGTCTCATTATCTCTGGAAATTAACTAACCCTAGAAGCACAATCTACAAGATTCAAAGCATCATAAAACAGAAAATATTTTTAGAATAGCCCAATTCCACTCATCAGAGTGCTAAATGAAGATCACAATAATAAAACTAATAATGAAAAGCTTTTTGCTAGAGTTTTCAATTAATGCATGATTTCTGAGTTAGAAATTACTTTTTCATCTTCCTAGAGAAGTATGCGATGATAACAAATAATGATATCATATTATGGCAACCAAGGCTGACAGACAGAACTGACTGTGTTTCCTTACAACACAGTTAGGGTTTGAAACCAGACCTGACTGCTCACTCCACTCTGTCCATGCTGACTCCAAGCCATGCCGGCCTTCTGTTTTAGCTCTGGTGGAAGTGCACAGTACACAGCAGCCATAGATTGCTTACAGCGCCTAGCAGTTTGTCTCCCACTGTGTAACAGGTGAAGCTGGCATTTGTTTGATGAGCTATAAACTAGAGCTATGTGCTCTTTGCTCCTCTGCTTTGCCTGGCATTAATTAATGAGGTCTCTCAGAAGTAGCTGCTGTGGGATTCATCTGAGGCTTCTTACCATCCAAAGGAATAATGCATCCCACGGGAAGTTGGCCTCTTCTTTTCATCATCTGAAACATGCAGATGACCAATGTCTCCTGTGTGTTTGTGTCTGTGTATGCATGTTTCTGTGTGAGCACCTGTGTGCGCATGCATGTCAAAGCCAGAAGTCAGTGTGTGTTCCTCAATTGCTCATCATCTTATGTTTTGAGCCTGACCCTGGAGCTTTGTGGATTCACCTAGACTGGCTACCCAGCAAGTCCTAGGGGATATCTTTGACTTAGTTTTCACTTGTGATGAGATGACCGGGGTATGTTGCTTTAAATGGCTTTTGTATTTTTCTTTAGATTCTAGGGGAAGAAAAGCAGGTCTGCATGCTTGCATACCCAGCACTTTGCCATCTGAGCCACCTCCCCAGCCTGACCAATGCTTCTTCAAGCACTAGCCTAAGAACTGGGTTGTACACTTGATTCCTTACCAACAGGGGACCTCAGAAACAGGAAGGAACGTTCAGAGATCAGCAGGTTATAGTTTCAAAATAATGACCAGAGAAGTAACCAGGACAACAGTACACTACTAGTGTGAAAAACTCACCCACCTGATGTCAAAAGTAAGACCCAGTTACTGTTCCCACACTAGTGATCTTCACCCTATGCACAAAAAGGATGCTGTGCACACTAACTTTTCCAAGTGGAGACTTGGGATATTATTTATTTTGTGATCCTCACTAGCCCACAACACTCGGCATTGTGTAGCTAATTGCACAAGTGCTAAGCAACGCCGAGTGTTTTCTTCTAAACCGGTATTCCCTGCAGAAAAGACCCATTTTGATTAGTCTTTGGTGCTTACTGTTTCCTTTCTGCCGATAAAAGGTCTTTATCATGTGTGGGTGTCCTGCTGGGGAGATTAGCCCTCATGTTGAACTAAACCAGAGCAATTTTAGAGATGAACACTAGGATTTGCCTGTTTCTCTTTGTCCCCTGCGATAAGAGAATAGCATGTTTTAAGGACACCTTGGGGAATCCCTCTTTCTTCACAGCAGAATGAAAAGCTCTCTTTAAAATAGCCACCTACAGAGTTTTAAGAAGTTGCTGAGTTGCCTTTCTTACAAATATATTGCTAATTAGAAAGAGCAAAATGGTGATTAAACACAGTCCAAAGAGGTCTGCCGTGTTTGGAAAAGCTTACAGGATGGTGGACATTTCCTTCATTGACTCTAGGGAGGGCCACTTCCAGCACATATCCACTCCGTCTTTCTTGTCAAGATACCTTGACTCCCTGAACCCACATAGTAAGGTATTTGGCTCTTCAGTAATGCATAGAGCAATTCTAACAACCACCTCTGTTCTTCTTACACACAAACCAGAAAGAGCTGTTAAATGTATGTGGACATAAGTGACAGAAAGATGAGTTTTTGGCTCTGGGGTCTTCCTTATAGTCATTGCCTGGCTCTCAGGATGGCAGCATTTAGACACCTTTATCCCTTTCAGCCTTTTGCAAACAAAACATTTCTATCTATCATTGAGTAGGAAACATTGCTTGTAAGTCAATCCAGGGGACACTAGGGTTTTCCACACCATGGATATAGGCTGCCACTAGAAGGTGTGGCCCAGATTTAAAGGTCAATCTTCCTGTTTCAAAAGGTCTGAATTTAGGGTGGGTCTTCCTGCTTCAAATAATCCAATCAAGAAAAATTCCTACAATCGTATCTAGTCACTTGGATTTCAGTTAATTCCAGACATCGTCAAGTTGACAACCAAGAATAGCCATCACAAGTACCATGACCTCAACATGGTGCTTTTATTTATTGAGGAGGTGGGAGACTTCATATCTAAGCCATCTAGAATTCTCATCGGAAGAACCCACATGCCAGGAAGATGTAATGAGGCAGCTAATTGTTTCTTAGTCAAGACAAAACAAAGCAGACAGACTTCCTAGTCTCAAGATTGCTGTACCATTACTAAATAACCAAACACATTTCCTGTTTGTTGAAAAATTTGGAGACATACCGTTGCATTTTGAAAATATTTTACTTACATCTATTTAGTTTCTGTACATGTGTCAGTATGTGGGCACACAGGTGACTAAGGAGCAGTTTGCAGGTGTCAATTCTTTCCTTCTACTGTGTGGGTACCAGGGACTGAACACAGGTCATCAGGCTTCTTGGTCCTTGAGCCCACTGAGCCATTCCACTGGCCCTCCGCCATTATATATATATATATATGTGTGTGTGTGTGTGTGTGTGTGTGTGTGTGTGTGTGTGTACATACATATATATATTAAAGGTGTTTTTGTATACATATATATACATATATATATATATATATATATATATGGTGTTTTTTCTTTTAACATACCAACCACAGTTCCCCCTCCCACCCCTCCTTCTGCCCACCCCTCACCTTCCTCCATCCCCCCCCCCCCACACACCATCCACTTCTCAGAGAAGGTATGGCCTCCCATGGGAAGTCAACAAAGTCTGGCATATCAAGTTGAGGCAGGACCAAGCCCCTCCCCCCCTGCATCAAGGCTGAGCAAGGTATCCCTTCACAGGGAATGGGCTCCAAAAAAACAAGTGCTTGCACAAGGGATAAATCCTGGTCCCATTGCCAGTGACCCTTACAAACTGCACAAGCCACACAACTGTCACTCACATTCAAAGGACCTTGTTTGGTTCCATGCAGGTTCCTCAGCTGTCATCCAGAGTCTGTGAGCTCCAACTAGCTCTGGTCAGCTGTCTCTGTGGGTTTCCCCATCATGATCTTGACCCCTTTGCTCATATAATTCCTCCTCCCTCTGTTCAACTGGACTCCTGGAGCTTTGCCCAGTGCTTAGCTGTGGATCTCTGCATCTGCTTCCATCAGTTACTGGATGAAGGTTCTATGATGACAATTAGGGTAGTCACCAATCTGATTACAGGAGAAGGCCAGTTCAGGCACCCTCTCCACTATTGCTAGGAGTCTTAGCTGGGGTCATCTTTGTGGATTGCTGGGAATCTCCCTAGCACCAGGTTTCTCCCTATGCCCATAATGGTTCCCTCTATCAAGATATCTCTTTCCTTCCTCTCCCACTCTGTCCCTCCCCCAGCTCAACCATCTTATTCTCTCAAGTTCTCTTTCCCCCTCCCCTTATCTCTCCCACTACGTTCCCAATTTACTCCAATCTTATCTATTTCCCCTTCCTAGGGGGATCCTTTTAACATCCTGTTTTTAGAACACATTCTGCCACTAGTGTGTGTATATTGGCATGTAGTACAGTTACAGGTTGATGCTAATTTCCATTTAAATTTCAGGAGCCTTTTGGAATGTGTATTAAATGCATTTCTTTGCCTCATAAATGCATTTTATTTGGAACATCTCTTATTATATTATTAGACATAAACTTGATTGAATAGAAAAGATCCTTAATTTGGTTACATTGTTAAACCATAAATATTATCAGTTTAAAACTCATAAGCATTTTTCTAGTGATTACAACCAATAAAAAATTTCATGCAAGCCATTTATACTTTTAGTAGACTAGGAAGAAATTATAAGGCAATGTGAAACATCCTTTTGTGTCCTGGAGAAGAAATAGAAATATACCACGTGTCAAGGAGCACCTGCTCCTGCAGGAACCCCAAGTCTCTAAAGCTCTTTCTCAACTGGCCTCCACTGACCTCTCACTTACCCCATCTGAGCAGAATGTTCATCTAACCTGATCGATACACAGGAATATTGATATTGAGACTGGAACAAGAGTATCTCACTGTGCTAGTTTCACCTCTTTTGTTATGATAGAACACTCTGGACAAAAGGACCTGAGAGGAGGAAAGGATTCACGTGGCTTATTCATCCAGGGTATAGTACATCACTTAGGGAATCATTACAGGAACAGAAGACAGGAAGTTGAAAACAAGCCAACCTGCTATTCCATGAAACAATGCCTCTAACCAGAAAAGTGACTCACAGTCAAGAAGTACAGTAAAAACCATGCAGGAATTCTTCTTGATGGCTCACTCACAGGTTCATGAATAGCCAGACATCTCATACAGCCCAGGATCACCTGCCCAGGGAATGGTGCTGCTCACAGTGGGCTAGGTCCTGCTATCTCAATTAACAACTGAGGCAATACCCTATATATATGCTCACAAGCCAACCTGACCTGGGTAATCTCCCACTTGAGTCTCCCTTTTCAGGTGACTCTAAGCTGTTTCAAGTTGAAAGTTAAGGCTAAGTCGGATGCTTGCTCTCTTACAAAATTATACCCTGTATCTCCTTCTCCTCCTACTTCCTTTCTTCCTTCTTTCTCTCTCTGTCTCTGTCTCTCCACCTCTCTGCCTCTCTGTCTGTCTGTCTCTCTCCCTTTAAAATAATTAGTTCTTTGAGAATTATATTCAATGCATTTTAATCATATTCACACACATCCCCCACCTCTTCTCAGATCCAGTCTCCTTCCCTACCTACCCAACTTTGTATCCTCTTTTTTCTTTTTTAATTTTATTTTTAGTAATTAATTAATTCTCCCCAGCCCAATCACAGTTTCTCCTCACTCCTTCTTCTCTTCCGAGTCCCTCCCCACAAACTTCCCCTCTTCTCCCCCAAATCTATTACTCCTCCTTTCTCTTCAAAAAAAGGACATGCCTTTCATGTATATCAGTAAGCCATGGTATGTCAAGTTGCAGTAAGACTAGGCACCTCCTCTCCTATTCAGGCTGGGTGAGGCAATGCAGTAGGAGGAAAAGGTCCCAAAAGCAGATAACAGAGTCAGAGACACCCCCTGCTCCCAGTCTTAGGAGTCCCACAAGAAGATCAAGCTACATGACTGTAACGTGTTCAGTGGACATAGGTCAATCACATGCAAGCTCTCTGGTTGGCAGTTCAGTCTCTGTGAGTCCCTATGAGCCCAGGTTAGTTGATTCTGTGGTTTTCTTGTGGTGTCCTTGGCCCCTCTGGCTCTCACAATTCTTCCTCCTCCTCTTCCACAGGATTCTCTGGGGTCCACTTAACGTTTGGCTGTGGGTTTCTGCATCTGTTTCCATCTGTTGCTGGGTGAAGCCTCTCTGATGGCAATTGGACTAGGCAACAGTTATGAGTACAGCAGATTAACATTAGGAATCATTCCATTGACTGATTTTTTTGCCAGTCATGTTTGGTTCTATCCTAGGTTTCTAGGCTGTCCAGTCTTTGGGTCCTGGCCCACCAGTCAGTGTCAGGGATGGGCTCCCTCTCATGGTATGGGTCTCAAGCTGGACCAATCATTGGTTGGCCATTCCCACAATTTCTGCATCACCTTTGCCCTAGCATATTTTCAGGCAGGGCAAATTGTAGGTCAAAGGTTAGGTGGGTGGGTTGGGGTCCCAATCCCTCTACTCGAAGTCTTATCTGGTTACAGGAGATGGCCAGTTTAGGCTCCGTATCCCCAATTGCTAAGAATCTTAGCTAGGCTCACCCTCATAGGTTCCTGAGGGTGTCCATTGCACTAGATTTCTAGCTTGTCTCTGAGATGCCCCCCAATTCCAGTTATTTCTCCCAGTACTCTCTCCCTCCGTCCTGCCCCCAACCTGATCCCTCCTGCTCCCATGCTCACCCTCTCCAGACCCCTCCCTTGCCCACCTGTGATAGCAATTCTATTTCCCCTTCATAGTGAGTGAGATTCAGGTGCTTTCCCCTCCCCCAGCCCTCCTTGTTACTTTGCATTCATTGCCTTTGACTGAGAAAAGAAGCTTCTCTGATGAGGGTCGAGGAGTGCACTATTCTGTGGGTAGAGCAATAAGTCATTAGGAGTCAGTTTAATACTATATTCATTTAACAGTCTGTTCAACTGTCATTGAGTAGATCATCCATGTCAGACACTGAACTTGGCTCCAGGGATACTGCTGGGAATCTAGATCTTAGCTCTGAAACACTTAACATTTCACCTGAAAATTGATAACAAGGAAAGTAAATATCATAGGATGACATGTGAAAACCAGTCTCTTTTTCCTCTTCTGAGAGGTGGGGTGGAAAACCACATGTGGATAAAATATGCACCACTCAACACTCCAACGCAGGAATAACTTAAAGCACCAGTGGGGACTGATGCACGGGGGACAGAGATTATTACATTTCTTTGTTCAGAGGAAGCACAATTAGCATGATCAGTTTGGAAATTATTCATGCCAAATTCACTTTCTAAATAATGTTGTGCAAATTTTTGGCAAGTTGTTTCATGTTCATGTTTAATGAAAGCAAAAGAAAATCTTTTGCTTATATTTCAATGCCTGTTTAGCTTCATTTGGGCCATTCCTTCTGAAGTAAATGCAAATGAAGGAGGCATATGGCTATTGCATGATCTTTCTTTAATCAAGAGCACTACAAAGCACTGGGCGATGGGCGACAAAGATCATATTAACCTAATCCTGTGTTTTTCACTAAAGGACTTGGTGTTTCTATGAACCAGAATATATGCCTCACTGCTATAGGACCTGCAGTCAAACGCAGACTTTACAGAGCCAATGATGTGTTTCCTGTTGGCTGAGACGAAGATGAAGTGCTCTCTCCCACCTCATGCTGGCCTCATTGATACATGGCTGCCTTTCAAGAATTCCTGGGTTTGGAAGAGGCAGTTGGGAGCTGGCTCCCACGTATGAAATGGAAACACAAGCTCATACAACATACAAGTATAATTGTGTCTGCACTGTTTTATTGGCATATATCCTTTGACTGTAGAACTGGGTCACATAAGGACATGTTCACGCAACTCTACAATGTCTTTTGAGCATGTTCCACTTCTTATTGAGCTGCTCTTTTCCTATGATCTTTCTCCTCCTAGTACTATTTTATTCCACCACACAGTTTCACTTCTACACATGATTTTATATACATATGTATACATACATATGTCTGTATATGTATACACACCTATATATTTACATATAAATCTAGGATCCACAACTGAGAAAAAACATTATATTTGACTTTCTGAGTTTGACTTAATTCACTTAATATGATAATGTCCAGCTGCATCCATTTTTCCGTAAATAATGTAATTTTGTTCTAAAACTGAATAAAATTTTGTTTTAAATAAATACCATATATATCCACACACATATATACACATACACATAAGCATATGCACACACACACACACACACACACACACACACACACAGATCCAGATGGATTTCTGCCTCTGGAATGCTAGGATTAAAGGTGTGTGCTACCACTGCCTATCCTATATGTTTAATATTGTGGCTGTTTCTGTTCTGTGACCCCAGATAAGTTTATTAGCATGCACAATATTTCGGGGAACACAATACCACCACAGATCTCTGCTAGTTGGAGCCAGCCTGGTCTACAGATCCAGTTCCAAGACAGCCAGGGCTACACTGAGAAATTCTGTCGAAGAAGAAGGAGGAGGAGGAGGAGGAGGAGGAGGAGGAGGAGGAGGAGGAGGAGGAGGAGAAGAAGAAGAAGAAAAAGAAAGAAAGAAAGAAAGAAAGAAAGAAAGAAAGAAAGAAAGAAAGAAAGAAAGAAAGAGAAAAGGAAAAGAAATTCTCTCAAAGAATCATAATGGAATTGGAGAGATGTCTCTATGGTTAAGAATACTTGTTCTTGCTAAGAACCACGTTCAGTTCCACAGCACCCACATAATGTCTCACACTGTCCATAGCTTCAATTCTAGGAAATCTGATGCCCTTTTCTGACTTCCAGAAATATCATGTACATACATGGCACAGAGATGTGAAAAAAACATGTATATAATAAATAAATCTAAAAACATTTTTAAAAGAATCATGGTAGCTACAGGTAGAGATAACAACAGCTGATTCTTGCTAAGCCAAGACTTTCTCAATCTAATATCTAGAGTAGTAAAATTATTTTTTCTTGGTTTTTTTCGAGACAGGGTTTCTCTGTGCAGTTTTGGTGCCTGTCCTGATCTCGCTCTGTAGACCAGGCTGGCCTTGAACTCACAGAGAGCAGTCTGGCTCTGCCTCCTGAGTGCTGGGATTAAAGGCATGCACCACCACTGCCCGGTGGTAGTGAAATCCTTAATAAATATTCAGATCAATGATGAGTGTTTCAGATTCCAAATATTAAAATTGAAGTATTTTATTGAGCTGTATCCGGCTCTAACTTTACTTCCATTTGGAAACAGAGATGCACTGCTTTGCCAGGTTGGTCTTGAACTCACTCTGTAGCCCAGGTAGGTGTAGAGCTTGCTATCCCCCTGCCTTAGTCATCTAAGTAGTTGGGAGAATAGGCCTATGCCACCAGCCTTAGTGCCCAAGCTTCAGTTCTAACCACTTCTTAGCTCTGTGACTTAGGCAAAGGCATTTAGGAATGCAGAATCTCTCAGTTCCTTCAAAAATTCAACAACAAATGACATCAATAATGACTAAGGATTCCAATGTTCTCACTACAACTTTGTATAACTTATGGACTGATTGCTTCCTACTATACTCTCAGAGACCTCTATGGGCCTAATCCCCAAAATATGCAACAACAAACTCTCAATCAGCAATGGAAAGACCCCCAAGGGGGTGGTGGCGGCTCATGCCTTTAATTCCAGCACTCAGTATGCAGAGGCAGGTGGATCTCTGAGTTTGAGTCCAACTGTCCTAAGAGTGAGTTCCAGAACAGCCAGGACTACACATAGAAAAACAAGATCCCCCAAGGATCTAGTCAAGTCATGCACTATGACTTAAAACATACAGGGCACTTTTTCTCTGTGATGCATGTTTGCAGATGTGTGGATGCATTCTTTTTGGGGGAGTGTGCATGTGTGTACACGCATGTGTAGAGGTCAGAAATCGACTACAAGGCTGTTCTCTGATCTGTTTCTACCTTAGATATTGAGGTGGGTTCTCTTACGGGAACACAGAGCTTGCCAATTTGACTAGTTAGCCAGCAGCTTGCTCTGGGGATCTCTTGCTTTCCACATGCTGGGATTACAGGTGGACCGCCACACTTACCTGACATTTATGTGGGTACTGAAGATCTGATCCCCGGTCTTCATGCTTGCACAGACAATGAATCATCCCCCAGCCTCTACTTCCTTTTTCCTTGCAATGGCGTGTGTTTCTGTCTTGAAGCAAAATGTGAAACAATGCAGGAAAAGGAGACAAGGCATCACCAGTGGCCTTGAGATGAATGGGATCGTAATTGTTAGTGTAACAGAATCACCGGTGGAGGAAACAGATTCTGCACCAATCTCAGACTGGCAAAGACCAGTGCATTTTCTCAGCCACAAATGATAAATGTAAAAAAGGAGGAATGGAGGTCTGACCTGAAAAGATAATCAACCTAGAAATCCAGTAACCGAAAAACCCTGGAGAGGGATTAAGTCTACCGCCAAATCTCTTCTTAATTTTGTTAATCAGACATTTGTCAGCACGGGGCACTTTTTGCCAGTGTTGAGGAAATCAAAGCACAAGAAGGGGGCCTGAGACATATCTTATTACATCCTTCATCACTGGGGAACATTTCTCAAGTTGACTTCCTAAAAGGCATTTGGGCTTCTAGCTCATGTATGAAGATAATTATTTCTGTCATAATGAATAATTTAACCCAAATCCCACCCTCAGACCACTCGTAGCTTTCAATAAAAGAAGACACACTGCCAGGTAACATACCAGCTTCTGAGTCTTATGAACATGGCAGAAACATAATGAAAACAGACGTCTTCTCAGCCCTTCCATGCAAACCTCTTGGCTGGTATTCTTTCCCTTTGCCAGTGTAAAACCATGGGACATCAGCAGTGGGCGTTTCTTTAAATAACTTCTAGATGAGGAAAATGGAGCTGGAGCTCATTCCATCCTGCAGTCAGGGCACACAACTACTGAATACAATGGCATTTTAGACCTACACTTGCTTGTCTCTTGATGGAAGTACTTACCTTCCTCTCTCATAGCCCTCCAGGACTGTGACACTGCCATGTATTAAAAGTCAATAAAGCAAGAATTGCAGTGCCTTGATGCTGTCACACTCTGACTTGGGAATTCAAGCATCTCAGAGCTCTGTTCATGTGTAGACAGGATCTGATAACTTAATTTTTCCCTTTAATTTTGAAACAATCTCACACTTCCAGGAAAGTTGCAATTCTTTTACAGAGAACTTTTCTGAACCGCCTAAGTGAATTTCCCATCTGAAGCCAGCGTAGCACTTGTCTTACTTCCAATTCCTGCTGCTGTGACAAAAGCACCTTGAAGGAGACAAGGTTTATTTGGCTTACAGTTCCAGGATGCAGTCCATCACAGCAGGGAACCGGAGGTGGCAGGAGCTTGAAGTAGCTAGTCATTTTACATTACACAGATAAGAGCGGAGATCAGTGAACTAATGCGTGCCTACTTGTGCTCAGTCCCATAAGTATAGAGTGCAGGACCCAAACACAGGGAGTGGGGCTGCCCACAGTGGGCAGGTCTTCTCACCTCAATTAATACCATCAAGACAGTTTCCCAACAGGAGTCCTCACGGGTCAACTTAATGTAGACAATTCCGCCTGAGAATGATTTCTCTGGTTATCCTAGATTGTGTCACATTGACAGTTTAAACTGACCATCACCATGCTTTCCTGTCAGCAACTTTTCTGTTTCTGTGAGAAAGTACCGTGATCAAAGGCGACTCAGGAAAGAAAGGCTTTGTTTTGGCTTATGGTTCCGGAACAAGAAAGTCAGTCTATCATGGCTGGGAAGCCATGGCAACAGCATGGCTTATCCACACACAGGAAGCTGACAAAAAAAAAAAAAAAAAAACAGGTAGTGAGGTGAGACGCTAAACTCTTAATGCCCACCCCCAGTGACATCTTCCAGCATGGCTCCACCTCCTAAACTTTCCATAACCTCCCCAAATGGCTCCATCACCCAGGGACCAAATGTTCAAACAAATGAGTCAATGTGCAATATTTGTGCTGATTTAATTGAGAATGGCCCCTACAGGCTCATATATTTGAATGTTTAGTCCCCAGTTAGTGGAACTCATTGGTAAGCATTAGGGTTTGTGGCCTTGTTGGAGGAGGTATGTCACTGGAGGTGGATTTTGAAATTTCCACAGCCCACACCATTCCCAGTCAGCTTTCTCTGCCTCCTACTTGTGGATAAGAATTGTAAGTTCTCAGCTACTGCCCCAGAACCATGACTGCTTGCCCGCTTGCTACTATAATATTTGCCATGACCATTGTGGACTAACCTCCAGAAACTGTAAATCCCAATTAACTCTTTCTTCTATATGTTGCCTTGGTGCCCTATCACAGCAATAAAAATGTAGCTAAGACAACATCTATTTTCCAAAATGTCTTACTGTGTATGTACTACAAAGAGGGACAAAATCCACAGCACAACCTTCAAAATTGGGGGATATACAGGGATACAGGGGTCTAGTCTTATTTCACTAGATTATTTTCATTCAGGCTTTTTTTTTTTTTTTTTTTACAAAAGTAACTCACTACCAATTCTGAGTTGCCTTTACCTGTCTTGTATTATGAATGCTCATATAAATATTTTCATCAGTCTAGAGTAAGTTCCCAGGACTTTCCTTGAGGTATATGACCTTCCTTCATTTCCTTGCAGATAATAGCCAATTATATCATAGAATTGACCTCAGTTAGTGTTTTCCTGGGCATTAGTACATTGTTACAGAAGCATTGCCACACACAGGTGAGATGGTGGGTCGTGGTGGTTCTACTGTCCCTTTACTGATGCTATTAATTTTTGACATATAATTAAGGTGGTTTCTCCATAAATTCTCCAGGCTAATGACATTTTCTACATAACTGTTAGGTATTCGTCAATAACCTTTTAATTTACTCATTTATTTATATCACATGGATTGTTATTTTATTCAATGGTATATAATTATTTCCAATCATCAGATATTTTGATATTTTACTTTTATCAGATTTAGTCATGTAAGAGCCCCTTTAGCTGGCTACTGCATCTTTTTTGAATGACCTCATCTTACTATACATCCTTCCTTGCTTTTGGGTGCAAAAAAGACATTCCAGGAAATATTGTGAATCAGACATTGTGCCAAAGCATTTTGGAGATTATTAGCAGATTGTATAAGAAATTATTTAGAAATATTTAGGAATGCTATTTGATCACTAGGTGGACCTCATTGCAAAAACAACCTCACATTTACATCCATATCTATTACTATTGCTATCTCTGACAAAATAAAAAACTGGGCTGGAAAGATGGCTAAGTCAACAGAATGCTTGTCCTTGGAAAGATGTGGCTCCAACTTTGATACTAAGAACCCTTGGTGAATAAAGCAGTTACAGTGGCATGTGCTGGGGAGATAGAGACAGGTGAATCCCTGGGGCTCGTTGGCCAGTCTTCCTAGACTATGATGAGTTCCAGACCAGAGAAAGACATGGACTCAAAGCCAAGGTGGAATGCTCCTGAGTAATGGTACCCAAGGTTGTACTCTGCCTACCATATACACATGCACAAAGGTGACCATACATCCACATAAAAACCTGCACTCACATGAACATACATAATACACAAATCAAGCATACAAATATATTAAAAACCCTCTATTTGCAGTAATACCTCCAAATTTATTCTACACTGTAGCACTTAGTCTAGTTTTTTGTTTGTTTTGTTTCTTTCTCTTCTCCAATATTTGTAGATTGTCTCTCCAGTAGGAACAAAGCTGATTTCTGTGATAATGAATATACTTATGAAATTGATCACTCTACCTGTGTCATATAGAGCTCCCTTGTTACTGACCTGCCAAGATAGCCCTCCATTCTGCTAGGCATCCATACAATGCCTTGGTCATCTTTCTTAGGTGTATTCTTCCTTCATTCCAGTTCTGATATTTGCAAACACTCTGTCTTCTGCTTGGGTGCAGAAGATATATTGTATATAGTACGTATGTGTATATAATATATAGATGAAATATATAATATACTGCATGGAATACATGATGTGAAATCCATCATCACCTTGCTTGGCTTCAAAATTATGGAACACACACATCTCTCTCTGTCCCTGCTCAGACACTTTGATTGCCTAGTGGAAGGTACTTCAACTGAATTTGCCTGAAAACCTTTTTGTCTTGCCCCATTACCAGTGGCTATAAATTTTTGATGAAACCATGAGAATCGATGAAGATTTTATAAACCATGTAGAGTTTTCTCTGAGCTAAGATACTTGACTGCACCAGGATTTCTGTCTTAGACGAGGAGTGCCAACCATACTGTCTAGGTGTGACCTGAGAATTACTGTGACTGCATAGTACCACTCTACTCCCCCATTCACCATCTTGGAGCCAAAACTTTCAGACACACTCTCACATCCCCTTTCCTACTCTTGTCTCTGCACCTGTCCACTCTCATGTCTCACTCCCAGACTCTGCCACATTCATCATTTTGCTACTCCCTTCATCATAATCCTGACAGGACTTAACATTGGCTTCTTGGAGAATGGTGGGACATATACAAGTGTAGGATGTTGGCAGTGACATCCATAATATCCTTTTTGCATATTATTTCCTATAACAGAACAATATAATATGTGTAATGGATCAAGTAAATTAGCACATTTACCATTCTTGTGAAGGCCAAAATGAGTGCTCATGTTAAATAGATATGGTTATGTGAGAGGGTTGCCATGACAAGCCATAAACTAGATGACTTAAGCACCAGAAATTCATCGTCTCTGAAAGCTGTTAAGTCCTAGATCAAGATGTCAATAGGGTTGGTTCTTTCTGAGGCTGAGGAAAGGAACTGTGGCATGGCTCTCTGGATAAATAGAGGAACATCTTCTCCCTCTGTCTCCTCACACAGATTTCTCTCTATGGCTAGGTCTGTACTCAATTTCACCTTTTAAAGAATTTATTTTTATTAATTTTAATTATGTGTATGTTTAAATCTGTGTGGGGGTATGTGCATGTGAGCACATATGCCACAGAAGGCAACTTGGATCCCCCTACAACTGGAATTACAGGAAGTTGTGAGCTATCTCACATAGCTGTTGGGAACCAAACTCATTTTCTTTGTATGAACAGTACACGCCTTTAAACATTGAGCCATCTCTCCAGTGTCTCAATCTCACCTTTTAATAAGGACACCAGTTATATAAAGTTAGGATTAATGAATGCTAAAGATGTCATATCAAGTTGATTGCCACTGTAGCATCCCTATTACCAAATGAGGTAACACTAGGAGGCACCAGAAAGAGGACTTTAACATATGAGTTTGAGGAAAACAAAATTTAATCCACATCACCAGATCATTTCTAAAGGTTGAGCCAGAGACCTGTACTCCTTCCACCTTGTGGCTCCCTCATCTTTAACATAATCTTTCAAGCTTTCTATTGTTGTGCCAACTCACTAGAAGAAAAAATGAGAAGTGAATACCAAACAGTGGTAGGTATCATAGGTCCAGTCAGGAAATAACATGTCACTCATTCTATGTTGACCAGAACTCAGCTTCATGGTGAAGGACTTGGGATGGAAAGTGTAAACTAAAGAATTGTTCTAGAAAGAAATAATTGGTTTCCATGATCATTTAGCTAGCATCTCCCTAGTTTGTGCGTGAATAAATATATCTCTACAGGTGACCTGATGTACACTCTCCACCTTATTCCTTTGAGACAAGGTCTCTCACTGAATCTGGAACAAGGCTGGCAAGCAAGCTCCCCACCCCATGCCATCTTCCTGACTCCATGATCAGCTAGGTAGTCTTCATCCTGATCTATTTCTTATCACTGCCCTGTTCTAATAGCTAATGTATTCTCTGCTGAGAGAAATGGTATTTAAAAAGTGAGGTATGCTGTAGCCCAGTTGTGGCTTATACAGATGAGTACTTCAGAGATTCTGGTCTGGCTTGTACCCTAACACATTCCATTTGCATTTCCTATTTTTTGCCCATATGTTATTCAGATATGGATTAGAAGCTCCAGCATTCTGGGCCAGCAAGATTGCTCAAGGACCCTCACTGCTTACTTGCCATACAAGCCCAACAACATGAGTTCCATTCCCAGAATTCATGTAAAGGCAGACAGAACCAACTCTACAAAGTTGTCCTCTGACCTCCACCACTCCCTTCCTAATAATACTACATAAAATTTTTAATGTTTAAAAGAACTCCAGTATTCTCTAGGGAGGTCATTTTTTCCTTAGGGCTCTGTTGGCTCTATTTTATACTAATGATAACTGCAACTACCAGCCTTGCAGGCCTAAATAAAGAACATTATCTTACAAAACTGAAACTCACTGCTGGGATTTTTTTCCCTTAACACCATTATGCATAACAATATTTTTAATAGGGTGATTTCCTACCAACTAGCTCACAAAACTCCTGTCATTTTTTAAAAAGCAGAATTAAATAATATGGGGCAGCAGAGTGTGCCAGGCATAGATCACAGAAGGCAGGAGGGCAAAGGCATTGTGCAGTGAATAAGTTACAGCCTTCAATTATAAAGCTAGTATTCGAGGTAGGGGAAGGAAGGCTGAGGCTGCAGGAGAGAAGTAGCTTTGGATGACATTGAAATCTGGTCCTTGAGAGCTTAAAGTATACCTGAGAGACAGCTGTGTTGCTGACAAAGATTTTCTTGGACACAAAACATTATATAGGGGTGAAGGCACTGGCTCAGTGGGTAATCACACCTGCTGTGCAAGCAGGAGGACCTGAATTTGAATCCTCAGCACACACATAAAAAGCTAGGTGGAGTTCCATGCTTGTTTGCAACCCCAGCATTGTCAGGTTCAGAGACAGGAGGATGGTTAGGACTTGCTGGCTGCAAGGCTAGCTTCAGGCTCATTGAGAGACTCTGCCTCAAAGAATAAGGTGAAGCATGATTGAGCAGGACAACTGGTGTTTTACTCTGGGTAGATCACTCAAGGGTACTTGGCACTTAAGCCTGACAACCTGAATTAGATCTTCAGCTCTTATAGTGGAAGGAGAGGGCCAGCTCCCAAAGATTGTCCTCTGATCTTAACACACATACTGTGGCATGTATGAGTACCTGCACTCATACACACAAAAAATACATTTGAAAAAGAACAAAAACATTATTAATAGATATTTAAACTCAACCTGCCAAAAATGTTAGAGCATTTCCATCTTGGTGAGGATATGATAGAGACAGTCTCATATGTAGTTAGCAAAAGAAAAGAAAAGAAACTAAAGAATGAGACCTTCACCTTAGAGCTTGGTAAACTGTGTTAAGCCAATTGTGTCTTAAGATAAAAGGTTGCTTGCTCACTGAAATTATAAGAAATTATATCTGTTGATCTTGAAGTATACTCATAAAATTTTACTATTTTTAAAATGCACATATAAGGCTGTTCAACTTGATCCCATTTTCACTAGTGCTCAGAATAAAAGGATAGGAGATGCCGGAAGTCACTGCACAGTGCTGTCTGGATTACAGGGCCCAGTGATCTATCTTTTTCACCTATTCTTTGGTTTATCTGCAATTCCTATTTCTTACAAGTGTACATGCAGCTTAGAGTAATGATAAAAATAGGAACTATTACTATTATGTGTAGGACGAATTGCTAGATGGTCTTATTGATAAAACCTGGAGCCAGATATTGGTGTTAAAACCAGAAAGATCAGAGTAATAGGAAAAGCCACAGACAACCTCACCTCATTGACACCTAAGTCTCTAAAGAGACCTACTTCCTGTATACCCATATCTATATGCCTTTCTGTTCTTCCATCTCATTTCCTCTCTCTGCCCAGCTACATCACTACCTGTCTGTCTGTACAGACCTCCAGACCTTTATGATTAGTGCTGGGATTAAAGGTGTGTGTCACCATGCTTGACTTGTTCCTAGTGTGGTCTTGAAGTCGCAGAGATCTGGATGGATCTCTTCCTCCCGAATGCTAGGATTAAAGGTGTGGACTGCCATTGCCTGATTTCTATGTTTAATAAAGTGCCTGACTTTTTCCTCTGGTCCTCAGATAAGCTTTATTGAGGTACACAAAGAAAATATCACCACAATAATGTTCTTTTTTTAGTGTGTGTGTGTGTGTGTGTGTGTGTGTGTGTGTGTATGCATGTGGAAGCTAGCAGATGATCTTTGCTGTCATTCTCCAGAATCCATTCACTTTATTTATTTATTCATTCATTTATTTATTTATTTGGTTGGTTGGTTCCTTGATTTTAAGACATTGTCTTGGAACTGACTGGCCAGCCAGCCCCAGGGATCCACCTTTCTCCGCCTCTCCAGGGGAGTTCTGAGAATTAAACTCACATTCCAGTACTTACAAGGTAAGCATTTTTTAAAAAAGATTTATTTATTTATTATGTATACAGCATGTATGACTGCAGGCCAGAAGAAGGCATCAGATCTCATTACAGATGGTTGTGAGCCACCACGTGGTTGCTTGGAATTGAACTCAGGACCTCTGGAAGACCAATCAGTGCTCTGAGCCATCTCTCCAGCCCCTCAAGGTAAACATTTTATTAACTGAGCCTTCTCTCCAGCCAGTGGTGCTGTTCTTACATAACAAAATAAGGAATAGTGCAGAGAGGTGAAGGTATGTCTCAACTGGATGGGAAAACACCCCATTTCCTCAGTCTGTATCTGCAGACCCACACAAACCCAGGTCTAGCTTATCCCAGGCTTGCCCATCCCAGGCTCACCCATTGCCATCTGACTTCCTCCTACAATGGGTCTTGTGATGTGAATCATTGTCAATTTCCTCCAACACTCGACTCGCAGGGAGAAATCATCTTTGCAGGAACCTGTATTGAGAGAGTGTGCAACATCGATTATGGTAGTTGAAATCAGTGGGGCTGAGTTGTGTGGCACACAGTCTCTTTTACGAGGTTAAGAGCCTGACATCTTCACAGGGTCCCAGACAGTGCTTGGTTGATTTTAACATCTGCCAGTAGCAGGAATTTTAAAGTCATCACAATAGAACGTCCTTATTGGAATGCTGAATGGCCCTCCAAATGCCTCATGGCTGCATACCCATCAATATCCTTGAAATCATTTAAACACTAGAACTGAGGATTTCCTATATAAATCCTGCCCGACTGCTAACAGCTCTGGGAGGGCTCAAAAGGAAGGGTTAAATTAAAAGAATTGGGCTAATTAGCTTAGCGAGAAGGAAATTGAGGAGAAATTTAATATCTATCTTTAGGAATCTAGAAGATCATCATAAATAGATTTTTACAGCTCTTCTCAACATTCAGAGAGAGCAAAATTTTTGACGCAGCAAGAAGGAATTGAATAAGACACAGCACCAAACTTTCATTTCCGGCACTGAATTAGGCTACCCAGAAAAGGCTTATGTATTTCTGGAAATCTTTCAGAACAGTACAGACAAGCCCTGTTCAATTACCTGGACTCCTGGATCAATCGTCCTAGATCAAAGAATTCAACAAATGCCCTCTTGTCTTTCTCTCAGACTTAAGCATGTGTAATTCTAGCTTAACTCCCAGTTCAGGCTCTCAAAGACTGCCAGAGGCATACACCAAAATAGCCACTAAATGTTCAGTGTTAATTTTTCTAAATGCCATGTGTCCTAAGATGATGTTCATTGCATTTACAGAGTGTTACGATTCTGGAAATTCTGTAAGCGCTACAGTCAAAGCACTTCTTACTGTGATGACATTTGAAACAAACATAGATGTAGCACCCCGGAGAAAAGTTTTGAAGCCTCCCTACCATCTACCACCAATCATGCAAATACCGAAACTTTTGTCTAATGTCAAGCAATGAATCCGAAATTGTGCTCTCAACTCCCTGCAGTCTTTCGCAGTCCTGTACACAATTAAAATATGAAAGGAATTCATTTCTTTTCCCCCCGAACCAGTTGAAAAATGTCATTCCTTGTTTAATGCTTTTCCAAGACCGAAGGTGGTGTAATTGGACCACAGTAGTCAAAATATTAAACAAGTATACTGAAGCCAGCGAGTGGGGGTATTAACCACACCCTGGTGAAATGCCGGCTGGTGGCACATTCAATTAAAACGATCTCTGGGTTACTTAAGACTCAGCACATGAAACACTCCCCCAACACCTCAGTGATGAATGCTTTCCCTGTACGGCTTTCTGACGCGTTCCAAACCTTCCCCTTGGGCCCCAGCTGCCGTGACCGAAGGACAACAACCGAACAGACAACTCAAGGGGCTGCAGCTTCGCTGTTTACTTGCTTGTTTATTTGTTTCTCCTCTTGGAAACCCTTTTCAGGAAAGCGAGCCCTTAGCAAACTTCTGTACTTCATTCCAATTCCAGAGTCTCAGAGCGATAATTAACAATTAGCTTTGGCGCCAAAATAAAGCACCAATATCTTTTGGCTGAGAGGCAAAGACAACACAGGAGGCATTTAGCATTAGTTAATGAATAATTATTAATTAATCAATTCTCCAATACATAGCCATGTTCAGTTTTGCCAGAGATTGTTGACTTTCAAATTGTTCCCTCATTACCAGTAAAAGCCAATTTAGGGGCTACACGATGGCATCAATTTTTTTTTTAATGTCACACTGGAAAGGGAACCATAACTGAAGCGGCACACAGCTGCTAAAGGGGCTGTCTATACATGTGAAGAATGCATTTCCAGCAGATTAGAGCATTCTTCACCTCGAGTCTCAGTGTTTTAAATACAGGATGGACACAGTCAAGCAGTCATGAACTGAGCATCCTTACTTATAGCTGAAATTCTTACATAAAGCAGAAGGGACTTAGAACATCTCCTTCTACCTTACGAAGACATTTGTGCATACCAGGCTTAGTCACCAAAAATCCTAATATTCAGCAGTATTGTTAATTGTAATATGGAAACTACTCGTGTTTCTATTTGGTTTGTGGCTCTCTTTGAAAAAGATCTCTCAGTGTCCCCCCTACTTGGTCCTGGGTGAAAGGTGAATCACAAAGATTCAGTAACATTGTCTCAGCTTATTAAGGATCCAATCAGGCTGGCTTTCTTAGTGTTTTTGCTCTATTGCTGTAAAACAAAGAGATTAGGAAATAAGAGACCAGCTGAAAGAAAATCAGAGCAGGGGACACAATAAATAGATGGGCTGCATGTTTATAAAATCAATATGTGAAAATCGTGTGTGCCTTAAAGATAAATGCAAAGAACCATGCTTTTACAACTCCTCCAGAAATCCTTAAAATGACAGTTTCCTTGGAGTTCTTAAAAACCTGTTATCATATTTGCGTGTGTGTGTGTGTGTGTGTGTGTGTGTGTGTGTGTGTGTGTGTGCAGAGGTCAGAGGACAACCTGTGGGAACCAGTTTTCTCTTGTATTATATGGGTCCTGGGATGGAACTCAGGTTGTCAGGCTTGAGAGCAAGTGCCTTTAACTGCTGAGCCATCTCACCAGCCTCTTCCTTAGGACTCTTAGCTACGTGTTCAAATACTGATGTGTACCTTGATGAGCAGTAATATACATCTTTTCCAAGAGCAGGGGGAATAGTGCAAAGAGGTTGGACATGAAATCAAACAGGCCCAATTCAAGTTCCAGCTATGATTGTGAGATATGTTCTGTGACCTTCATGGCTCATCTAGAAAGTGAGTTCATCAACTGCATTTTCAGGATTACAACGTATATTAAAGCATATACAAGCTTTATAGTCAGTGGTCAACCCGAATTTAAAACGGATCTAAAATTTTACTCTTTGTGGTTGGGGGAGATGGCTCAGTTGCTAAAGCACTTCCCTGTCAAAGTGTGAGGACATGAGTTCAAGGCCCAGGAAAAAATAATCCCAAGATGAGGCATGGTGGGTCACTGAGGATCCTTCATCCACTGACCTAGACGAATGGATGAGTCTCGGGCCACTGAGAGATCCTATCCCAAAAACATAAGGTGGGTGGTGCTTGGGTTGTGACACTTAAGGTTGTCCTCTGACCTTCATATGCATGTACAGAAATGCATCTACATGTATGTGTGTACCTTCACCTTTACACATTAACATGCATACCACAGATACACAAAGACGTTTTTAACTGTAAGAAATATCATATGCAATTGACCTACTGTGGTTTGGGTGAGTGTCTCCAAAAAGTCTATGTGTTGAAGGCTTGAGTCCTCATTTGTGACATGAGAGGGGCGTGGGGAAACCTTAGATGTGAAGCTGAGCAGTGGAAGTCACATCACCGGGGCCATGGTCCCGAAGGTGATTCCAGGACCCCAGTTCTTTCTTTGCTTGCTGAAATGAACAGCTCGATCCACTGTGCACTTCACACTATGATTTGCCTCAGCACGGGCCCAAAGGTGATGGAGTCAAGTGGCTATGAGCTAAGGCCTTTGCAAGCATGAGTCAAATAAGCCTTCCTCCCTCCAAGTTGAAGGTCTTGGTAATGGAAATTGTAGTTATAATGGAAAATACAAACATCCACTGGAGATGTTACCCTTAATTTCTTAGCCTTTCTTCTCAGAGAAGGATATAATCTTATATTTAGTGCTGCATTGATAAGGCTGAAACTGAGTTCATGAAGAAAGCCCAAGTCACTTCGGCAGGTAAAGAATGGCGAAGGCAGAGCCTAGTTCATAGTCAGTTTCTTAACCTCACAGAGGTAGATAAAGCACAGGCACAGGGTGAAAGAAATGAGAAGGAGGGTAGGCTAATAAAGGAGAGAGGTGCCCAGATCTTTTCTAGGAATAGGTAGATAGTTTCTGGAATATGGGCTCTACATCTTTTGACTCAGGTGTAGTGTAAATTCTACTTGGTCTTAATAATAAAAATCCAGAGTCAGATATCAGGGTGAAAGCTAAAAGATTAGAGAAGCAGAGCAGCCAGCCACTAGAGAGACTTCTTACTTCTACCAAATCCTTGGACTGAAAGGACCCGAGCTCCTGCCTCCACCCCACCTTATCTATTCCTATCTCCTCCCAGCCATATCACTTTCTGTTTCCTCCTCCCAAGTGCTGGGATTAAAGGTGTGTGCCACCACTGCCTGGCCTCTAGTGACTAACTCTGCACTCTGATCTCTAGGCAAGCTTTATTTGTTAGAGTATAAGCAAATTATCACCACACTCATTTTATGGTTCTGTCTGGCCATGGTCATCACAATGACAATTTTTCAACTGTCATGGTATTGAAAGTGTAATCTAATGTGCAAATGGAATTATAATAGGGTTTGGGGTCTCTTAGAGGTCATTTAGATGACCATCTTGGTGCTAGATCTTTTCAAGTAGTCCATTTCCAGATCACTTTTCACTGATGATCATCTAGTTCTTTAAAATAAGCCAAGTTAGAGATAGGCAAGAGATCAGCCAAGGGATGTAGTCACTACACCAGGTAAGTATAGCTAATCTGCAAGAGATTGATTGTGGCACATTTCCCTCCTTCTACCCACAGAAGAGGGTATCATACAAAGGTGTCAAGAAAAACCTGAAAAGGCTTTTAGACCTCTTTTAGCCAAGGTCTCCTTTGTTCTCTACCATTGGACCTGATTCTTCATGTGCAATTGTCTCTCCAAAATTTCCCATTTCACCAGACTTAGCAAAACACGTCAAGCTTTCTCTCTTTCTTCAGATGTTCAGTGTGTGTGTGTGTGTGTGTGTGTGTGTGTGTGTGTGTGTGTATGTGTTCCTGTAAGTGCATGCATGTGTGTACAGGTGTGAGGTCATCCTCAGGTGTTACTTCTCAGGTGCCATCCACCTTATTTTCGGAGACATGATCTCTCACTGACCTGAACTCTCCAGGTAGGCTAGGCTGGCTGGTTAGTGAGCCCAAGGGTTTTGCCTATCTCCACCAACTCAGCCTTGGAATTACAAGAATGTACCAACCATATCCAGCTTTTCATTTTTAAATGTGGGTTTTAGGATTCAAACTTCCATCCTCTTGCTTGGAAGTCAAGCACTTTACCAAATGAGCCAACCCCCTGCCTCTAAATCATCATTTATGAAAGTGCCATGTCATGCAATAACTTTGTTAAATAAGCCTGTATGTTCCTCACTTGTTAATCTACCTTTTCTTCTGAGGGCCTCAGTCCTGAACCTCCCAGACACTAACAAGTGTCAGAAACACAAGACAAAACCCTTCCACCTGGGATAAATAAGCATCTTCTCAGCTTGCTCTGTTCTGTTACCTCCAGTCATTAGCATATGCATCATGAGGCAAAATAAGGGCAAAGCAAAACCCAAGAGGAGAACCAGGGAAAGATCTCTTCTGGGGTGGGGTGTCAGATCAGGGGTGCCCCATTTGTGTTGTGACTCCCAAAGGGCTCTGCATTAAGGAAACCTAAGCATGGTCAGTAGAAGTCCTACACTTTGAAGACTAGAACAAAGAAAGTCTTTCTTCCATCAAACAAACAAACAAAAATGTTCAGTGGTGGTGATATATTCTAAAACCAAGATGATCCTTAAAATAGCCAGAGAACCATTTGGTCTATAGTGTAATATTATGATGGTGGTAGTGGTTGGGGTGGGGTACCCAAGCACCAGGGGAGTTGGTGATTGTGAGCCTAATCTGTGTCTCCAGGTAGTGTTGCCATGGAAACCACAGATTCCCTTTCTCCATACCACACCCACTCAGTGCCTTGCTTTACCTTTCCGTTCTTCTCTGATTGTACACCCAACTGGAATAATCCATGTGATTTATTCCTAAAAGGTTGGAAGAACGGTCTTACATGACCTCTTCCTGTCAAAGGGGTCCTTGAAATCACTAGGCGGAAGTAATTCCATAAAGAAAGGAGGTGAAATGATTAAAAAAGACAGGTCAGAGGACAAAATGGAGTGAGTTGATGAGTGGAGATTTGTGGGTGGATCATCCAAGCCAGTGTTTCCATTTTTCTGTCACTGCTGTCAGGGAGCAACCGGCCCTTTGTTCATGTAAATGACAGGCTTTTAAGAGATGACCCCAGCCATTAATTTAAAACAAAACACCTCCAGTTTCTCCCTGTGGATCAGCTGCTTCCATGGAATCACAAATGAGTTGAGCTGGTTTTCCTGGGATGGCAGGGCTGTCGTTTTGTTCTCACTGCAGCAGGAAAGAGAAATTTCGCTTTAGGAAAGCAAAACTGATGAATCTCATCTCTGTGGTCTTCAAAAATGTTAATATGTAGTCCCATGCATGGAATCATCAACAGTTTTTCAGTTTCTTATCTTGGCCTTTTCCCCAGATTCGATCTGAGCCCTGACATTCGAAGCTCCCTCCCCTCCCCCCCCATGGACTCACAGCTTTTCTGCGGCCCCTAACCCAGTTCCTTTCACGTGTAGCAACGGCTCAGTCGATAAATACCATTTGCAAGGATGGCCTGAGTTCCCGGGGGCTCAGTTTCTAAGGCCATTGTCTCTTCTTCAAAGTCAACCTGTGTATATTTCCAGTGGTCTCTAAAGAACAAACAGAAGGCAAATTCGAGCCCTCCATCTGACACTTCTAGCTGGTGACAGGGTTAGGATGACAGGGTTAGCTTGGAAACTGGGAAAACTGTAGCAGCACACCACAAAAATGAGAATTCTTCCTACCCCCTCTCCCTAGAATCAGGCTTTAAAGCCCAGAGATAAACAAGCTGTAAGATGCCTGTTCAGGAGAGGTCCCCTGACCCCCTTTTCTTACAAGAGAACACTCTTATCTCTGAAAGCACAGGGACACAGAGGGAGCAGAATCTCAACAAAGTGGCCTTGCTTCCCACCCTCTGCCAGCTTCTTACCAATGGAGCTGAGCCTTTTGGCCCATTCATGTTTCTTCATGACTGAAGAAATAAGTTTTCCTGGGACTAACATAAAGACACAGATGGCTTTTTCTGTTTCTCTAGGCCTTCATTTCTTGTGTCAAATGAAATGCTTCTTAAATCAATCTGCATGGTTTCCCCTCAGTAATTTCTTGTTTGTATTTGGGTCTTTGGCTTTGGCTCTCAAAATGGCTAAGGAGAGAAGATGTTCCCTCCTTACACTGACATTGCTCATGTCTAGGGAATTGGTTTTAGCTTTTTCCCCTGTTCTTGTTGTTGTAATTCTTTTCTCTCTCTTTTTGACATTATGTAGCTCAGGCTCACCCCAAAGTAGCAATTCTTCAGCCTAATTCCCCCGAGTGCTGGCATTGTAGGCATGAACCACCACATACAGCTTCCATGTCTAGTTTACTTCTTCCTTTACAGAAAGACCAGGTTTGGGGGGAGTCCCACTCCTGAATGCAGTACTACTTCAAACTAGAAGAATTCACTTTGAGTTTGGACCTATAGTAAAAGCTGACCCGAACCGACACAAATCATGCTAAACATAGCAGGGATCAAGACAAGCTCTTAATGCCAACATCTACAGAGAGCTGGACAAGAACTAAAGCAATCCCTTACAAAGAGAAGGGATTCTCAGAAATGGATCAAAACTCCTTAGTGTTTTGATGAGCCCCTAAAGATTCATCCTCCCGTGTGTTAGCTACAGGTGACTAGACAAAGCTCAATTTGAAAGCGAGCTGTCTGGACAAGATGTGCTCACCTCTAATTTTGAAGATTTATTTTGCTTTTTATTTGTGTGTATGTGTGTGTCCATATGAGTATATGCCAATGTATTTAAGTGCCCACAGAGGCCAGAAGGGGGCATTGGATTCTTTGCAGTTGGAGTTATAGGAGTTTATGAGCCACCCAATATGGGTGCTGAGAACGGTCCTCTGAGAGAAAAGCAAGAACTCTGGTTGAGCCATCTCTCCAGCCCGTCCCCTGTAATTTTGAGAATGTAAACTAAATGGTGATTCAGAGCTCTTGAGCATTCATTTTAGAAAGTGAGAAGCTTCCAGTTGCCTCAGTTAGAGGCAACACAGCCAATGCCAGACATGAATCACCCTATAGTGTTCTTCCTCAAAACAACACAGGATTAGCCCTAAATCAGTGTATTGGAGCCAGATACTTTCATCTGTTTATAATCTCCTTTGCCTCTGGTTGCTGTAAAACCATTTTCATTTTACTCACAAGCAGACCTGCTTGGCGAAGCATATACTTCTCCTTAGCCACCCAGGCTGTCTTAAGGAAAATAAAATTAGACTCGGTACATCAACACCATGGGGAAAATGGTAATAAAAGAGTAGAGTCCGCACGACAAACACAGAATGGTGGCTGGTATTTAGACTCAGCTTTCCAATTTGCTTGAAATCCGGTCTGTCATTTACTGTGTGAGTGTCATCTGAGAAATCATTTTCCAGGCAACTTATAACCTTTGCCTCAGTTTCCTTCCCTGCAGACATAGGATTAGAAAGGATGAGGCAGGGGAATAGTAAGGATTCTTGGAAGGATGCCTGGTTTTTTGTTTCACTTTTTCCCCTCACATCTAGAAACTTTTCCACTTACAAAAAAACCCAGCTCTCTAGATTTAGTGCCCTCAGGAAGAACATTGGTGTCAAAAGAGACAAATACCAAGCCGTTCTCTGCCTCCACTAGGCAGAGTCAAACCAAAAGCAAACCACATTCATCCTGACTTTGAGCTTTTTCAGCTTTGAGGATTTTTCAAAGAAAATGAGATCTAGGGTGAAGGAAGGTCCATGGTGTTAAGCTGAGGAGGTTCTTTAGTTCTACTTGAGGTTAGCACAAAGGCAGGTTTCCACATAGGAATAGAGGAGGGCTTTCTCTCCTCACACTATTGGTGTTGGATGGTTTTTTGATTGCTGAGGGCTGTTCTGTGTGTGGTAGGAAACTTAACAGGATCTTTGGCTCCTACCTACTAGATACAAGGAAGTCATTCCTCCCTCTACCATAGTTATGACAACTCAGGATAATGTCTCTAGAGATTATCAAATGTCCCTGAGAACAATACTATCCCCACTTGAAAACCACTGGAATAAATGATAGACAGACAGACAGGGAGGCAGGCAGACAGACTAATAGAAAAAGTATAGATAGACAGTAGATGATAAATAGATGAAAGACAGATGATAAGTATAGATGTTGATATATAAGGATATAGGTAAGAATAATTGATAAATGGATCTCAGTGGATAAAAATATTAAATGTCCCATAATAAACTCACAATTACCCTTTGAACACACGGACCCAATCATGTCCATTAGATGTTTACAAGTCCTTTTTGCTTATCAAATAGAATTCAAACTCTCTAGTATTTAATGGTATCTTTCACATTTGGTCCCTTTCACTGCAGACGTGTTTCTCATGTGTCATTCTTCTCTCAACATTTACACATACTACACACACACACACACACACACACACACACACACACACACACACACACAGAGAGAGAGAGAGAGAGAGAGAGAGAGAGAGGTTTTCCAGAAAATTTCAAACATAGCTTGCATTTTTTATCTTACCCTTTCATCATTTTTGTTTAATTCTCCTACTCTATCATAACCTAATCTATAGAACAAATGCTCCAGTTTCAAGGCTAGACTACATGTTATCTGTCCTGGAGAGTCTCTTCAATATGCAATATCATCCTCAGGAGCACTTGATCAGTTATGAGCTGCAGTTCTCTGATCCTTCCTTCTGACGGCTCTGATAGCTCTCTTCATTATAGCTTATTGAGGATATACTTGCCTTCCCTGTAATTAAAGACTGCATTCTGCTCATGGCTGAGCTAACACTGTCCCTGCTGGCTCATAACAGGCATCCCGTGGAGATTTGTTGAGTCTGAGAAGATGCACTTTCTCTTGCTTTAAACTTCAAAGCCCCTCTAATTCTTGGAGTTTCCACAGACACTAATTGAACACCTGCAGTGGACACACCACCACGCAGATTCAGGCAAGGGCTGTGTAGCCCAATGGGGATAAGACCAATGTGTAAGTAGAGACAATGCCACGGTCAATGCGAAACTAGTGTTCTTTGGGAATTCAAAACAGTGTTTTCAAATTGGGAGACAGAGAACACACTTGCTTGGAAGACCAAGAACGGCTGTGGGGAAAGTAAATCAGGGATAACAGGCAACTCTAAAGAGCCAGGGATGATAGAAAATGTAGTTCAATCATGGCAAATAGCCGTGAGACCACACCGCCTGGCACTAGATCTTCAGCTCAGCCGCATGGCTTTGAACAAGTTGAAATGACTCTAACCCCTAGTTTCTTCCCTTGCTGGAGGACAGCAGTAATTTTGTTTGTTCATTTTGTTTTGCCATGCTGGGGATCGAACCTTAAGCTTTGCATTTGCTAGGAAAGTGCTTCTACAACTAAGCTGCATCCTCAGCGGGCAATATTGACTTATGGAGATAGAGATAGAGACGTAGATAGACAGATAGCATTCAAGGACACATTGATAAACAGTGGATATAGATAAGCAGATGGATAAATGGGTGATAGATAGATGTACAGATAGTTACAAATAGATTATATATATGTATTTATATATACATACCTATATACACACATATACACATGTATATATGTGTATAGTAGTGATGGAATCAATATAGATACATACATATATAAATGGTACACATACCATATATAAATGATAGATAGAGATGGATTAGATAAATGATGGATAGATAGAGACAGATCTTGATTGGAGCCATATGAACTAAGTGAAGTAGTACATAAAAACTCATCACACATAGGATTTGACATGACAATTACTCAATAAGTCATAGACATCATTACTATCACTGTCTGTGACTTTTCTGTTCCCAGGTAACCTAAACTTACAAGTGGGTTTGATTTTTTTATGCTCACTGCTCATAAAGGGTCTTTAAACTTGGTCCTTTGGTCTGTGCTAACTACCTTCTGTGCCTTTTGTCCAATATTTTGAGAGTTAGGATCTGTTTCCTCAGAAGCAATGCATGGTTAAGTACAGCCTGATAGCCTAAGCTAGGAGAAATGAATATGTGGTACACAAGGCTTCAGCCATTGACTGAGCTTTGTGTGAAACTGTAAGGCAGGACTAAGTGGTGTCTTGTTTGCAGGATGAGGAGAACGTAGCTGAGGCTGTAAGGCTCTGTGAAGGAGGTACAGCGAAGGCCTTCAGACCTAATGAAAAAGCATGAATTCCTAACTCCTACCTGCAGAACAGATACCATCTGTATTAGGCAAGGCTTTCCAGGGGAACAAAAACAGTAGAATAAAAAAGTACATATTTGCACAGTCAGAGGAGTTTATTAGATCGGTGTGTACCACTGTAGCTGAGTTATTCAATGAGGCTTTGATGCTGCACGGACTGAGAACCTTGTAGTCCCTCAGCTCACAGACCTGGATGCCTCAGCCGCTCAGCAGTCTCAGTCTGGTGCTGAAAGTGTAGAAGATTTCCTATTGAGTGACTGGTATTTAGTCCATGTAGGGAGGCAGAGGATGCTGGGTTTGGTGACTGCAGAGAATGACAACAGCCACAGCAGCAGCCAGTAAAGGAGGAGGGACAGACACACTGACCCAGAAGAAGCAGAAGCAGGCAAGCAGTAGACACTTCTTGCTCAGACTTCTCGATAACTGGGTCACCTGTTGGGAAAGTGCTCCCTTCTCTGAATGGGGAGGATCTTTCCCCCCTAGTTAGTCCTTTCTGGAAATGTCCTCACAGACACACAGGGATGTGTCTCCTAGTTATGTCCACGTCTTGTTCAAGTTCACTGTCAAGATTAGTCATTACATCATATGAACACATCATAACAGGACTTAACTGGCAAAATTGAGTATATACCAAAAATGCAATGGAATGAACACCCTATTCTTGGACTGGGGTGATGGCTCCATTACCAAAATGCTCAATTCAATCCTCCAGAACCCATATTCCAAAGCCTGGCATGGTGATACACAACTATAATCCTAGTACTACAGAAGCAAACCCTGGGGCTTGCTGGCCAAGAATCCCAATGTAATCAGTGAGCTCTAGGTTAAGTGAGAAACTCTGACTCAAGAACATAGGGTGGAGAGTGACTAACGGAGCACCTGTTGTTGGTTAGTTTAACTGTCAGCTTGACACAACCTAGAATTACTTGGGAAGGGAATCATACTGAGAAGTTATCTAAATTGGGTTGACCTGTTGGAATTTCTGTAGGGGTTGTCTTGATTGCTAATGGATGTAGGAAGAGCTGAGATGCAGTGAAATACCACCAAGGATGTATTTTGCAAACTAAAGAGATGAAATGCCAATTGTGTGCTGCTGTTATTTTTACCTATAATGGATCATTCTTAAATATGACATTATGTGATGATTGAGAAGTCACTGGACCTGGATACAGAAACCTCAAGCCTGAGGCTGTTCTTAGAAGCGCATGGAGACACAGCATATTGATCTTGAAAATGAGGCATGGGGTGAAATCATCCTGCAGGTCTTCCCAGCTCCCATATGCAAAGCTTTGTTACTGTAACTGCTTCAGATATTAAAATGAGGCAGCAAGGACTTCCTTCTTGTCTCAAATTTATACATATTTCATGTACAGGAGGTAAATATATTCTGAGAAATCCCACAGCGTAGAGCTGCATAAATGCCTATTATGGAACACTTTCAGCACCCACAATGTGTGAGGCACTAAACTTCCCATCCAAGCCTTCCTAAGCCTGTGTGGTTGAAAAGATTCTTTAACTTTGCATTATCTCATGTGGTCCTTTCAAATTGCTTGGATGAAAGTCAGGACAAAAGTACTAGGGGCATTTCACACAGAGAGACGTAAAAGGTGCTGGAACTTTATAAGCCTTGTCTACCATCCTATATCATCCAGCCAACTGGGGGTTCAGATGTGACCTTAGAACCCTTGGACTCATGGAAATGGGCCATTTGAGCTTTGTGTCATAGTCCCTGTGTTCAAGTTTTCAGAGGAACTAATATGAAGTAAATAGAAGCTTCTAGTGGGTGCTGATTTCAGCTAGAGGAACTTGTATTTTCAAGTGCATTAAAAATAAACACAGAGGCAGTGGGACCGGGTCCTGTGCTCAGTGCATGAGTTGGCTGTTTGAAATCTGGGGCTTATGCAGGGACGCTTGGCTCAGCCTGGGAGGAGGAGACTGGACCTGCCTGGACTGAGTCTACAGGGTTGATCTCAATCCTAGGAGGAGTCTTTGCCCTGAAGGAGATGTGAATGGAGGGTGGGCTGGGGGGAAGGCGGGGAGGGGGGGCGCGGGGGGAGAACAAGGGAATCTGTGGCTGATATGTAGAATTAAATTATATTGTAAAATAAAATAAAATAAATAAACATATCTTGGGTCACCAACAAATCACACTAGTCATATGATTAGATTTGATATTTATTGTCCCTTGGAGTGAAATGTTATTTCATAGACTTCATTGTGTGATTTTTGCCCTGATTTAATGGGAAGGGCTAATTTGTAGTATTTAAAGGCAGATTTCTCCCATTTATCATGGAACATACATGAAGCTAGATGAGTAGCAATGTCGGGGAGTGGGACAGGCTGCTCCTTGAAAACAGAGATACCTCAGAAAGGCAGAGCGTGTGTGTGTGTGTGTGTGTGTGTGTGTGTGTGTGTGTGTTTATATGTGTGGACATGTTGAAGAATGTCTACCAGAGACACCATGCAAGTCATTGCTTCTTTTGTTGCCTGCTGCTGGGGACATTGGAAAAAGCATTATTTAAAAGTTTCCAGATATTTTCGAAAAACGGATTCATCTGCTGTTTATGTGATATATCTGGATCCAGCATCCATTAATTTTTATTAAATAGTTGAGAACAAGATGAGCTTATGTTTGAATAGAGGGTGGGATGAGGCCAAAAATAAGCAGAAACAAACTATTTCAGTCAGAAAAAAGGGTTATGAAGGAAACAACCAAGGCAAAAACAGATAGTAGAGCTGGGGAGGAGCCCAGTCTGTGAAGTACTTGCCTTTATGTGCATGCATTTAGCATGTACAAAGCCCTGGGTTTAATCTTCAGTACCAAACAGAAGAATGCCAGCCCAGTGACCATTAGGGACAGGCTGGCAGTTGCTCAGGAAGAAACAGAGGTGCCCGTGAAGCTAAGTTGGTCCCGGCTTACAGAGAAGTCTATTGTTTGAAGCTTGGGGAAAGGAAGGAATGAAAACAAATATAATTATAGCTTATGGTGCCGAGGGGCTGAGGGTACCAGCATCCCATAGGGACGACGAGACTGGAGATGTAGGGAGAAATTCAGGAGCTGTGCTGTTGTTGTAACAGTGTTCAGTTTCAGTCACTCACTCACTATCTGGGGACACCCCAGTTATACAAATCTGGAGCATTAGGGTCAGTTTAGCATTAGAAAAAATAATCATGGAAGCCAACACACAGGGGGCATTTAAGAGACAGGATGCGGACTTTTAATTTCACAGACACAAATAAAACACAGACCTCTGAAGTGGTCACGATGTAGGAGGATAACCAGGAGAATGTGATGCTGTGGAAGACAAGGCTACTACACTGTGTGGGACTGAGAAGTTGGGTGTCGATTTTATCATTGAAGTTACTGCAAAATGTTTAAGCATTGGTAAGGAAGCTCCAAGTGTCAGCTGTGTTCAGCAAATATTTCCTGTGAACAGGAAAAGCCAGAATTGGGGTCTGGCTCTCAGTTCTGCTGTGTGCTAACTGCTTGGCCTGAGACCCTTTGGGGAAGCAACTCTGAACGCATCATCTTGGAAAATGCTTTACCCCAGCATATTAGTCAGGTTCTCGGAGAAGCCAGTACTGAGAGAAAAAGAGAGGGCGTGGTTATTATAAGGAACTGACTCACATGATAATGGAGGCTGACAATACTCAGAACCAGCGGGAGAGCTGGCCTTCTGGAGACCCCGGTTTAGCTTCAGTCAACCCCCAGCTTGAGGCTTGAGATCAAGGAAGAGCTGATGTTTCGCTTTAAATCAAAGGCAAGGAAAACCTATGTTCTAGTTTGAGGGCTGCTGGCAGAGGAGTCTGCCTTCCATTAAGAAAACCCGCAGTAAAGGAAACTATCTATGTCCCTGGTCTATTGATTTAAACGTTAGACTCATCTGGAAACAGCCCAGTGCAACGCTTCACCACACACCTGGGCCGCTTCGTTGAACCTTATATAAAACGAGCCATCACACACAGGCTTAATAATGTCTTGTTGGGAATGTTTCAGAAAAGGCTCTTATAGTTGTATTTCTTCAAAAGGCCCCTTAGCCAAGTACCCTCCATAGAGCAGGGTCCACAGACTCAAAGATAACCGACTACAAACAAGTGGAACAAACACTTTTTCAGAACTAATTTAAACATTATGTGTTTCGTGTTGGAATACTACATACAGCGAGTGTAAACAGGGGCTAAACTGACAGGCACAGCAGTGTGTAAGCCACTGGTGGGTGGGGTTGCTTTTGTTTGAGGTCCCACCCCCGCCACGGGTCCGTGAAAGATTATCTTATTTCACCTTTGAGGCAGGGGGAAAAGCCGTGCCTCGGGCTTAGAGGACTGATCGCCCTCGCCATGCCTTCTGATTGTCGGCTTCCCTTGCGTAAACTCACCATTCTTGGTATCTAATTCCTCTGGTATTTGGGTTTTCGCTTCCTCTAGACTAGACACGGGTGCCGATGCTCACACACGCCGATAGGTGGCAGCAACCTTCTGAAACAGCCGCAGAGGTAGCGCAACCTTTTACACTCGCTTCCTCGAGCGCTTCAGATTTGGGGTGCAGCCCAGGCGAGATGGGGTGTTAGCGTTCACACAAGCTGCGCGCTTTTCCTCTCCAAAGGAAAAAAGTGATGCTGCCCGGCGCCCATTAAAATATATCATTTTAAATAAAACTAACACTCACGGAACGATTCCTATCCTTTTACCTTCTGGTTCAAATGTATTCAAAAGCAAATTGTAATCTTTATGATTTTGCGTATGTCGCCTCTTATCGTTTCAGCGGCAAGCAGGAAGACAGAGCGACGCATTCCACTCTGGCTGTAATCAGTGAGATGCAGATATCCAAGTAGATGTATCGTTCCCTGAACTTTACTTAAAGGCAATTAGTGTGGAGAGATTGAAAATGGACATGTTTGCCCAATTACTGATGACTTCGCCTGGTAGGAGTGTGATGTTGCATAGGCCACCCCACATGCAGATGCTGAATATGCTCTTTTACAATAAAAACAGCTGACCCTGGGGCTGGGAAGGAGTCTCAGCTGATAATGCGCCTATCTGTAAGCATGAGGACCTGAGCTTGGAACCTCAAAACTCACTTTAAAAGCTTAGTGCTGTGGCACAGGTCTGCAAGCCCAGAGCTGGGGAATGGGCAGATAGAGCCTCAGGGCTCACCGGTCAGGCAGTCTAGACAGTAGGTGAGCTCCAGGTTGAGGGAGAGACGACGTCTCAAAAAATTGAGATGCAGAGTGACTGAGAAAGACACTGGATGCCAACCTCTGGCTTCCACTCATGCACACACTCATGCACACTCACAGGGACACTCATGCACACTCATAGGGACACTCATGCACACATACCAAACACACACAAAAAATAGTTGATACAGATGCTAAGGCATTTGTCTTTTCACATTTAACATTTCCTTCTTCCTAAGTAGCTCTATAGACTGCAGGGACTCATAGAGCATTTTAGAAACCTGAGTCTATTCTGTGGAAATAACCTGAAACTGCCCAAGATAATAGTTTAAGTATTCTACTGGCTTGGACAATCCAGAAAAATAGGATAAAGTCTTCACAGCCAGATTTCAGAATCAATCTCTCTCTCTCTCTCTCTCTCTCTCTCTCTCTCTCTCTCTCTCTCTCTCTCTCTCTCACACACACACACACACACACACACACACACACCACACATAGGGTCTTGAGTACTGATTATTAGTCTTCTTGGTCCCTTTACTCTGCTACCTTTTTGGACAGGACCAAACCACGGGGGAGAGAGAATACGGTGACAAGAGCCATGGGCACTGTTTTCTAAGTACTTTGTGTGGATATTTCTTCTAAACATCTTATATGTATTTTTGAATAGGAAATTCACAGACATGGCTTCAAATGTTTTGATTTTATTAAAAGAAATAAAATTCAGGGATTTTTTCAAGTGCCTGCTATCCACCTGCAGGTTCTTGGTGTGTCCTTCCAAGGCAGAAATAGGAGGAAGCATTTGTCCTTATTTTCTCCTTTTTTTGGGGCGGGGGGGGGTGTTTCGAGACAGGGTTTCTCTGTGTAGCTTTGCACCTTTCCTGGAACTTGCTTTGTAGATCAGGTTGGTCTCGAACTCACAGAGATCTGCCTACCTCTGCCTCCCGAGTGCTGGGATTAAAGGCGTGCGCCGCCGCCGCCGCCGCCGCCGCCGCCGCCGCCGCCACCACCACCACCACCCAGCGGTTTTATTTGGGGGCGGGGAGGGTTTTTTCTCCATTTTAAATAGGAAACTTTTGTATTTTAAAGAAGCACTATAGCTTGGAGATCATTCTAGACAGATATATGGAAAGTCCTATTATTCGGTTTTATAGATGCATGATAACCTGCTATTTGACAAATCAAAATATATCTGTATATATGTGTATATAATATAAAATAGTACATAGCATATATGTTCCATGAATAACATACATATATTATGTACATAGATATACATGTATGTTAGTTTCCAAGGCATGCATGCCAGGCTAGCCTCAGATGTGATACACAGCCAAAGGACTTTAAGCTCCTTGGTCTGCCTGTCTCTACTTCTCAAGTACTGAGATTACAGAAGTGTGCCACCATACCTTATATGTCTTGTGCAGGGGATTGAACCCAGGGCTTCATGTGTGCTAGGCAAGCACTCTACCCACTGAACTACATTTGTGCCCTACACCCCCCCCCATTTTATTGCATTCACCAGTTTCCCACTAATAAATGTTTAACTTGTTCCTATCTACAATTCTAAACAATGCTGTAAACAATCTCCAGATACACCTTTTCAACATGTCTCAGGTCATCTATGGCATTAACGGCCAGGAGTGTTATTGCTCTGTCCAAGAGTACATGTCATTTTTATCCTCTCTGGTATATATCAAAGTTTTTATGACTGAGTCTTACATATTTGACATTTATTCCTATGCATTTCATCTCTCTTCATGGGGGTCTCACTTCCATAAAATCTTCTGAAAGCATCAATTTTGATTACTAAATTTATATTTTATTACTTTAATATATGCTTAGGAGTGATTTAAAAGTAGCTAACACATGGCTGATGGTTACTCTTCGATTGTCAACTGGCCTGGATTTAGAATCACCTAGAAGACACAACTCTGTGTGTGTTTGTCAAGGAGTTACCAAAGACGCTTTACTGAGAAGAGAAGACCCTCCCGGAGTGCAATGAGCATCATCCCACAGGCAAAAGTCCTGGACTGAAGAAAAGGAGAGCGAGCTGGGCACCAGCACACATCCGATATTTTGTCAAAACAGTGACAAAAGGAGCTAAGATTTCACGGGGTTTCTAGAAGTTTCACATTTGTTGTTTTCTACTAATACCTTTTTAAACTTTCCTGTCTGTCTTTTATTTTGCCTTTTTGTGTGTGTGTGGCATTGAGGTTTAAACCCAGAACCACGTACATATTATAAGCACTCTATAGTGACCTATATGGTCCTACTCTTTTCTCTTTCTATGTGTGGGTGTTACATAAAACATATACAATATGTTTATATATTAATCAAGTTGTTTTAAGTGTTATTTTTGGATTTGCTATTTACTGGCTGCATGAGGTTAATCAAGATTTCCTCCTATAGATTTACCTCCGGTTGCTTTCTTTTGTCTCCTGTAGTTTCTGTTTTGTGACCATGCAGCATCGTTCAGAGCAGGGATGATAGGTTTTCTTGATGATGTTCACAAACCAGCACTGTGCAGTATTTTCTAAATTATGCTTATTCTCTGAACAGAATTCTTCCTTGTCTGTGTTTCTGTTTTGTTTTTCAGTCTTAGAGATTAACCCAGGGCCTTAAGCATGCTGAGTAAGTGCTTAACCCCCGAGCCACACCCTCAGATCCCCTTGTTTCTATTCCATTTTAGTTTGCCTCTACTTCTGTTGGAGTATTCATATCTTTGAAAACAAGTTGGTTTGATTCACTTTGATTGAGCATAAAGTTTTATTTAGTTTTGATCAAAATTGACACCTTTTGATATTAGTAGGTAATTCAATATCATTTATAATTGTGAATGATACAGATATATTCAGCTTAGTGGATGCTAAACAATCTATGGACTAAGTCACAACCACAGCCTACAATGTATTTCTTAAATCCTAAGCCTTGAAGATTGAAATTACACTTTGATTCACAAGCTACAGAATAGATACTGTATTATATTAATAAGCATGGGGACATTGATTTTACTGTGTATTTCTTCACTAAGACTCTTGGGTGATCAGGTACATTCTGAGTAGAAGTCATTTATTCATTTGTCATAGTTTGTATATGTGTGTGCATGTATGATATGGGGGGGCACATGCATGCCATGGTGTGTATGTGGTGGGTCAGGGTACAACTTTGTGAAGTCAGTTCTCTCCATCCACTTTTACATGGGTTCAGAACTGGACTTGGGCTATAATCGATCTTGCCAGCCCAATGAGTGGCAACATTTTAAAAGACATTTTCTTCTCTAAGCAGCAATAAAACATTCAGTGAGCCATTGAGAAACAGATGTGCTGTCATCCAGGCTTTGTTGCTCCATTTATAGGGAGAAGGCATGGTTGATTGAGTTCTGATGTTTAAAGAGTGTAAGTTTCTGGGAGTGGTAATTGCCTTCAACTTAAAGTCAATAGTTGCAAATAGCTTAAAGAAAGAGACAGCCTATCCTTTGGAGCTTTGAAGCCTGACATGGACTCCTCTCCAGCTATGCAAGTCTAGACAGCAGCTTCTTCCAGCAGAAGGCTGCTTGAGCTACAGTGGAAATGGGCCGCGTTGTGCATTCATCTTCATCATGTCCTTTCTGGATCCTCAGACTAACCACTGCAGCCTCTGCCTCAGCCTCTGCTGCACTTTGATCCTAGGACAAGCCGCTTCCCCTGAACCTTATGAGACACCCTCTGCCAGCTTCAACCTTCTACAGCTTGATCTGCCCTCCCAAGCCCCGTGGAAATGACAAAAAGAGAGCAATGGTCTGAGTTAGGCTTTGACTGAATAGTATTTTATCATTTGTTCTTCTATCCAGACCACTAGAACATTCTCCATATCAGAAATCATGCTGTTTTGCTCCCCACATCATGCACTGTGTTCGCTGTAGTATTTTATTGCTTTTCATTTCCTCCAGGAACATGGCCTTTGCATTCACAACATGGCTACCAGGCAGAGGAGGCCTAGCTCCCCACTCTCAATGTCTTCTATGCTAAGCTTCATGATTTCTAGCTTTTGATTGGAGGGAGAGCTGTGTATCTCATCCTGTCACTGGGATGTTTAGAGGTTATTGTGAGGTTATTAATTGGTCTAATTTTAGCATTATGCAAACAGCTGGTTGGCAACAGTCAGAATGCATCTTCCTACAGATTAAATTTGTTGTCTTAAGGGGTTGGAGAAATTGTTCAGTCATATGTGCAAGTATGATAACGTGAATTTTCATCATTAGCACCCACCTTAAAGCTGGCTGTGGTGGCAAATGTCTGTAATTCAGGACTTCTGGAGCAGACACAGGAAGATCCATGGGGAGGGCTGACAAGCCAATTTAGCTAATAGGTAAGCTCTGTGTTCAGTGAGAGCTCCTATCTCAAATAATAAGATGGAAAACCATTGAGGAAAACACCTGATGTTGCCCTCAGGTCTTCACAATCACACACATGCACTTGCATGCACACACACACACACTCATGTGCACACACACACACACATACATAACACATACACAAATTAAAAAATATTCTGTCTTACATGGACAGTGGAAATGGTGTCCCCAACAGTCATATTAGTGACACTAAAGATCACCCATTCCAGATCTCCACAGCTCATATAGTGATGAAAGTATTTATGTGGCCCAGAAATGCAAAAGGTGTACAGTACACACCATTGGGAAATCGGTGCAATAGATTTGACGTGAAGATTTAATTTGTGAACAATGAAGAATCTGTGAAGTGTGCTGATGCCAGCTACCCTTGAGCTTCGCTCAGTGGTAACCATCATCTTTTATCTACAGCCCAATTTCAGTTAAGACTATTAGCTCTCCTGCTGTGTAACACGGTCCTGTCAACTATGGTAATGCTTCTTTTTCCTGGCATGCGAGTTTTAAATGATTAGATTCCCAGTTGACGCATATGAAGCCATCAGCAAGCCTACTGGCCTTCTCAGGTTCCCCTTGGTGTTCTTGTAGTATGTGGTTAGCCCCGGCTAGGTGTTTCCTCTTTCTCCTCCACCCTGCCTTCCTGGCCCTCCCCCTTCTTCATGTTATTTTGCACTTAATATTTCCTGTGCTACTGTGCATCCTCTTCTCAATTGAATGTGGTTTGTTGTTACCGCAGCACAGGCTGATGAGAGATATGATCTCCGTGCTTGTGTGGTTAAACTGCCCCTTTTCACTCTACCAGGAGGGTCTGTTGACATAAACCTGTGACTCACCTTTTATCTTCTTAGGTGACTTCTAAATGTTGCTTTATAGTTGTAGACGAAATTCTAAACAGTCTTAGTAAATAAGAAACATAGAGCCAAACACAGAGGAAATAGCCAAAGAGATCAGAGCAATAGCCATGACTAACTTTAGCTTACCACCAGAAGTAGCTTTCTGTCTGACATGTCTTTTTATTGCCTTTCTTTTCTGCCTTCTCATTGGCTCTAAACCCAACCACATGACTTTCTCTTCACCACCTGTCTATACAGACCTCCAGATCTCTATGGTTGGTACTGGGATTAAAGGCTCATGTCACCATGCTTGGCTGTGTCCTTGACCATACAGAAACTCTGCCTGCCATGTGATCAGATTAAGGACGTGTGCCACCACAGCCTGATTCTGCTTATGGCTCCCTATGACCTCTGATCTCCAGGCAAACTTTATTTATTAACATACAAATAAAATCACATTTCGGCACAAATAAAATATCACCATATATAGTCTTCTGGCATTGAACATTGCTACAAAAATGTTTGTATCCACGTCTTTACTACAATATGCTTGTCTGGCTTCCTAAATATTCTTTTTCTTTTTTTTTTTTTTTTAAAGTTCTTTGCTCTTACTAGACTGTAGCTTGACCTTGGTTGCTTTGTTTGACTAGTCCCTGACTTGTAGTTTAACTGTTTACCATGCACACTTATGTATTTCAATTTAGTTAGACTTTGGCGTATTTGTTCTAATCAATTCTTCTTTGATGATTTCTATTTTATTTATACGAAGTCTATTTTGTTTGTCATTCATATCAAACATTTTCCCTCCAATGATTTTAACCATTTATTGTCTTATTTTACTCATTTTTATTTCATTTCTATCCTGGAACTCTTTTTTTTCATGCTACTGATTCTTGTGATTACTGCATTTTCTTTCCATTTCTATAACAGTTTTGATCTCTCTTCTCTCTGTTCTCCAAAGAACACATTATAGAACCTACAGCTGTCTCACTGGGTTTTTTCCCGAGTTCTCACATTTCTGTTTTATGGTATTCCTTCTTGTAAGCAATTGCTTCATTAAGACCTCTAAAATAGTGCAAACTGTTTGGTCACAATATCTTTTGCCTAGTGACACTGTTGCCATGGTAATAATCTGTATCAGTTGGAAAGCTTTTTTTTCTCAGATCATTTCCACATCTGTACTCCACAGATCTTTTAAAAATTACTTAGCATTGAGAAATTGGCTTTCATGATGCAGCTAGGAGCAGGGCAATCTATGCTGAAGAAGCAGGTTAGCATTCTAGCATTCACAACAAAGACCGCTCCATCCCCATCTCCACAGATGACGACCGCCTTCTATGAATTCTTACTCCTCTCTGTGAGGCTATATTTCCAATTATTTGGCTCTTGAGACTTCTCAGAGCCAGTCTGGCTCCATCATGTCTTCTGACACCAGAATCCCTTCTTCTAGAGCAAAACATCCATGTATCCAAAGAGAGATGCCATCTTGCACAGCCTGACCTCAATAACAGTATTTTTTCTGTGTCTCCTTGGCATTTTTTTGTGAGAATGCTATTTACTCTTCTCTGAGCTTCTCATTTTCATTGCTCACCACTGGCTTCTGCCTAACTGTGGGTGTCTGAAACTTCTCAAAGGCATTTTGAAGCCTGAAGGTAATCTAATTTCCAAATGTTATGGACAACTGAGTTAACAAGATGTTTTATTTGCTTTTCCAAGAGAAGTGGAGGAAATATTCATTTGAAGATACACTCTGATTAGGTTGACATTCCTGTTCACATTTAGGTTCAGTTTCTTCCAAGTGTTTGTTGAAACTGATTCTGTCATCCTGCTTTCTGTGTCCTCCTTTATGCCACTTCTGACCTCCATGAACCTTCTTCCTGTCATTCATTATCACAGATAATATTTCCCATGCCCCACTCTCATTTTTATGCCTTGTTACTTTCTAATTTAAAACTGTATCTCTCCCAGCCTTAGTTTATCATGAAACGTGGAAATGAATAGTATGCGCACCATGTATTAGCTCAGATATCATTGTAATTGTCTATCTATAAAGCTAATAATGATGTTTAGGCCACTGATTAATTTCCAATAATATTCATGTGACAAGGCTGAGCATATAAATGGTGATTCTTTCCAACAGCTTCTTTCCAACATCTGTAAGTTTATATCGGATAATGAATAGAGCTTACTAATAGGGTACCTTGAAGTCAGATGACTGCAATGTACCAAGTCCGCTGTTGTTTCTACCAAAGCAGGAAGACAGCAGCAGTGGACTGTACTTTCAGCTCTCTTCTGCCTGTGGGCACCCACAGGAAACACCTTCCTCTGAATCCCTCCCTCTAGTGCTGTGAAATGCCACCTGGGTATTTTCCAGTGTCCCTGCTGTGTTTGTGTTCCCTGACCCAAGAGGCTGATGTTCATTCAGCACTGTAGGGGGAAGTCCAGTCCCTACCTTAGCCCATCAGAGAACCAACCGATCAACCCCACCTACTCTCCATCCTCTCTCAGATCTTCTGAGACGCATATTGCTTACCCGTAGTTTGTTATCTGACTTCATCTATATGATTCATGCTGCCTCAAATCCATGTCTCCATTTCCAGGATAGTTTCACATTTGGCTCTAATTTCTGGAATTTGCCTAAATTCACCTTCCAGATATATCCCAATTTCCAGAACAGAAGTCCAGCTGAGTGCTCAGCTCCCCCAGGCTTCTCTGATAACACAGTCCCTCTCCAAGTGTGACTATGGCTACCCACCACCCTACACACACACACACACACACACACACACACACACACACACACACACACACACACACACGTGTCTACATATCACAAGAAATGGAAACTTGCTTCCTTCCCAGATTTGAAATAATGCTCTGAGGTTTATGTGAGGGGATGTGTACTCACTACTCAGCTCTTCCAGCCCTGAAAGTACGTGTAAATATCTACCTCCTTCCTTCTCCTCGGCATCTTGTTTTTTTAGAAACAGAGCTCAAATATGTGCAAGTGAAAACCCTCCTGGATACAACTCTCGGGGGTTAGACATCGCTCTTGTTCCCCCAAGAAAGACTTCACAGTAACAGTTTATCTCCATGACAACCATGGGAGCTAGATTTTTTTTTCTGCTGTGTTTTCTCATTTTTATTTTTAACTTCTCTTGTAAGATAATCAGTGTTTGAAGTGTACAATGATTTCACAACTAGGTATTTACTGAGCCCATATTAGGATAAAGCTCCCTCAGATTGAGACATAGGCTATGTCCACAATCTAGGACACTGAGTCTAAGAAATTTGCTGACTTTCTTTAAAATTGGCCTTGTCATTGATTGACAGAAATTTTAAGCAAATGAATTTATTGTGTCTTGTATTGAAGTTTTTTTTTTTAACATTTAAAAATTGAAGGCAGTTCTACTGTAAGAAGACCCCACATTATATGTTTTGTAATCTGGGAGTTGTGGCCCAGTAGAGCTGAACGAAACTTGATATGTGTTTCTGTTTATTCTTTTCCTTGGTAGAGTATTGGTTTGTGACTGGCTGAAACCCTCACCTCAGCATATTCCAAGGAGGAAGCATGTCACAGCATCTTGGTAAAGGCTCTCTTGTATTGGTGGCAAAGCCTCACTGTAGTGTCACAGATGGACTGTCCCACTGAGCCTGTTATTTGTGAACTACCTGCTCTCTTAAAAAGCTGCCTGCTGCTCTGTGCTGCCTTCACAAAAGAGAAATCCATTCTGTCCACAAGCAGTTGTCAAGCATAATCAAGAAAAACTGGCAGAATAATTTGGGTGGTTGCCAAGTCCAGGTTAATATCGTGTGAAAGAAAACATATGGAGCAACAATGTTTTAAGAGCAGTAGACACCTCCGTCTAGAAGACTGTGACACAGCCACCAATACACTGTTGTAGCCAGAGGGATGGAGTAGACATCATGGAGAGCTATGGGCAGACCCAGAATTCTGGGCAAAATACTCCATGAATGGAAAGCAGGGATACATCCTCAAGTGTCTAACTTCCTGCCAGTCCAATACAGCAGTCTCCATCATTCTTTAGTTTCCAAGAAAGAAAAAGTTTTAATGTGTTAGCTAGAGACTTGATGCTGAGACAAATGTATATCAAACAACGCAGTGAAAACAACCCCATTTCCCTCCAATTCCTCCTACATTTTGCTTAGTTTTGTCCCCACCATTGTCTACTCCAAGCCCAAAGTCCTCTTCCCTCTGTCTTCCATGTCTCTACAACTGAACTTTCTAAAGTATTGTATCAGTTCTCAGTCCTATTTACTTCTTTTTGTCTCTATTTCTTACATACGAAGCATTCTGTGTACATAAAAATACTCTCATTGAGAATTGTGTCTTTTTCCCATGTTGGTCTGTCTTTTGTTAACATAATTCCTAGACTATCCACAGACCCAAAGGGCAGAGGGAAAGTCTTTCTTCCTCAGTGGAAGGGAGGGAAGGAAGGAAAAGGGGAGAGAAAGTAGAAGGAGAAGAAAAAAAAGAAGAGGGGGAGAGAAGGGAAGGAGAGGGAACTATCCAAGACAAACATGGTCTACTGGCTTATTGATCATGGACCATGTTAAATTATGTCTTACAGGGACTGGAGAGAGGGTTCAGTAGAGCGACTGCTCCTCTTGCAGAGGACAAGATGTCAGCTCCCAGCAACCACACTGGATGTCTCCCAGTGGCCTGCAACCCCAGCTCAAGGCGGTCAGAACCCTTCTTTTGTCCTCCATGGTTACTCACACATGTATACAGCACACAGCGCACGTATGTACACACACACACACACACACACACACACACACACACACACACACACACACGAGAGAGAGAGAGAGAGAGAGAGAGAGAGAGAGAGAGAGAGAGAGAGAGAGGAGTTGAGGGAGGGAGGGAGGGAGGAAGGGAGGGGGAAAGCACAGTCAAAAGCACAGTGAGCAAGAGTGGAAATTTGGAGTCAGCTAGCTCAGGTTCATATGTCAGCTTTTCTACTAGGCTCTGTATCCTTAAGCTTGCTTTATAGCAACTATCAAATTGAAGAAGCAATCCTTTCCCTGTTAGTTTTGGAGGGAGGTATATAAATGAATTTGGTTAAGCAAGTATCATCCAGGCAGTACTGGTTTGGAAGGCATACAAACTGCAAAATTGAGGAAATGTTAGAGAGAAACTAAGGGTTGGGACCTTGTGGCAGGGTTAGTCTGCAGAGAGGGACTGAAAGGGGATTGGTGAAGCCTCAGCTATTGGAAACATTTTACATCCAAACCAGGGCAGCTGACAATAACATAGGACACATATCAAACACATATGCACATACACATAGCTTACATAGTTCAGGGCTCTCTGCCAAGGAAATGGTGACACCCCCAATGAACTGGGTATTCCTACATCAACTAACATCAAGACAATTTCTCATAGACATGCCCACAGACTAACTTGATCTAGAGAATTGCTCAAGTGAGGCTTTATTTGCACATGATTCCAGATTGTGTCAATCTGACAGTTACAGCTAACCAGGGTAAGTGGAGAGGTGGATTTCAATTTGAGTAGGCTATACCAATAGCAGGTGGGGAGCAGAGCTGAAGCCTCAGGTACAGCCAACAGTTCCCTTGGTGCATACATCAAGTGAAAAGATGACATGTCTCTGAGGGATGCTGCCACCACACTCTTAGAAGTCCTCCTCTTTATAGGGTCCAGGTGAGGGTGCTTAATGCTTCCCTTAGTCTGGTATGCCTGACAAGTTCTTGGACCTGATTTCCCTGATCTGATTTTAATGACTCCATGTGCTTCTATAGTCCCAATTTACCTTTATAAATTTAAAGGTTGGTATCTTTTTAATTTTAGGGATAAGTTAATTATGAGTCTGTGTCTCCTGGGTGGAGTCAGGCAGATGGTGTTGTTTATATGCTTACCATTACTCTGTCTCTATATTTGCACTCAAAATGGAGCCAAATGATAGCTCTACAATAGAGTCTCTTGGGGCAAGGCACAGCCTGAAAACAAAACAAAACACTGTTCTACCCGAGAGAGAATAACATAGAACAGGGCAATGCCTGACCTCAATAGCTACCCCTCTCACATCATCAAAACTTGACTCCTAAACACAGGGGAACTACCTAGTTGGTAAATAATTGCTATATATGCCAAATGGTGTATCTTGATTCTGCATGAATAGGCGCTCCTGTGAGCTTGGGATCCATTTAGTATATCCATCTGGCTGTTAATATAGATCCCTTAGGAGAAAATAACATTCATAAGTATAGTGTCCTTCAGATCTGTGAATTGTTCCAACAATTATCAAACATGGAGAAGTACAGAAAACTCCAAATCTGTAGTCAACTGAGCACAGTAAAGGTGGCTTGGGATACCTCATAATTGTGACTGTTATTTGATGTGTCAACAGTTTTCAGAATGACTTTGCCCCAGTATGTGAGATCTAAGTTTGGGTCATGTCAACACTGAATTGAATTGCAGGAAACTCAGTCAGAGCTGGAGAACTGCTTTCAGAATATGCTTCTAAACAATGGATTCATTGATGTCAAGTTAGTCTCTTGCAATGAGCCACATGAGAGTATAACATGGTCATGGGCAAATGTTTCAAGACAGGGCTCATCTTCCCTATGTCTCCAAGAACTGCTTGCTCAGCATTTATTGGCACACTACTATGGTGAACCAATGGCCTATACTATTCAGTGTTTGTTATCAAATAAGAAGAAGAGTTAAGAGGGCTAGAGCCTGAACATATTGGAAACTCATCCCAGTAAATCTAAGACAATGTCCAGTCTGAATTGGGACCAGTCCTCCTCTTCTACACTTCTTCTACAACACTCCCACTTTATCTTAAGTTTTGTTCAGCTCTTGCATTGATTTGAACAATGCAAAATTCTTCTTTAAAAAGAATTTGGCCGGGCGGTGGTAACACACAGCTTTAATCCCAGCACTCGGGAGGCAGAGGCAGGTGGATCTTTGTGAGTTGGAGGCCAGCCTGGTCTACAGAGCGAGCTCCAGGAAAGGCGCAAAGCTACACAGAGAAACCCTGTCTTAAAAAACAAAAACAAAAACAACAAAAAAAGAATTTGGAGCTAGAAAAATGACTCTGTTGGTAAAATTTACTTACCTCACAAGCATGAGGACCTGAGTTCAATCCTTGGCACCCATGTAAAAGCTGGGCTTGGCAAGTGTCTCTAACTAATCCCAGGATTGGGGAAGCAGAGACAAGGTCTCTAGAACTCAGTGGCCAGCTACACCATCTTAAGCAGTGCTCTCCAGTAAGAACCCTGTCTCGAAAAATATGGTGGAGAGACATTAATGAAGATACTGAAATGTTGATCTCTGGTCTACACACACACACACACACACACACACACACACACACACACACACACACACACCCTGAAAAAAAAATGAAATAAGGCAATCCTCTATCTATTAATAAGTCAGGAGAAGCTGTCTTGATGTCTTCATGCCAGCTTGTGATTGTTTTTGCATGGTTTTCCCTGTGACCTGTGTAGTTTATGTGGATATTTAATAAGTTGCAGGCCTTCTTCACATGTGAGCTTTGGTTGGACTTAAACCATCTTCTAGGAACTCTACGAGAAGGTCTTCTCCCCAGGACTCAGGAAACTCACTTGGGTGCTATGAGTTCTTCTAGATAATTAAGCCAGCAGCACAACTCCCAGCCGGAACTCTCCCTTTCCCCCATGATCCACTCTTTTAATTTTCTCCTAATTTGCTTAATATTTCTGCCTCCCTGACTTATAATTCACTTAAGAGCGTGAGCACACATTCGTTATCCCAGGGAAGCACTGTTTGAGGACCGCCTGACCCTTTTCAAATCCAGTTTTCTAGTGTTCATTTAAAATGGAGACTGGGCTATTTCCCTGCCGGTAGAAGTGAGGATTTAGTTGTATTCTTGAGGGATGCTGTTGAAATTTCTGCAATAAATTTGCAAGAACTGACTCATCCGATGTAATGAATCACATTAAGAATTTAATTAGAGCATCAAAGGTGGAGACTCAGGAATAAGAACTGACAGATATGGAGGCTTAAAACCCCAGCTCAGGGTGAAACTTCATAAAGGGATATTGTCCCCACTACACACACAAGCACTCACACAGTAATACCTTCTTGCAATTTCTCATTTTGGCCCAACCTATGCTAAAACATAATCCTTCCAGCCCATCTCTGTATTATTTTTATTTGACTTTAATGTATGCATGTATGTACGTATGTATGTATGTATGTATGTGTACATTGTGTATCTATGTCAGGTTTATGTGTTTATGCCTATGTGTGTGACAGAGTGTTCTCTTGTTTGTATACTTGCATGTGGAGGCCAGAGGTGGACATTAGGCATCTTCCTGGATTGCGCTGTAACTTGTTTTATTGAGCCAGAGTCTCTCACTCTACTCAGAGCTTGCTGTTTAGCTAGGATGGCTGGCTGGTGAGGTCCTCCTTTCCCTGACCTCAACCCAGCACTGGGATCAGAGATACATGCCTCTGTGGTTGGCTTTTTAAAAATATGAGTGCTAGGGACTTGAACTCAGGTCTTCATGCTTCCGCAGCAGGCACGTTACCAACTGATCCATCTTCCCAGTCAGGAGAACTCTTTAACCTCTATCTTTAAATTTTTCCCAATATTCAATGTATCCTGCACTCTGTTTCTTCTTCTGTGAGATATATGGCAAGACTGGGTTTGGGTTCAGTGTCAGGCATCCCTAGAAGTTTCCGTGATGAAGGAAATGTCTCATATGTGTTGTGCATCAGAGTAGCATGTGGGGAAATTTAGTATACGAAATATGACTAGTGACACGATTGATAATTCTATTCAATCCAGATTAACATGCACTTATTTAAACATGTGTAGCTAATACGTGTTATGTTGGATGACTCATCTGTTGATACACAACATAAAGATGCAAAAGACAAGATTTGCTTTGCTGAGAGTGAAGCAATAAATTACAACAGACCTTGGCTCATGAGTGGTCATCTTCTCTTTATATCTGCACTGTCTTCCCTCTGTTTATGCCTGTGTCCATGTTTCCTGTTCTTACAAGGACATCAGTTATATTCCAGTAGATGCCTGCCCAGTGACTGTATTTTCACTTACCCCTAAAAATACCTTATATCCAAATTGGTTATTGTATGAGCTTTCTGCCCCTGTGGCAGAATATCTGAGAAAACCAATTCAGAGAAGGAAAGATGAGTCTGGGCTCATGGTTTCAGAGGTCCAGTCCACAGTCACTTGGTCACATTGTTTCTGGGCCTGTGGCAAGCCAGAACACCAAGCGGAAAGAGAAGAACATGCTCACACTGTGGCAAACAGGAGGCCTTGGTGGGGACAGGCACAAAAAGCATATTTCAAGGCAAAGACGCTTCCTCTAGCCAGGTCTCCCTTTCTGACATTCCTACCACTTTCCAAGCACCATCACCTGCAAACCAAGCCTTCAGCACATGAGTTCTGGGGGATATTTAATGAACAAACCATAGCAGTCACATTTTGGGATACTGGGTGTTCAGATTTCAACACATGAGCTTCAGGGACACAGTTCAACCTCAGCCGCACCTTTGTCAACTCCCAGAGACTTCTCCAGGTCGCAGCAAAGGTGGGTGTTGTCTGTTCCACTTGTGTTAAAATGAGATTTGAAGGCCAGGTGACTTTCCATGGTTGCACTTCCTGATGGAGGCAGATTGGTGATGTTAAGACCATTGTGTTAGGCTGTTTCCTGCTTCCCCTGTCAAATGCTCCTGCAGTCAACAGCTGATCTGCAGATCTCTTACCACAACTTCCCAAGCTCCTCTCTTTCCTCTGTCATCCTCACCACTTTCATTTCTGCTCCAAGCACTTCTTCTGGAAACTTCCTTACCCTTTCCTAACCAGAGAAATACAAAGGGCACACAGAGAGCTAACTCTAGATTTAATGACTTGGTCTGAAGACAGCATTCAGGAACTTGTAAGAACCACCATATTTCATCTGTCTTCATAGTTGAGGATAGTTTACTCATACTGTACATTGAGACCTATTCAACTTGAGTCCTCTGTTGTTCCTGTCTCTCTGTGTTAAATTTGTTTACTAGAAAAATTAAAATATTGCAAAGCTCTAAAATGTATGACTTATTTAAAAAAAAAAGCACAATTGCTTTGCCTCAATGATGGCTGGGTTAGGAGAGACTAATAACATTGAAAACTATGCCATTTGGAAGAATCATAATTCCTGAAGCATTTTTAATTTCCAAGTAACATGCTTTACCAGGAGTACTCTCAGGGCACCTGTGGTATCAAGCATTTCTCTTTCAAGAGAGCAGCGTGGTTTCTACAAGGCATATTCTTTTGTATCACACATTGCCACTGTGGTTCTGTCTCTGATCCCAACATGTGTTCTTACATCGTGTTTAATTTAGGAAGATTACAATCAATGATCAGTCCTAGATCCCACCTGGACTCCTTGTCATCTGTACTGTGGGAGAAAGCCTTTGATGTGTGTGTACTTTGAATTTCTGAAGGTACTCCTGATAATCATTTATGCTTCACAGAGGCTGAGACTCCCTCCTGTCCACAAACTTCCTCTTCTCCTAAATCATCTCTAATGTTTAGGAAAATTATTTTTCAACATCTATTTCCCCCATGTCATGCTTTATAAAACTCAACTCTTCACTGTGCTCTTCCTCCACTCACCATCAGGGATTCTTAGAGTTCCCAGCTCGTGTGGGACATTTGCTCCTTTTTTTTTTTTTTTTTTTTTGCTAAATTATTTTGAACTATTTTTTTCCTGCTCCATCAAATAGAAGTTTTGCCATAAGAACCAATCAAACAAGTCTCTCCTGCCTTCGCACATCTGCAGCATTTCACATCATGGAGGACATTACACCCATACACTGCACTGTGACATTTGGTGAATAGCAGACCACAGAGGATGTTACGTACTGCATTGCGACATTTCAGTGAATGACAGCCCATATATGTGGTGTCAATGTCTATTGTATTATCTTTTATATTATATTGTATTATTACCTAGGGATGTGATAACCATGTATAAACCCACTTTGTGTGTGCATAATGTTGAAATCCTCTAATGATGCTTTATCTGAATGTATTCTGCTCCTAAATAACATGTGATCATACTCAAACACTTTATTAACACACACACACACACACACTGCACAGTAGAGAATTCGTTGAGGATCTTCAAAGAAGACAGCTGATGTCTTACTTTGGAGTTTAAGATTAAGGAGTTCAAAGAACTAAGATGATTCTTTTCTTCATTAAAATCCTGCCCTTGATCACTGTCTCCCTGCTCTACCTCCTTAGAAGAACGAGGAGAACAAAAGAAGACGCGTGTACCTGATTCATCCAGGATTGAAAGCTTTCACCCACTTAAAAAGTGAGATGAAATAGAAGCAGAAAGAGCCCAGCCTCCCACCCATGTACTGCTGCAGACAGTCACAGGCTGATGGACGTGACCGGTAACAGTGAAAACCTCTGTGTATTGCTCACGTTGGTGGGAAGGGAGCATTTGTAGGGGAACAGAGTGTCATATGTCAGTATGAGGACTTGCTGCTTCTCTCTAAGCATCCCTATGGATATGCTCTAACCTGCATTTTACGTTTTCAGGGCATCATTTATTTTTAGCCAACTCTCTCTCTCTCTCTCTCTCTCTCTCTCTCTCTCTCTCTCTCTCTCTCACACACACACACACACACACACACACACACTCTCTCTCACACACACACAGGCTTGCATACACATTCATGCACATGTAATCACACAGTCAATTTTGTTGTTACGTTATTGCTTGTTAGATTCTCTGGATTTGCAGGGTTCCGTAACACATTCTTTTGGAGCACATTCAAGTGAAGATTAAGTGGAAACTTTGTGTTTTCGGGATGGATTGTGTTTTCAGGGAGTTATGAAGATTTTGAACAGGAGTGACCAGACCATAATGAACACTTAACTTGTAAAAGCAAACCAAATTATCCTTGTATCCTAAGTTCTGGATGACAAAGCATCACCAGGAAAACAAGTTTTAGTATGTACTGCACATGATCCACAAAAGTATCTGCTAATGGCAAGGGGCAATTTTCAGAGTTCTGATGTCTGGTGTCTACTTGGCTTTTACAGAGCTGTTGAGCTATCAGAAAACTAATTATGGTCCCACGTTACATCTTAGTGCTGGGACAATGGCTCTGATTATGCCCAGGCTTGGGGACTGTGAGGTAGTGTCTTCTTGATTACTTTGGGAGCCCTGCAGAAATGTAATTCTGTTTATTAGAAGCAGAAAGCTTAGAAGACTGTGGGAAACAACGGGTGCCAGAAGAAAAGCTGAGACCGTAATGGGGTTCTGAACGCTTGCTCTGGAGAAAGCAGAGGTGCTGTTGATGTTGTTTGCATTTCTCTTCAGACACAAATCAATTGGCCACGTTGTCTAGGCAGGCCACTGCAGATAGTTTTCATATATCTTATTGATGATCTTACTTTTAACAAAGAAAGAAGATGAGATGGGGGGAAATGTATGTAGTGCAGGGATAAAACAGGTGGGGCTCTAAGAAGCAGTTTAAAGGAAAAATAAATCATTAGAATGTCCCTGAAACCTCCAAGCTGTCCCCACAGTACCCTGATAATGACAATGAATGTTAGTGATCCACTTAGTAAGTCCAGGTCAGAGTCCCTCTGTCCTAGCATGTGGCTTTCTTAAGTGTAAGTCATGATTCCCACCGCTCAGGTTCATTTTTTTTTCTAGAGAGCAGCTGCTTCAAAATATTCCCGATGAAGCACATCCTTCTTGGGTGGATGGTGCTTTAAGATCCTGGCCTCGGGTTCTGCCCAAAGTCAATGCCAATCCCTAGAGTCAAGACAGATCTTGACTTTCCTTTGTTCCTCCTAAAATTCTCCAAGATAGATCAGTGTCCAGGGAAGGATGCACGCTGTCTCCAGAATGTGTGACTCGCTGAAATAGAGTTCTGTGTCATGTGATCCCATCAAAGGCAGGTTCACATCTCAGTACGCAGAACTTACAGGGGACCCCTAATTAACCTGCTACACTTCTCTCAATTATTCAGAGTCCAAATGGTAGACAGACTACACATTCCATGCTAATTCCCATGGCCTTTCTCAGCCAATTATCTGTCTGTATGCATTGTACCTCTAGTTTGGTGTATTTAAAGTAGCCTGTTTCATTTTTAATATCCCTCAAAGACCTTCACGTTATGGTTCTTCAGATAATGTCACACGTTTAATCTCTCTCCCCCTGGAAGATGGAGAAATTTCTTTTCCCTTTTCCTTTTCTTTTTTTAACTATGGACTGAACTCTAAAGAGTAGCATGAGGCCTGCTTAGGTCCTTCACTGAAAGGAACTCACAGGCACCTTGGCAGTTTTTCAAACAACTAAACAAAATGGGTCTGTGCTCTTGCCTTTAAATGGACTGTAATCTGTTAAGTGGCCATTAAGTCCCATTGTTTTAGAAGCAGAACATAATACAACACTACAAAAATACATAAAGGAGAGCAACAATCGGTGCCTGTGTCCTCACTTAAGAGGAGATTAGTTCTTTGCCTTGAATATTTGTCCATGGATATAAACTTGGAGGCTAAGGAGCTGGCTCAGTGGTTGAGAGGACTTACTGTTCTCATAGAGGACGGGAACCCACACTGTAGGGGTGGTTCACAACTTCCTGTAACTCCAGCTCTAGGTATCTATGTGCCTACACACACATAGACCCATGCATGTGCATATAATAAAAAAAATAAACTAGGAACTGACAAGTTGGCTCAGTGGGACTGTGCCTGCCATAAGGCCTGGAAACCTGAGTTTGATCAACTAGACACATGTGGTAGACTCCTGAATTCTGTCCTCTGAATGCCATACCGTGGGTCATGGCATGCATGTGCATGCACACACATATGCACGCGAACATACACACGCACACGCACACTAAAATGTAAATTTAAAAAATAAAATAAATCTAAGAAAACATTGTAAAGTATAGTTTGGAGCACACACACACACACACACACACACATACACATGCATGCACACACGCATGTACGCACACACACATTCACATGCACACAAATGTAATGCACCACATTCCATCACTTCTACCATCAGTAACACAATTATTTCTATTGAATGTGATGTCATAGTTTGGGGCAAATAATTATAAATATATTGTTCAGAGTTAGCATTGCAATTTATTATAAAAAATGTTATAAAAATAATGCATTCTTTTAATGTCTTAGTTTCTCTCAAGTTAGTAATGCTATGGCTATTGCTCTATATAAATAAAACACTGATGGCCAGTGACCAGGCAGGAAGTAGGTTGCAGGGCAGGAAGTAGGTGGGACAAGGAGAGAGGAGAAGGCTGGGAAGCAGAAGGCTGAGGAGGGAGACACTGCAGCCACCGCCAGGACAAGCAGCATGTAAAGACTCTGGTAAGCCACTAGCCACGTGGCAAGGTATAGATTTATAAAAATGGGTTAATTTAAGATAAAAGAACAGTTAGCAAGAAGCCTGCCACAGCCATACAGTTTATAAGTGATATAAGCGTCTGAGTGATTATTTTATAAGGGATTGTGGGACTGTGGGGCTTGGGGAACCTGGAGAGAAGCCCTCCAGCTACATAGTAATAGCTTCCTGATTTTTATTTTACACAGATTCCCATGTAACTGTCATTAATTAACTAAAAAACAAATCTCTTTATAACAATAATATAGGTCTCCTAGAAGTTAAATCACCTGATACCCATAACCCATGTCTGTTTGATTTCTTGTTTTATTCCTCTGTGTTGGTAGGTTATATAGGCTATATTTCTAGTACCTTCATGAGAAAGGTGTATGGGCACTGATTCTCTGAGCCTGTGAGTATAGGAAAATGTAGATATCAGTAGACAGATACAATTTTTAAATGTTTGTATTCACACCTGATAGACAGTTAAGTGGCTATAAAATATAAAGTAGGAACTTATTTTCCCCCAGAAGTCTGAGTGCCTTGTTAAACCATTGTCTTCAATCTCTTACTTGGTGGAGTATAGTTCTGATTGGTAGAGTTTGAGAAAATGAGAGTATGAATAGGGTTTGAGGATACTAAGGTCAACATTCAGTGTCTAGATGTTTAATAGAACTCTTATGTCAGTACAATGCACTTGGCATCTCTAAGTTCCAAAAGGTGTCTGTGGATCTGAGCCACCCAATATATTGCTAATATTCTAGGGGACAAGCAGCCTTTTAAGTAAAAACCATACAAACAAGAATCTGGAGAGTCTGATGGCTTCTTACTCTGAATTATAATTATAATCAAATCCTTTTTAGTCCTGGAGTTTAAGACATGCCTGGTATCTCCAGACCCTGACTTTCTGTGGTTCTATGGGCGCGCGCATGTGTGTGTGTGTGTGTGTGTGTGTGTGTGTGTGTGTGTGTATCTGTATATATACATATATATATACGTATATATAATCAGCTGTGTATTTAAGTTGAAGCTTTTTATGTTTTATTTTGCTCAGTCAGTTATTCCTCCACAACTGTCCTCAGAATTCTGTTACTGTGAGTCTTTTCCTGCTTAATTTATCTTTATGTAATTGTGTATTTGCATCATTTTATAACACATAGAGAAATTTGGGGAAGAATCAGAGACAAACTTCTCACTTCTTCTATGTTGACCAGAATATGTTTCTGTTTTACACAAAATCTTCCTAAATGCTTAAACAGGTATATTACTCAGTTTTAAGCCCTCTAAATCTCTCCAGTTTGAAAAAAGAAAATAAATGTGTTGTTGGGTTGGTGGTTTTTTTTTTTTTTTTTTTTTTTTTTTTTTTTTTTTTTTTTGTATCTGTGTCTGTGCTATGCTCCTGTGTGGAGGTCGGAGGTCAGAGGCAGTTCTCGCCTTCTATACTGTGGGTCAGGGTATCAAACTCAGATCGCCAGACTTGGTGGAAAGCATCTTAACCTGCTGAGCTATCTCACTAGCACATACGTTATGTTAATGCTACATACATGGTAAATCGGAGACTGTCAAAATATTAAGACCTCTGATGAACTTGTAAATTACCTCAGCCATTGCATTTTAGCTTAAATCAATGCACTTATTAGAAAAGGGTACACATTTTCAGTTTAATAATTCCTTCAAATGCATGTTTGGAATTTGTGGTATTGTGTTCAAGATATATATATCTTTGCTTTTTCCATCCATGAGATACTCAAATAACCAATAGATTTTATATTTAGCTTAAAATCATCCAGATATGAACCATATGTTAAGCTATACTGATTCCTGGATTGCTGTCATAATCTAAATGTCTTAAAGGAGCAGAGATTTCATACAATGACACTTGACATGGTTATCATGATTGAACTTCAGATTCTATGGAATCATACTAAAACGTTCAATATTTATCCTGTCTTGCTGACACCCTTGTCAGATCTGATCAGATTTCCAGTCAAAACATTATGTCTCTAATTATACTGCAAATGGCCTGAGATCTGAGAACCAACATGTTTCCTCTATCTCTACCCCATTCTCCTCCAACAAAAGGGGCCTCTGCCAGAACCGAACTGGCAGCCTGGAGCATGACACATGAGGTAGAGTGGGATTCGGCTTGGCTTTTCTGATGGCTGCACAGTGCCAAACGGTCCAAAATGTGTTTGTTTCTACAAAACAAGCCGCTTTCACAAAGGAACACACAGGGCGCAGCTACAGGAAGAGGAGAATGGAATGTGTTCTGTGCAGCCTGGCCTGTCTGCTGAGGAGATGTGTGCTATCCGTGTTCAGTGTGGATGCTGCACAGCAGCTTGGGAGTGCCTCACAAGACTTGCAGCTATGACTGGCTTCCTTTTCCAGTGCTTCTGGACTAAGAATTCAGAAGGGGACTCTCCAAAACCCTTTAAGAAGATTCTGTGACTTAACTCATCTCTTGCCATAAAATCTGGCCTTTGCAAGCAGGACCTCAAAGGAATAGCTTTGGTGGACCTCTTTGGTATATAAAAATGTTTCTTGCTACCCCAATACACAGAAATTTTTAATTTTTTAAGTGATTGAAGAGATGGCTCAGCATACTGCTCTTGAAGAGGACTAGGGTTCAGTTTGCAGTATTCATGCTGGACAGCTCACAACTGCCTGTAAGTCTAACCCTGTAGCACCCACAAGCATGCGCTAGTATTCACCCTATGCATAAACATAAACAAAAATTAAAAATAAATCTTATTTTTAAGGACTGCTTACTTTACATAAAAATAACCCCCACAATGGAGCTACTTGCTGATGGGGGAGCATGTGTGCTTCTCACTGCCTCTCTTCTTTAACAGTTTGGAAACCCCCAGTAAGGTTAATTCAGTAGCATATTGCCAGGCCACAGTGACGCTCACAGGCTTAACTTATTTTCCTCCTGGAAAGTGATTACCTCATTCACACCTCATTTTTTTAAATTGCTATTGGTCATTGCTGGCTGCATCACACCTCACAGTCAAAACCCTCTTCAAACCTTCACTTTGGCAGATCAAATAGTCCCAATTAAGTAAAACTTCAGTATGGCTTTAAACCACAGCCATCAGGAGAGCTATGTGTGTAAAGAGTCTAGTCATCACTATACCTGTATGCCAATCATGGCAGAGTCTGTCTATGCCTATATGTCAAAGGGTTTGGCACACAGTTGAAACTAATACATGTTTGCTGAATTAAATGTTTTCAACTCTAATTATTTTTAAGCATTTAATTATTTTATTGACATACACTAACTATACATAATATGGTTTTTACTATGACATTATATATATATGTATATATATATATATATATATATATATATATATATATATATATAAAATGCATTTTGATCATATTCACCCTTGGTTACTCTCTCTGATACCCCTCCTACTCACACTGATCCCTTCCTCTTCCTAGCCACATTAATTTATTCACTACTTGATCAGGATTACATATGAATTTAGCCATGGCGGTTATAGAAATATTTCCCCAACCCTGGAGTCTGTCTCCTTAGGTATCTTTATCACTTTGACCTTTCACCCATAGCTCTTCTAGAAATTTTGAAGATCCAGCAGGATACCCCCACTAGCTAATGGACTGAAGTACACGCTTGGCTTTACTAAACCAATACATATGATCAAGAACAACACTTCAAGACAGAGAAATTCAAATCACAGACCACAGTGTTACCCAAATCTTTATGTTTCACACATTCCATCTGAATCAACAGTGGAGGGGCTGTGTCCAGAGGGAATGCTTCAAGAAAAATGTTTCAGAAGTATTGGGAAGGGCCAGAGGGGTGGCCCAGCTGTTAAAGTGCTGCCTTGCAAGTCTAAGATCAGAGTTGATCCCCAAAATCCATATCAACCAAGCTTGATCGTACATGCTTATAATCCCAACCCTGGGGAGGTAGAGACAAGCAAATTACCAGGACTTGATGGGCAATTTCCAGGCCAATGAGATACCCTACCTCCAAAAACCATGGGTGATGCTGTGGAACGCCTGTAGTTGTCTTATGGTGTTTACATGCACATATATGTACATGCACCCCTATGTGTGCGTGCACAGGCGTGCACATACACACACGCCTGTGCACGAACACACAATAATTAAAAGGAACATCCAGGAACAGGAAGCCAAAGGCCACACAATGGTGAGAAGGTGGTTAAGGAGCCATAAACGCTGAGTCAGCCTTTCCCACTGACAATACACCAACAACAGCATCAGACTTTTCAAAATCTCCCACAAGCACAGCATTCACAGAAATGAAAATTGACAACCCTTTCAAAACGTAGAGAAGAGTCCCACTAGCTGAATAATTTACGAAGCTCCCTTCCCAGGGCTAATCTGGATTGAATGTTTTTTTTTTTCCTTTTAGAGTTGTATTCCATTCTATTTTACTCCTGGTTGGTGTCACAGGATAGCAGGAAAGCGCAGCGCTGGGAAGGAGGTCCTGATGGAGTAAGGAAACATCCTCCTTTCATTGTTTCCTTTGTGAGCTCTCAGTGGAACAGCATAGAAAAACAAGCACTTTGCTTCTTAGGAACACCTGGAGAGATGTTTGTTCCGCACTTGGCAAAAGATACTCTCCGCATTGTTACTTGAGAGACAAAAGTTCTAGTAATAAACTTGTACACGTCTTCAGATCTATAAGTGTTTGGCAAATATCTGGCAACGCAATAGTTGGGGTTGGTGCACATTTACCGTTATCTGACTTAGAAAAAACTGGAATGAATGTAAGAAATGACAGAAGACACCTTTGCATGTTAGAGCACATGTCCATCACGTCGATGCTGCCTGTAACCCATTACATGTAATATGCATTATACTGATCTGCATTGAGGACTTAGGTTGTCTCCAGTCTTTTAACTGTACAAAGACAAAAACACAAATAAATTCTTCATCCAGAGAAAAAAATAATACAAATATTTACATTTTTTAAAGTAACATCTTGCCCTCAAGCAGGGGGATATCTAGTATTTTCCATTACCGATTACAGTCCGTTGATTTCAGTGCACCACGAGACAACTTAAGTGACATGTGCAGCATGTTCCAAATTCGTGATAATTTTGCATTCAGGTAACTGAAGATATCTATTTAATGGCTTGCTAGTCTAAGAAAACAAAAACTTCTGTTCCAACTGACAGGACTCAGGCTACTCTCACAGCTCTATTTACATCATGTGCACTGACCTCTCTCTGTGGTCAGTTCACAGGGAAGCCAAAGTGTCTGCTGATGACCTCCACTTAGCTAGACTCTGTTCCAGCTGTCCCAAGAAGCACGAGCCAGAAGCATGGGACCAGTAACTCTTTTCTTGCTTTGTCCTTTTGGTGCCTATTGTCTTCATTTAGTTATCTTTAATTTTTTTTCTTTCATTTCTGTTCTAGTTTCTCTCTCTTTCCATCTCCCATCCAGGAACAGTATCTTGAACTAATTTAGAGCTGATATCTCCAACCCCAAATATTAAGTGCATGACTAAGTAATCCCCATTAAAAAGCCTAGTCCAGTCATCTCTATTCTGGGAAGAGTTGGCATTGCTCTTTTCTACTTGCAGTGGGTGTCCCAGTGCCCCCTGGAGGACAGAGGTGGGAAATACAGGCTGGATGACTGCAAAGTGTCATTACAGAGCACCTACTTCCTGGGATCACTTTGCATTTAACATGGCCTGTCACGTGGAACTTCAGAAACAACCTATTGTTTGGTAAAATAAATAATACAGAAGAAAAGCATCAAATAAAAGAGGCAAAGATGCTCCCCTATCCGACTTCACCACGATCACCATCTGGTGAGCATTCTTCCCATCTTTCTCATTTATTCGTTGACTCACAGTTCACTGAGCACTTGCCATGGGCTGAGCTCAGAGTTGCACACTGGGGACACAGCATTCAGCAGAGCAGATGAGGTCCTTGTTCTCCTGGAACTTCTCTTTGGGTGGAGGAGGGTAATGGGGGTGGGGGAATAAGGAAGAAAGCCATTAGACAAAGAAGTCATTCTTATTACAAGTAGATGGGCAATCAAATGGTGTGTGAGCAAAGTTAATAGGGAGGTGGGGAGAAGGTCTGCCAGCCGGGGACTTGGAGGAATATTCCAGGGAAGGGAACAGCCAGAGGGTGAGGCAGTGTGCAAATGTCAGCAGGCCATTCTTGTTGGGAGTGTTGAGATTACCCTGTGATCTCATCATCCAGGAGGCTGAAGGCAGGAGATTTCAAAGGCACCCTCAGTTACATGGTGGGCTGGGCACCAGGCCTGGGCTACATGGTGAGAGCTTGATTCATAAAAATGAAGATGAATAGGGAAAAGAGGAGAAGGAGATGGGGAGAGCGAAGGTGACAGGTGAGATTGGGATGGTGGTAGTAGTGATGTGTGCGTGTGTGTGTGTGTGTGTGTGTGTGTGTGTGTGTGTGTGTGTGTGTGTGTCTGTACCTGTGTTAAAATGGAGGGGAAAAATAAGAAAAAGAGAGAACACGGAGGGAATGGGAGGGGAGGAGAGGGACCAGAAAGGTGGAATAACATTGTATCCATGTGTCTAGGAGCTACACCAACAGAAAATAACATGCAGATTAGAGGTGATGCCAGAGGAAGCAGTGGCCAGATCTTTCAGAATCAGCGAGGCCTTTTTAAGGACAGGATGGTTATTAGAGGAACAACAGGAAGGGACAACAATAGGCAATGGATACAATTAGATTTCCATCTTTAAGAGCACCCCTGACTGCTCCGTGGAGAATGTACAATGCAGGAAAACAAAGGTGGAATTAGGAAACTACAGAATAAAGAGCCCTGGCCCAGGAATGGCGTCCCTAGGGAAGGAGCAGGTTGACCTCTTATGAAAGACTCAAATGCTCCTATAGGGGACCATTAGTGGCTTGTGGTTTGAAACAAGCCCTTAAAGTGGATTATTTGAATTTCAGACTGAGAGTCACTTCCAATACACACAGTGACTGTTTCTTCTGGGATAATAGAATAACCTTTGGGCTGAAGTGTTTACCTTGCTTCGGCTATAAAAGTCTGCAATCACTTCACCACCCACCGCTTGCTTTCTGCAGCCTGCGGGTGCACATCTGTCATGGAGTAATCAGACTTAGGTTAACATTCAGAGGCCCTTCCGTTGGGCCTGCTTGCTGGCTTGCTGCAGCGCAGTGGGCTGGCTTATCTCTGAAAGTGTGGTCCAAGAGAGGATCCTATGGGCCCAGCTCCAGAAGTGCACATGGGTGCCTTGTCCACAGAGACTTTGCTGACACCAAGAGACAGTGAATGATCGCAATCTTCTTTGCTTTATACAGCCATAGTGATGGCTACAGATCCATTCCTCTAGTACCTGGCTTTGTCTAGGGTAATCATAGCTGAATGGGCTCTGGCTGCCTGCCTCTTTATGTGTGTAGAGATAATATACAGGTGTTGCTGCTATACTTTTTTTCCAAAATACAAATGTGTTCTGGTTGGATTGAGAGATTGGGGACAGTTTAAAAAGAATATGACTTTTCTATTTTTCATATGCAATTTCATCTGTAGAAGTACTTGGGGCATACACAGCCAAACCAAGCAGCCTGGAAAGCCAGTAATGTAGCTATGTCTACCTCAAATGACAGCCAGCTACCCTAGGGCCTCAGGTGTGAATTACAGTAGATGTCACATCCTTGTGTCCTGTCTTGGATAACGATCCCCTGATTCACTGGAAGATGGGAGCAGCAACTCTTTCCACAAACTTGGGTACTTTTCAAATTCATCGAAGGGTTTGTCTGTTTCTAAATGTCTTAGTTAGGGTTTCTATTACTATTTTCTAAATGCTGACGTTTGTATCCAAATGTTGCAGGATATTTGAGCAAACTGTGAAACTCGAGACTGTGTTAATAAAATCAACCTTGGATCAGGGTCCTGAAGACAGCAACTAGTTTACTAGAATTAGCCATAGAAAGTATGGAGGAGTCAGGAAGACAGATAGAGAGACCCAGGAAGGGGTAGGGAGGGACTTGGAGTTTTGTGGGGTTTTATTGTTGTTGTTGTTTGGGACAGCTAGAGAGACACTTTCTTGCTGGGTCTTTGACCAAAATGTATAACTGGAGTTTTCTCCGGTTCTGCTCAGACCCACAGCCTCTCAGATCCAAGTAAACACACAGAGACTTATATTACTTATAAACTGTATGACCGTGGCAGGCTTCTTGCTATCTAGTTCTTATATCTTAAATTAACCCATTTCTATTAATCTATAAGTTGCTACGTGACTTGTGGCTTACTGGTACTTTACATCTTCTCGTGGTGGTGGCTGGCAGCATCTCCTGACTCAGCCTTCCACTTCCCAGAATTCTCCTCTCTCCTGTCCTGCCTATACGATACTTCCTGCCTGGCTAATGGCCAATCAGCATTTTATTTATCAATCAATCAGAGCAACACATTCACGGCATACAGAGCCGTATCCACAGCAAAAATGGAAGATCAGCTGGTTGCTTCTTGCTCTCTCTGAGCTAGCAGGTTTTCACCCCCACATCTGACTCCTGAGTCTTTATTGATAAATAGAATGATAGAGACTTAGTTAAATACTACATTTGGTGGCAGTGGAAGTCCTACCAGGCCATATCCTGAGTGGCATGGTGCTGACTGCAAGGCTATAGGGATGCAAATGGTAGTTAAAATATTAGTATATTCAGGTGCAGCCACTAAGCTGATGCAAAAACAACATCCATAAAATTGGTGCTATATGCAACCATCATCAGAGGACCTTCTGAGTGCAGTGAGCAGTAAGTAAAGCTGAAATCTGTAATTATCCAAAGTGCACAAAATACATGATAGTGGAGTGCTCAGCCCTAAATGAGACAGCTGTATCATCCACTTCAAGGCTCACGGAGCATCACGGAAGAGGAGGACACAAGAGTGTAGGAGGCTACGAAGATGCTTCAGCCATTACAGGTATATGCTGCTTTTCCAGAGAACAGGAGTTCATTCCAACATCGAAGTCAGGTGGCTCACAGTAGCCTGTCACTGCTACTCTAGGAATATCTGACTCCTCTGATCTCTGCAAGCTCTCTCTCTCTCTCTCTCTCTCTCTCTCTCTCTCTCTCTCACACACACACACACACACACACACACATACACACACACATACATACAAATAATTTTTAAAAGTAGTTTGACAGAGCCAGAGAATGGGGAGATGTACAGTAAAAAGACATCTAGACACGACATAGCCATTGTACTCATGAACACACTGGGCTCCTAAACGTTCCAACATGGATGACAAGGATGACAGAGGGGCAACAAGGTCCTATCCCTCCCAAGGGACTATAGGCAATTAATGGTTGTTGGAAGAAGGGGCATCTATGCCTAGTTTCGCGGACACACAGTATTCCAAATTCCTCAGTACATATGCTATGTAAGTAGTTTACATTTTGTTGCTATTTCACAAATGTTGGTAAAGGGACTGTTCCTGCAAGGACATATTTTTTGCAGCTCATTAGGTATAGTTTCAAGGTAAAATATGCAGGTTGAATGCTGTGTTAAAAGTACACCTGCTTAATTTCACAGACTTGGTCAAATTATTCTCTAGGTAATTTATACATGTTGACAGTCACCAGCCATACATCAAAGACCCCATTCTCCATTGCTGGAAACTGTCAATAGTCTATGTTTATAATTTATATAAATTAAAATATCTGTATCTTAAGCAATAAACTCTAACCCTAGTGGCCATGATCTGAATATTAATGTCCTCTCTAAACTGTTGTATTCAAGTGCTCACCCCAAAGTAATAGTATGAAGTGGGGCTTTGAGGGGGTAATTGAGTCTTGTTGGCAAAGCCCTTTTGAATAAGTTTAGTGCTCTCTGAAAGAGGCAAGAGAACACCTCCATCCCTTCCACTGTGGAGAGGTGCAGCAAGAAGACGCCATTTATGACCCCTGACATGACCATCACCAGACCCCACATCTTCTAGTGTCTCTCTGCTGGATTTCAGCCTCCACAACTGTGAAAATGACTGTACTATTTATGTCACTGAGTACAGCAGCCAGATTGGAGGACGACAACAGTGTATTAATATTTAATGTGATATGTTAATGGTGTGAACTGAGAATATGGAAACAATGCAATCATCTCTAGTTTTCTGTAAATTGCTTGGTAGAAGTAGTCTATTTTTTAATTTATCTATTGGTCATTTGTACTTTACCCTTTGAACAGTGTCTGCTCATTTTGTTTGTCCACTGTTAATTGGATTGTTTACTTTTTTATGGTGTTTATTTTTTAACAATTCTCTGTAGATTCTGAGTATTGGTTCTCTGTCCACTATATCTGGTAAAGATTCACCTTATTCTGTCAACTGTCTCTATATTTGTTGTTTCCTTCGGAATGTAGAGTCTTTTAATTTTATGAATAAGCCAGGCACAAAAATACAAATACTGATGTTGGTCTGGGTGGCCTGTACTGCCACTTGGGACCATGCTGACTTCACGGCCCAGGCTACTGCCTATAACCATGTCTGGGTCCATAGTTCTACCACAGCCAGGATCTGTATTGATGTCCGTGGCCAATGTTGCCACCAAAGGCTACATAGATGCCAGGGGTCTGGGCCACAACCTGTGGCCATGAGGGTACCATGCTGCCACCAGGGACATACTAATCTGAGTGGCCTGTGCTATCACCTGGGTCTGTGGTTTCATCCAGGACAAGGCTGCTGTAGGGGGACATGTATGGGTCCATGGCCCTATAGCAGCCAGGGTCTGAGTTGATGTCTGGGGCTCCTGTTGTCACTAAGGGACATTTGGATGACTGGGGTCTGATCAGCCACCTTGGGCCATGTTGGTGTCCAAGCACTGTTCCGCTCCTGGGGCCATGCTGATCTGGGTGACTGTTACTGCCACCTGAAGCCATGGAGATGTCCAGGCACAGGCCACTCCATAGGGCCATATCTGACTCTGTGGCCCTATGGAAGTTGTGGTCTGATGTTGTGTCTATGGTTCCAGTGGCCACCAATAGTTCTGAGGATGCCTGGGGGTTTGGCCAGCCACCTGGGACCGTTTTGGTACCTAGAGGCCATGCTGCCTCCGGGGTCATGCTGATCTGAGTGACCTGTGCTATTACTGGGACCGTGATGGTATCTGGCCTGAGCTTCTGCCAAGGGCCATGTCTGGGTCCATGGTTCTGCTGTAGCTGGGGTCTGTGGTGATGTTCATGGCCCATGTTAGCACTGGGTTCAATGGAATCATGCTGTGGTGAGCTGGCTCTGCCCTTCACTGGCCCTGGGATGGCTGGTCCTGCCCCTCGATGGATGCTGTAATGGGTGAGCTGGCCCTATTCTTCAGGGGAGAGCTTGACCCTGCAAAGAGTGGGAGAGATAGCCCTGACCCTTACCAGCTGCAGTGCATGAGAAAGCAACCTCTGCTTCCTGTCTGGGCTGCACACTAGAGCTGATCCTGTTGTTGGAGATGAACGTGTGCCAGCTATGAGGACATAAGAGCAACAGAGCTGACCTGCTATCTTTCCCCTCCCCCATCTGCCATGTGATGGTATAAGTGAGGGAAAGATGCTCTCCCCCTTCCTCCCGTTGCTACCTGTGGCAGGTGAGAGAGCTGGCATCCGTGTCAGGAGAGTGAGAGAACTAACCCTGCCCCACACCAGCTGCAGCACACAGGAGAGCCGGCCCTGCATCCCACCTGGGCAACACATTAGAGCTGACCCTGTTGCCAGGGACTCCGGTAAGCCAGTTCAGAGGACGTGAGAGCAAGATAGCTAACCCTCCCCCCTCACCCTTTTAAGTCCCCTACAACAATCAGGAGAGAGGGCCCTCCACCTTACCTAGGCAAAATAATAGAGCTGGCCCTGGTGATATGAGTGAGGGGGACTCAGATCTGAGGGCCCAGGAGCAGGACAACTGGTCCCACTTCTTGCTGTAGGTTGCTTTGGGTGAGCTAGCTGAGGCAGTGCTGGAGAGCTCATCTGGGTAATAATGAGGGAAAGTTAGCAAGCTGACGAACCCAGCTACCACCCAGGCGCAGAACAAGGGCTATGTGTTGGCCCACCCCAATATCCACTGAATCTGTGAACTGTTGGAGCATGTGAAGGGGGCAAACCTGTAGACCCCAAACTGCCGGCTCTCCATGACACAGGACAGCAACAGGATACCCAAGAGGAGCCCCAGTGAGAGCCCACTATTGATGGTGGAGCAGAACACTTGAAAGTTAAGATGAATGAACTGAAGGGTACACTATGTGACTCAAGGGGCCACACTACAGCTTCCACAACAGGATTCCTCTTCTTTTTTGTTTTTGTTTGGTTTTGGGTTTTTCTTTTAAATTTGGTTTTGATTTGGGGGTGGGGGTTGCAAGGGCAGAGGACAGATTACAGGAGATAGGGAGATAAGTTGGATTAGAATGCATGATGGGAATCCACAAAGAATCAATAAAAGTAAAAAAAAATACAAATACTGTAAGTTTTCTGTCATCTGTGAAGCCTAGATGGCTGTGAAATAGTCCCTCTGTACACTCTGTGAATATATGCCACTATGATTGGTTTAATAAACAAGCTGACTGGCCAGTAGTTGAACAGGATAAAGCTAGGTTGGAAAGCAAAACTTAGAATGATGGGGAAAAGGGCAGATTTAGAGGAGTCACCAGCCAGATGCAGAGAGAGCATGATGGCCATGTTATATTGAGAAAAAGGTACCAAACAATGTGGCAAAGCATAAATAAAAAATATGGGTTAGTTAAAGTGTAAGAGTTAGCTAGTAACAAGCCTGAGCTATTGGCCGAGCATTTATAATTAATATAAGCCTCGGTATGTTTATTTGGAAGCTAATGGTGGACAGAAACTTCAGCCTACACTAGATTGCACAAATGTATCTGTGATTTCTCTCTCTCTCTCCCTCTCTCTCTCTCTCTCTCTCTCTCTCTCTCTCTCTCTCTCTCTCTCTGTGTGTGTGTGTGTGTGTGTGTGTGTGTGTGTGTGTGTGTGTGATGAAAGTTGAGGGGGATCTTCTTGGGAAGAAAGGAACAGAGAAGTGGAGAAGTGGAACAGGAGATGGAATGGGGAAAGAATATGGCCAAAGTATATGATGCATTTGAACAAAAATGTCATGAAACTTTATTTTGCACAATGAATATACACTAGTAAAACTTTTTAAGTCATATGTTTAGTCTTTTGTGTGTAGGGGGTATATATGTGTAGAGGTCAAAGGACAGCTTACTGGAATAGTTTTCTCCTTCTGCCATGTGGTTCTCAATATCAGAGATGAAACTCAGGTTATTAGACTTGGTGGCCAGCTCCCTTATCCAGTGAGCCATCCCAGCTTCCTTCCTAAAGCACACATATAAACTGCTTGTGTTCTCTGTGTGTCTCATTAGTGAAGCTAAACATCTTTCCAAATACGTATGAGCCACTTGTTCCTTCCTGTTAGTTAACTCATTTATTAATTTATTAATTCTGTTTCCTGTACCTCTCAGACCTGGAGCTTTATCTTGAAATGAGACACACTATAGTCCTTGACCTCTAATCAAAAGTGACTTGGGAAGTGCGTTCATAAGGGAGGGTATAGAATGTGGCCACAGAAGTGGGGAAATGTCAGAAAGATTATAAAATAGATCATGGTGGGAAAACGAAACCAGTGCTGACAGAATCTGACACTTAGCGAACAGTACACACTCCTAAGCTAGGAAGTAACAACAATACCTGTGGGCATTGTTTTCTCTGAAATACTCAGAGCTTTTCTCAAATGTTTGTTATCCTCTTACAATCACAGTAAGGAAGAAGAGTTGTTTGTTCAGCTCTCCTTTTAATTTAGCTAGCAATAAATAAACATGGAGATTTTTGAGACTATACATTTATTTAGTAAATATTTGCTGAATATCTGCTTTACATGAGATATTATAGCATTAACTCCTGTGAGTCTATTAACAATGACTACTGCATAGGATCTACCTTTAAAATTAATCTTAAAGGACATAAGGGCATCTCAGCTTAGACAAATCTCACCCCTCCACACACCCCACTTAGCAAAATATCACTATTTGGTAACTTTCTCATTGTCACTGAGATGCGTCCTGAGAATGCCCTTTGCAAAGCACACTGGGTGCTGCTAACCACTCACAGAATCTGATTGGGAGTTGAGTCAACATTTGCCCCATGTATATTCTCTGCTGCCTTCTTCAATGATTTGACAAAAAACAAATTTAAAAAATTAAAAGCACTAATTGAATTGTATAATTTATTTTTCCATGAGTTTAGGAACAAGATGACAGAATCTTAAAATAAAGAAAACAAACACATATTACCTAAGTATTGGTGTACAATTCCAGTATTTGGGGCTATTCCAAAGGATTTTATTTCAAGCAAACAAACAAAACTGCTGCATGGAAAATGCATTTACTAGATCCATTTTGGTTGGGGTCACAAAAAGGGGAAACAAGCCAACTTTTAAAACAATACAATATTTTTATTAAATCTTGAGAATTTTGGATACTATGTTTTGATCGTATTCACTCCAGCTCCTCTCCCAACTCTTCTCAGATCCACCCCTTTCACCCTAAACCTCTCCACATCATGTCCTCTTTACAAAAAACAACCTCTCAAGTTCAGTCTGTGCTGCCCATACACTCTTGGGTATGGAGCCATCCATCAAAGTGTGGACAATTTACCAGTGGCCATACCCTTAAGGAAAACTGATTCCTCCCCACCCGAAGCCATCAGCTGCCCACAGTGCCTCAGTTAAGGGTGGGGACTCATGAACCCTTATTACTCCATGCTGGAATAGTGAGTGGCTTTATCTTCTGTGGGTGTTGTGCATGCAACCACAACTTATATTTCCTTCCCCTTCTTCAGGAAAAGGTAAATATTACAGTTGAAAAAACACAATTCTTCCTGCAAAGGAGATGAGAAATAATTAGTTCTAAACTCAAACATGAGTGATGCTGGCCTGGGAACACAGATTTAGGTTACCACAAGTTTCACGTTCTAACATGGAAGCAATTTAATGACGTTATTATAGTAACAGAGAAAAAAGTCATAAATTAAGACGCTATTCAAATGCATTGGTGGAAACATTAGGTAGGTGGGGAAGAGCATAGTCAGGGATCTCTGTAACCAGCTTCAGGTATATCTGATGACACTCCACCTTTTGGTTGGTGGTAACTACCACTCTGTTACTACATCCATTGCAGTTTTTACTTGTGAGTCATGAAAGCATTTGGTCAGACACAGAGGTGGGAAAGGGTCCATGACAAATTGTAATTAGTTTCTGGGCCTGCAACATTCCAACCTCTCCACCATCATTGGAACTGTAACCAGTTAACCAACCTTGCAGAAGTCTCAAGGGAAGGTGCCATTCTTTCTAGAACTTTCATGCACATCATAAAAAAGAAAATGCCATTGATTAGAACATGAAAACCAAACTCAATAATATGAGATTACGTAACTGGGGAATGATCTTTGTTGTTACGTAAAATATGTATCTTTATACCCTGAATATTGGAAGTGCCTAACAGTTCCTGAAGCATGCTGGCTCTTGGTTAAGAGTCCATGGAAAAGTAGTCACAGATTCAGGGAGAAGTGTTTCACAATTAAGTCTTGTATATTATTAAAAGGACCAGTCTTAATAATATACTTCCCAGGGGCTCAGAATAGAAACTACGAACGGTGAGAACTATTTTCGGGAAATGAATCTAAGTACACCACGGTCTTTGTCAGTCTACTTTATCCCTCTGGGGTAAAATCCTATCTACACAACTTCAGTTCTGTTCTCGTGCCTAGCTCCTTTCTTGCCTGATATCTCTCTATATTTATGCACTGTCCTCTCTAAGTTCTATCTTAATTCTTTCATCTTAGTTCTGCCTCACCTGGGTCCTCCTCATCTTGTTCTTACCCATCTAGTACTTTCCTGTCTGGCTTTTCCTCATCTTCCATCCTGACCTCCAGTTCTCTAGTCAAAAATCCTCTCCAGCAGAAATCCTCAATATCCTCTTTTTGTTCTCCTTATACCTCAGTTCCCCTCAGTCTCTCAGGTGTTCAGTTATAAACTCAAGCCATAGCGATCCTCTGGCAGAGTAAGGACACCAGGCTTGAATTCTTATGGGATCATAAAGGCAGGTAAGAAGTTTCTTCAGGCAGTGGCCATCAGGCTTTCTTTTACAACCCAAATGAGTGCTAATGATTGGTTAGTCAAGAAGGAAATTTATGTGCTCAATCTACATTCCTAGAAGTGGTTAGGTAAGAAATTAGGAATCCACTAGTAAGGCTGTAAGGAAGGAGGGTCTCACCCTAAATTGCACAAGAAATAAAGCTATCCTCCTGACTTAGGAGACAGGTGTTTTTTCATTTGGCCTTGGATGCTTGATAGGTATTTTAGATAAATACACTGTTAGGAGTTTTTGGAAGCACTCATAGCATTACAAGAAAATCACTGTAGGAACTAGCTAATATATATACACCAGCTAAAATATCACCAGGACTTCTTAAGCTATGGCTTGACCTTTGGAGAAGTCCTTGACTTTTCCAAGTAGTAGCTTTTGCGATAGTAGCTGAATTCCATTACGTTTTCCTGTGGCTTGCAGCAATGAATTACCAAACAACAGCATTTCCCCCTTTTTTTCCGACTGTTCTGGGAAGTGGCCAAAGAAAATACTCTACTTGAGAGTCTCCTAGACTCACAGGAGGGCTATGAGTATGGAAGGATCGTCACTATTATGCCATTTATTTTATAATGCTATTTTTTTTCATTTTTACTATATGGTGCCCTTTTCAGAGCTTATTGGTGTTATTTTCTTACCAATTCAAACAGCCTGTTAGTGCTGTTCCTATTTTAAAAATGAAGACATTGAGATGATAAATGATTCAGGAAGTTCTCCAGGGAGTGACAGGCAGGATCAAATCCCTGTCTCCTTGACATGATTGCAGCCCATTTCCCCACACTTAAAAGTTGCATCTTCATTCTAATTCTAATACAGAAAGGAAGAGAGGACATAAACTCTGTGAAGTTTTCTTCTGAGTCAGTTTTAGGCTTTGTGGATCACTTGGTTGCAACTATTGAACTCTTCAGACAAAGCACAAAATCAACCTGAGACAATATGGGACAAATGAGCATGAGGTTTAATAAAACTTTATTCACAAAAAACAAATAGAGGGCCAGATTTGGGTCCGAAGTCAGTTAGTTCAATGCAGTCTATAAAAACATAGGATGGGAGAAATGGTTGCAGAACTTCAAAGAATATGGCAACAATACATAATATATACCAGATCAGTAACCTGAGATACTTTGAAACCTAACGAGGAATATAAGGCAGCCACATTTTGTAACAGACAATTGGAAGAATGCGGGAAAGATGGTTCCAAGTATATGCTGTGCAAACATGAGGTACTGAGTTTGGACTCCAAGCATTTTTGTAAAAAGTTGGGCATGGTGGTGCATGTGTGGTATTTCTAGGACTGGGAAAGTGGAGACAGGAGGCTACCTCTAGATTCACTGCGGCATCCTGTCTCAAAAAGCAATACAGAAACACACTTGACATTGACCGCAGGCCTCTACCTCCTATATATGCATGTACCCAAATATACATGTGTGTACATACACACACACAAAGGGCTAGAGATTCAGAGTGAAGAAACATAGATAATTTAAAATCATGTGTCATTAAATTAGCCAAGATGTGTTAGACAAGGTAGGTTCAAAGCCAAGTTTTAGAGACAGATTGTGAAACTGAGTAGGAACTGAAAAAAGAATATTTCCTTTTTTACTGAGATGTATGAAATTTATAGAACATAGATGAAATAAAGGCACCTGGAAACACCAGACAACTACAGAAAACAGGAAAAGGAAAGGCATTCATAAGGAAAGGGGGGGTGCACATCAAAGCAAAATTTCATCCCCCTCAACCCACAAAGTGCCTATTAAAATAAATGTCAAACTCCCAGGCTAACTCTAGATTAGACTGAATTATTGATTATCCTAGGGAAGGTGTCATCTGAAATGCTTTGTGGATTCATGCAATAACCAAACACATTTCTCTGGTCGGCACCCAGCTACTCTACTCCCGCTCCAATTTCCCTCTGAATTGCAAACAGAACACGGTTTTATCTAGACCCTTGCTATCCCAATATCTCCCAGTTCTCTCTGCAGTCCTGCTAAGCCAGAGACCACAAGCAAGGGAATCTGGTGGCTGAAAAGGAGGCCAGGCAGGCAGGCTTAGGGATCTGTGTGCAAAGCAATTTTCCAATGGAAATTGGATGTGGTTTCATGATGAGCTTATCCTGCCCTGCTTGAAGTCTGTGACTTAGCAGGCTCCAAATCCTCCTCTCCTATGCAAGGCAAACACATTCCCGATGCCCTGGTCTGCTTGTAATGATGAGTTTCTGATTCCAGGAATACTGTGTGTTGGGGTCAGGAAAGGGGTGCCAAAAGACGGGTATATCAAACGTAAACTCTACTCCCAGCTCGAGAATCACGAGGTTGAGGTATCAGGACCATACCCAAAGGAGTCACCCCAAACAGATTCTAAAAATATCTATACAGGAAATGGCACCGTCTGCCCTCAACAGGAAACGCGAGTGATTCAGCTGTAAAACGCAACAGTGTAGCATCAGGCAGCCTCTCTGAATTCACCCTTCCCTTCTTGCCCCCCAACCCGCTCCAGGCTCCTCACCATGGCCATGAGATTTAAGTGTCTCCTGTCAGCACTCTTCCCGCTTTGCCCAATCAGCTGAGATCAGTTTTTTTTCTCACAGAGCTCGGTGTCAAATAGTGTCAACAAGCAGCTTCCAGAAGACGCTTGCAGCCTGTTTGTTTGCTTCACATGGGTTTTGGGAATCAAACCCAGGTCTTCGTGTATGTGCAGCAAGTACTTTGTCAAATGAGTCATTTTCTTAGTCATGACTCGTATTTCTACTTATTAGTGCTGACCTCAAGTTATAGAATAAATGAGCAGGTGATAAACACAGCAAGACCTAAGACACAAAACATCAAGACCAGGACCTGAAAGGGACAATCTTCATTTAAGGTTAAGAAAATTCACAAGTTACATAGGCAAAAATGTCTTATTTCTAGATGTGGTCTTTTTTAAAAAAAGAGGAATAGCTTTAAATTCCATATATAGTTTGTATTAGCATTTGCTACATCTTACTTGTGCAGTCTAAATTCTTACCATTTCTGACATCATGGAGAATGTTGTTGCTTTATAATTAGAATAATTCCTGTCAGAAAGGGGTGTGTGTGTAAAGAAAGGTCTTTGTGAGCTTGGCCTTGATTTTCCAGCTCATAAAACCATACCCAGCACTTAGGATTTCTGAAAAGACATTTTGTTAAATGTGTATCATGACTTGAAGTTGGCTGTTATTGGCTGTCAGTACACACTTTGGTTATTATTATACAACCAAACCACAGTCATAATTTTCATAGTTAAAGTAAAAACTGAAATGTTATGACTACGGCTAGACTAGTTTTTAAAAGCCCACTTGCTTAGATCAGTGCTTCTTGTGATAAGGTAGGACCAGAAAGCTGTCTTCAGGACCTCTCTGTAGGCTGTTGCTCTTGCCATTGGCTGAATAACGAGAGGGCTTGGGCATGAGAAATATGACTGGTTGAAAACTGGCTAAGGGCCATAATTTGAATTTATTCATCTGAGTGATAAATGGGATATTTCATAAATGTTTAACCCCATTCCAGTTAGGAAGAGTATGCTAAGCACATCACCCCACAGCTGCACAGGCCCCACCTTCAGAAGGGCCCTAGATTGTTTCAAGATCTGCTGTTGACACTCTTAATTCCCTTTGGACGGGTGTTATGCAAATGAAACTCAGTGGGCTTGTGAGCAGCAGAGGGAGCACAAGCATGCTCTCCATGCCTCAGCCTCATTCACCTGCAGCAGGATTTCCCATTAGTGCAGAATGAAAATAGGTCCAAAGTGTGGATCCAGATTCCCGGGAATATAATGTGGTTGTATCTATAATCAAGGAAGTAGAGACAATGTAAGTCCTAATGGACTGAGCTGAGAAGACAGCTTACTCTGTAGAATCCTTATCACATAGTCATGAGGACCTGAGTTGAATCCATATGGCCTGTGCTTTTTTTTTTTTAAATGCTGAGTATGTTACACAGTTGTAAGCCTAGTATTGGGGAAGCAGAGATTAACAAAACCCTGAGGCTCATTGACAAACCAGCCTGGCCTAGTTGACGAATGTTAGACCAATTAGAGATGGTGTCTCAGAAAACAATGGTACACAGCTCCCAGAGGTGTTGTGGGATGTCTTTCTGTATGCTGTGAATATGTGTTGATATGATTGGTTAATAAAGAAGCTGTCCTGGCCTATGGAGAGTCAGGTTACAGCCAGGCAGGAAATCCAAGGAGAGAGACAGGAAAGAGAAAGGCAGAGTCAGGAGAGGCTAGCCTGCCACCCAAGGAACGACACGCCAGCTGACCAGTAAAGCCATGAAACACGTGGCAAAACATAGATTAATAGAAATGGGTTGATTTAAGATATAAGAACTAGTTAGCAAGAGGCCTTCAATAGGCCATACATTTTGTAAATAATATTAAGCCTCTGAGTGATTACTTTATTTTATAAGTGCCTGTGAGATCACAGGGCTGGATGTGACAGGAGAAAACTTTTGACTACACAGAAGAAACACCTGAGACTGACTTCTGGTTTCTACACACATATGTTTCCTCTCCTTATAAACACCACACTCATACATAAACATGTACATGCACATGCACATTGAATTTGCTTCTAATGTTCTAATGAAAGCAATAGCATCAGAAGACATAGGGTCAACCAAGGAAGCTTGCCATGTCCTTTGTTGTGTTGGTACCATATGTCAGTAAGCAACCTATAGGAACAGTGATGACATAGAAGAATAAGAAAGAACAGGGCATCCATCTCCTCTTCCCTATTCATGCTAAGCTACAGATCAAGTGTTAGGAGAGTGTGCTCATATCAGGAAAGAAAATAAGCACTTTAGAATTAGTTTTGTGCAAAATTGTCACATTAGTATCTTTTAAACACACACCTGTCATTTGGCAACCAAAGTTACTTACTTTTGGCAGAGAGGGAGAACACATAGCTTATAAAGGGAGGGGACTCTTAGCATCACCACATGAGGTCAGTGGGACTCTTAGAGAGGTCAACACGTAAGGTCACAGGACTCTTAGAGAGGTCACCACATACGGTCACAGGACTCTTAGAGAGATCATCATATAGGGTCACAGGACTCTTAGAGAGGTCACGGCATCAGGGCAGTGGGACTCCTAGCTAAGAGGAAAGTAAAGGCTTAGAGCTCTGTCAGCTGATGATGGAGAGGTTCTGAGGAACCTGAGCAAAACCTGAGGTTTGCTCTCCTGTGAATCTCATCAGAAAACAGAAGTAACTTTCTAAGTGACTATTTGACAAGTCTCTTTGATAAACAGAACAGAGCAACACAAAGGTAAAGAAAACACTGGAAGCCAGGTGTGTTGGCACAGCTTGTCATCCTGGTATTCAAGGGGTAAGGCAGGGGCATGGTAAGTTTGGGATCAGACTAGGCTATGTAGTGAGCTCTTGGCAGCCTGACCTACATGCTGGGACCCTGCCAGGAAGGCAGAAAGAAAGCGGGGAGGGGAAGAGGGGGAGAGGAGGAGGGCAGGAGAGAGGAAAAGAGGGAGGGACAGAGGAATATATAATTGATGATGCATAACAATTCATTCATGGAGTAAGCTCATGTATACATGAACTACGGAACACACATTATGTCATTTTGGTGGTTCTATGTGGGCACTAAATGCAGTTTTGCAACAAAGCTGCATTGTACAGGCTCAAGATGAATGCTAAAAAGCCAGGCCAATCATCTAAATCTGGTTAAGTCTTTGTGTCATGGAAGTCATCTTCTGACTCAGGAACAAGTTGGCTTTCTTTTGCACCCAGTCACATGAGTTATATAGCCAGCTCTTTTCCAAAGCCTTTCTTTTTTTAAAAAAATTTTTTTTTTATTTTACAATACTATTCAGTTCTACATAATAGCCACAGATTCCCTTGTTCTCTCCCTTCCTGCCCCCTCCCCTTCCCCCCAGCCCACCCCCCATTCCCCCCTCCTCCAGATCAAGGTCTCCCCCGAGGACTGGGATCATCGACCAAAGCCTTTCTTTTAATCCTTGACAGTTCCCTAAAAGGAAATCCTAACCTCTGTCTTCTTTTGTCCTTCAGAGATCACTGGATGTGACAGGAAATCCTGTAATGCTATGGGAGTTCAAATACCTGGTGGTTGCTTTACTAGTGAGCACGTTGGTGAGATGGGGAGGAGACAGTATGGAGTTAATCTTGGTTGCCAACTTGACTAGATTTATACTCACCATGGAAACAAAGTATGTACCTATAAGAAAAGCTGGCTGGAGGAGTGAATACCCACTCTGTGTGGTCAGCCCCATCCCGTGGATTGAATCTCAGGCTGAATACAATGGGAAAGCCAGCTGAGTACCATCATTCACCCCTCTCTGCTTCCTGACTGAGGATGCAATGTGACCAGCTACCTCACACTCTTGCTGCCATGGCTTCCCCACCATGATGAACAGTACCCCAGAGCTGTGAACCAAAACAAAGCCTTCCTGCCTTGTTTGTCTGATTCTGATCACAGTGACCAGGAAAGTAACTATACAGAAAGCTTCACCCTCTTATTCCCCAAGACTCTAGTCCTTCTTTGCATGGAACAGGTTATGGTGGTGTGCAAGGACTGTCCTTACAGACCATTCAGAGCTGTCGCTTCGGAATTGTGTCATTGGACACAATTCCCTTGTCACTCTTATCTTCCTATCCCCCTCCCCTAGGTCAAAGATGAACAATTTCCAAGTTGGCTTCTTATCTACAAGTCTTTTCCCCCAGTTCCCACCCCATGTCACCCTACAAGTTTTCTAGCAGTGACAAAGCTCACATTTATCTTTGATAGAAATTTCTAGTGGGTCTGTTCCCTGCCCTTGACACAGAAGACAGCTTGACAGAATAACTCAGAGAAAGATGTTTGCCTAGATATTTAAAGTTTCTTCACACCAAACCAGACAAGAGCAAACAGGCAAGCTACATTAGAGGATCTTAAGCTCCTAATCGCCCCTGAGGGTCTTTTTCTTAAGAGTAACAACTGCTATCCTCACATCAGATACTGACACAGTGTTAATGGAAGACTGGACAAGACTTTCCCCAGTGTTATTGCCTAATATCTGCAAATAGCCCCCAACCCTTATTTACAGTTCAACACAACACACTGCACAAATAGTTTCAAAAAGAATGAGAATAACCTGTTCAAGAAATGGACAAAAGGAGGAAACAATACCTGCCCATCACCCACCTCCAGTCCTCTTCCCAGGGCATGATCCTCTCCCTACCTGGGCACTCTCTGAGTGAAAGCATTGGTAACAGACAGGGTCTTGGTGACTTTTCTTCATAGGAAGCCACAGGTTCTGTTGAATATCCATCCATCCTCACCCTGAATGTCCACCACAGAGCACCTGTGACTGATTTCTTAGGTACAGTTTCCTACTCTCCTCTATTTGTCAGCCGTTTGCTGACAGTCATTAAAAGACACTAAAACTGTGTAGTTTGCTAACTGACTCTGAAGTCACCCTCAAGGTTCATGTGATGAAATTCTGGTCCCCAGGCTCTGTTGAGAGATGGCTAAACAATTGCGTGCTAACTTCATCCATGGACTAACCCATAGTGTCTCCATAGCATCTCTAACTTCAAAGCATCTCCATCACAAGCCCATGGGAATGTATGTACTGACTGACTTAGAAATATCAGAGTTAATACTTAAAATTTTGGTTACTTGAAATCATCCTTAAAGTTCTATAATACATATTAACTTTCCCTTTTGAAGTATGATTTGAATTTTCTTGGCCACCAGGAAAGTATAGGGCAAAAATTCACAATGGGGGACTGTGTTTCAATGTGATGTGGTTGAGAAAGGACGTGAAGCCCTTTGAACTTCAGCCATGGGAATGAAAGACAGGTACAAAGAAAGACAGAGGAGTCTGGTGGACAACACGCGTTGGAAGCTTAGAGATGGGAACAACAATAACAAAAGACTTCCCCTCACTGCTTTCTACAGGACTGCCAAGACAGCATAACAAGAATGCATGACTTTGTCCTTTTAGAAGCCCCAAAGTTCATTCAAAATAAAATTCTGTCTCTCTAGGAGGACTTGCACTCAGGTGCAAGACTGGTTTGATAGCATCTGCCATCCTTCCACACTACAGATATGCTAACAGCATCCGTGAAATAACCTGTTAGTTTGTTATCCAAGATTCCAAGAAACCATCCAGTTGGGTGAACAGATCTCTGTGTGCTGCATAGACTTGGGTAAAAGAAAGATGACATGAAGGAGCTGTAGTGTGGCCGCTGTCAGTTTCTCCTTCATTAGCCTACCTAGTTCTATCTGTCAAAGGACATTGAGGACTTTTGTATTTTGTTTTTATTATTTGAGAGAGAGGGAGAGAAAGAGAGAGGCAGAGAGATAGAGAGAGAGACAGAGAGACTTTTATCACTTTAGAGAGGTAGATAAAGAGAAAAGTCTTAGAAATAAATATATTAAGTCCAACATAGTGTAACATGTTTGTGATCATGAGATCAGTTCAGAAGACTGAGGCAGGAGGATTACAAGTTTGACATAGTCTGAGATACATAGTGGGAGCTAGGTCAGCTTTGGCTATACAGTGAATAGCTTTTTCAAACAGAAAGAAATATTGGAGGAGGGAGAGGAGAAGGAAGAAGAGGAGAAGAAGGACAAGGAAGAGGAGGAGGAGACAGCGGAGGAGAAGAAGGAGGAGGAGAAGATAGTGAACTGCGTTTTAACGGAGAATAGCAAAGCATGGCCACCGTTCTATGTTGGTCAAGTTGGGCATGGGGTTATTTTGTTTCTTCCCTTTTTCTCAATAGAAGAGGAGCCAACAAGAGGGTTGCTCTAATTCTTTTACCTGTGGTGATTTACCTAAGCAGAACCAAAGAAGAGAAACATTGTCAAAAATTAAGGTGCAGAGCAACGAGGAACACCTGACATCAACCTCTGTCCTTCAAATGCATGAACACGTGCGCTCGAATGCACATGTGCGCGCGCACCCACACGTTATTAGATAGTCTACTTGTTGCTAGTTGACTGTTTCAGTTGGTATCCGAATTTACCAGCAGCCCAGGTGGACCTTTCCTGCATCAGAGTTTTTTTATTGTATGGTGACTGTACAGTCTGGCTGGCTGGGGGACTGAATTACACTTGTCAGAGCTGTGCATTGATGGCAGACCACACCGGACCCTGGCCTTTGGAGCTGTTGCTAATTTCACACCGACCCCACAGGCCAAATTGTATCCATCCATTCCAGGAAAACCTTCATGGCTCTGGCCTCCAAGGATTAATAGTGACTAAGTATCGATGTAGTGACTTCTGTGTTTCTCCAATTTAGTAACTATTCTCCATGACCCTGGCAATGGGAAAGAAGATGAACCACGTATACAGAGCATAAATCTTTTTACCTGCTTATTCTCCACATGGGAGACATGTTTTTGTGGACTCTGATGTGTGAAAACTTTTAGTTTGGGTGCAGGACTCCACAAAAAAGGTCTCAATAATATCTTCATTCTAAAAACAAAAACAAAAAAATCTACATTCTTGAGGATAGAGAGAATTATTCTTTCTACCTCTCTTCTCTAATGCTCAGTGCCTAAGTCTGTTCAGCACATGAATGGACAAATGGGTGAATGAATGGATGAATGAATTAATGGATGAATGAATGAATTAATTAATTAATGGCTTCTGGATATTATTCAAGTCAGTTGAATGATGGCAGATGGAGGAGTAGAATGGAAATGGCTCTTCCACATAAAACTTTTAACATTTTTGAATGTGATGTGCGAGTGTGAGTGTGTGTGCGGCAACTTGCAGGAGGAGTCAGTTTTCTGCTTCTACCATGTGAGTTCCAGGGATAAAACTCAGGTGGTTGGATTTGGTGATGAGCACCTGTACCCTTGGAGTACCTCCTAGCATCCCAAATAAAACTTTAGTTTGTTTAAGGTTCTAGAGACTGAACCCAGGGTCTTAACACATGCTGAATACATGCTCTACCGCTGAGCAACAGCTCTGTTCCCCAAATAAAACACTTTTTAAAGTTTTATTTGTTTACCCAAGGTTTTGGTTTCATTGCACCTAATTCATCCTTTTCTCACCTTAACTGTTCAGTGAGATGGGATCCTGAAAACAACTTTTTCTCCCATTATTTCATATATTAGGAATCTGATGCCTAAAGAGGTAAAATGACCCAATTAGGAGAAAACACAGCCATCAATTTTTATGGTTTATTTTACCACAAACCTTAAAAATCTGTTTTCTGTGAAAGCATGAAATCCTGACAGAGACTCCAGTAACCAGAACATCGAATTGTCGGGTAACAGCCTTCCCCAGGTCTCATGAAATCTGAGAAACCCATTAAAGGCAAGATGCACAATTGTTTTGTGATCTAATAAATAAAGGACTGTGGTGCGATCTTTTCTCCTACCTACAAGTTTGTTTCTACAAATTGAAAAAGCACGCTTAGGTTTATGAGTGTGTTTTTCAATTTATCAGTCTTGTTTATAAGCAAAATAAGTTGGCTTGGGATTTCTAAGTAGTTCCAGAAATGGCGTTTTTCTGTTGCTCTCTACTCCATCATTGACAGGCAGCTTTTTCCATGACACCATCATTGGTACCCGTCAAGTGGTGATAGGACAGCTTTCCCTAACAAATAGTCTTTCACAGCCATCTCAGATTTCCCAGAGTTTAGCGCTGAAGTTTTCTGGCTGTGACAGGCAATCCTTCTGCCCTAGCTCAGAAGGCAGAGGACTCAGTTTCCTGAGCAGAGAGGAAGATGGAAGATGTCTTCCTACCTAGGATTTCAGAAAGCTCCCACTGCTGTTTTGCAAGAACATAAGGAAGCGCCATCAAGCCTTACGTTCTTGTGAATATAAGCTGTTATTATTAAATGGTTTAAACCTCATTAACACTGTTTCCCTCACACTAAATAAGTGTCATGCTTCTCTGCTCCTGTGTCTCCCTGTGTACACAGTCACTTTCCACATCAAAGCCAGATCATGGTATAATCTCCAGCACGAGTGCACATGCCTGCACAAGTCTGTGATGGTTAGTGTTGTTCCCTGGATGGAACTATTCCTGGGAGATAAGCCTCTGAGCACGCCTATGAAGGGTTATCTTGATTAAGTTAACTGATATGGGAAGACACGCCTTACTTGTGGGTGGAACCATTCCCGAGTCGAGGATGTGAACTGTATAAAGTAGAAAAAAAGCTGAGTACTAGGAAACATTCATCCTCCTCTGCTTCTTGACAGTGGCTGTAGTGTGATCAGCTCTTTGAAGTTCCTATTGTTGTGACTTCTGGGACATGACGGACTGTATCCTGGAACTGTGAGCCAGAATAAACCGTTTCTCTTAAATTGCTTTTCTCAAAGTATTTTAGCACAGCAGCAGGGAAAAAACCGAGGGCGGTGCCGTTCCTCGGGCACTCTCTGCCTTATTTGTTTGCTTTGGTTCGGTTTGGTTGAGAAAAGTGCTCTCCATGGCCAGGAACTCACCCAGCAGGCTAGATTGGCTGGCCAGAGAGCCAGCCCTAAGGACAGTTTCGTCTCCACCTCCCTAGCACTGGCATTACTGGCCACCACATCTGGCCTTTTTTCATACAAATTCTAGAACTTGCAATCAGATTTTGTGCTTGCAAGGCAAGCTCTCTTAGCCGACGGGGCCGTCTCCCTAGCCCTGTATTCTTAAATACACTGTATGCAATCCTTACCCTGCACACACAGGGCCACAGCAATACCCAGAGCGCAGTCGCAGTGGAGCACACAGGAAGGTCTATGCTCGAACCTGTGCAGGCAGTGACAGCTTCATCCACAAGCTGCTTGACCCTCACTGAAGGCTAGTGGCAGTCCAAGATGGATGCATCCTGATTTCTGATAGGTAAAAATGCAGAATCACACGAAACAGGGCTTCTTGAGTCTGCGTTGAGGTTTCTTCTCCAGAACTCCCTTGTTTCTGGTTATTATGGAAGGATTTGACATGCCACTTAAAATCCCAAAGTGCCTAAAACACATCCCAGAGAAAGAGAACCAGAGAAACTTCACAAACAAACTATCGATAAGTCAACACAGGCAGCACTTCTAGATGCTGGCTGCCAATTAGATTCAGCTGAAGAAGGGGTGGCAGGGTGGAGAAGACCAGCCACATTAAATCAAAATCTCTAGGAATAAGGCCTGAGCACTGGTTAATTTTGAAAAGCCCTCTAGCAAGTTCTAGGGCACAGTCTAGGCTGAGGACTGCTGTTATATAGACGAGGAATCCCCTGAATTTCTAGAAAGCTAATTCCTAGTGATTTGATGCCCAATTAAGAGCAGTTTGCCCTCCTGGGAGACACCCACATGAAGTAGCAGGTGAATGGGGATCATTTCATACCGGCAGTACTTGACAGGGTGGGTGTTCTGACACACTTTTCTCCCTCTCATGCCTCGCCTCTCCACCCCCCCTCCCCCCACTTTTTTTTTCCTGTCCCTTTTTTATATGCTGGCTTGGCAATCTTGCTGCATAAATCTATTTCAGCAGGGCTACACACTGAGCTTTTAAACCTTTCCAATTCTGTTATTCAGAACTGTGAATGCCCTATCAGGCATAGAAAACAGACTTTCTGGGGTGCTTCTGAATGTAACTCGTGTGTGTGTAGTGTGTGTGTGGGGGGGACGGAGTGTACATGACCAGAAAACAAAAATCTCAGCTGTCATTCTTCAGGTGCCACCCTTCTTATTTTTTGAGACAGGGTCTCTCACTGGCTTGGAATTTACCACATAGGCTGGGCTACATGGCCAGAGAGCATCAAGGACTCACCTACCTCTACCTCCCCAGCTCTGGTTTAAAAACAGCCTTCTCGGGCAAGCACTCTACCACTCTACTTCCTGCAGTTAACTCTTGACTTTCCCCTCCCCCCTCAGGACTGGCTGGCCCTGCCCTTGGCTCTCTAGTGCCCTTTCTAGAGAATTACTCTCTCCTCTTCTGATTCCCTGCAGAGCTAGAGAAAAGCATGGCCCTTGGCCCCTAAGGTTGCCCATTCTCCTTAATCCAACCTCTTGTTAGCTGAGGTGGTACAACAGAGACCAAAGGGAAGGGGCCTGTGTGCACTCAGAGCAAACTCTTACAGTTGCATTTGGTCACTTCTGGGGGTTCTTTAACTCAGATGGTCTAAACATCTGCCAGATGTTTAGGGTTGCCCTCCAAAAAAAAGGAAAATTCTGCGTTTGAGAGAACCAACAACCTGCTCATGCTGTCCCTTCTCAGGATTTGTTTGTTTGTTTTTTTAAATTCACAAATGATGCATAATTAGAGTAGAGGAAGAAATCCTATTGGGAACTTCGGAGATGCTGAAGAAACTGTTTAAAATTCAATTTTCCAAGTGCCATCTATAATTTACAAAGAAAATATTGTTTAGCATGCTCTGTTCTAAAACCCCATGGAGATTTTTATAGAGAAAGTACAGTTGGTGCCTTTGTGTATTTTATTCAAATTTAGACAATATAATTTCAATAATGATCCATTTAAGAAAATTAAATAACCAAGTTGCTTGAAAGACACCCATCTCCACATCTCTACTGTTTGGCAGTGAGCGTTTCTGGCAGACCTTGCAGCACACTGTTCTCTGTGAAACTTGCTTCCCCAATATCAAATAAACCATTTGAGGCATCTGTCATGTACAGAGAGAAGAGAAATCTATTACCTGGACTCTCTTTCCCCCTATTCTTCTCCACGCTTGGTTGCATTTTCTTAACACGTTGTGGCTTTCTGTGGAGACCGTGGCTCATATGAATGAAATACAAGGAGACGAGGTCTTTTGCAAGGAGTAAATGTATTTATTTATAGTGCTGGGGACCGATTCCAGTTCCTCCACTGCTCCAGGTACACGTTGTACGGCTAGCTGTTATACTGCTAGCCGTACAACGAGTTCTTAACAATCCACACAGAATGTACATTGCTATTTAAGTGAAAAGGTGATTTTAGAAGCTCTGTTGCTACTGTTTATTGTGTGAGGTCGGGCAAACTGTTTAACCTCTTCAGAGTTCTGTCTCCTCATATAGAGAGAAATGCCTGCCCATTGCATCCACCTCCACAGGTTTTCACTAAAATGAATATGAAGTGTGTAGCTGAACGCCGGACGCAGGGTTAAGCACACAATGAATCTCAGTTAGAAGTTATTGCTACTCTTGCTGCTGTGCTCGCTACCCCTCTCTCTCGCTCCATCCATTCCTCTTCTGACGTGGCGTATTCCGCTAGAATGAAAAGCCCAAAAGGGAGATTATTCCCGTAAGGTGAAATTCGCCTTCTCAGCTTCAGGAGTCCTAAACAGAGAGTTGGAATTCATGGGACATCACCTGCCTGTGAACCTGAATCTTTGCTTGCTTATAAAGCTCTGATTTGGTGCACTCCATTAGAGGCTTCTGGAGGCTTCTGAGGCTATACTACTGGTGTGATCACTATCGCCCTTTCCCAAATCTTAGCCCTCCAAGCTCCTTATTAGCGACACCTTCGTGCACCCACACAGCAATATGCTGCCTTAGATCATTTCTATGAAATCTAAGAGCCTCGTGATATATCATAAATCCATAGGAAAAAACAGAAGCAAAGCGTTTAGGCTGCTGGACCACTGCAACTCAGTCGGAAAGTTAGGAACAGACCTAATTTTCTCTGCCGTGTTTTTGTCTGTATGTCTCCAGCACCCCTGAGTTGAAAACATCCTGATAAATATAGAGGAAACAAGCACAGGACTTCAAAAACAGCCCAGACAGTTTTTGTCATTGGATTACCGTGTTTTTTGGGAACACAGATACTCTGCAATAATTTTCACTGCATAAGACAGCCCCAGAACAAAACCCACTGAGCTGGGTTCTAGTACATGAGCTGGACCTTCTGTTTAAGCTTTTTCTGAGTCATGCCCGTGTGTGTGTGTGTGTGTGTGTGTGTGTGTGTGTGTGTGTGTGTGTGTGTGTTTCAGTTCCTAGACACTATCAAAATAGATTTATTAAAGAGAGTACCTGGAATCCAAGAACTTGGAAGGCAGAAGCAGGAGGATTGAGTTTGAGGCCAGATTGGGCTATATATTGAACTCAGAATGGTATGGGCTTTAGAGTGGCATCCTGTCTCACAAACACACATACACGCGCGTGTGCACACACACACACATACACACACACACACACAGAGAGAGAGAGAGAGAGAGAGAGAGAGAGAGAGAGAGAGAGAGAGAGAGAGAGAGAGAGAGGGAGAGAGGTCAAGTCTTTGCAATAGACAGCAGTTCCCTCTTGACTACAAGGTTACAGCTGATACTGGGTCATCCATCAGATCTTCTGAACAGTTATGGGTGTGCCAGTTTTTGGGGTGGAGCACCCCTTCTCTGGAGGAAATAGCTGTGGTTTCCAGGGTCCCAGTGAGTCTACAGTCTGATGACATCTGTGTGCCTATTTAAACCTCAAGGGTATACCACCTTTTTCCATCTGAGCTGTTAGCTTTTCAAAATACTTAAAAACCAATCAGTGACAAAATTGCATCTGAAGAGCTATTTCAATTACAGAATGGAGCAGTTCCTCAGCAACCGGAGTATTTAAGAGCTACAAAAATTAATGTGCATTTTAATGCTGATCTTCAGAGTATAATATGCTTTGTGATTCATTTAAATGTATTCTGTGTGTTTTAGTCTGGCTTAAGGCACAGCAGCAGACCTTGAATCATCATAAAAGTACATTTTTAAGATTTTATTTTAATATAGAAAAGTATTTAAAACCTAAGAAGATAAACTGAGTGGAAACATAATTGGTCCAAATCAGAATATATATAGAAGGATTCTTTTGCTTAAATACCTTGAAAGCATTCCTGCTAATGATCCTTAGTCTTCAAAGAGGCATCCTATAGTTTGGCTAATACCAAATGGAAACTCCATCTAAAGTTGCCTTTTCTTTTGTTGCCTGGCTACAGATACGGCCTTTGTAGCTCCCATCTAGAGCTGCGCAATGTATTGAAAACCACCAACTTGACAGATAAATCCAGAAGAATTAGTGCTGCCTTGGTTGGCATGTTTTAAAACTAAGCTAATCAAACATAAACGTTTTGCCCCCGAGCCATGGCAAGCACTACATATGTCGACAGCCCCAGAGGAAGTCAGGGCAGGGAAGGCAGCAGCTGCTTTTGCTCAGCAGTTACCAAGACCAAGATTCAATAGATGTGTGTGTGTTTCGGGGGTGGGGTGGGGTGAGGAGGATAAAAAATAAATAAAGGCCACAAACAGGAAAATGAGGCGAAAGGTAGATACACTGACCTTGGCTAAGTGGTCGGTAGTGCGTAGTGAGGATGAGGGGAGGGTGAATTAAAGCCCCCGGCTGTTAATTCAGGAAGAACCCTGACCCGGGCTCATTGCAACCCTTCATTCTTTTGCGGAGCAGACAGGTTGAGGCTCTGAATGAATGCAATGAAGCCTTTGGGAGCCCAGACTGGAGCCTTGCACTCCCAGCTCCCTTTCCAGCTGCCTCAAAGTGAACGGGCAGCTTTTCCTGTTCTGTGCTTTGTTGTGCAGTCAGTGGCAAGAAAAGAGGAGAGGAGCGGAGAAATGAGGCGAAGAAGAAGAGGAGAGAGGGCAGGCAGGGAAGGACGGAACGGTGTGTTATCTCCGACTTCCAGCAGCCCTGGTTTCCGTGTTACTTGGGTCTGGTTTGTATCCGCTGTGCTTGAGTGAATGAGTTGTGTGTGTAAACGGCGCTCAGAGAGTGTTCTCCGGCTCCGGTGGGTTCCTCATTCCTGTAGCCTGCCCTTCTCTCCCACAGGTTGATATGGCTCTACAGTGAGAGGAAGACACACTAGATAGCCAGTGAGCGTCTCTGGAGATACAGAAGGGGAAGGGAGCCCACCTCAATCTACTTCTTTCTGCCATGCATGTGTAAGAGGCACTTAGTGGACAATTCCTGGGCAGCCATTATGAGTGCATTAGCTAAGGGTACGGGGATGTGACGAAGGGGAGCCATAGCCTCTTTAATCAGAGAACACCAAATGCAATGGTTGAAAATACTTAAGAACTCCATGGTTTTTATAGAAACCAGAGTCCTTAGGGCTTAGAAGAATGTTTTCAAAGCCAGCAAAACAGCATCACAGTTCAGAATATGCTAGGAACATCCAGCAGAGAGTCACCTATCCTTTCTCTTCCAACAGGAATCCAAAGATCTTGTTTTGAATGGGCTGAGAGTCCGATTTTCCTGGGTACCAGGCTAGCTTTTCTATCTTCTACTAGTGCTGTAGTTTGAATGTGTTCAACAAAATCCATGTTTTAAGCTGGTGGTGGTGGCACCCACCTTTAATTCCAGCACTTGGGAGGCAGAGGCAGACAGATTTCTGAGTTTGAGGTCAGCCAGGTATGCAGAGTGAGTTCCAGGACAGCCAGGGCTACACAGAGAAACTGTCTTAAAAATAAAAAATAAAAACCAACAAAAAAATCCATGTTTTACAAACATAATCCCAAATTCAGTGTTCAGAGAGATGATTAGGTCATCAGGGCTATGCATGGACTGATAGAGATGAGTTCAGTGTTTCCTCTCACTCCCAGAGGCAAAGTCTTATCCTCTGTCTTCGGTTATGATGGTGTTTTAAAAACTGTATTTATTAGGTGTGAGTCTCCTGAACCTGGGACTTCCTTGTCTCCAAAGTCAATGGATGGGCATGTTTCTGTCTGTCTGCCTATCATCTATTTGTCTGTCTGTCTGTCTATCTGCATATATATATATATATATATATATATATATATATATATATATATAGAGAGAGAGAGAGAGAGAGAGTGTTCATGTTAGTATAAAGGTAGCGGTCAGCCTCAGGTATCTTTCCTCAGGTACCATGCACCAAGTGTTTGGAGACAAGGTATCTCCTTGGCTTGGACCTCCTTAATTAGGCCAGACTAGTTGGCCAACAGACCCAGGAACCTGTTTCCACCTCCCCAGCACTAGACTTACAAGCCTGAGCCACCACATCTGGCTTGTTTTACGTAGGCTTTAAGCATCAAACTTGGGCTCTTATACCTGCAAGGCCAGCCCTTTTCTACTAAGCTGTCTCCCTAGCTTCAATCTCTGTTTTTCTAAATTGTCCAGTCTGGGGTATCCTGTCATCACAACACAAAGTAGGCTATAAGACAGCTGGGTATGTTTTCAGGTTGAGCACTAACAACATGTTGACGCTCTGTATTATGGTGCCAAAGAATCCCCATTCCACTGCAAAGCCTGGCTGAGTCTCAGCACCACCCTGCCCACGATGCCTTCATCTACAGCCCTGAGAGAAGCGTCCTCCACAAGGAGGCCATTGAGCAGACAGCTGGGCCGTGGACCGTGGTGGCTTTCATCTGGGCACCACTCCTCTTTGATGGCGCCCTGAAAGAGAGAGCTATTTATAAGTCCCCGGTGGTGGTTCAGCAGCCAAGAGGTGAGGCTGGTTTCTGATTTACGCCTTCCTAGCCAGCTGTCCCTTGTCATTTTACACATGCTGGCATGACATTTCCTTCTAGCCAATTTAATCCTGAAAACTTTTGTTTCTTCACACTTAAATGAAAAGTAAGCCTCCGACTTGAATCGTCCCTCACTCTCCTGTGATGGCAGATCCCCAGGTTTTCCTCCATTTGTTCTCTCGGGCCTCCCTCTGCCTTAGGGAAGCCACGAACTCTTGCTTTACTAAGACTTCTTTGACATTATGTACAGTTCCTTTTAAAAATTAATTTGGGAGAATTTAGTTAAGAACTGGGAATAACAGATCTAAACATTTCTTAATGTCCCTTTTATTTCTTCAGCTACACATTTCTAACGTGAAATAAATGTCAATGCTAATTGAATGCTGCTAGTTGAAGTGAGTGAGCACACACACACACACACACACACACACAAATCAGGAAAGAATAACTCTTAATAATTTAAATAATTGAAGTCAATAAGATACCACCAAGCCCTCCACCTATGTGAGACAGAAAGTCACCACTGGTAAAAAGATGAATACTGGAGTAGATGAAGGATGGGTGTGTAGACAAAGGACAGATAACATGCCAGGTCCTGAGAAACCAGGGTATGATACATCATAGCAAATCTCTAAGATCCTCTGGCGAGTCCTCGCAGCTAGAGATTTCCCTTTGCAGGAAGAATTACAATCCCTGGCAGCCACCCCTGCCTAGCTTCTGCTGTGTAACTTCACACCACGTCTGAAGTCTTTCTCCTTGGGTCGGGTCTCTGTTTGTGACATGGAGGGAAATTCTGGGAGGTTAAATGACATCTCACGAAAGAGATGAGAACATAAAAACGAGGAACATTCTAAGCATGCTATTGAGTTATTTGAAATAAGCCCACTATAAACATATAGAAGTATTTGAATTTTAAAACTGAAGGCAAATAAGTCAGAGGGTCAAGATTTAAAAAAAAAAACAAACCAACAATATGCATGATTAAAATTCTAACCACATCTAACTCTACAAGTGAGTTCAGCAAACTCTCACTGAAGGAATAAAGGGCGTAAGGAAGGAATCCTTAGCAGAGAGCTGAAGGCCATAGTTAAAGTTTCCAAGGACAGAAAAGTGGAAGTGGAAATGGCATCCGAGAGGGCAGGAGTCAAGTTCATGAAAGTCTGGCAAGAACGCAGCTGGCATCAAGCCGTGTTCTTCATTGTTAAAGAACAGCCCCATGCGAACTAAGACAATAGATGCTATCAACGCCACAGATGTCCTCGACTGACAAAGATAATCAGTATTTAAAAATGTATATTCTTACATGTGCTTGGAATCTGTCTTGACATTTTCAAGAAAAAAGGCACAGATTCAAAATGTTGCTCTTTTTAAAATCCCCAGTATCCCCCCAATATTGCTTTCCTGAAATGCATATTAATCATTTCAAGGTATTATTGAATTTTCTTACTTTCTTACAGAAGAGTAAGTCTATAAATTTCATATAGTTTTGCATCTTCTCTGTTTTTAATACATGATTACTATGCCAGGCTTATTCTGTAACTTGCTTTGCATAGTTGTCAATAGAGGGGATTCACCAAGGTAGCCTTACGTAGCTCTAGGTGATTTATTTTAACTGACATATGGTATTGATTGGACATAATGAACATTCTGTAATTTACTCCTCTATTATCCTGATCATTTAAATTTCATTCACTTTTTAATTGTTTGTGATGTTGCAAACAAGATTTGTTTATGTTTTCTGAGCCTACAAAACAAGATCAGCTCCAAGCTTGTGGTTCTCATCCTGGCTGCCTATTTAGAGTTTTCCTTTTTTTCAATTTAAGGAAAATGTCACTGCTGTGGCTTACAGCAAAGGTTGTATTTTAATTAGTTTCTGAACAAAGGGCAAGTTGACAGAGTATAGAAAGAGGCTGTGAAACTGAAGGCATGTTCAAAAAAAAAAAAAGGACCCGTTAGGGCTACAGAGATGGCTGATCGGTTAACGTGGCTTGCTGCTCATCAAGAGGATTAAGGTTTTGTCTCCAAGACCCATTTCAGCGCAGCTCACAACCCTCACAACTGCCTGTAACTCCAGCTCCAGAGGATCTGATGCCCTCTATTGGCCTCTGTGGGCATTCACATGCATGAGGCATACACACATAGACATGTATACACATGCACATAAGTAAAAAATAAATCTTTTTTTTTTTAAAAAGAAAAGAGTCATCATGGAGTATCTTTCTAGAAGACTGAGAGTCAAGAATTTTGATGTAACTGACAAAAAATGGCAAACCCCTTGAAAATATTAGAGTCCATTTCTTGAGAGCTATTTCAAACATGAGTGCTAAAACAGCTTCAGAACCACACTTCAGTCTGAAGCATGTATCTTAAAGGTTTGTGGCCTCTGATTTCAACTTCACAACATTCCTTTTGCATCAGTAAACCTAACAATATACCTGTAAGTCAATCTGTGATTTCATTTACAAACAGAAATTATTTAAAGCAAGAGAAATATGTAAGGCAACTCATGCTTTTTACTTAATTTTAAAAGTTTACTTAAAATTTTAACTTTGTCTAATTTTTGAACCTGGTTCCAGATTACATACTTAAAATACTATAACAGTAAAAACACATTTAAAAGAAGCAGAAATAGCTTTGTGTCTCCTTTTTACAGAGAGGTTTTGCTATATTGCCCAGACTAGCAAAGTCACATGATCCTCTTGCCTTAGGCTCTCAAGTGCTGGTATTACAGATGTGTTTTCAGCATGCACGGATATGCCTTTTCTTCGTAATGCCTGCACTATGGATCTGTCTATTCGAATGTGTACTTTTTCTTTCTTAATACACTTCAGTTTCATTTCATACCAACTCAACTGAAAATCTTTTCTTTACCATAGGTCAGGATCCCCAGTTTCGGGCTCGGGGGATAGTTTGGTCAGTGACATGCTTGCCTTGCAAACATGAGGATCTGAGTTCGGATCACCAGAATTCACACAAAATCCAGGTGCAGCACCATGTGTCAGTAAGTGCTGGCCAGATGGGAGGCAGGAACAGGTGGATCCCTGGAGTCTGACCTTCTTGACCAAGTTCTCAGGCCAAGAGAGACTCTGCCTCAAAGAAAGGTGGGAGATGTGTGGGAAACAAAACCTAAGGTTGTCTTGTGACCTCCACACATGCACACATGGGCATTCAAGCTGTACACACACACACACACACACACACACACACACACACACACACACACACAGCTTCACCTGAGTAGAAGTCCCTTAGGGGAGTGCTTCAGGCAGTACAGCTGGCAGTGTTGAGTTGTACCATCTGCTGCTGGGTAAGGCAGTAAGAGATACAATTTGTCACTGATACAGAATACAAGGAAAAGAAAACAGGTTAGTGATGTTGCCTTGGAATCATCAAGGCAAAGCTGAAATCCCTGTGTAGCCCAGGCTACCAAACTCATAATGATTCTCCTGCCTCAGGCTTCCAAGCACTAGGATTACAGATGTGTATCATGGAGCTGATTTGGAGACAGAGTGACAAGCAGCCATGAGAGGACTTTGAAAAGTGTTTTCCTAGGGAATGAGCAGAGGGGTTTTGGTCAGTTTGATGAACAGAATGACGGGGTAGATTATACCATTCTATCCCCCATTTTGTCATTCATCAAATTGGAGATAAACAATGCAGGACCATGTGCTACACCCAAATATTTAAAGATTGAAGTCAAGCTAATTATTAAAGAATGTAAGGTCTGTATTCTTATTTCCATGAAAATGCCAGTGTAATGACAAAACTGTAAAATAAGGTAAAAGCTATAATTTTTATCTTACAGAAGTTCATGCAAATACTGATGTTAATTGTTAGCCCATATCTGGTTGTGCTATGGATAGATTAATGATGTTTTGATGAGTCACAAATAAAGACATAAATAATTAATATATCATTTTGTTTTTATCCTATTAAACTTACTTTATTTTAATAAAATCACTAATTATGTTGTCATAATCAATATTCATATAACCTGTTTTATTGGTAGCAATAGTCTAAAGAATGAAAAAAATTATTATATTTTTTACATAAGTATATACAATTTAAATATATGTTAATTCAAACTGTAACATGAAAGAAAATTAAATTAGCATATGTTTAATTTATTTTCCAAAAGATTGTTTTAATTGTAAAATGTCAAATATAATTTATTAATATCAACGTATTTTTCAAAATTATTTATGATGAAATAAAAATTTAAGCTTCAGAAAACTCAAGTATATCTCACTAAATATTTAATAAGTACAAAATTATTCATAATTTAAGTATTAGATATACATCTAATTGCACTGTAAGAATTGGTATCAGTTTTCATGTTATAGCTAGTCCCATGTTCTTTTAAAACAGAGGTAAGTGAAGGGTTGTATATTAAAGAACAGCTCCTGTGATAAGATATTTTCATCACAGATGTGAAGAGAAGAGGGCAAGCCAGGCCATAGGAGGAAGCACTCTCATTGGTCAAGAGGCGCAGATCACGAAAAGTATAGGCAAGGAGCTGGATGGTGCTTCCAATGGGAAGGAAGAGTGATATAGGCTAGGCAGCCTTGGGCTGGCTACTTTGAGTAATTCCAGCAGGCTCTGGAGCATAGGGATCCTTCCTCAGTTCCTTGATACTTCATGACAAGCAGGAATGGAAATAGTGCCCAGAGTCTGACAACTCAGAGGTTGGGGAAGTTTAGGAGGAATAAGGGCTATAAACCAATTGGTTCGTGTATTAGTTATTTTCTGTGACTATGACATAATCCCTGATAGAGACATCATAAAGGAGGAAATACTTATTTACGTTTATGATTTCAGTCCTGGTGGTGGGGCAGGCATGGCAGAGTTCATGTCAGCAGGGGTGCATGATAGCAACTCCTCACAGGGAGAGCAGACAAGAAACATGGGTGAGTATGACATGCACAATCCTACCCGTAGAAACCTCCTTCCAACTGCCAGAACACTGCCAACACATGAATACACACACACACACACACACACACACACACACACACACACACACACAGCCTTCAAATCAGCACTACAAGTTGAAGACCAAGTATTCAAAACATGAGCCTTTGAGGGACACTTTGATTCAAACCAGAAAAGTTTGTTTCAGGTAACTTAACTGCTATCTTCTAGAATTGACTCACCTTAACAGATATAGTCTCTGCAGGATCAGCAAGGTCCCCAATGTAGTCAATACAAGACAGGAGTAATACATACATACATACATACATACATACATACATACATACATGCATACATCAATTTAAGAGTTAACATGATCCAGTTATACCATTCTTGGGCACATACCCAAAGGATGCTTCATCCTACCCAAGAGACATTTGCCCAACCATGTTCATTGCTGCTCTATTCATAATAGCCAGAAACTGTAAACAAACTAGATGTCCCTCAACAGAAGAATGAATAAAGAAAATGTGGCACAGCTGGATGTGGTGGTACAGGCAAAGGCTGACTACTAATCTCTAGTTCAAGGCCAGCCTGGTCTAAAGAGTGAGTTCTAGGACAGCCAGGTCTACACATAGAAATTCTGTTGTGAAAAACAAAACAAACAAAAAATAGAAGGAAAAAAGAAAGAGAGAAAGTTAGAAAGAAAGAGGGAGAGAAAGAGAGGAAAAGAGAGAGAAAGAAATAAAGAGGGAAAGAAAGAAACAATGGAAAAGAGAAAGAAAGTTAGGAAAAGAGAAAGAAAGGAAGGAAAAGAGAAAGAAAGAAAGAAAAAGAGAAGAAAAGAAAATGTGAAAAGGTGGTGCATTTACACAATGGAATATTACTCAGCCATTAAAAAATGAATCCTTGAGGTTCACAGGCAAATGAATGGACTAGAAAAAAATTATCCCGAGTGAAATAACCCAGACTTTGGAAAACAAATATGGTGTAAATTCACTTATATGTGGATGTTAGCTGTTAAGTCATTGATAAGCAAAATCCAATCAGTATAGCCACAGAGGTTAGGTACAGAGTAAGGGTCTTGGGGGGCTTCTCCCTAGGAAGGGGAAATGGAATATATAATTATGGACAGACAAAGAAGGTAGACTGGAGTGGGATGATCAAGAAGAGAAGGGGAGGGAAGAATGGAGCAAAGGAGGGACAGCTAAAAAAACTAAGGGCCATTTCAGGGGTCGTATAGAAACCTAAGTAGAGAATTCCACATAGATATTTATGCAAATTTACATATGTGAGTATATAAAAATGTATATATATAAAATTCTATCTAAATGAAATTGCCAAATAATGGAGGAGATAGACCCAACTGGACTTCTCTCATCACCAAATGAAGCTTCCAATACCAAGAATGGATTACAGCTAATCAAGTTCTTGGCCAAAGGGTCCCATGGAAACCCTCAAACAACCTAGGCTTCTGCCAAACTAATCTTAAGCATAGGTGCCATGCCCAGCAGTAGATGGCCAATACAAAATGAACTGAATGGCAAAAATCTTGGGTAGTTCTTTGTTTCATAATGTTGTGTTGGGGCATTTTTTTTGTGTGTGTGTGCTTGGTTTCATCTTATAGGTCTTTTGTGTACACATTATGGCTTCTGGGTTTGTGTTTTTAAGGGATTCCTGTGTGTGTGTGATGGTATGTGTCTCTGTAGCCATGTGTGTTTCTCAGTCTTTACCTTTGGCTTTTTCTCTTCTGTTTGTTTTGTCCTATTCTGACTTGTTTGTTTTTGTTTTATTTTATTTTATTTTATTTTATTTTATTTTATTATTACTTCTTATATGACTCTTTGTTTTCTAATAAGAAACAGAAAGGGTGTGGATCCAGATGGGGGTGGGGTGGGGAAGAACTGGGAGGAGCTGGTGGAGGAGAAAATATATTGTATGGAACATATCTATTGTCAATAAAAATAAGAGAATAAAACAATTTAAAAGATTATAACTTTGAGGATATAATCATTTAAGATTTGTTTGTTCTTCCTTCTGTCATTCCTTCCTTCCTTCTGTCTCTCGAGACAGAACTTAGGTCACCAGGTCACTCTTGTCTCCCGAGTCATCATGCCAACCCTGATACAAACTTTTAGGCAAGATTCCCGTGATAGCTACACACTTCAGGACATGACATATTGTGATGTATGGATTAAAGTCTTAATTTTAATGTGAGCTCATCCCAGTTAGTGAACTGGACTACAGATGGGGTTTTAGAATCCTCAAGGCAAATGAGGTTTAAGCCCAAGTTTGCAAGGACATGAACTGAGCTGCTGGCTAAATGGTTCACTCAGTAATGATTTGTATTAACATTTTTAAAGACACATCACCAGAAACATCCTCTTTCTGTAGGTCTAAAGCCCATAAGCAGTTTACATTCCTTGAACTTGTCATTATCATGGATGCCAGGTCGTTTTGAAACAGGCCCTTCAATGATACTACTACTAAAAAGGATTGACTCTTCACTTGAGTCCACAGGGTAAGGAAAAAGGGCACAAGATCCCAACCATCATTTTGTCTATCTGGCTACTTTACTTTGGCTGAAAGCACAGAAATAATTCAGAGTCCTGAAGCTATAGCCACCTTGGAGAACAGTGAAACCTTCCAAGACAGACCATCTACCAGATGATGGGAATTAATCCATGACAGTCCACATTGGAGCAGAAATAACCATCTGCTGGGGACATCTTATCATCTCAAACAGAAAAGACCTCTTTGGACCACCTTTGCAAACCACAACAGAGATGATGATCAGACCGACCACACCTTGATCAGGACTGATCAATTATGCATACCTCTCGCCCCATCTCACCCTGATTCCTCTTTTACTCAAGCCCAGCTCACAGCAGTACTTTGAAGATACACTTGGAGGTCACTGCACCTTTTCATTTGTTCCTTTTCCTAATGTGGTCACATTGGATAACCCTCTCTTCCTTTTACCGTTTCTTACTTTAGGATGGTGGCTGCCAATAGCCTGTGCTGTGGCTCTGGAAATGCTGACTATAGCTTAATTGAGCCATAGTAACATGGGGAGGAAACAGTCATGTTAACCCAGTCTAAGGAAAAACGACACTACTTCTCACTATCAGAGAGTGAATTCAGATTTGGCCTTTGGGGTTGAACTTAATCTATCCCAAGAGTGTTGAACTGTACGAAGTGACTCACATGCAATTTTGCAAAGGCACAATGTCATCCAGTGTCTATCTCCAAATTCCATTTCCTGAAATCAAAGAAAAACATTTCAGCAACTGTCAACTCAAAGACAGAATGATGCCCCTCAAGAAAATGTCTCAGATTTCTGTTGCTTCGTATTCAGTCCACCCCCTTATGTAGCATTTATAATGAAAACTAGAGGTTCAAATGGAAGTGAGTCTACTGTACTACAGTGAAGAGACAATATACTGATATTCAAAAAGTGGTTTTTTTTAACAAATGGTGATCAGTCGCCTTAGCCCTGAAAGCCACAGGGTAAGAATTTATCCACATTTAGAGTATGTATGTTTGTGAACAGCTGGCTTCCATTACAACACTGCATAAAACTAAATGTTCCTGCCTGCTAAAGGTTAAGGCTGAACTCTGGTTTGCACATTGCGGCATGGACAATAAGACCCAACACTGTAAATCCCACACAAAGGAAGAGGCGGGAGGGCTGTTCTCAGACCGACATATTTGTATGTTCTCATCCAAAGCATAATGAAACACAAACTGAAAACATGTAAGATTTAAATCAAAAGTATAATGAAACACACATTAAAATGCATTCTGATATTTAAAAAACATCAAAATGCTAAGTTTCCTATTTCAGATTCAAAATGTAGCTCTGCTATTACCCGTATTTCTGCTGTGACTTTACATCTGTAAAAACAGAGGAAGACTAAGTCTATGTATGGCAGGAGCACTTTATCCTTGGTCCACCTCACCTGCTCATTTCTATCTTCCTGGCCTAGTATATAGATCACTGTTCTAGATCATGAGTCCTGTGTGGGCAGAGACCCTGGTGGTGCCTTGTTCAGTCAGCTTCCCCATTCCTTCACAGGGCACAGCAGCACTACACAAATCCTTGGAGTAGCTGCCTGCCTACGCACCGCAGCTGCTAGTGCAGCGTTTGCAAAAACCGACAAGACATTTCCTATGCAGGGAAACTCAGTTGGTGTGTGTGTGTGTGTGTGTGTGTGTGTGTGTGTGTGTGTGTGTGTGCGCGTGCGCGCGTGCGTGCAGGTATGTGTGTGTGTGCATGCATGCACAGGTGTATTTGCTCACACATCTGACCAAAGTCAGATGTTTGCCTCTATCATTCTCTACCTCATGCCAGGTCTCTCTCCACCCAACTAGCATTGGCATGCCTGGCATTCACATGGGTGCTGGGGGTCTGAACTTAGGGCCTCGTGCCTTCTTGGCTAGCGTTTTCCCCTGTGAATCATCTCCACCTCCTAGCTAGCTGTCATAATCCTAACATGGCTACTAAATAAATAAATAAAAACAATCTTAGTTACAAAATCCCTGGAACTCCAAGAGGTTTATTAAAATGCAGAAGGTAATATAACGGTTTACAAAATGCGTCCCTAGAGAAAAATTACTCCTGCCTGCAGGGTTTGATTTGTGAAAGCATCTGGCACAATGAGACACATCAAATTTTGCAGCCAGAGTGACTGAAATGGAAGTCCCTGGAGGTAATTAATAAATTAGCATATGAGGTTCATTCACCTGCACTAAGGCCCGAGCCCTTTCCCAGGCTGCAGCAGTGAGAGCGCTTTCCCCAGGAGACGCAATTGAGACATATGTCTGAACAAACATGCCTGTGTCTTTGCCGACATCTAAATCTGTTTCTGTCTTCATTATCACATTCTCAATCCAAAGGACTGCACTTCTAAATGGTGCCTTTTGCTCAGCACAGTTGATGCAGTCAACGGTGCTGACATTTTCCCTCAGACACAAACTGTTTTTGGGTTGAGTGTCTTCTAAGACACAGCTGGCCTGATGTCACATGAAGTCTCAACAGTTGGAGCTGCACTAGGTTTAAAAGCAAAGATGAAATTAAAGATGTCACAGCAGGTTCTAAGGTTCAAATGTCAAATAACATGGGGAAAAAATCCCATCGATTCAAAGCAAATATATGCACCCTTAGAATGTCACTTTAAGAAAATCTTCACTTTTTTTACTTAACTACCCTATGAGGGTAGAGTTGTTCTCTGGTTTCCTCTGATTTTCAGTTATTGCTAATGTCTTTCTGCCACTGTGCTGATTCTGTAAAGCGATAGCTAATGTGATGGTTTTTTTTTTTTTTTTTATCAAGGGCCCATTCTATACACAGCCCCGAAGAGGAGCAGACCTGGCACAGCTACCGGTGTTGTCCACCAAAGACAGGATGAAGAATGAATCTAATTCATCAAGTGAAAATATAACGTGTTTGAGCACGGGTCATTTGAAGAGTGTGTTCAGAACACAAAACTATGAAATTTCCGTGGATGAAAAAGGAAAAGCGTCAATTGCTAGATGGTGGGTACATCAGGTTAGAATGCAGACTCCTGGGCTTCCTGGGTCCTGGGCTTGATTCATCCCAACAAAGCTCCAATTATGAACAACTCAGAGTTTCTTTATATATGACATCATTAAAAGCATCAATGTAAAGTTTGTTTCTGTCTTCAAGGGAGATTTTTTCACCCTTTTATTTTCTGGTCAACAATCCAGGTATAATCTAGACTGAATAGCTTTGGGGTTAGGACAGAGAAATGTTTATTAGTTTAAATGGCTTTCAGGCTAAAAAAGTCAGACAAACCCCAAACCCCACAGAGAAGATAGTGAGGAAAGACCAAAATAAATTGCCTCTAATCAAGAAGAAAACAGAAAAATTGCAAAAGGAGCTAGAGTTCATTATCTGTCACTTGTGGGAAAGGCTATAAGCATCATAAAGGCTGCACTTTCTCTGATGATACAGACTGCTTGAGAATTAGTCTTAGAAGTGGGCAATGAACCACATTTTATTTATCCATTCTTCAGATGAAGGGCATCTAGGTTGTTTCCAGGTTCTGGCTATTACAAACAATGCTGATATGAACATAGCTGAGCAAGTGCCCTTGTGGTATGGTTGAGCATTCCTTGGGTATATGCCCAAGAGTGGTATAGCTGGATCTTGGGGGAGATTGATTCCCAATTTTCTAAGAAAGCACCATATTGATTTCCAAAGTGGTTGTATAAGCTTGCATTCCCACCAGCAGAGGAGGAGAGTTCCCCTAGCTCCACATCCTCTCCAGCATAAGCTGTTTTCAGTGTTTTTGATCTTAGCCATCCTAACAGGTGTAAGGTGGTATCTCAGAGTCGTTTTGATTTGCATTTCCCTGATGATTAGGGATGTTGAGCAATTCCCTAAATGTCTTTCAGCCATTTGAGTTTCCTCTGTTGAGAATTCTCTGTTTAGTTCTATAGCCCATTTCTTAACTAGACTGTTGGACTGTTGGACATTTTGATATCTAATTTCTTGAGTTCTTTATATATTCTGGATATCAGTCCTCTGTCAGATGTGGGGTTGGTGAAGACCTTTTCCCATTCTCTAGGCTGTCACTTTGCCGTGTTGACTGTATCCTTTACTCTACAAAAGCTTCTCAGTTTCAAGAGGTCCCAATGGAATACTGCTCAGCAGAGAAAAACAATGACATTATGAGGTTTGCAGGCAAATGGATGGATCTAGAAAAAAATCATTCTGAGTGAGGTAACCCAGACTCAGAAAGACAAACATGAGTACATACTCACTCATAGGAGAATACTAGATGTAAAACAAAGATGACTAGACTGCTACTCACAACTCCAGGGAGGCTACCTAGAAAACAGAACCCTAGGAAAGGCTCAGGGATCATCCAATGACAGAGAAATGGAGGAGATCTACATGAACAACATGGATGTGAGTGGGAGTAAAGAAGGGCAATGGTCGAGGGAAAGAGAGTTTAGGGGAGTGGGAGATCCCAGCTGGATCAAGAACAGAGAGGGAGAACAAGGAATAAAAGACCATGATAAATGAAGACCACGTGAGAATAGGAAGAAGCAAAATGCGAGTGAGGTCCACAGAAATCCACAAAGATACCTCCACAATAGACTACTGGCAATGGTCAAGAGACAGCCCAAACTGACATACTCTGGTGATAGGATGGCCAAACACCCTAATTGTCGTGCTAGAAACCCCATTCAATGACTGAAGGAACCGGATGCAGAGATCCACGGCCAGGCCCCAGGTGGAGCTCCAGGAGTCCAATTGGCAAGAGAGAGGAGGGTTTGTATGAGCGAAAATTGTTGAGAGCAAGGTTGGGAAAAGCACAGGGATAAATAGCCAAATGAAAGGAAACACATGAACTATGAACCAATAGCTGAGGGGCCCCCAACTGGGTCAGGCCCCCTGGATAAATAAGACAGTTGATTAGCTTGATCTGCTTGGGAGGCATCCAGACAGTGGGACCAGGTCCTGTCCTCAGTGAATGAACTGGCCTGTTTGGAACCTGGGGCTTATACAGGGACACTTGGCTCGGCCTGGGAGGAGAGGACTGGACCTGCCTGGACTGAGTCTACCAGGTTGAACTCAATCCTCAGGGGAGTCTTTGCCCTGGAAGAGATGGGAATGGGGGGTGGGCTGGGGGAAAGGCAGGTGGGGGGAGGGAGAACAAGGGAATCCATGGCTGATATGTAAAATTAAATTTAATAAATAAATTAAAGAAAAAAAGAAGTGGGCAATGAATAATGTGATAAAAATAAATGTGACCAGAGGACTAACTAGGAGCCAGTAATTTCCACTCCTAACTCACGGGAAATAGTTGGTATCCCAGATGTTTTTTTTTTTTCCTTTTAAAAATGGGCTCCCGCACCCCCACCAGCAAATGTAGGGTTATAGCAAACGAATTGGAAGGTAGTTTCCACAGACCCCTTGCTTCCATATATTCAGTCTCTGTTACCACCCAAACCCTGCATCAGAGTGCATTGACACACACATCACTGTCACTCCAGCTCATAGGTCAAAATATTTGTATTAGTTCATAGGTCAAAATATTTGTATTAGTTCATAGGTCAAAATATTTGTATTGATGCCAGAACAAGATGATAAGAAGCATCTTAATGGAGAAAGAGTTCATTCTTATTTATAGATCAAGGGGGCTACAGTCCATTATGGTGGGCAAAGAATGGCCAGAGGACCAAGGGGCTGTGGTTCCCATTGTATCTTCAGTGAGGAAGCAGAGAAGTCAGGGAGTGGGACTAAGCTATAAAACCTCAAGGTGCACCATCAGGAAGTGTGACTAGCTTCCTCTACAAAGCTCCACCTATTAAAGGCACTGCAACCTTTCCAAGCAGCACCAGTATCTGGGACTAAATGTTCAGACATGTGAGACTGTAAAGGGCATTTCACACCCTAATAGCAACATCTTCTAGGTTTGGACAAATACTTAATTATGTGTATCCACCATGATACTATCAGGCAGAGTCTTCACTGCCCTAAATACCTCCTGTGCTCCTCCTGGTCATCCTTTTCTGTCTTCTAATCTATGATGTGGGCCATCTTGTGTGACTAATTGGTTTCGTTGGTTCTTTTCGAAAGGAAGGTATCAAAGAAATCCAAGAGACATTATAGATATTTGCCAGCTGGAAGAATGAAAGCAGAATAGAAAGAGAAGGACTCCACACTTTTCTCAGAGGCTGCAATTCAGAATTTCTCTATCCACCTATGTCCCCTTATATTAGGCCCTAAAGTAAACAAGGAGGAAAATGGAATAGAATTGTAGTTTATTTCACATTTATTGTGTGGCAGCCACAGGACAATGAATAATTGTCTTCATAGTCTTTCGTATTAACTTCCTAATAAGTTAAGATGGTGTCAGAATTTAACATGGTGCTTTAAACAACCCACCCAGGGTTCTCAACAGCTAAGTGAGGCAGACGCCTTTATGTCAACTCTTGTAATGCACTGTATTAGTCAAGGTTCTCTAAAGTAACAAAACTGATAGACTGAATATATATATATATAATTTACTAGACTGGCTTACAGGTTGTGGTCCGAGTAGTCCAACAATGGTTGTCTCCTGATGGACTGGTCAAGGATCCAGTAGTTCTTTGGTCTACAAGACTGGATTCTCAGCAGGATCTTGATCAGATCCTGAAGTCCCCGGAAGTCCTAGAAAGCTAGTGTCTTCAGCCTATGTTGGAATCCTGAAGAAGCCAGATCTAACACCAGGGAAAGAACGTCTCCAGAACAGAATATCAGTGAGAGTGAGAAGAAGCCAACACTTCCCTCTTCCATGTCCTTTTATGTGGCTGCCACTGGAAGGTGTGGACTGGGTTTAAGATGGGTCCTCTCACATCAAATAATCCCATTAAGATAACTTCTTCACAGGTGTACCCAGCTGCTTTGGTTTTAGCTGATTCCAAATGTGGTCAAGTTGACAACTAAGATTGGCCATCACAGGCACCTTCAGTATTTTTTAACTGTAGCTAAAACTTTTTATTTTTTAGGAAAAAGATTAGACCCATACATGTTCCCATCTGCCATCCCAAGTCTCTACACAAGCTCCCTGACAGAGAGCTAAGAATGTACAGGAGTGAGCCTGTCATCTTTCCTTAAGAGTGGCCTTAAACTGAGCATGCTCAGTAACATAACTCTTAAACTGAACATGCTTAGGATTTTGCCCATCCACAAAGTGCTTTTTTCTGTGTGAATGCTTGTAGGATTCCTAAATAAAATTCCCAGGAAAGGCATTGCCTTGTGAATAGCTCCCACACTGTGTTCCCCTTGCCTACTGCAGTTAGTAAATCTCATTCTGTGGCTGTTCTGTTTTGGCCTTGCATTAAAAAAGATGCAAATTTTTTGCATTTGTGTGCTCATGTGATTTTGCCTCTTCTCTCTGGCTCTTGCCAACAGTGGCGGGAGGCATCCAGCTTGCACTTTAAATTCTCTCTCTCAGGAAGAAAGCATTTGATTTTCCAGTAGGAAATGTGGCAAAAATGAGCAAGAACTCCCACTTTTAGCTTTTCTTTTGTTAGCCTGTGTTCACTGGAGAAGGAATGAAAGCCTTGGAAGCAGGCTGAGTCAGTGCTGAGGAGTCCAGCCCTGGGTGGTTCCAAAGCAGAACAGGGTTAGGAGTCCCAGAGATTCAATGTGTTGAGGGACCCAAACCACCCTGTGAAGGGTAGCATCAAGAGAATTCAGGCAATTGAAGGTCAGATTTGGAAACTGGTATGATGGCAGGAGATAGAAACTGGACAGCTAGATCGGGGATTCCCAGAGAAGAACTCTGAGGATGGTTTTGCTGGAGGCAGGATCGGCAGTTCTGGCTCTACTTCCTGGCTGTATCTAACCCTGGCCTGGAAGCCGCACTGGAGGATGTGATTGGAGCTGAGAGGAGGCTCTCGGTCACCTGCGGTTGTGCCACCTGAACTAGCCTGCTCACTGCCTCCCCATGCCTCACTTCAGATTCTGCCATACATCTTTTGGTCTTTCGAGAAGCCCCGAGACAGGGTAGCAGATGGATGGCATTTCATCCCCAGAGTCCTGCCGTACAGGAGCTTTGCCATCTTTCTGGCTCTTAAGCTTTCACTTATGAATACTAATAAATTTATTTCCAAAGCTCTCCCTCTGTGGTCCCTAAATTCCACTCATTGAATTCATTAGACAAGAACCGAAAAGCTACTGGCTTGGAGTGACTTTGGTGGCTGTCGAATTCTCTTGGACCCTAGCTCTCCAAGCAAAGTTCGGGAAGACCAGAGCAGCCCTGAATTTTCTTGTACCAATGTGGAACAGCCCTTAGTCATTCTCTTAAGAGAGGCCTGTTTCCCAGAAGAGAGGGCTGACATGCACTAAGAATGTTGTCAGAGCTCCACCCTTCTGAGGCCTAACACACTCATCCCAACCAGAAGATTGAGGCAGCAGAAGGCCAGCGGTGTGAGGCCGGCAGAGCCATCACAGATGCTGTGACCATATGAGGAGGCCGGCCACAGGTCTGTCTGCGTGGGGCTGCTTGGGTGTTCCATGAATGAGGCACTTCAGATCTTTTTGGGACTCTCCTTCCTTGTAGGTTTGAATCTTAGAAACTGCCCCTATTTGGGACAGGATGGGTTAAAAAATACAAGTATCTTGCCTGGTTCTACAGCTTGAAAGTCCTCTGCCATTTCATATGAAAGGGAAATGCTCTCTGCCTGTAGTACTGAGAAATTAACATATTTTTCTAATTCTTCATGGAAAATAAAAAGAGTTGAATGCATCTGCATGCAATGGTCTTTGCTCTATAGTAGGATTTCCGGGTTTATTTCCCCCACAGTCTTCGGGTCCCTTTTTCCATATTTACAAGTCTTTGCCTAAGCTGTATCAATATCATATACTTTTGATAAAAAATGAAAGCACCCTCTTTGGGTGTATTGGAGAGGGACTGGCAAGGGGCAGTTCAATATCATCTTATGCATGTGTCCCTAGAGAGCTTTGTTCTGGTAGGTGCTGACCTATTTTCTAGCTTTTTGAATGGAATTGGCTCTTGCTCACAAATTTGCCTTTGCTTATCAATGAATAAACACTTTTCAGCCTGCAGTCTGTATTGGAAACCAAAACAGCTTCAGACCCAGGATAGGTTGGTACAGTGCAATGTTTACATAATCTCCACCCACCCACCCACCCTAGGTGCATGTCTTGTCTCTCCTTCCATAAGGAAACATTGAAAATGCTTCTTGGATTACTAGCTCCAAGCCATCTTATGCCATCCAATGAAGAAAACCAATTGTTTTAAAGATTCCCTTCTCCACGTTAATCTGAAAAGGCATTCTAGGTAGAAGCCCTTTGTGTGTGTTTGCATTTAAATATTCATTTTCTTTCTCTGGTATGGCTTCACCAATCCCATCGCACACATTCTGCTTCCATATGCCCTTTGCTTTCAAAGCACCAGGCATACAGCTGTTAGTTTTAATGTCTGTTTGTAAAAGTCAGCCCTAAAATTTTAAATACAATGGAATCCCTCCACATGGCGAGATCGCAGTTGTAAAGTGGCCCCTTTATAAATGCCAGGGAAATAATAGAATCTTCGCTTCTTTTCTGAGGCTACTGCAGCCCGGCAGCTGCTGCCTTGGTTACAGCCATGTGGCTTCTCAACAAGCTCTTAATTTGAATGGTCTGTTTGTGTTCCGCTTGCAGGAGGCAAGCCTAGGTATGATGGCCACTAACCACAGGAGAGCGGGGCTTGATGAATGGCTTTCTTTGCACAAAATCGGCTTTCTGTGACTGGTTCTCGGCTCACTTAAGCACACAGGACAAACGATAAGGGATCATGTTGGTGTGAAATAAATTGGATTCAGTATACTCCCACCACCTCCAGCAGAGACCGATTAGCCAATTCCAGAGATGGATGCCTCCAAGGTCACTTATCACACTCTCTGGCTTGTATTTCACTTACGAGACTCTACTCTTTCAGCTTGAATGCATTTCTAAAAACATGTGAAAGTCAAGTTAGAGAGAAGCTTAATTCTTACAAAACTAAGTAGGGTTAAACTGTGAGTTCGAGGCCAAATTAGTCTATAGGGTGAGTTTCAGGACAGCCAAGGCTACACAGAGAAACCCTGTCTCATAAAACGAAAACAAACAAACAAAAAAAACCACAATTATTTTCTGCTACTTAGAAATACCTCTCATCAACATTTCTCCAGAATCTTGTATTTTTTTGTTCTTTAATGTCACCAACATACTGTTAATTCCAATAAGAATCTATTTGTATATTGTGATTAGACATTTATGACCTACTTTGTGGTTTATAACTATAAAGTGTTGAAGGGGGTAAAACCAGCTATTCCTACCAAGATTAGCAATTCCACTTGGTGGTTTTAAGTTCATTTTTTATATAAATACTATTGCAAACACCTGTGACATGAGTTTGACAGTCTAGACAACTCTATGTTGCTGCCAGAACTAAAGTTTTAGGTCCCAATAACACAAGAAGGTCAGCATATACTGTAAGAAACGAAAGTTGTGCAAAAGCTAAATGTTCAGTAGTCTAAGAGTTGTCTCTGAATGGCCTGCTAAGAAAGGAACATTCTAGAGAAAAGGGTGCAGATGTGACAGTCAACCAGAGAGATAGGAGTCATTCTGTGTGTGCATGTGTGTACATGCATATGGTGGTCAGAGCTCAACTTCAGATGTAGGTTTTGGGGAGCCATCCACCCTATTTTTGAGACAGGATCTCTCACTGACCTGTGGCTTGCCAAGTAGACGAGGCTGGCTAGCCAGAAAGTCCCAGACAGAGATAGACTTGTCTCTTCCTCTAATCTCCAGTGTTGAGATTACAAGTGCATGCCACCATGCCCAGCCTTTTATGTGGATTCTGAAAATCAAACTCAGATCTTCTTGTGCCACAAGCACTGTGCCCTCTAAGCTATTTCCCTCGCTCTATAGTTGTTCCTGAACACTGAAGCAAAATAAGGCTGGGCAGAACACATTTTGCCAGACTACAGGAATTTTATTCCCAGATAGGATTCCCAAAAGGGCAGAGTTAAGAACTGTATATCTGTGTATCAACAGACATTTGACCAAATCTGTCATAAGATCCCTTTGGGCAAAGGAAAAGATTGTACAGTAATAATAGCATGCCCCACAGAGTCTCTGCTGACCAAATGCCTTTCCAAAAGGTGTTGACTAAGAGACCATTACTTTAGTGCCCTGTAAAAGTAAAAAATGGCCAGCCATTCAACTTGGCCTCTAGGCTTATAGTCATTTAAATGTTTGGCAAGGAAACAGAGAACATATCATAATCAAATTTGTGATAAGACAAAAGCTAAAAAGACTAACATATTTACGGTGACAATCAAAATCTGAAAGCAACTGTTACATTCTGTGGGCACTCAAAATATGGACCTTTAGTAAATGAATAAATGAGACAGGCCAGAACTAGGGACTGAAATGAAGTTCAACAGATATAAACAAAATGCCAAGTACATGACTGGAAAGAGATATTTTATCATCTTTTAAAAAACTATGTGATGGCTTTGACCATGAATTCAGCACAGGTAAGAAGTTAACCAACACCCTTCACATATTTAGCAGCTTATGCTTAGGTTACAGACAGACATAGAATGCTATGTCCAGGATGCTCAGAAATTAAAAACAATAAATAAACTTCATTTTATCCTGGCAGAATCCTTTCTATGGTATTATATTCAGTTCTGAGTATCATATTTTAAGAGGATCCTTGAAGAATAAACCATATCAACCTCAACTATATTCAGAGAAAGATAACAAAGAAGAATGAATGTCAGAAAAGCAAAGTGTGCGGGGTTAAATAAAATAAACATGGTGCTCTATGTAAAACGATGTAGGTCCAAGTAGAAACTGTTACTGTGTATAGGTGGTGTAAGAGTTGATTTGTGAAAGAACAGGTAGACTTATTTTTATAAGATTTACTTTATTTTTATTTATGTGTGTGTTTGTGGGTGTATGTGCACACGTGTATATGCATGCATGTGGGTGCCTATAGAGGCTAAAAGAGAGGTATCAGATCTCCTGAAGCTGGTTAACAAGTGGCTTGACTTATTCAGTCTTGAATTTTGTGGTTTGCAAGATGATGTTGCTGATAACTCACACTCAGTGAGATTTTGATAGCTTAATAAGAAAATTTGTACCTTGTAGATTCATAAACTGTGAAGTAACTGTGAATAAATATCAAAGTGCTTTAATGTTTATGTTGTAAGACTTTTACTTCTGTTCATCTCTTTTCACAGAATCTCTCTGTAGGATGTACAGGGGCATGGTGTAAAGTGTGTTTTACTGTGGGTCATTTCATAGCACGTGCCTTTCAGAGCCACTTCTGTGAGTATTCGGGGACAACAGACACTTCCCAGCAATCCCAAAGTTCTGAGTGATGATTGAGTACTTTCAGTGGAACAAGACTTTCCACACTTGCCAGAGCTGAGGAAATAGTGGAAGGATTTCTGCAGGATCTGCTCACTCTGGCTGGAGAGAATAAAAACAGAAAGCAGCATGTCTTTGCTGTTTTCTCTGCAATGATGGTTGTCAGTCTTGATCAGTTCTTGACACTTCTTTGAATACTGGGTATACTTAGAGAGATCAAATTGTAGCCTTGGTTAGTTGTTCATCATTGAGCCCACTGTCTCTGAATATCCTCAGACCATTTCATTACCTTTAGATCTCTTCCCGCAATGTCAAATATTTTGTCTCTATTTTCTCATTGAAACAAAGTCTAATTACCTATACTGTAATGATTGTTTTTCTCACGAGCATAATTTCCCACCAGGACCCAATGCCCATATTCCTCTACCTTGCCCATTGCTTGTCTAGGTTAAAAAAGTAAGAGCATGACTCTGACACAAGTCCAATGGCAAAGGCTTGCCTCCAACGTGTGAACCCTCTGAAAGGGTTTTGAGAGTCAATAGCCAATGCAAGGATGAAAAGAATGATATTTATAACTCTGTCTTCAAAAGAGAGGTCAGTCTCCAGGAATAGCCACCATTGATGATAACAGTGCCAAGTATATTAGTTACTTTTCTGTTGCTGTGATAAAACACTGTGACCAGGGCAACTTTTAAGAGAAAGCATTCGATTGGGCTTATGGTCCAGAGGATGAGAGACCATGGTGGCAGTGTGAAGGCATGGTGACTTCAGGCAGCTGGAGCAGCAGCTGAGAGCTCACATCTTGACAGTTATTCAGGAGGCAAAGAACATACTAGAATTCCAAGAGTCTTCAACAATCCCATATCCCACTCCTAGTGACACATCTCCTACAACAAAGCCACACCTCCTAATCCTTCCCAAACTGTTCCATCAACAGAGGGCCAAATATTCAAGCATATGAGCCTAAGGGAGTGATTCTCACCACAGTAAATGTGAGGCTAAAAACTGAGGGGAAAGGGGATGAGAACAAGCTATTTCACCGAACAAAAGGATATTTGAAAGCAGATAGATCATGACTTGGGAGAAAGTAAAGCTGAAGGGTCACCCAAAAGAGGATTCCTGGAAGACAAAGGGAGAAGGAAAGGCAAAGAATTTCTTCAGGTGATTTTACATCATTTTCAAGTGGAAGGTAAATGTATTGTTTGCCTCTTGTTTCTCCAGAAAGCCTCAGTAAAACGGAGGTCACTTGCTGATGTTTGTGGTGTTGGATAAGGGGTTTCTGTGGGACCCGGGAAGGCCCTGAGTCTGATGTCTAAGAAGAATAAAGGGAACACCCTCACTTTTGGGCTCCAGAGAGAAGAGCTGTCTGTCTCTTCTTGGGCACATCAATGAAATGAGACAGAAGTCCAGTCCAGCCGAAGGACAGAATGAAGGCAAGGAGAGGGGGTAGTACTTCCCTTCTGTTTCCTTTCTCCAAGTGACAGCTTTGGGGCAATTCAGATGACTGGGCCTGTCGTTCCTCCTCCCCTGCCCACCCCCACCCACCCCCACACATACACAATAAGCCAAGGATGCAGGATGGAGGGCAGAAAGGGGAGGAGGAAGGGAAGTGTCTGAGCTGCATTTATGATCTTAGCCTGCATTACGGTGAGAATATGAACATTAATGCCCCATCTGCTGAGAAAATCCACCAGAGATTTTCAGTTATTCAGAGTGATGATAGGACTCAAGTTCCCATTTCCTTCCAGCTGCAAAGAAGGGCCCCTGCTTCTAAGAGAAAAATCAATGACCTCCGCGGGCTGCCTGGTGAACTTAGCGCTCACTTTCTGAGAGCCGAGGATAAAAATTACACCCCTCACAGCAAGTCTCGAAGCGCACACCTGTGCAGGATGGGGCCTCCTGGATGGGGTAATAGAGAGCTCTGCTCAGTTCCCACCACTGCCATGGGGTGACTAAATGGCCCTAACAGAATCGTTTCCTGTCTCGCCCTTGCACTTTGTCCAATCTTAACACCAAGATCAATGTTTCTTCCTTCAGTCCCAGAGTGCACAGAAATCATCAGTCCTCCTCTCAAAGTTAACACTTTCTGTACTCTCTCCAGATGCCTTCCATTTACTTTGTCCAAATGCATGGCCCTAGTGTTTCTCTGACATCATTCTATGGAAATTGCACTGCTTAAGGCCTCCCACATGTGCTCGCACAGACACACACACACACATTAATATGCAACCATCAATAGCCACTGAATCCAGTATGAATCTGCACCCCCATACCCACTGTTACCCACATAAATTTTCACCCCATACCCATTTCCCCCGTGAATCTACACACACCCTCAACCACACACACTTGTACATGCACACTCATACACACAGGCATACACGTGCATGTGGGTACACCTTTAAACTGTAATCTTAAGACATACCATATTCAGAGCCTGCTCTCAAGGCATTTGTGCTGGAATGTTCTATGGTCACTTTCACCTTCTCATATACAACCCAGGATCACATCCAAATCACAAATAAATAAATGATCTCCCCTCCTTCTCCATTCCACCATCACCCTTTCTTTTAACGATATGGGGCCAAACAAATCACCCCCTACTTTTTGAATGCACCTTGCCCTCCTCTACCTCATATATCCGTATTTTCTTTTCTACTACTCCCCTTTCCACTCTAAACCACTATCATTCCACACCTCTCATTTCTGATGTTTTCCCAATCCATCACTCTCTCTTGACACAGAAGGCTGAAGGGAGAAGACTTTGGAGTTAGCAGCTATACTGGTGATAGTGGTAGGGTGTACATCCTTTAAAAAAAGATTTTAGTTTTTTAATTGTGTGTGTGTGTGTGTGTGTGTGTGTGTGTGTGTGTGTGTGTGTGTGTGAGTGCAGTGCCGATGGAGACCAGAAGAGGGTATCAGATCCCCTAAACAGGAGTTAACAGGGGGTTATGGACTATCCAATGTAAGTTCCAGGGACCACACTCAAAATCCCTGGAAGAGCAGATGCCCTTAACCACTGAGCCATCTCTTGAGCCCTGCTAGTGCACATCTTTAAGGAAGGCAAGGGTATGAGTTCAATCCTTGTGCCCAGAACCAACTGTGACAAAGACACAAGGGATAATCACCAAACCCTTGAACCAGTCCAAGTTTGTGCTTCACTCTGCCCTTTCTGTACCTAGGCTCCACAGTACCCCAGAACAACCTAGCCAATTATCTTTCTCATTCATGATTTTTTCATCTCAATCCCCTTTTCTGAGCTCACCCAGTTGCATTTTCTTTTAGTGGTTCAAGCACTGCTTGACACTGATGTGTAATTATTCCAGTTGAGTGTGCGTGTTTGATCCCTTTTCCTCCATATAGGAAAAGCTTCCTCACATTGCCATGCTCTAGAAACATTTAAGGGAAACATAACCAAATTATAAATATGTAAGAACCATGCTTTACAATTACTTTGTAGTTCCAACATCCTGTAAAAATATGCAAAGAGAAGACAATTAAAGACATTTATTCAATAATTATCAGAAACATGAAGAGTGGGGGGAGGGGAAGGGTGCAGGTTGCATGGGCAAGAAGCAATTTTAGATTTGGTAGGTAGAAAATACTTGTCAAAAAAAAGTAGTGTTTGATCAATTGCTTGAATAGGGTGAGGAAAGAATAATTTAGGTATTAAGAACACCAAATACAGAGATTCTGAAACAGAATCACTCTGGAATAGTCTAGAAAGTATGACTATCTGCTCTAGGGACACTGGCTTTTAGTGCAAGTGAAGTAAAAATTGTTGGAAGGCTTTTTACTGAAGCAAAGCCTTCATGTGATAGCACACAGGGTACCACAAGATTAGAAAGTGTGGTAACACAGTACAAGCATGGAGGGCAGTTAGAAGAAGCAGGGTCCAAGAGAAGCACCAGTGACTCTGACCAAGGTTGGTTGTGGTGATGGGGAGGAGAGGGGCAGACTCTGGTAAAGCACAAGGAAGATACATAGGATTGATGGTGGGTTGATCGTAGAATAGGAGAAGATAATCACATTTAAGGATAACTACAAGGTTTTTTACTTGGGCAACTAGAAGCCTAACTATGTCAAGAAATGTACAGGATGCATGTATCTGAAGGAAAAGTTCCACACATTACAGTCTCCAAAAAAACAATACTAATATGATAGGTGTGTGCGTGCGTGCGTGCGTGCGTGTGTGTGTGTGTGTGTGTGTGTGTGTGTGTGTGTGTAGAAGTATTTATTTTAACAAATCAGCTCTCATAGATGCAGACTTACAATCCAGTTGATGGGCTAAGACCTATAAAAGAGATAGGTAGTTGTAACATGAATTGTTAAATTGGTCTTTTAATAAAAAAATCCAAGGTTCAAAGAGTATCAGTTGCAGTGTCCCTGATTACTTAGGACAGAAGAAATTCAGCTTTTACTGCATTCAGGCCTTTAACTGATATATGAGGAAGAGAAATATGCTTTACTCAAAGTCTACCAATAGAAATGCTTATCACAATCAGGAACATCCTTAGAAGAAACCTCCAAAATAACCACATAACTATACCTTCTGACCAAGTCAGCTGGGTTCAAAATATGAACCCAAAATATGAGAGCCCAGAATGGGAAATGTTGTGCTGTATAGTGAACATATGTGGAGGGAGAGGCTGTGTGCTAAGCTGTACACCTAAGAATAGAAGAGTAGACCGGGCGGTGGTGGCGCACGCCTTTAATCCCAGCACTCGGGAGGCAGACACAGGCAGATCTCTGTGAGTTCGAAGTCAGTCTGGACTACAGAGTGAGTTCCAGGAAAGGCGCAAAGCTACACAGAGAAACCCTGTCTCGAAAAACCAAAAAAAAAAAAAAGGAGACTGCCAGCCTCTGGAGAGCAGAGGAAACCATGAATGAATGCACAAGGCGCTGATGAAGTACTAAATGGGTGTTGTCAAGGACCAATGCCTCAAACTCGTGGGAACTGGCAAATCTTTCTTTGGGTCAAGCTAAGGAAATTGTGCAAAAGCTGGCAACCCCAGCACCCCTCCCCAACTGCAACCTGACACTACTCCCCTAAAGTAGTCCTATGGAAAGGAACTGAATCCTTATCCCTGTGCTGTGCATAATAAACATGTTGAGCTTCTGGCTTGCTTGGGTAGTAGGTGTTCCCCATCAGAGTGAGGACTGCCCACCTGATTCCCCAGCTTCTATCTATCTATCTATCTATCTATCTATCTATCTATCTATCTATCTATCTATCTATCTATCTATCTATCTATCTATCCATCCATCCATCCATCCTTCCTTCCTTCCTTCCTTCCATCCATCCATCCATCCATCCATCCATCCATCCATCTATCTATCTATCTATCTATCTATCTATCTCTGTCATTTCTTCAATGTCTGTCATTTCTTCAGTCTCTCGTTGCCCCTGTCAGGTTTCCAGGACCAAGCTGCACAGGAATTAGTATCAGACTACAGTTATCAATTTGTGAATCTTTAGTAGAAGGTTAAACTCAGGGTGAAAAGATGGTTCATTGGTTGAGAGCATACATTGCTCCTACAGAAGACCTGAGTTTCAGTTACCAGCATTCATATTGGGTGGCTCATAACCACTTGTAACTCCAGTTCCAAAGATCCAACACCCTCTTCTGGTCTCTGTGAACACCTACAATCATATGTGCATACCCACATTCAGACACATAAACATGCACATAATCGAAAATAAAAGTAAAATATTTTTTAATGAAAATAAAATATTTTTAAAGTCAGGGCTTGAGAAATGGCTCAGTTCTTAAAGTTGTATACTTGGAAGCATGAAGACCTGAGTTCAAATCTCCAGCACTTGTATAACAACCTAGGTGAGGCAACATGCCAGCACTGGAGTGGCAGAGACAGGAGGATCCCTGGGACTTGCAGACCATGCAGTCTAGCTGAATCACTGAGCTGCATATCCATTGAGAGTGACCTTGTCTTGAAATATAGTGTGATCAGAACAATGGCCAGCATGGCTTGCTAACCCTAAGGGTGTAATAATTGTGGCATACATATCCTTGTGCTAACCAGCAGCTCTCTAATTGGTCTTCAGGTCTGTCTGCTCAACAAGATGGAAATTGTGCCTACTACTGGAAACCTAGCGAAGTTCCTGAAGCTAGTGAATCCAAAGGTCTTGGAAGAGAGCCTACAACCACCACTTTACTAAAGCAGCATCATCCTTAACTACAGTCTAAATATTTATCCTTGTACCCACAGATAAGGGTAATCCTCACTCCTCATTAAAGAAACTTCTCTTTGCACCAGATGGAGGCCATTATACAAAACCACGACTGATCAAAATGCAGAGAACAGGAGATTGATTATGTGGTACTCAATCTCAAAATTATATATATATCTTAATTCATGCACCAAAGACTCAGAGTTCATGTGGAAGAGGGAAAGAAAAATTGTAAGAGTTAGAGGAACAGGAAATTTGCTATGATATTGTGTCTCCTAAAGAGGCTAGACTCATAAAGTCTCATCAGCACGGCTGCCTAAACAAGACCTGAACAATGAGGACACCGGTGGACGTGCTAATGTGGAAGGCACAAATTCTGCAGGGCCTCAACCCTAGACAAAGTAAGATGGGCAATGCTGAGAGTGGGAGAAATCATCTTTCTTAAGGAAGAGCCCCCCCCACATTGGTTAGTCAGACCAAGTGGTTAGCAAAAATAATATACACACAAGGAACATCATAGTGACTGAACAGGTTAAATTAATCTATTTTCAAGTGTGCGTGTGCGTGTGCGTGTGCGTGCGTGCGTGCGTGCGTGCGTGCGTGCGTGTGTGTGTGTGTGAGAGAGAGAGAGAGAGAGAGAGAGAGAGAGAGAGAGAGAGAGAGAGAGAGGCTAAGGAACAAGAAGTCATAAATTTGAGAGAGAAAGAAAGTGGCAGGGTAACATGGGAAAGGTTGAAATGAGGAAAGAAAAGGAGAAAATGATACAATTACATTATAATTACAACAATAATGCGGAGGGCTATAGAGAAAGACACTGATGTTAACCTGGCTTCTTCTCACATGCACATGTACATACATGCACAAACATGTAAACAGGCACACAGGAGAGGAGAGAGAGAGAGAGAGAGAGAGAGAGAGAGAGAGAGAGAGAGAGAGAGAGAGAGAGAGATTGAGAGATTTTGTTTATGTTTTATTCCTTTTTATTTATTTGTCTTTATATGCCTGTAAGTGGGTATGTGTACATGAGTACAGATGCTCACAGACACCAGAGCTATTAGATTCCCCTGAAGCTAGAATTACAAGTGGTTGTGAGCTATGCAGCCGGGGTGCTGAGACCCAAACTCAGGTCCTCTACAAGAGCAGTGTGTGTTCTTGATTGGTCAGCCATATCTCAAGCTTGATGAGAGAATTTTAAAGCCAACCATATAGAAGGTCATGAAAGGATTAGTGGTTTAAAAAAAAAGAGGCAGTGACGTGTTCATGGGCAGTAAGGCACCTGGGAGGTGGCATGTAGTCAGCAAAGGAGACTAAGAAGCTACCAGTAAGATCAGAAGAAAAAGTGTACATGGTTTCATACACTATACAATATTGAGTAAATATGAGTGTTACATACATAAATGAAATAATAATGAAATAAAAATAAACTAGGCTTCAATTATAAGTTTAACAGACACATTCCATGTGACCACAAAACAAAGGGAAATCCACTGTGAAAAGACACAGCCACATTTTATCTGAAAGGCAGTGAACTAAAGGAAATGCTGCCCATTAAATAACCCATGAAGAGAAATATCACCTGCCCTTTAAACACGAATGAAAATAAAATCATAAAAGGTTCACTTATCCACCTGGAGAAGTAAGTCAGATTAAACATTTAAATGAATTTTATCTTCCTAGCAGAACCCACTTGCTTCTTCAAGAACCTTTAAGGTCACTTTTCTCTCGTTCCTCAGAAAAATGTGTTTTTAAATACTCCTGTCTTCTGCGACCAGAACCTTTTCTGTAATAAAGCCTTTGCAGGCAAACAGTCCTCTCTAAATGCGACACCTCATTGTTAGGCGGCCCTCCTTCCTCTGGCACCAATAAAGGGCAGCTAAGCGCGGGGAATCCGCTATAGCGGAAACCTGCTCTGCTCCTTCCTACGTGGGCCATAAGGAAATACCTTCTTATGTCAGTAATTTTGATAGCAGAGATTAGATCGCAGCAAACGTTCCTGCAAAGGGCCACGCGGTAATTGTTTTGAGCTTTGTGGGCTCCGCAGTTTTCCTCAGACACAAGGCCCTGCTCCTGGAGCCTGAGCGCAGCTACAGACCTTAAACAAGTGAGCCGATGTTCAGATGAAACTTGGCTTACAAAAGCGGGCCGTGCACAAGACTTGGCTCTGCTTCTGTAGCATTGTTTTTCAATTATTCTAATCCTTGATTACTTATTAATGTCCCAGAAACGATTTCCACACCCGAGAGGAGCTGGTGATGCAGCTCAGTGGTAGAGGCTAAGCCAGAGTGTGCAAAGTCCTGGGTTCGATGCCCAGCCCTGCAGAAGGGAAACAAAGCAACCAACCTGGATAGTATGAGCACCAAACATAAGAAAAGGAAAATAGGTGTTCCTAGGTTACTGCCATAGTATAGGATATTCCCTAATAAAGATGACCCTTGTTTAAATGATAAAGAAAACAGCCATGTTGGGAAAGGCTTCTAGAACCGGTAGATCACTCTATTCCCGAGGGCTCCTCTGAGTAAATTATAGAACTGAACTAGCAAACAATAAAATGGAAAATCACATCACCTGTTATGTAATATCAGAAGCTCTCACTCCATTACATGGATATTTCTTCAGCGTGCAATGTATTTTCTTGGCATTAATCTGCAAAGGCTGCAAGGGAAAAGAATGTTTGCATTTGAATTTGATGTCCTCCTTGCCTTTGTCATTACATTTCTAAGTAAAGCCCAGCCTCTCAAAAGTACACTCCATTTAATTTAGTCACGGTTTAATGTAGCTTTCCCCTTAATAATAGCTGCGGAGGACTTCACATACTCCTTTCAACATTGCTTTCAAGATGAAGATTCAAAGAAAGATTTTGCTGCCAATGGTGGTTTTGATACAAAGAGCCCATTAGAAAACTTGAAATGTGTAAATTACACAGAAGACGCTAAGATGAGGCTTAAATTGTCAGGGTGATGTACCTTCCCCGAGAAGGTTAATGGAGAGACGGGTACTTGTTTCAACAAAGGATTGAAAATAATGCTCAGAAAATCACCCTCATCATCAAAAGATGGATTGCTTTTGATTGAAGATGTGTGTTATGGTATGTATGGCTAGAAACCCATGTTATTCTTCCTTTATGCTTTTCCCGTGGCAAACACAGCATTAAAATGCAGCCCTGAATAGATCCAGAATGTCCCCAGCACACTAACTCAGCTGCCTCGACTCGTGATAGATGTGGTAACGATTGCTCTCACGATGCCTGTGGAGTATTCCATCAATATTTTATTGTGAGTTATCATCTCATACAGCCTACACTTTAGACTGTAGACAAAATGGGGCCAGAGGTTAGCAAATGAAAGCAGTGGTGAAATCTAAAATACCAATTTTGAGTGTGGTTTTCCTTCCTCTCCTCCATTAAAAATTGTTTGTCAGAGTCTCACCAGAACTCTACATTTTCATCTTGTAATCTCTACTACCCCGTGTCTTAATGTTTGCTAGAGTTCTTCATAAGTCTTAAGTAATATCGCTTTCACGGGGACGACTGTGTAGAAATGTGACCCCACGCCTTTTTGTCAGAGCTGTGGCACTCATTTATATTTACAGCATATGGGCGGAGTAAAATGCGGAGTTTTCTTAGAAAATTTTGCACATGAAATTTAAGAGCCTTTTTTCTTCATCCTAAGGATAAATAATAGAATCAAATACTTTAAGAAAAGAGATTTATTTTATTTTAATGATGGGAATGTGTCGGGGGTAAGTTCACATGTAAGTTCAAGTGCCCTTGGAGGCCATAGGTGTTGGATTCCCTAGAGCTGGGGTTGCAGGCAGCTGTGAGACACCCAGTGTGGGTTCTGGGCACCAAACTTGGGTCTTCTAGCAAGATCAGTAAGCACTCTTCACCATCTCCCCAGCCCACGAGGACTCAAAGTTTTTAATAGTGTTACTGGAGATTTGAGGATCAACGCCAAGGCCCTGTAGTACCAACAGGCTAGGCATCTATTTCCAGTATGCCTCTGAAATCAGTAGTCATGAAAAGCAGAGAAAAGATATTATTCAATGTGTCCACCTTAAGAAGGAGGAAGAGTAAAGAAACTGATACCCAAGTCCATCTTCAGGGCAGTGAACTGAGGTGTAGGTTTAAACAGAGGACAAGAATTCTGCATAATTAAGCAGTCCTGGTCAAGGTGTGGTTCCCAGTCACCGACTCACTGTCTTGGCTCTGTCTTTCCTACAAAGTGATACATACAGTAAGTCATGAGAATGGTTGATATCTCTTCTTGGGGGGGGGGAGTCAGTTCATGCTCTGGTTGGCACCAAGGCTTCAGGCTTTTGTTTCCTCAACATGAGATTCCTGGGGGATTTCAATTAGTTGGGATCTGTGGTTGTAATAGTCTGATAGCCATGAGGAGAAAGGCACAAGTGTCCGTTTGGATTATCTCTTCTCCAAAAAGGTGGTTACAATAGAATTTATTCTATGTGTAAAGGGTGGCCTAGAATTGACCTCATGACTTATGGTTAGTTAAAAACTTGAGGTAGAGCTCTCATCCTTTACCAGAGGGTGAGACCTTCATGGGACACGCAGCCTCGGTGCCACTGTGCTATACTAGATCCTAGCCAGTAGTTCCCACCAGTGCATTTTAAAGGTGCTGTGATTTATGACTGGACTGGCTAGTGCTTTGCCACCTTGACTGAAGTTAGAGTCATTTGGGAAGAGTCAACCTCCATTGAGAAAATTTCCTTACAAGTCTGGCCTGTGGGGCATTTTCTTGACTAATGACGGAGGTGGGAGGGCCTAGCCCACTGAGGGCAGTGGCATCCCTGGGAAGATGGTCCTGGATTGTACAGGAAAGCAGACCGAGGGACTGGAGAGACAGCTCAGCAGTTAAGAGTACTGGCTGTTCTTCCAGAGGACCTGGGATTAATTCCTGGCTTGTGGCAACTCACAACGGTCCCATTCATATGTTGATGAATACTCAGGCTAATTGCATAACTTGGATTCTGTGGTCTGCTGACTTAATTTTCTCTGGATATATAGCCAGGAGTATAAGTGTATCTTATGGTGCCCCATATTTTTTCTGGAGGAGCTTTCATATTGGTTTCCATAGTGTTAGACTAATGTACATTCCCTACAATGGTGCTTGTAGGGTTTTATTTTGGCCTACCAATAATCCAATCAGTGTGAGAGAAGAGGGATTATATGAGCGAGAGATGTTGAGACCATGGTTGGAGGAAGCACAGGGACAAATAGCCAAACTAGAGGAAGTGCATGAACTGTGAGCCAATGATGGAGGAGCCCCCATGGAACTGGACCAGGCCTTCTGGATAAGTGAGACAGTTAGCTTGAACTGTTTGGGAGGCCCCCAGGCAGTGGGACCAGGTACACAGGCTGACTTTTTGGAGCCTGAGGCCTATGCTGAGACACTTTGCTCAGCCTTGGTGTAGGGAGGAGGGAACTGGACCTGCCTTGGCTGAGTCTGCCAGGCTGGGCTGACTCCCCACGGGAGACCTTGCCTTGGAGGAGGTGGGAGTGGGGTTTGGATTAGGGGAGAGGGCTGGGGGTGGGAGGAAGGAGGATGGGGGAATCCATAGCTGATATATGAAATTAAGTTAATTATAAAATAATAATACTATAAAAAATTAAAAAATAAAAAAATCTTAAGGTATCTTGAATTACTATTTTATTTCAAATTATATTTCAAAGCTGTTGTATTGAAACAGTACAGGACTGGCATTAGAAACATGTATGTATATATATTTAATAGAAGAGAGAGCCTGGAACTAAGTCTATATACATACAATCAATTATTTGACAAATGTGCCAAGAATACAATCAAAAGAACAATTTCTTCAATTTCAGTTGTCTAGAAAACTGTATATACACATTCAAAGGAATAAAACCAGATACTGAATATAAAGACTACCTCAAAATAAATTAAAACCTTGGTATAAGAGTTGAAAATAGTAAAATTTCTAGTAGAGAACAAGCACCATTCTAGTAGAAAACAAAGTAAAGGTGCTTCTTAACATTTATTATTATTATTATTAAGATTTAATTTTAATTATGTGTTTGTGTACATGAATGTAGGTACCCACAGAAGCCAGAAGAGGCTATGAGATCTCCTGGAGTAGGAGTTAGAGCCAGTTGTGAACCACATGGACATGGGTGCTTGGAACTGAACTTGGTACTCTACAAGAGCAACATATGCTTTTAACCACTGATCCACCTCTCCAGTCCCCAACATTATTAATATTATTAACATTATTTATTATTAATACTAACATTGTTTTGAATATAACCCCAGAAGCACTTAACAGAGAACGCAAAAGCAAATGACTTAGATTACATAGAACTAAAATGTTCCTGGAGGCTGGAGACATGGCTCAGCAGTTAAGATCACTTGTTGCTCCTGCAGAGGACCAAAGTTCAACTCCCAGCCCTCAAATCGTGAGCCGTCACAATCACCTGTAACTCCAGCTTCAGGAAATATGACACCATCTCTGTCCTCTGAGGGTGATACACACACATGATGCACATACATTCATGCAGGCAAAAGACCCATACGTATAGAATAAAGATAAAATAAAATGTGTCTGCACAGCAAAGGAAGCAATCGGTAGAATGAAATAACATAAGTAATGGAAAAAACACTTGCAAACCGTATGTCTGACAAGAGGCAATATCTAAGTCATAAAAGACTTAAATTAATAGTCAGAAAGCAAATAACAAAATCCAGAAGCAGACAAAGGACCTGAATAGACAGAAACATAGCCAACACATGTGTAATAGATATTATCACCAGTGAGGGAGCAAATGCAAATCAGGACCCTGAAGAGGTATTGCTGTGGTGATATTGTGTTCCCCCAAATATTGTGCACCCTAATAAACTTTTCTGGGGTCAGAGAACAGAACAGCCACTAGATATAGAGGCCAGAAAATGGTAGCACACACACCTTTAATCCTATCACTTGGGAGGCAGAGAGATCCACCCAGATCTCTGTGAGTTCACAGCCATACTGGAAACAGCCAGGCATGGTGACTCACGCCTTTAATCCCAGGAAGTTATGGCAGGAAGCAGAAAGGTATTTAAGGCGAGAGGAACAGAAACTAGAAGCTGGTTAAGCTTTTAGGCTTTTAGCAGCAGTTCAGCTGAGATCCATTTGGATAAGGACACAGAGGCTTCCAGTCTGAGGAAACAGGATCAGCTGAGGCACTGTCGAGGTGAGGAAGCTGTGGCTTGTTCTGCTTCTCTGATCTTTCAGTGTTCACCCTAATACCTGGCTCCAGCTTTATTTTTATTAATAAGGCCTTCTAACAATTCATGTTACATATAGCTTCACATGCATTAGAAGTGGTATTTTTGAAATGGTAAAAGACAAATGCTGGTACAAATATGAGGAATCTTCATACAGTGTTGGTGGGAGCATAAATGGGTATAGCCATCACAGGGAAAATATGGCATTTTTCAAAACAATATTAATAAAGAATTATCATATGATGCAACAATTCATCTACCAGTATGTTGATGAGGCATTTTATTGTCTTGATCATTACAGCATTAATCACAATGGCCACCATATGAAATCAACTCTGTGTCTATCAATAGATGAAGAGATTAAAAATGTATTTCCTAAGGCAGAGGAGATGTGGGTGAAAACACTTGCCGTGTAAGCCTGACAACCTGAAGTTCAAGCTCCCAGATCCATAGAAAGAAGTCTGAAATAGTGGCAAACAACTGGAATGCCAGCTTTCCTATGGTGAGATGGGAAGCAGAGACAGGAGTATCAGCTAGAAGCTTGGGAGACAGCTGGATGGGAATACATGCACAAAGGCAGAAAGAGGAGAGAGGTGGAGAGTAAGGGCTGACTCCCCCAAACTGTACTCTGACTTCCAAAAGCATGCCATAGAACATGCTCCCACACTCATGCACATATACACATAGACATACATAAATTATTTTGAATGTGATTTGCATATTATATAAATAACTGCATAGTAATATATGTATATATTATAGCAATATTATTCAGTCATATGTGTACATGTGTATGTATATGTGTGTGTGTGTTCATGTCTGTGTGGGTGTATTTGTATGCAGATATACATGCAAGTGTGTATGTGTGCATACAGAGGCCAGAGGACGATCTCAGGTGTCAGTCCTCAGAAGCCATTCACCTTGTTTTCTGAGACATGTTCTCTCTCGGACCTGGAACTCAACAAGCGGGCTAGGCTGGCTGGCCATCAGGCTCTGGTGTCCACCTGTCTCTGCCCCTACAGCACTAGAGTTACAAGTGTGCACCACCATGCTGGACTTTTTTTTTTAACGTGAGTCCTAGGATATCAAACTCTTGTCTCATGCTTGCACCAGCATTTTGTCAGCTGAGTCACCTTCCTTGTCCTCATCTACGTCTTCTAAAGTCTTCCAGAAAAGAAAGAAATCGTATCATCTGCAAGAACACAGGAGAAAGTTATGCTAAGTGGCAACACCAGGCACAGAGAAGTGACAGTATAGTTCTCCTTTGTGATTGGAGTCTGAAGCCCCCAGACTCATGCAAGTGGAGTGAGAAATGGAGGTGGCAGAGGACAGGTGTCCTTGCTTAGTGTTTGAAGAAATTTCAATTCGGAGGAACATCTAGACAGTAAGATCGTTTCTGATGGATGAAGGTGATGAGAAGGTACTGGGAGCTTTAAATCCACACAAAAATCCCTCCCAGCCTCAAAGTAGCCTCTATTTCTCCACCAGCATGCACGACATCATTCACCACTAGGCAAAATTAAGATACTGGGGGGAAAACGCATAGCATGTAGACCACGGCTGGGACTACATTAGCTAAGACATTCCAACACATGGCTAAATTTATCTTAAGTTCCTGCGAGTGTCTTGAAGTTTGGAGTCTGAAAAATGACACAAAATTGCTTTGTACCCTGAGAGCATTACTGACAATTCATTACTTAAATAACCTCCTCCATTTCACAGATTACACTCCATCTAAGTCCTCCATTCTGTATAACAACCTGTCTTGTCCTGCTTTTATCTCATTGAAGTGTCAGCATCGGGGCTCACAGAAACTGGGCTAAGGACAGAAGGGAAAAAGATACTCAAAATCAGGAGTTGAAGGCATGCTGGCTACAATGTTCAGATTAGTCATTGCAACGGAAATGCCCGTCTTCCTAATGTGACCAACGGGGGCTTTTTCATTTGTGTTACCTGTGTGAATCTCTGAGGACCTGTGGAGAATGAGGATGTTTATTTACATGGTGCCTTTTAGTGTCATAAATGGCAGGGCATTAAATGGTGTCTATGTCTCCTTAAGCACAGGGTAACAATCATCCAATATGCACAGGTATGAGAATTGATCTAGTGGGCAATGCATTCATGAATGGTCTAAATGGATATGAGCAAAAATAATGGAATACAGGTTTGGTCTGAATCAAAACCCAAACACAAATTTAACTTGGTATCCCTCACTGGGTCCAGCAATATGTGTGTCCCACCCTGAGAACTAATAGCTTTGCCCAGAGGAAAGCTATTTCTCCAGACATCTAAATAATCAAATGAATGGACTGCTAACTCTGTTCATCCATCTGTGGGGAAAAAAACAACCCCTTCCCTAGAGATGTGTGTAACTTGGTGTGAGAGCCGCACAAATAAACCAATGGTGAAAATAAACTGGGAAGATTGCATTTGGTGCTGGAGAGATGGCTCAGTGATTAAGAGTACCTGTTATTCTTTCAACTTATAATTGCCTGTGACTCCAGCTCCAAGGAACCCAACACCCTCTCTAGCTTCCACAGATATAGACATATAAGTGGTGTACATTCACACACACACAAATAAAAATGAAACTTCAAGAAAAAGATTACACTGACATCAATCCCCCTGTTTTAATACTGTTTCATATTAATATATGTTGGCTCTATGAGAAAACTGGATGAAACATTCATAGGACCATCCTATGAATTCTGTTTTGAAATTTCCTGTGAGTCTCTGACTATTTCAAAATCAAATACTTCTTTTCTCTTTTTGCATATAGAGAAGTGTTATTTAAGTAAGACTTATTGCACAGTGAGTTGATTAGCATATACGTGTGAAGTGGTTTCCATAATAGTCAATTAACATATTCTTAAATTTACCCATGTTTGTATATGCAAGGATGTGTACATTAAATAATGCATTCTATATTATAGAACATACTCCCAAATAGGCATTTTAAAGGACAAAATTTGCATCAAAGATTACAACAAAAATGAACTCAGCAGGTTGCATATATACATTTATATGTGTGTAACAAAAAGAATCAAAGAAAAAGAGGCTATCAACTTGAGGGGGTATGGGAAAAGTTTGAGAGAGGGTAGCTGGGAGGAGTAGGGGTGGGGGAGGAGAGTAAGAGGGGGATTGATGTAATTCTATTTCAAATAAAACCAGTAAAACAGAATGACTTACTAAGTTCTTCCTACAACCTGATACGTAACTTATGAATACCTTCAGATATCATGGTAAATCTGAAGAGCGTCAATTTACCTAAATAAAAAGATGTGATCTTTGGTATATCCAAGTCTGGCTTTGTGGGGTGCCCTTAGGTCTTTGCAGGCACACCCCTAAAGGGAAATATGATACCTTCCTTTTTCTCCTGCTCCAATGTTCCCAGAGGTCCAAAGCAACAGCACCACCTAGTCATAGACTTGAACTGTGAGCCAAAGTAAACATTTTCTCTTCATAAGTCAATTCTCTTTGGTATTTTGATATAGAGATGGAACACTAACAGGATTCTCCTTAAATTTAATGAAAACATAAAGTCAATAGCTATACCCACTTGCATTTTATGAAGTAAGACTCTTAGTCATAAAAGGTAATATAAGGCAAGCACGGCCACACAGAATGAAACAAAAAGGAGCTTTAGAGCGCATGTTCTGCTCTTGAGGGGAAGGTAGCATTGTTACCAATAAGGGCAAGGATAATATTTACATAACACAGTGCTTGGCTTCATATCTTTTTGCCTATAAAATGCAGTTATCTGCAAAAATTCATTTAAAAAATAAAAAACTAATTCAGAGTTCAGACAACCACCATAGCTCTGGCATCTAGAGAGTAGTTGGTTTGCTTTTCTTAGTTCAAAACAAACAAACAACAAAATACAAAACAGACAGACAGACAGACAAAAGCCTTGTGAAAAAGGAGGCTTTATTTTGGCTCACAGTCCCAGGGTGCTGAGGAAGTCATGATAAGAACCATGAGGTAGGGAGTTACAGTGCGTCCACAGGCAGAAATCAGAGAGTAACGGATGTCGGTGGTCAACTTGTTTTCTTATTTTTATTCAGACCAAAGTTCCAGCACATGGAATGGTGTCACTCAATCTTAGGATGAGTCTTTCAACCTTAATTAACTCAACCTAGTTAAATCTTTCACAGACAAACCCCGAAGTTTGTCTCCAAGTCGATTCTAGATCCTGTCAAGTTGAAAATCAATACTGACCATCAGTGTCCTTCCCTTACCTGGGTGGCTTTTGCCTTGATTCTATTCACTGGGTGAAAAATCCATCCACCCATCCATAGGGCTACATATTGTTATAAATGCATGTAATATTTCAACAGAATTTGTTTGGAAAACTCATTATTAACAAGTAATTTGATGAGTCTTTTTACTGCAGGACTCATAAGTGCCTTGGGATGGCTATGATGTTCAGAAATTAAGATTATTGTGATTCTTTTCTCAAAGTGATCAGATAGTAGAAACCCTCAGAACCTAGAGTCGAGGATGCTGGAATATCCCATGATATGAGAAACTTACTCTGAGAGTGATCTTCAGTCCTAGGGATGAGAGAACAGGAAGACTCAGTGACAAAGAGGCTATGGAGTTTGGATCTGGAATGACCCCAAAGACCCATATGCTAAAGGCTTGGTACCCAGTCTGTGGTGCTTACTGGAGGCTGGTTGTTCTTTTAGGAAGTGGAGTTTCTGGAGAGGCCTCTGGTCACTGGGAACGTGTTCCTGAAGGCCACTGTGGATCCCCGATCTTTTACTCTCTATCCTACTTCCCCTCCACAAGTTAAGGATATTCTCCTGCCACTGGTTCCCCATTACATCATAATCTCCCTGCACAGACCTAAGAATGGCAGAGCAAACTGACTATAGACTGAAAACTCTAAAGCTAGGAAACAGCCCTTTTCTCTGTTTAAGTTCATTATTTTGTTTTCCATTTCATTTCATTCATTCATTTCATTGTCCATTCAGGTGTTTTATTATAGCAATGGAAAGCTCACTAACATAGAGCAAATCCAAAGACAGAGACACTCAAGCAAGGCCAGGATCATGAGGAATCATTGTCTGATTTAGTACCAGGAAATTGTCTTAATCTTTAGTTAGCATGTATAAACTGACAGGATCTTTCATGAAACTAACACTTGGATCCTGAAAGAATCTTATGCCCAGCAAAAATTGTTTCTGCAGTGCCCAGGACTAGCATGAACAAGACACACACAAGATCAAGTCAACCAAAATCCCTGCTTGGGGAGGGGAGGGGCTCATGAAGCCCCACCCCTAACTGAGGAGTTATTGACAACTGATGGCTGCTAGGGGAGAAAGGGTCTTCAGAGATACTGGTTCAGAAAGGCTACCCATGCTCCAGTAGATGGTACCATACCATATACAGATAGACAGCACTAAGTGGACATGTTTGTTATTTAAAAAAAGGGACAGAGCACATGAACTTGGCGGGGGGAGTGGTGTTTGATAGTGGAGGAATTGAAGGGATGGAGGGGGTATTTCATCAAAACATATTATATGCATATATGAATACTAAACAAAATATCTTTAAAACCTTATTATTATAACCCACCTTAGGAACTAGGGTTTGAAGTGCCATATCCTGTGTTAAATGTTCTTTAACTCTGACCAACTTCCCACCACCATTTGAAACTCAAAAGACACCTGCACACACACACACACACACACACACACACACACACACACACACACAAAGGTTATTTCAAAACCTTCACTCTAGTCATTTCAAGCGACTCATTTCCTCTCTGAAACTTCAATTTCCTCAACACGCCATTTAAGATGATGAGCCATCCCCTTTTCACTCCATCTCCTCCATTTCTTACTGAAGCCCTTGAGCCCTCCTGGTCCAGAAGGCTCTGTCTCCTGTCTCTATGGACACGCTATCCTTCTCAGTTTCCTCTTTGCTTTATAATATTTTCTTCTCAATGTGACTAAGGAGACAAAACTGTCTATGATCAGGGGACGAACCATTCATTCTCTTTGTGTACTTCCTCCCAAAAGCCACGCCCCAGAGTACACGTCCAGGTAATGCGTTCCCTCTCACAGCCCATGTGACCATGCTCGTTTTTTAGGAGACTCCTCCTCTTCCGAAGCTCAGGTAGGAAGCTGTGAAAAATATTTCTATGTTTCAAGGCAGCCCAGAGGGGACCAAGGAGGGCTTGAACATATGTTTATTTCTTCTTCATTGTCATAAGATATCTGACAAGAGCAACTGAATGGACAAAGCGGTTCCTTTGGGCTGATGGTTTGAGAAGGCATTCAGTCCGTATAGCAGGGAAGAGTGGCAGCGGGCATGTGCGGCAGCTGGTCTTCTTTTATCCATACACGTAAAGTATGGAGCAAACAAGAAATAGGTTCAGGCTATTAAACATCCAGACTGCCCCCAGTGACACACTTCCTCCAGTGAAGTTCCGTCTCCTAAAGTTTCCACAACTTGCCAACACAGGACCCCCAGGTGAGGGCCAAATGTTCAAACACATGAGCCTATGGGGGAAATTTCAGACCCCAGTTGTGACACGCCATCTTTATTATGTTCCTCACATTTGGGTGCTAACAGTTAATTATTCACTCATAATGCACAGGTTCTTCCCAGCCCGCTTTGGTTAATCCTTTTGGTGCATCCTCCCTGTAGAAATACTGAGCTCTTCACACCCTCTACTTCACTAGGAATCCTTCACATAATGTATGTGCTGACATACATAAAAGATAAGTAATGCTCATATGACATAGGAAGCATTAAGAAACGCATTCCCTCTGCTCTCTTCCCGGAGACACAGTGAATTTTCACAAGCGCAGTTCTTCTCTTCTGTCAATCTGGTCCTTCCTCTCTTGTTTTCCAATTTGCCCTCCCTTAACCCTTCCCCATCCTATGTCTCTTCGCTCTTTCCCGAGTCTCAACTCCACTCCACCACGACAATTAAAACAACCCCTCCATCTACAAATACAGAGGGATGCTGGACTCTACGCACACTAGCCTCCCTCATCAATTCCTGCAGTCGGTGTCCAAGGCCAGCTAAAACAGTAGAAATGTCTTCTCTCACTGTTCTAGAAGCAGAAAGACTAGGGGCAAGGTCTCAGCCTACAGCTTCCTTCTGGCTGCAAGGGAGACCTTGACATTCCTCACTCCTACTTTCAGGTGGCTGCTCACAATCCTTGGCCTTTGTCAACTCTGTAGTGGCCTTGTTCCAGTAGGTCTCTCTTCATATGACAGTCTCCCGTATGTCTCTTCTCTTTTTGTAATCAGGACACCACCATTCACTAGACTAAGGTCTGCACTACTTCAATCTCTTCTTAAGTCATGAGAACTGCAAAGACCTTACTCTCAATAAGATCACACTCTGAGTTTCTGGATGGGACACTGTTCAAGTCAGCACAGTAACAAAAGAGTAAGTCCGTGTAGCTGTGGGGACCAGAAATCATGAATGTGGAAAGAAGTGACATAGTCCAGGGCTTTAAGAAACTGCTTCCCAGCCCCCTGGCTGTCCCCAGCTGCCTGCCTGGCCCATCTCTGCCTTTTGTCCTCTATTCTAAATATGCATTTAGAAATATATATAGGAATGGTGATAAACCCCTGCTGTCTTCTTTGTAGTCCCAAAGGAAGCCCGAATCCAGGTAGACTTTATAGACACAGACAGAAGACTTGCAGTAAACTGTACAGAAGAGTGACAGCTGATGCCCTATGGAGCAGAGGTCTATGATAAAGGAGTGATTTTTTTTAACCTTCTAGACAGTTCTCTCTGTGTGTTTTACACATAGGTTTGTATACCTTACACCTATAAACTGAAAGTATTGCTGGATCCTAGACATCAGATTCTTCCCAAGGAAATCCGTTTCCAGGCAAATATTAATGTGTAGCCTAAAGAAACTGGAAGAGTTCATGTGGTCTAGTCTTTGTGGTGTTCTCTGTAAATGTTGGCCACCATTCACAGGAGCTGCTAGAGACAGAGCTAAGCCACCAGAGATCTGAAGTATTATCTGGGACCAGAAGAAGCTAATGGGGTCGAAGCAGCTGACCAGAGAGCACAGAAGAGGGCAGTTCAAAGCCCCTCTGGAAAGACAAGGGCCTTGGTATGTCAACCCTGCTGCTTCAGGGGCCACAACCACTGGGCAGGAGCCAAGGTTGGTGCCAGTCTGGACCTGGTGTTTTCTACCTCCAACAATGGCATGTTGACATATCGCCAAATGGGGCATTTTCTGCCTTCAAGATTGGATATGAACATGTGTATGCGTGGATGTATAGTAATTATGAGTATTGCACGTGTTTGTGAATATGCATTAGTGAGGGTGCATGTGGCACATGCCCTAGGAATGTTTCTTTCTTTTGTGTCATAGACACAATTCTCAAGCAATGGTGACACTGCTCATTTGGAAGAGTCCCAGCTGGTTCCTGACAGCTGCCATCCTAACAAGATTGTTATCTGAGCAGCCTTGGCCCATGTGAGCTCAGAGGTCAAGGAGCAATCCTACTCAGAACTTTCCCAGAGAATGGGATGTTTAAAACAGCTTTAAAAATTTAAACACAGCACACTGGTAAGTGCATAGATTTATAATCGGTCATATCTGAGTTTGGAAGGCATTTCTACCATTCATTAGCAGCGGGAACTTAGGCCATTCAGCTAACCTTTCACCTATCCCGTTTCTCTATCTATAAAAATGGCAATAATGATACTTATCTAATAGAGTTATTGTGGAAATGAACAGAGGTTAGATCAAATAGCTAAACTGGGTAATAGTCACGTAGGTGGCTTGATAAACAGTAGAATCAGTATTCTAAGAGTTTCTGCTTTGACATGTCACCTGTGCTCTGACAGAACCTCCTCATAATGAAATCAGCAGTCTATGTACCCTGTTACGTGCCTTGAAGAGTAACAAGGCTTTTTCCAGGCTCAGAGGTCACCTCACCTCCCTTGTGTCATTTCTACCAGTGTCTCCAGTGCCAGTGCCACAGAACAGAGTCTGCAGGAAGACTCACACTCTGGGGGTTTTGATATCTTTCCAGAGGCAAAAAGATGGGGGGAATCATCTCCCTTTATTTTGTGTTGATGGAATTGTATCCCTTACACTCAGGTGTGAACTCCTTCCAGACATCTGCACCAGGGCTTGTGACTCTGAGGAGAGCAGAAGGTTGTCTTTCATCCCTTGTATGCCTCAGGGTTTAGCAGGGCAAGCAGTACAGAACAGAGCCAGGATCCGAAGGATGGTTATTAACAGCAACCCTGATACTGGTCGCACTGTGCTCTCTGTAATATGCCAAGCCCTGTCCTTAACCCCCTTCTTGATGGTCATCTTTGGTACTTGCAGGAGTCCCTTGTGGAAATTCATACTGTTTTGACCTATCCTCAAATGAGGCATTTTCTACTTGCAAAATTGTGTGTGACTGCACATATGCATGCACACATAGATGTAAGACTATGCGTGTGTGCTTGTGTGTAAGTGTGAGCATGCACACTCCAGGATTTTTCTTTCTTTTATATCACAGCACAAACCTTGGAGGCAGGGAAGTCCAAAATCAAGGAGACAGCATACTGACTGTCTCTGACTGCAAGGGAAACCTGCTCGTGCCTTTCTCTTATCAATCAGGTGGCTGTCACCAATCCTTGGCCTTTGTGGGTTTGTATTTACATCAATCTGTCCCTCTTTGCGTGACTGTCGCCTCTGTGTCTCTTCTCTTCATATAAGGACACCACTTACTGGATGAAGGTCCACCCTGCTTCAACAAGACTTCCTCTTAAGGATGGATGAAAAGACCCCATTTCCAAATAAGATCCAGATGGGACAATACTCAACGCAATACACTTGACAAAGGGCAAGTTCTTTTTAGCTGTGTGAGCCAGGAGAGCATGGATATGCCAAAAAGTGATATAACCAAGAGCGTTAACATCTGCTTCAGAGGCCCCCAGCTGAGCGTTGCTCACCTGGTTCATCCCTGCTCTTGGCTCTTTATTCTAAATACACATTTAGGAACACAGAGGAGGAATGATATACTCTGTTGTCTCCGTCCTTGTAGTCCTGGGGATCATTTGCTTTTTAGACTAGGACATTAAAACCTAAGAAGCTTAAGAAACTTGGTTTCCTCATATTTCCTTTCTTCCTTTTGGATTCTCTGCTGTTGGTGTTACCTCTAAGGCTTAGGGCTGGAGGGAAGAGCAAGGCATACCTGCTACTTCATTTTCTGGATTTGAGAGAAAGGGATAGCCTATGAAAAGGAGGAAAGGGGGAGGGGGTGAGAAAGGGAATAAATGTTTTTGTAATATCACTGAAAGGGTTTCTTAGACATCTGTATTATTTCTCTTTAATTCATTGACATTTTATTATTTTATTTTCTCATAGCTAGGACCAAATACTTCACAAGAAGCAACTTAAGGAAGGAGGGAAAGGGGGTTTTGTCTCACGGTTTAAGAAGGATTCAGTCCCTTGTGGTAGGAAAGGCACGGCCACAGGAGCGAGACAGCTGGTGGCCCTGTACCCAGTGATGAAGAGTGGACAGGAAATGGGGCTAGGCGAAGAATCCTCCAGGCTCTCACCACTGACACTCTTCCTTCCAGCTTCTAGTCCTAAGACCTGCTTCCAGCTAATGACCAAGTATTCAACTGCAGGAGCCCATGGGGGACATTCCACATTCAAATGGAAGCAATCTGCACCAGCAGCCACTGAATGAGATGTGACTAGTGGTGTCCACTGCGATCAGGTGCTCCTGAGAATCTACCAGGTGACTACGCCTTTATGGCCTAGTGACACAAACTAGGAAATTTAGGTTGGTGGTGGAGGAGGGGGTTGATGCTAACCTCTACTAAAGTCAGAACGGTCCTGTTTGAATCATCCGGCTGGGGGGACACAGCCACACCGGGCCACTCAGCTCGGTGGCCTCCTCTGCTGCCCATGAACAATGCTGCCAAGTCATGTTCACCAGAGAGACTAGGGATTGTGCTCCTTACTGCTCCCATTGGAATTAGCAGATTTAAAGTCCTTCTCTGGTTCTTGAGTCATTTGGGTCTAAAAGCCATGTTAGAGCTCAGAAGAAACTCAGAGCTACAAATGAGAAAACAGAAAAGAAGGAGAAACAAAATCAGACAAACAGAGCTACTATCTCCAATTCTCTTGGCCATGAACTGATCTTATATAGCAACCCTAAGTATCAGTTAAAAGAGTGAGGCAACCAAGTTATTTTTCTTATCATTTGAACTCCAAATCTGGTGGCTTTGTGTGTGTGTGTGTGTGTGTGTGTGTGTGTGTGTGTGTGTGTGTGTTTTGTTTTTGCTTGTTTGTTTTTTGGCTCTTGATGTACTGTTTCAAAGGTATTTTCCTCAAACTTAGATGCCGAAATCAAATCCTGGATTAGTTCTAGGATCTAAATTGCAGTATAGAGCCCGGCTGTTCTAGGCTTAGTCTTAGAGATGAAAACTCACAGTTCTTCAAGGTCTTTTCTAGTTGTTGGGCAAACTTTAACAAACCATTTGTTCATCTGTCCTTCCTCGGTCTCTCCCTCTGAATCCCTCAGAACATTGGTTTAAATGAAGTATTTCTTACTACACGCTGTCTCAGATACAATGGAAGGAGGGCGAATGAACCATGCTGTGCTAGGACTGTGTATCGCAGTGGTTCTCCACCTCCCTAACGCTGCAACCCTTTAATACAGTTCCTCAGGTTGTGCTGACACTCAACCATGAAACTATTTTTGTTGCTACTTCATAACTGTAATTTCACTACTGTTATGAGTTGTAATGTAAATATCTGTGTTTTCCAGTGGTCTTAGGTGACCCCAGTAATGTAAGAGGTCATGATCCACAGGTTGAGAACTACTGGTCTAATTGGATGTCTGTTTCTGAATTTCCAAGTCAGAAATCCCATCTGGTGATGGACATGCCACATAGTAGGTCTTATCTTAACCCTTGATGATGAAGATGGCAAAGTTAATATCAGTCTTAAATCCCACTCTCCTCTGGGGAGAAATTCAGAGACTTTCAAGAGCCAGGCCATTAGGACCACAGCACCTCACAGTCTTTGGATGGCACTTCCCAGGAGGGTGAAGGCAGAAGAACCTTCCAGAAGGGGATGATACTCAGTGTGACACTTCCACCTGAAGTAAACGAAAGTAGAAAAGGTGTGTTTTATTTTTTCAGTGGCTCTGGTGTTTTATTTTTTTATTTTTCATTCCCAAGGATGGGGTTTTATGGCAATGAGACTAGCAGGAAAGACTGAAGTCATTGAGATATAAATGTAAGAAGAACACAAATGGGAAGTCAGCTTCCAAACTATAAAGAAAATAGAGATAGTCTGGTATGCAGAGCAGATTGCTTGAAAAATGAAAATAAAGATTCATCTGTGTTTCTCAGGTGGTACAAAGCCCAATAGCCAGGTTTTTAAGCAGCTGCTATATAAAGATTCTGTGATGGAATCCAAATGGCTTCTTCTGTTCATCCCCATTCCCTTGCACAAGCATGCTTTCTTTATCAGCATTCCTTATAATATCAGCTATTGTAATTCCCCCGAGCCCCGTGATCTATTTGCAGGGAGATATTTCCTAGATAGCAGGACACAGTCAGACGAGCACGTAATCCAAAAACAAATTAGTATTATGACTGAGGACTAGCTCAAACACTGAACTTTAGTTTCTGTATTCTAAACCAGCCACAACACGTGGACTTTCCTTTTTTTGATCTAAATTAGCTAAAGTTGGGCATAAAGAGATCATGGCTCAAAAGTGGAGAGCAATGGCTGTTCTTGAAGACCAGAGTTCAGTTCCCAGCACCAAGTCCCAGGAGCTCATAACTGCCTGTAACTTCAGTTCCATGGGTCAAATATCATGTTTTGGCCTCTGTATGCACCTATATACACAAACACATTTCCCATACATAGAAGCACACACACACACACACACACACACACACACACACACACACACACTTGTAAAAATAAAATAAATCTTAAATAAGTTAGGTCAAGTTCAGCCATTTTGAAGTTCAAATGACAACTTCCATTTGAGAACTTCTCTTCAAAATGAGTACTTCTACACAACCCTGAATGAAATAAGTTCATTCTCTCTGTTCTTACCTTTTACATTAAACACTGTCAAATCAAAATTAAACCTACTTTACTAAGGATATAAAAATCCAGATATTCCCTAGATAATAATAACTTCTGGTAATACTGATATGTGTCTAAATAATGAGATTAGTCATAAATTTGATATGTGGAAGGACATTTTGCCATTGAGCGTGTTTTGTTAATTTTTTAATGCCTCGAGGGCTTTTTTTACTTAATATGTTCAACATTTTGCTTTTGCTTTTTACATGCTCAAGACAGAGGAAGTTGTCACTCCAAAATATATCCCTGCTGGTTTGTAAGTACCATGGTATTAACAACTTGTCAAGAAGAAATTAATGAAAATTTGATCATTATCTCAATAATGCACTTGAGTTGGACAACGCCTTTATAGCGCAATTGAATATGAAGAAAATGAACTGTTCTCCAGTCATTGTTTGTATTTGTCTCCATTTATAATTTTTGGGTGTTATAATTGGTTTGGGATTTATAATCCATGCTCTGCACAGGTGGAGGGATGAATGAAGGAGTTGAAAGGTGATTCACTTTATGGAAGTCTAGAATTTTAGAAACACTAGCTAGTCATTGTAAACTCTCAGTACACATGTATAGGAAGAAGTCTTGAGTCTTCAAACTCAACTGAGCCATACCCCACACCCAACTCATATAACTCAGTGATTGTCAACCCTTGAGTTAAACTAAAATCACTGGGGGAGCTTTGAAAATGCTGATATTTAGGTTTTACTCTGAACTATGAAATCTTAGCTTTCCTTTGGTGAAACAGACCAGAGTGGTCATCTGAAGCAAGCATGGGGTCAGTGTGCACTATCTTTATTGACATGCATAACTTCCCATATAAAGCAATAGTAAGCAGCTCCCCTCCCTACATTCACACATACACAGAACCTTAAACTGTGACCTTACTTGAAAATAGGAACTTTGCAGAAGATGCAAGTGAGCTCACACTGCCTCAGAGTGGCCCTGAAGTCCAACACCCAGTGTCCTTAAAAGAGAAGGAGAGGACACAGGAAAGACAGGTATGTAAAGAAGAAAGAGATGAGATAGAGATCAGAGCCATATTGTCACAGGCCAAGGAATTGGTTTGTCTTCCAGAAGCTGGAAAAAGATGAGGGGAATTTCCCCACAGAGTCTGCAGAGAGAGAGCATCATCCTACAGATAGTTTAGATTCTGACTCCTAGACTCTATGATTGTGAATAATTAAATATATGCAATAGTAAGACACTTAGGTCTTAGTAATTCATCATGGTGGACTGGTATTTTTCTGTCAGCTTAGCAGCTGCACATGAATCTACTGGTATTTATTATCATCTGTGGCCCCACAGGCCCTCAGTCAGTGGCCTGGTGGAGCTTCCGGTCCAGCAGCTCTGCTCTGCCATGGCCGAGATATGTAGGTTTAAATTAAGTCTCTATTGTTCTATTTATCAGTAAGACTCAAGTCAAAGGTTGGAGTAAAAACCTGCTAGCTCAGAGAGGCTGAGTAGCAACTAGCTGACCTTGCTTTTTGGTTGGAGACACTGCTGCAAGAGCCATGTCTCTTCCTGGTCTCAGAACCAAGAGAGCTCAAACTCTAGTCTCCATCCTTTCCTTTCTGTGTGTCTTCTCTGTCCAAATTGTTGGCTTCTGCCGGGCGGTGGTGGCGCACGCCTTTAATCCCAGCACTCGGGAGGCAGAGGCAGGTGGATCTCTGTGAGTTCGAGGCCAGCCTGGGCTACCAAGTGAGTCCCAGTAAAGGCGCAAAGCTACACAGAGAAACCCTGTCTCGAAAAAACAAAAAAAAAAAATTGTTGGCTTCTCTGTGGCAAATTCCAGTCAGCTAGTCACTGGCTCCACCCCTTGATTAAAGTATTATTATTATTCAAGGTATTATTCAGCAATGTCAGAGTGCAATAAAAATATCCCCCAACAGTGAACTTAGCAAACTATTATAGTAACTCTTCCAATTTTGGATTACAGTAAAATCCTGTAAGACAACCGTTTTAATTCACTGGCATTTATGTCTCATTGTGAATATGAGAGCATTCTTTCTTGGTATAAAAATATTCTAAGATGTCACAGCTTGTAGGAGAATCTAAAGGTAGGGTGAACATTGAGTCCCTTCCCAGATGCATCACTTCCCATATCATCTTTAGTATAAACTTAGTGGTGATTAATCTTGACTGTCAACTGGACTGACTTGAGAATCACTCAGGAAACCCACTTCTGACTGTACCTGTGAGGGTGTTCCCAGAGGTGTAAGTGAGGAGGAAGCGTCTGCCCTGAGTGTGGGCAGTACTACCTGGTAGGCTGGGTTTCCAGATTGGGTAGAGAGGGAAATGGGGAAAGCAAGCACGTTGCTCAGCTTCCTGGCTGTGGATGCAATGTGACCAGCTGCCTCATGTTCCTGCTTCCTCTCTGTTATGGACCAAACTCTCAAGCTATGAGCCAGAACAGCCCCTCTCTTCCGCTGTGTCTTGACAGGTATTTAGTGACAGCAATGAGAAAAGTAACGATGTTACCCTGGAAAACCAAATTCCAGTGGTTCTACCCCAAGCTTCTCCTAACACTTATATAGTTTACATTCAGGTGAATAAAAAGGAGGAGCTAGGTGTGGTGGCATATGCAATCCGGGCACTTGAAGGTGAAGGTAGGAGGATCAGGAGTTCAAGGTTATCCTTTATTACACAGCAAGTTTAGATCCAACTAGGCTATATGAAACTGTCTCTCAAAAACAGGAAAGAGAAACTGAAGAATATGGCTTGTATATTGATCTTATGAATGTTGTCATCGTGCCTATATGAGTCATATTTTTTAAACCGTGGTTTCTTAATCATTGTTCTACTGCTGTGAAGAGACACCATGACCATGACAACTCTTACAAAACAAAGCATTTAGTTAGGACTGGCTTACAGTTTCAGAGGGTTAGTCCATTATCAGCATGGTGGGAAGTATGGCCGCATGTAAGCAGACACTATGCAGGAGAGGTAGCTCAGAGTTCTACATCTGGATCTGCAGGCAGTTGGAAGAGAGAGGGACAGTGGACCTGTCTTCAGCCTCTGAGACCCCAAAGCCCACCCCCAGTGACAGACTTCCTCCAAAAAGATCATACCTACTCCAACAAGGCCACATCTCCTAATGCCTGTCAAGTAGCACCACTCCGTAATGACCAAGTATTCGAATCTATGAAGTGAGACCACGGGGGCTCTGCTTCTCAAACCACTGCACATGGCGTCAGCTAAATATCTAATGAAAGAAGAACTGACTTTCTTTCAGAACACCAACAACAAGTGCTAGGGTGGACATTGGTGTGATTTATAATCTCCAAAGATTAAATACGAGCATTTATTACTGAGACAAATACAGAAAATCAAGGACAGACAGCTCAACTTGAAACTTCTTTCCTATACTATGGTTCTCAGTTCTAGTACACTTACCTGTAAATGAAATAGTTTGCTAATACACCCTTATTATTTGTGATACAGCCCCCCACCTCTCTCCTGTTGCTTATTCTCCAAGTTGATTTCATGTCCTAATGACAAGTTACCACTGTCAACTTCAAATCTACTAATGGAGGAAATTCAACTATGGATTTGGTACTAGATTGTGGTACAAAACATTATTGTTACATTATGGTTCTCTAAGAAAACGCCAGAATCTCTTAGAGCATTAATGAGAAGAAAATCTCAGTTATCCTGGAGGCTCATTCTTTTTCCTGGTCTTAGTGACTAAGCATCCTGCACTGGCCGGCCTGGATCTGTCTGTAGTAAAGCTACGAGATCCCGGACTGCTGGCAGGGAATCTGTCCAGGATGCTGGTTGTGGGCTCTAGAGATGCACATTCTCTGCAGATTCCTTGATATGTTTTAAAAGAAACTAGAAGTGGAGAAGATGACCCAGTGCATAAAGTGCTTGTCAAACAAACACAAAGACCAGAAATCAGATCTCTGCAATCTACGTAAGGCCTTGTACCATAGCACGTATCTGTAATCCCAATACTGCTGAGTGAAATGGCAGGTGGAGACCAGAGAATCCTCAGAAGCTGCTTTGAATATGTTTAAAATTTGTTCTAATAAGAAGTCTTTGAAAACCATACTTATTCCTGTGCTCTGTGTTGATCCTTATCTTTAGGTGTGTGGCTAATCTTGACACACTGGAAAAGTGCTTAAGGGCATGGAGATTGACTAAAATTCTCTTTGCCAAAACCGGCCATTGTATACTCAAGGCATTTTGCAGATATTTTCAATACATTCCAGTATATGTAGTTACATAAACAACTTGTAATTATGAAAGAATTATAGTAAGCACATTTCCTTTTTCCTCAGGAAAACGTATGTTAAAAAGAAAAACCTGACTTCCAAAATAGTCAACTAGATTTCTATCACCCTGCTTATAAGATGATGCAATCCAAACTATAGCAAACACTTAAGAGGCCAATCACTTTCTAGAAAGTGCTTCTCATCAATTATTCCATTTAATCTTCCTAGTGTTCTGTAGACCAATCAGTTATTCTCAGCACCTACAGATTGGAAAACTGAGGCAAAGTGAGGAGGATTTAGCTTTCTTGAGGTCACAAGGCTAATAATGTTAGCAACACAGTCAGCTTGGGAACCTAGGAAAATAACTGATGTTGAAATCAGATCTTTCACTAACCCATCCTCTCCTAGTTCAGGTGGACACTGCAAGCCAGAGCTCATAACTGTGTCCAAGTTGATAGTGCTAAAATACATAAGAGTGTAATGTAAATGACAAGCATCTATTGGGCGTTGCTTGATTTAATCTTCTTAAAACTCCTAAAGACCTTATTGTAGGAATTATAGCAGTTCTATATTTAAATATTTCCATATCATAAAGACAGATAATTCTGTTGTATCAATAGATAATCAATATATAGTCTATCAATATTATTGATGGACCAGCCTGACTCCATCTTAAGGATGGAAACCGTTTTGTTATAAGGTCAGAATCAGTTCATTTCTGTTTGCTGCAAAATTAAAATGGACCACACTTTAACCTGTTTCTGGAACTTGACATGCTCCCCAACCTGTGGAGTTTGACTCACACCTTGAGTGTATCCGGATAAGATGTTCTGCCAAATCCTTTTGAAATGTGCAGTCATCTTCCTATGTAGCCAGAATTCCTCTGGAGATTCCCCAACCATTAATAACCCCTTAGTCTTGCAGTTTTTTGGACTATGTAAACCCTACCTACCCCTGTTTTCTACTATTTTTTTAAAACCCTGCTTTAGGGAGATAGCCTTGTCTGATGGGAAAAAAAAAGTTTGCTTAACTTGACCAAAGAATTTGGGTAATGGCCTTTACTCTCATTCAGTGGGATTAACAATTATATCAGACATAAATATGGAGTAACTACTTAAATATGAGAGGCAACGGGAAGATTTTGTTTGCAATGAATTTATGACTCAGTTTACTATAGCTAGGAAATGGGGTGAATCAAAAATACTAAGTGAACTCCTCTCCAGGTTCAGCCCTAGGTCATAACAACATGCCTAAGTGCCCTGAGAAGGTTGACATCATCGGCCACCTATGGTGCCTGCCTTTATATACAGTGAAGAAAATAGAAATCAGCCAGCACAACAAATTTTGTGGCAAGTCCAAAATGAAGAGATGGACCGTGAGCATATGTTACTGAGTTTTCTGTATGGAAACAGTGGCTAGTGGGGCTTGAACCTATGACACCACTTCTGCTACTACTATCAAGTCTGCCAGGAACAACAGAAAAGGCTGAAAGAACAAGAGAAGCCCTGCTGTCTCAGATATCTCCAGCCTACAATAAATGGAGGAATTTACATTTTTAAATAAAAATGGCAAAATGATTCTGAGAGCTATCACCAGGTGATGGTTAGTAAATGCAAAGAGCTTCCACAACACCAGAGGGACAAGGACAAGTTAGGGTACCCAGGACAAGAGAAGAATTTGAAAAACTGAAAAAAGAACAGAAATGATAATTTGGTTTTGTTTTATTTTGAGGGGGAATCTCTCTATATAGTCCTGGATGTCCTGTAACTTCCTATGTAGACCAGGCTGGCCTTGAACTCACAGAGATCCACCTGCCTCTGCCTCCCAAGTGCTGGGACTAAAGGCATGGATCATCACAGCCAGCCCTGATTTTGTTCATAGGAATGAAGACTGGGTGTTGGAAAGAGGGATTCATCTTTTAAGTCTTGTGACATTGCTGGTAGGCTGAAGCCACAGAAAGAAGAAATATGGAGTTGGCAGATCAACATAAACAGATATGTAGATCATCAGAAGATACTCCTCAAGACACTGCACACTTAGAAGAGTCCAGCTTTGAGGCTCCTGACCCTTACCATCCTCATCTACCACTTCATAACTCTTCTCAATAGCTGTTCCTGCTGCTTCATGTCCCCAGTGCAATTACTGGACTTTCATAAGCCAACGTATGTACCACCTTTCTTTACTCACAAACAGCAATAGGCTGTTCTGTCTCTCCTGCATCGTTTTACACATTGTGATCTACACAGCCCCTTCACTGCCGGTCTTATCATTTTTGTCTTCTTAATGACGTGTACTGGTATGGTCCATTAATGCATCAATACCCAGGACCATGGCAACAGCTGGAATCTTGAACTGTTACAGCCAAACACAATAGTGACAACATAAAGCCTTCATGTCTTTTAGGGGTGTAAACACACCATCCTAATTCACATTTCATAACAATGTAAACCAGAGAGTTGATTAACTGAAAATGAGAGCTTAATGTTGATTAAGTATATTTTTCTACTGTGTTCAGCTTGGCCTGTGGATGTTTTCCACCATTATCTGATCGTGACTATATTGACAACCCTAAATTTTTAACCTCTAGGTTATAGGAAATGACCTTTAAAACTTTGAAGGAGTCAGCTGTCATCAGCTCAGTGGAGATAAGTACACCCTGGAACACTCATTTGTCCCTCCCCAAATTTTAAGAGCTTGCAGCACAGTTATCTTTGTAACTCAAGGAGAAAGTTCTGTTTCTTTGAATCAGCCCATCAGTATCTACACTATCCAATGTTTCTTCTGAGTAAACAGCAATCTTTAATGCATGTTCAGTAAAAATATTAAATATGCATATATTCATGCTGTGACTTTGGGCCCTTTTATTCTCTGAAAATAATGAAATAAATAATAAATGATTCATCCCATTGAGGAGTTAGTTATAGGCCTATTGTGAAATTTTCTGTTTTTTGAGCTTAACAATATTAGAATATTTGCACATCAATTATTAAAGGTGTCTCGGTCAGAAATGTCAATGTCTTTTTCCTGAAGTGACATTTTTTCAGAATAAGATTGTTCAAAAGGTAGCTGGGAAAATAATAGGCACTAGGAAAAGCATAGTTTAGGAACATTGATGTCAAAGCTTCCCAAGTTCAAATGACTGGTTTCTAAATGTGTGCGTTTGTACAAATGTCCAAATATTTATAGATTAAAAAATTTGGGCTGATAAGATGGTTTATCAGGTAAAGGTTCTTTCATACAAGGCTGATGACCTGAGATCACTCCCTAGAAGCCAGACAAAGGTAGGAGAGAACCATCTCCACAAAGTTGTCCTCTGACCTCTACACTCAGGGCCCATATTCTCAGATCACACAACACTAAACTAAATTGTAAAAATGTAAAAATAAGAGCAGATGTAGAAGAAACTTATGGATGTTGCTTTAGTTTCATTTCTGCTGCATGGGTAAGATTCTCTGACAAAAACCAACTTAGGAAAGGAAGGGTTTATTGCACTTATACTTCCAGGTTACAGTTCATCACTGCAGGGAAGTCACAGAGAGAAGCTTGAAACAGCTGGTCACACCATCCACACATCAGGGAAGTCACACAGAGAGGAGCCTTAAACAACTGGTCATACCATTCACAGCACAGGAAAGCCACAGAGAGAGGAGGTAGTCACACCATCCACAGCACAGGGAAGCCACAGAGAGGAGATAGTCACCCCATCCACAGCACAGGGAAGCCACAGAGAGAGGAGCTGGTCACACCATCCACAGCACAGGGAAGCCACAGAAAGAGGAGGTAGTCACACCATCCACAGCACAGGGAAGACACAGAGAGAGGAGCTGGTCACACCATCCACAACCAAGAGTGAAGAGAAATGAATGTACACGTAGTGATGCCTGCTTGCTTTCTTTTATATAGTTCAGGGCCCTACAGCTTAGGAATGGTGTCTCTCACAAGGGGTTGAGTCTTCATAAGTCAAATCACAATCGAGATAGTTCCCCATAGGCATGACCAAAGGGTAACTTGAGGTCAACAATTCAACCCTCTTGGCAGATGGTTCTAGATTGTGTAAAATTGGCTGCTAAAAGTAACCAGCACAGACTGCAGAATACGTAAAGGGATAGGCTTGTTTCAAGAGCACCTTAGTAGTAAAATGATAGACCAAGGAAAGTGATTATAGTGTAATCACAGGCATGAGGGATGGTTGCAAATTTACTCTGTCTATGATGATCTTAAGCGCCAATTGCCAGCCACCTGATTTGGTTTCTAAGAGATTATTATGTAAATACAACGTTGTCCAATATGTATATTGACTCTCCAAATTCCTGGGAGCATGGGCACAATGCCTGCTTTAAAGATGTCTTAATATCTCCTCGAGTATTTATATATACATACCTCAAACATAAGACAATGAAAAGCCAGGTGAGTGCTCCGTAGGAGGTCTGGATGGAAAGGTAGTGAGTTCAGAGAAGAGAAAGAGCGTGAAGTGTGATGTGAGAAGATGGTCAGTACTGGAGCTGACATTTAAAAGCTGGGAAATATTCCGGGGTGGGGGCGAAGGGGGGGGGAGAAGGAAAACTTCTTTATCTTGATTATGATTTTGAAAGACGGAAGATGAAATTCAGCATCTTAACCATATTGAGTGTACAGTATGACAGTGTGGCCTTTACTCACTTTGTAATGGGACAGTGGGGGGTGATGCAGGGGGATCACTGCTAATACATGGCCAACCTGGTCTTCGCAGTGGATGTCAGCACAGTCTGGGCTATGGAATGAGACTCTGTCTTAAAAGCACAGAAAGTACAAATAAACACAAATAAATGACGGATGTATCCCAATTTTTACATAGGACATCATTCAGAAGATAAGGGAGAAAGAGAAAAGGAACCGATTGGGGTATAAAGAGAGACAACTTTCTTCTTCGGAAAAACACCCAATGATGGATGACACCAGTGTAGCCGCAGGCCGGGAGGACCCGGGGGGGCCAAGGACTAGGAGGCCCTGGCGGCATCCTCGCAGGTTTTGCCAGTGGTCTTGGGGACTGTGGTCTTGCAACCGAGGCTGTGGAGGTAAAGCCAAAGACAAGGAGTGGATAAGTCCCAGCAGGAGCTCTACCAGCTCTCCCTTCCCATTAAGGAATCTGAGATTATTGGGTCCCCTCCCCTGCCCCGGGACTATTGGGGACTACAATGGTCATGTTGGTCTTGGTATTAAGTGCTCTAAGGAAGTAACCACTGTCATCTGAGGGACCATCATCTTGGCCAAGCTTTCTATTGTCCCTGTGTACAGGGAACAAGATTGGCGAGCCCCACACTGTTCTGTGCATGGTGACTGACCATTATGGCTCTGTGTTGGGGCATCTCATCTCTGCCCCCAGAGACACTGGCATCGTCTTTGATCCTGAACTCAAGAAGCTACTGCAGCTGACTGGTATTGATGACTGCTACACATCAGCTAGGGTCTGCACTGCCACCCTGGGCCACTTTGCCAAGGCCACCTTTGATGCTATCTCCAAGACCTCCAGCCACCTGACAACCCCCCTCCTGACCTCTGGAAAGAGACTGTGTTCACCAAGTCTCCTTATCAGGAATTCACTGACCATCTTGTGAAAACCCACACCAGAGTCTCTGTTCAGAGGACCCAGGCTTCAGTTGTGGTGACCACATAAGGGTTTTCATACAAGAAAATTAAGATGAATTAAGTCTGTTAAAAAGAGAAAGATAAATCCTTTGAAAAAAAAAAGCCAATAGGTATTATGGATAACTGATAGAGTAATTAACTGCAATGCATAAGATTTGAAAGCAGAGGTAAATAGCAAAAGAGAGAAGAGAGAGAGAGAGAGAGAGAGAAGCAAAGCACTGGAAGTGGTTGTCTCTGGGAATGGGCGAATGGATAGAGTTGTGTCTTGGTGCTCCCAATGTCTGCTCATGTACCCTTGTCCTCATCTGTCCTACATCTGCTGGTCACTTGCTTCTGGAAGTTCCTGTAACTCTTCACCTGAGAACTCTGTGTAGCTGGACTCGGCCTGCACTTGGGGTAGAAGTATGGGAGACAAGGATCATGTCTCACTACTGACAGATAGACAATAGATGGGAATTTGAACATGGAAAGCCCAAGTTGCTGATTCCTTGAGAGAGGCAACTCTGAGCTGTGTTCTACTCCATCTTTCAAAGACATGGGCTCAAGCCCCATTTCTACATTGGAGTCCTGCTCCTTAGCACTCCCTGAACTGGTCTTTCCTTCCTTCCCTCCCTCCTTCCTCAATTTCCTACCTTTTCAGCTCCTTGGAATTGCCTCCCACAGGAAACATGCACACTTCAATCCTTATCTCAGGGTCTGTTCCAGAGAAGTCCATCCTAACTCAAGCTGAGTCTCAGCATGAGTCTCTCAGAACCACAGGTGTCTGGTTGCCTCAGTAAGTGCATATGTTACCTGCATAAAACAAAGTGTGACTAGTACAAGAATGATCCTCTTCTGAAGCTGTCCATATTTCATTTATTATACTGTTAACTATTCACTTACAACTCAACGAGTTTGTAATAGGTCAAATATGATAATTTACTGTTAGGCTTTAAAAAATAATCCCATAATACTGGCAAATGGATGTGCCTGTCTCTGATGAATTGAGGATTCAGAATTGTGAATTGTGGAGGAGGAGGATCTTTTGTGCTGGTTAGTAATGTTCCAAACCTCCTCATCGCACTCGGGAAAGAGTTTCTGAACAACCACTTGTGGTATCAAATAAGATTTCCTGTGATTTCTTTGATTCCATATTTGTTTCTTTGCTAGAGCTCATATTTTTTCTATATATAGATTTTGATGTCAGAAGAATTAATTTCTCCAAATGCTGCCATTTTCAAAGATTCCCAAAGACCACATGAGTTTGGTTGACAAGCATTTACAGCATATATGACTTCCACATGTCTCTATGCAGCCACAGCATTGCAGATGTTTCCTAAGGCACTCTAAGACTGTTAATATGGTGCTCTCAGATCCTGAGTTATCAGCCAGGGACTGACCCAGCCAAAGTGGCAGCTCACAAGAGTCAGGTAAGCATGTTGGCTGGGATTGATTGTCTTGACAGCTGTAGGACAAAGAAGCTCTCAGAATTTGGGCTCAAATGTAAGCACAAAGGGTGTGAACATAGTTCTGAGAGAGAGTACTTACCTAGCCTGTGAAAGATTCTTAATTCCTTCCAATAGCTCACGAGCACGCACACACACACACACACACACACACACACACACACACACACAGAGTGCAATGATATTAAACAGTGGCACAACAACTCACCCATTAGATCATCATTATTTCTGAATTCACGAATCCTAGCATTTCATAACTGTGGACCCATCTTGCTACCTGCTTCATTTTAGAATGTAGGAGAGAGGGAGATGACAGCCACTCATGTGTAACTGCCATACCAAGAACACAGAGGGTAGCACCAACCTCTAGATTTCAAGAGGCATTGGGCCAGAAGAAACTCAATTCCATGAAAACAACCAAGAGCAAATGGAAGAGAGAATAGAAAATGAACAATAAAGAATAAAAATGATCAGAAATACAGGCCCACTGCTTAAGAAAATTGTTGTAATGTCAATTAGTACAAAGACAGAGGACTTCTCAACTCCTGAGTTACTGGGTTTCACACAGTAAAAACATCCTTGAATTAGGATGGACTTCTCCAGAAACAGACCCTGAGATAAGGATTGAAGTGTGCATGTTTTCTGTGGGAGGCAATTTCAAAGAGCTAGAAAGGTAGAAAATCAAAGAAGAAAGGAAGGAAGGAAGGAAGGAAGGAAAGGAAGGAAGGAAGGAAGGAAGGAAGGAAGGAAGGAAGGAAGGAAGGAAGGAAGGAAGGCTAATTCAAAGCAGTATGAGTTAGATGTTGTGGTGTATGTTATTAACTCCATCCAGATTTTGGGATGCAGAGGCAGGCAGAGTTCGATGAATTTGAAGCTAGCCTGCTCTACATAATGAGTAGGGCTGTGTAGTAAGACCTTTGTCAATAAGCAAAAGGAAACAACCAAACCAAACCAAACAAACAAATAAAAAAGAGATGCTGGAGCAGAGGTAGAAATGTCCACACAACATTCCTTATCAGAACTCAGATCACTGATTCCCTATTGTGGAGAACTGAAGTTAAGAGGTAACCCTATAGACCCTATGGTCATATCTCAGAAGTACGGCCATAATTAGTAAGGACTACGAGACAGACAGAAGACACACAGTAGACAAATATTGTCCCATCCTTTAAAGGATGTAAAGCTAAGCCTCAGAGGAAGGGACGCAGTTCAGACTGGATGCTACCAAGAGAATTCTAGAACAGAGTTTCCAAGAGGTGCTCTGGAATATTACTAACTAATTAACAAGATCATCACGAATGAGTCCTGCCAGAGATATACCAGGAGTCTGGGGTGTTTTTGTTTACTTGGAGCATTCTATGAAGTCTCTTATATCTTTGTTAACAAGGTTGAGGAGTGAATATTGGCTGATAGCGGGGTAGATGGCCTTGAAGCTGATGGACAAATGTGCATATGTGGGAGTGAGATTGATGAAACATAGCCTTTAAAGAGGGAGGTAATGGCACAGTAAACAACGAAGAGGAAGGAATGTGAGTCGGGGGATGTCGGGCTGTACTCACCAGGTGAGTGGCAAGTTACTTAATCTTACTTGCTGTGCCTTTGTTTTCTGGTCTGCACATAGAAGGCCACAGTGATGATGGGGACATTCTGCCCTGGGGGCTGAACTAAAGCAGCAGGCCAAATCCACTCAACAGTCAGTGCCCTCCGAGGGTCATCTCACAAGAGTTGATGCTTCTGCCTTTGGCTTACACTAAATTGAAAGAGGCAGGCCAGCAAGGTGGCCAAGCCCGTAGTGGCCCTTGTTGTCAATCCTGACTATCAATCCCCGGGACCCACATGGTGGGAGAAAACCAAACTCCTGCAAATTGTTCTCATTCTTCCGCATGCACTCTGTGGTGATATTGTGTTCCCCAATTTATTGTGCACCCTAATAAACTTATCTGGGCTCAGCAGATAAGAGAACAGAACAGCCACCGGACAGACATAGGGGCCAGAAAATCGTGGCACACACACCTTTATTCCTAGCATTCTAGAGGCAGAGATCCATCCAGATCTCTGTGAGTTCAAAGCCACACTGGAAACAGCCAGGTATGGTGACACACACCTTTAGTCCCAGGAAGTGATGGCAGGAACAAGAAAGGTGCATAAGGTGTGAAGATCAATAATTAAAGCCTGGTTAATCTTTTAGGCTTTTAGCAGCAGTTCAGCTGAGATTCAATCCAGATGATGACTCAGATACTTCTAGTCTGAGGAAACAGGATTGGTTGAATTGGCAAGGTGAAGTAGCTGTGGCCTGTTCTGTCTCTCTGATCTTTCAGCATTCACCCCAATACCTGACTCCGGGTTTGTTTTAATTAATAAGACATTTTAAGATTCCTGCTACAGCACTCCATGGCATGAGAACATATACACATACAAAATGAAACAAAGAAATGTAATTTAACTTTTTAATAAGAAAGAGGTATTATAAGGACTCTGACTCTCACAAATCATTACAAAATAAGAGGACCTCTACTCTTGCAAGAAGATGGAGGCGGGGCTCCTGGTTACAAGGCAAATCCTACTCAGGAGAACTAAAGATGGAGAGGAGATCTGACTGAGTGTGAAGTTCCTTTTGTATCTTGAGTTAGTCCTGAAGGCACATTCTTCTTTCTGTTTACATTGCTGATCTGTTGTGGCACCAAGAGCTCTCCAAACACAACCTGCAAGAAACTCTTACTGTGTGGTGATGCCAGGAGCCAATTAGCTCAGCTCTAGAATTCTCCATGTAGCTTTAGCCTTATCCAGGGTAATTCCAAAGAACTCCAAGTTCATAAGAGAGGTCCTGGGTTGACCTTACACCTGGAGTGAACAAAAACCAAGGGGGAAGCTATCTAACTGGTTACCTTCACCAGGATGATTACACACAGAGATGAGGCAAGGAGAAAAGGAAGAAAGGAAACATTGGAAGTGAGAGCCAACTGGGACACAGCCGGAAATGAAAGCGGCAGGTGGCCCAAGCTTGAATCCTAGCTTCCCATCTAGTTTTCCTGCTTTGTGTCAGTCACTTCCCCATTGGCTTCCATCTCCAATCTGAGAAATGGGCACAAAAATTGAAGGCCTGACATGCAGTCCTTGAGCAAACTGTGTTTGCAGTTCTGAGTGAAATCCAGCTTGGCACTTTGGGAAGAACCACCCCGGAACCCTTCCTTCTACTGAATGCTCACCCCCAGTCTCCCTGCAGGGACCAGCAGACAAGGGAGGCAAGGAACGCCCTTTATTTCTTCTCCAATCACACCTGCCAGTGGGCTTTGAAGGTGGCAAAGGGACAGAGCACTGCTAACATGTGCTGGACTCTGTTTCCTAGAACCACAAGCAAAACAAGGCCACATCAGCAACCTGTTCTCAAAAGACAGCGGAGGTTTCAGTGATCTCTGCTGGGTGTGACTATTTCAGAGCTGCGCTTGCTTTGTGCTACCTTCTTGGTCATCTTGAAGTGTTGGCTGTAGGACAACCGGAAGCACGAGATGACTTCCTAAAGAGTTTAAAACCACTCTGAACAACTCAGACAGACAAGTAGCTCCTCTGCCCAGAACCTGCTGGCCGCAGCAGAGACATGGCTGTTGGTAGAGCTGGGCAGAGATCAACATCTGTTGCTGCTTCAGAACTGAAGCGTCGCCAGTACACAGGCATCCCTCTTTCAAAAAGAGTAGCCTGTATTCAATTCACACACACAAAAAGTGGACAGATCAGGGAAGGTTGCTTTTTATCCAGTTGCTTAACAATTAACAGAGGAAGGATGCTATATTCAAAGGAAGTGGATGGAAAATCGATGAGTACATGTACATCACTATTTGTGAGAATCAAACAGGCTTTGGTAGCCTGGGTTCCAGAAAGTTCAGTGAATGTCAGTGCTTTCCTCTCCAACTTTCCCTCTGTGCAGTGACTGAGAGACCGAAGAGCTGTTAGCAGTTTTCCCCTTTGTTACTTACACAGAGAAAGGTGGGGGGTTAAAGAAGAAACACATGCCTTCCAAAATACAAGTTTGCCGGCAGATGTGTCTGAGGTGGACAGCGATTTATGGATCTTTTCAAAAATCAGGGAGTAGGAATGCTGCTTCCCCCGCCTCACAAGACTCATTTTAATATTAGCATAAAGGGCAGAGCTTGAGGAATAGTCTCAGTACAAAGTACTTCCGGCCACTTCTGGCAAGCACATTTCGGATGCACCTGACACCGCCCTCAAAATATTGACTTTCTGTTTTGGTAGCTATCAGGATTTATTGTCCCTGGAGGTAAATATTGACCTCTGTGTTGCCACAGTCAATATTTACTGTGCTTCTCACTTCCATAAATCTTGTTTTGCACCCAAATGAGAATTTCTGGCCGCAATGACTAAGCTAGCTCTGTGGAAAGAGAAGTTTGCAAGGAGGAGGCACAAGACCTGAATAACTCCCCCAGTGTTTTACGAAAGAGGGATCCTGACTACCAAGTGAGTGTGAATTTGCACTCAGCATTGTCCTGTTCTAACTGCTATTTTCCTATGTCAGTTAAATCCAATTCCCCAATGTCAACAGAACTTCAACAAGAAGAATGCTTTAGTTGGGGTTTCTTTGCTGTTGTTATTGTTGCTCTGTGTAGCCCTGGCTGTTCTGGAACTATCTATATAGACTAAGCTGGCCTTGAACTTGCAAAGATCTGCCTGGCTCTGCCTCATGAGTGCCAGGATTAAAGGCATATGCCACTTGCTCAGCTACTTTCTATTGCTGTAATAAAACTCCATGACCAAAAAGTAACTTGGAAAGGATTTATTTCACTTATACTTCCACATCACAGTCTATCACCAAAGGAAATCAGGCCAGGAACTCAAAGCAGAAACCTAGAGGCAGGAGCTGAAGAAGAGACCACAGAGGAGTGCTGCTCACTGGTTTGCTCCTCTTGGCTTGCTCAGCATGCTCTCTTATGCACCCCAGGACCACCTGCCAGGGATGGCACCGCCCACATTGGTCTGGGCTATCCCATATCATTCACTAATTAAGAAAACTCCCCATAGGCTTCTCTGCAGGACAATCTGGTAGGGTATATATAGAACTGAGGTTCTATCTTTCCAAATGACTCTATGTTGTGTCAGATTGGCATAAAAACTAGCCTGTACAGAAAGCCAGCTACTACTTTGGCCATTTTAGCAGCTGTTGCTTTGGTAGTCTAGAAAGGACTTGTTCATTATGGTCTGGAGAATGATCTATGGTAGCTATGCTTTTGGTTTTGAATGAGTGAGTTTGTTAAGTAGAGTAAACAAAAGTCAAAGGATAAATGGCAGGTGCCAGGATCGCAGGTGTGTGCCCCGGGCTTGCTCTATGCAGTGCTGGGCTTGAGAGCCAGGCTTGGTGCTCACCAGATAGGCACTGTACCCTCTGGGCTATCTCCCCAGCTTTCTTTCGATTAGTACACAACAGTTTTTAACTTCTGGATAAAAGAGTCAAACTTATGGCTTTAGGTGGCTGATAGGGTCAACCTACTGTATACTCATTCCAAGATGCTCTTCCAAGAGAATTGTGGTTGAGAATTAACCTGCCTGGCATGATAAGCCGTGAGAAAGGAAATACATTGGTCTCTGTCCAGTTTCCCATCACTCTGAGCAGAGTGCTGGAAGCTTACATTATTTAAAAGTGCATTTAAAAATAGTCCTCATTAGCCCCAGTTACAGTGGGGGGAAAGAAACCGGCAGCTGAATACTGGGATCCTGTGATAAGATGCCACAAAAGCAATCGGGATACCAAGCAGTGATGCACATGTGCCCACTAAGAGTGAGGGCTCTCTCTCTCTCTCTCTCTCTCTCTCTCTCTCTCTCTCTCTCTCTCTCTCTCTCTCTCTCTCTCTCTCTCTTCCTCTCTCTCTCTCTCTCTGTGTGTAGAAGGTAAAATAAAGAAATTTAAATAAAGAACTGAAAAGGGATTTGTTTTAAAATCAACCTACAAAGTAACTGAGAAATACAAACGCATTGCAAAGTAGAGGAGCTGCCCGACATCTTTAGAAACACTGGCCAAACCCATTTATTTGAACTCATCTTGATGTCTTCAGTGGACTTTGAGGTTGATAACTGCACAGGAGAAAAACATCAGTTCACCTCTTTATGCTCAGCTGTGCTTTCTGGGCAGGCGCTGTCCATTCTGTAAAGCTGAGAAGTGGCTCTTTGATTTTTGTCCACATTTGATTAAGAAGCTCCGTGCTCGGCAGACCAAAATTCCCCAAACTGCTAATTGTTTTGTAAATGAGAATGATGACACTTTTAACAAGCCACCCATCTTACTGAGCATTGTTGTGGGGTAGCTGCTCTCTCTCTGCTGAACTGTCTTATTCTGAGATCTCAGGTTCTAATTGCTTATAAACCATGCTGTTTATTGAGTATTAACTCTGGCATAGTTATTTATGATGGGAGCGTATGGCTCAATGCCTATAAAAAAAAAGCAGCACAAATGAGCTACTTAATGTCTGTGAAGTCCTCCCTTCCTCACACGCACACATGTGGACATGTACATACATGCTCACAGGGCTACACTGTAGTGCATCAGTGTAAAAGAAACACAAGTGTGGTATGGACAGAATTCTGCAGCAGGAAGGAGCAGGCAGCGTGCGTTGCTTGGTAACCAGGAAGCCTCTCTCTCTTGATTCATCAGAGTGTCAACCATACATTTTGTGCTGTACATTACCTACAATGAAAAGGTCGGTGACCCAATGAAATATCAGATTAAGTCAAACTATTAACTGGACAAATGCATTTAAAGTGCCCTTGTACGCTTGGCTTCGTGTGATTAGTATACATGATGTTCTGCCAAGGCAAGCATGAATCATTAATATATTCAGAGCCCGCTGTTCTCTGCAGCGAAACAATAACTCACAGGGAGTAATGTGGTGTGCTGTGTTTATAAGATGTGGAGCCTTCAGCTAGTGTGATCTACGGTGTTGTTATTTTGTGGTAGGGACACAAGTGCCTTTTTTTTCCTTTGCCTCCCATTTGTAAATAGTGTTTGTCATTCCCTTAAAAAGACAGAAAAATCTTTTCCTGGGGAAAAATTGGTCACCACATAACTGTGCCTGTGTGGGGGAGGGGAAATAACTTGGCCCATTAAATAGCTGCATTGTGAGGGTTTTTTTCCTTTTCCTTATGCATCCTTGCTCCTCCAGTTGAAATCTACACCTTTTAGACCTGCGCCGGGAGACTCTGCATGTTTACAATTAAGATAATGCAGAGGTTCCCAATATGGAAAAATCCAGTGACTAGGTTTGGACTCTGACCTCTCTGTCTTCTCTTTGACGTGGATGGTTAGATTTAGTGTGAGACCCCACAAAGGTAGAAGTGTTTCGCTATGTCCTGCACCACTACAGCCAGAGTGAGGACCAGGCATGTTCTAGGAGTCTAGCCATTTACAATTTGACCTCTATTTTATGAATCAAGTTCACAGGGGTGAAAGTAATTATGTGATGAAACTTGGACTCATTTGCCACTTCTGCCCTTAATCGGCACATTTAAGCCACATGAAAACATTTTGAGGCAGGAAGGAGTTGAGGGGGACAAAGGATAACATAGCTCCCTCTGACCCTCAGACTCTTTCCCGATCTCCCCCCACTATCAGTGGGGAGCAAGCTAAGCCTTACACTGCTCACGGACAGGTGAAGTGAAATATATTTCTACAAGGCAATCCAACCAACATGCTTTTAACACCTGTGCATGAGGCACAGGGCTCAACCCCAGGATGGTGGTACTCTCAGGATCCACATCAACCACCAGGCAGACACTGGGAGCTAACCGCCATAGTCTAGACCAGAAGATGCTAACGCAGTTCTAACGTTGTCCCGACTGGGAGCTGAGTGCCCAAGTCCAGATCAGACAATGCTAACACAATTTCTAAAATCCCCCCACCAATAGTTTAATTTCTAACTATTCATTAACTTTTCAATGAGGGTGAGAGATGAAAAAAAAAAGCTGCTAATAAGTGCAACTAAATAATTGATAGAGAAAAGCACTAGCTAGATAAGTGAATTTGTGGTAGCTTTTGGTAGCCCAGAGATGTTCATTCTCCATTGCTTGTGTTACTGTTTTCATTCTGAAACAACTTTCTGTTGCTCATTCACATCTCTTCTCCTCATGAGCTGTCAATGAAGAACCACAGCCCTCATCTCAATGGGCATAAAGGAGAGTTTATCTTAGAGGCATATAGGACTACCACGGTCCAAAACCACAGTTCTATGTTCCAACATGCTAACAGTCTTAGGAAGTTTTATAGCAACAGAACAAAGAAAATCATAAATCAAGATGATTTTTCAGATACAGTGGTAGAAACATCAAATAGAAAGGTCACAGAAAAGTGGGGAAATCTGAGCTATATACCTCAGAGGCTAATGGCATTCTTAACCTTTGAGTTGGTACGAACTAGGGTTCTGTTTGTGCATTCCGAAAGATTTACCTAATGCTCACAAAGATGTTAGCGCACATACAGAAGACGGCAATAAATGCCTGGCTAGGGAGCTAAGGATGGCTCTGTATAATTTGCCTTTGGACTTTCAATATTCCCCACTTCTACACCACTGAAGTTCTAATCAGCCAATCAGCGTTGCAGAAGGGTTGGCATAAGCGGTGGTTCTTTCCAGGGACTTTCCCTCACAGAGAGCACCATGCTGGTGTTCAAGGATATTGTCTGCCTCTGAGAAGTGTCATGATGAGCCCCCTGCCCCGGGATTGAAAACTCAATCACCTAAGAGCAGCATTTGAACTCAGCTCTCTCTTTTTCTCCTTCCCTCTGCATTGAGTATTGGACAGCCACCAGTCAGAGCTGCAGCTTGTCCCAGGAAGTAGCAAATGTTTTCCATGAAGCTTATCTTCAGAGACCCCCCAAAAGATGCCTGAAACCCCAAATAATCTAAGCCCATATTTAATGCTTTTTTCATCTTAACTACTTACCTGTGGTATAGTTATAACTTTAGCAATTTGAGGTATGGCAGTAAAGGTAACACAAGTATCTTTTATTGTCTCACAATTAACACACACGCACACATACACACACCATGTGATTGTAATGTAGTGACTTCAGTATATTATTTTTTTCTTTCATTAGGTACTAAGTGGTGACTCTGAATCGTGTCATGATTTATATCTTAGTGTGAATGTTTTAGAAAAAGAATGCTCAAATCCAGGTACGGCACAGAGGGACTGGGACAGATCTTATCACCTTACTCAGAACGTGCAATTTACAATTTAATAATTGCTTGCTTCTGGAATTTTCCATATAACATTGCCAGATTGTATTTACTGAAAATCAATTAAAAGCAAAACCATGAATCACAACGCTCTCTTTTTAAAGATTTATTTATTTTTATTTTCATGTATATAAATATTTTTCATGTGTTTGTGTCTGTGTACCACATGTATAACTGATGCCCTTGGAGGCTAGAAGAGAGTGGCAGATCCTCTGGGGCTGGACTTACATATGATTGTGAGCCATCATATAGATGCTCAGACCTCAACCTTGGTTGTCTGGAAGAGCAACAAGTGTTCTTACCCGCTGAGCCATCTCACTTGCCCAGAATCTCAAACCTTTTATCTTCTAAAACTAAGTACATTTACATTCCTTGCATTGTCTGACAAGGAAGTATAAAAATCTATAATGCATTGATCTCTGAAAATTACCTTTATTCATGAGAACATGACAGCCAGACACATTTGCTTCATAGGCAGAGTGAACCACCTGACTGTGCTTTGTAGCTTACGTAATTCACCTTTCCTTCCAAAGTATCTCCAACCTTCGAGCACCTTGATAAACAAGTACTGTCTCCATTGTCCTGGGCTGAGCTATGCCTACCCCAGCACTCATAAGGTAGAATCCCAACCCTCAGCACCTCTGCATTAGTTAGCTATAACAAAACATGACAAAACATCATGACCAAAAGCAACTTAGGGAAGCAATAGTTTCTTTTGTCTTGTAGTTCTAGAGGGACGAGAGGTCATGGTGGGAGGCACAGAAACAAATGGCAGGCATGGAAGCAGGAACCGGAAGTGGAGAAGTCATGCCTTGGATGGCAAACATGGAGCAGAGAGTGAACTGGAAGTGGTACGAGTCTTTAAACTCTCAAAGCCCCTTTCTAGTAACATACTTCCTCCAACAAGACACATCTCCTAAACCTCCCCAAACAAGCAAGCACCAGCAACAGGGACAAGTGTTGAAATATCCAAGCTTCTAGAGAATATTCTCATCCATGTCACTACAGCCTCTGGATGGGACTACACTTGGAGTCTGAATCCTTAAAGACATAATTAAGTTAAAACCAAGTCACTAAAATGGGCTTTGATTCAATCTGACTGTCATCATAAGAGATTAGGACACAGACACATGAAGGGTAGGCTGCATGGAGATGAAGGAGGAAGACCATTTCTACCATCCAGAAAGGAAAAGCAATCTTACTGGTATCTTGTTCTTGGTCTTACAGCCCCCCAGAATCAAGAAGAAAAATAGATTTTTGCAGCTTAATTCACTTTGTCTGTGACATTCTGTTATGGTAGCCCTAGCTAACCAGTGTACTCATGTTCACACGTTTCTGAAAATATCAGAAACACACACACACACACACACATACACACACACACACACACACACACACACACACACACACACACACACACCAGACATGCTGCATACAGCACACACACACACTTAGACACACACCTAAACTCTTTAAATCAGCTATTAGGTAAAACTGTGCTGTGCTTCAGAATAAATATCTGTGTGTGATAATTCTGAGGTTAACTACCTCCCAAATCAAACTAAAGGACTTTGGTTCTCACCTTGGCTACAAAGCCATGCAATGAGATGAGCCCATCATGCCTCCTTGTCCGTTGTCTTACATTGATATCAAAGGTACTCACTTTTCAAAGGATGCTAGTTTGCCAGTTCAAAACATATACAAGTGCAAACACATGGGCACACCCACTCACATGCACGCGCACACACGTGAACAAACATGGAATTCAGATTACAAAAGGAAACTCAGAGTATCAAGGAAAATGTTTGGGCTGAGAAAGGGAGAAAGGAATGGTACTTATCTAGCTCTGAGATCTATCTACACAATGGTAGGAAAGTGTGGACTCCAGCAAATCCTTCATTCCATTATGACTGTATGTAAAAGGCCATAATGACTCCTTTATTCTATTAACACTCAGAAGAGAGGTCGTAAAATAATACAGTGTGTTTATTAGGGCAGGGAAGGGGATGGAAGCTGATGAGTGCACCAGGAAAGACCCATTAACAAAACGATGAATTCGGGTCTGTTTGCATTCCTATTAGGCTGAATCCACACTTGTTAGCTTAAGTAATCCCAGTGCTTCGGTTATAGCCATACACATATAAAAACAGCATCTGAGTCTCGAAGGGGTAGTGTTCTCATGTGCCCATGGAAACTCAAGTACATTACCTCTCCCCTGAGATATGAGGACTCCATGAGAACGGAGTTTATATTAAACAAATTAAGTTGTCAAGTAAGAGGTGAAAATTGCCCTGGGGTCATTTAGTATTCTTATTTATGTAGGTCTGGAAGATAAAATAGTATTAACTGATGAACTTGTCTCTAACAGTTTTAAAAGTTCATTTTTAAAAAGGCCAAAGCGTTGAATTAAGTATGAATATTATAAATGATGAGGGCTGCAATGGCATCGAGGCTGGGTGTCCTTGTGGGGCAATGTCTCCTTTTAAGTTTTTCTGGACATTTGATCGATAGAAGAGAATGTCAGGGAGCAGGGCAGAAATGCCTTTCATTGGAGGGAAATGGTACACATACCTGAAAAATTCACTTCCTAAAGTGAAAATGAAAGGGCCCTCTAAGAATCTATTATAAATGCAGAGTCTATATTTTAAGGGGAATTTTTTAAAGGGTTGGATCATCTCTTTATTGTGCTGGCTGTCTTGGATTGCAGGCTTTCTAGTCCTATGTGGATGCTGAGTATGGTGCTAGAATGGAGATGGAGAAAGATAGACAGCCTGGGAGACCGATGAGTAGATTCAGAGGACTGCATCCTTAGAGGAATGTATTGCAAGCCAAGTAATGCTGTTACTGGAGTTATTAGAGTTATCCTGAGCAATGTGGGCTCTGCTGATCATTCTCAGTATGCCAGTGGGAAAAATGAATAATAGTGAAAAGCAAGATAAAAGGAGATTTCTTCTATGTGGCCACATTGGGAAGAGAATCAATGAGATCCAATGACCCCAAGTTCAAGATCCTGATATGAGGTTTAGTTTTAAAGACAAGGCAAGCAGTATGTGTGACCTAGCTGTTCTGATCAAGGTATGTATGGTGGTTTGAATGAAAATGGCCCCCACAGGTTCATCGGGAGTGGCACAATTAGGAGAGAGATGTGGCCTTGTTGGAGTAGGTATGGCCTTTTTGGGAGAAGTGTGTCACTGGGGGTGGGTTTTGAGGTTTCAGATGCTCAAGCCAGGCCCAGTGTCATTCTCTCTTCCTGCTGCTTGCCAATCTGGATGTAGAACTCTCAGCTCCTTCTCCAGCACCATGTCTGCCTGCATGCCACCATGCTTCCTGCCATGACAGTACAGACTAAACCTCTGAAATTGTAATGCAGCCCCAGTTAAATGTTTTTCTTTATAAGAGTTGCCATGGTCATGGTGTATCTTCACAGCCATAGAAATCCTAACAGAGAAAGTGTGGTTCCACCCGTGATGCATCATCTCAGTTCCAGTGTCTTCTGCAAGATGATCTGACAATTTGTCAGAAATGTGTGAAGTCGCTTTCCTGGAGACAAGTTCCCCAACTAACTGGCACCAGGATCCATCATTTTCCTTCTCTGATCAGGAGATTGCCGAGGAAATTCCAGTTCCTTGAGGTGCATTGTCTCCATAGCCTGATTGATACTCAAAGGAGTGGCACAAGTACCTCTTCAGAATATCTTCATTCCAACTGGCAGGGATGGTTATGGTGCCTCTGGTAAACAGGAGAGGCAAGGAGCAGAGTTTCCTATGCAGCCTATAGAAGGAAAACAGTCCATGGACACCAAATCTCAGCTTTGCAAGGCCCATTTCTGACCTTTGACTTCCAGAGTCATAGGTAATAAACATGTGGCTCTTTGTGTCACTTTGTCTGGAGGAATTTGTTTTAGCTGCCATAGAGAACTGTACAATATTCCAGAGGAATAAGGACTATGGAGCCTGTGCATGTTAGAGTGGGGCTGTTAGAAAAGGTATATCTGGGAGCTCCAAGCCTACAGGAGACTGCTGTAGCATAGAACAAGTGGATCTGTGGTGCCTAATGGGAGGCTGGGTAGAGTGCACAGCTAGCTCTCAAGGGAATTCACAATGCTTTGGGGGACCCTGGGCTATGACTTAGCGATGCTTCCACACATCTCTATTGAGCCTAATGACGCTCTGAAAGAAGACTAGGAAGGGGACTCCTGACTCACCTTGGCTGAGATCTAAAGATATGTCTGTCTTCCTTCTCCTCTTCAGTCCCTCATTGCAGAGGTATGCAGCAAGAGATCACTTGTCTGTTACTCCAGTCTAGGTCCCCACAGTTACCAGTCTAGCTGCAGGAAGTTGGGGGCTGGAGTGTAGAAAGGGTAAGAGACTTATTGAAGAAAAATGCATTGTGAATAGACTAGAGGATTAATTTTTAAGATTAATATGACTGATTCTTGAGATCTAACAGAAAACGTGTTTTAAGACAGTGAATGAAATACTATTGAAGTAAAGAAAAATAATTTAGGGGATATTTGTATTAAGAACTCACAGCAGCAATTGAAATATATTCACTTCATGTTGTATTACCAATAAATTGAGAGTCCCAATATAATCATTTTTACAATTCAATAAGGCAAATGTCTCCGTAGTGGGTTGTCAAGTACTTGAGAACAGAAAACCCACACATTCCTACGTTAAGCAGGAAGTTAGACCAGAAAGAACAGTAAAGTGATTGTGAAAATCTTAGCTTCATTTCCAGAAGAGACCAAATACTTTCGATTGTATAACCACATAACACACTCAGTTTCTTTACAGAGCCCAGTTTCCTCTACAAGTGTTGAAAATAATAGGTATTTGATTTCCTGTCTCTTGCAGCTAGGAGATGGTTGTGTGATCCAATTCCAACCAATATACTGGAGGAGAAGTCTTCTGAGAGTGGAGAATCTTCTAGGAAAGTTTCTGCTGCTTAGTTGAAACAGTAGTGGAGGAATACAGCCTATTTTCTTGGGCAGAAAAAACACAGCTCTGTGAGATCAAGGGTAACCAGCTCACAAGTATGAAGGCAGGAGTCACACCTTTCCACCAACCTGCTCCGAGCATTCTCCAAGAAGGGAAGTCCCCCAAAATAACAGGAACCTAAGATTTTAGATCAAGAAGCCACCAAGGCCACCTGGGAGCGGCCTGACTGTATTTCAAGCCCTGCTGGAGAAGAAATGCTAATTATTAAAGCATTTGATTTTTTTTTCTTTCCTTACATCAGAAACTATCCTAGTGTGTGCATCGCTTTTACCAGAGTTAGGATTATAGATTGGAGCCAATTGTGCAGCAGTTTGTCTAATTACAGAATCATCAGAGCAGAAAAGTTGAGAGCCGAATGGACTGTAGAACTCGTTTTATACGTGAGAAAATTAAGAATGGGAGGTTGAACGATTTGCTAATTCTACAACTGTGCCTCCTTCCCACACTCCTGTTCACATCCTAACAACATTTATTGGTTAGTGTTCACATTTCAAGCTGCCAATATTACCTAAAGCTGAACTAGGGAACCCAGAAAATCTCCACAATTTGCTAAATGTCCTTAAGTAAATTCTAAAGATGGCCATTCTCAGTGTTCTCTCAGTCTCCACGGAAACATGGACACACGTAGTAAGTCCTTTATTGTGCAGTCCAAGACTAGACACAAGAAAATGATTCGCTGAAATTCACTTCTATGTAAGCTGAGTGGAATACTAGGCTGAGATAATAACAGGAAGATAATGATAGCGATCATGATATTGTGATATTTGGTAATTAGATGTATTTTATATGAACATATACTTTTTTGAAAAGTTGGTATTCACAAAATCCAGACATACTATATTGAGATAGATAGATAGATAGATAGATAGATAGATAGATAGATAGATAGATAGATAGATAGATAGATAGATAGATAGACAGACAGACAGACAGACAGACAGACAGACAGACAGACAGACAGATAGATAGATAGATAGATAGATAGATAGATAGATAGATAGATAGACAGATAGAGACATAGAGATATAAAACCAGTTCTGGTGAGGCAAAATTACATGGACCCATGGAGCTTGCTGGCTAGCAAGCCTAACCAAATCAGAATTCCAGATCATTGAGAGACCCTGACTTAAAAAACAAGGTGAATGTTCTAACCAGAGCGTAACCTCTGTCCACCACACACTTGAGCATACATGTATACATGCATTGATACAGGCACACATAAGAATATGTACACGCTCATGCACACACACACACACACAGAGAGAGAGAGAGAGAGAGAGAGAGAGAGAGAGAGAGAGAGAGAGAGAGAGAGAGAGAGAGAGAAGACTCAGAATCACCTCATAAGCCAGAAATGCTACCTGTGTTGATGTAGAGATTAGAAAGCTCTGCGAGCCTCGTATTGCAGAGGACTCAGATGAAATGATGCTGAGCCCAGTTCTGGAGTTTTCCCAGTGGCTCTTTGTTTCCTTCCCTTCAAGAGCATTTACTTTGTTTTAGAGAGAGCCTAACATCCTAACATCATTTCTTAGTGTTCTAAATAAAATGAGAATGTGGTGCTAGAAATTAGTTCCATCTCCTCTCTTGGAACAATGAAGGGGAGTTCAATGTCCTTTTCCTGCCTTGGAAGGGGAGGCTGCTTACACTCAGTCCCAAGTCCAATTGGGGGTGGGCGATGGGCCAGCAATGAGTCAATAGGATGTGTCACCCTTTTCCCTATGTGTTCTAATAAACAATACAAATTAGTGTTCTGCTTCATAAGCCAGATGCCCACAAAGTGCTTCTTATTATGGAAAAGCTTCATGGCTCACAATCAGCAATGTCAAAACATGAGCGATTATGTTCTCAAGAAGCCATTACTAGTTTGAGTTTAATTTTGTTTATTGGGCAGAACTGTACACTTAAGGCTTGAGAGAAATGTTTATTGCCAGTAACAATAACAATAACAATAGCTGATGTGTTTCTGCTCCTTGGGCAGACTTGGATACTAAACCTGATCCTTGATTTCTTCATCTCCAAGCTATTAGAGGGTTAGGAGGCAAGGGTGATTTTACTGGGCACCTACTCTAAATAAATGAGCCACTCTTCTGGGCACTGTGGGGCATTTAACTGATCACCTTCTGTGTCAAGCAATTTTTTTAGTATCATTATTTTTAACATTCCAACCATGTTCCAAGGCAATTATTAATGTTATTTTTGTCAATAATGAAAGAAATTCAAAGAAATAAGGAATCTTGCCCAGAGTCAGAGGTGCCACCTATCAGTCTAATATTCAGGCCAATTGCAAAAGGCACGTGTCTATTCTGTGCTTTGCCTTAACCCACTCCATCGCCATGACTTCCAGAAGTACTCATGTCTAGACACATGGATGCCTCAAAAGGCCTGGGAATATTAACCCATAAAATCTGGCAGCTGGCTTCAACATAATAACAATGCTAGGGCAATTATTCCTGGAGTGTAAGTTCAACAAATGTGCTAACCTATTGCTTTCTTTGACAACACCTTATTTTAACAGGTTTTGTCACCCTTTCTGGAAATCCCAATTTTAGTAGTTAAAACTAATCATTAACATGACTGGATTTCAAATCACATTTAGGAGACATCCCTCTGGGTCTGCTGTGAGCATGTTTCTGGTGTTTTGACTCAAATGGGAAGAATTAACCTGAATGTAGACCCACCATTCCACAGACGGAGGTGCTGAACTGGATCAGGAGGAAGAAGTTGAGTGCAGCATCAGCACCTGTAGCATGAATCTTAAAAGTTCTTATAAATAAAATCAAACCTGAGCCAGGTATTGGGGTAAACTGGAAGATAAGAGAACCAGAACAAGCCACAGCTAACCTCACCTGGCCAACTTCTCAGCTGATCTTGTTTCCTCAGACTGGAAACCTCTGTGTCCCCATATTCGAATGGGTCTCAGCTGAACTAACTGCTGCTCGAAAGCCTGAAAGCTTAACCAGCCAAAATGCTTCTAGTTTCTGGTCCTCATGCCTTATATACCTTTCTGCTTTCTACCATCACTCCCTGGGATTGAAGGCTCACTTTCTGGGATTAAAGGCCTGAGTCACCATGCTTGGCTGTATCCTTGAACACATGGATTTCTGCCTCTGGAATGCTAGGATTAAAGGCATGTGCAACCACTGCCTAACTTCTATGTTTAATATTGTGGCTGTTCTGTCTCTGACCCCAGATAAGTTTATTAGGGTGCACAATATTTTGGGGAATACAATATCACCACAAGCACCCATCTCTCTCTGCCTCCTGACTGGATGCAGCATGATCAGAGCCCCTGATTCTTGCTGCTCTGCTTTCCACCATAGTGAACTACCCTTGCCACTGAAAACCTTCCTTTAGTAAATTGCTGTTATTGGGTATTTTGTCACAGAACAAGAAAAGCAATACAATGCCCCACTGTGAAGACACTAATGCTAATCTCAAGTGGCCTTGAACTTCACATGACAGGAGATAGTCTACTACTTTCAGAGGGCCAGAGCTGCCTCACCTTTCTTCTGTGAGAACTGTGTCTATAGTGTTGTTCACATTATGGATACTCCAAAAAGCAACATTAGTGTACACATAAAATATAAAATATGTCAAACTATATACTTCAAGATGGTGACTTTTATGTTATGTGAATTTTATAACAATAAAAATCATAGCAAAAAAAATCAAGCTAACCCTAAGGAGACTCTGTCCCACTATCACCAAGACTTTTTATTCATCCTGACTAAGGGCTAATGAGGAAACCCAACTCTAGCTGTCCACAGGGTTTTCATATCTTCTATTATAGAGTAAGAGTTGCCCAGCAGGTGACCAAGCCCCGCTCCGTTAATCCACCTTGCCGTGTTGATAGCCCAGCACAGCGTATGACAGGACCATCAAAGGCTACCAATATCTCTTATATTTTTTGTTTCTCAGCATGGTTCTGATGTGGAAAGGCAGTGTGCAGAGCAAATGGTGGGTACTTAGTAAGTGCCACCAGTTAGGAATGAATGTATCAATCGAGAACACTAGTGCAGAAAGCACAAGAAAGTGGATCCCTTCAGATTCTGGGAAAGAAACAAAAGGAAGTGAGGTAGTGGTTTCATTGGGTTTTGTGGTAGATTGACTGATTGATAAACAGGGCCTAATGTGGGCCAAGACGTCATTGAATTCATTATGAACTTTTGATCTTCCTGTCTCCACCTCCTAAGTGCCAGGACTACAGGAGTCGCGCTCTCTGTGGAGTTCTGTTCCATGTTCACAGGGGCGCTCAGCACTCACCTACAAAGTCAGCAGGCAGAGCAGACATCTCCCAAGTTCAGGTCTCCTTAGAAGGTATCAAGAGCTCCTTACCCCACCCTGGTTCCTGACTTCATATGCTCCTCTGTAGTGAAGCTGGCTCTCCAGGAAGTAACAGAGTAATGAAAGGGAAGGAGAGGATGAGTGGATGTGTGGGGAGAAGGAACCTGGGGACGCTGTGCTCCAGAGGCAGGTTCTGGCAATTGGTAGTTGAGACGTCACAACTGAAAGTACAGAACTTCAGGAGACAGGGTCCTGTCTGTAGAGGAGGCGGAGCCTTGGGTGCCAGGATCAGTGCATTCTACAACCTCAGCCACAGTAAACAGGCTCTATCCCCTGCATGAAATCTGGCCTTTTTCAAATCAGTGCATCAGATACCTCACACAAGTCACTTGGGTCTTAGTCTGTCCCTTCCTCTTCCAACCGGGTGCATTCCTTTGAGCATAGGAGGCCCATAGATAACTCACATAGGCTCTCCTCATAGAGAGGCACATATTCTACTGGAAAATGCATGGACACCTCTGGACAAAAAATGAGACTCCAGGCCAGACTAAGCAAAGGTTCTGGGAGGCGGGGTTTTGCTTCTGCCTTGGTGTTCCTGGTACTCTACTTTCTCTTCTTAGCACTCAGCACACCATCACTCCAGTTGCTCTCTCCCCAACAGACTCGCAAACCCATGAGGTGCCCCAGGATCCATAGTCTCTGTTTTACTCCCAGGACTCATCCAAGGAGGAAAGTACTTATTGCGTACTTCCTAGATGGCTACTGATCTCGGGGGAAATCCAGTCCTCTCTGGGTTCTAAACAGGCTGCCTTAGTTCAGTTAGCAGTTTCTTGAAGATGGTCCTCTCAATAAAAGTCTTATCAGCCAAGTCAGCATTCACTCCTCATGCATTCAGAAAGCCAAAATTTCCTGCCAGGTTTAGTCTCTCAATTTTCAAGGCAAAAGAGTCAGCCCAGGTGGCCTGTGAAACTCCTTACAGCTCGCTGTTGAAATCCACAGGCACTTGGCCCTTCTCTGGCTACATACTCCACTGTGGGTACACTTTCAAAGGCATTCATTTCTCCCTAATTAATCTGAATCTGTGTAATCCAACATAAGAGATGACTACAGCTGACCCTCAAGACAACAGGGCAAAGTCACAGGAAAGATAATTGGAATGTCTCTGTGGGGGTGGTGATTGGTCTTGTGAAGAGATTGTGTTGGCAAAAAGAAAAGGACATGCCAGCATTTCCCCACATTCCAGGAGAGGGGAAGAAGGAGGAGAATAGAAGAGACGGAGAGTTCTACCACAGTTGCCTCATGAGTCTTGTCCCCTCAACTTTGGTTTTTCACACAATCTCTCAGGCACTGGGGATACGATCTGACCTGTTGATCTGGGTACTTTTCTCACTTGGTTCTTATACATTTCCTACCTCACAGAAGTAAGCACAGAAGTAAGCTATCTGAGGCAAAATTATCTCCCTGAATTAACACACACACACACACATACACACACACACACACACACACACATACACACACACACACACACACACACACACACACACACACAGTAAACTTGCTAAACCAAGCTTTGGGGTTATGTTTTCAGTGTGTACCGGTTATGTGTGAGAGGTGTATGCATGTGTGCGCATGTGTACGCAGGTGTGCTTGCCTGTGTGGGTGCATATAGAGACCAGGAATTGGTGTTGGACTATCTTCCTCAACAACTTCTTCTGTCTTATATTTTGAGGTAGAGTCTCTTACTGAGCATAGAGCTCACAGTTTTGGCTGGACTGGCTGGCCATTGAACCCCCAAGACCCTTCTTTCTTCTCCACACCCAGTACAAGGCTCACAGTGTGTGCTAGGGTTATAGGCAGATGCTCGGTTTCCTGGCACATGCTAGGGCTACAGGTGCACACGGTCACACTTAGCTTTTACACGGTGCTAGCAATCTGAATTGGCCATCATGCTCGTGCGTACAGTAACCACAGAGCTGCCTTTTTCGCTTTGCTTTTGAGTTTGAAAAGGAAATCATTTGTGAATTTTCCTACTGGTTTGTCCTAAAAACCTTAATCCTCTAACAGGGCTTCTTACCAGCACCACCAGGGTCACAGCTAAAAGATGATGACACCACGTACCCTACACATACCATTAACAAGGAGCTACCTGCTTTATCTCAGTCTTGTCAAACAGAATAAATGGTGCTCTGAGAAGTAGCAGAAATATCTTGGGCTGAATGCTAATCAGTTTTCCATTACTGTAACAGAATACCTGAGGTTATCAATTTCAAAAGAGGAAAGGTTGATTTTTGCTTGTGGTTTTAGAGGTTCCCATCTGTAGTTGATTGGCTCTGTTGCTGCAGGCCTGTCAGGAGGCAGTAGGAGCTAACATTGTAGCCACTGGGAGGTGAGGTCAGCAACTGGCTTGAGCTCCAGGACCCTTGCTCCAGTTTTCCATTCCATTTGTTCCTTTTCTGAGTTCATTTACATTCACTTTGAGTGCAGGGGTTCCTTTACCTCAGGGTTTCCCTTACTGTGAGGAAAATGCCTTCATTCATATGCATTTAAGAGTTACTAGGTTAAGGCACCCACCTTGCCAGTCCCACCAAGACGACTGAGCTCCGTCACCCACTTTTCCAGATGGAATGCTCTTGAATGCTGGAACAAAGCACCCCACAGAGTGTGCGATTTGTGGATAAAAGGTACTGATTTCACCATTTTCAAGTCACAGAGTGAAAGCCAAAGGCATCAGCAGCTTTTGTGTCTGGCACCGAGCTGCTTTCTAATTCACAGATGGTGCCTCCTTGTGTGTCCACACATGGAAGAAGGAGTGAAGGGTCTCTCTGAGGTCCATTTGATAGGGGCATTAATTCTACCCTTTTGACTTAAGCACTTCTCCAAATACTCTGCCTCCTCACATCATCACTTTGATTTCAGGGAAAGATACTGGGATTGTAGCCCATGAGCTCCTGGGAGCACACAGCAAAGGACCCATGGCAGAAGGGACAGTAAGCTGCCCAAACACCTAGAAGGAGTCATCTAGAATCACTAGGGCTCAGAGGAAACGGAATGCTGAATTTTTATAGGGAAAGTGATATCCGTCAAATGCTGTTTACTTCCTCTCACAATTATTGGCTTGTCTTTTCTTGCTAGATGAAGCTCTTAACTATTAGGTCAAAATAAACTATCTCCTTCCAGATGAAAAGTCTCACTGTTTCCACCTCTAAAAGCTAAAGTTTTTCAAAACTTTCCTTCTTAATGATTATCAGCTATTTCTGGCAACTAATACTTTGAGGACCATCATGGTGAGCGTACCTTCTTAACATGCAAATGCCCAAAGCTGTCAGTGCTGATTGCCCAGTAAAATACAGTTCAAAGAAATAGCTCATATTTCCTTGTGGCTCTTCCAAAGAATTCTAAAGCATCCAAGATCAGGACATTCCTCTCAAGCTGAATCTGGGTGTTTGTGTTTCTTTAAGGGGTCTTGCTCTTCGCAGTAAGAGGGTAGAGCCCAAGACCACCTTGGGGAGAATTGCAATTTCAAGCTCCCATTTCTATCTTTTTAAACTGCCTCAGCCCCATGTTTTTCTCTTTCTGTGTCTTCCAGTGAGCATAAGCTACTTTCATGTCTCGCAGGCACAGTATCTGACAGAAGCAGCTTGGAGGAAGAAAGATTCATTTTCTCTCACAGCTGCAGGTGTTTCCATCCAACATGGCAGCGACGGCATGGCAGACCAGCTCAGTTCACATGAAAGCTTGTGGTAGAGGCTATCCCCCTGACACTAGCCTGAGAAGCAGTAAGTAAGACTGGAAGTGAGCAGGGATAATGCACCCTGAAAACCCATCTCAGGAACCTGGTTCATCCAGCTAAGCCCCATCTCACCAAATTCATAGAACTTTCCAAAACATCGCTACCAGCTGGGGACAACATTTTCTGGGCATGAACCCATGGTGTGTTTTGGGCAGGGGGGGGGGAGCATTTCAAACGCGCGTGCTTGCCTCTCAGCTTGTGTATTGACATTAGATTTAATCAAGCTGCTCATTATCCTACTTCATCTATACCCTTCACCAGAGCACTGACCAATTTTACATGCTGAGATTTCATTCTATTTTAATTCAAACTGGTAGCAAAGAGGTTTGAAAATTATTAGCTTATATTATCTCTAAATATCCCTCATATTTATTGATTAATATAGTTTTATATTATTTCTTTGATGCTTATATTTAGGGGCTAGAATTGGAGATTGTTGTAGTTTGAATTGTATCTCTCTCGTACAAACAAACAAAAACCCATATGTTGAAGTCCTAAGTCCCTCAGACTGGGACCATATTTGAAGACAGAGTTTTAGAGAGATTATGGAGTTAAAATGAGGTTAATAGGTAACCCCATAATCCACTATGATTAGTGTCCTCATAAACCTATAAGCTAAGGAATGCCAAAGATTGCTCCCAAACTCACCAAATGCTATAGTAGAGATATTGGACAGATTTCCTTCTCAAAGTCCTCAAAAGGAATCAGATCCGTCCTTGGTCTTGGGATTTTAGCTTCTGGAGCTAACTGATGATGCCCTACTGTTTGTTCAGCTGTGACGTCTATGGTCAGCAGTCTGGACTGACAGATATGGCGCCGAAGCTGTGAAATGCACTGCAGTCTCTTCACTCTCACTACACCTCTTAAGCTGAGCTACATAAAAGAAATGCCAATCGAGGCTGAGTTCAAGCTTTTCTGCGAGCAGAAAACTGGCCGAAGCATGGCCACATGGATTTCTGTCAGGTACTGCTGGTTCAGACAGTGGAAATGCAAACTCCACAACACTGGGTGAACCTAGCTAGCTACTGCTGTTCTCAGCAGGTCATGTGCTCCAAAGTTACTGGGTGACCCCTCTACATGGTTCCACCAAAGGATTCACAGCCAGTCCTGGGTTTGACAGGGACATCTTGTCTTAACAGAGTACTGCAGAATGTTCTACTCCTTATTTCAATGCACTTATAAAAGGTTCAAGGTGGCAGCCCTACTTTCTTCTCTGGTTCTTCTTTTTTTTTTTTTTTTTTAACCTGTTCCCATCTGTACTCTGCACTTGGCCCTCAACCTTCCTGCCATTTCCTTTCCTATTTTCTCTTCCATAATTTCTTTCTCCTCTCCATCATCCCAACCAGCCAAGCCTCTCTTGTCATCTATATATAAAGGACATTGCCTTTTCCCAGAAGCCCTCTCTGGTTTCTGTCTATGTGCTCCTAGGGCCCCCTGTGCTCAAGTGAGCCATTTGCTTCCTGTGATGAAGACACTGTGTTCTGCATAGGAGCTAAATCTGGCTCATCATGCGTTCCCCAGTGTTTGGCGTTCACATAGAACAAAGAAACTTTTCGATGTATTTTGTAGCCTAATTCATGAGATGCTGTAAGCTATTGTTAGTCTAGTTAGAAGGCAACAAGGGTCCAAAATAAGAAAATACTAGAGATGATTGACAGGGATTGAATTGAAAGGTGTTAAGGTGATAAGATTGTTGTTATTTGATGACAAAAGACATGTGGAGCGACAGAGAGCAAAGGTTTTTCTAATTTGGGTTAACTTATGAACTTAGAAATGGATCTCGGTGAGGTCAGTTTACGGCACACAGAGGGTAGGAGAAGTGGGAAGTGAGACTGTCTGGATTCTGTGGCTCCATTGGCACATTTTCTAGCTGCAGCTCAATTTACTTACTAAGATATAGTGTTGCATGAGTTCCTGACTCAGTTTCCTTGGGCTCTGCCGTCCCATCTACCTTTCCCTCCCTTAAGTTAACCCGGTTCTCAGTTAACTTCCACGCAGTGGAAACAGCTCTACTCCAAGAGTTCTTGGGTGTCCTTTGGGACACCAGCATTCTCAGTCTAATTAATGCAGTGCATAAACTGCCTCAAATAAGCCTCGTATTTGTTAAAAATGACCTTCGGAATTTACTTTTCAGAGGCAAACTGGGTTTCCAACCAAGTACCCAGACATATACCTGTCAAGCTCAGCCTTACAGAAGAAAAACAGTAAGAATAAAACGCTGAGGAGGGGGCTGGAGAGAGAGCTCCATGAGAAAAAGGCTTGCTTGTACAAGAGTGAGAATGTGAGTTCAGATCCCCAGAACCCACGTTAAAAGCTGGTGGGATGGCACACCTCTGTAACTTCAGCAGCAGGGGCTGGGCAGGGAGACCCCTGAGGCTTGCTGACTTAGCCCAGCTGAAATGGCAAGTTGCAGGTTCAGTGAGATACGTGTCTCATAAAGTAAGGTGGAGGTGGGAGATGTGTCTCAGTGGTTAAGAGTATTTGCTGTTCTTGAAGAGGACTCAGTGAGCTCACACAGTGGCTTATAACCATCTGTAACTCCATTTGCAAGGGATCTGACACCCTTTTCTGGCTTACACGGGCACTAGGCATACATATGGTGCATTTACATGCATGCAACTAAAGCACCCAAACACGTAAAATACACAAATCTTTAAAAATAAAACAAAAAGTCAGGTAGACAGCAAGAGAGACTCGACCTGATATCAACCTCTGGCCTCCACAAGGGCACACATGGGTGTACAACCTCCCTATTCCAACACATACATGTAACACACACTTATGCACTAACACTGATACACTCACAAAGACAAAACAACAACAGAAATGACGGTGTACGAATGATGAAATTTGTTTTTCTGGAGAGACCTGGATGCATCTTCAGAGGAAGTCACCCACCACCCCAGCACCACAGCCCATGCTTAGGAATCGCAGGGCAGGGGGGACAGCCTGCAGTGAGTTTCCAGTAAGGGTCTTTGTCCGACTGTAGTCTCCAGAGAAGTCCCTGCTCTCAACAGCTGCTACTGTTTCCAGACTCTGTCTCTGTCCTCCTAGCTGACAGCTGGATTCAAACAAATTTAGTGGAGCAATGCTCCAGAGCAGCACTACCCTGCACACAGAGCCAGCTCCCGTGAGTCTCTCACTGCCTATGTGTATCAAACTCAGAGAGGGCGGCATCCCTGCGTGGGAGAAATGGACCAAAGAATGGGATACCTGGAGACAGGCTGCGGGCTGGAGACCAGGGGGGCTGCATGGCAAGGACTTTGCCATGTCACAGGGTGGTTATTTCCTGATGGTGAAAGATTAGATTTTCAGAGAACAGAAAGAAAGAACATACACAAAGTGGGAATTTAAACCGATAAAATAGATGGTAGATAATTTGAATTATTGTAGAAATGCAATTTAGTGAAGTGGTTAAGATCATGAGCTCTGAAATTTGTATCAAGGCTCACTATTGAGCTGTGTGACCCTGGGCGAGGAACTAGACATTCCTAAGCTGTGTTTTTCCCATCTGTGAAGGGTGAGACATAACAGTAACAATTTCCCAGGGCTGTTGGAAGGATCAAAAGAGATAAAGATGGCCAAAGTGCTTAGCACAATTATTGACTCCATAAATCCTCAATCACTGTGAGGGATTATGTTTCTATACGCAGTCATGCAGTATAGACAAGCACAGAACTATCTTTAACCCAGGATTACTTTTCTTTCTAAATGAGAACTAGTGTATGCTTTTCCTGGTTATTGACCATGGTTTCTGTCCTTTCAGAATCCCCAATCAGATCAAGTGCATTCTGAAGTCCACAGTACTGTGGGGACAACAGAATAAACCCTTTAGCATTGATCCCACTCAAATAATTCAAAACATACAATTCAAAACATATAGCTGTCACCCTATCCCTAAAAAGGACGTGCAGCACAAAGAGCCCACGCCAAAATGAATTATTCACCGTCAGATCACAATATGCAGACCAGGGAACAGTTGGATACCATCAATACTGTAAATATTACCAGCAAGGTCAACCTCTTTCAAAAGAGATTTACGTTTTGTTGGTGTTACCTGTCAACACCAGACAAAAGCAAAAATTTCTGGGGGAATAATTCAAGCCAGGAATTCATTTTGGAGAAAGCAATATTAAAACGTGGCAACTAAATTTTCTGTAATGAGGGGTCCACAGTCATGCAATCCCAGCATGTAGTAGTGTTTGGATGGACCTCTACTGCATTTTGAAAAGAATAAGAAGTACCATGAGCCCCAATGATATTTAATACACAGTAGTTAAATTGGAAAGACAGTTATGAAGGAAAAATTCCCATGACATAATTTATAGATAAAGCTCTTCTCGAGATTAATATCATTTAATATGCAAGGTTTTTTCTTTTTAATGTGTATTTAGGAGGAGTTTTCATTGATGTGTGAAAAGGTTGTGCCACCTATGGACGGGAGAAAGGAGTGGGCACTTAACAGCTTTCTGTGCACAATACTGAATGGTCGTATTCTAAATAAATACTGAAACGAATTTCCATGCTGGGAAACCTACCTGAAATAAGTAACCACAAGGAGAAACAATGAAACCGCCCTATCTCTCAACTTTAGCACAGTGCATACAACTCATCCGGCTCACTAGATGACGCTTCCTGTGGACTGCTTTGCTTGGGTCCTACCTCTGAGATGACAGAAAGAATATTTTCCAAGGACTGTGTCTGGCCTCTGTAGCCTGAGTCATGAGGAATAAAATCAAAATTAGTATTGTCAATAAATGATTCAAAAGTCTACCAGTAGGCAAGGGGAGATGGTTCAGTTGGTAACATGCCTGCATTCAATTCCCAGAATATTTTTTCATGTTAGGTGTGGTAGCAAGTGTTTGCTTTCCAGCACCGGGCAAGTGGAGACAGGGAGTTTCCTGGTTCTCTCTGTTCAGCCAGCCTAGCCTGGTAGGTAGGGTCCAGACCAGTGAGGGAAACTCTCACAAAAACAAGTGGATGACACATGAACAAAACACCAAGTCTACCTCTGGTCTCTACACACACACCTATATGCACACACAGACACAAAGAAGGGCTACTCACTAAAACCCATCCAAGGAAAACCCAGTGGTGGATAGGAGCTAGGGGCTTCCTCACAGTGCCCGATCCTATAAACTGACTTTCCATCTGCTGTGGGAATAAATGAAACAAATACAGATCATAGGATTACTATTAAGATGGAGGGACTTTGGAATTCAAGAACTCTGCACTTGAGTTTCTTCTTTTAGAAAACGAGAGTGCTCATTGTTATCCACCTCGGAGGATTCGCCTCAGGAATAATTGAACAAATCCATGTTAAGTCATCTCTGTGGTGTTAGAGAGCCACAAAGAAGCACTGTTGGTGGTAGCTGCTGTCCTGTTACGTTTGTAACCACTGTCACTGCTATCATTGTCTACCTTCCTGTCCTCTTTAACTATTGGTCAACCTGATACAGCCTAAAATCATATGAGAGGAGATTCTCAGTTGAGGAATTGCCTAGGTAAGACTTGTCTTATGAGGGATGGTCATGATTGTTGTTTAATGCAGGAGGATCCAGCCCACCATTGGCAGCTCTGGGCAGGTGGTCTCGGTTGTATAAGAAAACTAGCTTATCATGATCCTGTGAGTAACCCAGCACAAAACACTTCTATGGTTTCTAGTACTTCTTCTGGTATGAAGTCAGTTCCCTGGTGCTGCTGTGTGGACTAGCAAGCAAGTCTGCCTCCAAATTCCTGCCTGAGTTCCTGCCCTGGTTTCTTCCAATGGTGGACTGTAACCTGGAAGATTAAGCCCATTTTTCCTCTCTTACACTCCTTTTGATTAGAATGCTTTATCACAGCAGCAGAGATAAAGGTAGAACACGTCCCAAGCTGCACATCCCCTGAGATCCACCAAGAGCTACACAAGATACCTGGGCTTTGGTTCTTTGAAGAATAAAAACTTTAAAGTGACATTGAAAGATTTCTATTCCAGTCAAGTAAAGGCATGAAAAATAACACCTATCATAAGATAGAACAGAACATATTTGATGGTAAATAATAGTTCTATTATTGGAATATGTTCTCATTAGGAAAAACAGTCATTTCTTACTTTGTTATGTACCAGTAAAAATTTGTCAAGAGCTCCAGGGACTCAAGGCCCCATGTTTAGGAACTACTGCTCTACAGGGTAGGATTCCATGTGAATAGCTAAGAAGCTACATAGCCTGCGTCACCTCAGAGCTTGTTTGGGTGGGTGGATTTCTACATATGCTTCTTATCAGAACTGTGACAACAGCGTCATGGATGGGTGACTCTGTTCAAACTCATGAATTCATCTCTATTCAATATGTGCAGTGTTAATACTGTGGTGATAATTGTGTTCCCCAAAACATTGTACACCTTAATAAACTTATCTGGGGTCAGAGAACAGAACAGCCACTAGATATAGCGGCCAGAAAATTGTGGCACTCACACCTTTAATACTAGCATTCTGAAGGCAGAGATCCATCTGGATCTCTGTGAGTCCAAGGCCACACTGGAAACAGCCAGGCATGGTGACTCACGCCTTTAATCCCAGGAAGTGACGGCAGAAAGCAGAAAGGTATTTAAAATATGAGGACCAGGAACTAGAGCTGGTTAAGCTTTTAGGCTTTTGAGAAGCAGTTCAGCTGAGATCCATTTGGATGAGGATACAGAGGCTTCCAGTCTGAGGAAACAGGATCAGCTGAGGAACTAGCGACATGAGGCTGTGGCTTGTTCTGCTTCTCTGATCTTCCAGCCTTCACCCCAATACATGGCCTTGGGTTTGTTTTTATTAATAAGACTCTTTAAGATTCATGCTACATAATACATCACTTATATATCAACAAAATTGTTAAAAGATGTGGAAATAAACCAATAATAAAAAATCTGGAAAACATATTATATTAAGAATTTTTATATTCTTGGTTTACTCAAGAATCACTAAGGACAGAATTTGTAATTTTTGCTGAAATTGGTAAAGAAGTCAAAAAGCCCTGCAGAAGAGATGTGAGTTCGAGGCTCACACGCCACAGTTTAGGCAGTCTCATTCTTATTTATCCCTCCCCTGCTGCCAATTTGGCTTATTTTATTGTTGCTTTTCTTAAGTGAGTGCAGTTCTTTAGGGCTTGAGGGAAGCATCTTGGGGTTACTTGACCAATGTAGTGGCTCTTCCTTCTGCTCCATTTAAGGCCAGTAGAGCCCATGATGTGCTCGTACCAACAGCAATTGAACTACGCAATGGCGGAGGAAAACCCCCACGTGGGGCAAAATGTAGAAAGAAGTAAGTCAATTGTTGCTGATATTTATCGGAACTAGAGTGATTTTTTTTTCTGTTTCTTTTTCTCTGACTTTAAATTTTCCTCCAAAGCACCCTGCAGTATACGTGCACAGCAGGAGCATGGGGGGGAGTTTGCAGAGAGGCGGTCTGCCTTTGTTACTTCTAACTCTCCAGCTTGAGAGTGACAGTTTAGCATTTTGTGCCTCTTATGGAGACACAGAAGGAAAACAATAATATTTACCTATCAGATATGTAAATTGTTTAGTCCAGCATTTAGTACCTCCCAGACATTCAGTAATTACACCTCTAAGAGAAAACATAAAATCATTTTATAAAAGAGCTAGGGAGTGAGTATTCATCTGGTTTTTTCCACTGCAATTTTGTGCACACTGTAGTAGCACACTGAAGTCAATCAGAAACCATACCGAGGAGTTAGGAGCTATTGTGGTCCTAAATGACAAGAAATACCTCAGGATGGCTTTTACCCACAAAAACTAGTGAAGAAAACCTAGCTTTGGTCAAGAGTTCGCACTGAAGGGATGGGGCTAGGGCTCAGTAATAAAGCACTTGCCTTGTATGCATAATTTAGACACAGTTGTTAGTATTGCAGGAAAGGAGGCCCGTATTGATCGAGCAGGACACTGACTGTGGCAATCTTTTCTAAAACAGCTTTGAATTGCTTCCTGTTTCTCAGACCCGCCCCAGAGCTCTCCTATGAAAACTATAGATTCCCACCATCATTTTTTAATGCCTAGTCTGTCAGATATTATCATTCCTAAAACTGGGCCTACATTCATCTTGCTTGAGTTTGAAATTTTTCTTTCTACGAACCTTATCAGCATCGTCACAATATACCTTATCTCCATCCAGCAAATTGTCAGGCGGAAGGATGGGTAGATTGCCAATAGTGCCTAGGAGTGGAGAATGGGAGAAGACTGGTCAGCACACCCTCATCACAGACCTTGTTTGTTGCATTTAACTAGCCACTGAGATGCTGAAGATTCCTGACTTACCCCCATAATGTCTGCCCAGAATGAAAGAAACTCATTTACAAAGTGCCAGAATGAATCCATAATACTGCTGGAAATGTTTTTTTGTTTGTTTGTTTTTGTTGTTGTTGTTGTTTTGATGCACATATACCAAAAGTACTTTCTAAACACTAAATTGCATTTTTTTTTTTGTTTTTTCCCATTTTATTTTATTTTACAATACCATTCAGTTCTACATATCAGCCACGGATTCCCTTGTTCCTCTCCCTCCTGCCCCCCTCCCCTTCCCCCCAGGCCACCCCCTATTCCCACCTCCTCCCGGGCAAAACCTCCCCCGAGGATTGAGATCAACCTGGTAGACTCAGTCCAGGCAGGTCCAGTCCCCTCCTCCCAGACTGAGCCAAACATCCCTGCATAAGTCCCAGCTTTCAGACAGCCAGCTCATGCACTGAGCACAGGACCTGGTCCCACTGCCTGGATGCCTCCCAAACAGATCAAGCCAATCAACTGTCTCACCTATTCAGAGGGCCTGATCCAGTTGGGGGCCCCTCAGCCTTTGGTTCATAGTTCATGTGTTTCCATTTGTTTGGCTATTTGTCCCTGTGCTTTATCCAACCTTGATCTCAACAATTCTCGCTCATATAAACTCCTCCTCTTTCTTGCTAATTAGACTCCCAGCGCTCCACCCGGGGCCTAGCCATGAATGTCTGCATCCAGGTCCCTCAGTTGTTGGATGGGGTTTCTAGCACGACTACTAGGGTGTTTGGCCATCCCATCACCAGAGTAGGTCAGTTCCGGCTGTCTTTCATTTGTAATTGGTCATAATTGCCCATGTTCAACACATTCCCACAAACCAGCAGGGCCTGTGACTCTTCTATGGGGATCTGAAGAAAAAGCAGCAGCTGACGTAACTTGAGAGGCAACTCTTCCTGAACCATCTGACATCAGCTTGGTCTCCAGAGAATGTCATCAAGGGGTCATGAAATAAAGATTTTTTTCTTTCTGACCACAGCTACAGCTAAGCTGGCATGTGACATCTGTTCATACATTGGAAACACTTCATAGTTTATCTAATTAAAGATTCCTCTTCTGAGCTGTATCCTCAGATGAACACTTTCTCTGATAATTTTTTAAGGTCACCTACAAGCTCCCCTCATCACAAAGATGTTGCTTAAATTTCAGAATAGGCATTAGTGGATGTAAACCACAGAAAACGAATTAGTGATCTCCCTTAACACCCTGGGCTCCTGCACCTTGAGAAAAGACCTCATTAGCTAGAAGAGAGAAAAAAGTCCAATTTCCAACTGGCATTCTTTCTGCTGCTAATGTTGATGCAATTTCAGTCATTGGTCTTTTCATAAACATGGAAACCACTGTGGTAACAGAATGGCCAAGAGGTACTCTAATTCTGTGTCTGTGCTCATTCTTAATTCCTCAAATGGATACACCACCATGGGTGTTTCCCTTTCCCACCCTGGGCAGTCAGAGTGGCTATGGGGGAAAATTGGCACTGGATAAAGGCATTCTTTAAATTCTGTCAAAGAAGAGCCTGAGTTTATTGCTATTCTTTTTCATGAGCCCAAGGAACATGCAACATGGTTTTTCTTCTGTAATAAAACCCTCCATTTGCTTTCAGGTGGATTTTTGGGCCATAAAGGGAGTAGGAAGAAACTTCTTTATTGTTTTTTATTAGTAATGTTATTCTTGCAGATTTTGCAAATATATAAATATATGTACAACAGCTAGTGGCCAAGATAAGAGTTTCTGAGAGTCATTCATCCCTAGTTTTGAGTTCAGTCTCCACCTCATAATAGCTGCATCTGACTCAAGTTGTTTAACACTTTGCCTCCTTTGCAGAACTGTAAAATCAGCACAGAACAGACTAATAAAGTCAGTGTGAAGATTCAGTGAGTTATTCATGGCACATGACATATGACAAACATTTACTAGACACTAACTCATATTATTGTTGCATTCATAACAGCTTTTGCTGTTCACCTTGAGGCTGCAGAATTTGATTGTACATGTGGTCTCTAAGGAAGTTCGGTCCTCTCACCTGGTATCTCTACAGACAACAAGGTGACCCAGGAATTTCCTTAATTGAAACTAGAAGGCTCTTCTGGAATATTCTAGACATGTTTTTTCTCCTTTATGCTTTTGTCTTTATATATATATGTATATATATATAAAATATTACCTAATATAATATATAATAATATACCTAATATAATATATAATAACATAATAATATATAATAATTAGGTATTATATATTACCTAATATAATATAAAATAATAAATAATATTACCTAATGGGTTTCCTTATATTTCCATGATTGCATATATTGTTATTTGATTATATTTACTTTTTTCTAAACTTTTTTTGGTCTTAGGTCATAAATGTCTTGGTTGAATTTCTTTGAGCTCATCTTACTTGAAGTTTGTTAAGCTTCTTAGGTATTCATAGTTATAGCTTTTGTATAACACAATTTGGGAAGTTTTCAGTCCTTATTATTTCAATATTCTCCCTCCTCTCTCTCACTTTCTTCCCTATCTGGGACTCTGGAAATGGAAGTGTTGGTGTATTTGACCATAAGTTTGTCCCCTTCAATTTTTTTTTCATTTCTGTTCCTCAAACACAATAATCTCCCATTTTATCTTCATTGTTTCTTCTTCTCCTGAGAATGCAATAAAGTTTCATTTGCACTGATTACATTTTTTACTGTAATTTTCAAGTTTAGGAATTTATACAGAAGAAATCAAATACAAATTGGACTATTGGAGAGTCCAGGTATATATGTAAGACAGACTTCTGAGTAGGTTAGCATTGGGCTCTGAAATGAGCTCACTTAAACAAAGAAACCAAAAGAAAACAGGGAAGTATTCACTAGGAGTTCCATCAAATTATAGTAAGTAAAATCTTCACTTCTAATTGCAATTTGTTTCACATGACAGTTTTTTTCTCTTAAGGAAAAGGACACCATCATCTTGACAAAGCAGAAGCTTGCAGAATGGGAAATTTTTTTTTTACCAACTCCACATCTGATAGAGGACTAATATTCAAAATATGTAAAGAACTCAAGAAACTATATATCAAAAAAAAAAAACCCAAATAACTCAATTTAAAAATGGGGTACAGATCTAAACAGAGAATTCTCAATAGAAGAAACTCAAATAACTGAGAAACACTTAAATAAATGATCAATATCCCTAACCATCAGGGAAATTCAAACCAAAACTACTTTGAGATTCCATCTTACACCTGTCAGAATGACTAAGATCAATAATGCAAGTAACAGCTCATGCTGTCAAGGATATGGAGCAAGAGGAACACTCATCCATTGCTGGTAGGAGTGCAGACTTGTACAACCACTGCAGAAATCAGAGTAGTGATTCTTCAGAAAGATGGGAATCCATCTACCTCAAGATCCAGCCATACCACCTGTGGTGATTTTAAAGAAAATAGCCCCCAAAGGGAGTGGTGCTATTAGGAGGTGTGGCCTTGTTGGAGGAAGTATGTCACTCTGAGGGTGGGCTTTGAGTACTTTTATGCTCAAGCTACTCCCCGTGTCACAGTCTACTTTCTGTTGGCTGAATATCAACTTGTAGCAGCTCCTTCTCCAGTACCATGTCTATCTGCTAACACCATGCTCCATGATGATAATGGACTGAACCTCTGAATGTTAAGTGAGCCACACAATTAAATGTTTTCCTTTGTAAGAGTTACCAAGGTCATAGTGTCTCTTCTCAGCAATGGAAACCCTAACCCAAAGAATGTTTCATCCTATGACAAAGACACTTGTTCAGTCATGTTCATAACTGCTCTATTAATAGCCAGAAATTGGAAACAATCTACATGTCTCTCAACAGAAGAATGGATAAAAAAAAAGCATATTTACACAGTGAAGTATTACCCAGCTGTCAAAAAAAAATGTTATCATGAAATTTACAGGCAAATGAATGAGACTAGAAAAAAATCAATCTGAGTGAGGTATCCAGAAAGATAAATATAGTATGTATTCACTAATATGTAGACATTAGCTCTTAAGTAAATGATAACCAAGCCACAATCCACAGACTCAGAGAGATTAAGTCTAAAGGAAGGGATGAGAGGGGAACACATGGGTCTCTCTGGGAAAGGAAATTGAATAGATTTTATAGGTGGACTAGAGGTGGGAGAGCAGGACCAGGAGGATCAGGTGGGGTGGGGGGAAGGAAGATGAGGTTGGGGGAGAGAATGAGAGGAGAGACAGCTAAAACTGAAGGGCATTTGAGGGGTGGTATGGAAAACAATACAGTGAAAACTTTCTAAAATATATGAAGGCAATCCTAATGAAGTCTCTAAATAATAGAGGAGATGGTATCCCAGCTGGCCATCTCTTGTCATTAAATGAAGCTTCCAGTACCAACATTGGTCCATGTTCACTTGAGTTGTTGGTCAAAGGGATCCCATGGAAATCTCCAAACAACCCAGGCTGTTGCCCAGACAATAGCTTGCTCTCCAGAAACTGACAGCAAGACTCCATTGCTGAAGACAGCACCCACACCACTCATTGAACATGGAGAGTTCTAGATGGTACATAGAACCTCCACCCACATGTTCTAATGTCTTTGGTATGTGAAGATACTCTGCAGGCTACCAAAAGACAAATGTAAATCCAAACCCTTTGACTGCAAAATATGTTAGGGCACAAAGGTGGCACAATTCTTCTGGGAGTAATCAATTAATATCTGGTTTAACTTAAGGCCCAATCCATGAGACGGAACCCATACCTGGCACTGTTTGGGTTACCAAGAACCAGCGAATAGATAGCCCAGAAACCCAGGGTAAAACTAAATACTACTTGTCCTTTAAAAAATTTAATGATATTCTACTATACTCCTAGATTAGTGCCTTATTTATCCATCATCAGAGAAGCTTCCTCCTGCAGCAGAAGGGAACAAATATAGAGACTCACAGCCATACATAATTTATAGAGAGATACCTTGTAACACACAGCTCCAAATGAGATGTCTCCATCAAATCTCTCAGAGCTCAGGGAAGCCTGCAGAAGAGGAGGTGTGAAAAGTGTAAGAGCCAGAGGGGATGGAGGACAACCAGGAGCACAAGTCCCTCTCAATCAACTGAGCAAAACTCATGTGAACTCACAGAGACCGAAGCAGCTGCACAGGGGCTGCAGAGGCCTGCACCAGGATCTCTGGGTATAGATTCTAGCTTTCCGTTCAGTATTTCTGTGGGACTCCTGAGTGTGGGAATGAGTGGCCTCTGATTCTTATCCTTTCTCTTGGGCTTTTTTCCTTCTGTTGCCTTGTTCAACTTCTATGCCACGGTTTTGTTTTGTCTTATTACATTTTATTGCGTTATGTTTTGTTGTTACCTCTTAGAAGCCTGTTCTTTTCAAATGAGAGACAGAAAGGGAGTGGATCTGGATGGGAGGGGAGGTGGGAAGGAACTAGGAAGAGTAGAGGGAGGGGAAACTGTAGTCAGGATAAATTGTGTGAGAAAAGAATCTATTTTGAATAAAGGGGGAAAAATAAAACCTGTCAAGTGAACAAGTTGCAATTAAGAGTGAAGATTTTACTTCATTGATCCCTGTGTCTACTCTCACTTCCCTTTGAATTTCTCTAGTAAATCCTTCCTCTCAGTTCCTGTACTTTTCAACTCCAGAGCTTTTAGAAGTTTACTTTTGTGTTTCTACCTATTTACTGATGTTTACATTTTGTCCATAAATCCCTACGTGATCATTTCCACAGGTCCTTTTAGGGTCTTTGTGTTTTAAAGTCTTTTTCTAGTGGACCTATGGTCAAGTCGATTTACAAGACAGTTTCTATTGATTGATTTTCCATTTCAATGGAAAATATTTTTCTAATCTTTGTATGCCTTTAGATATTGGTTGAGAATTGGATACCTGAATCTAATGATGCAGTAACTCTGGGAACCCAATTCTCTTTTCCTGAGGTTTTTTATTTTATTTTATTTTTATTTTTTTTATTTTTATTTTGTGTGTGTGTGTGTGTGTGTGTGTGTGTGTGAGAGAGAGAGAGAGAGAGAGAGGGGGGTGAGATCTATTGGTGTAGATTGCCTTTACATCAATAGCAGTCTGAGGGGCAAAGATAATATCTACTAAGGTCTTTTCTGAGAAACCCTATGGTCATATGTAGTTGCTTTCTAATTTTCCCTATATGTAGTTGTCCTTGAATATCCTAATATTTATTTCTTACTCCAAATGAAGAAAAGGGAGGTAGGAAGGATTAAGGGCACAAGCCCTCTAAATCTTAGGAATGATTTTATCTGGAGTCTATAAGATCTGCATTAGTGCAGGACACACAACATTGCCTACTACCTCTTCATCATATTCATAAAACATAAGCAGCAGTAGTCATCAGCCAGAGCTGATTCCTGATATTTGTGTGACAGGCACATCCCATGTCCAGAAGCAAGTGTGCAGCTGCCCATCGAGGAGTATGCTGGGGAAGGACAGCTACCATCACACTATACCAGAAACTAACCATAGTTACCTTTCCCAGAAAGCATAAGCCTTCAAACTTCACAATTCCAAAGTAATTGCTGAAATCAGATTCTGACAGTGTGACTCCCATGGAGGAGCTGAGATTTCAGTACTTCCTGCTCTGCTAGCTTCCCAGGTCTTTCTACCTTCCCTCCATAATTCTTTGTCATAGGCAGTTGAGAGCCAGGAACTGTATTGTTCCCAATAAAAATAAAATATATCATTGCATCCCTAGTGACCTTTTCATTGAATTCTTCAAATAGTATCATCTCTTTAATTCATGTTGTTCATCTTGCTTAGGAAACCTCCTGTTTAGCCAAGTCTTACATTCATTTATTTCTTTAAAAAAAAAATGACTGTATCCCAACTAGAGGTTGTATTAGTCACAACCTCTGTCCCTATCCAGCTATAGTCCAATCAAGCTATTAAACTAAGAACAATATAGCTATAAATCAAGATTAGTGCTTTTAAAAGAAGTAAAACTAGACCCAAATAAAGCAATAAAGGAATTGAACTGATATTGGTGGCTATCAGAGAAATTCTCTCTGGAAAAATGCTGTTTTGACTTGAACAGGAAATGCAACCCCAGGCTTATGTTTTTGGATACTTGGGAGCCTTGGGGAACTCTGTGGTGGGAGGCGCAACTGGCAGAGGTGGGTAACTAGGCAATGCCTTGGAGAGTATAGCCATGCTCCACTGCTGGCCCAATCCCTATGCTTCCTGGTCCACCAACATGTGAAAAATGGCACCACTAACTCCTGCCATGCAGAGCAAACTGCTCTATTTGCCATACTTTTATCACCATGGACTGGATCCCCCTGAACTGTGAGCTAAATAAATAAACCTCTCCTCTCTTTAGCTGTTTCTTCCAGATGTTTGACCATAGCAATATAAAAGTAACTGAGTGGCCCTTAAGCTAAGACATCTCTGTGTTTAGAATGCATAGTATTAACTGTACAAGGGAGACTATGGATAGATACTTCATAGAAGAACATGTGCAAAGACTGTGGAAGGCTGAGATCCGTGTATTCAGGACACTGACAGGTGGGGTGGCTGGAATAAGATAAGGCACAAAGTAGTAAGAATGATGTTGAGGATGTCTTCTTGGCCAAGGCCATTGGTCTCTTCCTACATACACTGCAAACCATGGGACATTTGTAAGTAGAACAGAGAAGTCACTCACCAGCCTGAAATCCACTGAGGATGTAAAATATCTCTTGGGGAAAAAACTGGAAATTAGGCAGTCTCCTCAGTGACTGATGGACCACTAATCCTTTCTCGTCACAGTTGGACCACACTGCAGAAAACAGTTCTCCTACAAGGAGGTCATTTCTGCAATTGAATCAGATTCCTACTAGTCTTTCTTAGCATCCACTTGTTCTCTCAAGAATATAGACTAAAACAAACAAACAAACAAACAAACAAAAGCCTGTGAAATGAATGGGATTTCAGAAGTTCTGTGAGGTCACCTCTAAAAGTTAGGTTACAAGCCCTGCTCCACTCCAAGCTCGCGCTGTGGACCCTTCCTACATCAAACTAAGACATAAGACAACCTTTATTTTTCTCCCAAACACTAATGAGAGACTGGCATGAATTTGTGAGTTTATAGAGTAAGGGAGTCATTTTCCCCAATCATTCAAAGCAACTATTCCAGGGCACGAATTTCCCTGCCATTTATATGTCTCAACATGTCACCATCTAAGAGGCACATGCACTTAAATTTATCTGCTCTGTCAGATCTTATTCCACTTGACTCCACCTGGCAGCGAGTGTTTGGATATAACTTTCATGGGCCTGTGATTTGTGAGCACTATCAAAAAGTTGCCTTTAAGAGAATTTACACCATCCCTTATCACTCAGCCACAGCATTTCAATCAACTCATTGTCCTCATCATACGGAGGAATCTTGAGACTCAGACTCAGTTTCTACTCTCAAGGTTTAGTCTTGCTATAAACAAAGAAACAAGCACACAATCTTTTTTTTTTTTTTTCAGTTAAGGAGCACTGGCTGATTTGCCACCAATAAACACATTCCTAGAATTAACACAATATGTTCTCTTGAGCTATGATATTTTCACTCACTTTTGTCAGCCAATTATAGAAACATTTTGAGGCCTTGGTGCTGTTTGGTTTGTAGCATCCCTACCCAGCTGATAGTCATTTAAAATTTTCAAATAAACAAGATGCCCTCCCCCATGGATTTTTCATATTTTTCTTGCTTCAAATTCGGAACTAGAATGGATTTCCCCATGACTTGCATTGAGAGATGGTTTGAATTCAAATTGTAAGGCGGTACCAGTGTTCACTGCCATGGAGTGCATGGCACCATAATGCCTCAGGCAGAGTGTAGTAGAGTAGTGAAAAATTCTACCGGCTAATAGTAAAACTCCAATTTATGGCTAAGACACAGATGGTCAGACCATAGACAACACCTCTGCTCTATTCTCTTGGTGAATCCATAACAGTTAGAGGCAGGTAGCTCTGTACAGGCAGGTGGAGAAACTCAGGGAGATACTCTCATCAGTGTTTGCTGTTTCACATTTTACATGTGGTTGTTAGGGCTGTAAGCTAGAGTTGGACATCTAACTCATTCTGTAACTACTTTTCTTCTCCCAGCTTTCATTTCTTTATGTCTCAAATGAAAGCAGCAGCTTTGAGTGAGCCTCATTGTGACTTTCCAAGAAGAAATGCCATGAGCATTAGCAGCTGAGTGGTGGTGGCACATGCCTTTAATACCAGCACTTGGGAGGCAGAGGCAGTCAGATGTCAGCGAGTTTGAGGCCAGCATGATCTACAAAGTGAGTTCTAGGACAGCCAGCACTGTTACACAGAGAAACCCTGTCTCGGGGGGGAAAAAAACAAAAACAAAAAGGCATCAGCATAATATCATGTAAGCAACACTACATGGTGACTCTTTTATGACTGTCTGTAACTTTACTTCCAGGGTATCTGATGCCCTCTTCTGTCTTACTATCTTACACACACACACACACACACACACACACACACACACACACACACACACACAGAGAGAGAGAGAGACAGACAGACAGACAGACAGACAGACAGACAGACAGACATAGAGAGATGTAATGAAGTAATAAAAATATTTAAATGAGCACCATACGTGTTTGGAATCCCACGTCTAGGTGTTGGCTACATTTCCCAACTAAAGTAGAACATAAGAACATATTTGAAACAGATTTGGCCTCATTGTCAGTGACATGAAACCAAATTACAGGGAAGAATCTCTGTAAATGGGTCCCACCAAGCTGTGTATTTGAATTGTCAGACATGCGCATGACTTACCCCTCTGGGTAGGTGGGAAAACATGGTGATAGAGCAGACAATACACAAGCTCCAGGAGCTGCTGATTTCTGCAGCCCTGTGTACAATAGCATGTATATGGTCATATATGTGTTTTCTAGGGATGTGTTATGATGGGTAATCTTGGGGGCCTTGCAAATCACCAGGGAAACAAAGCTCTGGCTAAGTCTGCAAGAGTGTTTCCTGAGAGGCATAGGTGGGAAGAGAAGACCAATCCTGAATGTGAGTGGCACTATTTCATGGGCTAGGATCCTAGACTGGATAAATCCAGTAAAGCAGACATCATCACTACACACTTCCTGACTATGGGCACAATGTGACCAGAAGCCCCTGTCTCCTTCTAAAACACACGGTGAGCTTGATCTTCAAACTCTGAGCCGAAGTAAATCCTTCTGTTGCTAATCCCTAAGTTGCTTTCCAGGTTTTTTTGTCATAGTAGTTAGAAAAGTAACTAATAGAATGAGCGACAGTAGTTGATCAAATTCTCAGAGAGATAAAAGACTCCCACAAAATTCAGAGCAAATGTATCATTCAGAGCTACTTCAAGTGAGTAACACTCAGACCATCATCAGTCTCTTCCTGGTGTCCATGCTGGCTGATCTTAGTTTCAACTTGACTACATCTGGAACCATCAACTAAACCCAAGCAGCTGGGCATGCCCGTGAGAGCTTTTTCTGGACTGGACATTTTGAGGTGAGAGACTCACTCTAACTCTGGGCCACGCCTTTCAGTGAGAGCCCACATGAAAGAACATTGAGGAAGGAAGCTTTGGTTTTGCCTACTTGTCCTCACTATCACTGGCAAGTTTATCTGACCTGTTGCTGGGGTATTCCTTCGCAGGTATTAGAACCCACTTTTTCTGGATTCCAATGTGGACTAAAGACTGGCAGCTCTCTGGGACTCCAGCACCATATTGGGGCTGCTGAGACATCCAGTCCTATGAACTGAACAACTACCAGAGCCTTGACATTTTCATCCCAAGACAGTCATTGTTGGACTCCTCAGACCACAGCCTGTTAGCCACTCTAACACGTGTGTGTGTGTGTGTGTGTGTGTGTGTGTGTGTGTGTGTGTGTGTGTGCATATTCTAGCAGTTTTGTGTTCTGTTCCTCCAGAGAATACTGACTAATAAAGTATCTAATATAATCTGGAGCCTGGAAGAACATTTCAAGCTCTACCCTTAAATCTTCTTTCTTTCCAGAATGTTCCTGATGTGGACAATGACAGACAGCAGAAAGAAGAAATTAAAATTAAGGAAGTATCAACCTGTTGGTAATTTAGGTTGAAAATCACTGAGACAAGAATGCCTTACCCACTTTGCATACAGGTCACACAGTTCTCCATACCACACTAGAAGGGGACTCCTGAGAAATCTTAAGGATCTGTTGTTCTAAGAAATTAATCTTTAGTTATAATCAAAACTAATGTGAGATCTCAAAAGAATTCAACACTGAACTCCAGGAGCAGTACTCCACAATTTGTTCAAATCCATGGACCCATCCCATTGTCCCTCTGGCCTCAGATTCCTCCCCCACAAAAATAAATAACCGGCCAGATGGTCTTCATGCCTTTTAACATTAACCACAGGTTATTGAGTGTACTTTGGTACATGCCAGGCAGCCAACATTGGAAGTTACATCCTCACAGAAGCTCTCCAAGGCAATGTGTACCTCCCACTCTCCAGCCCCAGTCACTTACATGGTTTGTATACAATACTGTGTCTCAGAGTCAGAGCTTGAATAGGACTTCTGACCCAACTCTAATCTTTCCTCTGTACATGAAGTCTTTAAACTACAGAAAAAAATGTATTCCCCAAATACCACCCTCCCCCCCCTCTCTCTCTCTGTGTGTGTGTGTGTGTGTGTGTGTGTGTGTGTTCTCAATTTCAGTATGGTTCAGGCTGCTAAATGTTTCTTTCCAGCTTTAAGATGGGGCGACTTAACAATACTCAGAAATGCACTTTGAATTCTGATCATTTGCTGACTCCACAACATGCTGTACAATCCCCTCAAAACGCTGGGAAATCATTAGCCGTTTGCAGCCATCGGCAGGCTTTAGTTAGGTTTGTTTGTTATTTTGGGTTTTTTTTTAGTTCCAATATCCAATAAATGATGTGCTATTATGAAACAAGATTTGTGAGGCTGAGGATAAAGGTAAGTAAATAGAGAGTGCCATCCTGCATACATGGAGGCCTGAGTTCAATTCCCAGAACAGCAGAAAACTGAGTATAGTGGAGCCATACCCACAATCCTAGTGCTATAGAGAATTTGAGGCTGGGTGGGAGCTATAAAAGACCCTTCCGGGGCTGGAGAGATGGCTCAGCAGTAAAGAGCACTCACTGGCTGCTCTTCCAAAGGTCCTGAGTTCAATTCCCAGCAACCACATGGTGGCTCACAACCATCTATAATGAGATCTGGTGCCCTCTTCTGGCCTGCAGGCATCCATGCAGACAGAACACTGTACACATAATAAATAAATAAATCTTAAAAAAAAAGACCCTTCCAAAATAAAATAAAATAGAAAATGACTCGTATTAGATGATTTTGCTCACCTGAAGATTAGTGTAAGTGTCTGGAACACATAACACAAAACTTAGGATAACTGAACTGTTATTGTCAGTGGATTATATGTATTAATCTTTGTAAAACTTACTGTATTTTCGCCGGGCGGTGGTGGCGCACGCCTTTAATCCCAGCACTCGGGAGGCAGAGGCAGGCGGATTTCTGTGAGTTCGAGGCCAGCCTGGTCTCCAAAGTGAGTTCCAGGAAAGGCGCAAAGCTACACAGAGAAACCCTGTCTCGAAAAACAAAAAAACAAAAAAAAAAAAAAAAAAAAAAACTTACTGTATTTTCAACAAATGTTGAGTTTGTCAGCATGTAACCCCACATAACCAAAGAATCTGCATTTTACTTATAAAGCATCTATACATTTGCAAGTTATTTGTAAAATGTATACACATACATGTAGTATATTGCCCAATACACATGCATATTATCCATTATAAATATTTTTCAGTACAAAAATGACACACTAATAACAAAATACAGACATAGAAAAGCTTGAACATGATGAGCCTAAAATTCTCACAATGGGCGATTTGTTATTGGTACAAAAATATCTTCTAGCTAAATGTGATTATCACTAATATATTGTAAGGGATCATGGGATTAAATATTTGTCATTATTTTTGAAATGTCTAATGATATAGTTTATGATTTAGCACTGTGCAGCTCTGCATCTGAATTCAGCTGTTTTTCAGTCTGGATTTAGTGGCTGTAGTAACCCAGATGGTGAAAGTCTTTGGATGAACCCCAAACTTTCTATTTTTAGTCACTTTTACCAGACACCTAAATGTTTGCTGAAGTCGGCATTATAAGTTTCTCTCCCAAGACTTCCAACAGTTTAGTTTTACTGATCACCAGGTGCAGCACTTTATATATTCAACAAATCCTATCCACTCTGCAACTCAACTCGATTGTTCAATATTTTCAGGTTGTTGAGGGATTCTTTCCAAGTCTGAAATATAAAAATCTCTACCAGTGACTCCCTGAAACTAGCTTCCTCAAATAATTTCATGTAAGAAGAGACATTTTCAGAAGGTTCACTCCATGGCATGAGGTTCTTCCAAAAAACTGCTGTTTTCCTCTGTTAAGCTACATTTACCAAAATGGATAGATCAGGAGCACGTGCCACCGCTGTGTGGCACCCTCCAACAGCAGCTTTTTGGCACACACAGGCCAACAATTGGGAATGCTTTTTTTTCCCCAAAGGAAAAAATGTATAAGATATAATCACAGCTTCTTTAATACTCTGTTGTAGCAGCAGAGAGTGGGTACTACAGCTCTCACTGCTTTCTGATGCACCTGCAACTTCAACAGTCCTGGTCCGCTTTCTATTGTTGTGATAAGTAGCATGGTCAAAAGCAACACGAGCAGGAAGAGGTCTATTTCATCATATACTTTATAGTCCATCATCAGGAGATGCTAAAGTGGGAACCTAAGCAGGGCAGGGACCTGGAGGCAGGAACTGAGGCAGCGATCCTAGAAGAATGCTGCTCATTGGCTATCTCCCCAGGCTCAAGTTCAGCCCCCTTTCTTATACCTCCCAGGACCACCTGCCCAGGGGTGGCACTGTCCACAGTGGGCTGAGTCCTCTCTCACAAATCATTATTTAAGAGAATGCTTGACAGGCTTGCCTACAGGCCAATCTGATAAAGGTGTGTTCTAGCCCGAGGTTCCCACTTTCTAGATGACCCTAATTTGTGTCAAGTTAATAAATCAGTAGTAACCATCACATCAACGCTTATGAATCTCTGCATCTGTATCCTAAACACTACCAGTGTTAGATTATAATATTCTTTCATTTGAACCCCAAGGTATTTTAGAGCCCAAGGATGATCATTATTTGTATGCTTAAAAATATAATCAAATGGCCTTCCATAGGAAAGCATCTCTCTCTCTCTCTCTCTCTCTCTCTCTCTCTCTCTCTCTCTCTCTCTCTCTCTCTCTCTCTCTGTCTTATCTTTTCTCTCCCACTCTTTTGTAGACTAAAGACCCTTTTCTGGGTTTCCCTTGTCCAGTCTTGGTGGCATTATGGAAGGTTTTATTGCAAGTGCCCTTGACAATATCATTGCAAGAAGCAAAAACAGAGTAATGGCTTTTCAGAGAATATTTAAAAAAAACTTGGGAAAGTTATGTCTCATTTCCAAAAGGTCAATATAATAAAAAATAAAAAGAATTGTTCCAAAGAGGTAGCAGCTGTTCAGAGTGAATATCTTTTCCTATATCCACTAAACTGTGATTAATATAAAGGCAAGGCCTTTTGAACTAATGAACAGCTGTTGAAGTTAAAGAGAATAATACAAGGGTGCAGTTTAGAGGATTCTAGAATTATAGCTGCACTATAATTGAGCTTGGGGATTGTAACAAGAAGGTTTAAGACCAGTTATCTCTATTTGCTCAGAAAATCATATCTTAAAAAAAGCATTCCTAATAACCCATCCTATCCTTTAAACTGTAATTCATTTGAAACATCTTGAGATCTGCACTACAAAAACTGTTCAGCCAGACATGCATGCCCATGTGACAACCACCAGCCAGACACAGGAGTCGAGTTCTAGGTCTGAGTGTCAATCAGATTAGATAACCAGAAACCCCAGTTCCTTCCTGACTCCCATGGTGACACTTTGCAATAAAAGCCAGGTCCCCTGTTAACCCAGCGGCTCATTTAGAAGGTGTGGCATCCGCTGCACCGATCTGCATTTTGCACAGATTATTTCTTTTTCTGTTGACAAATTATCACCCATGTTTCTCGTTACTCTGGTCCACTTGTTCAGTAGCTTTTCAATCTATGGTTACAAATATTTTAGATTCATAAATGATGTAGTAAAATACAGTGCACTTTTATAACACACACTGTTTAACTCATAGCCAAGACCACAGAGCTCTGTGAAAATGTGAATCATTTGTGTTACCAATGACACTTTACTTATAATGACTTGAAAATAGTTAAAGAAAAATAAAAATAAAAGATTCTGATGTTTTAGAGAGTGTACTTGTTAAAAACGGGGCATGGAAAAGTTTGCATAGGGTAGAGACTTGTTCAACCCAGTAAGCTGTCTATATTGTTTATGTCATACAGGATGTAGTGTGGTGAACTTTAACACATCTATTTAATGTCCCTTCTCTTTATGTCATTAGCTAATAAGTTGAGTGTTAAAACATTAAAGTAGGCGATAGGAAGATACCCCAGTCAGTAAAGGTACCTGACAGGGAATGATGGACACAATGTGCACTTGTAATATTCAGCACTGGGGAAGGAGTGGGTGTGGAGACCAGCAGATACCTGGTGCTCATTGGTCAGCCAGCCTAGACAAATTGATGAACTCAGGATTCAGTTTGGGACTCTGCCTTTCAAAAAAATTAAGTGGAGAGCAATTGAGGAGAGACATCTGATGTCAACCTCTGGTCTCTATGTGAATGTACACACACAAGCATGCACACTTGAGTGCACATATACATACAACCATGCACACCCACACCCACAACAAAACAGGGCAGAAATCTCACTTCCTGATACTTAGAAGCAAAAGTCAGCAATTCACTATTTAGTAGCCACATATATTTTAATAACAAAGTAATCTTAGAGGGCAAAGAAGACGTGCTTTATTATCACAATTGTGTTATCATATTGAAAAACTGAGGCACTGGAAAGTTTAAACTGCTCTTCCTGCAAAAGAGAGGACTAAAACCCAAATGAGTAACAAGACATTTACAAGATAGCCAATAATGATGGCATAATCACCTGTTCCCTCTGCCACAGAGTTTCTGACAGGCTATGAACACACATCATTGGCCCTCACAGTCCATGACTTCAAACACATACAAGTCAAAAGTTTAAAACACATATGCATTGAACATGAACAGAGTTCTGTCTTGTTAATTATCTTTAAACATTACATTACTAAATCTGCTTACAAAGCATTTACATCGTATTGTAGTTTCATTTCTGCTGCCATGATAAAATTGCCTTCCAAAATTCAACTTAGAGGAGAAAAATTTTATTCAGTTTATGGTTAAAAGTTACAATCCATCAGTAGCAAAGAAGTCACAGTGGCAAGAACTAGAAACAGCTAGTCACACCCATAGTCAGTAGCAAAGAGAAATAGATGCATGCATGCTTACTGCTCAGTTCAAGTTCCCTATTCTTATTTAGTTCAGGATCCTTTGCATAGGAAATGATGCTGCCCACAGTGGGCTGGGCCTTCCTTCATCAACTGACATCAGTAATCAACCCTGCCTAGAGTTATAGGCCAACCTGTTCTAAGATAATTCTTCACTCAAGACTATTCTCAGGTGATTCTGGGTTGTGTCAATTTCACTATTAGAACTAAACATCCCACACAATATTAAGAATTATAAGCCACCTAGGAATGATTCAAAGTACCCAGGAGAATATGCCAAAGTTGATGCAAATGCTACAGGATTGTATTCTATTACTTTTTAATTTTATCTGTGTTTGCATGTGTACACATGTGTGTGCAGGTATACTCATACATGTGTAGATGCCAGAAGTCCACATTGAATGTCTCTCTTAGCTGCTTTCCTCCTTAATATTTTTATTGAGACTGGGTCCATCCCTGGACCTGAAGCTCAATGGTTTGGCTAGACTGGACAAACCCCAAGGGCACTCCTGACTCTGACTCTCCAGCACTGGGATTAGAAGAATGAGCTACTGCAGTTGCCTTTTTAAATGTGGGAGATCAAATGAGTCCTCATGCTAGTGAGGTAAGTATTGTCCCTACTGAGCCATCCTCCTGCACAACAAATGCTATAGAATTTTATGTAAGGGACTTGGCCACTTGTAGGTTTTGGTTACTACAGGGTGGGGGGCTTAGGGCCACTCTCCTTTAGATTCCAACAAATGACTCCACCTAAGTGACCTAAGTCATTTCCATTAGTCTTTCTATCATGAACTGAGTACAACACACACACACACACACACACACACACACACACACACACACACACAACATACACAGCAGAAAGGGGAAGTGCTATTCAGAAATCAAGTATAATTTTCTGCTGCTTTTTCCCTCAGGAGTTCACTCTTCCAGTTCACAACCTCACAGAACAATTTTTGGCTCCCAGCAAGATTGACATAAATTTTGGAGTACATAATTGATACTGAGCACTCCAAGGACCCAAGAACTCAGTGAGATGATGAACAGTGAAGCCATGAAGGGCGGTGTGACTCATCTTTTTCATCTGCAGAGGGGGCCTATCTTCCAGCACCATTCCATTCTGCTAACTGGTGTTCTTTTCCACCTTCAAAGCCCTGCTCAGTGACAGTCCTTTGGTAATGTCCTTCAGCTCTGCTATCAGTTCACTATCACCAACTTCCTGCTATATTAACATAACTGGGCACAGGGATGGAGTTCTTCTTAGGCACACACTTCTCACTTTGTGTTCTGTAGCTAAGATGTTATATATCTTAGTCATATATATATATATATATATATATATATATATATATATATATATATCAAGTCAATAGCCACCCACCCACTAGTACAGTTCAGGTTTTTGACCAGCATTTATCCATACTACCAGAATAATGACACTGTGCATATAGAAAGTTGATATTCAAAATCCGTGCAAAAGCTAAAAAAAAAAAAAAAAAAGGCTGTGACTGAGAATTCTGTTGTCCTCAGTGTCCTAGATGTTTGTGATCTTCCTGAACGTATCTATGAAAACCCAGCCCTTAGTGATATGACTAGAAAGTAAGACTGACACTGAGTGATTGACGATTACATCTTATGGTGCGAGTGGGATTTACACCTTACAATCAGTCCCCAGAGTTCTCGCCCACCTTCTGCCATGTGACAGCGCAGCAAGAAGACACCATCTATGAACTAGGAAGCAATTGTCCACCAGACACCAACTCTGTTGGCAACTTTGAGCTGTAAGAAATAGAAGCCTTTTGTTTATAACCCATCCAGTGTATGGTATTTTATTATAGATTCCCCCCACAGACTGACAGCCTGTAAATATTTGTTGAGCACCTACCATGTGCCAGGTTGTGGGGTGTGCACACCAAAGGGCAGCTACCCTGACCTCTGGAGTTCACTGCCCATTGGAGGAAAGCTGACAAAGGAGATAAGGAGGAACAAAACAAGCTGAGAAGGAGGTGTCTGTGGCTGCCTAGAGAAACCTGGGAACTGCTCCCCCAGGAGACGTGGTGGCGGGCTATTGCACAATTGTCAAGTCTAGAGGAAGACAGTGGTAGCCATTTGGGCAATGCCACAGTGATACTGTGTACCTGGAGGAACTCGACCAAATATTGCCAGACACTGAATCAGGACCATGGAGTTCCAAGAAATAAGATAAATCAACCCTGCCTCAGGTTCTCCTTTCAAAGGGCTCTTGGCATCCAAATGCCAGTGATTACCCAACATGTTGGATGTGGTGGCTGAAAATACGAGTCTGACATTTCCAGACATCTTTGTAGCTCAACGCAGCACTCACATTTCTTTCAGCACATTCATGACTGATTTCTGAATCCTACTCTCAGGCTCCATGATGCTAAATTCTTAAAGTATGATCATCACTGTAATAAAAAGATTTTTTTCATTGCACAAACAAGAGAAATGGAGAAAGCTCCCAATTGTAAAGAGACTCCCAAGAGAACTCTTTCACCCCTTCCTTCAAGTAGGGGTACAGAGAAGATACTGTTAGGCTGGAATCTCCAGATCACCCCTGCATAATCCAGTCATTCCTTCCTCTCCAAATGCTGCCCTCTCAGAAAAACTGACAAAATCCAGTTCCAAAGCAGCTCCTCCCCTGAAGTTGCTAGCTGCTCAAGACCCTGCCTAAAAGCATACCATACTTGGGTACAAACCCAGTCTGTGGCACACACATCACCACCTCTCAACTACAGGGTATTTAAGCCTCCTCCTTTAGACCAGCCATGTGATTTTTCTCCTGCCCTCTTCCTCCTGCCATGATCTCTTGGGGTTGTGGGTCACCTGGGGGTGATTTAACCAAATAAACCTGCTCTTTTACTTTTTAATTCAGTTTGAACTGGCTTACTGCATTGGCGAAGAAACTTATTATCGGGGTACAGAAACTTATCAGATACCGCCTATGAATCAAGAAGCAGGCCCTCGAGAGACACCAGACTTGCTGATACCTTGGTGTCTTTTCAATGACTAGTTCTTATAACTGCCAAGTCAGTGTTGCTTGTAGGTTTGTTTACATCTCCTGTTTTCAGTGCTCTGAGTTCCCCTAAACCTGTATCTTACACAGTTCAAGAGGGTAGCAAAGTAGTGGTTTGAAAGAAAGATTAAAAGTTTGTAAACATTTTTCTGACAGTATTGATATTTTTGATACCCTTGGTAAGAGATTGAAAGGAATAAAAAGTAAAAATACTGGTATCCTTTTAGGAGCAAATAAATCTCACAACATTCTATGGATGGAATATTTCAGTTAAATTAAAAATATGTGTCTTGTATGTGTGTGCACATATACATGTAGTACCTATGGATGTGTGTACATATGTGTGAAGACCAGAGGTCAGTGATGGATGTCTTCTTCAATTTTTATTCACCTTAGTTTTTGAGACAGGGTCTCTCACTGAATCTGGAACTCATCCATTAGTCTTGACTGCTAGCCAGTGAGCTCCAGGAATCCATGTTTGCCTCCCCAACTCTTCTAATGCAGGGATTACACACATATGGTTGCACCTGGCTTTCTATGTGAGTGCTGGGGATCAAACTCAAGTCCTCATGCTTACTTGGCATTTCCTTTTCCCACTGAGCCCCCAACGTGTTGTTGTTTTTTGTAGAAAATATGGACCATAGGAAGAGTGCATTGGTCAAATTTGCCATAGAAAGAACAACAACTGATTTAGGCTGATGTCTTTATAGGACCTTGGAGACAGAATAATACTGACATCTTCCTTCAAGTTTGTTGCTAGTTGTACAATCATGTATCCTCCACCTTTCTTCCTCTGGTGAATGATGCTTGGTGTCTAACTCTAGCTCAAAATTGAAAGGCAGTAATTAAGCCCTAGAAACTTCTGGTGGCAAGGCTGTTCTGTAGCACTGTTAGTGCTCTGTAAATCACCATCCTCCACCCCTGGGGGCTCCTTCCCAGAAACTGTCAGAGGCGACTCCTTGTTTATGAGAAGTCTCTCGGTGCTTTACACTCATGGAGATAAAATTAAGTCAAAGAGCATTCTATAAAGATGGCAGGGTAATTAAATGAGCCATGCACTGTCCCGCCATTTAAATTGCATCAAAGACTCTGAACCGAGGGAATAGGGATGTGAGAGCTGTGGTCTTGCTGAGTGATTCCCGGGTACTGTAGGCACTAGCTGGCTAATTAGGTCATGGGCAACTGGAGACCTTGCCATCTCTTCTGTGTATACTCAAAAATTACACAGGGAGTTGATGATCCTCAGAGTGGGCCAATATCCATGGAATACTAATGGAACAAGATAGAACTCTGATGCTTGGTTAGAGATGGAATATATCTGTTACTTTTCCTGCTGCTAGGTCAAAATATTCCAACAACAATCTAAAGAGAGAAGGGTTTATTTCCATTTACAGTTCCAGGGAATACTGGGGAAGTCATGGAAACAGAATCTTGAGGTAATTGGTCCTACTGCATCTGTGGTCAGAGAGGAGGAGAGGAAGGGGAGGGAGGGAGGGAAGGAGGGAAGGAGGGAGGGAAGGAGGGAAGGAGGGAGGGAGGCTACTTCTCATGTCACTTTTTCCATGCCAGTCAATGGAACAGTGCCACCCACAGGTAAGGTGAGTCTTCCCATTTCAACTTACCTAGTGTAGACAGTCCTTATAAGCAAACCCAGAGGCTAAGCTAATCTATATAATTCCCCATAGATGTGAGGTGAGGGTGGGAGTTTGTCTCCTAGGTGATAGAAGAGATCGGTAGATAGAAGAGAATGAGTGTGGTCTCTGGGGACTTACAGAATAGGTGGAAAACCAGTTTAGCCCATGAGCCTACTCTGAGCAGAAAGGATGCAGTAATGAGGCTCTGCAATCTGCATAGCAAGAACTGTGAGAATTTTCTGGTCCAGAGGTCTCAGGCCTTTCCAGAGTAGCCAGGAAAGTCTGGCACACATGGTGATATCAACTCATCCTTTTATTGCACTGAAATTAATGCTTTTTAAATCAATCAGTCTTCACCTTCAGCCTCATTAACACCTCATTCATCTTAGACCTCTAAATGGGAATTGTAGATGTAACCAATCGTATTATTAAAATAAGAAACACAGAGCCAAGGTAAAAGAGAAAAGCCGAGAGGTCAGAGCTCAGAGATAAAATCTTACCTCCTGCAGTGCTCCTAGCTTCCCCGAGAGAGGGAGGTACTTCCTGTGTCCCTGTTTAAATAATCTTTCTGTTCTGCCTTCTCATTGGTTGTAAACCCAACCACATGACTGCCTCATCACTGCCTGTAAGTACCGCCCTCCAGGTCTTAAAGGCGTATGTCTCCAATACTGGCTGTATCCCTGAACACACAGAAATCTACCTAGCTCTTCTAACCACCACGCTCTTACTATGGCTCTAATAGCTCTGACCCCAGGGCAACTTTATTTATTAACATAAAATTAAAATAACATTTCAGTACAAATAAAATATCACCACATTTCCCCTTTTCTATTTTAATAAAAAGAAAAAAGGCAAAAGGTTATAACTAACAAAAGAAAAACTATATACAAAAGTACAATAACTATATACAATATATACAAGTAACAAATACCTAAACGATGTCTAGTCCATTTGTATTTGACAAATCAGAGAAAATAATTCCCTTATCTATCCTATTTTAGTAAGTCCAAAATGTATCTAATTCACTTTCTATCCTAATTAATCTTCAACTATAACTAACTAATCTTCAACTCCCTCAGAGACCCAAGAAGGAAATAATATTAGCTAACAAAAATAAAAACAGGAAGTGCACAAAAGCAACTTCCAAAAATTTTGTGAGTTGACAGAAACAGCCAGCTGCCTGGACAGTCACCTGAGGTTTCTCCACAGTGTTGGGGCATCATCTTCAGCCTATAGGCTTATGGTATCTGACAGACTCATTTGTGAAGTAGGTTGTACACAAGGTCAACAGTTCAACCTCCATTTGGGTGAGAGCAGTCCATGTACCAGAAACACCTGAATTCCACTAGTGTCATGTCATGATTCAGGATTTTAAATTCTGGAAATTGTTGATGGATTTTGAATTCAGCTGTCCATTCTTCTTGGCTGTGTATATATGGCTTCATCTCAGCATCCCCTTCTTCTCCACATCCCTCTATTAAATGCCAGTCTACTATTGAGAGGCGTGAGCTTTCAGTTGCTGTTCCATTGCACAACAGAAGCCATCGGCCCACTGCCTGTTCAGCTGCCTTCTAAGAAAAGGGTACTGTACCTTTTCCAGATTGTGAAGGCGACTTCAGGGATGGTGCCATATTGTCCTGGCCTCAGAAGATGCCTTTTGATAAAGCCATAACCACACTTGTTTTGGCAGGAATCAGTAGTCCTTTGTTTCGTGTTCTGTCTGTCCATTTTGTCCTGTTGCTTTGAGGATACTTTGTTGTCCAGTGGCGCCAGATGTAGATGTAACCAATCGTATTATTAAAATAAGAAACACAGAGCCAAGGTAAAAGAGAAAAGCCGAGAGGTCAGAGCTCAGAGATAAAATCTTACCTCCTGCAGTGCTCCTAGCTTCCCCGAGAGAGGGAGGTACTTCCTGTGTCCCTGTTTAAATAATCTTTCTGTTCTGCCTTCTCATTGGTTGTAAACCCAACCACATGACTGCCTCATCACTGCCTGTAAGTACCGCCCTCCAGGTCTTAAAGGCGTATGTCTCCAATACTGGCTGTATCCCTGAACACACAGAAATCTACCTAGCTCTTCTAACCACCACGCTCTTACTATGGCTCTAATAGCTCTGACCCCAGGGCAACTTTATTTATTAACATAAAATTAAAATAACATTTCAGTACAAATAAAATATCACCACAGGGAATTTCATCAGTTGTGTTGCACACACCCTCTACCAATTGCTGTTGTTAAAATTCATCAGATGAACTCGCCCCTCGTCTGCCATCACCTGCAGTCTCTCTTCCTCCATCTACACTTGACAAGCCCCGGGCGTGCTAATCTTCAATCTTCTTGCAGTCACCTCCTGGGCCTCCCACTCAGACCAGAGGAAGCCTAGTTCTTTTCCTCCAAGTTATTCATTCTGCTCATGCATGCATTGACTTTAACATGTTAGTATTAGAGAACAGGCATCTTTCATACACACTGCAATACACATGCAGGAGTATCACACAACGGTGTTTACTGAATTAAAAATTTAAAGGACATACAAGATAAGTAACACCAGAATTGTGTTCTTTCTGTTTAAATTATTGTCTTATACAATACTTCCTGACCAGTTCCCCTCCCCTCCACTCCTCCCAGTGTCGTTTCCCCTCCTCACCACCTCCCTCTCCACCTCCCTCCACTTCTCCTCTGTTTCCTTTCAGAAAAGAGCAGGCTTCCCAGGTATATCCATCAAAGACAGCATAGCAAGTCACAATAAGACTAAACACAAACCTCATATCAGGGCTGGGTGAAGAAACCCAGTAGGAGGAAAGGGGTCTGAAGAGCAGGCGAAAGAGTCAGGGACACCTCCACTCCCACTGTTAGGAGTCCCACAAAACCACCAAGCTAACAACCATAACATATGCAAAGGTCCTAGCACAGACTCAGGCAGGATCCATGATTATTGTTTCAGTCTCTGTAAGCCCTTATGAGCCCTGCTCAATTGATTCTGTGCACCATGCTCTCATGGTGTCTTCAACCCCTCTGGCTCCTACAGTTCTTCCTACAACCCCTTCTTCCACAGGGTTCCTGGAGGAGATCTTCTGATGGAGATCTCCCAATGGATTTGGGCACCTAATGTTTGGCTGTGGGTCTCTGAATCTGCTCCTATCAGCTACTGGAAGAAGTCTCTCTAATTATGCTTGGGCTAGGCACTGATATAAAAGTATAGCAGAATATCATTAGGAATAATTTTATTGATTTTTTTCTAATCTAGGTCTACAGCCAAACCACCCTGAATACATCCAATCTCATCTGAATTGTATTCTTGATGTCTCAGAAGTAGATGTTTTACTTACCACAATTCATCCCTTCTATTCGACTACATTTAATTCATATTTATTTAATTCTTATACACTGCACCAAAAACATACACTACTTCCTTTCCATTTAAATGTCAATCATTTTCACATACCTTGCCTCCATTGATGATAGGCTACCAATTTTATGCATTTTAATCATCGTAAAGCGTTAATCAAGTGTAGAGACATGTGTGGGATATTCTGAAAGGATATGTCTAGTTTTGCCAAGTTTCTATAAAATGCTATCCTTCTGTTTTCAATTAGTCTTGTCTCATTGGTCAGCTCTTTATTTTTCAGAAGGCGAAGGAAGTCTCCCTGGTTACATTTCTATAGGCTTCTTGATCTTGGAACATGTGTGAGTATTGCCCACTCTTTTGTTTCTTTCTAGGACAATGGCTCTCATCCTTCCTAAGGTTGTGACCCTTTAATACAGTTCCACACGTTATGGTGACCCCCCTAAACATAAAACTATTTTCATAACTACTTCATAACTGTAATTTTGCTACTGTTATGAATCATAAAGTAAATACCTGTAGTTGAAAGATGTCCTGTGTCCTGCCTGGCCTGAAGTTGGCATGTTGCTCCTTGGGCTGCAGGCTGGCATCTTTCTCTCTTCTTCTTTCTTCTCTCCGTATATCTGCTTGGATTTCTGGTGTGCCTCTATGCTGCCTTGCCATAGGCCAGGCAATTTTTTTTAAATCAACCAATCAGAGCAACACACGTTCACAGCATACAGAAAGACATCCCACAGCAAATATCTGATATGAGACCCTTGTGAAAGGGTCGTTCACCCCCAACAGGATCATGACTCACAGAATGAGAGCCACTGGTCGAGGGCTTTCAGAAGAAATGTTTGTGATTACTGTTGTCCTAAGCCCATTGACCCTTCTTGGCATTTGACACCTGCCTGAACATTCAAGATTATAGCCACTTGGACTGCCACTGTCTTTTGAATGTAGACTCTGATCCAGTCTCAGCATCTTGCCTGACTCCACATTCTAGAAGTTTCCATTGGGTTGACTGCCATCCCTGGAAATATTACATGATTCATTTCCATTAGAAGATGTATAGCTGAAAAACATGAAGTTTCTATCTCATTTGGGGATGAATTAGGATGTTCCACATTTTATAGGAAACAGTAATGTAGTTGGCGGTAGGAGGACAAAAAAATAAATGAAGGAAGACAGTCTGTTCACACCAAGTGTTACCTGCTAAAACTGAGACCTGAACACTCATGATGAACAATGCAACTCCAGTTTCTTCATGGGGAAAAGGAGATTTCAACTCTTGCAACATCCAGACCTTGCCCACCCTACAGAGCTTTGACTAGACTTCCCAGGTGCAGTTTGGTGGGATCTTCCCTTTTGTATCTATTTGGTACAAAAGAAACTGGTGAAGGTTCCTTTTTGTGTCCATTTGATACAAGGGAAACTGGTGAAGGGTAAGATTGACAAGAAATGAAAAGGTGTACAAGATGGGATAGTGGGAATGCCTTGGGAATAATCAGGAGTTAGCTGAGGTTGTTATCTCAGAGTGAATGTTCTCCTGAAAATGAGAATCTGACTCCCAAAGGCTGTAAATGCCTAAAAGACAGAGATCCCTGTGTTACATATTTTAGAAAACTGAGCTTGGGGTTTTGTAAGCAGAGACTACCAAACAGCAATACTAAAGTCTTGTTGAATAAAATAATCGGTGATGAATGGGATGGAGATGCAGCCTAGTTTGTAGAATGCTTGCCTAGCATGCATTGTGCCCTGGGTTTGACTCTCAGTGCAGTATAAAAACAGGCATGTTGGCATATACTTGCAATCTTATGAGGTGGTAGAAGGGGGATCACAACTTCAAAGTAGTTCTTGGCTATGTAGTGAGTTCAAGGCCAGCCTGGGTTACATGAGACTTTGTCTCAAAAGAAAGCGGGGAGGGGACGTGGAAACAATGGATGAACGGACTAGGACCATTGCCATGAGCACTGTATTCCTATATCATCTTCCACAGATACACACCATGAGAAACAATCTTATTAAGATAGCATCAAGATTGTAAAAACGTTTTTGGCAGAGCTAAATTTTCCACGCACACCAACAGGCTGAAAGCAGATTAGAGAAATGCTCTGTCACAAATAAAAGCATTATGGTATATGAAAAAAAAAAGTAGACTGTTCAGCAAGGTTTACACAGACATTTAAAAAGATTTATGCCATTGGTTGGCAGGGTGTTTTGATACTTCCTGGTGACATTTTATGTAAAAACTGAACTTTAAGAGAATTTTATAATTCATTTTAAACTTAATTCTGTGCCTTTATTACTAACTGAGGAAATACACAACAGTGATAAAATAACTAGCTAACAGTTGCTGCCCAGGGATTACAAGAACTCTATTGTATTACGCAGTGTTCTTTTGCATAGTTCATTTACTCAGGAGGAAGATATTATAATTTGTAATTTCCATATAGCCAAGTTATTGTGTGCTCTCTAGTGATTACTCTCTGTATTTGTTTAGAATCTGTCAATTTCTGCACAATTTAATAAGAAATTTTGACTTCTCAAACTGCCACCAAATCTCCAACGGCTGCATTTCAAATGAAAATTGAAAAGACCATAGTTATTTCTCAAGAACGAGCCCAGCGCTACCCTCAATTCATTCAGCCTCTCTCTGTTTCCCTTCCCTTCCTTGAAGTTCAACTATTTGATTTCAGCCTGTCACAACACAATTTTCCAGAGTATAATCTTAAATACTATTTTAATGCTGAAATGGTAAGTGTGGAAGATTCAGGTATGATGAGTTTACTGAATGCTGTAAATTGCATTTGCGAATTTATGTAGTGATTAAATGAGGCAACTTGCAAAGACTCGGCGCGGTTTCCAGGACATTGAACATGCCAGCTGTGGAAGACAGTTTTCAAAAATTATTAAGTTGAAGAAATTCTATTTGGACCTTGTTTGCACTTGACCGTGTTCTCCTCAGCCCCCTGCCAGCCCCAGCAGCAGGGAGGTTCCAATAACATGCTACTGCTTTCACATCCCACCATTGAAGTCTGCTTTGCCTCATCAAGTGGCTCCTCAGGTGGGGTTTGCAATTAGCTCCCATGCCATGTCATTCATAAAAGCCTGATTCCACCCTGTCAGCAAGTATTTACTGAGTGCTTCTTCAGACCTGGGTTGTACCTATACTTTTCTGAAATACTCTCAGCTGCTGCTTTGTTGATTAATGGAAGGGGTTAGTTTTGAGCCTCTCCCTTTAGTCCAACCTAGACAACAGATTCAAGAGTTTATAAGTCTTTTTTACATTTTACTTTTCTTACTCTATAGAGCTGTGATTGAGCAATTTTCATGTGATCAAGACTGTACCAAGGAACTAACATATGTAGTCAATCATAATGATTATAATAGAAATTTCAAAATGATCTGTGTGTTAACAGCATGGCCTTTATGAATGTATTTAAAGAGGCAATGTATCAGAGAGGCCAACTGCAGTGAACTTTGTAGCTAGACACAAGCTTCTAGCCTGCCAGTTATTAGCTGATATGAGAGCTATTTGTTTATCCTTTCTGAGACACAGCTTACTCATCTGAAAGTGGAAATAATAGAGAATGCCTCGAAAGGCTGTTTGAGGATTAAATGAAATAATCTGTGTTTTAAATTGAGCAAGGTGGCAAATCCAGGCGCCCTGGCGTCTGAGATGGGTCATTAGACTGAAAGCTGGATCCTGGTCCGAGGTAACTCAGACCCAAAGGCTCCCATTTCTGAAGAGATCTCCCTTTAGCCAGAGAGTTTTTGCTGTTTTCTGTCACAGAAAGGTGCTGACCTCCAGAATGTTAGGTATGTAGAGCATTTCCAGTCACAGTCTCCCTCTCTCCTTAAACACTGGCCAGAGCACAGACAGTCCACATTTACGGAATACCAATATTTCTTGGAAGACGTGATGAGGGCTATCATTAAAACAAAAGCAAGCTGGAGAAATGGCTTGGCAGTTAAGAACATTGGATGCTTCTCCAGAGGACCCGAATTCAACTCCCAGCACCCGCATGGTAGCTCACATGCTGTAACTCCAGTCCCAGGACATCTGCCCTTTTATGGCATCTGCACACCAGGCACACACTTGATACACAAACATATATACAACCAAAGCACCCAGATACATGAAAGTAAATATATTCTCTTTTAAATGAAAAATGTTATATGAGGTAAATTTTCCGTGAAATTCTGAAGTCTGTTTTGGCTTCATGTCCTTACATGGTTGATGGGCCAAGAGTGTTTTCTTCTAAATCAGCTGTCCTGCTTGGGTGGATCGAGCTGTTCGCCGCTGATTTCTTCCTTCTGCTATGCCTTTCAGCTTGGGGGTGTTTTGCTATTGCATTTGTTTATTTGTTTTCATTTTTTGTGTGGTCGGGAATAAAATCTGTGTTCTTGTACCTGCTTTTAAAAAATATTTGTCTTGCTTTTGATTTCAGGTTGCCATGGTACAATATCAGTGTCTGAGTATTCTGGTCACAGATACAGGCACAAAACACATTTCATAGGGTTGTGGTCATGACTGGAGGATGTCTTCAAAAGTCAGATTAAGAATCTGGCATGTCCCACCTGGAGCAAAGAAAAAAATATACAAAAAAAAAAAAAAAAGAATCTGGCATGTGACACCAGTTCTGTGAGAACGGATTCACATGGCATCCACCTTTCTTTCCATCAACCCTTGCTGAAAAGCGGTCTGTTACTAGAAGATGAACTATTTTCTTATGAGATGGTTCTTTTGGAGAGCACCAGTAGACATGAGTGGCATATTTTTAGACTAGAAATAGCTTGTTAGCTTTAGTGTATGTCTCCCAGCATAATTTAATGAGTCAGAAAATAAAAGCGAAAATATTTCTATCCTAAAAAAATTTGGACTAGATCTCTAATCCTGTTTCTCTTCCACTTTATTTTTCTGATCACAGTCCAGTGAGATTGCTCAATCTCCCATTTCTTCACTCGTAAGTGAAGGAGAATTGGTACCTGTCTCAAAGGATTGTTTGGAAGATTCAAGATGTTAATGCCTAATGAGAGCTCAGTTCAGTCATTTAGCAAATGTGGTCTGAGTACTGGCCTTCTGCTGTATGCAGAGAGAGAGAGAGAAACACACACACACAGAAAGAGAAACAGAGAGACAGAAAGGAGGGAAGGAGGGAGAGAGGGAAGGAGGGATGGAGGGACGGAGAGAAGGAAGGAAAGAAGGAAGGAAGGAAGGAAGGAAGGAAGGAAGGAAGGAAGGAAGGAAGGAAGGAAGGAAGGAAGGAAGGAAGGAAGGAAGGAAAGGGGATTAGCTTGGAAAATTCTACTCTGGGAGGAAGAACAGAAGCAAATCACATAAACAAGTATAATGTACAGCATTAAGTTATAAGTTCTAGGAAAAAGAAAGACAACAGAGCAAAGGGGGAGGAAATGAAGTTTATGGAAGATTCTGAAGTTTAGATAGGGTCAATTGGAATGAAGCCCTATCTAACAGGGTGGTGCCTGGCATAGGGAAATATTTGGTGAGATTTAGGCACTCTGTTAGCTTGTATTTTTACCCTATTTCTCTGGAGCTGGAAGAATGCTGATTTGCGATGATGATTTGGACTTGCCACACTTGCCACACTCAAAGCTTGTAATGAGATTTCATTGTCACTCGTGTTTTTCATTGTGTTACTGATTGCCACAATTTCTTTTTCTGTCTCGCTCCTTATGCAAATCTGAGCACATCTGAAGTTTCTTTTCTATAAATGCCTATCATTATTGCTGGGGTGACCATACTATCAAAGGACCCTCAGAACACTCACTTTTGCCTCTTTCCTAAGGACTCATTCTCCATAAAGGGTTCCTTTGTTTCCCAGGATTGTTTCTCATCAGCTGTTAAATGACATAAAAGGGTATCATGTTCCAAGTGGTGTGTGGGGACTCACTTGCTCAAATATGGTTAGTACTGCTAGTGTGGTTTGTGTGGCATGCTACAGGGTGAGGATTTTAGACTGAATAGAAGTTGACACTGCAAATGACAACAAATCCTGGAGAGAAATATTCAGTGTCCTAAAGGAACTTCCAGAGGCATCACCATCTCTGACTTCAAGCTCTATTATAGAGATATAGTAATAAAAGTGGTTTGGTATTGGCATAAAAACAGACATGTGGATCAATGAAATTGAATTGAAGACCCTGATATTAATACACACACTTATGAACACCTAATTTTTGACAAAGAAGCCAAAATTGTACAATGGAAAAAAGAAAGCATCTTCAAAAATTGGTGCTGGCATAAACAGATGTCAACATGTAGAAGGATACAAATAGATCATGTCTCTCGCCGTGCACAAAGTTCAAGTCCAAATGAATCAAAGACCTCAACATAAACCCAGTTACACTGAACCTGGCAGAAGATAAAGTGGGAAGGAGCCTTGAATGCATTGGCACAGGAGACTACTTCCTAAATATAACATCAGTAGCACAGACACTGAGAGCAACAATTAATAAATGGGACTCCCTGAAACTGAGAAGTTTCTGTAAGGCAAAGGACACAGTAAATAAGACAAAATGGCAGCCTACAGAATGGGAAAAGATCTTCACCAACCCCACATCTGTCAGAGGTCTGATATCCAAAATATATATAGAACTCAAGAAACTAGACATCAAAATACCAAATAATCCAATTTTTAAAATGGGATACAGATCTAAACATAGAATTCTCAACAGAAGAATCTCAAATGGCAGAAAAGACATTTAAGGAATTGCTCAACATCCTTAGCCCTCAGGTAAATGCAAATCACATCAACTCTGAAATACCATCTTACATCTGTCAGAATAGCTAAGACCAAAAATTGATGACAGTTTATGTTGGAGAAGATGTAGAGTAAGGGAAACGCTCCTCCACTGCTGTTAGGAGTGCAAACTTAAACAGCCACTTTGGAAAGCAGTATGGCAGCTTCTCAGAAAATTGGGAATTAATCTACCTCAACACCCAGCAATACCACTCTTGGGTATATAGCCAAAAGATGCTCAATCATACCACAATGACACTTACTCAACTATGTTCATAGCAGCATTATTCGTAATAACCAGAACCTGGAAACAACCTAGATGTCCCTCAATCAAAGAATGGATAAAGAAAATGTGGTACATTTACACAATGGAGTATTACTCAGCTGTGAAAAACAATGACATCATGAAATTTGCAAGCAAATGGATGGAACTACAAAATCATATATATATATATATATATATGATTCCTATATATATATGATTCCTATACATATATGATTCCTATATATATGATTCCTATATATATGATTCCTATATATATGATTCCTATATATGAGATATATATATATATATATATATATATATATATATGAAAAGGGATATATTTGACTAGTGTATATGAGAAGGACTGGGTAGTTCAACAAGGGCCATATGCATGCTAGAGAAGCTGAAAATCCAGTAAATGCCCAGTCCACAACCCTGGATGCCTCAACAGTTCTTGAAAGCCTGGAAGATTCCTGGACAGCTGCTGGCTTTAAGTTCCCATCGGAAGACCAAAGAAGCTGGGTTCCACTGTCAATGAAGGATGGTGGTGCTGGCGGCAGTGACATCAAAGCAGACACGCTTAAGATGGGAAAGTAAGTGAGGGCTGACTTTCCTTTGGACTTCATTATGCCTGAGCTGTTGCAGGGTGGAAGACACCACCCATTCTGGTAGAGCATCTTCCCTCAGTTAATCATTCCTGGAAATGTCCTCACAATAAGAAACACCAGAGGGTGTCTCTTAGCTGATTCCAGATCCAATCAATATTAATCACCACACCTTAGTGGGCCAGGAGGTAAGAGTGTAGTGGGTAGCCATTCCAGCTTTGATCTGGAAGTTCCAAGCCCCATTGAGGTTTCAGTAACTGTCATGCCTACAAGGCGGGGCCAAGGGAGGACCCTGAAGATCTGAGATCCAAATGCGCCAGCTCTCTTGGTTCCTGGACCCTTGATGCTGGAGGTAGACCGAGCAGAGTTCTCAGAGAACATTGTCGGACTGTGCCACACCTTTTCCAGACCCTGTAAACTATCCCTTCATTTTTAAGTTACCCCACAAAATAAACTTCCCTTTTAACTACGTGAAGTAAGTGGCCTTAATAATTTCACCAATAGTAAGAGGGCAGTCTCTCCCATCTCATCCAGACAAGCAGAATCCTGCGATTTCTACGGGGAAAAAAAAGGTTTGATCTTGAAGTCGAATAAAGTAGAAAAGTGACCTTTTAGATATTGGTTTATTGATTTGTTTAGTGATTTATGGAAAGCGCTGCCTGTAGTGCCTACTTGCCAAGCACAACTTCACTTGCTACCTGGGACAGACTGACCGGGAGGAAGAGTGGAAACAACGGGCTGTTGCCCTTAACAACCTGCTCACTGCCTGGAAAGCTTCTGTAAAGTCTGGCTTGCTTGCCCTTATGCTTTTAGAGTACAAAATGAGAATGCCAACTGGAGCTAGGATGGAAGCCTTGCAGGAGCTGTCCTGGCTTCAGTCACCCTCGTCCCCATCTCCTCCCCTCCACTCTCAATGCCGCTGCCTAGACCTCTAGACTCCAACAACCTGACCATTTGTTCTCAATGTGTGCTTCATGTTCCTCCACACTTCGTTGGCTTTAAACAACTCGGCTTTCAAGGTTGTTCAGTTAACTGTTTATTAAACACACAGTTACTAGGGACGGAACCAAGCTGTGTGACCTTGGAGAGAAAGCCACCCAGCTTGTTCAGGCCTCATTAGGGCTATACAAGAATACTGAGAACTCATAACTCAATGTAGCCTGGCATTCTCTGGCATAGGATTGTGAGTTCAAACAAAGATTTGATGACACCTAGAACTGGTTCTCATAGGGCTTCTTGAACTGTATGAGAATCATTGTAAATAGGTAGATGGAAAGAAAGACCATACAGTGGGGGTAGCTCAGGCTTTATGAGATGAATGACTCCCAAATAGGTACCTGACTCCTAATACATGAACAGCCTCTTCCCTGCCATACCATAGGAATGGGAAAGATGGCGAATGTAGATGGATGTTGAGGCCTGACTAGTTCCTTTTGTAACCTTCAAAAATACAGCTGGGGCTGGAGAGAGTTTAATTGGTAAAGTGCTTGAAAAGCAAGCAAGAGAATGTGAATTTGATTCTCAGAGACCACACAAAAACACAGATGTGATGGTCTATGCTTGTTGAGGAGGAGACAGATTGGTCCCCAAGGTTCCCTGGCCACCAAGCTAGCCTAGTGGCTCAGTTTCAGGCCATGAAATCCTGTCTAAAAATTCAAGGTGGACAGTTCCTGAGAAACAACATCTGGAATTGGCCTCTTGCCTCTATTTGCCTATGTGTATGTGTACGTGGGTACACACACACACACACACACACACACACACACACACACACACACACACCAATTATCATTTATTAACAAACTTAAAAAAACTAATACATTTTATATCTATGCAGAGTATAAATGATGATCATAACTTCTTAATTCAAGAGTAACTGTGATTCTTGTAGGCCTTTGAGTACAAATATCAATATGCAACAAAAATGCATGTATACATTTGTTTTTCACATGAAAGGGACTATATGATACTCTACCCCTTTTTCTCCATAGTGATGTCTCACTAAAGTAGCTAACTTTAATAAAGCAAAGTCGATCCTTATTAATAATTGCAGTTTCAACATAGATTTATATTGTTATTTATTTAAAGATCTTCCCTATTTACAACAATGATTCAGTTAGCATTCAATATACATGCCTTCTATACACGTGATTATTTCAACACTATTTCTTTTGGCTTAATGTCTGTAGGTACAATAAAACTGAAGTATCAAAACTGGATGTCATTTTAAAATATTTTACTTGTCTTTTAAATTTTCCTGGTAAAACTTTAAGTAAAAATGATGAAATTTAACCCTAACAGACAAACATTAGCTTAACAGTCTCATTATTGTGTGTATGTGCGTGTACATGTGTGTTCATGTGTGAGCTAATGTGTGTGTTCATGTGTGAGCCAATGTGTGTGAGTCTGTCATTTGTTTGTTGGTTTGTTTGTTTAGTAGTGTGGTTAGCTGCTTCATGCTCCAGGACAGCTCCCAAACTTCTCTGCAATTGATGACATAGTCTATCATGCCTAGGTTTATGTGGGTTCTGGGGATTCAAACTCAGGTCCTCACACTTGCAAAGTAAGCCCTTTGCCCACTGAGCCATATCTCCAGTCTGTAGTCCCATCTAACAGGTTCATAGTCTCAGCAGTGGGCCTGGTGCACTGTGATTCATTTTATACTGTTTCTCTGCCAATGGTTAAGTCACACTTTATCCTTGGTCAATTGGGTAGAAGCTATAAAAAATTATGGTTACTTAATTTGCATTTTTACATTAAAATTTTATTTTTTATTTGTTTCCTGGATATTAATATTTCTCTTTCTCTGAAATTCCAAATCATGCTCTTTGTGAAGCTTCTTACCTTCCTACAGGGAGTTCATAGTTTTACTATTAAGAATGACTTCTGAATTCAAGCAAGGCCTGCAGACAAAGAACTTGGGAGGCTGAGACTGGAGGATCACTTGAGCCCAGGAGTCTGAAGCACACCTGGACAATATGGAATAAGCCTTTCCAAAAAGGAAAGAAAGATGTGAATTAATTTTGTTTATTAATTTTTGTGCTGGTTGGTTTCTGCAGTTGACACAAGCTAGAGTCATCTAGGGAGAGGGAAACTCAACTGAGGAATGGTCTCCATCAGATTGGCCTATGGGAAAGTCTTGGGGGACATTTTCCTGATTGTTAATAGATGCAAGAGGGCTCAGCCCACTGTGGATGGTGCCACCCCTGGGCACCTTGGTCCTGGTTGTATAAGAAAGCAAGCTGAGTGAGCCTTGAAGATCAAGGCAGTAAGCAGCTTTCCTCCACGGCTGCTGCCTCTGCTCCTTGAGTTCTTTGCATGACTTACCCCAATGATGGACTGTGATCAGAAAGTGTAAGCCAAATAAACCCTCTCCTCCCCAAGTCACTTTTGGTCACAGTGTTTATCACAGCAGTAGAAATCAGACCAGAACAGAACTGGTATCAAAGAGTGGGATGTTGGCTCTGATGGGCCTCTCTGTGTTGGTTTGGAGGACGGTTGTGAAAGTATTCAGAACTTGGGCTGGAAAGGCTATTAAGTACGCCAAGCTTAATGGGCTTGAAGAGACTGAGGGAAAAAATGCAGGCCAAGGAGGCCTGGTTTGTAGAGTTTCAGAGGGAAGTCCCTCAAAGACTGTATCGGGGCTGTGTGTGTGATATTTTTGATGAAGACTCTTTGGAAGTAAATGCTTCTGCTCTTCTTTGGGACAATAGATGCTGCTGAACAGGGACCAGCACCGAGCCCAATGTAAACCCCCTCCTCCCCAGTATGCTTCATGTCAGATATTCAAATAGAGTAACAAGGAAAGTCACTAACACACAGGGCACCCTCCAGGAGACAGAGCCTGGGAGGGTCACATATTCTCATCAGAGGTTTTTGATTTATGGCCCCAGCACATCCAGGCTTGTTTACTGTCTAAGTCAATGCCCCCATAATAGTATTTTATTGTGTCAATATTGTACACACATGCACATCATGTGCCATGCACACACACATCATATGCACATGTGAGTACCTCCTCCCCCGCCCTCCTTGGCTTTGCTTTTATGGCAAGGGTCCCTTGCCATTCCGCATTTTGCCATTCTGTCCACCTGGTCCCTTCTCCACAGTTCTGCAACTTTTAGTAGAAACAAAGATACTCTTTCTCCTAATGTGATTAGCTTAGTGAACCCCACTTATCAGGTACAAAAACATACCCCACTTGGAAGATACAAATGATCTTATCCTATGAATAAATGCTTCTTAAGTTTATTATGACACAAGTTGTCATCACAATCCTTATTAAATGTTCATGAAATGTTTTCATTTCAGCTCATGGGAATGAACTGCATAGGACTATTAGGGCTGAAGTGGGTGCATTTAAGTAAACTCAGACCATTTACACACTAAGGTTGCCTGTTTCCAATGGGCCCAGTTGGTAAGTGGTGCACATACCTGCATTCACCCCATCATTACTTTGAAAAGACTGGACCAATTCATTCAAGTTGTGGTAAGTATTAGCTTGTTTGTGAGTGACAGGAGAAAACAAGATCTGTTCTCACATTTACTCCATTCAAGACGCCTCTTTCAGACTCTGGAATTTATGAGAATGCAAAGAGAACAACATGCAAAACTTTTATTTTTAACCCCCCTTCTTTTTTTCTAAAATGAAAGTTTTACTACGTGGAAGAGACATTTAGAAATGTCAGCTAGCTGAGTGTTTGGGGAATTATAACTTAAATGGACCCCTTGCCAATATAAATGTTCATCTGGGCTTCAATGACTCGTTTTTAAATAGCTGCAATATCACAAGAGTTAGTGTCGTTCCCAGAACACACCCCATGCCACCTGCTGCTTGGTAACATGGAGAGATTTTTAATAAAGATAGCTTTATATGTTTAAACTTGGACACATCTCCACTCTTGAAGCACACAAGACCAATAGATGAAATCACTAAGACATATCTGAACTAAAGGAAAGAAAGAAAGAAAGAAAGAAGGAAGGAAGGAAGGAAGGAAGGAAGGAAGGAAGGAAGGAAGGAAGGAAAAGAAAAGAAGAGAAGAGAAAAGAAAAAGAGAGAAATGCTTGTGCAGACCAGCAATGGTATGAAGGACAAAATGGTGGTCCCAGGCGGGGCACTAGGAAGCACCCCTGTGGCCCAGGCAGTAGCACAGAAGCGCTTCCTTTGATGAATACCATAGAATAGCTTTGATGCAAGGGCCTTGCGAAATGATTCCATTTTCAAAGCGTGCCACAATGTGCTGGGCTTTGGAGTTGAATGTAGAAGCCTGATTCTGTGGTGGCAAGCACTTCAGAAGAGCTGAGGGTGAGGAGCTTGAGGTAAGATTTCTCCAACTATAAAAATCTGAGTTTCAGACAGAGCCACCATCTTTCAGTAATTCACCAAAGTGGTAAACACAAAGGGAAAGAGGAGAGGCCATGGGCACATGTGCGGAGGCCTTTTAGGAAAGGTGGAGTTGGTCCTTTGACCACATATATGCAGTGAAGGGTGGGTGACACTGTGCATGTGGGTGCTACTCAAGAAGGAAAACCCCATCAATGGTACTGTGGCAAGGCTGGAAGAGTCCCTGGAGACAGGACTACAGGGCTGTGGACTGAGCACTTCCCCACATTTCTAGATGTGACCTGCTGAGTTTACTTGGAGCTCTTGCCACTGGTGTATGAGCAGTCCCTGCACCAGCTTTGTCTGTAGGTGGTAGGGTTTTTTTTTAATGCATTTATTCTTTTTTTTTATTATTTTACAACACCATTCAGTTCAACATAATAGCCACAGATTCCCCTGTTCTCCCCCTCTCGCCCACCCCTCCCCCCAGCCCACCCCCCATTCCCACCTCCTCCAGATCAAGGTCTCCCCCGAGGACCAGGGTTGACCTGGTAGACTCAGTCCAGGCAGGTCCATTCCCCCCTCCCAGACCGAGCCAAGTGTCCCTGCATAAGTCCCAGGATTCAAACAGCCAACTCATGCAACGAGCCCAGGACCTGGCACCAATGCACAGCTGCCTCCCAAACAGATCAAGCCAAATGACTGTCTCACCCGTTCAGGGGGCCTGATCCAGTTGGGAGCCCCTCAGCCTTTGGTTCATAGATCCTGTGCTTCCATTCATTTGGTTATTTGTCCCGGTGCTTTATCCAACCTTGGCTTCAACAATTCTCGCTCATATAAACCCTCTTCTTTCTCACTAATTAGACTCCCAGTGCTCCACCAGGGGCCCAGCCGTGGATGTCTGCCTTCAGATTCCTCAGTCCTTGGATGGGGTTTATGGCACCACTATCTGGGTGTCTGGCCATCCCATCACCAGAGTAGGTCAGTTCCTGCCGTCTCGCGACCATTGCCAGCAGTCTTTTGCGGGGGTATCTTTGTGGATCTCCGTGGGCCTCCCTAGCTCTCTGCTTCCTCCTCTTCTCACCTTCTCATGTGGTCTTCATTACCATGGTCTCCTATTCCTTGTTCTCCCTCTCTTTTCTTGATCCAGCTAGGATCTCCCACTCTCTTTCCCTCGACTGTCGCCCTTCATTGTTCCCACTCATGACCAGGCTGTTCATGTAGATCTCGTCCATTTCTCCGTGTCTTTTTTTGGGGTCCCGTTTTCCAGGTAGCCTCACTGGTGATGTGAGTAGCAGTCCAGTCATCCTTGTTCCACATGGATAAATGTACTTTTATCATATTCTCTCCATTATGCTCTCATCCCCTCCCCGCTCCCACCAATCCCCATCTTCTTTCCCAACAAGTCCCTCTCCCATTTTCATGTCTTAAAATTAAAAAAAAAAATCTGTGTGATCTACTGAATTTAATCAGAGTTACCGGAATGAGCATGGAGGGGGAGTTTCTTCAGCAAAGACAACTTACCTGTGCCTATACCACTGAGGAATGTGTCTGCCCCTCCCCCAGTGGCCATTAATTCTGTTCTGCCAGAGACACTGCTGCTTGTGTACAGGAAAACATGCACAGACAATTTTCATGGCAACATCTATGAAAGTGCACAAAACTGAGAAAAATTGAATAGATGCACAAGTGCACCAGTCATGATACCTATTCTTTGAAATTTATGCACTAGTGAAAACAAATAAATGAATTAAAAGCATCTATAACAACATACATGCATTACTGAATAAAAAGAAACAAATCACAGCATAGCACATAAGCAACACGATGAAGTAACACTAACCAGGAGTTTTGAAGAGCCACAGAAGTAGGATCCATGACAAGGTTTACATTGAAATACAATGACATTCAAAAGCATGCTTTTGAATTTATAACACCCAAATCAGAATGATGGTTATCTCTGAAATTCAAGGAAGAGAGATGGAATAAGGGAGATGTAGGGAGTTTGACTTTATGAGGTAATATACATAAATCTGAAGCAAATGCAGCAAAATGTCAATATCTTTAGAAGCCAGGTCGGCAAGACCTGTACATTTACTGGATCATGTTGGATTTTTCATAGGCTTATTTAAGCATTTAAAATAGAAGTGCTATCGAGTATCACCCAAATGGCCCTAGCTAAAGTAAATGGGTCACAAAATAAAACCCAAACTCACGAATCCAGGAAAGGGGTGTTAGAGAGGAGGGCATTTGTCAGGGTGGGAGCGAGATGAGATAATGAGAGGATGGAGTCATTAGGATGCATTATACACTCACATGAGATTGACAAAGAATGAAATTAATTGATAAAAATAAAGTATATTAAAAACAAAGGTGCTAATATTTGAGAATATTAATGCCACCTCATGGAGGATGATTGCAGAATACCAATGAAAATCTTTCAAATGGTATAGATGGCTTAATTTCAATATTATGCTCTAAATATAAATGCAAACATGATGAAATTATAATTGAACATAATGAGATAATGGGCAACTTAATAACACCTTTGCCTTCCAAATGCTCTGTAATATAAACATACTGCTTTAATAATCAGAAAGAGTACTTTAAAACTTTTCACCTCTAACCCAAGTCTTAATTCTGAAAAGACTTGTATTATGAGTGTCCCAATTACAGAAGGCTGGGGAGTTTCCAGGTCTGCTGAGTTATGGCCAGAATATTTCATTATTGTTTACGCATTGCATGACTATGATAATAGCCGCTTTCAAATGCCTACATTTTGTTTGAATTTCCTAGAAAAGAGGCCCTGAGGAAAAGCTTCTAAACTGAGGGGGCAGGAAGCAATTTCAAGCTGAAGAGTTAGGCATGGAAGGTTGGAAACTAAACAAAAATGGTGCATTGTAAGGTTGGGCATAACTCTAAGAGAAGGTGGAAGCCTGTGAGTTGTTTCTGGACAAACTGTATGGAACAGCCATGCAGGGGATAACTGTCCTTCTTGAGAAGGATTTGTTAATGCAACCTATATGTTATTGGTGAAAGTTATGGGGTTACTCCTTAAACATTTCCAAGTTCCGTCACCTGAAGTACTCCCTTATGTCATACAGAAGTAAAGCTTTGATCTCCCAGGTACATGGGCTCTGAATGCCAGCGTGGTTTGTGGTTATTACCATGGAGCTGACAATGACCTTGTGGGATGCCATGAGAGTTGGAAGTCTTGGCAGAGGAAGTAGTAACAGTATCTGTATTTACCCAGAAAACATAAGTTGGTGCTGAGAAAACAGGAAGAAATCCATGAATAACCCCACTATGACCAATCTCTCTTTGTATAGAAGAACTCTCAAGATATTCAACTTGTATCTGCCAAGGTGTTCAAGGTTTCAAGGTGTTCACCAATCACCATATAAAAGAAGACAATGAATATTAGGAGTCAAGTTTCAGGATAGTAATGAAAACTCATTATTTGGGTATGACGGTACATGCTTGTAACCCTGGCTCTCCAGAGGTGGAGGTAGGAGGATCAGAAGTTCAAGGCTATCCTTGGCTACATTACAAGTTTGAGGCCAGCCATGTGTTATGCGTTAGATATAAGCAAAATGTAGAAACCACAATTCATTCTTTGGAGGGGAGCTTTGGGAATAATTCACTGGACTTGTAAAATCTTTAGCCATGTAACATGTCTCTAAATATTGGTGGGAGGTCAACTACTGGCTCTGGCTTGATGCAGTTTGCTGATATTCTTATAAACCAGTTAGAACTGGCATGATACCATCAAACACTGTGGCAAATTCAGATGTCGAGATGATCAACGTTCTCGGAACTGTGTTGTTAAAAGGAGCCTGGAGTTGCCCCAGTCCTAGTTGCATGACATCTCTACTATAAGACCCATTCCTAGCTTCTGACTTCAGTATCAACACTGCCAAGACACTCTGGCATTTCTATCTTGTTTATGGCTTCCTGTCTAGTTGGTGGTGCCTATAAGATGGGTATGAATGCAGTCATGCCAAAGGTGGCCAAGATATTGCAATGGGTAAATAAATGGTCAGGGACTCAGGAATGGATGGGTACATGAAGGTGGGAATCTGAGGCACCTACTCTGGGCTAAGGATCACACAGTGATTTGTCTCATATTCAGTCCTGTTAACCACGTAAAGGTTAACATGCATAACTCTTTACCTTTTATAGAAAACTGAAGTCTTGTGTTATAGAACTGGAAAGCATACCACCTCACATTATACACACACACACACACACACACACACACACACACACACATCACAAATGTACATATATGCACACACCCATGATACATATATACATACATATTCACTACATATATAATGTACATATATGCATACTTATTGTATATATGCATGCCTAATATTTGTGTATGTGCTTATATAATATATACACCACTATATTATATTTATTATTCCAAAACTTCACAGCAAAGAAGTCAATTTCTAACACAGAACAAATCTAGTAACACTCATTGTATGTTGGGCTGTCATCAGAAAAACTAAGTAAAACTTCCTTTTATTTATTAGAATGTTATATCATTTGGACATGTCATCTACAAATGACACTAAACTTTGATATAACAAATGAACTACATTCAACAGAGATGTGCTGTGACCTAGGCTTGAGCCAATGTCATAAACATGGCTTCATGAAATGATTCCGACAACTCTTTGTAGCTCAGGTAGTACTCTCACCTTACTGGTCGTCACATGGAATCAGCCAAGGTTATGTTCACACAATCAGCACTTAAAACATAACATTCTCGGAATCTCTAGTAAGCATTTTGCTTTCCTACAGACTTAAAACAGTTGTACCACAAACCTCAGAATAAAGGAGAAATAACTTCTAGTGAACGGAAAGTTGTACGCAGCCTGGCTAAGTAGAAGAAAAAAAATAAAAATAGGGTTCTCATGACAACATGAACAATTTTTTTTTGCTTTGAATTATTCAATCTAGAGATTTGGAAGTGTTCAGATTTTACTTCTCATATAGTCAGTGTTTAGACTTCTGTTTTCAAGGATATTCAAGTATAAATAGAAATATGATGGCTGTATTTATTCAGCAGTACACTACTCTATCTCTGTTGGTATACTGGGGAAAACAAATGATGTTCCTTATTGTGCTTTAAAGGTTCTGCTTTCTCTGGTAAAGCTTTGTATTTAAATAAGTCATAAATCGACAAATAAAAACTACCTCATGTAAGCCAGGCATGGTGGCACACACCTATAATCTCAGCATGCAGAAAGCTGAGGCAAAAGATTTCAAGATTGAAAGCAATTTGAACTGCAAAGTAAAAACCTGTGTTATCAATCTATTTTTTAAAGGCATCCATAATTAAAAGAATGCAAAAATTTATATATGTGGATTTTAAATGTCAACAGGATCAAAAGGGAATTAAAGTGGAGTCACTGGAGACTGGATTAAAGGAGAAATGACTGCTCTCTTCAGCCCATTCCCCAGGGGTCTAACTCTCTTTACCTTCTTACCCTCCCTGGGTGATGGAAGCCACACTGACAGACAAGGAAGGGCGTTCTCTTCCTGTGAGATCGCAGGGGTGGGGCACCACAGCAACAGGCTGGTTTTTCTCTTACGTGGATACTCAAGACTTACTTGTGATAGCAAGTCCTAAGATGTATCGATATGGTTAGTAAATTGGGGCGCCTATAGAATAAAGCCATCTTTCTTCCAAAGTATCAGGCAATCCTAGAAAAGGAAAGATGGTTGAAATCGGGAAGGTCAGGAACAATATAAAAATAGACAATACTGCTTTTATGTATATGTGTGTGTATGTTCATGTGTATCTGCATACAAATGCACTTGTGTGGAAGTCAGGGGACAATCTTTGGAATTATCCTCAGGAAGTTCACCTTCTTTAAGGCAGGGTTTCTCATTGAACTGAAGTTCACCAATTAGCCTAGAGTCCTTGGTTTGTGAGCCCTGGGGATCCACATGTCTCCACCTCCACAGAGCTGGGATAAAAAGTGTCAACATTACTACAGGTAATTTTACCTGGGTTCTAAACTTGTAATTGGTTCATCATGATCGTAAGACAAGCACTTTACCAAATGAGTCATTCCCAAAGCTCCATTGCACTGTTTCCCCCAGATCTGAGGTAGTCCTAGATAGTATAAGGAAACTGGCTAAGCATAAACCTATGAATGAGGAAGTGGGCACTGATCTCTGTTTCTAGTTCCTGCTTGCATTCCTGTCTAGATTTCCCTTAATGACGATCTGTGACCTGGGAGTGTAAGTCAAACAAATCATTTTTTTTTTTTTTTTGGATAAGTTGCTTTTTAGTTAGTGTTTTATCAAAGCAACAAAAATGAAACTAGACTAGATACACATTGTTTGAGTAAAATATATAATAATGAGGTGACTTTGAGATCCATGGTTCTAACCAACTTAACAGTAGATGCTATAATAAAATGCAAAAATAAAACAAGGACTTCAGAAGAAAATGACCCTAATAAAGCTCCAAACATATATTTAATAACCTTTGACACATAAACACAAACACCACCATAGAATTTATGTTTACTTTATTAACAATGTGGCTTACCATGTTTTCAAGTAAAAAGGGTTTTTTTTCATTTAGAATAAAAATTAAAATATAACTCTGATATATATTTTCATTTATGTACATGGAAACATATATACAGAATACAATCTTACAACAAACTGAGAGAGCATGCCCTTTGTCCTTTAAACTCAAAAGTAAAGACACTGATATTTTTCTCTTTTATGCACCAAAACATACCAAGATACGAACCAAATTTCAAAACAAACTTCGAAGTGGAGCATGAAAGATAAAGGGCTCCTGCCATTAGTGACTGCTTACACAGATCGTGTTGGCTTGCATTCTGAATGACAGGTATGGTGTTGACCTTTTCTATTATTAAAAAAAAACCCTTCCCATCAGTTTTCATCATAAATCAATTTTTAGCAAAATATTGTTCTAGACTTTTCCTTCTTCTGTGTTTCTCTTTGCCCTTCCCAAAGCGCTGTTCTACCTTGGTTCTGTGACATGACCCGCATCCTCACTGGTGCTGAGTCCTAGCCATTGAAAGAAAACGGAACAAGGAAGTCTATAGTTCAGAAAACTGAATCATTATTTATCATTTAAACCACAAAGGCTTTTTAAAACTAAAACCCAAGGAGATGAGGCAGGACAGCAATTACAACTTTTCAGTAAATTAAATGGGTCACAAATACCACAGTTTCATTTTGTAATAGCATGTTTTGGATACCTCTAAACCACCCTAGTATTAAAAGCTATGAGAATTAAGCAACTTAAAAAGTTAACCCAGTTAAAGAGAGTAATTTTCAGAAAATTTGTGAGGAGAAAGGAATCGCGAGCAAGAGAATCACTAGATTGTATGGTTGCCATGTCAGCTTCTCCTTGTTACTTAATTATTGCACCAAAGAGACACAAGCAGTAGATGTCCCCAGAGACTTCTTCCATAAACACTACAGATATCTTCATTTACATTTTCTCCTTCCAAATAATTGCACACTCAATCACAGCTCTCCAAAGACAGAATAGAGAGTGATTGGAACCTAAATTCACTATCCTAACCCAAAAGCAGCAATGTCAAACCACAACAAAGATCCTACTACTGTTTTGTTCTATTTCTATATACAGAAATAAATATAAATGGGTGTTATATAAAATAAGTATGAAAACCCCGAGTGCTTCCAAATCTAAGGGACAACTTTCAGGAGGGATGTTTGGTGTAAGATAGAAGACAAACCCAGTATCTGTCTCATAGAACCCTCAAAGTTGTGAGACAGGTTAGGAGGGACCTATCTTCAAAAGGCTGATCGAAAGGAACCATGTAAAGATGGCAGTCAAGGTCAGGTGTGGCAGTGTTACGGTGTGGATCATTTTAATTTATTGAAGACCAAATCAAAGCAAACACAGGAAATGTTTTTTCCAATATGATCAAATAAGGTCTAGGGACTTAAATAGAGCTCAAATACTGTCTGTGAGTCAAATTGATCAAAGGCATCTAATTTGAAAAGTGACAGACCAGTTCTGTGAGCTCTAGGTTAGATGCTGTGTTGAAGGACACCATTGATGATTTGCAAAGATATGCAATGCCAGTGTACTCAGCTTTGATCGGGATATGTTTTATTTTGTGAACAGGATTTTTATTTTTATTTTTTTTTTTTTACAATACAGCACAAATGCAGCCGGGAAGTTAAGGGCTAAAATAAACTCACTAAACTTTGGAGTGGGCATAAATGATGGACTGTCATTATTTAAGTTGAGGTGACATTTCCGTTCCTCGATTGCATGGCACAGACGGTAGGGCGTCTGTTTGGCTGGTTATAGGAGGCAATGAATGGTGTGATGTACCCAAGGTGTGGGGACATGAAGGAGAGGACTGGTCCCAGAAGATAATCAGAGAGATAATGAAATTATACCATTCAGGAAGGAATACGCGGGAGGGCATCGTTTGACCATATTTAGAGTAGAATGTTTTTGGTGTACAGGCTGTGGTGGTATTTGGAGTATGTGTGTAAGATCCATTTCTTTTTCTGCCCTAGTAATGGGGATACAGAACAAATTGTTCCTTGGGAATCAGCCCCGTGTTTAAGACAGAAGCAGGGGAGAGGTGAGTCTAGAGAGAAACAAAATGCACTTTACAATCTGGTAACAAAATTGTCTGCATGATAAGCATCCCATCCTGAAACAAAGCTCTGGAGGATGCTGGCATCTCCCAGAACACCATCCTCTTCAATCCTCTCGTAATTCTCAAGTCTACCGGAGGGCTGGGCTGACTGCCACTGACAGCCACTATGATGGGGGTGGACCCTGGCTGGGCACTCTGCTGGTCTGATTACTGCCATCTCTTCCTTGCCAAAGCTGGAGACTAAGAGTGAGCCTGAAGGGAATGATACCATGCAGAGAGGCATTGACATTAAACTGCACGGCTGAAGGGTGAGGACAGGCTGGGACTCGTGGTTCCATAGGATGAAGGGTTTCTGACCAATGGCGGCCACATCCTGACTGGATTTTCTGTTAATATTCTTCTGGCTCTTTCTGTGGGCTCAGAAGATGTCTAGAAAAATCTCCATGTTCTGAAGCAACACCTGCTCCTCGGTGTCATTACCAGAAATGGCATGAGAAAGTGACATTTGCTCTCAAAGCATATTGTGTGCTACTAATGCCACAGCTGCATCTGGGTTTCAGATGTAAAGAAAGAGCTCATCTTGAGAAGAGCACACTGAAGAATCAAGGAGTCAGCACTGGAGAGATGCCACACCATCTTGAAATAGATACCCTTTCCAACCAATGAATTGAGTATTTATGGCCAAAAGCGTATGGCTGAGAAGGCAGGCCAACTGAAGAAGGTTCAACATGTAGCACAGAAGAGAAATTCAACTACAAGGCAACCATGCAGGCAAGAGCATGGGGCGCCTCCATCCTTATAGCGCCACAAAGGACACAATCTAACCATCGTTGTCCCTGGGCACACCCGTTCACCAAAGATCTGTAGCTTGACAATAGAAAACCAGCTTTAGGGAAGAGTCCCAACCACAAATAATTTGATTTCTGGTTCCATCAGCAACCACTGCACAATGCTGAGAGCAGTTAACATAAGCAAGGCCAGTGCTCAAAGTCTGACAGATCACCATGCCTTAAACTGTCACTAAAATACAAGCAGCATGTCACACTATGTGATGGGACAGTTGAGACTAGTCAGAGAGAAAAGACCAACATAATTATGACAAAACATGAAAAACCAGAAAGCAAAACAATAAAATCCATAAAGGTGGGAAGTTAAGCTTCCAAAATCAACATTTACTCCTAAACAGAGTAAAAGTTCGGTTTCCTTGCATGGTTTTAAAAAGACAAGGCAGGGAGGTGACTTCCATGTCATAATGTACCTCAGTCCCTTGGGGTTTGGAAGTACATGTTGAACCACTTATGAGAAAACACAGAGGAAGCGCTGGGCAGAAAAGATTGGGCAAACTTTATAATCACTGATTATTCTATAGATGACTTAGTGAAATTTCATGAGCAACCTCAAAGAGAGTGAAACGCGGGAACTGGCAGGTTAAATTCTGTGGCCCCACTCCTTTTCCCATTTTGGTCCACCCGGACTCCTCTCTAGCAAGCATGAGGCAGGGGGAGATGGTTTACCCAGTGCCTCACTACTAAGGGATCTGCCTTTCCCTTCAATGGAAGCTTGAGTCCAGAGTGGTGGGGGTTCCCTAAAGACATGCAGTTGGTCATCAGCAAAGGCAGGATGGAGACAGACCGAGTCCAGATCCAGTGTTCTCTCGGCTATATCATGCTAGGCATTGCCGCTTCCTCGTGCTGGCTTTCCGTGTGGCAAGCCAGATAAGCAGAAGGGAGGTGCAGAGAGGCTTGTTTGCAGTGACCAGCTGTGTTACCATTTCTAAGTAGATACATCTAGCTCACAAAACGCTTCCTCAAATCTCTTCCCATGCTGGCCCTCTGAAAGCTTTTTCTTTAATACAGAATTTGATATTTCCCTAAGCTGGCCTCCTCCTGACGGGTCACAGTGATCTCAGAACAGTGAAGCCATGGTTCTGCAGGAGACTATGGATAGTGTTTGCCACTGCCAATGTTCTGGGCTCTGCTTACAGAGTAGCTGTTTGCTGTAAGCAGCCATACTTGTGAAAGGCACTCTGACATAGAGGACAGAGCTTAGCACATCGTGTTATAGCGGCATCCTGAAACAGCGCCGGTAGTTGTGTTGGAGAAAGGCGGTGTCACTGAGATCGAATGGGATAGTAGGTGACTCTAAACCACAGCAGTCTGCATGTGTGGGCCAGAGAGAGCTGTGAAAGAGCCTGAGAGTGAGTCAGGCAAAAACTGCTGGCAAGTCAGGGATTCTGCGTGGAGGCACTCAGTCCACCTCAGTTTTCCAAGAACGTGGACCTCAGTGTAAGGAAACCCGGCTTACAGGAAGCTGCCTAGCTTGGGTGGGAGAGAACTGAAACTCAGAGATCAAAAAGCAAGTCCAGAGCCGGGAAACTTCTGAGACAGAACTTTCACTACAGTCCCAGACACTGCTGCTGCAGTCCTTCTGTGTGCTTTAGAGACATTGAACTATCCAACAGGCTGGTGCATGAAGGAGGTCGCGGGCTTCTTGCTTTTTGGAGATCCTCAATGAATGTACCATTTATTTCACAGCACCTAGAAAATCAAGGTCTCACTTCTGGAAACCTTCAGAAACACAGCATCATCAGAATCAGGCACCACCCCAAGCAAGCTGAGCTAGTTGGCATACTGGGCATAGAATGCCACTTTAACTCTCTCGATCTGATGGCATAACTTGATAGCAGGCCCCAGCTTCAGCTCCAGGCACTCTTGCACCGTTGGTAGAGTCAGCAGGAGGAGCGCCTGGCCGTCGATGTCCTGCCGGAGATAAAGACATGTCAGAGAAGGCAGACATACTCGGAGGATGTATTTGCCATGTCAAGCTTTGTCCTGGAGCCAAATGTGTAAAGAACTGCTCTTACTGCTTTGAATTTGGGAGCATAATATCATAGGTAACGATTAACTTGGTAACTACTGAATGCTTGTGCTAAATAAAAATGTGTGTGTGCACATATGTGTGTGTGTGTGTGTGTGTGTGTGTGAGAGAGAGAGAGAGAGAGAGAGAGAGAGAGAGAGAGAGAGAGAGAGAGAGAGAGAGAGAGAGAACAGCGATATAGATGGAAGTCAGAGGAAAACCTTGAGTCTTGGTCCTCACCCTCTACCATGTTTGAGACAGGGTATGTCTGCCAGGCTAGCTGGTCTGGAATTCTGTCTCTGTCTCTCAGCTCTTCACAGGAGTGTGCGGGGATTGCAGACACATGTACATTGTTGTCTCTTGTTTTCATGCGGGTTCTGAGGATAAAATCTCAGGTCACCGGTGTGCACAGCCAGCACTTTACCCAGTGAGTGGGCTCTCTCTCCAGCCCTCAAAATAATTTTTCTAAGAATATTTTAGTTCCTCTGAAATTCCTAAGCTTCTGTTGGTGGAGACAAGCAATGGAACAGGTAGGAGGCTCCAGAGGTTGTTTCCCAAGCTCAGTATCCCCTTCCGGAACAGCAACTTCTTTCCAGACCAGGTCCTTCTATGCTAATCTGAGCACCATAAAATAGCTGGATACTAAAAAGTAAAAGTTTTCTTACTAGTTTGTAAGCTCTGATATCACAGGACAGGTTATAAGACACCAAAAATGGAAATGTCAACTACATATTGTAATTTTCTAGACGAAAATACATGCACATACTCACGTGCTTGTGTGTGTGTGTGTGTGTGTGTGTGTGTGTGTGTGTGTGTGTGTGGTGTGTATAGACAGACAGGCAGACAGACAGACAGACACACACACACACACACTGACATGTGGGCTGTATCTACCTGGCCCACTTATATTTTCCCATTGCCACATAGTGATAAAAATGGCCAGTCTATAACACTAGTGTCACATGTACCATGCCCTAAACCATCTTTTTTGCTGATGAAATCATGAGACTATGTTCTATGTTCAAATGGAATCCAAGTCAGTGTCATATGCCAATCAAACACCCCTGAAAAACATCTTTGGAAGAAAATTTTTTACGAAAGAAATTACCCTCCAAAACTATTAGAGCTAAAGGATCTGTTAGATGCACAATAAAAATCAATATAGATACATAAAAATATGAAAAAAGTCAAAACTACTTGATGCCTTTGGAGGAACCCCAGAACAAGCAACAGACACCTAAAGAAATGAACAAGATGAACATTTTTTTTTTCATTCAAAAGAATGGCTCTGTGGAAGTTAAATGGAATGCAAGGGAATACAGACAGACAACTCGATGAAATTAGGAGAAGAGCTCCTACTGAAATGACAAATTTAGCCAAGTGATGAAGATTAGGAAGAAGAACCAAAGAGAAGCCCTGCAGCTACAGAACTGAGTGAGTTCAACAGCAGCAGATACAGGCGGGAGCCTCAGCAACCACGCAGGTAGAAAGAACTCCGAGCTTGAAGAGAAGTCCTTTGAGATAACACATTCAGACACAAAAGGAGAGAGGGGGAGAGGAAGCAGCTGAGCCTTAGGAGACGCCACTAAATGAACTAATATTCAAATGGGTGCCTGAGGGGGAGCAGAAAATCTAATTGATAAAATAATAGTTCTAAACAATTGAAATCTTAAGAAAAATATGGGCATTCAGGTCCAGGAGGCTCAAAAGACCACAAAAAGGGCACAGTGTGGTCAAACTACCCACGAGAAAGAAAATTCTAAAACAGCATGAAAAAGTGTCAAGGTACACATTAGGGAATCATTGTAAGATAACCACAGACTTCTCAGCAGACATCTTAGCAGTCTTAGGAAGAAATGCCACATCCAAAGTCCCAAAAGAATGAGTACCAGCCTAGCCAGAGCTCAGAGCTCTATAGCAAGAGCTGATATAGATAGATAGATAGATAGATAGATAGATAGATAGATAGATAGATAGATAGATAGATAGATAGATTAGGTTTCTAAAAACTGCTTAAGGAATCCTACACCTGGAAGCAAATGTCCATCATGAAAACACACACCCACACATACCTGTGTACACATCCAATCCTCAGAGTGAGATGCACTCATATTTAGGAATGTTTTTTCCCTGTTCTACTACGCCTTGCTGTATCTACACAATAGGTGCCATATTATAGTGATATCCACCAAGTGATTGTTAACTCTGCTCTACAGGGAAGGGCACAAAAACTCACTCCAAAGCCTTAGATCATTCTGTTAGTATATATCTCCGCCAGTTTGTTTCCTATTGCAAGCTGGTTTGTTCATGTAGATGCCATTGGATTGTGTGGCTGAGCTTAACTGCAACTTGCTCTTCCTATTTCCTAAGGCAGGCTTCATATTCCAGCAGGAATAACTAAGGATTAGTGAGATCAGAGGCTTGAAGTGATGCTAAGAGTGAGTGGCAATAAACTGAACTCAGCATGGCAGATCTTCAGCCACATGATGTCTTATACTCTGGGCTCTCGTGAACCATAAGAACTCACCAGCCTTTCACCATTGCCTAGGCAATATTATAGAAACCACCTGTCAATGAATTTCATATAGAGATCTTCCATCTTAAAGAGATTGTTTACTTTCTAAAGCTATAATAAGAAAAGTCCCCAAATACATAAAGAATGTAGCAGTGAGGAGCCAAATGACAAGAGAAGTATCATTTATTATCTAAGGACTGATGTCAGGAGCAAGGGAGTTTATTACCTGATTAGACCCCAAATCCACAATATTACGTGATAAGTGCAGTAGCAGTAAAAATTGGACACTAACTTAAAAGTATCGCTGTGAATTTATTTATTTTTAAATTATAGATGAGCACAGGCTGTGCTAATGGAATAAGCTATGTCTGAATAAAGACACATATGACCTTATCAAACCTCAAAAATAAGTAGATCAGTCTCATACACAGCCATACAGAAAACAAATGAGCTTCCCATGTGTTTTCATGTTATATATGGACTTCTTCTTTTCCCATATTCTTCTTCCACGTCACTTCACCTTTCTGCGCCGTTACTGCTAAGAATGGCAGTAGTTGGAAAAATGGGAAGTGAAAGGTGCAGATCAAGTTAATGAAGTCAGCAAGGGTGCTCCTAGAGTGCACAATGCACAGTTTTGGAGCAAGCATCAACAAAGCAAGAGATATTGATATTGGTGGCTGATGTGTTTCCCTGGCTCCACCCTCAACGCAAGTGACTTTTAAGTAGATAACAGATCCAGATCACCAGGGACATGAAGAAGCCCACCCCACTTTTAAGTCTTTTCCAAAACTTTTCCTTGACTATCGGGAAGAGTTTATGGAATATCTACTGATCATAAAATGTAAAGTTTATGAGGTTTTAAGACCACCAATTCCTTCCTAATAGCTAAAGTGGTCATGCCAGGTACCTTAAATCACCCACAAAAAATGTACCATTTTTTACACTGCCAGAGTGTGGCTCACTTCAAAAACTATTCCATAAATACTGGCTACTTGATTCGTGAAATAAATGTACTGGACAAGCAACCTTCTGCACATTCAGACAGTACCATAGTGATCATGACTGTCAAACCCTTAGCTCACCCAGCATATACTTGATTGACCTGGGTACAGTATCCAGAATACAAACAATACCCAAACATTCTATGAATGGATAGATGTTTAACACAGGTGAGAAATAATAAATAATAAAGTTGGTCCTCAAGATCAAATGGTGAAGAGCTGCTCCATTACAGTCCAGATTTGAGGGGGAAACACAGTCTTTGTTGTGGGATGTCATCTCCTGTTGTTTTCGGGAAAATGTTTCATTATCCACTGTCGTTCACTGTCAGCCATACCTGCCCTGTCTCTGCTCCCACGGTTTCTTTCCAACCCTGCAGTCACTGCCTGGTCCAGGATCCTCAGTGCCAACCTTACTTCACTCTCCCCAATCTACAGGGATATCCACCTCCCCACCCAGCTTTATGAGTCTTTTGTTCAGCTAGTGAAAGTTTCCTGGACTACTGTAACTGGCATCTTTTCCATAACCCAGTTCAATGCAATTTCTACAATTTCTCTGCTTAAACTATAACCTCCTAACTGTCAGTGACACCACCATTTTCCTCTGGTCTGAGCATCTCCAAATCGTATCTGTACCTGCTGCCTCAAATCAATCCTATGTTTAAAAGGGGAATCGGTTCTGAATCTGTTGATGGAAGGGGGGGGAGAATATATACTCCACAATGTGAATTTGAAGCTGGGCGACCCGGAGCAGACGCGACAGAGAACATCTGTGAAGCTCTCCCCCAAGAACCTGCTTGCTTGAATTCTACACAGACACTAGCCTTTCATCTCAGGGATGCAGAATGGGAACTGACAGCTGAATGAAGCTCTAGTCATAGGCTCACTCACTAAAGCTAACCACTATGATTGATCAGAGAGACCCTTCACTCTGCTTTTTAGCTCAGAAGAATTAATTTTAAAAACCAGACCCAAGACTCAAAGGTGAGAAGTACTTTAAACTGCAGCTTGCCCATATAAACACGTGGGGCGTTGGATTTTCCTCCACTGTTGTTATCAGTCAACTGTTCAAAAAGCACCTTGTACAAGGAGGTCACTCTAAATTCCAAGACAATAAGGAGTTAGTTTGTATATGATTGGCTATGAAGACATCAATGGCATCCTCTCTTTTTTAAAATTTTAATTCTTTAGAGAATTTCATATGTAAGTACTGTATTTACATCATTTCTACCTCTCTCCTTCCACATTCCAACTCCTCCTGTTAACAATCCTCTCTAGACTTGGAAAAAAAATCTTCTCTCTGGAAGTTTTTACTCTCCTATGATGTATTACACCCTGCTAAGTAGGCACAATGAAGGCATGTGACTGTTCCCCAAAATGGCCGACATGCTGAAAGGTGAGGATATGGAGGGGAAGCGGTGAGGTACTGGGAAAACATTTTAGGGAATGACGGGACATCTGCGAGCATTCTCATCTTCCTTATAAATGGAGTTCCCAGCGTGTAGATTTTAATAGAATATAAGTACTGAGTCATGTGTGCTGGAAACTGGGAGCTGAATACTGTTGTTTGGCTAAATTGACATACTGTCGAGCTGCCTTTTAAATATGTATGTTTCTACCCATAGACAAATGCTACTCCCAGCTTTAATGGGAGAAGCCATTCTTCTCAATGGAGAGTGGTGAATGCAGAGATGCATGGCTGTTCAAGATGCTGAGAATAAGCACAGATGAGTGCTCAGTCCCAAACAGGCATTTTAAAATATCCTTTCTATGGTTCAGGGAATACTGTAGCAGAAAGCAGGGGAAAGAACCTCAAAATTATCTTCTGGGCAAGGCACGGCCATTACAATCATGGACTCACAGTAGTTGTGGATACTTGGACTGGGTCTGCACAAGAAATGTCCCCTCCACAGTCAGGCATGGATGGAGGAAAGCCTCCAAGTGGCCCTACCTCTCACTGCTTAACCATGTTCCCACTAATGACCCCACCAGACTCCTGTGGATAGTTCTAAACACAGGTGTCCCTGGAAATGGCTACATACCCAAAAGTCCTGATTTGGGGAAAGGCACTAAAAAAAATAGAGTGAGGAATTGATAGAGACAGAGGAGAGGTAAGAGAAGGTGGGAGGGGGCAGAAAGAAAGCACAATACATTAAATACAGGCATGAAACTGTCACAATAAAATTACTAAAAAGGAAAAAAGAATTAGAATAAATTGGGCTTAGGGGCACTCAACATCTTTACCAAAGTCGATGTATGTCCACATCACAATAAGTCAGCAATTTAAAAACATGTTTTAACTACAGATATAAGAACACTCTATAAAGGGAGGCTTAAAGGAAGAGATGGAAATAATGAGAAGATTCTGTCTACCAGACACACCCCACTGATATTGTTTTGCCTTTTAACTCTTTTTAATCTATTAAGGTATGCAGGTAATAGAACTAATAAACTTTGGTTGTAGGTGTGTAGAATTCTGTTAGCAAACAATGAGGTGATAAGAGCTAAATGCTTGGCCCCTATGTGTACATTCTTTAAATTGGCTGTGAGTGCTGTAAAAGAAAACCGGGTCTGGGGATGGCTCATTAATAAAGTGTTTATACAAATGTGAGGACCAGAGTTCAGAGCCGTGGCATCCCTGTGAAAGCTAGGTGCAGCTGTGTATGACTGTAATCTCAGCATTGGAAAGGAAGAGATGGTAAGACCTCTGGGGTGTGCTAGCCAATCAGTCTAGACCCATCACAGAGTTCCAGATTTAGTGAGAGACTCTGTCTCAAAAAACATAAGGTGGAGGGCCTGGAGAGATGGCTCAGTAGTTACAAGCACTTGCTGCTCTTGCTGAAGACTCACAACTAGCTCTACCTTCAGCTCCAGGGGATCCGATGTTCTCTGTGATCTGATGGCTTCTGTGAACATCTGCACTTGAACTTACACACACACACACACACACACACACACACACACACACACACACACACACACGCACACACAGAGAGAGATAGACAGACAGACAGACACTACTTTTAAAAGAATCTTAAAAAAAAATAAAGTGAAAGTAGTGGTGCACACCTTTAATCCCAGCACTCGGGAGGCAGAGGCAGGCGGATCTCTGTGAGTTCGAGGCCAGCCTGGGCTACAGAGCGAGATCCAGGACAGGCACCAAAACTACACAGAGAAACCCTGTCTCGAAAAAACAAAAACCAAACAAAACAAAAACCAAACAAACAAAAATAATAAAGTGAAGAATGATTGAGGAAGCTACCAGATGTTGACCTCTGGCCTCCATACAAACGTGTGCACATGTATACATGAACACATGAGCACATACATTCACACATAAAATAAATGAAAGTCATGAGATGAAGAAACCATTCAGAAAAATGATTCCACAGTGACCTGACATAGAAGATGCTGGGCAGTCAGCTTAATTGTCCAAAGAAATACTATGTTCTTTCCATCCTTTCTCCAGGGCAGGGTTCCATAGCTCACTGTGCAACGTGGTGGTAAAGGCCGCCCTGGGGTCACAGCATTAAGGAGAATGGCAGACCTAACAGACGCCATGCAGGCTGGATGAGGCCACTTAAAAATGATGTCAAGGACCTTGAAATGTCATTTTCTGACCTTTTCAGATCAGATGCCCCTCCTGTCCTGGCCCCAGCGCATGGCCACTTCTCCGGCTAGACTTCCTCTGAAGAGAACAAATGGGAAGGAACATTTAGGTCCCCTCTCCCACTCAGCCAGCAGCAGTGATGGAAGCCCCAGGTTTATAGGGGGTTTTAGCTTTAAAGTCATGGGTTGGAGTGTGGGAAAGAGTCTATACCACCTCGTGTGGATGACAAGGTTGGCAACCTGGAAGAGAAGCAGACAGAGGCCACGACTTTGAAACTCTCTAGGAGCTGGTTTACCTGAGTTCTACAGAAGCAGCTTTTGGACATCTGGCACTAAGCTGAATGAAAACCTCTCTACAAGATGATGTGCGGAGGGAAAGGGTTAAGTCTAAACAATCTGATTAATTAGCGAACTTTCACCTTCCTTCTTATCTGGTAAAAATTCACCTAAAACTAGGCCTGATATCTAGAGGTACAAAGTGCTTAAAATGCAGTCTGTCTATATTTCAGCCACCTGAAGGTCCATGATTAGTACTTCTGTGTTCTCAGGTCATTTCCCATTTTCCTTAAATGATGGGAAATACGACTCATGGGGTTCATGGTTTTGAGAAGACCATGCTACTCAGAATACAACCAGACTTCGAATTTGCACGCTGCCTGCCTGCTGAAAACAGCTAGGTCTGGCAACTGAACCATCTGGCTGTTACTCTCGTGCAAAGACTAACCCTAGGTTAACCCCTATTTTGGACTCACTCTTGCTGTAGATTCCATAGAGTCAATGCTTGTTTTATCTCATAGTCAGCTAGGAAAGAAAAAGGTGTAAACAGGAAAAAGCTGGGTAAAAAAGGACACAGAGATGACACTGTAAAGCATAGAAGAGTGAGCAGGGAATCCCCCTGTACCAGGTGTTTCAGAGGTAATCTTTGGTTCAGTTTGGAAGACGTTTGCTCTTTGTCCCCCTAATGGATTATGTAGGTTATATGCCAGACTCACAGTTGATTGAATTTTTATAAATATGTTCCTGTGTCATTTATAAATTCTGGCAGATCTGTTGTTATATTGAACAGAATCACTAATGGATGACTAATTTTAAGGACATGGACTTGAATAAAATATACACAAAAATTAAGCGGACTCACCATAACTGCAGAACATTTTGAAGGAATAAGATACGACATGATGCCCAACCCGAAAGTCACACTTAGGATATAGAAAACGGACACTTACTTGGATAGAGTTCTGATAAGGATATGGCAGTTCCTTAGTGGAGATATCTGGGTTGGGAGAGCATGAATATAAAGGGTCCCTCCTAAATGCTAAGCTGATGGGCTTTAGGCTAGTGACCTGATCCGGAGGACCACGTCCTGATCCAGATGGATGCACTGGATAGGTCACCGAGCACTTGCCTTGGAACCTTGCTCTGGTCTTTGTTTGCTTTCTTTTGACCAGTAAGCATGCAGTTCTGCTTCACCATGGCACTCCGTGATGATATTGTCACAGGAGCTCAAAAATAGACCCACACGACCAGGGACTGACAAGAGGTAAACTTCTCTCCTTTAAATCGGGACGAAAATGGACAAGCATGTGGGCCAATGGAAATGAAGAAGAACCCCTCAAAGACAACTAAAACTGTCAACAATCCTCTAAAGTTTTCATAAAATAAACGACTCACTCAGGCAGTCTGCTTCTCTTGCGAGCGGAACGATCGGCAGTGAGTGAGCACATAGACCATGCTAGTCAGGATTGTGTGTTTAAAAACACATTACAGATGCATGGACTTTCACTGTATAATGTTCAGATTTGCAGCATGAAATTATAGAGAATAGATTTTACTAAGAGACTGCCACAACATTTCAGAGATAAAAGGTCCATATGCTGGTAATGGGGAGTGTGTAATGTCTGCAATCGCTCCTGGTGATTAGAACCATCTCTGAATTCCTAACATCCCTAGGCGTGAACGCACACAGCTATTATCATTCTGTACACTGTGATCTCCTGTGCAGGCTGCTGAATAGTCTGCAGACACCGAGTTCATCTGACAGCTCAGAAAATGCTGGAGGCCTCACCCAATCAGAGCACTGTCATTTGGGCAAAATGATGATAGAACAAATTAGTAAAAATAAGTCATTAAAAGTCTAATGGGCCAGAAAGGACTCAAGTGTCCATACACTTTAGACAGCCCAGCAGGCAACTTTTTTTTTAAACAGTTGAAAATCCCTAATGTGAAATGCAAAATTAATTGGGAACAAGACTCATCCATTAAAGCCCACCTAACGTCTAAATCAAGGACAAAGCTTTTAGCTGATGTCGGAGGAGGTGGACGGAGGAAGCCTTTGCCCACTCTGAATCTACAGTGGGGATGTGCCAGCCATGTCCATTTCCTTGAACCATTCTGAGATGATTTTGGAAAGTGGACTTAGCAGTGAGAGAAAGGAAGACTGTAAATGTAGTGTTTTAGCTAATCCCTCCCCACAATTTGTCATGTACTTGAATACAGGTTTCCGCTTGTTTTGGTAGATTTTTGGTGGTGCCATTATGACTAAGCAGCACCAGACTGGGGAATCTGCCCCGGGCAGTCCTCTACATGGGTTTTCTAGCTCTTGCTTTGTGTTTGTTTCTAAGATGGGGGTGAACTTTTATTAACAAGCCCCGTGCCAGCTGAGCTACAGCACTGTTCGCCGTTTCCTGTCTTGTTTGTTTGTTGCAATGAAGGGAAGAGGTCATTACCCTCTTCCTTTAGGTCAGAAAGCTCGTCTCCTTGTCTGCCTCCCTGTCTGTGCCCGGAGAAGAAGAGCAGTGAATGCCAGAAAGCCAAGAGCCGGGCCTCCTGTCTGGCTCCTGTTCGTGCCTTCCACATGACCTTCTCTGGAGTCTGCAGAAGTTTCCAGAATGAATGCGATTAATCACTTTGTCTCATGGATATCAAGGCAGGAGAGCTTGGATACCAAGAGCACACTCTTGGGAGTGGGAAGTAGAGGACTAGGATGTTCATTAATTTGCTTTTTACAACATATTACTGCATTGACTTGGACCAAAAGATGGAAAATTCCCTCTATGATTGGGAAATCAGACTTTTTTTTTCTGTCTTAATGTTTAAATTTTATCTTCTCTAATTATTGGCTTGTTAAATCTAAAAAGAGGCTAGATAGGCATATCTTTAATCAACTATATGGAAAATAGTATATAAATAATACTAGGCCTTAAAAGACATATTTACTCAGTGAGGCTGTGCTGGTTCGTTTATTGTTGTTGTTTTTGTCAACTTAACATAAGCTAATATCATTTGAGAAGAGGGAGCCTCAATTGAAAAAATGTCCCCATCAGTGACCTGTAGGCAACTCTTTGGGGGCATTTTCTTCATTAATTATTGATGTAGGAGAGCCCAGCCCATTGGGGTGGTGCCACCTCTGGGCAGGTAGCCCTGGGCAGTCTAAGAAAGTTCCCTGAGCTGGATGTGGTAAACAAGCCAGCAAGCCAGTTCCGTCATGTCTCGGCTTCAGTTCCCACCTCCAGGTTCCCACCTTGAGCTCCTTCCCGGCAACCCTTCATTAAATGCCTCAAGCTGTGAGATGAAATAAACGCCTTCCTCTCTGAGTCGCTTTTGGTCAGTGCTTTATCACAGCAATAGCACAACAGAAGCCGGTACCAGAGAATGAGCTACAGCTGTGAATGACGGTGGAGCCTAGAGGGTCACCGCTCGCCTGGCAGTACCAGCTACGTCTCGGTCAGAAAACCCTCATCCCTATGAGACAATTAAGAACCAGAAACAAGACCCCCACGTCAGGTGCTCAGCACTATGGATGAGCCCACTTACAGGTATCAACTGTAGCATGTAGATAAAGGGCACCTGAGACTTTACTCCTACCTGGTAAGTCATAAAGAAGCCAGATAAGATAGGTAATTCCTTTAAGATCTAGTCTCTGGGCTGGGAGGATAGCTCAGTCGGTACAGTAGTTGACTAGTGAGGAGAAGAAACTGATCCCCAGAACTCACTTTTACAAAACTAGGCGTCCTGGTACGTGCTTGTAATCCCAGCACTTTTGGGGCACAGATAAGTGGGTCTCTGAGGCTCACTGACCAGTCAGCCTAGCCTACTAAGTGAGTTCCAAGTCAGAGAGTGAACCTGTCTCTAAAAGGTGGCATCGTTTGAGGCATGGCAGGCTCCCTGTCGTTCTCTGGGCTTTACAGCCACATGCACATACATGCACACACACAAATACAAGTAAGTGCACACACATGAACACACATATATTTATGCTCAACACAGAGAGACATGCAAACACAGGGAGACAAGACCTGGAGTCCAGAAAATAAATTTTAGACACAGCAAGCCACTGTACCTGCTCCTGAAAGATCTTGGCCAAGGGCGCGCAGTCCGTCAGCTTAATGAATCGGACCACGTCTGTGACCGTCCACTCCAGCGGATTGCTCTCAAGAATCAGCCTTTCCTCATCCTCTTGCTTTGTTTCCTGCAGGGAAGGGGGCAGGGCACCGTTACTGAACAGAAAGATGTAGGGCCAGCTACATCTTTCTAACAACCTCTGTGCCTCAACTCCACACTACGGGACCAGAGCTCCTACTTCTCTTGATCTCTTTGCTGGACACACAGCCAGGGACAGAGCTCAGTCTCTGTGGAGTTTCTTAGCAACCTGTGTCTGGTGACGCTCACACCTGCAATGACCTGGCTGTCTTCAAAGGCTCAAGAACAGTAACAACAAAAGGTACAGCAGGGCTGGGAGATGATGGCAAAATGCTTGCCACGCAAGCATAAGGATCTGAGTCCAATACCAAGATCGCACACTAAAAAACAAACAAACAAAACAAAACAAAAACAAAAAACTGGTGGTGCTGGGGAAGTGGAGGCAGGAGGATTCTGGGACGTACTGGTCAATCAGCCTAAACTACTAAGCTCTAGGCATGAAATGCCTTTTCAAAAAATAAAAGAATCAAAACAAAAGAATAAATGAAGAGTGAAGAGTGAACGGCTCCTAAGAAATGATATCTGAGGTTGACCCCTGACCTCTAAGCACACTTATGAACCTGCACACCTGTCCCACCCCATGGCATAGTGACCGCCTAGTTCAGAAAATCTAGGGCCTGCTTACTAAGGAATCATCACTGATTATAATGCAAACAGATACTAAGCGGTATAGCCAGACCCATGCAGTCCAGTCACCGTTCGCTTTCGTTAGGATGTTGCCAAGGACCTGTGTAGCTGTTCACATGCCACCTATACGGTTAGGGAGTGTCAAGTATGCTGACGTAATGTACGAAGGAGATAGAGAGGTGTCCCATGGAGGAGAGAGAGCTGCAGAAGTCACGTGTGGAAACGGGAAATGTGGAGATGGCATTGTGAGACCCACAGCTGCAGGACCGGACCCTCTCCATCCACCTGATTGGAAGCTCTGGGATATTAAAATTACCCAGAAATGGAGATGCTATTCCAGCCCTAGGAACGTCTTTCTGATGCTTCCTCGCCCTCTCAACCCAGAGGTAAAAAATCACTCTTTTGTTCTCAGACTTGGGAATTTTGACAGAGCATCTACGGTTGTTTCTGATATTTGAAAGAGGTTTTCCTGAACAGCATCCACAACTCCACTCCACGTTCTTAAAGAGGAGCCATGACTCTCTGAGCTTACTTACCTCTGGTTCCTCAGGCCTAGCAGGCGGGGCCTTGTCTCCCTCAACAGCAGAGGTAGTAGTTGGCCCTGGGCGGACCCTCCGTGGCCTCTCCACTGGCGGCCGCTTCACGGCCTCTGAACTGTTCCGCAGGGTCACAGCTCTCCGGGGCCTGGCGGAGGGCACCTCTGCTGACGAGGTGTCTGTCTGGTCATCTCGCACCTCAGAACCCGTTTCCTCACTCGCAGTGTCATCCTCCGGGGCCTCCGCATCCTCCTCCTCACTTTCCTGAGAGGGAGGCATGTGCTTAGTGAGGGCATGCTGACGGGGACTTGAGTGAGAGCAGTAAGGTGACGCTCACAGACAGCCACATCGCCAGCCCCGGATGACCGGATGACGTGGCTTTCCCTCCCAGAACAGAGCTCTTGGCAAGGTTTGTCCACGGAGGCCTTGAAAGAGAGCCCGTGGTACCAAAGACTCTCCTGACACAGCCTTTTCCTAGCCAGTAGCTGAACACATGCAATTGGTTCTCAGTACATAAAGGGGCTGTCAGGGAGTGTCTTGTCCCAGGTTTCTATTCCAGGACTCAGGAAGATGATGCAAAAGGTTAGTAAATTTAAGGCCAGCCTAAACTGCATGCTGAGACCATCTCTCAAAAAAAAAAAAATAACTAGTCAGGGGCTGAGGAGATGGCCTGACAGGTGATGTGCTGGTCATGCAAGCGTAAGGGCCTCAGTTTGATCCCCGGATGCCATGTGGAAAAGCTGGGCCTGGAGGAGGTGGAGGCAGATGGATCCCTATGACTTGCTGGCCAACCAGCTTAGCCAAAGTGATGAGTTCTAGGTAAAAGTAAGAAGCCCTACCTCAAAAACAAAACAAAAACCCCAGATGAACCTTGTCCTGAGGAATGACAACCGAGGAGGTTGACCTCTTGTCCTCCCATGTTTGTGTATACACACACACACACACACACACACACACACACGCACGCACGCACGCACGCACGCACGCACGCAAACGCAGTTCAAGGCCACTTTGAGCTACACAGAGAGAACCTGTAAAGTTGCAAGGGCTAGGTTGTTGCTGGATGGCAAAGTGCTTGCCCAGCCTTCACGAGGTTGGCCTGATCTCTTCCATCCCCCAAAACAACCGAACCCGGCAGGCGAAAGGGTTTGCTGTACAACCTGACAACCTGACTTTGATCCTGAAATCCCACAGTGGGAGGAGAAAACAGACCCCCAGAATTTATTTTCTAACCTCCACAGGTGCACCATGGCAGACACAGGCATAGGCCTGCATTCTCATTCTCCTCCCCCCGCCTCTCTTACACACACACACACACACACACACACACACACACACACACACACACACACACACAGTAAAATTAAAGCCAACCAACACCTCTCCTCTAATGCTGGAAGCCCTTTAAGGCTAGCGTACCTCCCCGGAGCCTGCTGGGAAGTCCACCGCAGACGATCTTCGTCTCTTCTGCACAAAGATGGATTTCCGACGTTTCCTTCTCCTGGCTGGTTTTGGATGCCCGCTTTCAATGCTGCTTTCCCCAATTGGGGGTTTAATGATCTTCTTTCTCTTTCCATAATAATAGGCTATAGGGAAGAAGATGGTCTGACTGAGTACAAGCAATAATAGGTCCACCATAGAGCAGAGCCTGCTGGGAGATCCCTGCCCTCAGTAGTCTCAATTCTATCCAATGGCTGTTTGTTTGTTTGTTTGTTTTCTTTTTGCTTTTCCTCCCATTGTAGCTCAGTTTCCAGTGACAGCAATATTCACACTGAAGGGTCTAAGCCTTTTGAAGTTTTGTTAAATGAGATCCAGAATCATCTTTCAGTTCACTTCCACACATGCCCACCCCTTTCCTCTTCCCCGGTGTCCTGGGACTACAGGAAACCATATTTGCAAGGTCAACAGTCAAAGCAACTGAAGTCCTCAGTCAAGGCAGTTACTTCCAGGAGCAGTTGCTGGCCAGCAAACCCTTCCACTGGCCAAAGGTAAGGTGATGCAGAAATGAGCAGGGAGATGATGTGAACATCCAGGGATAGAGTATGTATAGGTCTCCAAAAGAGACTTTTTTTTTGAAGTTCAAGGCCAGCCTAATTCACAAAGGGACATTCTATGTGATGATTAGGGTGGTCAACTTGACAGAATCTAGAACCATCTGAGAAAGGCATATGGCCTTGCAGGTGGGGAGTTATCTTGACTTAATAAACTGAGGTGGGACGACTCACCAGCAAGGACAGTGCCATTCACTGCTTGAGATCCTGGACTGCACTACGAGCGAGCTAGCAAGCTGAGAACTTGCGTGTACTCCCAGTTCTCTATTTCTAATTACAGACACACCATGGCCACCTCTCTCTAACTCCCGCCACTGTAGCGTCCTTGCTATGGTGGGCTGTCACTGGGAAGTGTGAGCCAAAATAAACCCTTGCCTGCTTAAGATGTTTGTGTCAGAGTGTTTGATCAATCACAGCCACAAGGAACAGAAATGAACACACCGTGTCTCAAAACATCAAGGCCGGGGAATGTGGCTCGTGGCAGAATGCTTGTCTAGCATGTGCAAGACCGGCTTCTAGGCCCTGGTCCCTCTCACCGGGAACTAAGTATGCAGGTGGAAAGGCATAGAAATGTAATAGAGGGAACAGATGACCCTCTGACTTTCAGAGGGGCTGGGAGTAGAAGGTTAATTTGCCAAGCACAGTTGTATGTGTGTGCCTGTCTACCTGTGTCTGTGTACAGAACAAAGCCACACTGTGAACAGGATCTCGAGCCTACTCATATCCCTGGTTCCAACAAAGCAGTTGATATGTCACAGGTGCCTGCGGTTCACAGAGCCCTGACCACACTGTGTGCGTCCTTAAACTCTAGTAGGTGGCTGGAGCCTGGGCTTCCTTGTCATGGCCCCAGGACCAGAGAGAACTAAGGGGAGATTAGCAAGCTCAGAAGCTGGAGACTGAGTTTTCAGAGCTTGAGATGCCCCAGGTAGAGGCCTCTACAGTGGTAAACCCTTCAAGAATGGGAGAAGGAAGTTCTCAGAATAGAGGAAATGAAGGGCTGCGGGAAGCTGTCAGTCTAAGGCCGCGGTGAGGTCTCTCAGGGCGTTGGGAGTTGGCAGAGGCAAGAACTACAGGTTGGGGAGGGGGGGCCAACTCAGAGTCCTGCACAGCAGTGGGGAAGCAAAGGCATCTGGGAAGGAAGGGAGATGTTTCTGAATCCTCCAGTGACACGCCTGAGAGAGTGCTGAGGGAAGTAGCTAAGTAAGGGAGAAACGGACAGGGTCGGGACAGTAAGAAAACGCTCAGAGAGTTTCCTGCTGCTGGATGAAAGAACCGTTAGCCAGCGTGGTCACTCAGAGACTTTCCTGCTGTTGGACGAAAGAACTGTTAGCCAGCGTGGTGGCTCATATCTGTAATTCCAACACAAGGGGCAGAGGCAGGAGGAGCTCTGAGAGTGTGAGGCTAGCCTGGGTTACATAATGAGTTTTAGGCCAGCCTGGGCTACAGAACGAAAGACCGAGTCTCAGAAACAAAACAAAACAAAAAAACAAAAAACAAACAAAACCAAAAAAAAAAGTAGTATTGCAAATCCTGAGTGTAAGGACAAGAAGTTAGTTAATTAGAGTTTCTAAGCATTACTAATAATCAGTGTATCATGTCCTGTTCCCACCCACATGGCTTAGGAATCAGTTGGTCTTCTGAGATTGTCACTTCTCCATTCCCAAAATCTTCTGATGACAATCCCCCCAGGTTTGAACCATCCCATCCCTTTCTTATGTCAGGCTAAAACACGTATGGACCTGCACCACAGACCGTAAAGAGTTCTGCAGTTATTCATGTGAAAAACTATGCAAAGCGATAAAAAAAAAGTACCCCACACCATAGCTCAGGATCCCTTTGGACTCACTGTATTTGGTTTTGGTGTGAATGGAACAGTTCTCCGGGCAGTTCTCAGAAATCAACACAGGACTAAATAAATTCGGACAGCATTCCAGCTTGGCACAGACGCGGCGGCAGAAATGTTGCACCTGGTCTGATGTCCGCACGATCTTGACCACAGCCCTATACGTTTTGCCTCTGTACCTAGAAAATAAAGGACAGAGAAGGAACGGTGAGTCCATTTTCAGACTTATTCTGTTAGACTGGAAGGCACCTCTAACCTTCTGGCATTGTGAGAGACACGGGTGTTGTCACCTGTCACCTACAAAATTCACACATGAGAACTGCACACGCAGTTATTAACAAAAGTTCCATTATAAAAATGGCTTGATGGTCTAGAGAGATGGCTCAGTGGTTAAGAGCATTGGCTGTACTTCCGGCGGACTGGGGTTAGGTTTGCAGCAACCCCCAAGATGGCCCATAGCAACGTGGAACTCCTACTCTAGAAGATCTTACCCCCTCTTCTGGCCTCTGAGGGCACTGTAGGTACATGGGGCACAGAAGTACACACAAGCAAAACACCCATATGCATAAAATAAAAATAAATATATCTTTTTAAAAAAAATTCATGAAGTTCCAAGTAAGTTTGTGATTTTGTGTTGGACCTCATTTGTAACTCTCCCAGGGTGCACACAGCCCACAAGCCAAGGGTTGGAGACACACAGCATTGTTAAGGGATGAATCTGAGTTGTTCCCTAAATGTTAGATGTATGGCTGTCAGCCCTGGGGCTTTCGGGAAATGATTGGATCATACGGTGTCTCTTTATCAACAGATTAATTCCTCAGTGGGTTCATAAGTTGATGGCATTAATGAGAGAAGGTGGAGACTTTGGGAGTGGGGCCTAGTTGATGAAAATGAGCCACCAGGGTGTGCCTCTGAAAGGTCTATCTTGTGCCTAGTCCCTCTTGATGGCTCTGCTTCATACACAGTTTCCATGAGATGAGCAGCTCTGTCCTACCATCCACTCCCCGCCACGCTGCTCCGCTATGGACTGAAACTCTGGGCCCAAACCAGTGCTTCCTCCCTACTTTTTCTCAGCTTAGGCATTTTGTCACAGCGACAGCAAAAACAAACCAGAGCAAGTGTATTCCCAAACCGACATCTCTATTTTCTAACAACATAAGGGATGTGTGTAGCTTCTGCTTTCTTTTGATACTTCCTTATAATCTCACTGGGAATATGTTTAGGAATTATCCTCTGGTGGGCACAAAGGGCAGGGTAACAGGGCTAAACCTCCTGTAGTAAAGATTTCTATTAGCAGGTTCTCACCATGTTATATGGAGCCTCATAGCTAAGCCCAGTACGACATAGAATAGCCTAGGATACATCTAATGCTCGTGGTCCTCAGACTGAAGATAATGATATCTAATGGTTGTCCCTTTTTTATTTTTTGAAAGCATGAGTGCATATTGGATAGTGAATGTGCTTTGAAAAACTACGAAAAATCAGATCATTGAAATGGCATCTTGGTCAAGACGGCACAGCACGTTATTGAAATGAGAGACAATCTCTATTATTCATAAGTGGGCATTGTGCAGCATGGTGGCAGGCAAGCAAGGTCACCATCAAGAGGAGAGAAGTGCAAAAGATTTTATAAGAAAAATCAAAACTAACAAAACCCTGTCCTACAGCCCTGTGAAGTCAGCCTGCCCCCTGAGAAGTCCTGGAATTGGGGATGCCAGCAGCTTTAGTACCCACAGAACCCAAACTGACCACAAGCAAGCTACTGTGGTGACAGAGACAGGCTTCTGTATGTTAGAAGTATCTAAGGATCCATACAGAACAGCAAAGCCCTCCACCAAACCCTGGCCATCAGAGTAAGCATCTCCGTCTCTCTCCTGGCTGGCAGAGTAACAGGTGGCTCCATAAATAAAATCACTCTGGAGAAGTCATCTACTTTTCTGTCCACCATGGCTTTAGTTTGCCAGCCCCAAAGAAGTGCAACTCATCTTTCTGGATGCATGCACAATCAACCCTTCATTGGGGACCCAAATCTCAAATAGACGAGGCCACGGAGCCTAGAGGACACGTTCAAAAAATGGATACTGTAAGATAAAGAGACCATCATGTTCAAAACCAGAAGATAAAACATTGTTTAAAACCCTTGACCAGGGCTACAGAGGTGGCCCAGCAGTTAAGAGTGAGTGTTGCTCTTCCAGACAACCCAAGTTCAGTCCCCAGTGCCATCAGGCAACTCACAACCCCTTATAACTCTAGTTCCCGAGGGATCCGATGCCTCAGTCTGCATGGACACCTACACTCATGTGCACACATTACCACCCACCCCATACACACCCACACATGCACATATTAAAGATAATAAAATCAATCTTTAAAAACCTTGATCTGGATCACAAAGAAAAAATGTATAAGTAGAAATAAAAAGAAAAAAGTACTTCTTAACAGATTTCATCTTGATTTTTTTCTAATTAATGTCTTTTGGGGAGGCTATAGTATGATTTCCCTAATAATTCATTTTCCAAAGTCTTGACAGCAAAAATAAAATTAAGCTCTAACTGGAAAAGGTCTTTTGTATTTATTCTCTGGCTTCTCATGTCCTAGGACCTCTGGTCTCCTTGTTCTTCAATTCCTCTGATGTTTGAGGTTGCCTTTGTATATGGGAAGAACTCACACCAATGCTTTGTAGACAAAATGATGCTTTAAATCGAACAGCTTTGCATCAATGTTGATTTTTTCCTCTGGAACCTTCATGGGCCCTCTGTAGAGAGACTGTTCTCTCTGCGCCCCGGGACGGCTGCTCGGATGCACTTTGCAGGGAGAAGGTCTCGCTTTCTACTGTTGTTGCGTTTCATGACAAGAATAGTCCTGCTCTGAGAACACAGTATATCCCCAGGTTTGTGGGAAACAGAGAATATAAATTTTTTACAGGTACATTTTCCCCTTGTAAGTTTTATCTTTTACCTGTTTGTGGCCCTACAGCTCTGCTTGAAAGACCTTGATATCAAGAATCTTAAAGTCTCTTTGAAATCAAAAATGAAATAACATGACACACAAAGAGCAGGGGAAATGTGGAAACCAGGTCAGATGCCAAACTGTGTAAGGGGAACTCGGAGACAAAGCATGTCCATGTGGGAACCCTGCAGTGACAAGGTGCATGAAGAGACACGGAGAGCGCAGGGCTGCTTCCTGTGGCCAAGGGGAAAGCCATTTATCTCCCTCCCTACTCAGGCAGATTCAGTGGAGACGAGCCTTTCCTTTTGTCTTATTACCTTTTAAAGTTGGCACACAAAGTAATGGGCTTCATTATGACAACCACATACATATGTCATTGTACTGTCTTACAATGAAGCGTGTGCTTTACTCATCTAAATGCACCGAAATGAGAATTAAACCACAGTCAAATGATGATGGCTTCCTTTCACATGTCTATCTGGATTCCATGGTGGTGGAGGGACTGAGGAAGAAGAGTATAGTGTATGGGTAGAGCGCTGTAACCTGACAAGACACTGTTCCTCCAGACTCTGGCTGCCCCAACTCTGAGGGCAGGATGCTGCAGGCACACAGAACCAGCCATGGCTCCTTTAGGGTCTGCCTCAACTGTCCAAAGCTGCCTTGCTTTTTCTAGGACAGCTCCCATCTAACCATTGACTATGGAGGAAGCAGAAAAGGCTTGGTGATTGGGCTCAGGGCAATCAAGATGGCCTCTTTAGTCCCAGAGCAGCTCATGAGCCACCAATGACAGGTATCCTGAAGGTCACCAACCATCTGCCAAGTCTTGCACCTCCCCTCCCTACCAAAGGTGCTAGACTTTTTAATTCAATCCATCTAAGAGGCACTAGTCCTGGGAGAGGGGAGACTGCAGTGGGGTAGTGGTGAGGAGGCTGTTTGCTTGTGGGACTAGAGATATGGGGAGAGAGGGGGGAGGGAGGGAGGATACTGAAGTGATGTTGGCCATCTGATCAAATAGCATACTGTAGTTAGCAAGTGCAGGTGTGACGGCCGATATGCATGGTCGAGTCATTGTCAACTGGATTCAAATCAGCTAGAAGACACCGCCCCGATATGTCTGTGAGGATGTTTCCAGAGAGGCTAAAGAAAGAAGGCCCACAAGTCCTAAACTGAACAAAAAGCAGTAAGGGGGAAGCCAGCTGAGACCAGCATTCGTCTCCCTGCTTTCCTACCGTAGATCCAGGGTGACCAGTTGCCTCGTCCTGCCACCACAGCTACAGCGTACTTCCCACCATGATGGACTGCCCTTGGGTTGTGGGCCAAAGCAAGCCCTCCCTGCCTGAAGTTGCTTCTTACTGTGTGTTTACAGCAGGCTTCCTGCGGTCAGAGGCAGGAGCTGTAAATGGGACTGAAAGGCCAGGGTGATGCTGGCATGGTGGGCTGGGACAGGAATCTGGGTTTATTGCTCCACTTGCCCTGGAGATGCTAGCTTCAGAAAAGCCACAGGCACCTCGGGCTGGCATCTGAGAACTTGGGCAAGAGGGTTGAGTCCTCCAGCCCAACACAGAGCAAATTCCAGAGTCTAGCAAGAAAGCAAGAGCCTAGCACCAACACTGTACAGCAGAGGCACAGAAAGCCACTCCTGCAGTCTTACCGCTTTGAACCCCAGTTCCCAGATGTAACAACCACTGTGATACACACACACACACACACGCACACGCACACGCACACCACAGTGACACACACACTATAACACAGACTGTGACACACACACACACACACACACACACACACCACAGTGACACACACACTATGACGCAGACTGTGACACACACGCACACACACACACACACACACACCACAGTGACACACACACTATGACACAGACTGTGACATACACACACACACACACACACACACACACACACACACACGCACACCACAGTGACACACAGACTGTGACACACACACACACACCACAGTGACACACACACTATGACGCAGACTGTGACACACACGCACACACACACACACACACACCACAGTGACACACACACTATGACGCAGACTGTGACATACACACATACACACACACACACACACACACACACACACACACACACACACACACACTGCTGTGGTTGAAACCCATGACCCCAAGCTCATTAAGCAAGCATCTCTCTGAGCTGCATCGCTGACTCATTTACTACTAACACCCCACTCACATCCCCAATGCAGTAAGCTCCTCAATTAGGCAGTCACTGGCTTTGAGGTCAATCATCAGATCTATTTCCAGGAGCACAAATTGTCCTTCTCTGAGCCAGGTAAACAGAAAGTAACAAATGAGCGTGCGCACACCCCCCCACACAAAATCTGTTCCAGTGAACATCTCTGTTTGGGAGTCCTTTTTCACACAAGTCGCCCAGGATGGTGCAATATTACATCCTTCTGTTCATAACACAGAAGCCTGTGAAATGGCTAAGGGAGAGAGGCCAGGAAGTAAGGATCACAAAAGCAGCCCCTGCCTGTGGGAGAGGTGAGCACTCCACAGTTAACACAGCAAAACAAGGCCTGACGTAGCCTTGCTGCCCCTGCCCACACGACAACCAAGTACAACAAAGCGGCAACAGGAGCCTGGAAAAGAAAAATCTGTAAACTTCTCCCCGGCTCCCCTAACACAGGCTCAAAGTCATTCAAAGAAGAGGTGAAATACGAAGAAACTTTAGGATGCATTGAAAACATTTCAGTTGTTTTAGATGCCCTTAAAGGTGAGAGTAAAATTTTGTTCTCATCTTAAAATTCAGAATAATGCGAGTAGTTTGGAATATTTACATTTATCCGAGGGAAACTGTTCCATTAAAAAACAGTTTCAACAAACAATGTCAGAATGCTTTTGTCAGGACAGGCAGTCCAGCTTTCAGACAATGACAAGCCATACTTCCTACAGTGCTCCAAATCCTGCAACCATTTCCTTAGTAGTGTGAAAGGTGTAACTGGTGGAAAGGGAAGAAAGATACCAATAGACCACTGTATGTGATGATGCTGGGTTCCATTTTATTTTATTTTTTTTATTTACAGGTGAAAATCTTCTGAAAGGCACATTTATCTTGTCGGGAAAAATATCTATTTATTCTTTGAGGAAAATGCCATCCCCCAATAAAAAAAGAAGGAAAACCCAGTGAATGAGGGAGGGAGACCCTATTCTCTGTGGTACAGTCACTGGCAAGTTGTTCATATTCAGTAAAAGCTTCTTTTTACTGAGGAGGACCAGGAGGAGGAGGACCAGGAGGGCCAGGAGCACCAGGAGGGCCAGGAGCACCAGGAGGAGGAGGAGGACCAGGCAGAGAAGGAGGACTAGGTAGAAGAGGAGGACCAGGAGGAGGAGGGCCAGGAGGGCCAGGAGCACCAGGAGGAGGAGGACCAAAAGGAGGAGATGTAGTGGAAAGGTAACTAGTTGGGAAGAACGGGATCCGTGGAGATAAACGAGGGAATAAAGGAGAATAGAATCAAAATTCCTTATATACATGAAGAGAAATGTCCTAATAAAATTAGTTATTATATATAATTCATAAATGTTAATAAAGACATTTAAAAACAACAACAAAAACAGTGAGCAATCCCAACAAACACTTCCCTGAGGGCTATCACAGACCTCGACTCCAGCAGACACTGTAACATTACAGTTCAGCTCAAACAGTAAAGACAACTGCAGTCGCAAATGTCAGGTCTAACCTCTGCTAAGTTAATTCATTCACAATGAAGACCACTCCCGCCTGTCAGAACGGAGGAGGAAGAAGCTGGCTCCCTCTCCAGTCTGTCCCCATTTGCATAGAGGAAAAGCACAGCCAAGTTGTCAGGATCTGGAAAGTTGTCGTTTGCCATGAGGAGAGGTGGCACGACCCACAGACCTGTCACCAGCAGGCTCCTGCCAACTGCAGCTGTCATCATTAGCAGCTGCTCAGAAGGAACGCTATGATCAGGCAAGGAGAAAGCCTGTGCAGACAGGCGTTTCCTCCCGAGAAGATGCTGCGTAAGGCTTTGCTGAGGACCTCCCTGCCACCCTCAATGGAAGAGGTAATCTGTTGCCGCTGTAATTGAGCAGGATGGAAAGCAAGGTGTCGGTTTCAATTCTACAGGGCTGAATTTAATAAAAGCTCCCATCGACTCGGCGACATGAAAATAAGTGCAAACATTTGCAAAATGAACTCTTCCTGTCATGGAATAGTTTCTGGCTGATTTAGGGAGAGCAGGGCTTTTAATGAGACTTAAGATGTTTGTGTTCTGGTTATTTCCGTAGCTGTTAAGTGCCTCTGGGTTATAGTGAATGGTACAGAAAAATCCCAAAGTGAGAAGTAAGGATTTCTCTGCACAAATACTTGCTGGAGTCTTCTGGCACCAGCTTAATAGGACTCTAGAAACAATGCTGTTATGGCAGATGACCCCCCTCATAGAACACAGAACATGGAATACTAAGAGGAAAAAAAATTTGCTTTGTTTCTTCTGTGCTATGGGTGAAGCTCCTGTACGAGTTTCTTGGAATGATGACATATAATTTTGCCCATCACTGGCTTTCAGCATTGTAAAAATAGGCCCTCTCCTTATTGTCTTCCCCTTGTGATTGGACAGGGCATTGTTAGACCATAAATGGCTTTCATGGAATTGAAGATAACAGGGCTGATCTAAAGAGACACCAGGAATGCTGAGTAGGTAGCTAACCATAAACTGTTACACTAGCCCCATACACAGTACCAGAAAAATTTATTAACAGAGGAAACTATACTGGCCATACAAATCATGCACGAGGTCCTGGCTTACATCCCCATAGCTTAAACTGGATGTGTTGGTGCATACCTGTAATGTCAGCACTTGGGCCGTGCGAGCAAGAGGATCAGAAGTCCAAAGTCATCCTTAGCTATCTCTACCATACATGGAAACCCACAGAAGAGCAACAGCCTTCTCAGACACTAAGTAACATTCGGCATGAAGTTCCCCTGAGAAAGGGGCCTTTTCCTATGGTCTCTTCTATAACCAAGAGCATGCATGTCAATGGCCTTGCTCTCCTTTTCCGAGAAGGAGAAATGCAAAGCGAGCCAGGTGTGCTGACACATGCCTCCAACCCCAACTACTCAAGAAGCTGAGGCAGGAGGATTGAAAGCTCAAGGTCTCCCAAGAAACACAGCAATGTGCGGCCAGTCTGGGTAACTTAGTGAGACTTGCCACAAACTAAAATTTAAAAAGCTAGGTTGACTAACAGAGGCCCTGAATTTGAAAACTCCTTCCCACAAAAAAAAGAAAGAAAAGAAAAGAAAAAGAGAAAGAAATAAAGATGTCGAGTGAAGCAAACTTATCACCTTCCCAATTTCCAAATAAAAGAAAGTCAGCCAATATGTGAGCCTAGAATTCTTTGCCATTTTATTTAATGCAAGCCAAAGAGATGTATCAATTTCTTCTATCTTTAGCTTTTTCCACTCCAAAGCAGAGAACTTTTTATGTGGAAGAAACAGGTCACAATAGCAAATATTGAGGACTATTAACAAACATCCTGCAGTGATGATAGGGAACATCACTGCCTCTGTGTTTTCTCATTTGTAACAAATCATGTATTGGCTTATAGACACAGTAAGTTTTTTTCCCCCGCATGTTTAGCAATTAAAATGTATTATTACTTAAGGGGCTGGGGAGATGACTCAGTCAGTAAAATGCTTGTCTTGCAAGCACAAGGACCTGGGTTCAAGCCCTAAAACTCATGCAAAGAAGCCAGATGAGGTGATGTATGCCTGTAATCCTCAAGCTGGGGATCAGGAAAGAGGAAGATGTCTGGAGGTACTTGTTAGGCCAGCAGAGCCTACATGGCAAACTCTAGGAAAATGAGAGACCCTGTCTCAAAAGTGTTCTTTGGCCTTCATACATATTTGCATAATGCTCACACACACAGACACACACATACCTGCACATATACAATGCACACATATACATAAAACACACACATGCACAAAATATTAGTTAAGCAAATCTGCATTTCATGTTAGCAATCTTAATGCCTAAGGCAGCTCAATATAGCAGAAATGTCACTGTTACAGTTTGGATGTGAGATGTCCCTCTAAAGCCCATTTATTAAACATCTGGTCCTTAGTTGACAGTCCTGTTAGGAGGTGGTAGAAACTTTAGAAGGGGGTACCAAGCTGGCACAAATAGGTCACTGGGGAAGTGTCTTGGAAGATTATACCTAATCACCTCATCCCTCTTCTCCTTCGGCTTCCTGTCCACTTGTGATGTAAATAACTCTGCCACACTGTCTCATTGTCACAATATTCTGTCTCAATATATGCCTAGAAATGGAGCCGGCTGAGCATGGGCTGAACTCCTTGAAGCCATGAGGAAAAATAAATCTTTGAGCCCAGAAGTTTCTTTTATTAAGTATTTCATCATGGAGATAACAAAAACTAATCCAGACAATAAGTCTACATGTAGCACATGGAGGTGTGATACAACAGACTTTCAGTTTGTTTCTATTTGTCTGGGCAATATCAAATCAAGGGGTGAGAAGTTTCAAAACAGCAGGGGAAATATTGCAAATCCTTTGTTTCCCAGAATTGAAAATACTTACTTTGCCTTGAGTGTCTCCTCCTGAAAATTCCAGTGTGGATCCTCCACCAGTTGCAATTCTCTCAATACCCTCCCAGGCTTGTAGGCTGCATTGATTATCATGCTAAGAACCTGTTGGGAGGAAGATACAAAATCAGCCACAACTGTGTCCATTCCTGTTGAGTTTGACAAGAATGTGTTGAAAACCACGCTGTCGACAAGAGGTTTCCGCCTTACATCTCATTAAGCGAAGGGCTCTGATGAAGCCTAATAGAACACTGAGGCAATATGGAACTAATTCACCAATCGGAAAACACAAACCCCATCCACCCTGGCTTGGAAATTCAAAACTGCTCACTAGCAGGAGTACCTGATGCTCCAGAACTCATCAGTTCATTATTCTCCAACTGGATGCTTCTTCACTAGGGTCCTGAGACTTTCATTCTGTTTTTAAAAACCTATGTTGGGGTCTGGAAAGACGGCTCAGTGGTTCAGACCAGGTATCGCTCTTTCAGAGAACTTGTATATGGTTCCCAGTGCCCATGCCTAGCGGCTCACAACTGCCTGCACTTCCAGCTCTAAGGGCTCCAACACCCTCTTCCAGCTTCCACAAATGTCTGTATTCCTGTGCATATCCCCTCAAATACAACTAATTAAACATAAACGTTAATCTTGTACTTCTTTATGTAACCAATGAAGAAAATAATATGTTTGAGCTAACACTGTGGGGGAGACTTCAGATACCTGTAAGAAGTGTTAGGAATTCCTGAAAGCTAATAATGCCTCAACTTAATGGACATTTAATTTGATAGTGTTCTTGGGTGTGTATTTAAGCAGTAGCCTGGGGCATTTAACATTATCCAATATTATATATCTTCAAATAACACGCTCAATTCCAAATCTGAAGTCCAAGAAAATAATCATACGGTAATTGCCTATAGCAAAGTACCCAGAATGACCAGATATTTCTATACTATACTATTCAAAGGAGCAGATTCTAGAGAAGAGAGGTGTTTGTAGCAATTCTCAGTGTGCTGATTTACTAAAACAATCGTGGAACTTAGACCTCTGGGCACTGGCCTCTCACTAAGCAAGCCATGATTTCCTCATTTTTGTGTTTTGGAGACAGCATCTCATATAGCCAAAGCTGACCTCTAACGCTGATTATCCTGCTTCTACCTCTCAAGTGCCGAAACTCCAGGAATGTGTCACCATGCCTGCATAATTAACTCTAAGCATTCACAAGCTCTGCCATACTCCACGCTCCTGATAGCCAACTTCATCAACAGTATGAAGAAGTAAACAGGAAGTCAAGTGGTAAATTCCACAAAGTGGCCGTCTGTGGCAGTTCCATGGGATGCTAGGAATACAGACAGGTAGGAGAATTTCATGGTACCACCCTCTTCTCAAGTTTACCCAAGTCCAGAAAAGGTGTAAATAGTCACATCAGGCTAAAGGCACACAGACTGCATGTGTGGTGACCACATAGGACAGAGAGTGAGAAAAACAGTTCCAAGATGGATAAGTACTGCTGCCGCCATGCCTACTTGGGTGGAAATCAGTCAACATAAAGGAGGTGACATTAGGAAAATATTGCCTGGGATGGATATACCCTGATAACCTCTGAAAACAATGAAGCTTTCAGAGATAGGGATGTGGTTTCATTGGCAAAGTGCTTGCCACACAAATTTGAGAATCTGAATTCAAGTCCCAGTACCTGCATAAAAAGTCAGGAAGATATCCAAAGTCGACTTCCGGCCACCAGGTGTACTTAAACGCATATACACACACATCTTCCCATACATGTATACAAACATGACCACTTACACCTCCCAAAAGAGAGAGACAAATTGCATTAAACAGTTACTATGCAACCCACTTTGCCCTAGGTGGCCCTGGGCTTTGTTCCAATGGCCCAGACTATCCCCAACAAGAGGCATACTTGAACCCAGGGGGTTAGATGGAACAGCAAGGCAATACAGGATGCTGTGGTGCGTTTTGTTTTCTGCTTTAAAACAATCACCTGATTTTTCTGTTTGCCATCAGTGCAATTTAAAAACTGAGTTTAAAAATAAATCTAATTAGAGCTGGCCGCAGTACCAAGTGAAGTATTTATCATCAGGCAATCACATTTCAGTTCCTTCTTTTCATTGTGACTAGCGGAGAAAACCCCAGAGCTGTGTTGTCATTTGCTGCGTATCAGAATGCATTTTGTGACTGTGAATAGAATCAGAACATGCCTTCCAGAGTTCAATTCAGCCTAGAAAGAAGCAGCAATTAAATTTGAAAAAGCACCCAATATAGATTTTTTTCTCATGGCTTTTCCCAATACCAACCCATTTGTCTTCAAATTCAACAAGGGTTCTAGAATGCTAGCATGCTGATATGCACAGTGGCTGTGTCCATGATTGCTGAAGAAAATAGAGCTACCCAATGAAAAGAACAACATGGGTGGGGACTGGGGAAACTTCTCAGTGGTTAAGGAGATAGGCAGACAGTGTGAGGACCTGAGTTTGGTCTCAGGACCCACATCAATGCTAGTTAGGGGTGGTGGCCCACCTGTGATCCCAGCCTCATAAGACAGAAAGAGGAGATCCCAGAGCAAGCTGGCTAGCCCAACTAGCCATATGATAAGGGTTTGACTGAGATGTGCTGTCTCTATGAATACAGTAGAAGATGACACCTCAGGCCTCCAAATGCATTCACACCCCTCCAGGTGCATGCCAGCACCTACGTAAATATGCATATATGCGTATGTGCAGTACACACAAGCACACAAATGGAAGAATAAGAACTAAGTAGATAGTTATTGTTGTCACTAGGCAGAGTTAAACCAAACGACTTTGCCTTGCAAACTATCAGAATAAAATGCAGTATGTTCTCCATAAGAGATTAGAAAAAGCATAAAGCCCACCCTCAGCTAAGGACACTGTCAAACAAGATGTCTGAGTAACTCCAAAAGAAAATCCACACCACAAAGCAATGGCTCACTGCATCCTTTGGAGTTTGGGATGTTGAAAACATATTGCCATAAGCATGTTCCTCTCTAATGGGTTATGGGAGAAAATCAATGACCTCTCTAGTTGGATACATCTGGGATCAAATCTCAGTTAGATCCCTGTGAGGCTACAGGTCTTTGGGCAAAATGACTTTCTCCATTTGTATGTAGAGTACTTTCATTTACCTGGTCATTTTCCCTATGGTTGCTACCACATTGAGCTCAGCCTCTGGGACCCTGCAGGGACAGGCTCCTGACACTATTGGTCCCCTGCTTATTTGGTTTCTGCCACTTTAGCTAGGAACTGTAGAAAGTTCTCTTAAGGGCTGTCCACTTCTCTTGCAATGAATTGGGTCTGTAAGGTTCCTAAAGGCCCAGATGGTACAGGCTTGGTCCCAATGCCAGGCACTGAAAGGTACTAGGATCTTTAGGTCACTAGGAATGTGTCCTGGAGTGGGATGAAGGAATCCTAGCCCTGTCTTCTTTCTCTTTATCACTTTATCACAGCATGGAGGTGAATAGCTTTCCTCCACCAAGTGCTCCCCGCCATGATGGACTATCTCACCAAAGAGCCCAAAGCAACTGGACCAACTGGATCATGACTAGAACCTCAGCAACTCTGAGCCCAAATATTCTTTTTTCTTTTAATAAACCGATGGTCTCAGGTACGCTACAGTAATGAAATATGTCAATACCTACATAGCCCATTCTTTTTCTCTCTCAGGTCATCTTTCCAAAAGTCCCTCCACAGAAACCTCTTTTGAGTACCCTCCGCATAAGACCACTTTCCTTTCCTCATCATCAGCCCTCTCCCTTATCACTATACTGTCAATCTAAGCAGGCAGAAAGCAGGGGCACCATGCCACCACATTCTCTGTAGCTAGACTGTGACTGGCACTGGCAAGTAACTGATCGACTTTTTAAATTTTGTTCAGTAAATTTCAATATGGAACCAGAAGCTAGAGCACTGAAAATTAATGACAAGAATCTATCTGATACCATACAGTAGGGTGAATGGGGGTTCAGGAAGGAGATAGCTTTGGTTTTAGATTGTCGTTGATACAAAGTCCTCCTCTATGGTATGATGTGAAAGTTCAACAAGTGTATCATGTCTTCCATATGGGAAAACAATAGAGAGGGCCACAGGAGCAAAAGCAGCTTGCACTATCCTTTAGTTGTGCATTGCAGACATTACCAGGCATCCCACAAACACCTGCATCACAAGCCAGGCACATGCATTATCATGAACACGCTCACCCAAGCCTGCTGCATTATTCTTAATGGGTTGATGTTCAACATTAACTTCCGGCCGTAGCAGCAAACGCACAGCAGAACACCTTCATGAGGCATGTGTGCCTCCGCCTTTGATTCTGATGACTGTCTTACCTGGGATTCAGCGACACAAGGCTTTTACTCTGTCCAGTGTTACTGGGGGAAGCCATTACTATCGAGATTCACAATGGGTTACTAAGAGTGAGTGAGTATTGAACACTTAGCCGAAATGCGACATCTATAGTGCTCTCTCCAAGGCTCAAGTAGCACTGTGTAAGAAGGGACAGAAGGAATCTAGGATGGAGGAAGGGGAGTGTTGTGGGACGCTGTCTTCTGGGAATGACACACCCATTGCATTCTTTAACACTTAGCAGCTATGGTCACCTGCATAAGTCTGCATAAGTCTGGGAACAGAATATTCCAGATAGAGTAGAGGGGTACATAAGAGGCTCTTCCCTTCCCTGAGGATTTATGGGTTACTTAAGGGTTGCTGGGAGAAGATTCATTTTCTTCAGTGGTGCAGTTGTGGGCAAGGTGCCCATCCTCCTTTAAACTACCACTCACCCACATTACTATAAGTCACCCTAATTCATTGGTCAAAAACTATTGAAGTAGAAGGGACTAGTTGACAATAGGAAGGTATCAGTAAAAAGGGGGATGGACTAGATGGACATATTCAGGGGTGAATATGATCAAAATACAATAAATTTACATATGAAAAGGTCACAATAAAATCCATTGTTATTTAACAGATGCTAATAAAAAACTAATAATTAATATAAGACCATCCCTGTTACTTAAACGCCAACTTCTGTCTGTTTCACTGATGAACATGGCTTAACAGCCATCCTCATTTGCCATCAGCTCTACAAATAGACCACTATCTGCCTTCATACATTAGAAATGGATAGATGATAAATAATGAGACAGATACAAGTATTTGATAGATGATAATGATGGTAATAGAAGGTAGACAGATACTATGATAGATGGTAAATAGGTAGACATATAGATATAAATAAGTAGCTGTAAATATATAATAGATACATGACATAATGATGATATATAATAGAGTTAGATGATAGATGAGGAGGAGGAAGAGAGAAGATAAGTGAGACAGATATAATCATAATGCAGCTAGATGATAACTGGATAAATAGATAGACAGGCTGACAGGTGCTAACAAACAAAGACGAATTAAAGACACAGGTAACAAACAGGTATAGATGGTGGGAGAGAGACAAATTGATGGAAAGTTACAGAGTTTGGATACTAAAAGACAAATAATACACAGACAGATGGTTAGATAGGCGGATAAATTGGCAGGGGGCAGATACTGAGATGGGGGTAGACAGGTGAATGTGGTGATAATTGAGTAGGTGAACTAAGACTGTATGGAGCAGGGTTATATCTGTATTTCTTCAATAAGAAACAGGATGCCCATCTTGGTGGACCTGATACGTACTATCACACTCAGTCTCTTGACCAGACTCATGCCTACAAGTCTCATGGCTTCTTCACAACCTCAACTCACTAGAGTAGAAAGTCACACAGCAAAGAAGTGATATACTCGGGGAGGCTCATCACCTCCAAGGAAGTGATACCCTCACAGAGGCTCATCACACCTATCCAAGGAAGTGATACCCTCACAGAGGCTCATCACACCTATCCAAGGAAGTGACACACTCATGGAGGCTTATCACATCCAAAAGTTTCCTATAGGTACAAGCACTGTGAACCTTTCTCCTAAAAATTAGCAGCAGAAAAAGAAAGAGGGAAGACAAGATTGTGATATTTTTGTGTTCTAGTAGACATTTACAATATGTCGGTTTTTCCTCTATTTATTTGTTTTTTTCTTTATCTCTACAGCCCAGGCTGCCAAAGAAGAGAGGTCAAACCTGTGTAGAGCTTATGCAATCACAGAGTGACAGCCAGCTGAATACATCCTAAATGATGTGGAGAGCATGGAAAGGGACCCCCGGAGTCTCCCCGTTTGTAATGCCATGTTTCTTTTTTTTGTTAAACACAGGGTTTTCAACCCTGGCAGATATTCTAAGGCAAATGCCTTCTAAGAGAAAACATAGAGAATAAACCTTCATGTGCCACCCTGGGATTCTATCATCACAGCCTGCTGAGTTTCCTTAAAGACAAAGGAACAATTATTCGCCACATTGAGTATTTTCAGAGTCATTTCTGCCGGCAACACCTGGGTGGTACTCTCCCATTTCATTATCACAGGTTGAGATACTCATCCCAGGACACAATGACCTGAGTTAGCAGATGAAACATCCTGTTTCTCTAGTTTCATATCCCTGCTGGCTGGCTCTCCCTTTAATATGAGGATGTGCACACCCCAGGAACACACTGCATATAAACCAAATGCAACAGGTAGACGAGGTGATTCAGGGGATGGCACAAGATACTAACAGTCTTAGAATAATACTACATAAAATGGTTTGTCTATGTGTCAGGGACCTTGGCACACTGGAGAAGACAGCAAGTTAGAATGATTTGTTATAATGGATGGTCCCAACTGGCAATGATTTGACTGAGCATGCAGGTTTATGACAAATGTCATCACTATTATCTGTCCCTGATAATTCTATGATGCCCATAAAATGGTCCAGCATATAAGGAGTCATCATAAGACTTGACTTGATGCATAACACCAGAAGGTCAAGACCCACTCCAGGTCCCAAGTTTACTTTTAGAGAATGTTGGGAGTTGAATGGACTCTGGCTCCAGCTTAATTAAATCTATCTCTTCTCAATACCATCTCTGAAGTCAAGGTCAGTCATACATTGCTTTCCGAATCTCTACAAAGCCCTCCCAAGTCTAATACCCAGAAAACAAGTTGATGCATGCTTTAGCCACCACTTTCTAGAAGCTTCCTTCTCTCCAACATATAGACCCCCTCACACATATCTCAGGACCCCTCTCCTCAGCTTGCAGCTAGCCTTTCCAAATACCAGTCTTGCATCTGCCTACAGACACTATCTACTTAGAGCAGACCAGCCACAGAGAAAACAACTCCCGTTTCACATTTTCTGAAGATACAAAAGTGTTTAAATTCCCAATACTGCCGATGGCCCGGAAAAGCAAGGCATCTGTCTCTGCTTCAATTACCTCGTTCTCTTTAAGCAAAATGAAATTTGAAGCCATGCAGAGGCTCTGGCACCAAAGGAAGAGCATTAGCATAAATATTGGTTTGGTGGAACTTACATTTTTCTTCCACTCACAGAACTGAAGCGCTTGATTTTTATTTATTTATTTTTCCTTCCATCTTGCTGCGCATATTTTTAACCATCAGCAAAAATCAACTTTTGTCATCAGAAAACTGCTTCTGGCTAGGCTTTTAAATTTGGTAGCTGGCAAGCTATCAGAAAATGATTGGGAATAACCACTTTTGACTTGAAAAACAAAATCATTTAGTCAAGTAAGATAGCCAGCCCCTAAAGAGAGAATAAAGCCAAGCTCTTGTTGGTGGTTAACGTGGCTGGCAGATGATAGAGAGTCTCCCGTTAGCAACCAGAACCTGCCATGTGAATTAGGCTTGCAGGCGCCTGCAAAGAAACTAGGTTAGTCACTGTATTTCTGTCAGGTTTGGCGTTCCTGACCTGTCAATCAATACTGGGCACTAATACAGGTAAACAAACTATGCCACCTTAGCCACAGTCCAATCACGTCAGCCTGCTGGCACTCTGAGAAATCCCCACGACCCAGGCTTCACATTCAAACTGCTTGGAATACCAAGAAAGCTACTCCCACACAGCTTCCTCTGAGCTCCTTGGTGCTACCTGATGGTGAAGCACCAGACAACCCTGAATCCTCTTGGGTTTTAGTCTTAAAACATAACACACCCTTTTATACCTATTGGTTAGCCACAGCCTAATGTCCTCGGCTCCAGCTAGGCCTGGCCTGTTGGCCAGAATCTTCCCCAGATGCCCACCCATACTGTACAGTTGAGTTTGTACTTTACCTCTGTCAAGCCAAATGTTGCCTGGACATATCTTAGTCCCCCTACCCCCTTCCCCTCTGCTCTCAGAAAACTGTGCACCCACCTCTCTTTAGACTACACCTACGATTATTTAGCTTTGGATCATATAATTTCCCCAAAACTAAATGGGAAAATCAGATAGACAGAAGGCTAAGAGGGCTGGGTCTGATCCAGTGGTTCAGACAGCGATAGCACCCGGCTCCTAGCAGCTGCCTGGTAAACAACTGGTCAGTGGGTAAATTCTGTAGCCACAGAATTGTGCTCTAAAGAGCATTCATCCTGGCAGCGCAGCAATAAAAATGTCATAGTGATACCATTTTTCTTAGAGAGAGCCCTGGTATGTGCAGGGTGAGAGCGGAGAGTTCCTAGAAGAGTCCAGAAACTATTCTATTATCCCAGTGGGTTCACCAGATACCCCCTGAAGTTGGACCAGTAAGATGCAGTAGAAGCGGGGCTGGAGAGACGGCTCAGTGGTCAAGAGCACTGGCTGTTTTTCCAAAGGAGCTGGGTTGAGCCAGGTTCAATTCCCACACCCACATGGTAATTCACAACTCTCTGTAACTCCAGTTTAGACATTCTCACACATGCAGGCAAACCACCAATGCACACACAAAAATTAATAAAATGAAGTTGGTTTATGCCAGGCAGTGGTGGTGCACATCTTTAATCCGAGTACTCAGGAGGCAGAGGAAGGTGGATCTCTGTGAGTTCGATGCCATTCTGGTCTACAAGTAGAGTTCCAGGACAGCCAGAGCTATTACACAGGAAAACTGTCTCAAACAAACAAACATGCAATAGAAGGATTTCCAATGTCCATTTACTTCCTCGTGGTTAGCCTCTACAGTAGGTCACCTCCCCAGATAGGAAGGAAATGGGAAGTACTCTCTGGGTGCTGGGTAGCCGGGGCTTAGCCTGGACCAAGCAACAACACAAAACTTGTGAACACACTTAGAGACCAGGCAGGTTATTACTGTCTAAGTACAGGTACCAGGCAGGCACTGTGGAGAGAGAGAGGACCATAAAGATGCCATGTGGGCTGGGTTGGCAGCTCAGTTGGTAAAACGCAGGAGGCCCTGGGTTAGATACCATCACTACATAAAAACTTGGGTGGTGGTGTGGTGGAGGGAGAGACATAAGGAATTTTAGGTCACCATTGAATAGGTAGTGAGTTCAAGGCCAGCCCAAAATATATGAAACCCTGTCTTTAAAAAAGCAGAGAAGGAAAAGAAAAGATATTAGCCACTCACTCCTGCCTATGAGGTCCCTTGGCTGTCCAAGGTACCTTCTTCCTTGAAAAGCTTCAACTATTTGGTCCTGAGTGCTCACTCGACATCCTCATTCTCCTGTCTTCCTAGAACATTTGATTTAAGTACATCACAACATATCCCCCCTAATTCATGGGGGAGAGCACGTTGTTTAGACTGTGAGTCTTTTATGGTAAGGATGTCGCTTTTTCATCTTCGAATCTCTAGTGTTCCATCCCCAGAGATGAGAGGTGCTTTTCTGGATGTGAACTAAACAGAATCGACTCAAGGGATCAGACATCTCCTTTGGCAACTGAACACAATGTAAAGCTCTTGTGAGAACAGTTCAGATAAATGTCTTACCTCTTTAAGCACCAGCACACACTTGCCAGGCCCCACTGACTGAGGTAGCTCTGCAATCCTCCCTTTGTTCAGGAAGGGGCCTGAGAAACACCTGTGGTTGACGAAGAGCTGAGGACAGCAGTACTTCCCATTGACAGTGCCTGCTGGGAGAGAAGAATGACAGGGTGGATGCTGGGGATTGCTATTCCATGACTTACAGTGCTGTCAAGACCTGTGCTGGATCCAAAGATCTCGTCTTGACTGGTAGAGAATCTGGAGTGGAAAAGGGCTCTGAATGGTCCCTGCTTCCCCAAGAGCTAGAGCTGTTATGTTTCTAATTGGGCAGCTTGACTTGAGTTTCAAAGTATGACACAGAAATGTGGTTTTCTCCTTTGAGAAAGGTGCCCTGTGTCCTAACACCAGCACATTGCCAGGTCTGTAAAAGTGTCTTAAGATGCTTTTACACTTTTTAAAGATACTTTTACACTTTGCTTATTTTTCCCATTACATCAACACAGACTTTTCTGTAGATTATACAGCATCTGAGATACAGAAAGAAGCAGACTGTAAGAATGACTAACCAGGAATCATTACAGAGCCCAAGAACAGCTACCGTCATAGAGATAAGATCCACTGTTCTACCCCAGCAACTCCCCTCATTTCCCTTATAAAAGGGATTCTCAATCTTCCTAATGTTGCAATCCTTTAACACAGTTCCTCATGTGGTGACCCCCAACCATAAAATATTTTCATTGCTACTTCATAACTGTAATTTTGCTGCTGTTGTGATTCATAATGTGAATATCTGATATGCAGGATACCTGGTATGTGACCCCTGTGAAAGGGTCGTTTGACCCCCAAAGGGGTTGTGGCCCAAAGGTTGAGAACCTCTGCCTTAGAAATAACCCTCACCCTGAAAGATGCTATTCATCACTCTCACACAAATTAATAAACTACTTCTCAACACATGGAAGTGTGCAGTAAGTGATATGCATCTGGGGTCTTTACAAAAACATCTAGTGGATGGTTTTCGATCACATATTGTTAGCTTACTTAAGTTTCCTAGAGTCACAAGTCAATAAAACTATATCAAATTTGCCAACAAACTCAAAACATTCAGTTTTCACTTCTATACATAAGTCACTGCTCTTATGGATACACCAGTTTATTTGTCGTTCCTCAGCTTTTCTTTAAGTCATCCAGTAATGACTTGAGGAATGTGTCTTCAAAAATCAACTTCTTGCCTATGAGCAAGAGGGACACTGGCTTGTCCATCCATCTGGGTAGACACACTCTTAGTAAAGATGACTACACTGCTCCCTACAGTGACAACCCGCTGACATTCCCAACAGCATCGTGTTAGAGCTGCTGATGTCCCACACCCAGGCCTAGGAGGCATTGCCAGGCTTCTCCGCGTTGCCAATATGATGGAGAGAAAATGCACCCCACCGATGGCTTTTGAATTCCTATCCTTTGACACACTCAGCGGGGCATATTGGGTCTCTAGCTCTGTAGCCCAGACTGGTGTAGAGCTCAGAGCTCTTCTGCTACGGGCTCCCAAGTGCTGGAATAACAGCTGTGCAACACCACATCTGGCTTGATTAAAATTTGTTGGTGTTTATAAATACATAATGAAGTCCCTTTTTGGGCTAAGAGAACGACTCTCTGGTGTCCTCACTCAGCTCTTACCCAAGATATGCCACAGAAACAGCGGTATTTCTTCAGAAATACAACTATTTGTGTGAAGGTAATTTAACAGTTCAGAAAGGCTGGTTTCTTAAACTTAAGACCCAGTAGATAGGTAGGGATTTTACCCTGAATGTATGAAAAAGAGTAACATTACTGCAGTGGACTATAAAACAGTAGCTGATGTGGTTTTCCAAAAGAGCACTTTGAAATTTGAGTTTTATAAAACAAGCTGGATAATTAACTTCACAACTGAATTTCCTTATAATTTTTGGTAGTATTACCCAGACTTTTAGTTAAATGTTCATCTAGTCTACTTATAAAATTGTTCCCTTTACTGCAAAAAGAACATCAGCTAATGAGAGTAATCATACCATGTAGACCATAATCCTGGAATTCAAAGCAGATTTTGTTTGGTCAAGAACACAGAACCCCCCAAGTCAAGTACCAGTTCGTGCAGACATATCTGTAGTCACATTTGGTGGTCCAATGGCAGCTCACAATTGTATCTCACAAAGATGTAACAGTGTGTTAACAAATCTATCAGTCACAATTATCTTCTCAGACTCAGGTTTCCATGAATAAATCAACAGTGAGTGGGATGTAAGAGTCACTGGGGCAAAGGTGCCGGAGACAGTGACATACTTGGAATCCCCGTACTCAGTAGGATTGAGAGTTCAAGGCTAGCCTGGGCTTCATGGCAAGACCATGTCTCAAAAGGGTCAAGTGGAACTGTGATAAAATGTCAAGAAAGGAATGCCCAACACTAATGCTCAATGTTTTCCCTTTCTTCACCGTGGTCCATGACACAGAGTGCCAATCTGATTTGTAATGGCCAAATAGCAAACAAATCCTTTTCCTGAGGATTACAGGACCTGTCTACAGCTCTTAATCCAACAGTAGTAAAGATGAAATACAACTTTAGCTTAATAAAAATTTTAAAAAGGTTTATCTGTTAGTGAGTAGCAACTGAGGAAGAAAAAATAGGCTCAAAGCTGAGATGCAGTGACTGAAACAATACGCATGTCTCCAGTCACAGCTACACAGTGGCATGAGATCGAGTCCTTCAAGGGGCCCATTTACCTGCAGTGTCCATGTGAGGGAACAAGCAAAGGTCATGAGGTATTTTCTCAACAGGCACTGTGGATGACAATCTGTGGATATAGAAAATCAACTATTACAGGGCACAGAAGAAAGGAGTGCATTGTGAAATTTTTTCATCACTTAAAATTACTATGCTACAAATTCAAGATAAAAGTCATTGTAAGGTAGGCTGTGTACACAAGAGGAGCACCAGTAAACTAAATAAGGAGGTCATTTTGGAAAATTGGTTTTCAAATCCATTTGATGACCCTAAAAAGTCTAGGGCGCAAGTGCCCCCGAGTGGCCAGCCCTGATCAATGAGTTTCTTCTGAACTTAGTATAATGTCTTCAATTACATTCTAGATACAACTGACATATAATTAATGTCAGACTTTCCCACTGTAATTGTCTAATTGAAAACAACCTTGAGGTGACTTTGGGCATTCTTGCTCTGTGCCTATGAGGGTCACGACCATACTAAAAAGACTCAAGAGGAAAAACTAGAGACTGGTGATTGTTAAAATTTTAATTCTGGCTTGTTCTGTTAAAGTTGAAATAAAAAGTTCATAAATAAATCCGTGTGTGTGTGTGTGTGTGTGTGTGTGTGTGTGTGTGTGTGTGTGTGTGTGTGCGCGCGCGCGCACATGCGCGCGCAGTCTTACAGAAACATAGGAAAGCTGGGACATATGAGGGCTCATCTGTGCTGTCTGCATAGCAATCATGGTTTTTGAAAATTGACCTAAATGTCAAATAAACCACAACAGATATCTTACGATAGGGAGGGGTGCATCCTCCACAGCAGTGGATAACAGACCGTGTGGTTCCTTGATGCACAGAACTGGCATCAGCTGGGAATTTGTAGAAATCCAGACTCTCAGACCACACCCCAGATAGCTTAAATCAGAAATCATGAGGACAGGGCCCAGCAATCCATGTGAGGTGAGAGAATCATGAATCCATGAACCACAAATTAGGACTCAATCAAGAGTCTCTTGTTAATCTATCTACTTCATGTTACATAGACAAACTGGAGCCCAGTTACAAGCCCGACCCATGGCATTCAGTGATGATCGCACATAAAATATCCTCAAAGCCATTATCCTCAGTCAATTATTGGTGCAAATATTTGTTTCATTTTGATTTATTTGTAAGCCTGAATACACGAAAAGGTGCTGTTTTCGGTTAACTTTATAACCATATGTTTTTGTTCCTTAAGAAAACACAATCACTTCAGGTAGACAGAACATTTGGATGTATTTTAAATACCTTATAATGCACAAAAGACTCACCAGAAGTTCCAATTTTTCAAATACACCCTGCCCACATGAACAACACTTTACCTTAAAACATTCATTCCCCAAAAATCGCACACCATAATGGAAAAACCCACAATTTTTACATGAAACCAAATTTAATATTTTTTTAAAAAAAACTCAGAAGTATTGTTTTTAAATGGGAATGTTAAGATGTCAAGGGGTAAAGCAGCTTCTCACATTCAGCCAGCTGCGTCACAGGGGGTTCGGGGTGACACTGAAGTCTTTTGCCACTAGGCGCTCAGGGTCAGCAAAACAGATCACCCATCTATAAACTACACTTGTCATATGAGGCCACCAAGAATCGGTACCAGAGACAGTAGTTTCCATCAGCGTGGAATAAAAAGTAAGAAATAACCATGGGGGCTGTAGAAGGCTTTGAGATTGGACTCTGTATTTTGCACATAAAAACTGCGCAAGGAATAAAAGCTGTCACCATCGATGATGACATGCTTGTTAGCTAACGCCCCAAGAAAATCACACAGGCTCTTTATAGCTAATCACGCAATTTGGGAGGGGAAAAAAAGGAAGAAGAAAAACATACTTTTTTTCCGGCTGTACAACTGCAATCTTTCTCTTCTTTTCTACTGTAAAACAGGAAAACAAAATGAAAACGACATTGTTAGTGAGGTTAGTCCTTTTTTAATAGCTTAGTGTAAAAGTGCACCCTGTTTTATTTATTTAGAGACAGGGCCTCATTCAGGCTAGAACTGGATATGTAGCTGCCAGCAACCTTGAATGTCTGGTCCTCCAGGACCCCCCTCCAAAGTGCTAGGATTTCCTGGGTGCACCACCACTCCCAGTTTGTGCAGTGCTGGGCCTGACCGAGCTCAGGCTTCAGTGCATGCTGGGTAGGCGGCCATGTAGGTATGCACTGTCTCCACAGAGCTGCTTCCCCAGCCCCTCATTATTTCTGACTAGGACAGGAATCATTTCTCTAAGCTTTTTCAGCCTCTAAATAATGAGGATAGGTTTCGAGGACAAATCCTTAATTATTATTATTTTTTATTAAGATGAGTCCTGTGTCTATTCTTATAACTAAAAAGTTGCTGAAGTCAAGCCACAAATTTACATACTATCTACTAGCATAGAAGAGATATGGTTTTATCAAGTATGAAAATTTTGTAAGTACATTTAATCTTATCACTGCACTGACTATTTAATGTTAAAGGTCACTTTTAATAAGGACGATAAGGAGAACACATACTGCACTGCACATAAACACACATTAAGATAAATTGTTGCAAGCTCGACAGAAATTGTGATAAGGTAAAGAATACTTCCAAAATAATATAGCCCCAAGTCAACCTCAGTGAAAAGAAAACGCTGAATTAGTGGGAGGGGAACAGGCAGTTCGCAATGTGCATGGTCAAATATTCAAATAAACCAGCAAATAACGATCTGGGGAGAGGAGAACACACTCTGTCACTATTTCTTTGAAGACTGTTTTCGTTTATAATTATGCAAGTGTGTCTATGTGGGGTTATGTGTATGTGAGTCCAGCCAAGGGTGCCAGATCCCTCGGAACTGGAGGTTCCGGTGGTTTTGAGCCGCCTGATGTGGTGCTGGGAACCGGACCCAGCCCTTTCTCCAACTCCAATATTTGCGTTCATTCCTCACGCACACACTGTGCTGCACAGGAGGCAAACGAACTCTTATCCCACCAAACTCCAACAGTTGCAGAAATCTGATTATCGTTAACAAATGCTATGACTGGCATGGTGGCGCATGCCTTTAATCCCAGCACTCGGGAGGCAGAGGCAGGCGGATCTCTGTGAGTTCGAGGCCAGCCTGGTCTATGTAATGAGTTCCGGGACAGCCAAAGCTACATAGTGAGACCTTGTCTTAGAAAAAAATGCTGATGTTAGAAAATGCGGAATTATCTGAATCAAGACTGATTAACAACAAAAGTGTATATAAATCATGCTAAGGCCTACCTTTTTATAAAGGTGATAATCATTTGTTAGAAATAAATATTAACAGAGGAACTGGAGAGATGGTCACTCACATGTACATATATCCACACATAAACACATACATACACACAAAGTAAAAAATAACCTGGGGAACATAGTGAGACCCTTTCTCAAAAACTGGGGGAAAAGAAAATTAAAAATATGATGTTTAATCTCTGCTTTCCCAAGTCAAAACAATGAATTACGTGGCCTCCTTTAATTGTCGCCTATAAAATATGTCCAAATGTCTGTTTGATATCACCACTTAAAGAATAATTGAGATAATAATAACATAGGCACTCCTTAGGACATCTAGGACCTTTATTTTCACAACCTCCTGTACCAACTCCCCCATTTATTCACCAAGATTGTGGACACTATGTGTTCGATCATCCCATCCCACTGGACAACACTTACAAACTGTTTTTTGTGGTGTAGTTAAAGGGTAAAAATTTGCTTCACACCAGCCCACGGGGAATATATCCATGGAATCCATGTCCACAATGACCTCTGGGATTGGAGGTTGCAGACCTGTGTGGAGAAGAAACCAACATAATGGGTACCAAAAATTAATAGAAGGAAACACACACACACACACACACACACACACACACACACACACACACACACACACACACACAAAAGCATCCCTAAGACTCAGAAATGCATTCCTGCAAATGTTTTAAAAAACGATAATAGCATAGATGATGGCTTCTATATTGTGTAGTCTTAAGATGGGTACAAATATTGAAATTACTTAACGGTGAGAATCTGAGATATTTCAAATAAAACAGGAGTTTGGGGAAAAGATATATATTGCCCTAAAAATGAGGAGAGAAGAAGGATGCTGGGAAAAATTGGATCAGAGCCAGATATGCTCAAAAAGGGACCAGATGTCCCCTTTCCTAAGAGTAGCTGCGAAATTAAAGACATGTGGTACAACTTGTAAGCCACCATGACAGAATTTGTTCCACACCAAGCAAAAAGTAACTGTCAACTAAATAAAAGCAAACTTTACAGCCAAAAGCAACAACTGTAGGGAAACCACTGTTTAGGAACAGACTAGAGATAAGGCGATTTCCTGAGAGGATGTGTTTGTCTCTCAGCTTTGACTGGAGTGACTCGTATATGTATGTGTATGTGTATAAGTATGTGTGTATTCATGTTTGTGTATGTGCAGTTGCATGTGTGTGAGTGCACTCCCATGTGGAGGCCAAGAAGTCAACCTCCAATGTCACTGGCCACACGCACCTGTACCTTAGTTTTTGAGATAGGGTCCCTTACCCTGAGATCCTAAGTAGGCTCACCAGTGACCCTCAGGCATCCACCTGTCTCTGCATCCTCATGTTCCCCACCCAAAGGTTAAATCCTAAGAGCTTATTCACCAGGCCAGGCAGCCTGGTCAAAATGGCGAGCTCCAGATTCTGTGAAAGACCATGTCTTGAGGAAATACAACGGAAAGAAAGCAGAGGAAGGCACCAAAGTCCCTCCCTGCCATCTGTACAGGTACACGCAGGCTGTGAATAGGATGAATGAAAGCAGCTGGAGTGTATGCATATGTCACACACATATATACCATAGCAAGGGGGGGAGAGAAACAGAGAGGGAGGGAGGGAGACATACACACACACACACAGTAAGAGGGAGGGAGAGGGAGGGAGGGAGGGAGGAAGGGAGGAAGAGAGAGAGAGAGAGAGAGAGAGAGAGAGAGGAGAGAGAGAGAGAGAGAGAGAGAGAGAGAGAGAGAGAACAAACACATGCTCAAGTAAGCAATGTGGGTATCACCCACGAAAATTTTTCCTGACCCCCATCTTTCAAACGCCATTCTGGATGGTGAGTAGCAATTGCTTATTTACTTTTATCAGCCTTATCAATTGCTGTGTTTATCACAGAAGTGTAGATACATCTGGCCAGATTCCAGATAACCTTTTGAGGGCAAGCTTATTATTTCCAAGCCTGGAGACCCAACAGCTTTACGAAATGATGCATGTGTCCAGGACTCTTGCTCGCTTGCTCACTCCAGCACTGCTGGGATTACAGAAGCAAGCCCAGAGGCTTCATCCAAGACTCGAGGCATTACCTGTCACTTCGTATGTAAGCACAACACACTGCATGGAATTCTTGAAGGAACAAAAATAGTTATGAAAAGAAAAGAAAACATCCTTCTAGACGAGACCACAGCTGAGCTCTGCCTTTGTCTCGGCTGCATCTCCTCAGCATCACTTTCACTCTCACACTTGGGTGGAAGTCCATCTCAAAACCCATTAGGAAGCAGACAGCCCCTCCACGGGAAAGTGTTGAAATAAGGTAGGGTGTATTCAAGTGATGGAACAATCTGCGGCTATTTAAATATTTAATGTAATGATCTCCAAGATGTGTCGTGGAGTGAGAAAAGACAGGCTGAGCCTGTGAGTGTAAGGCACATAACGCTGTTTTCAAGGGGTGAAGACATGTCTAATTATGTATGCATGAAATAAACCTGAGGGTAAATGTGAAATACTAACGGTGGTATCCCCTGAGAAGAGACCATCAGTGAGATACTTTGTGGGTTCTGTACCTTTGTGGATGTTCTCTTTTACACACGGCTTCCACAATCTCCAGCACAGTCAAAAAGAAAAGAAGTTCTTAAGAGATGGCGGCCCCTGAAACTGCTATTGGTTTCTGTAACAAACTGTATTTATTCTTCCTGTTTGTTCAGCAGCATCGAGGGAGCAAAGTGCACAAGAGGTTGTGAATAGACACTGTGCTGGGTGCGGTGGAGAGGTGGGAACAGGGTCACACAGAATAGCTTATAACACTAACAATGACATTAGCGTGTTCGAGGGTACTTCCTCTTTCTAATGGAGAGAGACTAGGATCCTTGAAGGAACAGATTTGTGCAGGAAAGTTGCTACCTCAGCTGGAACTGTGGACGTCCCTACATCAGCAACCCTCAGCACCGGCCAGGCTGGAGCTGCTTGCGTCACAGTCAGACTGACGACTAATGAGCTCATGCAAGAAAATGAGCTGCAAGGGTGAGAAACAGAAGCACCACGTCTATTCAGGAAGAGAGTGCTATTCTGACTGCGATGTTTTAACTCCGAATAACCCATGAGCTTCTCACATCTTAATAATCTTGCCAATGAAGTGGCCAGGTCTGTGAAGAATAAAGAGATGAGATGGGGCTGAGGAGATGAATGACTCGGCCAAGTGCTTGCCACACCGGCACAAGTCTGGCTCGCCACCACTCGAATAAATTCTAGCTGGGCTGGGTGGTCTGTCTGTAATCCAGACCCATTGGCAGAGGAGACACAGGAACCCCCGAGGAAGCTGGCTAACTATACTACCTGAATCAGCAAGCTCTGGGTTCAAATGAGAGAATATGTAAGGTGGAAGGCAAATAAATTAACACCAATTTCTGGCCTCTACATGCAAGTGCATACACACATATGCATGTGCACACACCTATGCATGTGCACCTACATACATATGAACATATGTACATGCACACTGCTACACACATGCAGGCAAATAAAGGACAAAGCAAATCATTATAGAATAAGATATAGGCATAAAAGTATTAGTATTAGTAGTAAATCTTGCACAAAACTATTTTCAGACAAGTACTGCAGGACTACCTCCATGGGGGTTATAGGAAGTTCACAGAGACAGAACAGCAGCGGCTAAAGATGGAGTGAAATCTGTGGGAGTTTAGGGCAATGGGTACCAAGTTTCCATCTGAAGATAAGAAAGTTCTGCAAATGGATGCTGATGGTGTTGCGCAATGATGTTCATTAATTTAATACCACATGCCCAGGCACTTCAAAAAGTTTAGTCAAAAGAGTAAACTTTACATGTATTTATTTTACCACAATTTTTCAAAGGCACAATACCTTTTACAACTAAAATTTCTAAATTTTAAACAACTCTGAAGTTTCTTGAGCAATCAATGTATTAAACACTGGGAATTTGAGCTGAGTACCATTGGGTCTCCCATGAAATGTGCAATAAAGTTCTACACACAGATAAACGGGTAGACAATGCTTAATCCACACACTCCCAGATGCAAAAGGATACCAAATTTTACATTTCAGAGTGCCATTATGACACTTTATAAAGAAAGCAATCCAGTATGAAATTTGGTTATTTTGTACAGTCTCTTAAAAATATTCATAAAGTTACTTTCAGACCCCTCCCTCCATCTCTCCTTCTCCCAACTTGTCTCTGAGAGAGAGAGAGAGAGAGAGAGAGAGAGAGAGAGAGAGAGAGAGAGGGAGGATGTGATTTCACATTTCGATGTGGATCCCACATACAAGCAAATATTCAAAAATCCTAAAGACTTGCTCTCAAGCACTTTGGATAAGGGACTGGCATCTTATACCTCATAATGTATCCAAAAGAAAGGATTCTGAGAAAGTGGTGCCACAAAAGAGGCCAAAGAAGGCCACACAATGCTCTGACCCCACTGAAGGACAAAAGAACCATGAAAACACGTAAACCGCCAGGCTACATCTGCTGCACAAGAAAGTGACCTGGGGTAAGGTTCCCTAGTTTGTGAGACGACCGACTGACAAGCATGTAGTCCAGCTCACGGCTGCAGTACTGGAGCTGTCAAAACTGAAAGTATGGCGCTGTCTAGGAACAGTGTTCATAGCTTTAGATCGGATTACCTACACTAGAATAACGAGAAGAGAGAAAGCAGTACAGGTCCATCCCAAGACACTAATCCCTGGTACAATATGTCTCCCTTCCAGTCAGTGGTGTGTGAGAATTAGAATCTTTTTCCAGTGTGAACTAAAAATATTACATTAATCTCATATACTTTATTCATTGATTTCTTTCTAACAAAAGACCTTCTAAAGATACTTAAAGAATGATCTGGCTTCTTAAGGAGTCAAATATTAACTAGAAATGATCATTTTAATTACCTAAAAGTGGTCAATCAGCCATGCACTGAAAAGACTTCAAACTGATTTAATGCATTAAAATAACTAATAACATTGTTGTAAAGACTTTTATAAATTTAAAGTGTCAAATAAATGGCCTGTAATCAGAATAATGATTACCCTATAAAGTAATTTAATAGCCACAAAGTGACCATAATGAAGCTCTAACATTTTATCCCCAGGACCAAGGACAGGGATGCTATGTATAGATAAAATTGTAAAGTGAAGAGAAATCGGTGCCACCGTGCTGACACTTTTAGAAGGTAAAAGAACCTCTAAGGTCAAAGTCCCAACAAAACAAAATAAAAACCAAATTCATGCGAAACCAAGAAGATGGTCTGGAATTTAATGTATGATGTGTGTGTGTGCATGTGTGTATGTGTGTGTACACCTTAGCACACTCACACACATATAGAGGCCAAAGGACAGTGTTGGCCATCTGACTTTGAGACAGGGTCTCTCCAGTGAACCTGGAGCTCATCAACACATCTGGACTGGCTGACCAGAGTGTCCCTGGGATATACCTCCCTTTGCCTTCCCAGTCCTAAGATAACAGGGGCACTCTGCATCAGCTGTTTACATGAGCACTCAGCATCAAGCTCTTTACATGGGTACTCAGCATCCAAACTTAGGTTCTCACACTGTCACAGCAAATATCTTTTAAGTTAAGAAACAGGTGCATGATTTTGACTATTAATGCCATATACTGTTCAACAGTCATTAGAAAATATTCAACCAGTTGCTTACAAGCACTTTTTTAAAATATAAATTAGGTCTGGAAAATGGATACTCTTTTTTCAAATTTTTGCTTCCTAGTTTTCAATACACAGAGCACTGTAAAAAAAAAAATAAGAATGCACGTGAGGTGGGGTTATTTTTTTGTTTTGGGTAGATTTTCTTTTTCCAGTAAAACCCAAAATTTGTATCTTGAGGAGATCAGAACAACAACAACAAAAGTATGGTCAAAAATGTTAAGCATGCATTAAATGTTGCACATCGCTCTCTTAAGAAGCAGGAAGCTGCAGCGTCTAGTGAATTAAGCAACAGAAAATGTCAAGAGCAATGAAAATGACTCCCAGGCAGATCCTAATGGCTTAGCTGGTTTCTCCAGCTATAAAAATCAGGACACTCTTACCGCTGTTTGTGTTAGGTAATTAACAGCTGCAAAGTATACTAAAAGGAGAAACTGCTAAATAAATAATGACTGCCACGGAATCTCAACCATAATGTGCTAAATAATAAAGAGGAAACACCGGCTTCTAACATCACCATTTCTGTCTCGCAGTTAATGCAGAGTCTCGTTAGTGTGGCTCAGCACACATAGAAGATACATGAGTGATGAGAAGCCACAGGAGTGATCTTGTGGCTCCAACATCAACTGATCTAAGTCTACAAGTAGCAACAAAAATCAAAGGTGTCCCCTCTGTAACTGTAAGTATCACCATTTTGCCCATGACTTCGATTGCTTCCAAGCAGAAACCATTCACTAGGAATCCACAAAGCGAAACCCATTCTCAGAATTCCACTTAATTCAGATGGATTTGGGCACCTAAACTACAGCAATGTTTACATTACGATCTGGAAAACAATGACACAATGACATCTAAGATGACTGCTTCATATCTTACAATCTATTTAACTGTAGTGTTTATGAGGCTATAAACTAACCTGAGAACTTGGTATGCGATTTTCAGACTTGCTTCCACAGGAAATAAGGATCACATGATATTAGTACCAAGTCTAGCCCTTTTTTCCACACCTTCTTTCCCAATAGTGTATTGGTTTGAATTAGAATGTCCCTAATGAACCCCAGCTCCTGGAATTATTTGGGAAGGATTAGGAGGTGTGGCCTTGTTAGAGGTGTGGCACGGGGAGCAAGCTTTGAGGTTTCAGAAGACTCTTGCCATTGCCACTGTTTCCTCGCGAATGCAGGTCAAGATGTGAACTCTCAGCAGGTCGTGATGCAGCCTTTGCTCCACCATCATGGACTCTAACCCTCTGAAGTCATAAGCTCAATTAAATGCTTCCTTTGTGTAAGTTGCCTTGGTCATGGGGTTGTATCAAAATAGAAAAGCAACTAAGACAAATAGTGACAGGAACATGTCATAAGATATAAATGATGCATTGCTGTGAGATGGTCAAATTGCTCTGATTGGTCAATAAATAAAACACTGATTGGCCAGTGGCTAGGCAGGAAGTATAGGCAGGACTAACAGAGAGGAGAAAAGAAAGAACAGTAAGGTGGAGAGAGTCACTGCCAGCCGCCACCATGACAAGCAGCATGTGAAGACGCCAGTAAGCCACGAGCCACGTGGCAAGGTATAGATATGGAAATGGATTAATTTAAGCTATAAGAACAGTTAGCAAGAAGCCTGCCACGGCCATACAGTTTGTAAGTAATATAAGTCTCTGTGTTTACTTCGTTGAGTCTGAGTGGCTGTGGGACTGGTGGGTGACAAAGATTTGTCCTGACTGTTGGCAAGGCAGGAAAACTCTAGCTACAATGCATATACCAGGAGACCTAGAAGTCTCTTATAATCTTATCTGTTCTTATTGTGTTGCATATGCATCAAACATCTGAGTTCTGTCATTATGTTATGAAAAGATTGGAAATCCTTAGAGATTAAATCCACTCTAATTATTTCTAATTTAAAATGCAATGCATGGAAGACACAATGTTGTACCTAAATCTCAAAAGTTCTATTCACAAAATATATTACACTGCGAATTTTCTGCATATTCTAAAATAAACTATCTGTAAAGAACAGTTTCAACATCATTGAAGAAAAAAGCTTAAGTGTATTTGGAGAGAGAAACCATCAGTTAGTATTTTGAGGAAAAATTAAACATCTACAAAAGAAAACAAAATGAAGGGTATTGCCCACATTAAAATGCAAATATATCATTTTATTCTCATAATGACCAAGACCTCAAATACCATTTTTAGTGACTCATATTAATTTAATTGCAACATTAGCTTTTATAATCATAGATGTAAAAAGACCAGTGTGTTCCAAACATAATTATCTCGCCAGCATCTCATTTCATGAAATTATTAGTTAAGATGAGCGCCTCGGAATGAATTTGTATTTGATTAGTTTCACTTATTTAAGAACACTGAATAATTTAAGATCTGTTTAAACAGAGGGTAACAAGAGGGGCATTTATGAGAGTGCTGAATCTTCCTGTACCCCATCCTCTGGAGAGGACCCCCAAGTACTCCTAGACAGCAGCTTATTGTACCTACCTTCTAGGTGGAGCCATAACAACCGCCCCTTCACACTGACCACAGAGGCCACACACAGCTCTGCTGGATTCCTGGGGTTCACAGCTTCCAGCTTCATGTTCTTTGAAAAGCCCCGATTGAATGCTGCCTGAAAGAAAAAGAAAGCAGGCCTGAGCCAGCGGCTCTCAGAGGAGAATAGTGAGGGACTACAGAACTGGCCAGTGAAGACAGTAGCCACAATTGCATCTTACTGCTGAGACAGACAGGCTTGCTTTCCCCATGAGCGAAGGGTCATGCATTCTTTATTGCATAGCATAGGTCAGGATCAGAACTGTGCTTAGCACACACACACTGGACACCTGAGACATCTTGCTAAAATGAATGAGGCTATGGACACATTCTTTCTCGAATAGTTTGAACTTCAATTCTATGAGCTTTCTAAAACACATCATTTTTCTACTCTTCTACATTCCTTGCTAAAATCATACCTAGGGTGTTTTACAAGGCAGATGGAGTATCCATCTGGTATCATTTTCTTTTAAAGGACATTTAAAGAATGCCCTTTAGCTTATAGCACAGGCCTGTTGGTGACAAATTCCTTAGTTTTCATTTATCTGAAATCGTCTTTATTTTCTTATTACTTTTATTTGTCTTTACTTTTCTAATTAACTTTAAATTTTTTATGTATATGTAGTAGGGGCTGGGAGATACAGACAGATAGCTCAGTCAGTAAGGTACTTGTCATGTGAGCAAGAGGACCCAAGTTCAACCCCCAGAACCTATGTTTAAAAAAATGCAAGGTGTGGTGGCCCTTACTTGCAATCCCAGCTCTGGGGAAGGAGACAGACAGATCCCTGGGGCAGCTAGCCAGCCAGCCTGGCCCCCTTGGAGAGCTTCAGGCCAACAGAGGCTTTATATCAAAAAAATGTGGACCATAGCTGAGGAATGACACCTGACATTGTCCACAGACCTGTACACACACACACACACACACACACACACACACACACACACACACACACACACACGAAATACATATAGTAAAATTCACTGCTTAGGGTGTTCTGGTTGATCTACAAAGATAAAGCTTTTGGACAAATGCACACAACCATATTCGCCCACAACTACAGTCATGGTGCAAAACAGCCCTCTCACCACCTCCTCCGAACAACCTCGCACTAGCCCTGTGTACCCAGTCCTTGACGCCAAGTTCCTAGTGGCCATCATGAATCAGGCTTTTGTTTCTGTAATTGCATGTATTTATTTTATATTATCACATACATAGAGTCACATTCTATGAAACCTTTTGAGTCTGTCTTCCTTCACTTAGTTGATGGTTAATTTTAAAAGTCAAATTGCCACAGCCTAGAATGAACTGGGAAGAGAGTCTTCGTGAGAAATAACTCAGATCATGTTGGCCTGAGAGCGTGTAGGGTGAGTGAGGAACTGTCTTGATTGTTGGTTGAGAGGGAAGACCTATTCTAAATGTGAATGGCAACATTTCGCGGGCTGGGTCATAAACCGTAGACAAGGGCAACACATAAAAACATGGGGAGGGGGTTGTTTTTCTTGGTGCTGTACATGTTAAGTGACCAGCTTCAAGCCCCTGCCTTGTCTTCTCTGGTCCCATGGACTATAAGCTGGCATCTTTCTCCTAAGTAGCTTTGGTCAAAATATTTCATTGAAGCAACAGAAATGAAACCAGCACGCTTGGTAAAATGCATTTGAGGATCATTCCTGCAAGGATCATGCATAGTTTGTTCTATGTTATGGCTGAGTAGTTAATGTATACATGTTACAATTTATCAATCCATTTGTTGGTTAAGGGACATTGAACCATTTTCAAAACTTAGTTATTGGAAATGAAGCTGCTACAACCCTGCAGGCACATACACATTTTTGTATGGTCAGAAGAAGTACATGAAACCATTCAGGTTACCTTAACAAAATGCCACAGACTAAGTGGCTTAAACAACCAAATTAGTTATCTCAAAGTCCTAGAAGCTGAGACTGCAACATCAATCTTTCACCCGGTTGGCTCCAGCTGAGGTCTCCTTCTGTGACTTACAGATGGCTGTGTTCTCCCATGGTCATCTCTCTATGTGTATTTGGGTCCTGACTTACTCTCTCAATAAGAACACAGGTCACACAGGATTAGGACTTCATCTTATCATAGTTATTTCTTTAGACATCGTCACTCCAAACATCATCACATTTTGAGGGTTTCAGATATGATGATATGAATGGGGTAGACGAAGTTCAACCCTTCACAATAAATTTACACTTCTCTAGAAACAGAATTGTGGGGTGATATAAAAAACAGGCGTTAAACCTTTTATGGTATTTGGTTTGCAAAGTGGTCTCCTCACTTCTGCATTCCCACAAGTGTCCTAGTGGCTATAACTCCCCAGGAGCATTGGCATGGCTGTGTTCCCAAATTCAGCCTTTCTAATAGTTACCTAGTTGCTGTGGGATGACCCTTCAGTATGCTGTGAATACGTATTCCTCTCATTGGTTAATAATAAAGCTGTTTGGCCTATGGGAAGGCAGGACAAGGTTAGGCGGAACAATCAAACTGAGGACTTGGATGAAGACAGGCGGAAATGCGAGTCTGCTGCCCAAGTAGTAAGATGTCAGAGGACCAGTAAAGCCATGGCCGTGTGGCAATACATAGATGAATAGAAATGGGTTGATTTAAATGTAAGAGCTAATTAATAAAAAGCCTGAGCTATTGACCAAGGATTTATAATTAATAGAATCTCCGTGTGGTGATTTGGGAAGGTGCTGCTGGATATTTGGGAACAGGCATTGGGGACAGAAAACTCCACCTCCATTTACACCTAGTTGTCTTTGTTTGGTTTATGTGGCTGTGACAAAACATCCTGGCAAAAAAGTGACTAGGAGAGAAAGCATTTGTTTTAACTCAATTCCAGCACATGGCCTATCATATCTGGGAAGTAAAGGCAGCAACAGCTTGAAACAGCTGGTTACATTATGTCCACAGTTAGAGCAAAGGGAACAAACACATGAGTGTTTATTACTCTGCTTACTTTCTCTGCTCAGTCCAGGACCCAAACCCTGAGAATGACACTGTCCACAGTGGGCTGCCAAACCCAGTGAACGACTCTGTCCACAGTGGGCTATCATACCCAGTGAATGACACTGTCCACAGTAGGCTGCCAAACCCAGTGAACGACACTGTCCACAGTGGGCTATCATACCCAGTGAACAACACTGTCCACAGTGGGCTGTCATACCCAGGGAAAGACACTGTCCACAGTGGGCTGTCAGACCCAGGGAAAGACACTGTCCACAGTGGGCTGTCAGACCCAGGGAAAGACACTGTCCACAGTGAGCTGGGTCTCCCCATATCAGTTAAGGCAATCAAGATAATCTCCCATGAGCCAACCGATAAAGAAAACCCATCTCTGAGACTCTCTTCCCAGGCGATTCTCGATTGTGTCAAGGTGACAGTCAAAACTAACCATCACACTGGAGAAGCATCATCGTGCTTCTGACTTTCACAAGCCCTGCTTACTAAGCAGTAGCTTCTCGTTTCTTTGTCTTTCATACGCTAGGGGAGGTCTCTGTTTTCACCTTCCTTCAGTCACTCCTAGGTCTCCAATCTCACAGGAGACCACTCCTTAAGATTCATCTGTCTTTTTCATTCTCCCTTGACATTTTTTCTTTCCTCTCTGTTCTGTGCCTCCTGTAATTTCTACATTCAAGGTCAGTAACTCTAATTTCCATTCTGCTATTAAACTGAAGAATTCCTTTAATTCAGACATCTTTCTCAATTCTAGAGCTTCTAGCTTTGACAGCTTTTATTTCCTATCCTTACATGCTTAACAAGGATACTTTTCTTTACATCTACTGTTATCAAATTCCAGGGTGTATCAGAAACACATAGAAAATTAAAGAATCATCATTTCCAATAAGCCCCTAGGGGGCGCTAAAGCTGCTGGTGTGGGTATCACATAGGAAGACCACACTTCCATCCCTGAGTTTTCAGTACAATAGGGGATGTGCAATACTTGTCTGCTAATCCCAGCATCGGAATCATGGTGGGTTTTTCTTTTCTTTTCTTTTTCTTTTTCTTCCTTCTCAGAAGGAATACATTTTCCCCAGATTTTGTATGCCTTAGTTGAAACATGCATGTTCTAAATGCGATGACACAGAAATTCTGGATTGCGCTATATTCCCACAAGGCTATGTATGGGCTTTTTGCTTCTGTTTCTGTTCTCAGTTTTAGCAAACCATCTTCTCGACTGAATTCATACCACAAACTCTGTCTCCTTAGAAGCAATTTAAATGCCCACTCTGTTCTTCTCTCCTCACCTGGGCTAACTGGAGACCTTCTGGGACATGGAGGATTCAAGAGTTCCCCAATGATGCAGGTGACATTTAATGAACAGGATTCTGAGCTTTGGCTCCCTGGTTCTCCACTGTCTGAAATTTTATCTTACTCTCTAGCATCTGTGTTTGCCTGGACTCTGGAGTCTGACTTATCAGGGCAGAAAGACCAAGTTTCACACCACTCCTTAATGTCTTACATGCTGTCAGCCTACGCTATCTTCACACTGTGAATACAGAAATATGAAGACTGTTCATGGTCCTTCCTTCCAACTGCTTGCTCCGCTCCACAACATGTCAGGTTGTTTTTATTCATGCTCCACAACTTTGAAGTGAGTGTTTTTGATACTAGGTCTGGAGTTAAATAGCTATTTCAGAAAGATCAATTCTGTATGAGTTTTCTCAGTGCTACGAGCAAACTTCTCTCCAAATATTACTCTCAAATAAATCTGACTTTCGCCAAACAGTAGCTACTATAAATTGCAATCAAATATGCTAGAGTACTATAAAAACATATCTACTCTGAAATATATAAACTCATCTAAACAGATTTCTAGAACCAATAAAAGACTGTATCGTTATGTGACTCTTATGGGGATAGATATCAGAGTCATTTAGATTTAAGTGTCTTTTCATAAAAGCAGTTGAAAAGGCAATTGTATCCTTATGTAATCAGAACAAAAATTATGTCCTGCATGCTTAAAAAAGTCAATTTCCTCCTTCCCTGTATATTTCTCTGCAAATAAGAGGCAGAGATGTTTACGGTGGACTTTTTTATGGTCCCCCCAACACACAAGTCACCCTCTTTTATTCACACAATTATGTATGAAGCCTCTTTCTGATAGCACAGCTGGATGGCTTCATGGAAAACCTTGAAGTTAAAAAGTATTTTATCTCACTTAATAAGGCAAAGCTACAACCACATAACCTCTTTTCATTTCCTCTCGCTGCTTGAGGGTAATTTATAAAAGATCAATAGCAAAACTGTTACCTCTGAGTTTCCTTTACTAAGCATTTGGCTATGTCAATCCATCCTAGAACCAACTCTGATTGTTAAAACGTCCCCAAGGGAAATGTCTTCCACACATCCAGTTCCACAGCTCTCCTCTAGTACACATGAGATGCGTGATTAAAAAATGAATTCGTAATAAGCATTCCATTAAAGAGCACTCGTAGCAAGCTAACAGATTCAGCAGAGTGCCACTATGCAATGCATAAGCCAGCAGGCAGACAACACTCCTGTCTATTAAATAAATGGGGAGCCAGAAACAAAAGCACTCCTAATGAATACACCAGCAAATTCATTAAGCCAGATTGCATCTTGGTGACTGAATCCTGGAAGCTCCAAAGACAACCTGGCATGTGGTTAATTGCTCCTGAATGAAATGCCATGCAGACACTACTGGATAAAAGGAAATTTTCAGAGGGCTGGTGAGATGGCTCAGTAGGTAAAGTGTTTGCCATTTGAGCATAAGGACCTGAGTTCAGATCCCCAACATCCATGGAAAAAGCCATGGGTGGCAGCTGGTGTAATGCCAGCAGTGGAAGGGGAGGGGAAGAAAGATCCTGGGCCTCACTGGTCGGTCAGTCTAACAGAAACCAGTGGGCTCCAGGTTCCAAGAGAGACACTGCTTAAGATAGATAGGTAGGTAGGTAGGTAGGTAGGTAGGTAGGTAGGTAGGTAGGTAGATAGATAGATAGATAGATAGATAGATAGATAGATAGATAGATAGATAGATAGATAGATAGATAGATAGATGATAGATAGATAGAGATGATAGATAGATAGATGATAGATAGATAGATAGATAGATAGATAGATAGATAGATAGATAGATAGATAGATAGATAGATAGATGTGGGGATTGAATGAAGCAGGCACCTAACATTAACCTCTAGGACCCTCCTACCCCCAATCTCTCTCTCTTGTGGAATTATGCTGCCATGGGAGAAACACACTCTAAAAATGGAACAAGGAGTGATGTGAAAATTTTCTTTCCAAAGCTAGAATCAAGGGAAGGAGTGTTTCTCTCATGAGGTAGAAAGCCCAATCTTGAACGGGGTTTGAGGCATCATGGGCTATTTCCCCAGCCCTCCGTGAAAGGCAGGCCAGTAGATTCTGAGAGAGTGACATCAACACAGTATAAAGTCATGTGTCACTAGACTTGACAAGCCTCAAGGGGTCCTGGAACATAGCCATGCCTGTCTCCATCACACAGTTTAAAATACATACACACACCCCCATAGTGCTATGCTGCTACAGAGAAACTGCTCCTATAGGTTAATATCATTAACTGAAAGGTCAGATAGTCAAATGAGTCCTTATTTCGAATCCTGCTGCTGATGTTGCTCTGTATTTAGGAGCACACATGACCTCAGTCATCAAATTGCTTCATGTTTCATCATCTCAATTTGACTTATGCACAGCCAAGCTTCTCTGAAGCCAATGCCTTCCCTTCTTGCCCTTTGAATTCTGTTGTCCCTGTGGCACAGACTTCCGTGTGGGTGGACAGTCAGTCAATAAGTCTGGGATCACAGGGTCAGAGCAAGCCTTTGATTTGCAAATGCTACGCAGGGTGGGAGCTGCAGGTCAGAAGTAAAAGGGGTGTGTCATTTCTTTCTTAGCATAGGGGATTTACTTCCCTAACTACAAATATGTTGAACACACATGGCGATACTCACTTCATTTTTAAAACAGAGGAAACAGCTCAGATCCCTTGCCATAGTCTCCATGGTTGAAGAAACTTAAAGGACCAATTTTGCCAACTACTTCACCAAACTTTACCACCTCTTGCTACTGAGTAAGTTTATTTATTTATTTCCAGTTTATGTCACTAAAATACTCCTGCAATGACAAAAATCTAACAGTTTCAAGTAAGAATTTCCCAAAGCTGCTCAGCTGGTGTCTTACTAGTAATGAAAGCACTTCCTAAAATGTTTTCTGTCTATCTATCATCTATCTATCTATCTATCTATCTATCTATCTATCTATCTATCTATCTATCTATCTACCGATTGAAAACAAAGTATCTTGTAGCCTGGGCTAGCCTTGAACTCACTATGGAGTAGAGAATGGCTTTGAACGTCTATTCTTCCTGCTTTTACCTATAAAGTGCTGCGATTACAGGCATTCACTACCACACCTGGTTTATGCAGTGCTGGGAATTGACTCACTCACTCTAGGCAAGCATTCTACAAACTAAACTCCATTCCCAGCCCAGGATTACACCCTTTGATAAACCTCAGGAGCAAAGCATCTCTGATCCTTGACTCTTCTAAAAGTGGAAACTAAATTCCAGCATGTTCAAGCCAGCTCCTGTGCAGTTGTTAGTCAGTTTACCAGAGCAGCCTGGCCTCATCCACACAACATGAAATGAAACTTGTTTGGAAACCTGTGATGGTTCCACGGTCCTGCTGTGCAAGGCCGTCCTCCACATCTGATCACCGAACAGGGGAAAAAACAACTCAAGCAGTGTACACGGCATTGCATCTACAACTTCAAATGGGAACCAATGGGAAGTGTCTTACATTTCTGAAGCAGAAGGGTGGTGCTTCTTCTGCCCCGTGCTGCTTGTGATAATCTGCCCAGTCAAAGTCCTGGCCCGAGTAACCTGTGAGGAAGGAAACACACAAGGCCTTAGCCAAGCTGGATTCGTGTCAAAGATCGGCCTGGATCGGGTATCTTAGGAAAACTTAAGTTTAGAAGCCAAGAGTGGAGTCTGTGAGAGCCTCACGGCTCTTGAGTTTCCTGGATCACATGAAACATTTGAGAAAGCGGAAAGTGTTCAATACAGGTAAGGGAGGTGTGTTATCTATCAGACGCTTACCTGGGACCTGACCCCTGGGCGAAGGAAGTTGGTAGCAACCATCTGCCTTAGACAGACCCTTGACGATGGGGAGATTTGCTGCTCAGAACAGCAGAGAGAGAATCTGACAGAGAGAGGGGGTGAGAGCAAGAGACAGGGGGGTGGGTGGGTGGGGGATGGGGGGTGGGGTGGGGCACTTGTGCCAAAACTATGCTTCAGAAGTCTCTTAAGGACTTATTTGGGGAATTTGAACTGGCAGAGAGGGCAGGCACTAGGTGAAGTTACCAGTGATACTGCTGTCATCGAGGCTGGGTGTACTTTTGCCTGCCCATTCTTCCTAATCAAAGGAAACAAATACAGACACCCTCTCCCCTTCCTTTCAAGACCATGCGTCAGGGTGACTGCACTGACTATGTGTGTATGAGGTGGGGTGCTCCGCCCAGCTAGGCCTTGCTCATTTAGGATCCAGAGGAGCTCTCATCTTCTCCCAGGCCTTGTCTTGTTTGCCAAGGTGAACACACACACAGACACACAGACACAAATACACACACACACAGACACAAATACACACACACACACACACACACACACACACACACACACACACTACAAAGGAGGGGAAGGAGGACAGGAGAAAGAAGCCACATAAAGGAAGATCTGGGTGATTCAATTAAAGTCAGCACACTTGTTTCTCAAGCCCCTCCCAGAATCCTCTACTTCAAAGCCTCACCGCAGAGAGGCCCTGGACTCTGTTCTGCACCCTCAGCAGGGCAGTACCAAGGCCTCTTACCCTCCTGCTTCCTTCCTTTCTTAGGGGGACTTTGTCACACAAACCTCTGCTTCTCCAGTGGCTCTCGTCTGCGTTTATACTTTAAAACTCTCCTCTGCTCTTCCCCCACCAAACAGGGCTGCGTGTACTAAAAACAAGGGCCCACTGGCTCAGACAAGCTGAGGTGGCTAAAGTCAGCATTTGCTTCCATGTAGACTTGCTTCCCTGTAATTTTGCTACTTCCTTGGTTAATTCTGTTAACCGAATAAAAAACAAAAGTTGGTGGGAGGGCTGGAGAGAGCACTCGGGGTTGTGAGCACTTGCTACTCTTCCTGAGGACCTAAGAGGTTCCCAACACCTATGCCAAGCATCTCAGTCACCCCAGCTCCAGAGGACGCCAGGCCCTTTTCTGGCTTCCAGTCACCACCACACACATGGGACACACTCACAGACATACACATACACAAAGCTACAAATTAAAACTTCATGGGATTATGGTGTGGAAGTAGCTGGAAAATTCAAAAGGGATGAATGGCCAAATGTTTTCATGTCTGTTTGAGTTTGTGTATACTCAGGAAGGAATATGTGTGTGGAGGGCAGAGAACAACATTTACTATTGTTTCTTAATGCCACCTATGTTTGGTTTTGTTTAAAACAGGAGTGCCCAGTGGCCTGGAATTCAACAAGCAGCCTCTGACAGCTGGCCAAAGAGCCCTCGGGGATTTACCTGATTCTGCCTCCATAGCCCTGGGATTACAGACATGTGCCACTCCAGACATGGCTCCTTTCACATGGGTCCTGGAGACTGAACTCTGGTCCTCATGTGTGAGAGACAACCACTTTCCAACGGAGCCATCTCTCCGGTACCAAGTATTTTCTGATAGTCATACAAATGTATGACTTGCATTTGGGTGTTCTGTATGGCTCATATCTGTTCAGATCGAATCTTCTGACTCAGAAGTCACCCCTGGTTGTCACATACAGCTGTTTAGCTGGGTTTTCTACAACCAGTTTCGAATGGGCTGCCAAATGTCACCCAGAGGGCCATCTTGGACCTGCATTCAACCCTTCTATGCATCCAGAGTGCAACAGTGTCCACGGGGAAGCCATTTCTAATCTAATAATTTCTAGATATAATCAAGTCTTACTGGGCTTCATCTAAGCAGCAATTAATTATCTTGACCCTAAAACTCACTCATTTACTTGAAAATTGGAATGGCTTAGACTTCTCCTCCCCCTGCTCTTGGGGACTGTTATTCATTCCGTCATTTAAAATTCTTTTCCTTTGGGCTGATAATGAGCTCTTTTTGTAAGGCAGTTTTGAGACAGCTCAGAAAATAACTACTACATAAAAAACAAATTGCCATGGATTGTATAATAGAGACAACAGGGGTCAATTACACTCATTCATCAACCAAGACAGAACAAGAAGTACTGAGGCTTAAGCACAGCCAGGAAAACGTGTTGTAAACCAGGAGGGAGGGAAGAAAACAGCAAAGAGGAGGGGGGGGAAGAGGAAATAAAACGCTTCAAGCTACCACAATTCCTAAGAAGCCACCTAGGGAGACTGTGTGAAGGGCAGCCATTAAAAGTATTTAAGTCTTTATTGCTATTTATTTTGAATGACGACATTCCAAATGGTATGGGTGCAAGAGGGAAGAGGTTGATGACCCATTTTGTGATAAAAAATTAACAGACGTCCAGCAGCTCTACTTGCAGCCATTAAGTATGGTTGTGCAAATGGACAGTGCCTTGGAAAAATTTACAGTATAAAAGAGTTACGCCCTTTGACACAGTTTCATTCCTAGGAACTTATCCCATAAAACGACCCCTCCAACTGAAAAATGGATTATATTTTAGGAAATGTATGGGAAGATTATGAAACTTTAGAGAAGGCAGAAATAACTTTGCATTAACAAAAAATGACATGAGATTTACCCAAGACATCTCTAAGCCCCTAGGATATCATACAGGCATGAAACTGTGTGGTTTGCGGGGAAAAATCATGAAAAAAATAATTGTTAAGGCTTTGGCTAAAAAGACTAACTGCCAACATATGGAATTACTAGAGTTATGCAAACTATGGAAAGAAGAGAAAAATGTAAGAAAAATAATTGTTTTGAACTTGTGGCAAATGTCTTCAACCTCTTTGTACTTTTTAAAGTTTTCACTCATGATTGTGAAAGGATTTCAGCAATAAAAAAAATTTGTTAGCCTAGCTTCTTTGTTCTAGTATAATACATAGTCAGATTGCGTGTCACATGCGGAGTGACCCCTACCAAAGTCATACTCCTTAGCTTCACCAATCTGGATTTTATCCAAATGCAGAGCCTCTCAGGGAGGCCTCACTTTGGTACAAAGAGGTGAGTCAAGGAGTCCTACCTCAAGGACTGCTCCTTGCCCGAGTCTTAGAACGGAGTTATCAGAAAAGGCAGAGGAGGTACCAATCTAAAACGTCAGCTGTGGTGGAGAGAGGACTCAGCTAGTACAGTGCTTGCTTTATAAGCATGAGGATCTGAGTTCTATCCAGAACCTGTGCTGAGAGGGAGAGAGAGAGAGAGAGAGAGAGAGAGAGAGAGAGAGAGAGAGAGAGAGAGAGAGAGAGAGAGAGAGAGAGAGGAGGAGGAGGAGGAGGAGGAGGAGGAGGAGGAGGAGGAGGAGGAGGAGGAGGAGGAGGAGGAGGAGGAGGAGGAGGCAAGAGGGAGAGGGGAGTGGAGGGCAGGGCAGGGGAGGGGAGGGGAGACAGGGCAAGGCAGGGGAGGGAAGAAAAAGGGAGGGGAGGGGAGGAGAGGCAGGGCAAGGCAGGGGAGGGGAGGGGAGGGAAGTCAGGTGTAGTGATGCATGGTGATGAGTCACAGAACAGAGGAAAGAGACCCAGCTCTTTGAGAGTGTGGGGGATAGGTCCTGCATGAAAATGGATCTGTGAGCCCAAACACCCAGGTGTGAATTGGAATATGGTAACGCTGGGATAGAATAAGCTGGTGAGAACACAATCCTAACGGTACAGTCATAATAGAAAACACATGCAGAGCACTTAGACTTTCCAATATAAGAAGACCATGTGCTGGTGTTTTATACACAAACAGCAACGGAAAACAAAAATGGGAGCCGTGCAAAGTATTGAATATTCATCTACACATCTCAGGACTCTGTCCATGGTCACTGAAAACAGTAGACGGACATTCATCCATCCCATGGGAGTTCTTCTTTCTACTTCTCTTCATGGAATCATTCAGAAAAGCAGAGGAACTCGAGGCAAGAGGCGAGGAACCAGAGCTGGACTGGCATGAAGACTAGCCACAATGCTTCGCTTGCAGAATAGGAATTGGGCTGGGAGGCATTTAGTAAGAGGGCACCGAGGGCCAATTAAAATCCTTCTCTGCGTAAAAGCAAAACCAACATGCTATTGTGAATTATGTTAGGAGACACAGATATCTCTAAAAATAGACTCCAATATCATATAAATATCAAGTGTTGGTAGAAAAAAATAACACTTTAAAAATCTTAAAGAAAGAGTAAGTAAGACAAAAGGATTCTTAAGTTTTTAACAGACGGAAATGTTTTCAATATTAAAGGCAACTCAGGTTCACCTTCTTAACTCTTTTCAATTAAAAGTGACCTCTCTGGTGGAGAATGAATCAGAAGATGAGAAATAAGCTTCTTTGTCCATATCTATTAATCAGGCAGGCAGTTTTGCCTCCAGTGCCAGATGAAGGATATTTTTTTTAACTTAATTACATCACAATGTGCAAAAGTTAAAAAAAAAAATTCAGGTGCCCCCAAACCAAGAGGCTCACACCATGACGTGTGCATGTGTGGTGAGTCCTGGGGATCGAACTCAGATTGCTGAGCCTATACAGCAAGTGTTCTCACTTAACGAGTGAACCATCTGACTAGCCCAGTACATCATTATCTCTGAAACTCTAAATCACATACAGCAAAATGCTAACATCATTTGAATGCATCAATGAGTGTCATCCGTGTGTGTGTGTGTGTGTGTTTGTACATATATACATGCATATACACATACACTTACACACACATGCATATACACAGAGAGAGGTGGGTTGCATGAACCCCGGGCTGATCTCAAACTCATTATGTAGCTAATCATGAGTTTGAACTCCTGATCCTCCTGATTCTGTCCCCCAGGTGCTGGGATTATGTGTTTGCCACCACGCCTGGTTGAATGCCTATATATTATTCTCTACAACACAGCAAATGGTTGACAAAATGGAATTTTTGGAATGACTGAGGACGACTGCCAGTGGCTCACATTCTTTAGGAAAAGAGAATTGGAATTAGGAAGTCACTATTTTGTGCCCCGATAATAATTAAATACACCTCTCCTTCCTAAATTACATTAAACAGTTTATATGTCTATTAAATGGCCTACCTAGAGACTAGCAAAGTGCTAAAATGAGCAGTTTATTTCAGTATTGGCTCCTACATTTTACAACACAAATCTAAAGGCTTAATGTTTTCCACCCAACACAGCCCCCGACCCCCACTCAGTTTGAAATTCTTCCTCTTTGAATTCTACAACTAATCTGTAGTATTATATGCCCAGAAGGTTCATACCCTATGAATCCTATATTCTAGTTTACTTGTTTATGTATCTGTTTAATCACTTTTGGTAGGGCCTACAATACTGTAAGTCCTTTATTGGATTAAACTAACAGGATCAACTCTTTAAGGTTCTATCCTTTGTATAACAGCAAAGCACCGAGGTGGGCGCCACTGAGAAGTTCCTGGCCGTCCTAGCTTAGAAGTCTTGTCTCCAGAGTCTGGAGCAGATATATTTTCCTTTCTCTTTAAAAGAGAGCAGAGTCAAAACAACATGAAAAGAGATCTGTGTTCTTGGCAAGTCTCTCTCCTGTGTGCCCTTCTACCTAAAATCTGTCAGAGAACAGGAAACATCCAGTTGCAAGAAGTATTCAGTTTTCACAAAATCTAAGCACACGGGAAAACCTTTGAAATCTCCTGGGGATATGCATATTATATCTTACACACCTAACTATAAACCCCAATGTTCAAGCTTAAAACAGACTTAAAAAAATCCTTCTTCTTTCATATATTAGTAAAATATGGGATGGTGTTTGAAAACTCCTGTAGCAGGGTTCCCAGTGCTCAGAGTAAGATAAGACATGGATTGAACTACCTCAGAAGGAAACCCCTAAACCACAGGACAAACCTCAGCAGTACCAAGGCCTCTAAATTCACATTCACTTCAATTACCAAAATAAATATAATCTACCCGCATGAGATGAAACCGGAGCCCAATAAACAAAGCCACAACTGTGGTATAACCATCAACATTTGGAAAATTACACCTTCGAACTGTAATTCACCACCTGCTCTGAAGCATAGACCAATTACCCATGCAAAAGTGACAGCCCACTAAATCTGCCAGCCCTGCCCAGGGCCATCCAAATTGACCTGAAGGATGGATTGTGTGGAAATGCCAGGCATGGAACAGCAGCAAAGTGTGCTGTAGTTACGCAGAAAAGCATTCACTTGAGATTATAAGGCTGGGATTTAGACACCCTCTTCGGATTTCAGAAATCTTTTAACATAACAGAACTTGGATTCCCCAGGGGAAAAAATGACTGGGGTTTAAATGAGATAACTTTTAAGATCCATTTCAAATATGAAAACCTTCCACTTGAGTGCTAAAATCCCTCATATAATATGATCTAGGGTTTAAATATAATGGTTAACACATCCTCCTGTGTACTCTTCATAATCTGCAAAATATTTGGAATATTTGGTCTGTATTCCACACCACCACACTCACCTATAATCCCACAGCCAAGACTAAGAGTTTTTGTTTCTCTACAATCATCAAATCCAAGTGCTGCTGTTCTTCTCTTTGCTTTCGATTTTGTGTTTTTGTGAGGTGTGTGTGTGTGTGTGTGTGTGTGTGTGTGTGTGTGTGTTTCTTGGGTTTCTGTTTGTTTCCTTGCTTGCTTATTTGTTGTTTAAAGACAGAAAGAAAAGGCATCAAACTGGATGCTTCGGGAACTGGGGACCATCGGGGAGGAGAAAAGTACGATTAGAATATATTGTATGAAAAAATGTTCTATAAAAACGTCAAGACATAAATAAATAAAATACATATATTTTAAAAAGGCCCCAAGGATCAAGAGCTAAGGGTGGCTTCTGGCCTCCAGATGTACCTGTGTGCATGCACATTGGCATGCACAAACACGCACACACACACACACACACACACACACACACACACACAAAAAAAAAAAACAAACTGTACTTTCCTTAGATGACACACATAATCCTTGTCCATTTTTCTGTAAGTTTCTTTTTTTCTCATTAGATAAGTAAAATTTCTATTTCAGTAAAGCCACCACACGGCCTGCAGACAGCTACAGATCACCACTGGCTCTTTAACTAAAGGTGCTTGCCACTTCGGTGCTTGAAAGGCTTGCCAGTGGGGTTTTCTTTTTAGCAAGTACTAATCACCATAACTCAATATCCTATTAAAAATGATCAGATCCATGAGGAAACATTTTTTTCTTTTTCAAATTCTGCTGAAAGGCATGTTTCACCTTTGAAAGGATTGGTAAAGAAGGATGCGCAAGACAATTTCACCCAAGCGTCAGAAGCATTTGGGTGACAGAAAGAAAAACCTGTAATGGTGGACTGTCAGTAAGGATAAAGACCTTGGAGCTGGACAGGTAGGGCTCAGCAGTTAAAAGAGGTGACATCATTGCAAAGACCAGTGTCTGGCCCCCAGGATCCACACTGGGCAGTGTGCATTCACATGTAAGTCCAGCTCCAGATGATCTGATGTCCTCTTCTGGCCTCAGGTGTACTTGCACACAGGTGAACACACATACATACACACCCACACCCACACACCAATAATCTTAAGACAGAAAATACTTCATTGTGTGTGTGTGTGTGTGTGTGTGTGTGTGTGTGTGTGTGTGTAATCAGTCATTGTAGATTTAAGCGTTCAATTATATTAATGAAAAATAATTTTCTTAGTATCATAAATGTGAGTAGCCAAATAGCTACACGTATTTTCCTAATAAATATTCAAGCTTGTATATAGACATCAACAGTCTCTTTTCAGACATTTCAAAGGACGTGTATTCAAAAATTCTTTAACATGGATGCCCACAAAAGCCTCTGTCACAATGAACTGATCAAATAGTCAAAATCAGCATATACGTGTGTGTCCTTTATTAATTCTAAAATAGATGTGATTACTAAGTAGAGATTTATGAAATCTAACCAAGTAGCATTTCCATTATCTAAGCTCTCTTCTGATGAATGGAGTCCATTCCACATGTTTCAGTGCAGAAGTCAAAAAGAAATGAAGAGGAATCTAGGGGCTTTCAAACTGTGCAAGCGGCCAGTCAGACACGGAAATTCTATAGTGAGAAAGAAATCATAATAACCCCCAATAAACCACCCAGAGTAGAAGCTTGTATATAGACGTGTAAGAGTTTGATAGTCAATTTGGTTCCGTGTGCCACTTAGAGACTACCATGAAGTCCCCGTGACAGTTTTGAAGCATGAGCTTTTCCTCTGGTTCAGGTCACAACAAGAACAAACTTACACAGAAATGCCCAGAGCGCTCACAGACTGAAGCTTTTTCCACCGTCATCAGGGGCAGATGTGGAGACCACTGCTGCTGTCTGTTACTCAAATTCTTGTTTCTCTGGGCATGGCTCATTATATGTACTGTCAGCAATTGAAGTATCCTCATAACAGGATTTTTGAAGACACAGTGACTCAGAAATTTCAAACAGTGACAAGAAAGTTCACTGCTGTGTCATCAGCCCACAGAACTATGCAACTGTAATCTGAAGAGTCAAGAGCTGAAACGGAGATACACAAAAGTACTTCCTCCATAGAGTGGAGTATGGGAGAAAAATGAGGATCAGAGGCCAACAAGGAAAGGATGCCACAGATAAGCCAGGCATGGCACAAGCCAATGACTGCATAGCTCATGAGAGCCAGCTAGCAAGCATGACATCAGAAGTAATCCCATAATCCCTACAGATCTGAAAAGGTTAGCATAAAGCCTCTTTTTATTTAAGGTAGTCTGCTGAAATCTGCCCCATCAAGTTTATTCTTGTCATTTTTCTCTAATTTTCTCTCCTGCTCTTCCCTTTGCATACCCTCTCACAGTCTTATATTTCATTTTGCTTAGTATTTAGTTTATTTTCTTAGTCAAGGTTTCTTGTAGCCCAGGTTGGCCTTAACCTCACTATGTAGCTAAGGATGAGCTTCGATTCCGGGCTTTCCTGCCTCTGCTGTCTGAGTACACCACTATGTAGGGCCTCACTTCTCATTTATGGTTTTCCCCCCTGAGTAAACTTTAGGCAGGTAGCCAACAAAAACCCACATTACAAACAAGGGCATTATAAAGGATATGGCTCTCAGATCTCAGTGTAAAAGTATATTAATGCAACCTGGCCTTGTGTGAATTGTTGTAATGAACTGCACATGAAGTGAATTATGGGATCATATTATAGCATTAAGTAAATTACCATAATGTGTTATTACGTTAAATTTTTGGATCCTAAGAGTATCAGAGCAATGGAGAAAGTACACTAAAGTCTAAAGGAATACACCATTGGCATTTTGTTTTACATATAAAAGGACTTCTCAGACACTTCTGTGTCTTTAACTCAGTCCCTGGGTACCACTGTTGCCTGGATCACTCACTACATAGCATCAGAGAGAAGCAGCTATTCAATAACTAGTGGAGGAAGGGCCTTGCCATTGAGGCTAAAATCCCAACCCATCAACCCCCCAAGGGGTGGAGCTATTGGTGACATCTGTGTCAATCAAACTAAGGAAGAACTCTTTGCTTCCATCATGGTCCAATTCACACTGCAACTTCTCCATGTAAATGTGATGACGTCATTTCAGAGACATGATCATTCCTAAATCAGCAGCCTAGATCATTCCAACCCCACACATTTCATGGGATACAAACCTTTGGGAGGAGTGAGGTTGACTCCATTTTTAAGGCACCACTGTACTGGCAAAATTCCCAAAGAATCTGCATGGCACAGCATGGAGAGTTTGTTAGGTTCGGGTCTTAGGTCATCAATAGTCACTTGGAAAAAATGATTGTTAAAAACCTGAAAGAAAAAAAAATGGAGTCCAAGTTAATTTTTCTGTATTACACATGTAAATCCTGCCACTGTTTCAAAGACACTGAGCATGTCCTATGGAACTGTAATGTAAACCAACATTTCTGTAAAAATTACTAAATTAATCTAGTGGCCAAAGGTAGAATTAGCCATGTGGTCACATACATGGAGAGAGACATAACTAAAATATACAGGAGAGAGAAAAGGAAAACTAAAGACAGAAATATAAAACAAGGGCCTCACATGGAAGAAAAGCAAACAGACAGACAGACATATAGAAAATTAAACTGGGTATTAAAAGGCTGAAATGGCACCCCAGCCTCAACAAAAGACCAAACTCCTCACACCAGATGCTTCATCACCTCTGAGTTCAGCGCTGGGAGACTTCTAGACTCATGAATTACAGCCTTCAAAGTACAACATACTATAGCCAGAGAGGAAGTCATGTATGCAAAACCTGCCTTGACTCCATGTTCCCATCACCACCTGCCACCCATCACCACCAAAATATCAAATGTTCTTTGAGGACAGTGACCTCTTTTATTCATCAAATGATTCACAAAGGCATAGAAAATGTGTTGTACATGAATATACAATGAATATGAGAAAAATGTCAATGATAAAAAATGAACAAGCCAGGTCTGGCGGTGTAAGTCTGTCAGCCTACCTAAGGAGGCCAAGTCAGGGGGTTTAAAAGTTCATAAATTTCCCAACGGTCTGGGCTACAGAGTGAGTTCAAGACCAGCCTGGGCAAGTCAGTGAGACTGCCTCAGAGCAAAATTTAAATCTACAAAGGACTCAGGACACAGCTCAGTGGTAGAGCACTTGCCTAGCACGTGTCAGGTTCTAGATTGGATCTCCAATACCACAAGGAAAAGGAAAAGAAACAAAGCTCCAAGCAGAAGCAAAATCGGATGTCCCATACCCCACAAGCTTGCACATGTATGCAGGCACACATATGCATATCCAGGCACACATATGTACACTTCAGGTGCACACACAGAAAGAGAGAAAGATGCAGTATCTTTCCATTTTTACCAGCTGTGTTTCTGAGCTCCCTCCATTACGAAGAATATTCTAGACAAATCTACTTGAACATTAAGCAGGAGGAGCGACTCCAATCTGTACCTCTTCATTTTGATTCCAGTAACTAGTTCTAACTGTTCTCACTGAGGGTTGCCTTCGAAAGTCTACTTTAAGAAGCAGAGACTCAAGATGGGCATGGTGGCCCAGCCTGTAATCCCAAACCCTGAAGACAGAGGGAGGCATGAGGGTCAGGAGTTTAAAAAGAGACTGTGTTGTGTGAGATCCTGTTCTAAAATAGATAATAATTTTTAAAAGAAGAACGGATATGGCCAGCTTGCCCAGGATATTAACCCCTGGTTGTATTTAAAACCACATTCTCTGGACTGGAGAGACAACTTGCTCAGTGGTTAAGAGCACTGATTGTTCTTGCAGAGGACCCAAGTTCAATTCCCTGTAACTCCATTTCAAAGGGATCTGATACCTTCTTCTGGCTTTTGCAAGCACCAGCCATGCACACGGTACACAGATATACATGCAGGCAAAACATCCATACACATAAAACAAAAATTAGAAAAATAAAATCCCATTTCCCCATCAGCCCCAGGTTTCATTAACCCCGTCTTGAGATTTGTCTCCTTAGTATTTAGCATACATTATACTGTATTTATTTACTCACTAATTTTCTTTATTGTCTGATTCCCTCCAGTATAATGTATACCTTATAACAACAGGGGCTCGGTCTATGCCTCACTGTCCAGAGCAATGCCTTTGACCCCTCAGTAACTATCTGCAAGATTACTGTGGTCAGGCTTACCACACATACACACAAGTCCTCACACACATTAGGATATTCCAGCGGCAGGGTATCTAAGCACCGCCAGACCCTGTCTAAAGAGTTTCAGAACCTATCAAACTGCACATTGATGTGAGAACATTTCAGAGAAAAGTTCAGTGGCTCCCGACACATCTATCAGGACTTGTGTTCCCAGGGATGAAAATCGTTGCTTTGTGCTCCCTCTGGTAGAGAGCTCACACGCCTGGGAAGTGGAGCGCCCAAGACTGCACAGCTCAGAACAGGCAGGAACAGAAATAGAAGAGACAGGAGAGGAAGTGATGGGACCAGAGGTCCTGACTTTGAATTCCCTGTGTGTCCTGTCCTCTAACAAACACATTTCACATACGCCAGAGTTAACACCTCATCTTCCAGTGTTTGAAATCCTAGAACCAGCCCTGCTACACTGTTACCGCCTGGTCACTTGACACTCTGCATTTTCTCTGCGTTAATATCAGTTATTCTATCTTCAATAGGACTGCCAAGAGGAAACACCTCAAAGGGATGCATGTGTGCGAAACGTCCACTGTAAAAAGTAATGACAACAGTGTGCTATATTCTCAAGCAAAATATTCTAAGACATTTTTCAGTGTTTAGAGAAATACATTCAATGTATTTTTTGAGAATTTCAGACATGCCTACCATGAAATATGATCATATCAACTCCTGGAATCCCCACCAGTGAAAATATATATAATTATAAATACTGTTAAAATGAAAAATATTCTGATAAGGCATACTTGAACCTACTTATCTCCAGGGGTTCTGGTAGACAAAACCACACATTCCAGCTCACACATTAAAATAACAGATGGGCGATAAGAGAAGAATGGGATATGTATGAGAAGAATGATATAAGCATTTCCTCTCTGACATAAACGCTAAGAAAAGTAATGTGAACATGTAGTTTCAAAATAACCACAAATACTTCCTCCTCCCAGTGAGGTGATTTAAGGAGAATTAATTGTGAAATCGCAACCTCTGTTGCTGAAAGTCGATCCAAACTGACGATATTTGAGGCTACCAGTAAGAAATGTGTCACTGTCTAGCACTGAATATAGCTGTCATTTAAAGGTATAGAAATATGAGAAATGAGACCACTGTGGGCTGAGCACACCAGCTCGGCTGGCTTATTTTCTAGAGAGCTTGGGAAGCTGGTACTGTAGTGTTTTAAACAAGTCCATATACCCAGAAAAGTGGGTGGCTGCCATTGCTACACCACCCCACTCTGGCACCAGGGGAATTCGGGACAGGTTTTAAGACAGAGGGACAACTCTCCAGTCTAGGGGAAATTGGTGACAGCTACCAGAAACACAGTAAAGACAGCAAACACTGTTTCCAATCAAAGGTTTGTAATAGGTAGGAGAAGAGCGGGAGTGCCTGAGTCTCAAGCCCAATATTATCTAGCACATCAACTTTTCCCCTTAATACATCTTTAATTTACAAAACTAATGTGCTCACTAAATAAGAAACATTTAGGAAAAGAAAAAAGCTGTATGTCATGATTACAATCATGTTTAATGCAATGTCACCATTAATTTTCTGATATTCTACCAAATCATGAAAAAGATTGGAAGAGAGGGATGAATGGAGGGAGGGAGGGAGGGAAGGCGGAAGGGAGGAAAGAAGGAAGGGAGGAAGGGAGGAAGAAAGGAAGGAAGGAAGGAAGGAAGGAAGGAAGGAAGGAAGGAAGGAAGGAAGGAAGGAAGGAAGGAAAGAAGAGCTCAAATATAATAATGTCTGAGTTACTACAAGAATAGTAGTAACTCAGATCCTCTTTCCTTTGGAAATAGAAATTAAAATGCAACCGACCTTGAATCTTTAATCAAATTCTTCCTCTGAATATAAAAGGTCATTATCTGAAAGATACATTTGGCTAAAAATGCTAAGCTTGTCAGCGTCTCCTGCCACTTAGCAAAAGCTAATATTTAAGGTGGGAAGCACACCATTTGAATTTGACCATTGTTAGAACCACTGGGATTTCTCTTATGAAGAAGAGATAATCTTAATAATCATATAATCTTAAGAGACTACCAGATCAGCATAAAAACAACTTTATACAGCAAAGGAATTTCATTTTGACTGCCAGTCTCGGAAGCACGTGCTTGCCTTTAGCCAATGAAAACAGGTGATAATAAAAGGAGCAGAAATGCTAGTTTAGGAGGAAATAAGAACCTGCTTTCACTACTTCCAGGTATTTTCTAAATACAAATAGGCAGTCATGAAGGCGGAGCAAGTTAGTCTTTCATGTGTGTGTGGCACAGGCCTATATGTGCACTTGTGTGTGGGTGTGTGCATTCCATGCACATGTACAGAGGCCAGAGGAGGATGGCAGGTGTCCTGATCTATCATGCTCCACCTTTTCCCCTGGAAACAAGGTTTCTCACTGACTCTGGAGCTATGTTGGGGCCTTTGTTGTTGTTGTTGTTGTTGTTGTTGTTGGTGGTGGTGGTGGTGGTGGTGGTGGTGGTGGCTAGTTGGATTTGGCTAGGCTGGATGACTAGCGAGCCCCAGGAATCCTTCTGTTTCCTGCCCTGTAGGTGCTTGTACTGCAGGCATGCAATATGCAACTTTTAACATAGAATCTGGGGGTTTGAACTCAGGTTCTCGCGCTTGCACTGAAATAGCTCTTATCCACTGAGCCCAGTAAGTTAACCTTACAGTGCTTGTAAAATGCAACAGTGGACAACTATTAAGAGAACAGTCACTCTGTACGTGCAAGAAGGAGGTATGTGGTTAGACTCCTCTGGCCCCGTTCACAGAAAGAGCTTAATGCAGAACTGGGAAGGAGGTTCATCTCCCTTTGGTTTATTGATTGGGTGTTGCCGGAAGTGCTCCTGGCAGGAGCATCCTGCATCCTGCATCTACGCACCTGTGAAGACGTATGTGATTTACTGGGCAGGGCGGGGGGTGGGGGTGGGGTGGGGGGGGTGGGGGGGTGGTTGCAAGGAGCAAAGCAGAAAACACACCTTGGTCACTGATGCAGGACAGATATGAAAGGGCTCACTCATATTCACTGTCTCCAGCTTCATCCCAACTGTGAAGAAATGGCTTCGAAGGTCTGCATGGTCCTGTAGGGACAAAGGTAAGCACGTTAAAAAACACAGCAATGTGAATTAACTTGGCAACTGTCTGGCCTTCGTTCTTGAGCATTTTCTTGAATGACTGAAATCTGATGGAAATAATTAATCCTCCCCATTTCAAATTTCTAATTATTGCAAGACACTGGATTTAATTATTTTCTGCAGGCTAAATTGCTTTTCCAGGGGAGAGGCAGCATGCCTTCACAGCCATGCTTAAATTTACATGAAGCAAAATAACTCACGTGCCACTACATTGCTCTGATCTTGCCAGGTGCTCTCTGCTGAAGCCCCACACAATAGCGGTGGCTGCCAGTCATCTGAAACCCAGTGGGATTATCTTCAGAAAAAAGGCATGACCTTTTGCCACCAAATTACAAGTCAGGACATCCACCAGTGAAACTCCTATTCTCCTTCCAAACAGGCTGGTGGCTGGGTTGGTCACTGGTTGAGTCCATGATCCTAGTGCTTGTGACCCTGCAGCTGTCCTAGGGACAGTCTGACCCTGACTCCTACTCAGTAATGATAAGCATTGCACTTCCTTTTTAATAGTGTCTGCCAGTTCTGACCTCTCCCTGAAACCTGCTGTGTGAGCCCTGGGGCTTCCTTGCCTCTTCGAGAAAACAAACTGTAATATCTTCTTCAGCCACACAGCTAAAGACGAGGTTGACTGGATTCAGGATATCAGAGTTTATCTTGCTGAACTGGAGGTCACCTCATACCTCACACACAGTATATGTAGTCATGGATAAATAAACAAATTTGCAGTCTGTCCCTGAGGTACTAACACATTAAAAAAAAAAAACTTGCTATTTCCAAATACATAAATTGGAATCTACTGCTTTCTTGGATCTGGAAATCTCAAGTGAATTGTGAATGAATTTCATGATGCCATTCTCTAGCCAACTCTAAGAATTAGGCAGAGTCATGATGGGTGTGTCTGTGTTCCAGCTTTCCCCCCAAAGTTAACCAATTCTCTCTGTCCACCAGGAGATCAGAAAGGAGGAGCTCCTTATAACATTCTCCATCGGAGGGCCTGGGGAGATGACCCAGCTGATGAACTGTTTTATTCAAAGCGTGAGGTCTTGAGTTCAGATCTCCAATACCCATGTAAAAGCCAGCTGCACTACAAATGTCTCTAACCCTAGAGATGAGTGAGTAGACACAGATGGATCTAGGAGCTAGCTGGCCAGCCAGTTTAGCTGAAATGGCTACCTCCATGTCCAGTGATAGGCAGACCCTGTCTGAAAAATAAGGTAGAATGTTACAGAGGAAGATATCCAGTATAGAACTCTATCCTCCCCGTGTGCAAGCAGGGGTGAGTGCCTCCTCCAGCATGTCCCACCCCTGAGAGGAGGTGGCTTATATCTATAATATCATCACTTAGGAGCCTGAGGCAGGAAGACTACATTTAAGGCAAGTCTGAACTACATATTGAGTTCTAGCCTCAGCCTATGCTACAGAGTGAGACCCTATCTCCTGAAAACAAGGAAAATTCGTAAAAGTAAATAAATAAAACTCTCTAACACTTCTCCAGTTTGTCAAGAGGATAGAATATAAGCACACAACAATTACACTTCTCTTTAGTGTGTGTGTCACCTGTGTGTATATAAACATATGTATATACCTGTGTGTGAGCATGTGTATACACCTGTGTATATAGGAGAATGTGTATACACCTGTATATACACCTGTGTGCATGGGCATGTGTATACACCTGTGTGTGTAGGAGCATGTGTACACACCTGTGTGTGTATGAGCATATGTATACACCTATGTGTGTATGAGCATGTATATACACCTGTATATACACCTGTGTGTATGACCATGTGTACACACCTGTGTGTATATAAGCATGTGTACATACCTGTGTGTGTATGAGCATGTGTATACACCTATGTGTATGAGCATGTGTATACACCTGTGTGTGTAGGAGCATGTATATACACCTGTGTGTGTATGAGCATGTGTATATACCTGTGTGTGTATGAGCATGTATATACACCTGTGTGTGTATGAGCATGTGTACACACCTGTGTGTACACCTGTGTATGCATACATAGGCTCATACACATAGTTGTGCAAATGTCTTTTGGAGGACAGAAGGAACATCAGAAGCTCTGGAGCTCAAGTTATACAGATGGTAGCGAGCTGTTTGACATGGGTTCTGGGAACCGAACTCTGGTCCTTTGCAAGAACAGCAAGCACTCTTAACAGCTGAGCCTTCTCTCCAGCCCCAGATCCTTTCACCTCCATATCTTCACAGTGATCTATGAAGTTCTCTGCATCCAAAGACAACACATTCAGGGTCTGGGTGACGGGATTGGTGCTGTGTGTGTGTGTGTGTGTGTGTGTGTGTGTGTGTGTGTGTGTGTGTGTGTGTGGCAGGGGCGGGGGAGTGGTGAACAGAAGAGATGCAGTCACAGGTCAGGGGACATTCAAAGGACCTCACTCATTCAAAACCTATATAAATTCCTTCAGAATAAACGATCAACACTTTATAAAAATTACATGCATAAGGAAACGCTCTCAAAAGCAGATGGTGACTTTGTTGTTTACATGACAAACTTTATAAATTCCTTAAGAACGAACAATCAACACTTTACAAAATTAGAAGCCTGAGGAAAAGAGCAAGGAGAAAGTCTTCAATACAGGTGGTGTGGCGAACAAAGCACCTCCTTTCAAAGGCACTTTAGAAAAAGAAAAGGAATTCAAAGCCACAGTCCAGGGATTTAATGTGAATTAACACAGACGAACCAAAGCAGGGCTGCAAACTGCAGATTACTAAACACAAGAGTTACTAATTGACACCTGAGTTAAAAGATTAAAATCAATGCTCTCCTGCAGACACTGACACCCTCAGTACTTATGGGTGAGATCTGAGTCACACTAGTGGATTTTGCAGGTAAGTGTTTCCCTCTTTTAAACAAAACTCTTTATCCTTTTATTCTGAAGTTAGACTTCCCGGCATGTATGTCCTCAATTCTGAAGTTAGACTTCCCGGCATGTATGTCCTCAACAAGTTAAAGCCGTTATTATTGGGCTGTGTTGACAATACAGACATGTCCCAGGTAACTACGACTGGCCTGGGAGAAGGCACTGATGTCTCAGGATCCTGCTGCTAGCTTCTCTGCTGCGATATGGCCTTCTACTCACTGTGCAAAGCTGCTAGGCTAAACCTGCATGTGATCTTGCTCACTAATCATAGCAAATGGTAACTTCTTAGCCACCTCTAATCTTCAGAGCTCTCTGTGGAATTTTCCATCCCAATTTCTTTGTAAAAGAGGCCCATCAGCAATCTAGACTTCTGGTCTACCCAGGCTTAAGCCCTCAGCTCCAGCATCTGTACCAGCTCTGCTGTGGCAGTTGAGCCAGCTTTCCAAGCACAGCTGATCTACAACTCTAAAGCCTTTCTGTCCCAGAATCTTAATTTGATGCTGATCACTGACTAGAAGATGTCTTGAGCTAAGTCCACATCCATCCTGCTACACCCAGTGTTCCTGGTACTACATAAAAAGCTCTGTGGCTCAGGGGACTCTGCATGTAGATGAGTTGCTTATCTGATTCTGTATCATGTACAGTTGTCTGGTGAGAACCAATCAATGGCGGTCTGTCCATAGAAATAAAACATGCAGAAAGGTTCTTCTTCTGAAGGGATCTGAACTTGTCCTTGCATCCCTCAAGTCCACTTTCTCAAGATCATTTGTGTGTGTGGTTTGGAGGGGGCATGTGTTCTGTCTGTACTTGTCAGTGTGTGTGTGTGTGTGTGTGTGTGTGTGTGTGTGTGTGTGTGTGTGTATGTGTGTGTGTGTGTACACAACATTGGCTGTCTTTTCTCCACTACTCTCCAACAATATTTTCTGAGAGAGGCGGAGGCTAGTCAATCAAACAGCTGACTAGTCAATGAGCTTCGGGGATCCATCTGTCTTGGGTCCCCACATTTACCCCGACCCTACCCCCAGCACTGGAGTTAGAGGCATGCTCTGCCACACCAAGTTCTTTACATAGGTGCTGAGGGATCTCAGTCCTCATGTGTGCATGGCAAGCACTTGACAGAATGACCATTTCTCCAGTCCTAAGACCACTTTTTAACCAGGCTCTAAAGCAAACCAACAAACTAACAAAACTCTCCTTCTATAACCATGCAGAAATCCTACCCATTTAAAATAGTTAGGCCAGCATAATGGAAATTTAAAACTCAAGACAAAATGCACCCAAGAATAAGAGTTTGACCAAATCTACCATCTCGATTATTGGCCAATTCCAATACCAGAAACTTTATTTTAAAAACGCCATATGTTCTTAAGGAGTTTGCACTGAAAAATTCTAGCCATTAGAAAAATTTGAAAATAATTAAAGAGGTCATATTATATACACAGTACTATCTGGTGAATTCCAGACTCTCTTGTTTATGCATGTGGTTCATCCCAGAAAGACCTCAGTGAATACCTATCAAACTAAATACAGAACAAAAAAGCCAGATGATTTCCCAACATCTATCCAGTTTTATGCTCTACCATTCATTCATTAGAGGAAGACAGAGAAGACCACTAGATGTCACGTAGAACATATACATGTGCATCAAGAGAGGCATGCAAATATCACATAGCAAAGGAAAAGGGAAACAGAACAGAAAAAGCCCAACCCACAAAGACAAAGGCTTAGAAGAGGTCCCAGTCATATTCTTCTGCTTGTAACTTACAATTCTAAATATCTAATGATCAAGACACTCAAATATCTGTAAAGGTGAGTACAAAAGGTTGGGGACATGGCTCAGAGGGCAAAGTGCCTATTGTGTCATCATGAGGACCAGAGTTTGGATCTGAGAACCCACACAAAATCATATAGTGTCATATGTAACTCTAGAGCTGATTGGGTGGAGACATGTGGATCCCCCAGAGCTCACTGGTCAGTCAGTCTAGCCGATTAGTGAGCACTGCGTTCAATGGGCGATTCTGTCTCAAAAAATAAGGTGAAGAATAATAGAGGAGACACTAGAATTCAACTTCTGGCCTCCATATGCATGAGCACACACACACACAGAGAGAGAGAGAGAGAGAGAGAGAGAGAGAGAGAGAGAGAGAGAGAGAGAGAGAGAGAGAGAGAGAGAGAGAGAGAAGACTCTAGGAGTCAGCTGGAGTCATGCAACTTGGATTTACAGGCTGGAGAGAGGTGAATATAGTGTACGGAGTAAAAAGAAGTCACTTAGCACTCCCAAAAAAATGCCAAGCTTTTAGGATAATTGAGGAATTTGACACTATCCAGTGACCACGGAAGTCAGCAGAGCTCTATGTATGTGTCAGGACATCCATAATCACTTATGAGAAAGCAGGAAGAAGACACTGTCATTAAAATTCAATTACAGTGGGGTTGGTAAGGCAGTCAGAACCCATGCATTCCTCTTCAAATGGCTGGCTACCTGTCCCCAATGCTACAAGAGAGCTCTGGGTTCCTGGAGAGAATATGCAAACTCAGTTTCCACTGAGAGATAGTGGAAAACTCATGTGGCTTAAGAGAGAGACTGAACCGTTGACAAAGCTCTAGGAAGTTACCTACAACTGCTGAATCAAAGATGGCTGTACCACGGATACCAGCACAGAGCACTAAGTCCTTACGACACGTGCAAATATGCCTGTCACATCAAGAAACCCTGCTTACTTACATGGACTGGAGTCCACTTAAATGTCTTACTGAAGAACTACTCTCCTGTAACAAATACCTGTGATGTCATTCGTAGCTAGAGTCCAAGCCCCCCATTTTCATTTTACTCTAAAGTAGTTTTTTATTGATTGAAACTAAAAAATATTCTTTTTTAATGGGAGGACTGTCTTAGCAGGCCACCATGACCACCTCTTCTTGGGGACAAGCTTCAGTGGCATGCCATAGTGAAGGGGAATCTGTAATACCCGGCCTTTTATCTGCTCAGGACTCACCAAGTCAGCTTCCTCCAAGACCCAAGCAGGTCTCACCATGAGCACCCATTGACCTGCACTAAGTCTGACTTGGTTATGTAGCTAAGATCTGGTAGGTGGAAGCAATCATCCCTAAGAGGTTAGGAATGCTTGTAAGTACTTCTGTGGGGTGGTCCACCCTCACAGGGTCAGTAGAGTGGTACCTATCCTACAGAGAGGAGGCTAAGGCACAGAGAGGTTTAGTGACCAACGCAGGCACTCAGGGCCCAAATTCAAACACAAACAGCGTGACTCCAAGGCCAGTGCTTTAAAACAATAATCGAAAATTTGGACTTGTGAGAGGGTTTGCCAGGTGAAGGGGTCTGCTGCTAAGTGTGGTGGTTGGAGACTCACATGGTGAAGGACAGAATCAGACTTTCACAAGTTGTCTTCTGGCTTCCACGTGTGCATTGGAGCACAGGTATGTGTATACACACACACACACATTAATTAATTAATTAATTAAATGTAATTTTAAAATCAACAATTTGTAAGAAAAGAAAATCCTGTAAACTGTAGGCTCCCTAAAATTTTAAAAGCTATTTATTACCTAGTTGAAAAGTGACAGCTATTAATAATAATTTACTTAAAAACCTCTCATTTTGGCCGGGCGTTGGTGGCGCACGCCTTTAATCCCAGCACTCGGGAGGCAGAGCCAGGCGGATCTCTGTGAGTTCGAGGCCAGCCTGGGCTACCAAGTGAGTTCCAGGAAAGGCGCAAAGCTACGCAGAGAAACCCTGTCTCGGAAAAACCAAAAAAAAAAAAAAAAAAACCTCTCATTTTGACTGTTTATGCACAACCTCCAATGGCTTAGGGGAAAATGTGTAACAGAGAGAATTCTGATATTAGAATGGCCTCACAAAATGTTAATATCCATCCTGCCATAGTCTTCGCCAATTGTTTTTCAGGGCAAGATTGCATGCAGCCCAGGCTGGAGTCCAACGCCCTACATAGTGATGCATGACCCCGAACTTCTGGTCCACCTGCCTCCACCTCTCCAGTGTGGGGTGACAAGTGTGTGCCACTCCACCTGGTTTGTGTTGGGGATCGAACCCAGGGCTTCATGCATGCAAGGCAAGCACTTTCCAATCTGAGCTACAGCCCCAGGCCCTCATCAATAATGGATAAATATCCTTTCTACTTTTGTGCGCTGGTTCATTGAGTAAGGATGAAGGAAGGAATGTGTGCAGCAAAATGCCTTTGGTGCTTCATCAGTCATCCCTCATCGATACCTATTTCCTGCTACCATTATCAGTGTGAACCACGACAGGCTAATCTCATCAGTGACTGCACATCAGTCTCCATCTGTCAGTGGTGTTTTAAACACTGTATGTTAAGCACTAAGCTACAATGAACGGCAAGCAGGGCAGATGATGTGGTTCTGACATTGACAGGCTTGAGATGCAGTTTAAACTGAATATAAACATCCAAGCCGTGAGAAACATGAAGTGATACTCTGGAGGAATAGGTCTGAACACACCTCCATGTATTTGGTATTTCAGCTTTACAGTTCTGACAAGAGCTCCTTTGTCCTCTCAGAAGCAGAGGCTGGGGATCCATCACTATCAATTATGGTGTACCAGCTAAGACAGTGGTCACCCCATTGCTATAAACATCAGCATATGGTAACATCTTCCCTTTGAAGGTGACTGCCGCTCCCAGAAAAGGATAATAGGTGACTCTTCAGGAATCAAACATAGCTTCTGACAGAGTCATCTGGGAAGTCTGAGAGCCAAACTCTCTTGGCAGGGTTGATCAAGCTTTGGGTTGAATAATGAAGGCCTTCATAAACATACAAATTACTATGATTAGTAATCTATGGAAGGTGATAGGGAGAGAAAGAAAACGGAAAACAAGAAAGAGCGGGCATGCCCCAGGTGTCTGCTTGACCTTGAACATTCATTCATTGCACACACATTTACTGTAGAGATTTGGGAAAACTTCAAGTCATACTCTTAGAATGGAGCATGTGGCTAATTCAGATTCTACATCTCCACTTCACTAGATCAATACATCCCACATGATGCAAACGTATGCAGAATGTGGCAGAGGAAATTGAGTTCAAACTATTACCACAACACAATTTCAATGCACTTGATGAGGATTTTAATGCAAAAAAGCAAGACAATTATCCCCATACAAAACCAAATTCTGAGCCTAACTTCCAGAACTGAAGGCTATAAGAAATTTTCTTGCTATTATGTTAATATGAAATTAAACAAAAAATACGTATGTAATTTATACACCCCTGACTTCTTTGAAGTCCTTAAATCATTTAGTCTATTGTGCTTACACAAAAGTACAGCAGAGTGTGGCTGGAGAGATGGCTTGGGGCTATGAGCACTTGGTGCCCAGTGCTGAGGGCTAGAGTGAAATCTCAGCATCTGCATAATAAACCAGACATCTCACAGACAGACTCCTGTGATCCCAAGCTCCAAGGTGGCAAGGTGAGGCAGAGACAAGAGTCCTGGGGCTTGCTGGCTTCCAGCTTTGCCTACAAAATGCAAAACCCAGGTTCAAAAGGAGACAGATCCTGCCTCTGAGGAACAGAATGAGTACAGAGAAAGACACACACACAGTGCACACACACTCACACAGACACACAAAAATAATGAATACACAAATACTGCACAATATTAATCTTTTTAGTTCCAACATGCCAGTTTTTGGTCTACTGGGAAATTAAACATCACATAGGTTTTTCTTCAAGTCCTTAATAACTTGCCTAATATCTAAGAATAGGCTTCAGTAAAATTAAAGGAAGGTTTTAATTAGCACTACATTCAGATTGCTATATAATGAACTCTGGTAACTTTATTCACATCAGCATATGCCACACTTTTTTAAAAAAGCCATTTGTTTCATAGTATTCCTTTTTTTTTGTTTGAAAATGGCTTATTGTTCATACTCGTTAGAAAACGACTCACATAATATTAATTTTATCAAGAAATGACATTGGAATGCCAGCATTTATTAAATCAATAATATTATTACGTTTCAACTCCATCATACTGATTTGAATTTAGCCAGTGAAATATTTATAACAAAAATGTAATGAAAAAATCTATACACTTAACAGCGATAAGCTTTTCCATTTGATGCTCACAGCTGTAAAAAGCAATTTTTATCTCCGAGTGGTGCATTCAATCAAGTTAAAAAATAGTAAGAAGAAATGAAGTATTACGTACGCCAACCTGGACCACACAACTCATAAAAGGTGATTATGTCAGGGCTATTTCATGGTTAAGTGCAAAACTGATACTACATTATTTGATAAAAAAAAAAAAAAAAAAAAAAAAAAAAAAAAAAAAAAAAACTACGTAAAGCCACAGGCATTAGGAATATCTTCCACCGATTAACACCTACCAACACAGAACTATGGGCAAGTAACAAGATACCTCCCCTTTCTTACAGCGCCAGAAGGGGAAACTCAGGGGATGAGGCAATGGCTCAGGAAAGGCTTCCAGTACAATCATGAGGACCTGAGTTCGAATTGGTTAACACCCCCCCCCCCCCCCGTAACAAACAATCCAGGCACAGCAGCACATCTCGGTAACCCTAGAAGGTCTGTGACAAGTGGCTCCCAAGGGCTCCCTAGAAAGTGAGTTCTAGGCTCAGTGAGTGGCCCTCTCGCAAAAGATAACAGCGAGAAAGGCAAACATTCAGTGCATCCTCCAGCCTTTAAACTGGATGCACAGGCAAGCACAATTAAATACACATGTGTATGCACTCATGTCGATGCGCACAAGCATACGCACTCAAAACAAATAAAAAGCACACCTAGTGTCCAATTTCTATGCATAAACATCGATTTCTGTTCTTTTCTTCCTCCTGCTTCATTAACTCGCTGCCAACAAGCCAAGAGGCCCTTTTAAGTTCCCTGGGTAGCGCTCTGGGCAGTATGGGCTGAAAAGGAACAAGACTGGGGGAGGCTGCCCTACTAGCTCCACATCCACCCTGACCACCCTGGAGGACACAATTAGCCAGAGGCACCCCTTTATCTGGACCACCTAACTGCAACTCCAGCATCGCCATGGAAACAGGAGACAAATCCTAAGCTGTCTCTCTGTAGAGAGGCCACCTTTCACAGAGGGAGGAGTTAGCAAGGAACAATGATTCACCCAGCCGACTGACTGACAGTTCCACCTTTTCATGACAAGTCACAGCGACCCAGGGAGCAAGCCTGTAGTGGATGCTTGGCATGGCGGGAAGACTGCAAACGATAAGGTGGCAGCAGCCAATCAGCCAGCTCCAAGGCCCTCCCACAGGTCACACCTGCTCCTTGGCCATCCTTTCTCCAGGTCACAGGTCACAAAGTCATCGTTCCTTTGGTAAGAATTTCTCAGAATTTCATGCTGCTGACTTTGGGGACCAGGTTATTCCTTGTAGGAAACTGCCCCATAGAATATTTCACCGAATATTTGGCACATTAGATGCCAGCAACACAGGAGACCTCGCTGTGACGACCAGAACATCACCAGACACTACATCATGTTCTTTGATGAGCCACGCTGCACCCCCACCGTAGCCCTCCCGCGAGGAACCTCGGACTTGGGTGGAGAGAAGGAAGTCAGATGTTCAACAAGACCCCTGAAGTGCCGTCTGCTTCCTCGTCACTTTTCGTGAATGTTCCCGGAATCTCTCACCTACCGATTCTTCCTTCCCCTCCAGCACTAACTCATCATTGAAGCTCAGAGTCCTACTGCCCCAGTGACACAAAAACATTTCCTGTAGCACTGATCCACTTCAATGCTCCCTCAATAAGAGATCTGGGAGTCCTGTCTTTGTGGCCGTCTGTACGCAAGCCCATTGCTTTTATTACCTGCCATCGCTCTGGGGGCCTAGTGTGTAATGTTAGAAGATGTTGTTGGGAATAAAGGGCATAGCGGCAAACGTACCACTACTCTGAGCATGATGCGGTGTTAAGGAATAGTGATATAAATACATGTGTAGTTGAGGACGGCAGAGGTTCAAATGCTTCCTATCCCTCGTGACTCTCACGGCAGCAATGTGATGTGGTCTGAATGGGAAATGACCCACATAGTCATGTCTCTGATCACTTGGTACTCAACAATTAGGGACTTTCACCAAAACCACCTCACGAGTTTCCATTGGAAAAGGATGGTGGCTTACATGGGATTTACCCATGGCTTGGTTTGTTTCTTCGTTTGCCTTTACTGTTATTTCATGGCATTCAAAGGTGCCTAGAGAGATGATAGATGATAGATAGATAGATAGATAGATAGATAGATAGATAGATAGATAGATAGATAGATAGAGACAGATAGATATACATATATCATATGTATATGGATATGGATCTATCCATCCACTGATCAAGGTCAAGGCTGCATGACCTTGCCATGTAGTTCTCATGTAAACCTCTGAAGGTATGAATGGTATGAAGGTCAAATGAGAAGCTCACACTTTGTCTTACTGGTTTCCCTGCCACAGTCCCTGTTATTTGCAACTTCCTGTTCAAGACAGACACTGTGCACATTAGACTATACGTAGGCATCCCTGTGCATTTTTATGGAAAGTAAAATGCCTCCTTGAAATGTGACATAAATACACAATAAAATGCCCCATAGATGAAAGGATTCTAATCTATCCTTGTCAATGATGGCTGGAGTTTAAATCTTAAAAAAGTAAAATGTGGTAGAACAAGCCCTTTGAAACTATACATCTAATAGAGATTTAGTCCTGGCACTCCCAACATACCACATAACCACTACATTAAGTTCATGCTAACGCTAACGTCACCCTGTTCTCCCCACACCAAAAAGAACTAAAGCCACTCTGAAGTGACAGCTCCCAGATAGACAATGGAGAGTTGACACTATGCCTCCATTTTCGATGTTTAAAATTAGAAATCAAGTTACTACATAACAGACTGCAGAGAGCAGCATGCGGCCCCTGACTGTTGCAGTGAACTCTGCATGTGTGTTTTGTGACTTTTATATTACACCTCTTGTTTGATCAGAGTTGCCCTTTTTATTTCATCTACGATTTTTCTCCAATACTCACAAAATGCCATGGCCCTTGTGGTTCTTTCTTGTTTTGTAATTCATGTTTGGGCTCAAGAACCCAGAGAATACAAACAATTATCACAAGCAAGCCCTGCCTCTCATTTGTGTGTGTTGGGGGGGTATGCATATATTTGTATGATATATAAATTCAAGTGTTCTGCACACATGTGCAACATGTGTGGAGACCAGAGGCCATATCTGGTTTCTTCTTTAACTGCTCTCTACCTAGTTTTTTTTTTAAAGATAATCTTTCACTAAACATGAAAGCTCACAGATTGGTGAAGCTGGCTAACCAGTGAGTTCCAGACATTCCAGAGATATGCCCGTCTCTGATGCATCATCACACACACACACACACACACACACACACACACACACACACACACACACACACATTCTGCCACACCCAGCTTTCTGTGTAGGTTCTGGGGATCCAAACTCCGGTCCACACGTTTGTACGACATGCACTTTACCCACAGCCCCCCCAACTCCTCTAACTCCCCTTTCTGTGAGGAGCAAAAGATGGACATGAAATCAGCTTAATATTTTCACAGACCGAGAGCCTATGCGTCACATGTCACAGAGCCTGCCAACCCTGGATGGCGAGAGAGGGCCCCAGAGACGAAAGCCAGTTACAAACATCAGCCTCCATCCCTCACAAGCTCAGTAGTTGACACCGAGCAGATGACAAAAGGACAGCTAACCTGATGGCAGGCGCCGTGCAGTCAACACCCCTTTCCTTTAAAAGAACGACTGGGGCCTCCAGACACGAGAAGGAAACACACTGTGATATAAATATGTATCGCTCAGTGCCTTGGCCAAAGTTCTGCTTCCACACAGAGGACTCACTTCCGGGAGAATCTAAGAGTCCCTCCTGAGGCAAAGCACAGCTATCACACACGTTTCACTGTTGCTGTATCTACCGCTGAACAAGAGAAAAGGTAGAAACCATAAACCCTGATGCACAGAACATGGCGGGCCCGTCCTTTCTTATAACCCTTTGGCTATACCAGACAGGAAAAAGAAGAGCATTCCTTGCTTTGCCACACTCAGTGTCTCTCTGGTCCCCAACCTAAGTCTTGAACACCAAAACAGAGAAGAGACTCACTCTTCAGGGCTAAATCTATCACCACCCTGACAGGAACATAATTTGAAGCTTGAAAACAGAAGAAATGAAACACCACCAAGTGGCATACATCTGCAATCCAAGCACTCGCTAGACTGAAGCGGGAGAGCACGGGTCTGAGGCCAGCCAGGGCTAAAACACTGAAGTAAAGTTTAAAGAAATTAGAAGGTTCAGAATCTTTGGTGTGTCATGAACAGATTCTTCCGTGCAGGTATGTGCGAGTGTGGATATGCACACACACATGTATGTGCACATGTGGATGCAGGTCTGAAAGAAATCTATGGGCTAGTTCCTCAGGCACCTTGCAGTTTTCTTTTCTTCCTTTATATTTTATTTGTTTGTTTGTTTGTTTTGACAGATCCCTAGAGCTTTATTGCCTGGCTAGTGAGGCCCAGAGGCCCAAAAGTCTCGCCCCCAAGACTAGAATTCACACCATGTCTCCCCGCTTTTTCAGAAGGCACTGCCAAGTATTTACCAAGGCAGCGCTCTCCCCAGCAACATGAACAAACTCTTAGGAAAGCGTGTGCGTGGGATCTTTGTACAAAGAAACAAATGGCCTCAACCAGTCCTCTCCCGGCTGCCCCTTTGCCGTGTTTATGAAACGTAACAAATTCAGAAGGCAAACACAACGCGCGGATTAGAGGCACCTCGTGCCGGCTAATCTCACCAAACTAGATCAGCCACTGTGACAACTCTCTTTACAGACGGCAAAGGTGAAAGGTGCATTTGTCTCCCACAGCTACCTGGATGGACTTTTGGATCTGCTTAACAGCTCTTTGTGTCAAATGTGACGGAAAATGAACCACGCCAGGACACTGTTGAAGTACAGCCTCCTGCTGTGTTATGATGAACCACCTGTACAACAGTGCCCCAAACGATCCTAATCGCCGACCTGAAAATGTTCTATGGTCTAGAGACATTGTAGACAGTAACATGTCACAGGACGGTGGCCCCATGTAAACAACCCTACTGTAGGGTCATAAGGAAATACTGGGCACATCATCCTATTCAGCACAGAATACTTGACAACAGAGTGGAAGAGTGTGATGTGGGTTTATACATTTTGTTATACTATACTTTATTGCTATTTTAGAGCACAGCCTTCTATTTATTAAAAACGGGATTCTTTAAAATGTGTGTTACATCGGCAACAGCCTCGCGCATCTCCTGTTTACTACACATTCCAACTGTATGCGTGAAAAGGTTGTGCTAAGTGACCTACACCATCTGGGATTTTAGAAGAACATTCTGTGCTGTTCAAAGAATGTCATGACCACTGGAGGATGTCTTTCTCGGAAGACACCTCTATTGTTAAACAATGCACAACTGTACTCAGACCAGACATACTTTGTTTTCGAACAGGGTTACATGAGTCCCAGGCTGGCCTTCAGCTTGCTCTGTTGGCCAAATCTGGCCTAGACCCTCCTCATTCCACTCTGAATAGCTGAGATTGTCCTATCACATAGCTTATGTGGTGGTAGGAATCAAACCCAGGGCCTTGTGCATGCTAGACAACCACTCTACCAACTGAGGCACGTCCCAAGCTCCAGCTGTGCTTTTGATCTATTAAGAACTCTGGTGAAATCAAAACCTGCTATCCTGACCTCTCTGATACCCATAGAGACGGATGAGGAATTGGGCAGAGAAGCAATAACAAAGGCAATCATAGCTCAAGTTTCCCGTGTACATATTACATAAAAACAGCCCTCTCCTCAGCTGCAATAAAGAATATGGAAGCGTGAGACCTCACTGTTCAGCCATGTCTCAACTGTTTGGTGATAACACCTCGATACCTGTGGCAGGCAGGAGTCAGGTGAGAGGGAGAAAGAAAATAAGCAGACTAGAAACAGAACCCATCATTGAACACCAACTCTGTCGGTGCATTCCTCCAGCACACTGCGTTTCCATCGTCTGTTTAATGAGGAAATCGAATCTACGTAAGAGGGAACACACAACATCACACAACATGAACACAATGGAAGTTCATAGGTCCAAGGGTCAGAGAGAATCAGGAGGACTAGGGAGGTGGCTGAATGGTGCTCGTGGTAGAAGCTTGATGACCTGAGTCTCATCCCTCAAAGACCATAAAGAAAGCTTTGCAGAGCAGCATGTGGTTATTCATTATGGACCAGCTCTTAGTTTTTATTCTTCATTGGCTCTATTTTGAAACCAAGTTCCCACTAACCTTTTAGTCATATATATATATATTTGAATCTATCTTATCTTTCTAGATTAATATAATTAAACCTGTCTCTCTTCCCTTTCCCCTCTCCAAACCCTCCCCCACACCCCGCCCCCTGCCTGCCACTCTCTCTCTGTGCAGACACCGAACTAGAAAACTGAAACAATAAACACTGTTGACCACAAAGCTGGATGAACATGTCCATCGGAGCTTCAGTGATGGTAGAAAGGAGCTCGGAGGAAAACCTCTTGCTAGCTCTTTTTAAAAGATAAAAATAGCACAGTGGCAGGGGATAAGTCAGTTAACCAAACGGGGGGATTAACCCAGGGGCTGCAAACAGGTGAATGCTATTCTATCACTGACGTTTGCGTCCACATATAAAGGCATCTTTAACAGAGCCCTAGCAGAAATTACCCAGATGGTAACGCAGGCAAATGTGTTCTAAGTAAGAATCATGTGACCATGCAACATGATCCCCCACGCCATTATCGTTGTTGGTTATTTTTGAGGCAGAGACTCAAGTAGTCCAAGATAACCCCAAACCCCTTGGTTCTCCTGCCTCTCCCACCACAGTGCTGGGATTACAGTTGTGTGCTACCACATCAGGTGTATGAGGTGCAGGAGACCAAACCCCGGGCTTTGCACACCACCATGGAGCCATATCCCCATCCCCAGCCCTTCTCGGCCATTTTTAAAGAATAAGTTCCTTCCAGAATAGGGATCATTTTATTAAACCTTTTAAAGCACTAAATCCTTAGGCTGGTTGTCAGGGAGAAATCCTTATTATCCTTATTCATTTTCCAATAAAGTATATTTTCTAATGTCCCTCAGTTTTTATTTTAGCTTATGACATTAACTGCTTATCTTTCAACTGAGTTTACATTTTGAGGATTGTCTCTATTGTCCATAAACGGTCAGTCAGAATTCCTTCAAAATGGCACAGTCTCAAAGTTACTCGGTGTTTTGTCTCGGATCCAGGTGCAGAACAGCAAAAAGCCTGCTGATGAGCTTCTTGGTGTATTGTTTCTGCTTGTGTTAGGCAGAGGGAACGCGGAGCTCATGAACATGACTGACTGCGCGAAGAGACGCGGAGCGTGAGGATACATCGCCCAAAGAAAGGAGATGCGCATAATGAGATGCATTCCCTCAAACCACCTACTTTATCTAAAGTGTAAAAATAATAAAAAGAATTGCCTGGAAACACTGCTCATATCTGGCCATTAAATGTGCTTAGCTTTGACTTCTATCTCATAACAGCAGAACACTATGGCAATTTTCCATAACAACATGCATCCCAGATGAGTCACTGCTGAATTCAAACATATATTCCTGGTGCTATAACGATAGGAAGAGAAGAGAAGTCTGCTCACTGAGAAACCCTGATCATAACGGGGGGTGGGGTGGGTGGAATACATATATATATATATATATCATCACTAGTATGTCTATGGAGATTTATCGGGGCTGGAGAGGTGGCTCGGTTGGTAAAGTGTCTGCCGTGCAGCCACGAGGACTTGTTTGGAGCCCTAAACCCATGTAAAGCTATGGCAGCCTGTGCCTGTAACCCCAGCACTTAGTAGGAGGCAGAGGCAGGAGGATGGCTGGAGCCCGTTGGCCAGCTAGTCTGGCCAAATGACTGAGTTCCAAACTGAGTGATAGATGCTGTCTCAGAAAACGAGGTGGAGAGCAGCTGAGGTAGGTAACCCATGTTCACCTTTGTCCTCAACACACACTGGAATACAAACATATACATGTACCCATGCGCACATGTATACATACATATAGCATGAAAAGGAAAGTGGGGGGGTCAGTTTTATAGAGATCTACAGAAGAATATTGCAGGGACTCTTAACAATCCATGTGAGAGGGGAAAAAAAGGCATGAAGCAACTGTAGAGACCATTTGACCTCATCACACACCACACACCTTCCGGTAATTCCTCTGAACATAATTAGCAATTCAGCAGAGTATTTTTTTAATAAAATTATTAACTGTATGTGAAATGTAGTGGAATTGGATAAAAAAGTTCATCCCCTTCAGGTTTACATCTGCTGGAGCCCATGAATAGGACACCTCATGTGGAAACAAGATCTTTGCGAATGTACTTAGGATGAGGTCGTTCTGGTTAGCATAAGGGCTGTTCCAATGGCCAGTGTCATTATTAGAACTGGGAAATGTGGACAGACACACAGACTATGAGGTCACGTGATCATAAGAAGCTAAGAGGGAAGAATAGACTGATGTCACTACAAACCAAGGGATTTTAGATGTGACAGGTGCCCCAAAAGTCGGACAGACTGCCAAACACATTTCTCTTCAGGTAGATTCTGAACCCGTTCACAGCCTGATTTAAATTATAACCTATAAAAGTATGAGAAAGTAAACTCATTGTTTTCAAAAAGTCGCTCAGTCCGTGGCAATTTTTTACAGTAGTCTTAGGAAACAAACTTTTCTCAAGGCCTATAAATTAAATATGGACTCCATGCAAATAAAATTATCTTGTCCTCTTCTCTTCTCTTCCATCAAATAAAATAAGACATTCTAAAAAGTATCTCACACACTTTAACAACACAAGTACTGAGTACAGCCAACTTTTCCTTATGAAGTGCCTACTGCATACACCCTCCTTGTGCTAAGCCCCATGAGGTATTCAGCACCTACTCTTGAAGTTATGCTTAGTTATAGCAGAACATTGAGTACGATGGTAATTCTGAGATGGTAATGCATCAAAAGAATAGTCTGAATTCTCATAGGATGAGTTTAAGGTGAGGAAAGGAGATGAGTGCATTTTAGAAAATGCAGACCAACTTAAATTAAATCTCGGAATCAGGGCAACAAGACATAATGGTCTTTTGCAGAGAATAGCTACCCAATAAATGTTTAATGAATCGGTTCCTTTTTAATTAAAAACGGATCGAGATTATTAATGTTTCTGCCTTTCAAGTCTTAGTATTCACAGTTCTAAGTACAGTTATATGTTCAATTAATCCATAAGTATATTAACTAGGAATTTTTAAATCTAGTGAGTTAAATGCATGTGGTCCATTCAAGAATCTGTTAATTTATTTGACAAATCATTATTAAGTGCCAGGAATTATGTTTCCAACCATGCACAAAACATATAGCCCTCTATTTCCTGGAGCTTCAAGTTAGTTAAAAAGCGGTGGCTGTTAGACACAGAACCACACAAATGACTACACATTACTGTGGCACATAGGATACCCAGGAGCTGATCACAGAGCCTCATTGAGGCTGGGGACTCAGACCAGGAGCGCAGGTACAGAATTCCTCTGAGAATTAATAGTTGAGATTGGAAGATGAGTAATAATTTAACAGGAAAAAAAAGCACAGGTGAAAGGGAGCTAGGAAATTAAAAACAACAGCAACAAAAACCACGAGGAGGTACCCAGGGAGACTCGTCACCACACAGCACCCTCAGGGGAAGCAGCACACTATATCTGATAGGCCTGGGGAAAATGAGGCAGCAATGTTTAGCACAAAAACCCCAGCAATAGGGGGTTCTGAAAACCACAATGGCAGACTAAGGTGACAATCCAAAAACCTACCTTAAGTTTGTCCTAAACAATAAGTGTAACGCAGTACGGAGGGCTTTGGCTTGTTCTCTTTTTAAGGTACTAGCCCACACGCAACCACGAAAGTATGGCAAGTTAAAACAGCTGATGAACAAGGATCTAATTTAACCAATTCAGTGAAACCCAAACTGACGTCTTCAGCACAAAGGTCCGGCACTAACCCCATTAACAGTTCATACTCCTCTAAAGGTTCAGAAGCTAGAACACCAGCTACCTCCGAAAGCAATGGAAAACAAGGCCTCGCAAAATAAGTGTGGACAGTGAGAACTCTGGAGGCTCTCACGAGCCCACCCTGGAAGATCAACACCCACTCCCAAGCCCCTCAGACTAAAATGGCCATGCCTACGGTGGCAATGTGATTCTAGAAGTTAAGAGCTTGCCAATCCACTGCAGATAAACTATGTTTCCTACTCCATTTGCTGCTGTAGGAGGACCCGGCAAAAGCCTGGTGCGGAGCAGACACTCCAGACAAGTCTCGTCAGACACTGAGAAAACTGAGTCTAAGAAAAAAACTCCCCCCTCCCTCCCTCCCTCTCTTCCCTCCCTCCCTCCCTCCCCCCACAGCCCCCACCTCCACTTCTCTCTACCTTTCAAGTGCTAAGATTACAAGTGTGTGCCGCCGTGTCCCCCTTTTTCACATGGCCCCGAGGGACTCGAACTCAGGTCTTCCTGCTAGCGAGGCAAGCCTGACCCACTGAACTGTCCCCACAGACCATGTTTAACCCCTTAAAGAAAACAGTAAAATTAGACTTGATGTAATTTCTTCTGTCGATTCAGTATGGAATGGGGGGGGATGAAACAGATTTTCATCAGAGAGCAGAATAAACAAAAATATTTTAATCAACATCCCATGACATGAATATTTATGAAAAGTCGTTTTTAAAGTAGTAATGGGGAGCAGACACAATTTGCAGAGTTTAAAATGGAAATGGGCAAAGCAGGCAGTTTCCTCACCGTGGAACAAGATTTGCCGTACAGTAGTTTTCCTTTACTTTTTCAAATTGGTATGTGTGATATATATGCACAATATGCATGTACATATGAGGTGTGCATGCATGTGTGCCCATGTGTGTGCGTGAAGGCACATACATGCCACAGTACGCCTATAAAATATGCCTATAAAACAAGAAGGCATCCTCAGTTGTCAATCTACACAATGTCTCTTGCTCACAGCACTAGGCCAACTGGCCCATCCTGTCTCTGCCTCCCATCTCACCACAGGAGTGCGGGGATTACAGGTGTGCGTTAACACCACGGAGTGCGGGGGTTACAGATATGCCTTAACACATCCAGTTGCAGATGTGCATCAACAGGTCCAGCTTTACATGGGTGCTGGGATCCAAACTCAGGACCTCATGCTTGCATGGCAGTTGCATTACCCTGAGCCATTTCCACAGCCTCCCAACAGTTTAGTTTATATTTGAAAAAAGGGAGAGGGGAGGGAGGGGTGTGAAGAAGCAAGGAAAGGAGAGAGAGAGAGAGAGAGAGAGAGAGAGAGAGAGAGAGAGAGAGAGAGAGAGAGAGAGAGAGAGAGAGAGAGAGAGAGAGAGAGAGAGAGAGAGAGAGAGAGAGAGAGAGAGAGAGAATATTCACAACTCACCTTAAATACTTCCATTGGAAGAGGAGACTCTGCAGCAACAATTAGGGATTTTTCCAGAGCACATTTCCATTCAGAAGTCATCTTTAGAGGATAGAGTTCTGTAGCAATAGCAAACCACAAAGAGTTTAAGGACTGTAATTCTGTTAGTTGGTTCTTTAAATGTTGTCTTCCTCTGCTCCTAGGATACCATAGCAAGTGTCAGTGCTCACACTTCCCCGTGAGCAGCCACCTGCTAAAGGGATTCTCGGAAACTAAAGAGCGGCTGGCTTGGGATTCTGCTATCAGAAATGGAGACTGCTTAACAGGGCTCTTCCTCGGGGAACATTTGTGTGTTCTGTTGTCTTCTGTAAGTAATTGAGTGGCATTAATCCCATTGGCAAGACCTTCCATCGTCTATAGCCACGATTCTTTGTATCACCTAAAACATCCTCCCACTGATGGAGAAATCATTCTTTGGTAAATTTCTAACCTCTGAATAGCGCTGGTCCAGCACCCAGTTATTATAACACTCTCCATTAAATCTCAAGTTCTCTCTCTCTCTCTCTCTCTCTCTCTCTCTCACACACACACACACACACACACACACACACACACACACACACACACGGCCATATAAGTCAGAAAAATTATTAAAAGGTAAATTAAAATTTACAAACCAAGTTTTATATTTATACTTGAAATATTCCTAACATACCACATGTCGCCCATATTTTTCCCCCAGGCATTGGAGGAGGGGGAAGATTTACACACAGAGGCTATACAGGCTGCATGCAAAATTAAAAGGGGAAAAAAACACATTGAGCACTGTTTTCATGTATTGCTGAAACTGTAGGGGAATTTTATGGCCTGATCACAACAGATTTAAGACCTTATCAAAATAGGATTTGTGGAAGCTCTCACTGGAAGTAGATGTGTTTATATCGTCCCTATATCAACCCTCACTGCCTCAGACAGACTGTTGGGATATGAATATGAATTTAAGCACACTTAAAAGGCAACATTAAACCTTCAGGCTATATTTTTAATTTCTTGCATGTCTGCTTTTTAGCATGAAGCCATATATTTGGATCCCTACAGCTTCTAAACTCACCTTGAGCTCAAAGCCCCCATGTTATAGGGGTTTATTTTGTATTTGGGGGGATATAATTATAGTTGCTGAGAGACCTTATCAGACTTAGCCAAGTTACCAACACACTGTCTGAGGTCTTGACACGGAAGGTGACTTCGAACACAGTATCTTCTATTTGCCTAAGATTCTTTCTAGCATTTCATATAGAACTTTCTACCTCTAGGAGAATATTTCCCCCTAATCTGGCATTTTTAGGTAGGAACAGAAATACATGTGATTTTCCTCAGTAGAGCTACGTAAGCCTTCTTTCCTTTGGTTGGGTGTTTTGTCACAGCAATGAGGAAAGTCACTAACACAGATGGGATCTAACACCATGGCAAGGCACCATCTTTTCTGCAAAGGTAAAACTTAGTTTGGACAGCCTTCTCTGCCACCTGTAAAGACGAAACACTTCCAGGATGCAATTCACAGAGCACAATGTTCCCTGTGCGTGTTTTAGCAGACAGAGCCACCCTGGGTACACCAGCGAATTTATGAACAATAAACAGGTCTATTAAAAGGACATAAAACATGTTCTCAAAATGACCTGCACTGCAGGGAATTTAACAGTGTTCATCAGACTCCATTTACTGGTCGTGGGAAGTCATAAACAATTAAAAAGATGGCCTTCACCCATCTGTCACCAGGAGCCTAGAGGAAAGTGAGGAGATCTCCCTTCATGCAAAAGTTTGCAATGTTCTGGTAGAAAGTGTTGCAGAAAGAAACCACATCACCCTAAATAGAAAAATAAATAACTAACCATAAGTAAATGGAGGCCTTGTGGAAGGGCCCCCTTTTCAGAGGTCTAACCATCACCATGAATCGATTCCCTCCTTCTCCGTGCCAGTGAGGAAAGACTGAGCAATAGTAATTAGGAGACAGAAAGTACTGGAAAATGTTATGAATTGAATCTGTGTCCTTCCAAATTCCTACATAAAACCTCGAATCTCCAGTGTGACATTTGGAGGAAAAGCTGTAGAAGGTGATGAGGCTTAAGAGGGGTCTGGTGGGATGGCCCTTTAAGAGAATTAGTGTATGCTGATGAACTCCAGGAAGAGCCAGTAGAAGCCAGGGAGCCCTCACCAGATCCCTAGAAATCTGGCACTCCTGTTTCAGCTTTCCAGACTTCAGAACTGTGATCAAATAAACATCCACTGTTTAAGCAACCCAGACTCTGGTGTTTTGTTTGGGCAATATAAGAAAAAAATTTCAAACACACCAACTCTTTTGAAAACACAAACAGTTTAGGCAAGAAGTATTTCAGTTCTATCCTGAAATTTTCTGATTCCAGGATCTATCTAAATGTTTGAAAGAATGATTTCTTTTTGGAAGAAATCAATGTGGGAGACGTTTTAAAAAAATAAGTCTCGACTTAGAAAAGGATAGAATTTTGTTTCCTTCATTTCTGTAAGACCAAAACATCTATCATGTCTTCTAAACATCTGCAGCTGAAGAAGTGGGCTTCCCAACCTATCCCTGACTTGACAACCTTCTTGGAAAACCAAAGGCTAGCCAAAATACTCTGACCATGGTTTAAATCACTTGTCAATCATCTGATGTATCTCACACACAGAGCACAATTGCATAATTGCTCCCATACTGCAGGATGGGATGCCTTCATTTGCTTTCTGTCTGCTCTCAAGTGCCAGAGTTCAGGCTAGACATGGAAAGTCCCACAATGCTAGATCCTCAGAAGTACATAGTATAACATCCAGTACCTTTCCCAGAGTTTCCAATGAACAACGACCCAGCCACTTGCTATTACCTATTTCTAGTCTATCTGCTCAGACTGAACAGTTGAGGAAGAAAGTGTCCTTTAGAAAGTAAAACAAGAGAGTAACACAAAGTGAGAAGTGGAGACTATTTACAAGCATGGTGATGACATTGGAGAAAAGGCATGGCAGAGGGGATCTGGCAGCAAGGTCAGCTTCCACAGCCTTCCTCTCAATGCACACATGTAGTCTACTCTATTTCCCCCAATGCCACCTCCGCAACCCAACTCAGTTTTGAATGCTGGTAATTTTGTATTGGGTTATTAGTGTCTGGGAAGAAGAGAATCAGCCTAATATTTTCTATACTGTCTGAATTTGTATTCATTATGCCATTTCAGTTCAGGAAATGATGCTACCATTTAAATGGCGCAAGGTACCCTGGGATTTGAAATTAATTTACACAGATATAACATATCGGGTTCTGTTCCCATGTGTAAAATCGGAGTAATAATTGCCTCTTTTCTCAGGGGTATTATTTCACTGAAGGAAGTAGCAGCCTCCAGTTTTCATCTTGTAACTACTATATTTGAGTGACATTTTGCCTTTTACTTTCTCTCCCATATACAACCATTCACACCAACACTTTAAGTGTTGGAGAAATAAACTGTCGACAAATCACTTGTCCAGTCTTTAGACAAACTCATGAACTCTTCTGTGAAATCAGCGTTATGTCCTGAAATTTCTAAGACAGATAAGCACGGTCTAGTCATGCATTGTAAAGACAGAATCATCCAAAGTGAGAAGACTCACAAGCAAATGTTTCTTAAAGGGAGATTTTCCCCTTCAGCTTTTGACTTTTAGTCCTGGGATTCACAGGGAAAAGACAGGAGAAAGAATCTAAGAAGCAACTGGAAACTCTTTGCTTTACTATAAATCCTTGCACTGGCAAGGAAAAGTTCCTTCCAGAATTTATAAAGCAATTAGGCCCTGGGCTGAGATTTACACAGCCACCTTTCCCCACAAGTAAATTTTTCCTGCCAGGTTATGAATCCCTGGGCAAACTTGAGCTCAATCTTTTCTCACAGTATGGACAAGATCTTTGTTTGTTATCACCCAAAATGCTTAAGGTATAAAAGGATTTCTTGGCTGCGTATCAAAATGTCAACAACAACAATACAGCTATTATAAAAGACCAGGTTACACATCTATCTGCCTGTCAGATTTACCACAGATGTAAATACACGGGGTCCAGAACCAGGAAATGTTCCACACTCAGAGCCCTTGAGTGACAGATGCAGTAAATATAACTTCTCACTTTCACGTTCACAAGACTCACACTGGCAACCAACACAGTAGCAATTTTAATGAAGCCCTGGACTAATTAGTTGTTCTAAATATACCTGTAAAGCTGACCACAGAATAAAATTCTATCAAAAAGAAGTATTTCTTCCTTGGCTTATGTAGGTGCATTAACAATGTGACATTGCTGTTCCGAGGTTTTTCACCAAAAGGTTGGTAAGAGTAGTAGAGATCAGCAGAGGCAATGAAATGTGCTGAGCCTAGGACCTGGGAACTCTAATTGCACCCAGGCTACTCCCTACAAGCGCCAGGGGGGCCTGGAGAAGCAGCTTAATCTCAATCACAATTCTGTCATTGGCTGTAGAAAGAGATTCACACCAAGCATGCCCCACATATTTGGAATCAAAATAAACGTAACAGATGTAGAATCACCTAGACTATGACCAGTATTTAAGAATAGTTATTCTGTAAATATGAGATTTTGGACAGATCTATCCGAGGGCAGAATGCACTGTTCTATCCAATTACGTCTATGCAAAGCCATTTGCCAGCACACTGGAAGCTGCCTGGACACTTGACAGGGGAAAAGGGTAAACAGATTAATCCTTTGGTTGCTATTTCCTTGTCAAAATGAATTACATAATCATAAGCAGGTGTTATGGAATTTGCATGGATGGATGTATAGAAAAATAGATAAGTGATATAGACAGATAGGTGGATGGATGATGGATGGATAGGTGATAGACATGAATGGGTGGTGTATGGTTGCACGATTGAGTAAATAGAAAGGTAGCAGGGTGGATGAATGGGGTATGGATGAATCTGGACAAATGAATGGGTGTATATGGATAGAGAGAGCAATTGGCTGGCCAGTGTGAATGTATAAATGGTGTACAGCCACGTAAGTGGTAAGTGGGAGGGTGTGGATGGATGTGGGGAGATGAATGGGTATAAATGGATTGATGGACAGAAAGAAAAAAGAAAGGAAGGGAGCAGAAGAATGGATGATATATAGATGACCCACATGCATAAATGGATGTATAGTAACTTATATGGATAGGCAGAAGGGCAGATGGACGGATGAATGTGGGCAGAAGAATGGGTGAACAAATGAATAGAAAACAGGCAATCAGAAAGATGGGAAAGCAAGAGAATGTGGAATATGCTCCCAAGACTACAATCCCTAAAGAATGGGGAGATGATGCTCGAACCCCAATCTATCACTCCTTCCATTTCTGAGCCAGTGACACCATAGGAAGCAGACCAGCTTCCTGAGGCTACAGCACCCATGTTCTCCTTTGAGAATGCTTTTGATCAGCACCTTGGATTTTAGTCTCCGTACAAAAGATTCTGAAGTCAACACAATTAAAATCCACACACCGGCATGTAAAAGACACATCAGAGGATGCATTCCGAGACACACCCACAGGAGGTTGCTATCTCAAGCATGTCACAAAGGAAAAGTGTCAGCTCTTACCTGAAGGTGGATCCATTCTGTATTTATTCTCTTGACACCAACCAACTGGTCGAAGTCTGTAATCCAAGTAAAACAACCACTGGTCATAGGATTCAGTGTCCTCCAATCCCACATAGCGAAGGCGTAATCTTCCTCCGACATTTTCAATCACACTAACTATCCAGTACTGAAAGGGGTTCTGGGAGTCCTGCAGCTCTAGTAAGGAATCAACTGTAATGAGGTCTATAGGGCCTTTCCCTCGCAGAGGCTGTTTAAACAGAAGCAAAACTCCGTATTTTAAACTTGACTTTAAGGTTCTCATGGAAACAGATGACAGCAGAAGATAATATTTTTCTCACACCATCATCCAAGCTATTGCCAAACAGTCTGGCATCACCCCCCTCCCCGATCCTCTGTTCAACCATCACCCCCACACACACCCGCTTCCCTTTCCTCCCTCACACACATCCACAAGCTGACATCATTTCCCAACAACAAAAAAATCACAAGTAAATAGAAAATAACAGTTTATGCTGGTATTTTATCACACAAATTATCCTTCCCAAATAAAATTGCATTTGTTAGAAATTAGTACATTTTAAAGCAATAAATTATACTCAGATGCACCCAGAGATAAAATACCTGATAACAAAATATCTATTTTTCAAATTGACAGATGTATCTACTATAGTGCTATAAATTTATACCGTGACCCCTTAAGAGAAGAAGTTCACCCCTGTCATCACAGATGAAGTGAAGGAGTGCAGATGTGTACAGGTGACATGGCTAATACATGTTTGTGTTCACTTACATTCAACTTCTCATTGTGTGTGGGGGGGGGCCATATGGATAGTGCAGGTGCACATGCCTGTGCATGAGTGGAGGCCTCGGGACAAGCTCAAGTGCTGTTCCTCAGTCATCATCAACTATTCTGACACGGACAGGGTCTCTCTCTAGCCTGGAACTTCAATTAACTAGGCTGCCTAGCCAGTGGATCCCAGGGACCTGCCTTCCTTTGCTTCTTCAGTGCTGGGATTAGAAGATCAGGCATTTTTTGTTTTCTTTTTAACATCTGGCTATATTATGTGAGGTTACTCTACTACTTAACCTGGACATTAGTTTGGAAAACGTGTAAGCACTACCCCTTCTGAGGAACTTTCTTGGCATATGAAGAGAGTAATTACTACTTAGCCAGGCAACTGGTTTGGGAACATTTAAGTACTGCCCTTTCTGAGGAACCTTCTTGGCATATGAAGAGTATCTGTTTAGTCAGTGTCTTAGGCAAATATGTTTAACAATTAACACGGTAAGGCAACTTGTCCCTATGAAACGAGTAATCATCATTGTAGTCTTTTAACCCAATGGTCAAAGTTAGCCATTAAGATAAATATATCAGGCGAAATTAACACAAAACACTTTTGAACACTAGATCACATGGTGGTTGTCTTATGTATTAATACCATAACCAAGGAAGAAAATTAATGTTAATAATAATAATAACAATAATAGTAATGATAACAAAAATCCACATCTTATTCCCAGCCATTCATTTAGGGCTCCCCTTTCCTGGGGTACCCTTGAGACAGAATTGGTAACTTAATTACATGTGACACACTGCCTTTGTCTTTCTGTTCAAGTACACATAAGAACTATTAATATTTCAGTATAATGTTTTCAAACAAAGTATCAAGACTCAAGATTAAACTACTCTGCTTCTATGCCTAACACCTGCCTTAGCTACATTCCAATACAGTCAGCCATGTCTCCTCTTGTTTTATGGAGAAAGCTAATCAATAGTCTTAGGTGACACATACATGTGAGATCATGGAGTTATTATGCACCCGGGATGAACAACTAATGTTGCTACTTATTAATGGGCTGCAGGAGACTACAGTAAGAACATAAATCTGCTTAGTCATCACCTGCCGAAAAGTTATCCTACAAGATAAGGCTTAAGGGTAATGAGAAGACATCCCAATACATAACTATCTAATGCACTCGAACAGAGAAGACTTCCCACGTATTGCTTATAACACAGGAAAACATCAGTCAATACCACTCAAGTTCATCACCTATGTAACTGAGTAAAAAACAGGAAGTTCAGCTGCGAGAATAAAATCATCTGTGCCCACATGTATCTGCAGAAGGATACGTGCAAAGGTGCCACTAGGTTTGAGATCACAGGCCCAGGGTGCTTCGGGGCTCTAAGAGATGAATAATAGCAATACATACACCTTCCAGGAGGTTTGCAGGTGCTGTCCGAGAACCAGTCAAATCACGAATGAGGAATTCTGTCCAGTCCGCGTACTTCTCTTTGATTGCTAGTGAAACAAGGGAGAAAACAAAACCCTTCAACACATCAGTGGAGTATCAAACACTCTAGGGTCACTGCAGTTTTCTGTGTGTCGAGCTTACGTCAATGTTTTTCCGAATTTTATGCCTGATGATTAAGTAAAGAATAATGAAATTGCAGTCACGTATCTGTTAGCAAGCATGGACATCATACCTACCATGCACCTGGGCATCCAGAGAGGAAAAGAACCTGTGGCCCTTAGGGTTTACACCCATTTAGACACCTGTCAGAAGCAACAATAAAGACACAGCAGCGGTTTGGAAAATTCCAAGAGAAAGCGGTCGAGGAGGGCTAGAGCATCAGAGGCACACTTCTCAGTGTGCAAACAAAGCCAGGCCCTGAGCTGTATAACAGGTATATAGAGCAGGAGGCAAAGAGGGGTTTTTCAAGAGAGAAGAAACAGTGTATGATAATGAGTGGCAGCCTGAAATCAAGAAGGGGTGGGAGAGCTCTGGGTAAGCACACTTCACAGAGAAGAGACATTGAGTGGACAGCTGGACATGTCCGTCAGCACAGACGTTTCAGAAACTGGAGGTCTCTGTGTGAGAGCAATCTTGTAAGACTACGAATGTCTGAGTGCAAACAAAGATTACAAAAGAGGAAAACCAGGTGCTTCTGTGTCTAGGGACAAAAGCATGGGCTGGAAAACAAGGCGGACAGCGCTGTAAAAATGAATGGCGTGCGTCGGAGACGTTGTGTGAAAAAGGCAGTCGGGACTGAGGAGGTGGTTCAATCTGGCCAGTGCTTGCCGTGAAAGCATGAGAACTTTATAGTTCCATCTCCACAACCATTAAAAAACAATAAAGGAAAGGCGAGAGGAAAAGCCAGGTTTGGTGGCTTGTGCTTGGCATCTCAGCACTGGGGAGGTGGTTTGCTGCTCTTGCGGAGGACCCCAGGGGGGTTCCCAGCACCCATGTTGGGCAGTTCACACCTCAGGTCCAGCTCCAGGGGATCCAACAACTCTTCTGCCCTGTCGGCACTTGCACACACACACACACACACACACACGCACACGCACACGCACACGCACACGCACACGCACACACACTAATTAAAAACAAAATAAATTGTCTTTAAAGTTTCAACAGTCTTAGCAAAACTGGCATCAGAATGGAGTTCAGCAGCACGCCCCATCTTTACCCATCATAAACATGGGTCTCATGCACACACTTGCCAGAATCCATGAAGGATCAAGTTCCAAACTAACAACCATCACCTATGATGCTCCTACCACCTACAATGACTGAAATCAGAGTCTTGTGTGCCACAGTAACATCCCAAGCCCTGCTCTTACCTCTTCTTTTACACCTAGGGGTCCCCCACAATTTAGAATGCCATTTTCTTTATTTTGAACATGCACACTCATGTGAAAATATATATATTGTTATGTGGAGGAAAATTATATCTATGCGAACTGTTGCCATCAATAGAAAATATAATAATCATTTTTTTTCAATGCTACAGTAGTTTTTAAAAATAAATTAGTTTTTTTTTCTAACACTGATGAGGGCTTGAACCCAGAGCCTCAAAAATGCTAGACAAGTGCCCTGCCGCTAAGCTACAACCCCAGCCAATGATGCCTTTCATAAAATTAGCCCTCCTGCACGGCAGAGGCGACTGAGACCAGAAGTAAAGACACACGCGGTAAATTGGCTGATGCTTGCCATGTGCTTTGCACACGAAGACCTCCCGTTACCCTGTTTCTCTCCTTTCCACGAGGCTGTCCTTAAGGAGCTCTTGCTCTTACAGAAGAAAACAAGAAGAGAATCAGCCGCAAGCCTCCAACAACCCACGTGCCGTACATCAAGGGATCTTTCCACTGCAATCTGCAATGCTCCCAATTTTTATAAAAAGATAAAGCAGTCCTAGGCAGGATGAATAGCAGGAAAGTATCTGCCGATTCCAAATGTCAAAACATACAACGGTATCTAGAAATACAAATTTTGTACCCTATCACAACACCAATAAAGCAATAAGGGCCCCCGTGCTGCTGGTTTTCCGTGGGCTTAGCAGCTGTACCTGAGTCTAATGGTATTTTACTATATCATCTGCGACCCGTGACTCCACAGTCAGCGCTCCGCGGCTCAGGCTGCAGCCTGGCGAGATCTCTGGTCCCACTGGTACCAGTTCTGCTGCCGTCAAATACAGTTTTTAACTAAGTCTCTGTCATTCTATTTACCAACAAAGACTCAGGAGTCAGATGTGGGGGCGAAAACCTGCTAGATCAGAGAGGCCAAGAAGCAACCTTTTTGGCCAGAGACCCAGGAAGAGAGCATCTCTCCAGCCATCTCAAAAAAAAAAAAAAAAAAAAGACTGCCAATCTCCAAGTCCATCCCTGCTCCTTCCTGTGTGTTTCTCTATCCGTCTTCCTGGCTCCTCTGTACTATCTATGGCTAATTCCTGTCCAGTAGTTGCTGGCTCTGCCCGGCCCCCACCCCATCCAAGGTTGATTTTATTGCCACAGTCTCAAGTTTAACAGTATGATCAAATATCCTCCAACACTACGCTTCACAGAATTTTTGTCTACGTCTAACAGAAAACAAATTCATTTTCCTCTTAAGGTCATTCAATAAGCATGTAGTCCAAGTCAACATTTATGTTAAAATTTTAAATTATGAAAACACATTATGAAGACACAGACAATTGTGGAATTTAAATTATCCTGAGAGCTAGAGAGGGGGTAGCCATGGAGATAGTCCTGAAATTTGCATCTTGTGAGCCCTGGGCTACTGAAGTCTTCAGACTGTCCCTTACCATGTTTAGGTAGAAACTTGGAAGGGATCCTGAATATCCAGGACAGGGAAAACGCATGTGTAGCCTACAGAAGTGCACTGATAGCCATAAGTTAAAAATGGTGGTGAAACAATTCTCAGGAATTTTGTGCATTTTAAAAGAATTGTTTCAGGTAGCATTTAGCCTTCAAAGCTCTGAATTTTCAAACAGATGACAACCCTATCCTAATAAACCCCACCATGGGTGGACATGGATCCTGAGAATACACTACAGGTTGTCTTCTGGCCTCCACAGGCACAGGCACGGGCACATCAGTGCTAAACACATACAAACACACCCACATGCAAAATGAGAAAATACGAGAACAAGTAAATATGTCCCTAACATAAAACTAAGTACAACAAATTTACAGCTCTCTCAATTGTACATGTTTTAAGCAATTTCCAATTTGGCTATGTTATAGAACAATTCCAGTGCCCTGGGGAATCCCTTAGAGTTCACTGCAGTGGAAGCTGATGGGCGCTGTTTCTTGTGCCCACTTATACTGCAACACGCAAGGTTAGTACTGTAAAAGTTTACAACACATCTCCTTTTAAGACTCAGAATCAGATGTGTATTGATGCAAGAAAATTTTCACAGGAAAGGAGGTTAAATCTCTACCATGGTATTTATACTACACACTAACTGTCAGAAAGCCTATAACCTGTTCTGCACCATCTATAACACACCCATGTGCTGTAAGGAGGGAAAGAAATGATCAAGGGCTGGAAGCCAGAGCTGTGTAACTCCAGCTGAAGGAAATTCTACCAGGACTTGTCAATTACCAACCTGTGTTTCAATATAAGAATGTTCTAGAAATTCATAAGAGGCACACAGTCCAGATCTTTATATTTTATGTTTTCATGGTATTTGTGTGTGTGACCATGTGTGTGTGTGACTGTGTGTGTGTTTATGCATGTGTGACTGTGTGTGTGTCTGTGTGTGTGACTGTGTATGTGTCTATATGTGTGTATGTGTGCCTCTGTGTACCTGTGTGTGTGACCATGTGTGTGTATGTATGCATATGTGTACATGACTGTGTGTGTCTCTGTGTGACTGTATGTGTGTGGTTGTGTGTGTGTGTGTTTGTGTGTGTGTGTGTGTGTGTGTGTGTGTGTATGTGGGTACATATCTGTACTTGCATGATGAGCTCAGAGGTCAGCCTAGCGCTGACCTCAGGCATCATCCACCACATTTTTGAGAGATGGTGTCTCTCACTGGTCTAGAACTCGCCAGCTAGGATGCGCTCTGGAATCCTGTCTTCACCTCTGCAGCACTAAGATTACAAGCACCTGCCAGCACATCTGGCTTTTACTATGGGTTCTGGGGATCGAACTCAAGACTTCAGGCTTGTGCCACAAGAGCTTTAAGGGCTGAACTGCCACTCTTGTCTCATTGCAGATCTTAATATACATATATCTCCAAACTTCTTCCAAAGTTCTATTCAGTTACGGTAAGTAAACACAAAACTTTTTCCAAACTCCAAGTTTTACTCCACAAATGTGTCATTTGGGGAGGAACCCTCATTGTGACACTGAGATATAGAAAACAAGACTTTTTGTGAAGACATTTAGGCATGGCCCCAAATCCCACAGCAGCTTTCTTAGGATTAGAAGGCAATAATCGGAGTGACAGGCAAGAGATTCCTGTCCGTTTGCACGCTCCGGAAAAGCACCCCTTCTGCTGGATTTCAAACCCAATCGAGTGAATGTCAACACGGAGCTCAAGGAGAGGTTGCCTCTTAATAAGGATGTCACCTTCTCCAGAGCCCAGCCCAAGGGTACAGCTGTCCATTTGAGCAGATGGGAGGGGACCGTGCACCAAGAAGCCTCTGCTGAGCAAGCGGGGAGGAGTGTCACATGGATTCACAACGGCTGTGCATGTTCCTCAACCTCCCACGTACGCAGTGAACTAGAGAGCACCAGCCACACCACGCCTTTCCACCCATCCGGGAGGCAGAGGGAAGTCACAATGCAAAGGGTGGGGCTTTTCATTTGAATATCCTCCAGGCCACACTGAGATGGTTTGGGATGCTGGCCTGTCTCTCAGAGGTTAAAAACACAGGGTATTTGGTTGAGCTCCATGGACAATTGTTTCAACTCACTTTCCACCAGGCCTTCTCTGAAGGAATCCTGTGGACTGTAAGATTGTTCTTTAGTCTCTGGTGGTTTCTTCCTTATAGGATCTTTTTGTTTGTTTGTTTGTTTTGTTTTGGCAACAAGTGAAATTTTTTGAACCCTTTCATTAGAGTAATTTGGGAGTTTTCCACTCTCCTATTCCCTGGGTCTTCTTTCACTCCTGGGGACTGTATTTTTTTTATCTTCATCCTTCTTTCTTATGACAAAGGTTTCCTGGGGTCTCTGCAACATACAGTCTGGAATGTGAGGCAACAGAAAACCTAGAGAGACCTGGTTTTTATGTGTAAGAGTCTTTTTTCTAGTCTCCATGTGTGTGTTTGGTGCCCATAGATGCCAGAAGAGGCTGTTGGATCTCTTGGGACTGGAGTTATGGAGTTATGAACCATATGTATATGGTTATGAACCACTATGTAGGTGCCGATAATTGAACCTGGGTCTTCTAGAAAAGCAGCCTGTGTTCTAACCACTTAGAAACCTCTCCAGCCTTGAGAAGACTAAACTTTACAATAACAGCTTGGGCAGCAGCTTTTGACAAGTCAGAAAAGGATTTTAAATACTTAGTTAAACAAAGTGGTAATGGTGCTGGATGAAAAATACAAGAGCTTATTTCCACTAAGATGAGAACTACAGAGATCTTTCCCATGAAGGTTCTGAGGAAGAATCTGCATTGATATTTTCATATTGTGTTCAAGTAAAACTGGTTTTACAAACAGGACAGACCTTCAAATGACTCAATAGGACTGAAACTTTCCCTGTATACAAATAGACTAAACCACATAGAGTGGTTGGTCAGGTGGACAGATGCAAATATTCTTAGCACTGTCTGGTGCCACAGGCCTGTAATCCCAGCTACGGGAGAGACTAGAGCAGGCAGAGCACAAAGTTTAAAGCCTGCCTAGGTCACAACATGAGATCAAGGCCAGCTGCAGCAACTTCATAAGATCTGGTTCAAAATAAAAATTGAAAAGAGGACTAGGGGTATAAGTCAGTGGCAAAGCCTTGTCTAGCATGCACAAAGCCCTAGGTCAAATATCCACTAACACACACATACATACACACACACACACACACACACACACACACACACACGCATGGAAGGGTTTATTTTGTCTTGTGGTTAGAGTACAGTCCCATCATGGAGGGACATGACAGCGGGTGTGTAAGGCAGCTGGTCACACTGTATCTGTGGACTAGAAAAGGGCCAGGCAATGTATGGAACCTTAAGGTCACATCAGTGACTACTTCCAGTGATAAGGCTCCACCTCCTAAAATACTGCACAGCTTCAAAAACACCACTGCTGGCTAGGGACCAAGTTCAAACACACAAGCCAATGGGGGCCATTTTACGTTCAAACCACAACTGTCTATAGTCACATAAACATAGTTGGAGGGAAAGTTTTGAATGAACTCTTCAAGACTTTCAGCTGTATGAGCACACCTGCATGATCGCAAAGGGAGCAGCCAGAGTGATTGTGTTCTAAAAAGCAGGGCTTCACAGCAACAGCATTTCAGAGCTACTGAGGCAGTCACTGTGATGACTTAAGAGTTTTAAAAATAAATGGCACAAAACAGAAACACTGGCCAGTAGGATGACTCAGAAGGTAGAAGCGCATGCTGCCAAACTTGGTGACTTGAGTTCACTCCCAGGAAGCCACATGGTTCTCTCTCCACAGAAGAGAACTTATGCCACAAGTTCCCTGGGCCACCACTTGTTAGCCCCACCCCCACCTCCACACACACATACTAAATCAATAAGTCAATATTTAAAGACAAATAAAAATCTTTAAAGAACACAGTAATCATTTGATTATCATTGGTGATGGCCTCCTCTCCTGACCCCGGTTGGTGCTGTACTGAAATTGTTAAATATTTACAAGGCTGCTCCCAGGTTTACCTTACCAGAAGGAAACCCACCAATGGAAGAATCTTCCTATCAAAGTGCACACACAGGACCAAAGGCATCTCTGTGGGATAAGGGCATAGGGACCCACAGGCCTTCTTCTTCATAAGTTCTAGGTCTTTGGATCCTTTTTAGCTGCCTCCCTTTCCTGAAACAAATTCTTTTTTTATGTTGAATTATTGGTTTACATATTTTATGTAGTATAAGTATGGAAATATAATTTACATTTAATATTGTATTATATATGATTTCTTATCTCTATTGAAAAGACGCATAAACAAATAACAGCAGTTCAGTAATAATCTTGAAATACCACTTACCACTACAACTAAGCAATGTATTTTGGAGAAACAGCTTCTTGTAGATGGAAGTTTCTGTTCCACCAACACTCCCAAATACCCAGCAGTTGCTTCCCAAATTGCCATACAGAAGCTTATATTAATTACATCTATAATTTTTAATCTATGTTTAGCCATGTGGCTTGGTACCTTTTCTCATTTCCACATTCTCATCATGTACATGAACTATGAACCAAAGGCTGAGGGGCCCCCAGCTGGATCAGGCCCTCTGAATAGGTGAGACAGTTGATTGGCCTGATCTATTTGGGAGGCATCCAGGCAGTGGTACCGGGTCCTGTGCTCATTGCATGAGTTGGCTGTTTGAAATCTGGGGCTTATGCAGGGACGCTTGGCTCAGTCTGGGAGGAGGGGACTGGACCTGCCTGGACTGAATCTACCAGGTCAATCTCAGTCCTCGGGGGGAGGCTTTGCCCTGGAGGAGGTGGGAATGGGGAGTGGGCTGTGGAAAAGGGAGGAGGGCAGGAGGGGGGAGAACAAGGGAATCCATGGCTGATATGTAGAACTGAATGGTATTGTAAAATAAAAGGAAAAAAATTTTTTAAAAAAAGAATCTACATGGAAAAAAATTGGTTTAATAAAATGCTGATTGGTCAGTAGTCAGACTGGAAGTATAGGCAGGGCGAGCAAACTAAAAATTCTGGGGAGAGGAAGGGCAGAGTCAAGAGTCACCAGCCAGATGCAGAGGAAGCAAGATGAGAATGTGGAAATGAGAAAAGGTTCCTGAAACTTCTTCTTAAATTCACCATGTATGAGGCTGTGAAGTTTACCCTTAGCCATGTGCACAGAGGAGACTCAGCTGAACAGCCCTGTCTCCAGTAAGGCTACCACCGAGTGAAGCTACTTCAGAGAACAGAGATCAATGGTGTCAAAGGCTGCTGTTAGGATGAGATGAAGTCTGAAGAAGACCGTTTATTTTTTTTTTTTTTTTTTTTTTTTTGATTTTTCGAGACAGGGTTTCTCTGTGTAGCTTTGTGCCTTTCCTGGGACTCACTTGGTAGTCCAGGCTGGCCTCGAACTCACAGAGATCCGCCTGCCTCTGCCTCCCGAGTGCTGGGATGAAAGGCGTGCGCCACCACCGCCCGGCAAGACCGTTTATTTTTATGACACTGTTTGTTTAGAATTCATTCCTATGAGCAAAACAACAAAGGATTTGTCAGATACCGACAACCTACTCTACTGTGTCATTCTGACAATTTAAACTCTGGTCATCAGTGTACAAGCTCCCTTCTCCCTCCATCCTTGCCAGTATTTTATAGGATAAGACTTCACAAGTCCACCAGTGTCAAGTATATAAAACTTGACATTTTTTTAAATTTTCATTTTCATTGCACTGATTATCATTATTATCACTATCTTATGACAATTCAGGTTCCCTTCTGGGAGTTCCCTATTTGCATCTAAGGTGTGCTTTTCTATGGATTCTTCTTTTCAGAAGATAACTCACTGTTAAAGTGCTCACCATGCAAGCATGAAGACCCAAGTTCAGAACCCAGCACCAACATAAAATACAAAGCAGCGTGCTGGCACTCTCTTGTAATCCCAAAGCTGGAAAGGCAAATGCAGGGATCCTTGGAGCTGGCTGGCCAGTCAGCCTAGCCAAATCAGTGAGCTCCATTACAGCAGCCCCTTTCTCAAAAACTAGAGACATGGAGGAGGACACACAACATTGACCTCAGGCCACACATATAACATATTCACACACGGCGTACACTGATTTAAAGGAACTCTTCATATATACTGGACACTCATTTCTTGATCAATACAACCCGGTGTTCAGCATGAGCCTTTTACAGCCAGAAATAGGACAGGTTCATTCAGTTCCTGAACCCTGTCGGTCAAACTTCGAAGCTTGGCAGTGGCCTCTGTAATTTGGTTCCTCTCCATTATCCTTTCTTTGTTTGCAACCCTAATATTTCTCTAAGATCTCCTCAATTTAATGAACCCCACGAAGGCTCAGCAAACACACTTCCATGTGCATGAAAGTAAGCACACAGCTTCCTGGCCATCTCTCAGCACCTCACGCAGCCATTCCTCACGGGTCCTCCCTGATCTGTGATACACGGCACTCACCCCCTCAGTCCCCGGCTCTGACCCGTCACAGTGTGTAACCATGCTTGAATTCATCTGTACAGTCTCAAGGGAGCTATGCACTGCCACAGCCCTTGTGTTCACAGGTATACATCCAACCCCTAGAATAACAGCACACCGCAGGCATTTGTTACAGTTATTAGTGTTCGCTTGCAAGAAGGGCTGTCAAGTTGGCTGGCTTTACAAAGTATATCTGTTCAGTTCATCTTCCGAGGAGCTCTCAAATCCAGACTAAAGTCACTGCCACCGCAAGCATTGTGCACACCTTTGTCAGTACAGCTCAGCTCAGCTCAGCATCAGAGGTAAAGCCTTAACAACGTACTGCATTTCTTTCTGATGGCTATTACACGAGGTAAATTATCATCTATAATTTTAATTTCAGCCCCTAGGATACAGAAATACAGACAGCAGACCAAAGGGACCATGGGCATCTTTCCCTGAAGTTCCCACCAAGCTCTTAGCACTCAAAATGATCAAGATTTACAGAAGAAACTGCATAGACAAGCTGTTTTCAGGACCCTGGAAGTATAACCCACGTTACTCCCCAGTATGTCTGTTAGAAACAAGAAGTCAAAACAGCCTCTAAAACCATTATAAGGAATTTCAAACTTTATTCTTAATACTGTTTAATTTAAAACTATTCGCTGGTTGGAGACTTTTTTCAACCAGTAAAATATGGGGTGCCTCCTGTCCTTGCCCATTCGCTCTAGGTCTTTTCTAGCTGTTAATACCTCATTTTTATAGACATTCCTGCTACTGCTTTAAACAATCTCCAGTTTTTCAGAACACCCTACAGAGAGTTAGCTTTTCTCCTCTCTTCACTAGGAAAATTTTCCTATAGGTCTGTTATTCATTCCCAGGGCAGAGAAACTGCTGAATGGGAACTGACATTTCCCTCAAGTCCAGGGCTCAAAGTTAAATGGAAACTTGGCTTCTTCAAGATTCTTATTCTCCTTGCTCTTTCTCCTCTTCATATTTGACACACTTCTTCCTGAGAAGCTGCTTTCTTTGCTGGAGCAAAAGAGCTGCCATTAAAATACTTTCCAACGTTCTCCCAAGATAGATGTCTTAAAAAGAGGAGGACTTGGAAAAAATTAACATTTCCATGCCCTTTGTAGATGAACATCTACATTCTCTGATGCAATTGTGCCTGTCTCTGGTTAACAGCGTTCCAGTCACTATCTGTGATAGTTGATTTTATATGTCCACTTGACTGTGCCATGGGGTCCAGATGTATGGTCCAATATGATTCTGGGTGTTTCTGTGAGGATGTGTTCTAAGCTTCTAAAGCAGATTGCCCTCTCTAAGGTGAGTGAGCCTCATCTAATCATTTGAATGAAAAAAATCAGTGGGGCTGGGAAGATGGCTAGACAGTAAACTGCCTGCTGTATAAGAATGAAGACCTGAGTTTGGGTCACCAGCAGCCTCCAACACGCGCATGCGCACGCGCGCGCGCGCGCACACACACACACACACACACACACACACACACACACGCTGTGTGTGGCAGTGAAAATATGTAACCCCAGCCCTTGAGGGGTTAGGGAGTATGGCAGAAGGGGAGACAGTGGATCCTAGAGGCTTGCTAGCCATTTGTTCTAGTCAACTGGTGAGCTCAAAGCTCACTGAGAAATCAAATTGCGTAAAGAAAAATAATCAATGTCATCGTCTAGCCTGCACACACACACACACACACACACACACACACACATGTACATACACAGAGGTGATTGCTTATGCACACAAACACATACACACATTTATACACTATGTGCAGGCACCAAATGAAAATTACCTAGCTTCCAGAGCAAAGAAAGCCATGGAGCATCATCCTGGGGGGGCTGGGGGGGCTCAGCAGACACCCCTAGGTCTTCAAACTGCCACTGTTTCCTAAGTCCCCAGTGTTTTACACTCCCCTGGCAGGTTTATGACCTTCCAAGTCTCCATAATCTTAAGTGTGAGTGTGCATGCGTGTGAGTGTGTATGTGGTGTATAGGTGCAGGTGTGTCTACATACTTGCTATTTTTTATTTCCCTGGAGGACTCTGATTAACAACTGCCTTATTATCTCTATTCGAAAAGTTCAGTGTGCAAGCAGGAAAGAACAAAAGTACTTGCCAAAAGCAAGATCAATCATGTGAGACTCCTGCAAATGTACCTTAGACAGTAACTAGTAAGAAACTTGAGATAAACTTGTGGCCGCTGAGAAAGCCACTTAATATAGGAAATGGCAGCTCTCTGACAGCCCTGCTGAGTTGGATGGAAGCTCCATCCCATAATGGCTGTGTGACATTAGAAAAAAACATCTAGCCTGTAGGTGTAGGTTTTCACCTAGAAAACTGGATTTACAGTATCAACCTGGTAGAGCTGTAGATGTGTTAAATGTGATATGGAGTCTGTGGACTTAGTGAGAGAGAGAGGGGGGGGGAGAGGGGAAGAGACAGAAGGAGGGAGGGGGGAGGGAGGGAAGGAGGGAAGGAGGAGGGAGGGAGGGAGAGAGGGAGGGAGGAGTGGGGGGAGAGAAACTGAATAAGGCAGGGAGATGGTCAGGAGAAGGAGGGAAAGCGAGGAAGCAGAGGACACATGTGTCAGCAAGGACGATGGTAACATGATCACACCCCCAATGAGCTACGAGAGGGAAATAAGCCAATTTTAGAAATTATTCAAAAGGAAGTTAATTGAGAAGTCACATTTTTAAATTTCAAAACTAAAACCCAGACAACTAACAAAGTCAAATCACTGCTTCAAACAAGAAGAGGAAATGGAATTACACACTAAATTGTTATGACTAGTGCATTCATTTGTGTGAGGGCTACAACCACATTTGGCACATCCAAGACTGTGACCTTGGTCTATACGTCACATGGAAAGGCTGAGGATGGAGCTCACTTCATAGAATGACTGCTTAGCATGCAAGATGATCTAGATTCAATCCCTAACATCAGATAAAATGGACATGAATGGATGAGAATCAGTAGTTCAAGTGTGCCTTTATCCACCTAGTGAGCTGAAAGCCAGCCTGAGTTACATGAGATCCTCCCTCAAAAAACAAAAGGAAACAAAAAAGGTCACCTTGCATATTTGTAAACAATGTTTACAATACATTTCTGCACCCTGCCCTGCTGCCACATATCTCTCAGCATTTATTCCTGCACTCTGTCCTCTCTTGACTGATCTTCAATGAAGAGTGCTCTCACTTCCGCCCAAAGGCTGCCTCCACCTCAACTGGGGTGGGCAGATGTGGTCCTGAATTACTTTTGTCGCTATGGACCACAGCATCCTGCTACCAGAGCCTAGAGCTCACAAGGAATCTACTTTCCCCTTAACCAGTGATGGGTAGACTTTTTTTTTCTTCAGAAAACAACTAGAAATCTGCACAACCTGGAAAGACCCGGTGTCTCACAGAAACTGTAATGGTCCTTATCTTCCTGGTGCTTTCCTGGGAACAAGGAACCAACGTGATCCATTTGTTCATCCTCTGCCTAGAGTAGTGATCCAAACCTCACCATGATGCTCTTCTCTCGTGCCCTGAACACCCTTAGAGACACATGGGAACAAAGACACACCCTTTGCACATGATGCTACCCAAATCTCAGGTTATTGAGCTGCTACATTTAAACCTGTAAGACTCTGCCTAACCAAACATCTAACAGCCGGGCCAATTCTCTACTCCCAGACAATCCATTTCTAAAGCCTGTTTGACTGGGTTATTACATCCTAGTCTAAAGTAAATGGTATTAACTTGCCATCCACGACAGATTTCATAAAGTTTACGAGCCCGTAAAACTGAATATAAGGCTGTGTGGGTATGCTCATGTGTGCATGCTAGTATGCGTGCATGCGTGGTGTGTTTGTGTGCATGTGTGTACATAAGTGTGAGAGTGTGTACAAATGTGTGTACGTATGTGTGTGTGTATGTGTCAAGTATGTGTGTGTATACCATGTGGAGATAAGCACCCCCCTTAGTTGGCATCAAGGTTTCCTTCTCCCAGCATGAGATTCCTTGGAAAGTCCCAAGCCCTTGGGATCCATTGCTGAGGGCATCAGGTGTCTCTTTAGAGCATCTTCTTTTCTGCCAAGATGCTCACATTAGGAGACTGAGGCAAACGTTTGGGTGTTCACTGAGGGGGAAAGAGTCAGCCTGAATTTAGATGCCACCATCCCACAGCCTGGGGCTTGGAGGTAAGAAAGGAGGAAGTGAAGGAGGAAACAGGCCGGGCACCAGTCCCCTCTCTCTGCTTCCTGACCCACCAGACGGGAGCAAACAAGGTCACACTCCTGTAGCCACAGCTGCAAACTCCTCCCACCTCCATGCCATCCCCACTGTGCTGGACTGTCCTTCTTCAAACCATGAGCCAAGACAAACCTCCTCCCAGATTGCTTTATTTGGTCACAGAAATGAACAAAGTAATGTGATCGGCAATAATGAGAAGGAGTCGATTTGAGTGTGCGATGGGCTTTTTTGCACTATTTATTTTATCTTATATTTCGTACTGTTTTTGGACACAGTCTCAGGGAGCCCAGGCTGGCTTCGAGTTCTCCATGTAGCCGAGGATTGCCTTTAACTTCGGATTCTCCTGCTACCATCGCCTGAGTGTGCTCTCCTACCAGGATTATGCAGTGCTCAGGGAAGATCCTAAGGCTTCACACATGCTACATAGGAAAGCTCTCTATCAGCTGAGCTACATCCTCAACCCTGAACTCCATCTCTCCATTTGTTCTCACTGAGTAAACAGGAAATTTCAAATGAGTAAATCCCTAGGGGTTTGCCCTGTATGACCCTTAAAACAAAGCAAAAATGCTGCAGTAGTGTATCAGGCAAAGGCACCATGAACGACTCACAAAAGAGCTGGAATATGTGAAGGGGTACCGGTGCTGGCGCTGAGTCATTTTGAACGTTGACTATAAAGTCTGCCAGCTTAATCACATCAACAGACATCGTGTGGATTATTGCATGTGGCCTGTCTAGAAAAGGCCTACTGTAATCAGAGCCTGGACAAATTCCCCAAGCTTTCTTCCACCAATTACAAGAGATCAAATTATATTTGTAAAAGGAAGCTTTACCACTAACAATTAGTTTTAAGCAATGAAATGTAACAGCTATTAACTGATGGTTTTCTTCTCGTTAACACTGAGACCAGACTAGATGAGATTTATAGTTAACAAACAAAAGCCAGCGTGTCTGCCTTAGAAGCAGCAATTCATCAACTTCTGTGAAACAAACAATTCATGCCAGATGAGGGAAGAAGAACACATTTCCTAATCACTTTGCAAGTATTATTTCTTCAGCCAAGGGAAGATGGGGCAATTTGAGGTTTACAACGACAAAACAAAAATAAAAGAACACAATAGGTCCCTATGAAGACATTTACTCTAAGTACAACCTACCAGCCACTTGCCCAAGAACTATAAGCTCTTAGCAACCAAGCCCAGAGACAGCTACAGTGAGGCCACTGTCTCAAACTAACACTTCCGCCGTTTGGGGCCAGATAATTCTTTGTTTTTGCCAGGAAGCTATTCTACGTGCTACATATTCTTAGCAGTCTCTTGAAACTCCCCCATTAATGCCAGGAATACTTCCCCCTGTTATGACAACAGAACTTGTCCCCAGATAGTTTCGAAGGTAACTAGGTGGCAAATCTTCCGCAATTGGAAACCAATGGTTCAGACAGAGAGCACTTGGAAAACAGTTTCCAACATATATATTAACGTAATGGTCTCACTGCTCTCCAGCCAAATGCCATGAGTTTATTAAAGCCTTAGAAATGCCTCTCCAGGGCTGGGGAGAAGGCTCAGCTAGTGAAGGTTTGCCACACCAGCATGAAGACCTGCTTTAAGTCACAGTGCTCATAGAAAAAGCCTGATACAGGAACACTTATCTATACGCTCAGACTGGAGCAGGTCTAAACGGAGGATCCCTGGGGGCTTGCAGGCCAGGCAGTTTAGCTTAAATCCATGAGTGTCAGGTTCAGGGAGAGACCCTGTCTCAAAATACAAGGTGAAGTGCAGAGCAAGTGAACAAGATAACAGACATCAATCTTTGGTCTACACACATACACACACACACACACACACACACACACACACACACACACACATTTGTGCTTGCACCTACATACACAAGTGCATACATGTCTATTTACAGACACCACATGCACACACAGAAAAAATGCCTTTCCAACCAGCACACATCATAGGCCAGAAAGGACGCACAGTGAAAGAAGATGTGAAGACTGGAGAAACGTCAGGAGCTGAATACTCACAACCAGGAGCTGACTCTTCCGACTGTGCGACTGTGCCCATCGTTAGAGCACGTCAACACCATGCATACACACGCACTTCTGACTCCTGTCCTAGACTCCCCAAGCCCAGAAAGAGACAGAAGGGTATTGACTTACATACTATTTGGTACTCAAAGCATTTTAATAAAGTAGGCAGTCCACTTCAATCTTCAATACCAAAGAATGGCAGTGAGGGGATTGATGAATGGACGGGATGATGCAGGACTTGCCACCATTTGATTTTGATAACGTCTGCTGAGTTTCTTTCTTCCCTGACTGGATCTTCTCTAGCATCTTCTACTCTCTGCCATTTGTATTTACCATTACTACTGTGTTTGTGTGTGACTTGTGTTGGTTTGTGTTGGTTGAGTGGGTGTCACATAGCGTATGTGTACATCAGAAGACACGTCTGTAGAGTTGGCTCTCTCCTTCTACCTATATGTGGGTACCAGGGTAGAACTCAGGTTGTCAGGCTCTGTGGCAAGTACTTTGCCCATTGAACCATCCTACTGGCCCCCTAGAATCTTCTTTTACTAATCAACCTTAGTTAATATCAAGTAGATACACAGTCCCTAAAAACATACAAGCTCTTCAAGGGGGAAAAAAAAACAGGCAGCCAAGTGAAGGAGTGAGAGAGTGAGATGTCAGGGCAATCATATTTGCCTATAAATTAGAAAAAAGTTGTCACTGCACAACCTGGATAACCACACAGGATGACTCTTTTTCTTCCTCGTTGAGCAAATGCGCAAACTACTCTGAACACAATTGCCATTTTTTAACTTGACCAAACTAATCGTGAGTTGAGTATGACCAGTGGCCATATCTTCGTAATTCATCTTCTCTTGTGACATTCAGTTGGCTCAACTCTACTTTGGAAACAAGCAGATTCTTCCATTGAGGGTAACTCGTTATTTTACTATTTGCAATCTGCCTGGCTAAGAATGTAAAGAGATCTTTAATCGAGAATATGGCTAATAAATCCATCACACCGTCCATTGTCATCTGAGAACAACTAACCCACTTGGGTTTATCTTGATTGACTCACAGCTCCACCAGCAGTCACTCAGCTACACAAAGCAATAAATGATCTCCCTGCAAGCTGCTATGATTAATCACCACCCTTCAGTTACAGTCAATATCCCGCTCACATCATGTTGACAATGAGAAGAATTTGGTAATAAGAAATGGCTTTGCCTTATCTGGGCTGAAGATATATAAATTACAATCAGATTATGCAGATAAAATGCATGGGCTAAATCTATCTGCTGAAACTACACTTGTCACAGCCCTTTTTAATGCCTCTTTTAAAAAGTGGATTTATTTCAGTGCTGTAGCAAGAGGACAGTTCAAGAAAAAGGCTGGCACAGTGGTGCCTGAAAAGATCATTTGTAACGCATTCAAATTATTTCCTTCCACTGCAAAAATCAATAGCTAAAAACATCTTTTCATTTCCCTGGCCCAGAATGATTTTTTAAAAATTACTTACAAAAATCAGATCATCTTCTAGACATAAGCAAACAGCATGCGCATGCAGAAATAATGTAAGTCTGGTTCTGGAAGGCTGAGTGAGGTGGGGTTACTGCAACAGTCCATCCACCCCTAAAACTGGCTTCAGACTAAGTGAGTCCGAGTGACCATCTTCTTCCTTTTTACCGGACACAAATCAGGGCAGTGGAGTGGTCCAGAGGTGTTCAAACTCGATGTGAACGAGGCTAGCGAAGTAACACTGAATGGGGAAACCTAAACGTTTTGCCTTAGATCCCACTTTCTAGGCAATGTGCCATAAATAGCCTCCTCTTTAATCACCTCTGGGGCTTCAGTTAGACATTCTTATACAGATACCCACCAATAATTATCAGATTAGCCAAGTGGAACTGCTCTGGGCCAGGCAGCCTCAGTTAAATGGTTGTTTCTTTGGCAGCTGTCAGAAAGGGTATCTGTACTAAAATGCGGTTACTGACTCTTCCTGGATAGGAAGTTATAAAGCCTGAAGTTGGAGTTCATCACAAAGCCCTAAAACTGAGATGTTAATCGCTTACCAGGTGGCTATACTGTATAACTGAATTTCACAAAACAGAAAAAATAAAAATTGGCAGGAGGTTGACAAAATCTGTGGATGCTTCCGTAGTTGGCGATATCAAATAGTTGAAACAAGTCAACATGAAACCTTCCACCTACCTCTGAGGACAAAACTATACAATATGCGGAATTTTGTTCCCAAAAGGACAGTGAAGCCAATTGGCTTGAGAGGATTGTCCTCAAAGCGGTTATTCCCTATACTCATGAGCCAAGCCCAGAACAACCCATATGTCTGCTGATCATAAAGAAAAGAAATTGTAAAGTACAGCAAATTCACGCTGTAAGCTGTGCTTGCCAACACAGAAGCAGCAAGCACCCATTGTTGACTAAATAAATCAAGCGATGCAGAGAAACCCAGCTGATTGAGCTCTCTGTGTTGTCTGATGTCACCACAAGAACATTGAGGAAGGCGAGAGCCTTCTCTTCTCACTTGCATTTCCATTGTAAAATATTTTCATGAGAAAAAAGTATCTTTATAGAATTGGATAATACCCCCTCAAATGCACATCTTCTCAGCAGTTACTGAGTTTGAAGAAAAGTAAGGAAAATAATTGTTCATTTTTACCACATTTATTTACGTATTATGTTCATTTTTATGACTTTTGCCATTTTTTGATAATGTAAAGTTGGGACTGGGGACACTTGGCCAGTAGAGTCCCTGCTGCACACACTCACGCCCCTGAGCTCTGATGCTCAGCACCTGTGTAAAAAGCTGGCTGGGGTCGCATAGGTAGCTGACCTGGGGCTTACAGGGGCGGCACGAGGCTGAACACTGGAGCTCACTGTTCCCTGAAAATTAATGTGCAAAGCAACTGATGAAAATATATAGTGTTAACACCTGACCTCCACACATATATGTGCACCTGCACACATCCACATACACACATACAAGAACAACAGAAAACTGAACCAAACAACACTGAAATTAATCCAGTTTGAAACATCTATCAGAAAATTTAATAAAAGCCTAATACAGAATCACTGTTAAGTTTTAGAATTATTTCCAAACTACTATTTATTTTCAGGAAAAAAAAAAAGAGAGAGAGAGAGAGAGAGAATGAGTCTTAACTGGAAGGCATGGTACTAATCAGCTGGTAATACCCAGCAGCTTCAGCCGGTTTTTACTTTCTCCATAGCAAAATGATGCATCTGCCCCTTATCACTTACAGAAAAAGCCACAAGACATTCCCAGAGCAAGTCTGTGACTTCGTAATTGGTTATGGCAAAGCCACGTGATGAACCTCAAGACAACAAATGCAAAGGCAACTATGCAAACAAAACCCCAGATCCTCTCAGGAACAAGCAAGAATCACCTGTTCTGTTTCTATGAGTGCAAGATTCCTAGGACTTGGAACTCAAGCTCACTCAGTGGGAATATTACACAGCCTTTCCTGGCACAGCTATTCAAAAGGGCAAGAACATTATAACCACACACATGCTGTGTGCACACACCCGCACCTTTGTGCACACGTGCATGCACACACACACTCACATGCACAAACACACACACACTCACATACACACACACACACACACACACACACACACACACGCTCACAAGGAGCTGGTAAGATCCAATGTGATAGCTATTCATGTGTTGACTGGCTATGGTGTCCAAATCCTTCTCAAACATTGTTCTGGGTATGTATGGATAAAACTAAGATGTGAATCAGTTGAGTTAATAAGGCAGATTGTCTTTGCCAATGGAGGTGGGCTCATACAGTCAGTTGTAGAAACAAGAAGAAATCTAAGGTGACACCTCCACTGAGTGAAGACTCCCTGCTGGTGATTGCCTTTCATCTGGAAACATGGCTTTTTCCTGCTTTCCAATGAAACTGAAGTACTCATCTTCCTGGGTCGACAGCCTGCTGGCTTTTGTCCTGGAACTGCACTATTAGTTCTTCTGATTCTCAGCAGCATTGGACTGACTCAAAACTCCACCATCAGCTCTCCTGAATCTCTACCTTGCCAACCATAGACAGATTTGGGTTAGAATCTGGAATGGACTGCATGGGCTCAGGTTTTGGATGATCATGTCAGGCTAGTGGGGATACCTTAGGAGGCTGTGGATCCATCCTTTAGTAGGTGGGGTATAGCTGGGAGCAGCATGTCACTACGTGCAGGTTCTGGTCATCTGGCTCCGGCCTCTAACCCCTTCTCTGTTTCCTGATCCACCAGAATTTGAACAACTCTGCCACATGGTCCTACCATCATGAGTCTCTTCTCAAGGACACAGGTTTAGAAATTATGAATTAGAACTGAGCGACAAAACAAACCCCTAAGCTGATTTTGACAGATTTTCTGTCCCAAGGATACAAGAGTAGCCAATGTAGCTGCCATAATCATGGGACTGTCCTTTAAAATAAATCTCGTTATGTGTCTTCATTCTAACTGATCTGGTTCACCAGTCAGAACATTGACTAGAATTAATGCCAAATAATTTCAAATGAGTTTAAATCTAACCTACACACTTACTATCTGTGTGGCTTGTATGAAACACTTGGCTTTCCTGTGTCTCTTCTGTAAACAGGGACAGTGACAGTCCCCTCCACTGGTAGGCTCAACATGAACAATACAGCCCACAGCTTGGAAGACAGGTTAGTCTTAAAGAGCTTGCCGTGAAAGCGTGAGGTTTTGAGATTGACCCTCAGAACTTACGTGAAAAAGCCAGGCAAAGTAGCATGCACTTGTAATCTTAAAGCCAAGGAAAGGGAGGCAGATGCGTATCTGGGGACCTGCCTGACAGTAAACTTAGCTGAATCTGTGAGCTCCAGACCAATGAGACTATGACTCCAAGAACAAGGGAAATTACTCCAGAGGAATGATACCCAAGGTTGACCTGGTCTCCACATCCACTCACATGTACACTGACACTTATACTCTCCCCACACACAAAAGAAGACTCCGGAACAGTGTCAAACCTCACAGTAAGCCCTATATAAACATCTGATGTCACTAAACACTCAGGTATAAGTGCATGTATCTGGACAATGACCAGACAAGGAAAACTGGAAATATTTCCCAGTTCTTGGGGAAAATGGGAAGTTGAGTTTGGCCTACTTGATCATAGCAAAAAGAAACACACAGAGGAAATAGATGGTAAAAATTTCACAAGGGACAAAATGCTTGACCTCCCTCACCAAGACTTCTGTTTACACAATGTTCTAATTAGTGAATGGGACTCTTGTATTTTTATCCGATTGGCAAAGGGAATAGTAATGCTTATGGCTAGGGAAAGGCAGTGAAAAGGGCTCAGTACATAACTTAAATGTGGACCAGAAGAGAGGCAAGCAGAACCTGAGCCCTGCAGGCGAGAACCTTAAACCAAAGGATCCCAGGAGAAAGTCAGATAGGGATGAGCAGCTCAGAGCCTGAAGCCCACATCCAGGAAACCTAGGGAAGACCAAAACAGTGGGTCACAGGCTGCCTACGACCTGCTGCAGAATAAACCCAGAGCTAAGTCACGGGCCACGGCTGGCACCCACAAAGCAGAGGAGTCAATCAGGTGGGGATGACTGCCAGCCAAGGCCATCACTAAGGGTTAGCTCAGCAGCGGCTCTGTGCTATTGGATTGACAAGGAACCCTGAACCCAGCCGGTGTGGTGTTCCCTCTTTTTGCATGCAAAACAGGAATGGTGATAATGTGTTGACAAATAAATGCGCCATGAAGATAACTAATACAGTGCCTGAAATCAGGCAATTGATGAGTTTAGTCTTGCTTGCCTGCTAAAGATGTTTCATGTTTCTCAAGGTCTACCTCACATGCCTCACCTGAAAGATATCTCCACAAGCATTTCCTCTAAAAACAGTTGTTATTGCCTGAGGTGCCCATGGATTTTTTTTCTTTCTTTTTTTCTTTTTTTTTGAGACAGGGACTCTCTGTCATGTAGCTCTGGCTATTCTGGAACTCTGTATGTAGACCAGGCTGGTCTCAAACTCACATTAATTTCTTGACACCAGGCTGGTCTCAAACTCACATGAATTTCTTGACATCATATGGCCACATTTTAAATAGAAAGGCTTTTGCTAAACATGACAACCCTACAGACAGTCATACCACCCACAAATACATACATCCCCAAATATGGCAGTGCATCTATTTATTTCTCTAATGATAAATTTGACATTTACATGTTACAGAGCTCAACCCTGTTTGTAAGATGAATACGGACTCCTCTTAAAACTGTCCTGTCATCCCTGCAAGGTTTGGCCCTTACAAGCCAGGGCACATCCAGCTCCTCCAGGAGTAGGCTGTGTCCTCCCCAGGAAACTTCAGTTCGCTGGCTGCTCAGAGGGTAGGCTCACACTAACCCAGCTGTAACAATCCTCGGGGCACTATAGGATGCCACAGTGTGCCACAGTGGCTTATCTCCTCAGCCTGAGATGACAGGGTCAACGCCACAGCTCTGCCCCTATGACAATTAACATATTTATTTTAAATAAAAGCTTCTCTCAATTCCAAGTTGTAGCAACTATTCACCAAACTGGAAATGAGAACTAAACCCAGACTTCTTTAATTCTATGGATAGTTGATGTATCAGTGCTAAGATTAAGAAGGAAATCCAGTACGCACTAACTAATGCTTAGTTTTGTGGATGCTTATGATTGCTTTTGCTGCATCTGGTATGACAAAGAGCTCCCATATTCACTAATCACTTGGTGCTAATGCGAAGTGCTCTGCCTGCTTTCCCAAAATGTGTTTCCATCTACCAATGGTCCTTATTTTAAGGAGCTTTGGATTGTGTATTGGTTCATCTACTATAGCATAAAAACTGGTCAACAAAATCTGCAGGTGTATGTGGACATGTTTTATGTAGTAGATGTGTGTGCGTGCAGGTACAAATGCACGTATAGGAACATACTTGTGGAGGCCAGAGGTCAATATCAGGCATCTCCCTCAATTGCTCCTCACATTATCTTTTTGAGACAGGGTGCCTCACTGAACCTGGAGCTTACTGGTTCTGGCTGGCCAACAACTTTCAGGGGATCCTCCTATCCGTCTTTCCAAAGCTGAGACTACAGACATGCAACACCATACTCCGAACTTTTTACATGATAGGAGAGCAGAGGCAGCATGTAGCAGGTGTAGCAGCAGGAGCAGCAGCCGAGAGTTCACATTATGAACCTCAAACAGGCAGACAGCGAACTGGGAATGGTCTTTCGAACATTCAAAGCTAGACTGCAGTGACATACGTCCTCCAACAAGGCCACACCTCCTATTTCAACCCAAATAGCACTGGCAACTGGGGACCAAGTATTCAATGCCTGAGACTATGAGAGACATCTCATTCAAACCACCAGAGGGCTCCTGCAAAGAATTTGATTTAATGTCCCCTCCTAGAGTACTTTGCCTGAAAGGGAGGATAAATTCCTTAGAATCAGAAACCTCATATGCATGTATTAACTGGACCTTTATTTTCAAAACTATGGATCACAATCCAGCATGAGTTATGGAATTCATTCATTATAACCCGATTAAAATTTTACTTCTTAAGAGCAACAGAATAGAAGAGAAAACATCACCATGTGCATTTAGATAAGGAGGGCTGTCATCGGATAACTGAGCCTCAGTGGACTTTGGCGCAGGGTGTCTCAGAATAGAGCCACCCACACATCCCATGAATAGACTACTTAAATAAATAAGAGATTATTGGTATAGCTATGAGATCCATCACTAGAAACAAAAATCAAAATGTATACATCAACAACATCATAATTGCATGGCCTTCTTGACCCTCTCGGCAGAGAGAGTGTAGAAGTTCAGAGTCAGATCTCCATGGAAAGCTGTACTACTTAATGTACAAAGTAACATTAATTATTAGGCTTCAATTTCTGTACAATTAGCAAGGACATGATGTAAACCCCTGGTAATACCAAGGAGAGGGCTGAAGTGGTTCTTTGGATGAAAAATATACTTGAATTTTTTTTTTGTAAATTCTTGAAGAATGACAAGGAGCTCCAAGAACATTGCATAGTGTTATCATCCTAAGCATGAGAGGAGCGTGCAATTCAAGGTGGGATCACATGATCACATCACAGAGGCATGAATCACCACAAAAACAAAACTTCCCCAAGAATTACAAAGAACACTGAGAAGATATGAATTATTTCAACACATATCTGTTGACTGTGTGTGTGCAGGTCTGCTTCTCAAATTCTGCCTGGTGCCAGGAACATACCCTCACAACTAGCAGTATGAGAATGGGGGACTCCTGTCAGGATGTCCATGCCAGTGTTCACTAAATTCTCTGCCTAGAGATTAGTCTTTCTCTGGAATTTCCCTTAAGAAGCCACTTGGACCATGTGATAGTTAATCTTCATTGCCAGCCTGATTGGATTTAGAACCATCTAGGAGACACACCCAGAGGTGTCTTCATTACTTGACATAAACCTTTGGGAAAGGCAAACATTCTCTGGCAGGGCAGCTTTGTGTCTAGGTATCTTGAGCAATCAGTAGAATTGTGTGCTTGTGATAACTTCATGTTTTGTTTTTCTTATCACTATTGTTTTATCTTTTTTATAGTACATAAAGCATAGGGATTAAACTAGCCGAGAGAGAAAGGGGAGGGGATGGAGACAGAGAAGGGCTGTGGAGGTGGTTCAGTAGATGAGGAATTTGCCACAAACGCTTGAGGACCAGAATTCAGGTCCCCAGCACCCATACAGTAACTGGGGAGATGTGGCAGCTCGCCTGCAAACCCAGCACTCAGAAGGCACAGACGAGAGATCGCAGAAGCAAGTGGCGAGCTACATTAGCCAGAATGAGCAAGCTCCAAGTTTAGTGAGAGACTCTGCCTACATATACAATATGGAGAGTAATGGAAGAAGACACCTGATGTTAACCTCTGACCTCCACATGCACATGCACATGTGACTGTCCACTGGACACACACGCAGACACACACATAGAAACTAACAGGCAGTATACACACATACGCAGAGAGAGGAGAGTGGCAGGGTGGGGAATCAAAGCTTGACAAGTCCATCGTGGCAAGATGAATTGCTCTCATTACTTTAATATGCTGTCATACACACAAGGCAATTTAAAACCAAGGCATTTGTTTTCCTTTCCTATCAAACTAGATGCCTGAGTGTGCAGCTGCTGACTCCTAAAAATTAATTAATGACTAGCTTTTATCTGGTGCTTCCTCAAGGGATTTCAACTCCTTTTATGAGCTATTCTCCAATGTCTGGGCCCATGGTATGAACGAAACAAGCTGGCGAGCCAGGGGTTGTAGACCTTCTTCTCCATCTCAGACATACACCCAGAGACAACCAGAGTGGAAATGACTTCAAGTCACTGGAAAGCTTGTCTTTGGAAACCTTTTGTCTGCACTTATTTTTTTTTCCACGAGAATTACTCAAGTATTTTCTTATCAAAGGAACATGTCACTATAGGATATAAGATCAACAGTCACAAAGAAGTCACACTTGCTGACCACTGGTACCATTTCAAAACACTCAATAATACTACCCCTTCTATTCAGAGAAAGGTATGCCTTGTTTTCCTGAAGCAAGGACTCGATGTGTGGGTCCCTTGGATCACAAACTGCGTGTCCTCTACCAGGCAAATTCCGAACAGGTTTCTTCACTGAGAGACTTACATTAGTGATTCTATATGTGCTGCTGTATTACTTTTCTTGCCACTGTGACAAAGTAACTGATAAAGCAATTTAAGGACAGAAAGGTTTGCTTTGTTTAGAAGATGCAGTCTGTCGTGGCCAAAAAGGCTTAGGAGTGAGAGGCTGCTGATCACACTGCTTCCACGGGCAGGAAGTAAAGTCAGGTGCTGGTGCTGGGTGGCTTTCCCATTTTCCTCTTTCTTCTGTCTGCCGCCCCTTCCCAGGGCATGCTGCCACTCACATTTAGGATTGACTCTGTCCTCATCAGTTAAACTTCACATCCAATACCAGAGCTGTGACTCCTAGGAAAATCTAGTTCCCCTCAAGGTGAAATGAAGATTAACCATCACAAATGCAAATGATGGAATTATCAATCAGCCATTCTGCTTGGAGGCAAAGGAAACCTGCCAAGCACCTAGTTCCTCTCTCCGTTGGATCACTGAAGAGAATTAAATACACCACCCAAAGCAACATTCCTACGCCAAAGTTCACAAGATCTGCTCTCCGGGGACCTACAATGAGATCTTTAATTAACAATACGACAGATTTTATTACAGGATTGCTCTCAATATAAAACAAATTAACAATCTTTCTTGGAGGGAAGAAGGGAGCCTCTTCTTTGAAATTAAAATGGCTATCTCCCCTTTAAAAGGAGAAGGCAACCAACATTTCAGGAGAGCATTTATGAGCATCAGAATAGTGACATGGATTAAAACCATCTGGAATGTTATAGAGGGTACACAGTGAAAACATTTGGAAAATTGCTAAATAAACTGGCCTTTAGGACATGCCCCGCTTCCTTTTAAGCCTTTAACCCAGACATTTGCATGTTTCTTAAAAGAATTGTAAGATCCTATCTCCAGTTTTTCATGGCTCTGTCTATTCTACTTCCAGACACAGCTGTGAACTGAGGTCAGGCTTCAGCGCTTCTCTGGGACCCTTTCAACAGTGAGACTCAGGCTCTAAAATAGAATCTCTGACATGCTCAGACATCTTTCCTAAAACAGAAGGAAACTGAGTTCAATCTCATCATTATTTCAGTTCCTTGGTTTATGCAAGTCCAATCCAAACTTGAGTGGGGTTTTGGGGAGAGCGTGATAACTTTAGCCTCTCAATGGATGTGGACTGAGAAAGCACTAGAGGTGTTGGGTACTTCTAAAATTGCTTCACACTATGGCAACAAGGGAGCCAACCCTTTCTGGACTGACTAGACAAGGAATGGTCTAGATGGAATGCTGTATTCCAAACAGTGAATTTCCTTACACAGGCATGAATTCCACCACAATTCTCTCATATTTGGGGGCTAGAGAGATGACTCTGAGACTTGCTGTTCCGAACACACAAGGTGGCTCCCAACAGTCTGTACTCCAAGGAACTCGGGCACTTCGGGTGTCCTCCAGCACTGAGGACGTAGCATGTGGTGCACATACACATAAGCAGGCAAACACTCATACACATCAAATAAATTTTAACTGCAATTAAATAGAAAACACTTTTTAATCTTTCATAGTTCTAGAAACATGTTTTTCAAACTCTAGAAGGAATAAACATGAAAATCAAATGTTAATTCGTTCATTTTGGTATCATATGAAAGAAGGAAAATTGAGAAAGGCAGCATGCAGTGGCCCTGCAGACTTATGCCACCTACCCTTGAATGTGTTAAGCATGTGACCTCCACACAGGGTCAGTCAGGAAGGCATGCCCATGGGATTCTAGGGGATACTGTGCTAGACAAAAATTACCAGACACATAAGCAAGAAACCCTCTATGGAGGTGCTAAAGCACCCCATGTTCCATCTCTCCCCTCCTTTTCCCACACCATCATCTTCTAATACAATTACTCAGCCTACCAAATCTTTATCATAAAGCATGTTAGTGTGCAGAAATAAATATGCCATCAGGAGTACTAAGTTAATAAATCTTGTACATGCTAAGATCCTTCCCTGCCTCCATTATTCTGCAACACATGCAATTAATTATCAATACTGTCTAACCACATGTCTGCCTATGTACAATGTCTAATAGAAAAATAATTTTCACTTTCCATTTGAACAAGAGACTGAGGTGGAAGCTGATCAGTACAGTACTAATGAAAAACAATCTTTAAGTATACAAACCCAATTATGTTCCTGAATCTAATACTTTACCTTACAGTTACCAAATGTCTAAGTAGAAAGTCATTTTAGTGGAGAACACCGTGTGTGTGTGTGTGTGTGTGTGTGTGTGTGTGTGTGTGTGTGTGTGTGTGTGGACTTATGGGTGTGCAGACATGCTTACTTGTGCATGCCCAGACTGTCAGTTAGCAAGAAAATTATTAGGGACAGGATTGCAGGGATCCTCCAGGGTACAAAGAATCTAAAGGCATGCATGTATTATAGAAGGACCTGACTTGATTTCAAGTTCATTCTAGGTGATAACCAACATTACCGGTTATTAGGACCCTGCTCAACAACCAAGCAGAGATGCCCACACTTCTGTGACACAGCATCAACTCAGGTCTGTAATGCTGATGGCTGAGCAGACCCTAGTCTTCTAATCCACACATTTTCTCTAAGGGGAAGGAGTTAGAACAAATAACCTTGGCTTTAGCATGCATTGCATTTTGAAGGTGAAACATCCTCCACAGGCTCCTGTTTCATCACATGGTCCCTGACTGGTGGAGCTGTTTTAGAAGATTCTGGAACCTTTAGGAGGTAGAGTCTAGCTGGGGTAAGTGAGTCAATGGGGGGTGGGCCTTGAGGTCTTAAAAACCAGGTCCCATTTACTGTGTGCCTCAGTTTATTGACTGCAGAGGCAATGGGACTAGCTTCCTCATTCGCCTTGAGTCATGTCTTCCCTGCTGTGACAGACTATATGCCTTCTTGAACTATCTCCCATTTCAATCTACAAACCAAAATAAGCCCTGGTCACAACCATGAGAAAAATTATTAGCATAGCAAGTAATCAATTCACTCAGTACAGTGACTTAACTTTCTCAGTATCCTAACTCCTCTCAAGATGAGATCTAGAAAGGTCTTTCATGAGTACTAAAAATTAGCTGACTTTCTTTTGAACATACACAAATGAAAAAATGGAGTAGTAGGGCCGGGCAGTGGTGACCCACGCCTTTAATCCCGGCACTTGGGAGGCAGAGCCAGGCGGCTCTTTGTGAGTTCGAGGCCAACTTGGGCTACAGAGCGAGATCCAGGAAAGGCGCAAAGCTACACAGAGAAACCCTGTCTCGAAAACCAAAAACAAACAAAACAAAACAAACAAAAAATGGGAAGTAATGAGCTCTTTGGACACACAAGACCACCACTACCATGTCTTATAAACCTAGAGCTACTAAATTTCTTTACTAATTTACTGTTTTGTTATTGTCATTTTGTATTTGAGATACAAGTCTATAGACAAGGTTGACTCACAAGCCTTATTCCTTAGCCTTATTCCTTAGCCTCCCCAGTGATGAGATTGCAATGTATGCTATTATGTCTGGAGCTAAACCTATGACATTTATATTTAGTATATTTCCAGGTCCACCATAGAAAGAAAATGCAAACCTTCAGCATTTTTAAATCTAGAAGAAAGTGCACCCTTCTGGTTTTAATTTTTGGTACAGTTTGCCGAGAAGAGGTGTTGATTTAATTTTGGGTTTTACTCATTCCACAGATTTTCGGAAGGGGCATTTAAGTTCCACTAAGGGAGTGTTTTTTAAATCAATGTTTGGCTCCACTTCTTAAAAAACATCTTGAAAATAAATAAAAAAGCCTTCCTTTAAATTGCCATGCCTTCTCAATGATTCCACGCACACATGTGTAGAATTATCTATTAGAGACACATGCTAAAATATTTACAGATGAACTGATATGATGTCTAGGATTTGCTTTTAAGCAGAAAAAGCCAGGGAAAGTGGGCGGTGTATTGATTAAACAAAAAGATGGGCTTTGAACTGATCGTGGTTAGTGTTGAGGAACAAACATACGAGGTTTTGCCTGTTACTGGATATACTTAAATTTCCCATAATAAAAAAGTCTTCAAAGCAGAATTAGAGAGACATTCTGCCATTCATTACAAAAAAGGAAAGCTATAAACCACAGGAAGAAACTGTGGTGCATACAATTTAGTAGAACATGCCAACAGAGAGTTGAGAATTTGAAGACAGTTTACTGTCTCGTTAAAAATAATTTATCACGTGTCCACAGTGAGCACCCCAAGATCTTCAAATGTAAACCTCAATAATAATAATAACCAGATATTAATCTAGAAAACCACAATATTTGTATGACAAGCAAACTGGTAGGTATTGCATGAGTTAGTTTACATATTAGCTACTACAGCAAGTTAGGCATGTGCACATGTGCTTGTCTGAGTTAGTTTAACTCATGGATTGAAGGGGAAGCTTCTAGAAGGGAATAAGACTGAGAAACTACAATACTGAATCATAGAGGAATAACTCTTGTAGTTACCAGGAAATGTGCATTTATTCAAGTTTATAATCATTAATCAATATAATTATTGCTTTTGTTTTGCCTAAAACTATCATGAAATAACTGCTCAAATAAGCCACTACTTAAGCCATTATGGGGCTAAATCAAAAGAAAAACATTTTCACTAAACCATTAATTTTATTAAACCATTACACCACCTTCTGAGGAAATTCTATTAATATCTTTGTGAAGGGGAGTAAGGAGGAAAGAGATGTATACGTCAAAACCTGTCAGAAGAATAAAGGACACAGAGAACCAATGTTAACATAGCTGGGAGAAGCTGATGTTCTAACCCAGCAGCACACCATTCAGAGAATGGGGACAACAGAGCTGAGAGCAGGAAATACAACAACATTGATTGCAACATCTACCCTGTCAGGTCCTGTGGAAGCTGAGTATCTTAGTAGGTTGTTATGTAAGAGTCTCTGAGAGTTCAAGTTAAAAATGAGGCAAGAAAATGTTCATCTTTATTATGACTCTCATCTGCCAATCTAAAAATCAAGTACCAGTCACAATTATTCATACACTTCTGAAGGAAGCCACAGTCAGTTTAATTGGAATAAATTAGTCAGGGGACCTTTCATGCCTTCTTGATTTAATTCCTCATCCTGTTTGTGTATGCAGTGAACTGCTTCAGAAAAAGAACATATTTGGTCTGTCTTCCTAATGCTCAACTAAGTTTTTTACATGTTCTGGCTTAGAGCTGTACACACAGGTAGGCTACCAAAGAAGAAGGAGCAAAGAAATTCTCATTCATCTAAAATTTATAGTTAAATTGTTTTGGCAGTGATGGGGTGAGGCTGGGGTTGAACTTGCTAGGCAAGGGCTCTCTCATGAACAAATATCCCAGCTCTTACAATTAACATTTTTGAGCTACGGTTTATGGGTAACAACCGTCAAAGAAGGTTATGATATAATCTTGAGAAATCAAGAGAAAAAAGAAACCTACCAAACAAGCTAAGGGCTTGACAAAGATGGTTTCAGGACAGCCTGAAGAGAAGAGAAATTGCCAACACATGAACCAAAAAGCTAAGGACTCCACTTCTTGCCCAAGGGGCCACATGACTTCCCCTCAGGGTCAGAGCCAAAACACCTTACAAGGTTGAAGGTCTTCCAACATGGAGAATCATACCTGTAATCCAGCTACTTGGGAGGCTGAGGAAAAAGGACTGTGTTCAAGGCCAGGCAGGGTAGCTTACTTAGTGTATCACTATCTCAAATTTAAAACAAACAAAGAAGAATTGAAGGGCTAGAGATGTAGCTCAGGGATAAAATGTTTACCTAGCATACCCAAGACCCTAGATTCTAACCCTAACAATACAAAAAGAAAAAGGAGAACATTCCAGGGCCCTACAAAAGGCCAAATGTATACCCAGAAGTGGTAGGTTCAAAAGACCTTCCTAAAAGTCAGTAAGTCCCTTCAAGAACATTCTTATACCTTTCACAAAAAATAGATCACAAACCAATCAGTTTTGTGTCCTTCATCCTACACAAAGTCTACATCTACAGAACACATTCAGAGTCAAATGCCCTGCAGTAAGTAATCACACACAGAAATCTGTTTTCCCTCTCCCTGGGCCAGCAGAAAATACCATCACAATGTGATAGCATCAAGCTTTGGCTTGAATGACATTCACCCTTTGTCCGAGCTTGCTTCTCTGTTGCTCTGATGAAAACACTGGTCAATAGCAACTTAGGGGAAGAAAGGATTTAGAAACCAAGACAAGAACCCCAGGTAGGAATCCAGATACAGGAACTGAAGCAGAGGCCATGGAGGAACGTCAGTCTCTGGGCTCATGTTCAGCTACATTTTTATATAGCCTGGGCCTACCTGCCTAGGGAGGGTAGTGACCACTCTGGGCTGGCCTCTCCTGTATCAATTAACAATCAAGAAAACGCCAAGTCGATATGCCCATAGGCCAATGTGATGGAGGCAGTCCCGAGGTTCCTTCTTCCCAGATTGGTCACATTGACAACCAAGGTTAGCCACCACACCCTTCATCTGTTTCTGCACAGGAACACACACAGGAATGAAATTTTGATTCTTCCAGCATCAAGAGTAGCCCAAAATGTTCAATACTGAGAATACACCATGTGATTCTCAAGGACTTAGCACAACACTCAGTTCCTACCATGTTTTAGGCAAATAAAAAGGTATTGAAAAGGTTAATTCTGCAGTCCTCACACTTCCAAATTCTTTCGTTTTTTTTTTTTTTTTTTTTTTTTCTTATTTCAAAACTGAAGTCTAAATTTTGACTTCTGGCCTAATTTTGCATCTAACAATGAACTATACACCTGTACTGCAGGCCGTATAAAGTTTGCTTTGATCCCTCGGTGTTAAATAATTGAGAAAAAAAGTAAGAAACAATTTGGTCAAGGCTGGGGATAGTGCTCAGTTGGTAGAGTGCTTGCCTACAAGGCATGAAGCCCTGGGTTCCGTTTTCGGCATCAATAAGCCAGGCATGATAGCTCAAGCCTGCAAAGCCAGTACTTATTTATGGGTCTTCATTATCTAAGTAGACCATCACCTGCAGCAATTCGATCACAAATTAGTCAACGTTACACCCATCATTCTACAAAAAGTATCAGGAGGTGGAGGCAAGAGGCTCCCGAGTTCAAGGAGGCTGAGGCCAGCTCGGTATACATGCAACCTCTGCTCAAGTCTTTTCAGCTAAATGAGTTTGCGCAGTGACCATTGTCTGGGTCCTTCCTCTTCTCTGCTCTATTATTTCCAAGGGAGCTGTCATTCTCTGACAACCAGGCAGGTCTGTGCAGCCCAGCCTTGCCTAATTTAAATAATAATAAAATAATTAATAATAATTATTATTATTAAAAATTGCTTTTCGCTATAAAACCCCAAGGAAAATTCAAGAACGAAAATTCAAACAGGAATGGGGGGGCCTAATTTATTTAGAAGTAGGGGAAAACATTGCAAAAGTGGGCAAATCTATTTAAAAAAAAAAAAAACACCTAAAATCTTGGTAAAACTTGAACACAGAGCATTCCCTGAATAGAAGAGCCCACTCCTTTAAATGTTAACCGTCCCCTTTGTTAGTAGCAAGATCAGTTAAGGTGAGAAACAGACAAGTTCCTCAGAAATATTAGGTCTGATCTCTACATAAGTGTACTCAACATCAACAGACTTCTGCCAGCTCTCCTAATAGGACTTTTAATTGATGTAAATTTGCTGGTGGATTATTTATGTTAACACAGTCCCTGCGATATCCTTCACAGAAATCCACCCGAGAAAAGCACATTAGCACTTCACAGTTCACAGAAGGAACCATTAGCAATACTTATAAATCTAAAGATCCGCATACATCGGAGACTTCAGTTTCGGTAGACTAACAAATTTCACATCAGATGTGCAGCTGAAGATCATGGAATGAACTTGGCTTTCATCTCACAAAACAAATCCCGTTAAATGCTGTTGCAAATAACACTAAGCAAGATCTGTACACCACACCTTGGTCTCCAGAGAACCAAAAACTAAAAATTAAAAAAAAAAAAAGTAAAGAAAAGGAGTCTTTAGCCTGACACTGGCATTGATGGTGCATGCCTGTAATCCCAACACTTGAAAGGTGGAGGCAAGAGGGTCAGAGGTCAGCCTTAACTTTGTATTTAGTTTCAAGGCCAGACTGTCAAAAGAAAGGAGAGGGAGAGAGATGGGGGGTGATGAGGAGGAAGGGAGAGAAAGAGGGGGGAAGCAGGGAAGAGAAGAAGGAGTGAGGGAGGAGGAAAAGGGAGAGAGAGCGGAGAGGAAAAGTTCTTAACATACATTATTGCCTTTGGTAACTTTGAATGAGCCTCATTTGTTTGCCTTGGAGGGTGGGGAGGAAGGGTGTAGGCACTGGAAGGCTGCTGCAGTATGTGACGGCCTCAAAAGAGATTCATCACAAAACTGTCTGAGAAACAGGCTGAACGGATGAGGATCAGATGACGTAACTGTTCATTGTGGAAAAAAGTAATTACAGATTAGTTCAATGGTTATTCACTTCTTATAATTCACGATATGTGGGGGGGGGGGGGTCTTTTCCAGGCCGTTGTATAAATATGTCATGAGCTTTCTAAAATTTTTACATTGTTTAATCAACTATGTTCAGCAGCAGCTCTGTTCCTTGATAAAAGATAATCAAACAAATAATTACAAAACTCCTCAAAATCAAGTTTCTCTTCACTTCCTCGGCCCTCCCTCTGATGAAATCTCTTCAGAAATATTAGCTTACAGGCTTACTGCAAACCACAGAAACATTTCAAAGGACAACTGTGCCTTGATTTGTGTAATTATTCAATTCCAAAAGCTGTTGGATATAAAATAAATGAAATTTGTGCTACTCTTTGGAAAATAGGCATATCCTTTTAAACATTAGCCTCTTAAAGGGAAAGGCAGCTCTCCAATGCTGAGGCTTTGGGGACTACTCTGTAGTATACTCAGAGTAGCAATAATCCTGGACATGAGACAGGCCTTACTGAAGTTTAGCTTTGTCTCTTTCTTTTTAAAAGAGGATCTTACTATATGGTTAAGGCTGCCCTTGAACTCACAATCCTGCATTACCTCTTGAGTGCTGGAATTGCAGGCATGTAAGAACACAAGCTCCTCAGGGCCTGTACATTCAGAAGTGTAAGAATGGCAGCCATCTATCTCAATCAGGGTAAAGGTGAGACCCTGCAGTATGAGACTGAGCAACATCGACTATGGGGACCACCTGTCACCTCTCTGGTCCCCATTCTGCTCTGATTCTGAAATATCAAGTCCATTTTTAACTTCCCTCACATGAAATCACAGCAGAGAGAATCTCAGGCTCCTTCCTTCGCCCCAAAGGTCATAAATGTGAAAATAAAAACCATCTAGTCATTAAAAACTGTCCCAGTTCAATTTCCAAATGTTTCGCACTGTCCCTCAAGCCCTCAACTGGCTATATTAACTCACAGTTCAGTCTCAAAACTGCTTTGGTTGGTGGAACTACTGTTTGGCACTTAAAGCAGACAAAAGTACGCACTAGCACAACAGCGTGCTACAGGGATTCCCTTCACCCTCCAAAGCCCCTTAGCTGTGTTCACCAATGTCTGCCCCTGCCAATCACCAACCTAGAACACTTAATGCTTAGGGACCATATTTTAAGGACCAAAGCTACCATGACCCAAGTTTTAGGAATCCCCTGTGTATACTACTTTCTCAAAGAGATAAGAAGGTTGTCATTCACAAGTGGATCCTAAGCTGAAATAAGCCATCAGAGTCAGGACACACAGCTGTTCTACCAAGCTTGCTTCATTCAGGAAGCCAGGCGTGGACTCAGTGTTCATGGCTACTCTCCCTGTCTGCTTCTACCTACTCAGTGAGACCAGGAGATGCCTTGATCCTTCCCAGTAGGATTCTCAGCCTAGAACACACTCCTAGCTCAAGATTCTTCCTAGGGGGTCCTGAATGGTTTGAATAGGAAAAGCCTTCCACAGGCTCATGTTTTGAATACACTGGTCCAGCTGTTTGAGGATCCCGTGGAAACAAACTTTAGGAAGTGAAGCCTCTCTAGAGGAAGTAAGCCACTGAAGATAGATTCTTGGGAACACATTGTCCTTAATCCCTTCCAGTCTTGGTCTATGCTTCCTGGCTGCCATAAATTAAATGGATTTCCACCACACACACTTCCCTCTTCCATGATGTCCTATCTAGCTGCTCTGGGTAGAATGAACCATCTGTAACTGTGAGCAAAAATAATCTTTACTAATGATCTCATTTAAGTTGTGTCTGTCATGAGTTTCCTCACAGCTATGCAACAACAATTAGCAAACAAGCATCATGCTGATGAGGATCTTGTCCGTTCTGGCCAATCCAAAGCCTCAGACTCAAATACGGATGGACCATGGATTCTCCATTTGGAGGCATCTGTTGCAACCCTTCCAGGTAAGCCTTGTTTTACAAGCATGACAGCTTCCCGACATTTGCCCCGTGCCTGCTAAACAACTTCCCAAGTGACCATGAGCTTATCACCACAGCTCAGTACATTTCAAAGAACACACTGTTTAACTAAACACCCACGTGCTGGGGTCAATATTGGCAGGCTCCTGATGTTGGCCTTAGTTAGGGGCTTTACCAGTTTAAGGAGTCAGAATCAAGACTGCTCTTGTCCACATACCTGAGAAAAGTTCTATCACACATTTGAACTCCCAAGCATTTGTCTTTCAAAGAGAGAGTTGCTGACAACATCTTTTTCTCTACACTAGACCTCACTCCTGAGATTAGCCATTGCCAGAACTTCCTACTTGGTAGATAGAAGTCTGACAACTTTCATGAGAACTGAGTTCATAAAAGTCAATTCTTCTGCTTCATTACGTCAAGGCTGACACTTCGGTCTGCAGCCCGCAGCCTCCAGATCTACGGGTGGGCTCTCCATTTCTACGGAGGAGGTATTTATGTGCTTGCATGCAACATCCACTTATCCCAGCTGTCCTCACCTTCGCGCCCAGGCTGACGGTTGTCATTTATTTCTGATACAAGTAAGTGTGACTTGTTAGTTCTCCTGGTTTCTACGTGTGCATGTGCCAGGTAAATATGAACCAGGTCTTAGAGCCGAATACAATTGCTATCATGTATATGAGCACAGGAAGATTACAGAGACATCTCCAGGAGTGGGAAGACAGCTCAGTTGGCAAAGGGCTCTCCTTGAAAGCATGAGAACCTGTGCCCAGCCCCAGAACCCACCTAAAACATCCAGGAGTGGTGGCATGTGATGGCAGTCCTAACATGGGGGAGGCACACACAGTGGATTCCAGTGTCTACTGGCCAATCAGGATAGTCTAATGAGCAAGCTCCATGCCAAGATAGAGACCCTGTCTAGAAGTAAGGTTGACAGTGTTCCTGTGAAATGACACTGGGGGTTGTCTCCTGGCCTCTTCTGTACACCCTCGCACACATGCATGCTCACACACAACAGAGTGCTCCAATACACTACACATAAACACCAGTATTAACTAGTGTTGTGTTTTGTTGGCTTGGCTCAGAGGCTTTATCTCCTATCTGCAGAAGAACTCCTGGGCTCTAACTCTGTGCAAGCTTTTATAAGAAATTAAAAAGTGAATAAAACACCACCCTCAAGCAAAAGGGCAATGAATGGGAGAAATACAAATTTCTTATTGTCTCTTATATTCTTCGCACTGCCCTGAGGAATCTATGCAAATCAAATTTAATATATAAAATGATCAACAGGCCATGATCTTCAGCCCCAATCTATACCTGAGAGACTGAGGGTCAGAAAGTTTAGAAACTTTGAGACACCTCATCATACATTTACACGGTAAAGGAATTCCAAACGGATATACTTCTGACTACAAAACGTGCACAAGTCTTTACTCATACAATCAGATGAATGAGAGCTTGTATCTATAAACAACTTTAACAGAAAGCAAAAATAACTCAGGTAAAAAGATTCTTAGGGAACGGGGAAAACAACAAAGAATTTTTGTCAGTACTATGGACAGTAGCCCAAGTGGAAAGAAGCATTTCCAGCTAATGAGATGGGGGGGGATGTCTTTGCAGCAGTCTAGGGGGGCCCTGTCAGAATCCACAGAATGCAAGCTCCTGCTGATCACATGTCCCTGTCACAGCATTTTAGGTAAAGACTGAGGTAAAAAGTCCTTGACCTTAAAAAAGAAAAACATGCTGGCACTGGATCTTTCCACTCTACACATCTCTAAAAGTTGCCTGGTATTTACATTGGTCATCAATGGTTAAACTAGGAAGTTGGGCATCAGTGGAATGCAAATTCAAACTGCTTTACCTCACCCCAGTCTTGGCTGTTGCCAAACAAATAAATGTTGGCTAAGGTGTGAGGGGAAGAGGAACCCTTATTCACTGATGGTGAGAGCTTAGGTTCAGCTACTATGGAAATAAGTATGAAGTTTACACATATACACATTACACAGACCACAAGGGACAAAGTATAGTAAAAATGTCATAATCATATCCATTATTTTGTATGCTAGTATTAAAAAAGGGCTTAAGAAATTAAAATTAAATTTAAAAGTATATGAAAATGCTATCCCAGTGGACTAGCCATAGCAAAAATGAAGGGAACTGGGATGTCACTGGCTAGAAGTTGATTGTATTACATATGTGTTTCAATTAATACTTACCAATCTTAGTAAGCTTAGTAATCTCTGTATCACATGGTCTCAACAAGAACAGAAAATGGAAGCCGTCAATAAACAACTGCCCATAGACTGGTAGAAAAATGTTTCTGCTTCCATGGCAACAGTAATACAGTCTGTGAATCAACTGGAGGGTATCACCCTGTGACAGAGCACACGTTTAGCATGTATATGACCCCAGCACTAAAGGGAACCCAAAGCGGCTGCTGATAGCTATGAGAATTTCTGCCCGTCACTGCACTGGCTTCTCTGTGTCAGCTCTAGTTTCCCTGTTAGCAACTGAGTAGGTGGGAGGCAGGGGGACATACATACCCAGATACACATTACACATACCACACAGACACATAACACCCCAGATCTACAGGAGGCAGGAGCACATACATACCCATATACACATTACACATACCACACAGACACATACCACCCCAGATCTACAGGAGGCAGGGGGACATACATACCCATATATACATTAACATACCACACCAACACATACCACCCCAGATCTACAGGAGGTAGGGAGAGAGAGGGAAGGAGAAAGGGAGGAAGGGAAGGAGGGAACGAGGGACGGGGAGAGGAAAACTAGAGAGAGCACAAGCTCTGGTACCTACAACACACCGAAGTTGGCAGAAGGCCAAAGCTGACTAAATGTAATTACAGGCCAAGTCTGGGTATTGTCCTAATAGGCCAGCAACATTTAGATGAGAAACAAAGTAAAGATTTACCTAATTCATGGACAATTGCATCTTACTCTAAGAAATACATTGACTTTCTTTTGCCTTCATTTCAGCAAAATCATTGTCAAGATAAAAGTCAAGATTTTGATAGAACTATTCACAGAAATATCTTAAATATTTCATCAAAAACTGCAAACTGAAGGAACAAAATCTTAAAGTAGTATAGATACACGTAAGGAGGGGGTCTTATGTAGCCTTGAATTTCTAATCCTCCTGCTTCTTCATCCTGAGTGATGGGATTACAAACATGTGCCACCATGTCCTATGTTCTGTGATGTTGGGACCCAAACCCAGGACCTATTGCATTCCAGCCAAGCACCTTACCCACTGAGCTTTACAGTCCCCAGAAAACAGATTCCTTCTATCTATTTTCCTTCTAAAAGCTACTGCACAGAATGTCTATTATTTTATCATTTGAATCTATCTATGAAAATATGTACATTTGAATTTTATTTATGGATATCCAAAATCAAAGACAATTAAAGTTAATAATTTGTCTAAATTTTTTTCACACTTGATTTTAATTAAATGTGCTCATAAAAAAAATTACGTAATGCTATCAATGAGTCCATGTCTACCCACTGCCAACATGAAAAAAAATTAAAATTATCTTTCACCCATACCATTTCTGGAGCAACATCTACATATGTGAGAGTAACATGAATTAGTACGATGTAAACACAAAATCCAGTTTTAATATGATAAAATATTCAGCAGATAATATATACAACTGTTGCCAGCTCTTCTCTGACTGGGCAGGATAGCTAGGATCATAAGTAGGACCCCCAAAAAAGGTGGGGGGAGTAATGCTTGCTATTTTGCCAATGCAGCACTTCAGTGATACTTGACATGAACAAATGCCATCATAGTTATGATCTCTTAGAGAAGTAAATTTGGCCACTGATTCTTCTTTCACTCTGACAATTCACAGTCCCCAAACTCAGCATTCTGAGTTAAGCAGGTTGCCTCCCTCACTTGGGTGGGTCTCGTTGAATCAGTTGAAGGCATACCAGAACAAAGGGTGCAGTTTATCTTAGTAAGAAGGAATTTTCCAGGAAAGGCCCTAGGGCTTCACCTGCATCCTCAGCTCTTCCTGTCTGTACAGGAGAGGGCCTCCTGGACTCACACTGTAATTCTTTCTTAAGTCTCCTTCCTGGGTGGAGTCTTATGTTCCAGTCCTTGCCATCTGATCTCAGACTCACCATATTAGCCGAAACCAATCCATATATATATATATATATATATATATATATATATATATATATATATATATATATATATCTCACATATGCACACATACATATACACATGTGCATATGCATATATACATACATACACATACATATATACATATATATTCACATTCTATCACTTCTCTCTCTCTAGAGAGTCCTAATCTCTGAATCCCACCATTTTAGTGCTCAAGACTTGAATTGAAATTGTATTCAGTGAGCCTTAAAATAATCTCGGGCTCAGAAGACATGTGCAAGCCGAGCCTTCCCTTACGGCTGGGTGAGAAGGCAAACTCTCTTCTGGAAGGTCTACAGACTGGAAGGCTGCAGATAGTCCAGAATGAAGGAGCTGCTGGGACTGGAGACCTGACCCCACACTTGAGGCCCAGCCCTGGAGTGGAAGAATCACCGGAGAAGATGTGGCCATGGAGTAGAGGCATGGCCCAGAACACTGATCCATGAGCCAGCTTTAATAAAAAGTACAGGAGGTGCATTTTCTGAAGACCAAAAGACCAAACCACACTGGGCACAGCTCACCAGTCCAATGGATTAATTGAGAGACAGAGAGCAGTGGGCAGAGCTGGAGACTCTGGGCTCAGGGTGGACACAAAGGAGGACAATGAAGTGGGATCGAGGACAAAAACCATCAGACGTTCCAGCCAACAAGCTGAGTCCAGAGGACTTGTGTGTTGCAGGTGCCACGAAACTTGCCCCACAGAATGAACCTCAAGTGCATGTAGGACATTAGATGGTCCTCCCAGAGCAGGAACTGAGCCAGATGGAGCTGAGGCCCCTGTGACTGAGGCCATGTCGTCTGAGCAGGATAGGGACAGGATCTCTGGATGAGGGAAAAGGAGGGCAACAGGAGGCATTGGCCAAGTGAGAGCAGGGCTCTGACAGTGAAGGAGATAAGAAGAAATAACAGGGGAAGGAGTGACCAGAGGTCAAAGAAACACACCAGAGGAACTCACACTAGTGGTCCACACAACCGCACGCATGCTCGGTTTATAGTACATATGTCGCTCAATTGAGAAGCTACAGAAAATAAGTGCACTTATGACTCACAAGAAAAGAAAATCTGCTCCTGGCTTTGCGCTTACAGTTTTCATGCAACAAGGGAAAACCCAAATAGCATCTGATCCAATTTACATAACTTTACATAATTTCATGATTACCATTCGCCAAAGCAGTTCCAGACCACAGCTCTTCCGTTTATTTGCCGCCAAAAAAGACAAGATGGGAAACACTCTGGGCAAGCAGCTTCCCACTCTGCTCTTAAAGATCACAAGAAGGGGCCGACGGTTTGTCTCAGAGACTGTTCCTAATATTACAAGGTCGCTCATTCTCGTACAAAATCTTACAGAATTTTACCAGTAACCAAACAATGATTGACACCACCCCACCCCAACTTTTTTCAAATCATTGATTTCAAGACTGGGAATAGTCACCCTTGGGTTAAATCTATACTGCATGTCATCTGATTTAGGATCAGCCACATTCTCTTCAAATGTGAAATAAAAAAAGCCACCAGCCAATTTACATGGCTTTTCTAAGGACAGGATTAAACACTTAGAACTACAGTAGATAGGCACATAGTAAGAAATAGTCTGCTTTGGAAAGCTGAGGCAGTGGCTAAGTTCAGCCAAGAACCTATTGTACAGGCACAAGGGACTGAGTTCATGGCCTCCAAACCCACATAAAAAAAAAAAACTGAACATGACCATATGCGCTTATAATCCTATCACCAGGGGCTCAGGTACATCACTGACCAGCCAACCTAGACCAAACCAACCAGCCTCAGGCTAAGGAGAGACACTGTCTCAAAAATCAATGTGGCTCTTGGCTGAAAAATGATAAAGGTTGACCTCTGTCCTCCACACTGACATATACATATATGTAAACATGCCTGCACATATGCACTATCTATCTATCTATCTATCTATCTATCTATCTATCTATCTATCTATCCACCTTTAATTGGAGCACTATGCTACAAACACAAAATTCCAGGCTGATTTTTTTCACTGTACAAGACAATGATAAAGGGAGAATAGGGCACAGTAACTGTCAAGAGACAACACTAACACCAAACAGGGATTCTGAAGAGAAAAGATTAGCTGGGCACAGTGACCCATGCATATAATCCCAGCACACAAAAGGCTGAGTCAAGAGTATCATGAGATTCAGCCATGCCGGACTGTGTAGAAAAAGTACAGCTGCCCCTTGATGCATAAAGGGGATTGAATCTGGGACTCTATGAATTCACAGATGCTCCGTCCTTATGTAAAATCATGTGAAATTTACATACAGCCTACACATGTGCTTTGTGGGAATCTCTAGATTGCCTATAGTACCTAATGCAATATAAAGCAATGTAAATAGATGCTGGGGTGTGCTGTTTAGAGAACAATAGAAAAAAGTCTGTACCTGCTCAGAACACATGCAAATTTTTTGTTTTAGTATTTTCACTCTGTGTGGTTGGTTGAATCTGCCGATTTGAAATCCACAGAGCAGAATGTTTTCGTTGTTCCCTCATGAACGTGTCTGCTCTACAGAAGAACCATCAAAACCACCTCCACTCCCTTGGTCTCCGTTGTTTTTCCTTCCAGACGCTAAAGCACAACTCTGGCTCCCGTTTCTTCAGGAGTCCTTTCATAGATCTCATTCACCACATTTCTTTGAATTCTTACATCTGGGACTTTGTTCTTATTTTGAGACAAGGTCTCATGTAGCCCAGGCTGGCCTCAAATTGGCCATGTAGACAAGGCTGATCTTGAATGCCTGATCTTCCTGCCTCCACCACCTTCCTAAGTGTTGCGATTACAGGTGTGTGCCACCATGTCAGGTTAAGCAGGACATTTCTGAACTGAGAGAAAGCTTGAGATTGCTGATCCAACAGTTTGCTCCGATCTGAGGTCGCATGCATGGAGACTGTACAAAGATATCTGCAATCCTCTTGATCCCATGCCTGATGCTCAGGCACAAAGAATACACATATAAGACATACCAGGCCAAACAAAAACAAACAAACAAAAAAAGGGTCCAGGAAACAAATGACCATCTAAAGAGGTGGCTGCTGTAGGTAATTGCTGCCCTGTAGAAGGTAGACTCAACTGTCTATATACCTTTTAATTTTTTTCAGAGCCCAAAGATTTGTTTTTAGTGATATTATTTGAAAATGATCTATTGTTTAAGACAAAACATACAGAAGGTGAGAGAGACAGACAGAGAGAGAGGAGAGAGAGGAGAGAGAGAGGAGAGAGAGAGAGGAGAGAGAGAGGAGAGAGAGAGAGAGAGAGAGAGAGAGAGAGAGAGAGAGAGAGAGAGAGAGAGAGAGAGAGAGACGGAGAAAGACAGACTTACATACATATATGCTCAATGATTGTTCACAGGCCAACTTCACTCTAGTCTACACTATGGCACAAGTCTACACAGACTCTGCACCTGCTCAAAAAGGCTTCAAACCCATGGAAGTTATTTTAAAAGATCTCCTGAGCCCACATTGAAGGATTACTTTGTTGCCGGCCAGCACCTTCTTCTCTCATGCACCATTCTGAAAAGCTAGCTTTGGAGGCAGGTGTGTTGACACACACCTATAATCTCAACACTTAGAGGAGCCTGAGACAGGAAGATTGCCACAAATTCAAGGTCAATGCCATCTACACAGTGAGGTCCAGGCAGGCCGAGGCTAGGGAGTAAGATTCTACTTTGAAAAATAAGAAAAGTGACTTTTGACCAAAAGATTTTTTAAAAATACAACTATTATTAATTTATTTACTGTCATATTTATCAAATATATTCTATCTTTTCTCATACCAATATTATTTTATACTCTTCACATCAAATTACCTAATAGCAAATGAGTGTCCCCCTGCTTCCCAACTCCAAATGTTCAATTAGAGGACCGACTGGCATAGCTAGGCATGGTAGGAGAAATCTGTAATTCCAGCACTCAGGAGGCTGATGCAGGAGGACTGTGGGCTTGAGGCCACAATCATTAGCAATTTTTGTTAATAAACAAGATCTCCAAAGGGAAAAAGTCATTAAGTATCACTAATATTACTAAAATGTCATTTTAAATCTTTAAGTTTTTAAAATGAATACTCTCTGGCTAGGAAGATGGCTGAGTGATTAAATGCTCCCTAGAGTTTGGATCTCCAGAACCTATGTAAATATCGGGTAGCCATGGTAGCCTGGCCTGTCCACTCCATCCTCAGAATGCAGAGAATCCCCTGAGGGTAGCCACAGTAGGAAGCTCTGGGTTTGAGTGAGAGAGCCTGCCTCACAGAATAAGGTAGAGAAATGGAGGATGATTCCAAGTATCACCTTCAGGCCTTCACATGCCCGGGCACAAAGATGCACATACATCTGTTCACATGTATCCCCACCACATAAGCACACTACACATGTGCACACACACACACATACACACAAAAAAAATAGGAAAAGAAAACAATAAACTAAAAATGAATAGTCTCATAAAACTTCATATTCTCTTCCTCATAACCATGCTTAAACAATGGCTGTGGACAAGTGTGTCCTTGTGTCAGGACATTTTAGTTCTGTGTCCCACCTGGTGGCAAAGCTTCCGTCACAATCAACTAGAGTCCTCACCACGCCAGAGAACTTGGCAGATCTACCCACATGACAGACGGCCATCTTCACACTTTCTCCTCATACTTCATGAATAAACATTCCTTTATTCAAATAAGTTATATATATTAACTAACTCCGGTAATGGCGATTCCACTTCGAAATGGTAAATACAGTCATTCTGGCATGCCTGCAGGTGTTTGCAATTCAAATTACAGAAATTTTAATAATGGCGAAAATAAAAATTAGTGGCAGGACTCCTAAGGCACTATAATTCCAACACACACTCTTAGTGCAGCAATCGAAAGCACACATAAATACTTGCCTGTTTAGAATCCGAGGGCTTTTATTGCCCTGCATCTTTCACAAATATTCACCTGCAATCTCACACAGGAGCATCCTTAAAGAATTCAATAGGCACCATTTGGAGCATCAGAGAACCAAAGCTCCCGGGCCCCTGACATTAAGAGGTAATGTCGCTACTTCTGAATACATAACAATGAAAACAGTCATTGGATTAAATGATCTCCGTACATTATCACCATAAACAATAATTATTTGGCAGCTGCCCTTTGCGAGCGTGGCACACACTTATGAATAAATCAAGCCTTATTGATTTACTAAGCCAAAACGCTTTCCATTTTGCTCTGCTAATAGGAGCTCTAATCCCTCGCTGCACTTAGTGAGGCTTTAATGTAGTACGTCTCTTAATACTTTTAATATGAAAGATTAGCACTGGGTAGCCCCGGAGCAGGAACACGGCTCTCTCAACGGCCAATTGGCCACTGAACTCAGCTGTCTTTGAGCGTGTCCTTGTTAATGGAGTTCTCTGACTGCTGATGAGAATCACACCATAATGACATGAACTGGGAATGCTGCCCCACTGATTTTCCTTGCTAAATTTAACATATTTATGAAGACCTACATTCATTCAAAGATAAAGTTAAAACAGGGCAGCAGGAAAACATAGTACTGTAACCAGGTCTTTGTACCCTATCAAACTGGCATCTGAAATAATAAAATCTGGATTTGGGGATGTAGCTCAGTTGGTACAGTGTTTGCATAGCATGCACAAAGCCCTGGGTTCAGTCACTAAAAACAATGTATCCAACAATGGATCAATCAAATTGCTCTTTTTTTGATGCAGATACAACTTTAGATAATCCAAAGATCTTGAACTCAGCAACGCCCATCCTCCTTTTTCTCCTCCCACAGAACAGTAGGCAAAAGCCCAAGGAGTCAGCTACCATTCATTCCCTGACCACTCACTGGGGAACTAGAAACTCTCAGTTATCTAGATTGAAAAGGGGAACTAAACTCTCAGTTGCTGATTAAAGGACATTCTACCCAGGCAACCACAAGCATCTTCTATCCTACATACGTCACGGCTGATGGGTTTTCATTGTTAACTTGCCCAATCTGGAATCACCGATGGAGTCGATTGAGGAATTGTCTCAGCTTGGTCTGTAAATAAGTCTGTGGGGGACTATGCTGGTGTAAGCTGAGGTAGGAAGACCCACCCTGAATGTAGACGGCATCTTTTCACTTGATGGACCCTAGGCTGTATAACAGTATTGGAAGCCGACAAGGATGTGTTAATTCGCTCACTGCTCTTGACCGGCTGTGATGCTTTCAGCTCCTGCCTTGACTTCTCTATCATACTGGGCTATGGCCTGGAATTGTGACCCAAATAGACCCTCTCTTCTCCACACTGCTTTTGTTAGGATATTTCAACACAGCAACAGAAATAAAACCAGAATATATGCCATGATCCAACCAGGACACTGGCATTTTGTGCCTATGCTTTCTGTAGATTCCTCAGCTGACATGGATGCATCCTAATCCTAAAACAAACTCCATGCCTCACTCCTAAAATAGAAAAGTAATCAGTCACACTTTCCTACTTTTCTCCTTTAACTGGAATCCCAAACACAGGGAGGGTGGACCAGGTAGCCCCCTGAGATTACAATACAGAAGGCCCCACTTCAAAGACGGACTGCCAGAGAATGTTGGTTGGGACTCAACCATGGAACTAAGTTAATGATGGCTGCTCCTAAAATCTCAGATCTCTAGTCCGCTGTAGCATCCCTTCCTTTGATTCCTGGGATGCTTGGACTCAGTTGGGCTGAAGTGATAGCTCATTCTGTAAAGTTCTTGCTTTAAAAGCTCAACAACATAAGCCAGATCTCCAGAACCCAGGCCTCGCAGCATGTGCTTGTAATTTCAGTACCAGTGAGGCAGTTCCTGTGGCTCGCTGGATAGCCAGCCTAACCTAACTGGAAAGCTCAGGGCCAACTAGAGACCCTGTCTAATATATATATATTTTTTAAGTGGATAGACCTGAAAAAAGACAGCCAAGTTTGTCCTTTGCTAAACATGGGTGCGCGCGCGCGCACGCACGCACGCGCGCACACACACACACACACACAACCCTTGTATGCGCATACAAGCCTCTCAGACAGAAACATTAGTGTCTTGGATTGCTATTCCATATTTTGCAATGCCTTTTCAATTCAACCACAACAAAGATAAAGATCATCCAGGCACAGCTGTAGTATTTATAGTATTAACTCACTAAGAAAACCGTACAATAAAAATCTCCATTCAAAACACAGATTCCACCTATTCCCTGTAGGACAACCACTGCCTTTGGTTATGAAGCAATAATTATCCCTCCCCACAGAAATCAATAAAACCTCTTGCCCCGTGAACCTGCTATTTCCTGACTTTGTTCTCTGAACTAAAGATGCCCAAGTCATATTGATTACAGAGTAAATTTTTTTAAGTTCTTTACAAGACAGCCCTGAAAAAAAAATCCTCAAGCTAACATCACTCTCTCTTGTTTGAAAAGACTTCTCATCTTTCCATCACATTAATGGTCACCCTTTTCCTAGGATTTTTCCATTTTTCATTTTCATCTTGTCATTTTAAGGGCATCTTTGTCTTGGCTAATAGCACAGAGTCTGCAGGATACAAATTTGATGGTGTTTCTGAGACTTTGACAACTGCCATATTTTTCTTCCAAGTGAGAGAGGGGAGCTGATGAATCCACAGTGCCTTGTCTCTCCAGGGACAGCAGGGACCATCCCTGATGAACCCAGGAGCTCTTAGAGTACTAACGTCGGGACTTGAAAACTCTATAGACGGGGTCACAAAAGCAGCAGCTACTGTAAAGTACCACCAGGCTTGGGAGAGGAAGGTAAAATGCCCCAGAGGATAAAGGTGCCTGCTGCCAGCCGGGCAGTGGTGGCACATGCCTTTAATGCCAGCACTTGGGAGGCAGAGCCAGGTGAATCTCTGTGAGTTCAAGGCCAGCCTGGTCTACAGAGTGAGTTCCAGGACAGGCACCAAAGCTACACAGAGAAACCCTGTCTTGAAAAAGAAAAAGAAGAAAAAAAGGTGTCTGCTGCTAAACCTGGGACATACATAGGAGAGAACAGACTCCTTTATGTTATCCTCTGACCTCCACACACATACACATGTGTGCACTTGCACACACTCACACACATACATACAAATAAATTTTAAAATGTGATTTAAAAAAAAACAGATTGAGGGTTATAGTAGGTGAGAATGGGGAATAACTTTGGAGTGATAAAATCACCCCAGACCTTGATAGTCTGTTTGCACAATCTTGTGAATACGGTAAAAATCACTGAACTTAGAGGGATGACTTTTATGGTACATGAATTATGTTTTAAAATTATACAGGGCTCAGGACACAGTTCAGTGGTAGAGTGTTTGCTTAGTATTCTCAAAGTCCTTGCAACATTAATTAAGTTACATTAAACACACACACAGAGTGACATAAAGGTCCCAACAGCCTTGTTTGTGAGCACAGATCGGTTCTGTCCTCAGGGACCAGTGGCAGAAGAGGAGGAGGAAAGAGGTAAGTAGTTCCAGTAATAGGACAGAACAGACACAACAATCTAAAAGGATGCCCTCTCTCTCTCTTTCTTCTGGGACAATAGGGGGTCATGATGTCAGCTGAGGTCAAGGCAATGGATTCAACCCTGACAAACGTCACAGAAAGGCAACTCTGAGCTTCAGCCAATTTTATGACCCCTCTTTAGCAAGCCATCAATTATGCATAACAAAGGGATGAAATAAAAAGCCACAGACCATTCTTCCATATCAGAAAAATCATACCAGAGGTTGGGGTGGAGGTGGGAGGGGAGGAGAGAGGAGAGAAGAGAAGGGAAAGAGTGGTGAGAAGAGAAAGGGAGAGAAGAAAGGAGAGGAGAGAGAGGGAGGGGAAGGAAGATGGAGAAGGAGAGGAAAAGAGATTACTCCAAAGGAAGAGCAGCCATCTGGGTACAGAGATCATGGAATAATACCCTTGGGAGACAGTAGCAACACCACTGGAAACCACTGATGCTATAATACAATAAGACAGAGATCAGAGTCAAATACTTGGTTGAACTCAGTTTTCACAGACCCATAGGAGCTTCTTCAGTGCCTTCTTTCCCAGCAGGAGCCCTCAACTTCAGCACTTCAGGAAGGTTGAACCTGGTGATACTCAATTGTGGAGATGTCCCGTGCATTGAAGGAGGTTCAGGGATGTCTCTGGCTTGTTCTCACTAGGTATCGGTAGCATCTCCCCTTCATTGGGGCCAAAAGAGTATTCCCAGACATTGCCAGATGTCTCCTGGGGGAAAACCTGGCCCAATAAGGAACCATTGTTCTGTGGCGACTAAACTAATCTCGTGTCTATATGATCTTGGACCACTGCTTTGAGTGATGTCAGTTCTCATCAGCTGAGCTGTCTTTCTGTTTCATAACCTCAGTCTCCCCACAGCAATAAAGCTCAAAAACTAAACGCAGCGCCTCGGATGTGGCTCAGTTGGTAGAGTGTTTGCTGCGCAAGCAGGAAGCCCTGGCTTGAATCCTCGGCACTGCATAAATGGGCCAGTAGTGGCAAATGTCTATAATCCCAGCACTGAGAAAGTAGAGGCAGGAGGATCAGAGGCAAGGTCATCGGTCTGGGCTACGTAAGACCTTGTCAAAAGCAGGGGCGGGGAAAAGAAAAGAAAGCAAACAAGCAAACTTTGGAAAGATGCCTATGTAAGGGGACTGGAGAAGTGGCTCAGTGGTTAGGACCATGTACTGCTATAGTAAAGGACCCGAGTTCGGTTCCCAGCACCCAAGTCACAACCCAATAACCTGTAAATCCAGCTCCAGGGGATCCAATGCCCTCTTCTGGGCTCCTGAACTCAGGTGCGCTCAGCTACACACAGACACATACATAGTTAAAAATAAATTAATTTTAAAAAAAAGAAGGCTGTTTCAAATGTCAATTCTCTAAAATTGCAGAAAAGTAAAAGCAACACATCTAATCCCCAGAGCCTCTCTCTCTCTGTCTCTCTGTCTCTCTCTCTGTCTCTCTCTCTCTCTCTGTCTCTCTCTCTGTCTCTCTCTCTCTGTGTCTCTGTCTCTCTCTCCTTAGCATCCAGCTTAAGTTCCTCTTCTACCAACCAAAGACAACCTAAGAATTGGTCTTGAACCATTTTTCCTCCTGTATGACCTAACTAGCTGAAAATCAATAGCATTTCTAGTAAACAAAAACCCACCCACCACCTACCCCACAGCATCTGCTAAATAATAAAACCCCAGATGTTTTAAAGAAATGGAAAACCTTTGCACTAAACCCACTCAGGGTTTTCTAGAAGGTTCTCTCTGCCCTTTCAGCAAGGACAGGCATCATGAAAAGCAACCTCTTTGATATCAAAGCCTTCGATATGTGAGCTCACCATCCGGGGGCATCAACACCTTGTTGTTCTGTGTGCACCACCCCACAGGGTGCAGATCTGCTATGATCACGTCACACCAGAAGTCAGCCCTTCGGTCCTCCCCATAACCACAGTAACGCAGAAGCAGCAGCTGTCCACAGGTGGTGATGATGGTGGCCACCCAGTAAGTGTCCGGATTGTTCTTATTGGCCACCTCCAACTTCATTCCCGGCTGGAAGTTACTCTGAATGCTGATTTCCACCTTGAGACATCAGAAACACAAGAAAACCATAATCACACTAGCCATGTGCCTCAGAAGATGTTGAGAACTACTTAAGCAGAGGACGTTTTAAAACAGAACTTCTGCAGCCCTAACATAGGCACGTACTTAAGACAAACAGAACATGAGCCTCCAACACAAGGCTAAGTCTTATGGAAGCCACGTTCAAAGGAAAGATAAAACGGATTTTCATAACAAGTTTTATTTTACCCATTAAATTCAACAGTTTGTCATTTCAATATGAACCTACTACCACAAAACGTGAATGAGCCGGGAACGGTGGCACACACCCGTCATCCCAGGAGTCTAGAGGCCAAGGCACAAATATCCTAAGTTTAGGTCAACTTGGGGACACAAATAGACCCTGGCTCAACACCAAGTGAGGCACAAGTAAATGAGGAATGAACATGTCGCTGTGGGTAGGATGTTTGCCAAACATGAAGGACGTCCGGAGTGTGATCCCAGCACTACATCATTTGGTTGGGGGTTGGGGGGGAGACAGGGCAGGCAGGTGGAGGCAGAACAATCAGAAGTTCAAGGTCATTCTTGGCTACATGATAAATTTGAGACTAGACTGGGTTACATGGGGGAAAAAAAGGTGAGGGCTAGTGTTTTTGAACAAAGGCTCTCAAGATCTTGAGTTCAATGAACAGCATATCTCAATTGCAGCTACGTACTCTTCTATGTGATTCAAGTTTTCTGTGTTCCAGGAGCTACCACCAGGATGAAAAAGAAAACTAAAAAAAACTTTCCAACCTGGAGTTCTCCACATTCCAAAGCCAAGAAAGCAATGGGACCAGGAATTGGTCATCTGTGAAACTGAGGCTACTTTTCCTGTCAATCTTGCACGCAGGCCTTGGGACAGTCTGCATCTGGAAGGGTAGCTGTTGGCATCATCCTTCAGGAATACAGACATCCTGAAAGATGAGCGCATGTTCATGAGAGCCTTTGGGTGGCAAATACTTCAGCTGAAAAGGACCTGAGAGAAGTGGAGAATCGGAGGATTGGAGGTGACTCATGACTGAAGACATGACTTCACTGCACAGAGAAGAAGGGGAAAGCTGTCGATCACCCTTCTTTCCCAAACTGCCTTCAGGAAATCACCAGGCCATCCCAGTATCTTGTCAGCCGGGCTTCTGCAGGGTCGTGACGCCAGCTGTATAAGCCAGAGAGGCACGGCTTTCGCTGGGCTTGAAAACGCAGCCCCTGGTTTCACCACATGGCTACAACCATGACCAGAATAAACCACAGCCTGGTGAGTACAGAGAAGAAGGGGGCGCTGCAATCTTACACAGTTCATGAGGTCCTAAATTCCCTTTCAAAAGAACACTCCACTTCTCAGTAGAACTTAATGTGGCTTTCTTATTTCAGCTGAGGAGCCAGAAGAAGCTTAAGAAGGCTCAGTTGTTGCTGGGGTAGGCTGATGAGAAAACAGATCTTTCAGAAGTAAAAATTTTTTTTTGGCTCAATAGTCCCATGTAAGAATTTAGTTTGGGGGACTATCATCTTTTCCATGCTAGAGTTGTAGAAACAAAAGTTCACACCTAAGAAAAATCTGGCAAGAACTCATGTTTCTTTTTCTTAGGTGGGTCCCCCAGTGGACATGCTAGCCAGATTATATAAATAGATATTATTAAGGAGAATGACCTTTGTGAGACATACATTTTCAGAATATCTATCATGATTCCTCCCACCCAACTTACCTTCTCTCTAAAGCCTAGAAAACTCTAATATGACTTTTCAAAATTATAGTATCAACCTTTTTCTCCTGCCTCCACCTTCCCAGTGCCAGAAATACACAGATGCACCACAACACCCCATTTTAGGCCATGCTGGGATCAAACCCAGGGCTTCACGCTATTAGGAAAGCATTCTATCAACTGAATGCTTTCATGGCTGGTTTTCATGACATCATGGGGAAATGTCTCCCTAGTTAATTTATGGTGGAGGGGACTCAAGCCCCAAATATCACCTGATTATAAAAGAATATACAGTCATCACACCTACAAAGAAGACATCAATGTAACATCTTGCCTAACTCGCTGGCTTTTTGTGAGACTCAAGCTGTGGCCTATTTCATGTGCAGCTAGCTGCCTAGGAACAACCAAACTCCCCATCTCACCTTCTTCCTATAAAGTCTTCTTCTGCTTCATTTTCATTCTTCTCTTCTGCCTGGTTCCTGAATCACCCAACAGATCCCTTTCCCTTCCCTCCCACAGACCAGAAGGGAGGAGCTGCTCAAGACTTGACTTACATGCCTGAAGGATGAGTGTGGCGCCGCCCTGGTGCCTGTTTCTTCCAAATAGTCTCCCCAGCTAAAGCCATTTTCCTCCAGGCCGGAACCTTCCTCTGTGGAAACAAAACAAAACAAGAATATCAGAACTAGGGCAAGGCGTGCCTGGGAGACACAGACTGATTCAGCGCTTTAGAGGAGATGGCTGAACTCTCTGAAAAGCTTCACCTTGCTGTTGTAGAAATATTGAGTTTAAAAGGAGGAAGGGGAGCCGGAGAGATGACTGCTTTGGTAAACTGCTTGCTGTCCAAGTTCAGATATCCAGAACCCATATAAAAAGCCATGCTGGGTAACACACATATGTATGTAATCAAAGGGAGACAGAGGCAGGCGGATCCCTGCGGCTCGCTGTGCATCCAATCTAGCTAAATCAGTGAGCCCCAGATTCAATGAGAGAGTCTGCCTAAACAAACAACAAACAAATAAATAATATGGAGAGTAATTGAAGCTCGCCAGCTTTGATGTCAGCCTTGCAGAAAGATACAGAGACAAAGACAGAAAGACAGAGAGATAGAGACAGAGACAGTGAGACAAGAAGCGGCAACACTTGGATCCCCGGTCAAAATTAAAAGCAACATTTGTGCTTTCGAGTCAAACGAGTAAGAGTTGTCTTAAAGCTAACGTGGATTAGCCTAACATTAGCCATAGTAGACAGCTCCGTTTGAGTAGACTGAAGGAAACAGAAGAGGACACTTCAAAGTGTGTGCCAAGATACACACAGGCACCAAACTACCTGCCCACTAAGGCTGCAGACTGGAAAATAAGAGACCTTTATAAAACTGTGACTTCGGTAACATTTTAAGAAAAAGCAAATGGGCTGGAAAGTGGACTCGGTGGTTAAGAGTGCTTCTGCACGGGGCTGGAGAGATGGCTCCGTGGTTCAGGGTACTGGCTGCTCTTCCAGATGGTCCTGAGTTCAATTCCCAGCAACCACGTGGTGGCTCACAACCATCTATAACAACATCTGGTGCCCTCTTCTGGCCTGCAGACATACATGCAGGCAGGACACCGTATACATAAGAAATGAATAAATCTTTTTTTTTTAAAGAAAATTATTTTATTAAAATAAAAAAAAGAGTGCTTCTGCCTTTGCAGAGGAGCTGAGTCTGGTTCCCAGCACCCACATCAGGCAGCTCACAAGCACCTATAATTCCAGCTCCAGGGGATCCACAGGACTTGGAGCATCTAAGTCACACACAGAAGCAAACAGGGAGCATGCAGTAGTTCTGGTAAACAAAAGCACTTCAGAAAGTAAACCACATGTCAGTCCCAGAATGAGATCAAATGATACAGAATCGGTATGTCCAGCACCAGCAACACCAGCCATGCTGTTGGAGCAATAAAGCTGTATACAAAACTTAGGTTGACTCCTAAGCCAGCCTGTTCAAATCTGCCACATACAAGCCCTCCCCTGGCCTGTGCCCCCAAACAGTTGATTCTCTAAAGGCGCTCCCAATGAGCAATAGGTTTATAAACACACAATGTTTATGAGAGATCTCATAAACCAGAGAAAGTATTTACAGCTGATCCATAAACCTCTTAAACCCAAAACGTTTTGCCAAAGAGACTCTGACAGTCCCCTCCACCATAAATGAACTAGGGAGACATTTCCCCATGATGTCATGAAAACCAACTATGAAAAGCTGCTATGAACACTTCACACCTTACAAAGAAAACAAGCGTTTTCATTAAACAGCTCCAGCTTCATTTTGTTTTTTGTTTTTTTAACAGAAAGCTATCTGTGGGACCAGAATATTCCAGAATAAACACAAAGAGAATGTCTTATGAAAAGCTGGAACACAAGTGACTTTAGAATAAAAATATGGTAAACAAGTGCCCCATACATTTTTTTTCTTAATAAAACCTGAGAAAAGCTCACTTTACAATCTGAAGGCAGCCTGGCTTCACAAGGCTGGATAGTAAAGCCTGTAACTGCCACAATACAGGGCTCTGAAAACCGGCAGATTCTGCATGAACAAACTCGCATGCTAGGTAATTTTTAAAATGTGCAAAGAGATGGGAAGAAGACACTAAATCATCTCTAGATGCTGGTAGCTCCTCCTAGCACCAGGAGAGGAAAACAGCACAAATCTGAACAGCAGTCTAGATAACTCAGAAAGGAGCTATAGTGGCCAGTCCACCGTGGATCTGACCAAACACACAATTGCAGCCTAAAGTTCAAAAGGGGGGGGGGTGAGTAGGGTGGGAAAGGGTTAATATTGACTTCCAAGAACTAGTTCTCAGAATGAAGAGTGAGCCCTGAACTTCTCTAAGAGTGTTTGACTCAGCTAGGCTGTGGTGGCAAATCCCAGAACTCAGGAAGCAAAGGCAGGCGGATCTCTGTGAGTTCGAAGCCAGCCTGGTCTACAGACCAAGTTCCAGGACAGGCTCCAAAGCTACACATTTTTTGTCTTGAAAAAAAAAATGGAGCATTGACTCGTGTTCTTCTAAACTGAAGAGGCCTGCCTCTTTGATATATTCCCAGTGAGAGCCAAGCGTTGGGCTTAGGTGGTTGAGGCAGGAGAACTATTACGTGTAAGCAAGCAAAGCACAATCACGTAAGTAGCCCTGTCTCTTAACACATAGACAATACATACGGAGAGAAATGTATTTAATGCTCATATACTTTCTAGGTGTGCACACATGTATAAGTGCATTCATCTGTGTGAGTAAGCCTGCAACTGGGCATGTGCAGAGGCCAGAGGTCAATGCCAACTGTCATTCATCAAAAGCCATCCACCTCCTTTTTAAGACAGGCTGTCTCACTGGCTCGCCAACTAAGAGAGTGTGGCTGGTCAGCAGGCCTGAGGGATCTCCGCATCTCTGCCTCCCCAGGAGAGTTCTAGGCTCATGTCTCAGGTCCTCATGCTCTAGAGCCAAGGACTCCACTGCCTGAGCTTCCTTTCAGGCCCTACTATTTTTTATGATTTGGAAGACTCAAGTTCACGTGGTTCTGCTTCCTTTTTTTTACTCAGAGGCTGGTCTTGGCTGCATGTACAATACCACAGGCTCCCCTGGGAAATGTCATTGAGCAGGCCTGCACAAACCACGTCACAGAACCTCTTACTGTGGTGTCCCCACATTGTTCTGCTTGCTTTTATTCTGACTGAAGACACTCAGAATTTTGGTGGGCTTCATTCCCGTGTGCCTCGGGGTGCTCTACCTGCTGGGGAGACCTGAGGATCCTGGACAATTTGTCTATCTGCACTGACTTCAGGCACACACTCTTTGTTTCTGGGAGGGAATGCCCTTTTATCTTATTTCAAGAGCAGCCTTCACATTTGAGTTATTGATCCCAGCTAAGATTTGAGCTTTCCTGAGGAAAAGCCAAAAGTGAAAGAAAGAAAAAACTAGTCAGTTCAATCCAGCTGGGATGGATCTCACAGAAGAATCATCATTGCAAGGGGGTAAATCAGCCAGAGGCACAGAGTGGACAGAAGGACAGAGTGGACAGAGGGACAGAGGGAACAGAGGCACAGAGTAGACAGAGGGACAGAATGGACAGAGGGACAGAGGGGACTGAACAACGTAGCAAAGAGAAAGGCCCTGAAGCCACAAGACTAGAGTTCTGTCCCTTGATCATTAGTCAGGACAGTTTTCTCAGGAGAGAGCTGTAGAGACTTATTCATGTGTTCTCTCTCTCTCTCTCTCTCTCTCTCTCTCTCTCTCTCTCTCTCTCTCTCTCTCTCTCCTCCCCCCTTCTCTGTCCTGGGAGTTGAACCAGGGGCCTCCCACATCTCATACAATGAGCTACAATCCCAGCCCCATTTATACATTTTTCTGGAGACATGGTCTCAACAAGTCCCCAGGGTAGTCTCATACTCTGTAACCCAGGCTGGCTGCAAACTCACATCTCCGTCTCAACCCCTCAAGTCGTGAGGATTATGAACCTGCATGGCAGGGCCCGGCAAGCTACAGTCTCTTGGGTGGTGTCACTTGCTAAGGAGATGCCCTCATGTGTCACGTAACAAAGCTCCGGAGAAGGAAAGGAAGAGAAGAAGAAGGAATCTGAGTGATGTACGAGGAGGGGATGAGGATTTCCGATGACATCAGGACACCAACTCCAGGACCTGAGACTAAATCTGCTTCCAGCACACCACTCACACAAGCCCACCTCATCTGTAAGAAGGGCCTGAAAAAGCAGCCACTTTACCAGGCACTGAAGATTAAGTCAGCTTAATCCTTAACATGCGAGGGACTCTAAAGTATGAGCACTTATCAATAGAAACCATGCTTGTATGCCATTTGTCCTAATTCACAAGTCCATCTAGAGCCCACTGAATAGATCAAATATGCCTTATTCTGCACATCCAGAAAGCTCATCTGAAAATCAAACAAAAAAAGGTTCCGAGCATCCCTAAGCATGTCCCAGTGAGTCCACAACCAGATTATCATCATAAATGAATCTAGAAAGGAAGGTTTAAAAAAAATGACTTGAAGAGTCATACTTGATCATGTTATTATCAGATGTGATTTTGATCATTAAGTCAGCCTGTGTTGTCTATAAGGTTTTAGACTCTCTTTTAAAATGTGTGGCACTATGTTATTACACTCATGAACTCCTGACAATATGCTCACCCACATAAGACCACACCAGCCAACATGCCAGTGTGGGTGGGGGAGGGGCACATAGATCCCACCCATAATTGAAGAGCTACAGGCAGTGGATGGCTACCAAGTGAGAGGCTGGATTGTTTTCTGGGAAAAGCCCCCTGATAGTCTGCCCATGCCCAAGTGGTCAGCTCTACACTCAAGTACATATGAGCAACACTAATGGGACTCAATAGGTATATCAACAATAATTATAGCTAGAGAAGACATAAATTTGAACGAGGCAATGGAGCAACACGGAAGGAGCTGGAGATAGAAGATGGGATGGGTATGATGAAAAGACATTGCACTCATGTATGAAATTCACACACAAAAATTTTAATTGAATCTAAAGAAATTGTAGCACAATCAAAGCTTCCTTATCACAAACATTGAAATACTAAGAAACAGGGACACATAAACCCTCAGCACAGTGGGGAAAGATCTGGATCAGAAGCTGAAAAATATAAACATAATTTAGAATCATTCAGCGATCTCAGTATTAAAGATCGGAGCATCTTGTATGATTTAAACCATTCACTACATGAGAGTAAAGAACAAATCATGAATGAGTATCTACGACGGGTTTTCAGCCTGGAATCCCCCTGACTCTGATATCATTTTGAAGAACTTGTCAGTAAGAATAATTTCCTGACAGTAGATTATCAGTAATGAGCTTCAGAATCTACTTACGCTAGAGAGAAATATGGCAGCTGTGTGAAAATGAAAACTTATCATTGAAAATGACACAGCCACAGAGAGCGATACGTGCAGAAGATGCACTACAAAAATAAAGGAAATGCCCAGGAACTTCCAACGTGCAAGATCACTTTACCGAGCAGATATAAAAAGACTGGGGCTTAGGGGGTAGTTCCAGAGTGCTTGCTCGCCTAGCATACTCAAAGCCATTGGTTCAATCTCCAGCACCATTAGAAGAAAATGTAACTGGGTCTGAAGAGATACCCCCGGTCAGTAAAGTACTTGCTTACTGTACATCCTTGAGGACCTGGGTTCAGATCCCCAGCATCCACATAAGAGCCAAGTATAGGTGGTGTATGCCTGTAATGCTGGTGCTGGGGAGGCAGAGAGAAGGAGGACCCCTGAGACTTGCAGGCTAGCCAGTCAAGTAAAGCCAGCAGACCCCCACTAGGTCAGTAAGAGACCTTTCCTCCACAAATGAGGTGGAAGGCTGGTGTAAAAGTCCAGTGAGTGGGAAGTGCTTATGGCAGAAACCTGAGGACCTGAGTATGAAAGCTGTCCTCCGACCCCCACATGTGACCCACAAACTTCTGCCTGAATTATTATTAATAATCAATACAAATAAATAAGGTGGAGAGCATTGAAAAAGACACCTGAGATCAACCTCATGTACATGCTTGCACAAACACACACACACACACACACACACACACACACACACACAGAGAGAGAGAGAGAGAGACAGAGAGAGAGAGAGGCAAATCTACATTCCAACAAAAGACAATTAATATGAACCTTCAGCCTTGGGGGGGTGAGGACCGCTCAGAAAGACATTTTCATTTTTTGCAGGGGGGCAAGGTACCCTCTGTGCTTACTGACGTTTCTTCCTCCCTCTTTATATATAGAAGAACCAGGAGGACTGGCTTCATCCTAGGAGAGATGCTACATGCCTTTATCCTATTAGATACTCAGTTTTTATAGCTTTGCAGAGAAAGAGAGAATGGGGAAACCTGATCTAACAAGCTCAATGATATCAAGCAGTTTTTGATTCCATCATTGACTTAGTTTGATCAACATGAAAATGGGGCCAGCAAGATGGTTGGTTGAGCAAGTAAAGATGCTCCCCATCACCTATGAGGTAGGAGATACTTCACTCTTCCAAGTCATCTTCTAATTCTTACCTTCACATGAGCACCACAGCATATGAGTGAACACACACATGCGCGCGCACGTACACACACACACACACACACACACACACACACACACGTGTGCGCGCGCATACACACCTTATTATTTTAAAGTGAAGGCAAACTTGCTAATTTCATTAGACAGTGGTCAACTCTCCCCCTAAGTTAACGGGCAACATTTTGTATGAATTCACTGTAGCAAACATTACCAATTCATAGAGTTCTCTTGCCCTTATTTAATTTGCTGATCTATAAATCATGCAAGTCTACTTTCAGAAAAAGAAGTATCCTTTTAAAATAAACCATCACATAAATGTTTTTAGAGATGCATTTATAAACTCATTAAATATTAAAATCCAATCAAACACAATCTGTTTTTTTGTTGGGTTTTTTTTTTTTTGCTTTGTTTTATCCAATTACATCACACAAATGCACATGACCTAAATTTCTTTCACACTACAAAGCTATGCTCGATACTTTGGAGGGTATGTCAGTAATGTGTTATACCCCAGCTCTTCTTTTCCCATGAAAACTAACCTGGACACTGCTGAGGTGCAGCACTGAGGGACAGTACAGTCACTAGATACGAGGGCACCATAACAGCTGTCAGGTCAGCACAGATGTTCATAGACATTGACTAGCAGAAGGCACTGAGACTTAGAAGTGCTATGTCACCAGGCTGTAACCTAGCACACTCTGTTTGTATGGTCAGTATTAATACTGACCCCAAATCATCATAACTTGAAAGCTGCTGTATCTGCAGGCATATGACTTGATTAGTACAGCAAACGCCAAGAGCTGGTGGTCGGTCCGCTCTAGACACGCTACCCACTGTTCCTGAGCATCTCAGGAAAATACTGGTCCATGAGCCACATTTTCAGAAATAAACCAACATACAGAATCCTACCTGAATCAAGATCCCCATTCCCATTTGCTGGGCCAGTTTGCTTTTCCAATGGTGAGGATGAGTTTTGCATCTTGGAAACTGGGAAACGTCTCTCCATGCTGACCAGTGTTGGGTCCTCTTCTCTTAGTTCATCCTACGGCAAGTTACCTAAGGGGCCACCAAAAACAGAAGATCGGAGGACTTCAATCGGATTCAAAATATCAACTCCTTTAGCTCTCCTAACGTACCACAACCCTAGCAGTGTGGCCACCAACTCATCGTCACATTTCAGAAGCAGGGTAGTGCAGCTGCCAACTGGAAACACCAGGAATGAGGCCGAACGGCGGCACATCACATCTCCACACAGCGTCAACAGCAAAGGTCACAGCACAGCAAAATGAGCCATTGTCTAGAGGCCATTAGCATCACTAACATGGACACAATTTTCACCAACAAATAGGATCTAAGTGCCAATCCCGCAGGCTGACATCAGACAGCTAGAGAGCCATCTCTCCCTTGATGCTGAGATGTTACAAACTCACCTCAGCCCCAGCCCTCCACATGCATTCCTGACTCTGTAAGAAGTCATCCTGTCTCACAGTGAGTTGGGACTGAGAACAGTTATATAAGCCTTGACGCATTGGTTTGCTTATTTTCACAAGTTAGAAATGGGTAAGAATTTCCCCATCATAATATAGCTCTGCCATTCCTCACTTACATTCTGTTATGTCTAGGAAGAGAAAGGTAAAATCACAGACAGGTCCCATAGAATCCTACAACATAGTTCATTATGCCAGAGACCATAAGATACCAGGAGCAATGTTTACTAAGACGGACATGCTCAGCTCTGGAAGACAGCACAGTCATGGAGCAGTGTTTCTCTGTGTAGCGCTGGCTGTCCTGGAACTCCCTCTCTAGACCAGGCTAGCCTGGAACTCAGAGATCCACCTGTTTCTGTCTCCTGGGTACTGGAATCAAAGGACTGTACCCCCACACCCCACCTCCCACCTCCCCACCCCCCTACTGCATTTTTAAATCTTTATTCATTTGGGGCTAAAGGATGTGACTCAGTTGGGAATATTGCTTGCCTAGAGTGCATAAAGCTCTAGGTTTGATCTCAGTACCATACAAGCCAGGTGATGATGCACACCTGGAATCTCAGCTCAGGACTTGTGAGGAAAAGTAGGAGGATCAGAAACTCAAGGTCATCCTTGGCTTCATAGCAAGTTCAAGGCCAGCCTGGGACACATGTGTCCTCTCTAAAAAATTTTTAATTTATATGTACTTACATATTGTATTACACACAAATTTTAAAAATTATATATATAATTTGTATATTTTCACATGTAGATAAAAACTAAAGTAAGCTAAAGGCAAAACTAGAAAGAATATAGTACATGTATGTCTAACAGTAGAATAATGTGTAGCTCAAATGTTAATAAGTGGTCCAAGACTATATCACCTCCTTAGTGTGCGTGCGCACGCACACACACACACACACACACACACACACATTACTAAGTTTCCTTTCCTAGAAAACCGTTAAATCTCTGATCAGTTGTAGGTTCATAATAAAGTGTGGATCTGGGAAATGAAGGGGGAGTGCATCTGGAGGAGAGGGGAGGTGGGAGGAGCTGGGAGGAGTAGAGGAGGGGGAAACTGTGGTCCAGATGTATTGTATAAGAGAAGAATCTATTTTTAATAAAAAATAATAGAATAAAAACCATAATTGTTTGATATATATACCTGTGTATGCATGTGTGTATGTGTGTATAAATGGAGTGTGAATTCTTTGTGCAATGGTAAGAAAATGAAAAAACAGCTCCAGTCACCAGGAAGAGGCTACAAAGTGCAGGCACCCAGAACTAAAATTAAATTGTATGCATATTTATTTATCCACCTGTTCCATCAAAACTCACCAAACACTGTTGGAAGGAGCCCAGGCTATTTCTCAATTAAAGTATAAAGGACGAAAATGCCTTCTTTAAACCGGGGGGTGGTGGTGGCACACGCCTTTAATCCCAGCACTCGGGAGGCAGAGCCAAGCGGATCTCTGTGAGTTTGAGGCCAGCCTGGACTACAGAGTCAGATCCAGGAAAGGTGCAAAGCTACAAAGAGAAACCCTGTCTCGAAGAAAAAAAAAAAAAAAAAAAAAAAACTTCCTGAAAATGCCTTCTTTAGACTAGAAAGTATAAGACTGCCTGAAGTGGTTCATTAAACAGTCCATCTGAGCATCTTGCTCATGAATAAGAAAATGGGGTAACAAGCAAAGACAGAAGGCACCTCCAAACAACTGGATTATCTTTCTTCATTCAATATTCTCTAAGCACAGAGGCTTATGTTTTATGAAGCAAGCATAAGGATACATGACCAAGATGTTGATGATACAAAAAGAAAGAACAAAAATTAAATCGAAGGCTGGAGAGATGGCTCAGATGCTAAAGCATCTATTATGTAAGCCTGAGGACTGGAGTTAGGATCCCCAGAACCACCATAAACGCTGGGTGGGAATGGCAGCCTGTCCATAATCCCAAGCCATGCAAGTGGAGAAGGGAACCCAGAGCAAGCTGGCTGGCAAAATGAGCCAGCTTGCAGACCTCTGGGCTTATCTGAGAGACCTTGACTCGCTGAATAAGGTGGAGAAGGACTGAGTGGGATTCCTGACAACCTTGGGCCTCCACTTTCTTGATACCTGCGGTGAAGCTATGAGCCAGAATGAAACTTGCTTCTGTTTTGTTTTGTTTTTGTATTTGTTTTGTATTTTGTCACAGCAGTGAAAAGCTCACTGACAGAAGGGCTGACTAAAGACAGGAAAGTGCAGGCAACGGTTATGGGGTAAAACTAAAGTAGCGGAGAAGGAATAAAGAAAACAAGCATAATCAACAGAACACAGAAGAAATAATCCTAGCAAAACACAATCTTTTCACAGCATGTAGCTACTGAGGCTAGAATAAATCACTACACAGCCAGCTCTCAGCCACTAATGTAGCCTATGGAAATAGTTCTGGGGGAAACCTATTAAATATTAGAATGGCACACTACTTCACAGAAATTTCTGTTTACCTTCCTTTTTTAAAGTCTATTTTACTTTAAATGGGATGAGAGGTCGAGTCTTACTGGTGAAAATAATTAATCCATTAAGCTCAGCAAAATAAAGATGGAGTATTTTAGGCTGGAGATTAGCTTGCTGCTCCAGTGTTCCTTAGCATGTGGGAGGCCCTGCATTCCACCCCAACCCTCCACAAAAACAAAAATAAAAGACACACACAGAGGCACATGCATGCATGCACACACGCATGCACACTCGAGCACAAGAACTTATGCACACACTCACTCACATAAAGATGTTTTGCTTAAGTTTTTGTTTGTTGGTACTTTTTACACAGGACCTCATAGAGCCCAGATAGGCCTCAAATTCTCTATGTAGCTAAGTCCAGCTTTGAACTCCTGATCTTCCGGCCTCCATGCACCAAATGCTAGGATTATAGGCCTGTTGGCCATGTCTGGCTAGTAACAGGATATTTTAAAAACCAAATCCTTTTCCCAACAACAATACTCTCACCTCCAACCCACAAAAAGAGCTATTTTTTTTAAATAAGGAAGCGTATTTCCTTTTCAGTGTGCATGTGGCTGTGGTGTGTGTGTGTGTGTGTGTGTGTGTGTGTGTGTGTGTGTGTGTGTGTAGAGAGAGAGAGAGAGAGAGAGAGAGAGAAAGAGAGAGAGAGAGAGAGAGAATGTGTGCATGTGTATGTGTGAGTGTGTGCCTTCATCTTTAAATCCTCCACTAAGCTCCACTCCCATCCTTTTTTACTCCTATTTTTAAATAAACTCTATAATTTCAAAACCAAAGTTCAAAGTGTCTATTTAAATGTGGCAGAATTCTTTTTTCCAAAGACATACAAAGAAAGTTCGGCAAGCTGTGCTCTAAAGGGGAACTTCCTTTTCTTACAATAAACCGAGGCATGACAATTGGCTCCTCTCGCCTCCAGAGCAGAGCAGCCACGGAACTTCGGCATGGGAACTTACTGCAGAAGTCTCCTTGGCCTTGTGAAAAGAACCACTAACTTGAATATGGAGTAACTAAGCCATTATGGAGCTGTGGGACATCAATGAACCTCTCTGTGCCTCAAATTTCTCATCAGTTAAATAAGAGTTTTGATTACGGGCAATCAAAGATCCCTTTCAACTCTAACAGGCTGAGGAGCTATGATGCCTCTCCAGTATTAATTGTGTATTTTCTCCATCAGACTATCATTTTATCTGAACCACATTTAATACAGTAAACCTCCCTCTCTTAGCCGAATTATTCCTTTTTTCCTTTGTTTGGGGGGTACTTACAGAATACAACTAATTCTAGCATGAGTTAAGCAGAGCTTTGTCAGGGAGAAAATGAGTCTAGAAGGACACTCACTGGGTGGTATTAGAACTCTAAAATCAGGATGGAATTACCGATTTTGAATGTCAACACCATCCAAAGGAAATTTTTATACCTGCCTGGTGACATGGTACCCCCCAGTAACATGTGGCTACTGGCACACAAAACCTAGCTAGTATAACTAAGGATCTGGATTTCAATTTAAGAATCTGGGGATTGGGGAAGGAAGATTTGAGACAGAGTCTCAGGTAGCTCAGGTTAGTCATAAACTCTCTATGTAGTCAAGAATGACACTCGAATTCATGAATCTACTCCCTTCACTGTCCAAGTATTGAGATTATGGGTGTGTTCTACAGGGCCTCATTAAAGCAAATTTATATTTAAATATCTGGAGTTGGAAGATAGCTAAGCTAATCAACTGCCTGCCTTACAACCATGAAGATCTGCTAGTAAGTAATCCCCAGACCAGAAGGTATTTAAAAGAAAAGCCAGGCATGTGACACTTACATGATCCCAGCAACTTCAGAGGCTGAGACAAGCAGACTCCTGGAGCCTACAGGCCTACTGAGTGAGTTCTTGGATAGGGAGACCCTTTCTTGAAAAAGAAAAAAAAACAAGGGTGGGTAGATACAGGGTGGGGGTGGATATGAGCTCAGACAGGACTCACTTTGGAAGCTGAGAAGAAGCTCTTTAAACCCCTAGGCATTTTACAGGTTGAAAGCATTCCCTGAGAGACTTGATGTCATATGGATCATTAAGACCTGCTGTGGACAGACTTGGACACTTCCTGTTAACTAAACTTAAAGATCTTATGGCATAGGAGGGGTTACCATGTTGACTTTGGGATGCTGGGTCCGCTGTGGACACACTTCTACAAAACAAAGAATCCAGAAAAAGAACTGCCAGACAAAGAATCAAAAGCAAGATTTTAAATGAGCGTGCACACCTTGATCCTGGAAGAACACACACCAATAGTGACAGCAACTGAGCAGCCTTGAACATAGAGAACCAAAGCCCAACTCCAAGGAAGAGAACACACTCCAGTTCAATGGCACATCACACTCTGTACAATAAAAACGCTCTCATCTAAATAAAGAAACAAAACAGGGTGTGTGTGATACACACACACACACACACACACACACACACACACATCTTAAATATCCCCAGGAGTCCAACAGTTGCATACTAGACACCCAACACTGGGAAGCCACACTTGAGACTGAGACATATCCTAAAACCACCGCCAATTCTTGGCTCTCTTGAAAAAAAAAAAAACTATTCATTTAATTTAATAATGTCAAGCTTGCTAAAAGAGAACTAGGGATTTCAAAGTCTAGGAAACTACAAGCAATCCCATTTCCCTCTACAAGTAACATGTGACAAGCTTCCTCTAATACTAGACCGTTACCAAGTGTGCTGGCTTTGATGGCAGACAATGTCAAAGGAGAAGCAATCGTAGAAAACAACCTGTTTATGTTACTCTAAAACTGCAATTACTTTTCTTGCTTATTTGTAAATTAAAAAAAAAATCCCACCTGAAAAATATTGTCAGACACATAGCTTCTGAAAAGGGTGGGGAGGCATGAATGTACCTATGAATAAATCAGATATCGGTGGTTTCTCTGACACCTATCGAACGGGGGGAGGTGTTGATAAAGTGTGTGACTCCACAGTGATTCAACTCTGTATCCATTTGTATCTCACAAGACACCACAGAAGGATAATCTGTAAATCAGACACTGATGTAAATGTACCAAATGGATCATTCTAAATAGAACTCAAAGGGAACGATACTGGCAACAAAGAAAATCTCCAGGATGAGCTGGAGAATGAAACCTCACATCACTCCAAGCCTTTCTCTCTGTATGGGTATGTATGCATGTGTGTGTACAAGGACGTGGAAGTGAGTGTACCTGGAAGCCACACGCAGAAGGCAGGTGTTGCAGGTGCTCACAGAATCAGTCAGTAAGCACCAGGGACCTGCCTGGCTCCACCTCCTCCCAGCCAGGATTATAAGCACAGCTTACTTTTTCATGTGGGTGCTGGGGTCGTATTCAGGAGCTCATGCTCACACAGCAAGGCCTTCCTCAGTGAGCAACCCTCCCAGACCCGCCAGCCTTTCTTTATGCCCTCTCACATGGCTGAAAAAATGTTTCTTTGGGCAAATGGCATGTCACGTTTTCAGGTTTTCAACAATGTTTACAGTTTCTTTCCTGCATGAATTGTGAATGCAGTCTTGACAGACATCCAGGAAAATAAAATTAAATAAAAACAGTAAACGAAAATCACTTTTAACCCTAACACCTAGGAAAATCATTTGCATGTGTTTCTATCTTCTCAAGATGGTTTCTTGGTGCACATTTTTGTGAGTTCATAAAAAATTCAGAATCTAACCCAATTTTCATCTAACATTACATAGAGAGCATTTTATCATGCTGTAACAATTCTTTGAGAGCAGGAAAAATGGTTGTATAATGAATAGGGTAATGTTTTTATGCTTATTATCAAGTAGGAAAAGTTTTTGCTGAAAAGACTATTCGCATTGCAAATGCTATCTCTCTGGTTTAAAAAGAATTATAGTACGCATTGATGTGCTCATCTAGACATTTCAATTCCACAAGAAAACAGAACAGAAATCACCCATTGCCTGAGCTAACTCTGAAGAACATAAAGAAGCCAGCAAAATTGCAATTACAGCTCCTCTCCATAATAAAGAATATAGGGCCCAGGGAGATATGGGGCTCCATCTACAAGTGCCAATCAGGAAAACATGAGAACCCAAGTTCGGATCCCTAGCACATATGTTTCAAAAGAAAGAAAGAGAGAGGGGTGGGGAAGGGAGGGAGAGAGAGAGAGAAAGAAGGAGGGAAGGAGGGGGAGAGAAAGAAAGAGAGAAGAGGAAGGAAGGAAGGAAGGAAGGAAGGAAGGAAGGAAGGAAGGAAGGAAGGAAGGAAGGAAGGAAGGAAGGAAGGAAGGAAGGAAGGAAGGAAGGCAGGCAAGCTCAGTGGCAGGCATTCGTAACCCAGCACTTGGTGAGGAGCTAAGGGTAGATCCCTGGAGCTCACTGCACAGACAGTCTAGCCCATCAGTGAGCTCTCTGTAGGTTCATGAGACCCTGACTCAAGACACAAAGTTGAGGGTAATGGAGGAAGACACTTAATGTTGACCTGTGTCCTCCACACGAACATTTATGTGCACACACATACATACATATACACATGTACAAAGTAAAAGAATAAATTAAGTATGGAAATAGTAATAATTTCCATTTGTGGCAGTATCTACTAGTACTTTTGTCTGCTCCGATCTACACTGGAGCTTCCCTAACTGGATGTAGATGATGTCTAGAGATTTCACTTTTTCAGGATCTGCCGATGTCTGCTCTCGGTTTCTCCCTGCTGTTGTTGGAGTACTCCTAGTAGCTCCCTAAGAAAGGACTGAGTGGAGAAATCGCCAGGCCTTGTCTGCCTGCAGATGTTTTTAATATTTTAACCTATAGTTTAGGTGGATAAAGATATCTTAAGTTGGTGGTTAGCAAGATAAAAGCAACTGCCGCCAAGTCTCAAGACTGGAGTTCAATCCCAGGAACCCAGACCTCTACAGATACACTGTGGCACATGTGCACACACACACACACACACACACACACACACACACACACACACACACACACACGCACAGACACAAAATGAATAAAAACGTAATGTAAAGAAATTTTAATCTTCAATTGGAAAGACATCTTTCCTCAAAAGGAGGGCAGCCCTCCACCACCTGCCAGCCTCCACCCACAAGAGCTTTGATGTCATCTGAAATCCGGGTCTTTTGATGCTTAGAAATGTCACAACACTGTGTCTAGGCAATCTATTTGAGGGTTTGGGGTCGCTCGCTGACTTCTGTCGATTTCTTTAGTTCTGGGACACTTTATGGAATTATTGCTAATTTCCTCACCTTCATTTCCTCTTTCCCTCGACTATTCATTCATTCAAAGGCTGGCCCTCCGCCATTTCTCCTTTTATTTTTTTTTTAATTAATCCTTGCTCTCCTAATCTACCACCAAGAGCACTTTCTCAGCTTCTTCTCTGGCTCTTCCACTAACTTCCACATACTTCATTCTCCAAAAGCTCATTTGATTTGTGCTTACCGTGCAGTTACTTATTTCATTCCCCAACTCATGAGGGAAAAAAAGTAAAATAAAATGCAAAGATTTACACTAAAGTCTTGTGAAGTCCTGCATGTGTGAATCGCAGCTTTGTCACTCCACACTAGGAATTCATAATGAGCTCAGGACACCGAGCTGGGACCTTTGGAAGATTCCAGTCAAAGAGGAAAATCTCAAAGAAATCTAAAGAAAGCACAACCAAGTTTGGAACCAAAATTTGATCTCTGAGAAATCCTAACTTCTTCCTAAGAAACCAAGTGCACACAGCCAGGAATCACAGGACCCTAACAGAACGCTCCTGCAAATGGCTTTGAGGAGGCAAAGCGGTGTTAAGTGCCAAGCGCTACCACCATCCCTTTTATTTATAGTCACCTTGTCACCCGGCTCATTCTGCTAATAATGCCTGACTAAGTACATCGCTTCCGGCTTTCACTAGACAACTCTCAGCCTTCCTAAGAACAGACAAGCCCTGCCTCCTCCCTGCGTCAAATGAGATGGCCTGATTGTTTGGGGCAGAAGGTCCGTGGAATGATGCCATCTACCATCAGCACAGAGTCTGACTTACCTTGATTAGGACAGCAATTTACTCTCCATTCTTCAACCAGACTTCATTGGTTTTCACTCTAAATAGATTGAAATCTGACACAAATTGCTGCCCCAGCATAAGAAATGCTAATTTCTTTGCAATCAGATGCCTACCCCAATACTAGGATAGAAGATATGTTGGAAATAATAGGCATTCCAGGAGCAAATACCAGAGCCGGAGGCAGTCACTGCCTCCCAAAGCAACTTTTTGTTTCTAAAGGGCCTCCTTTCCTCAGTCCTCAAACAATGTCTGCTGCAGGGACTATACAGTGAGCAGAGTCAGCTGCTCACAGAGGGGCCTGTGCAGAACAAGCCTCCTGAGCTACAGAAATGACTCAGTTGGTAAGGTGCATGCTGTGCAAGCATAAGGACCTGAGTTCGAGTCCCAGGATCCACATAAAACAAAGCCAGATGAAGCAATACATGCCTACACTCCCAGTACTGGGTGGCCAGCCAGTCCAGCAGAATCAGAATCTAAGCTCAGTCAGAAACACGGTTTCAAAATACAGAGGGTAAGGAAAACGTCAAGTATCAACCTATACCTTCCACAGGCACACATTCACACACACACACACACACACACACACACACACACACACACACGAATACATGAACACATATACATACATACCACAAGCAAAAAATGATCAATTAAAATGTAAAAGTAAGTGTCTGTGATGGCTAGATTTATTTATGAACTTGACACAACCCAGAATCCCTCACCTAGGAAGAGAGGCTTGGTGAAGGGTTGTCTGTGTTGGGCTGGTCTATAGGCATGTCTACAGGGAAATAGCTTAACTAAATTCATTGATGTGGGAAGACTGAGTTCACTGTGGGCAGCACCATTTCCTAGGCAAGGGAGTCCCGAATGGTATACCAGAGGGGAAATTCACCCGAGTACATGCAAACAAGCAGATTCATTTCTTTCTGCTCTTGACGGTGGACGACTGTGACTAGCCGTTTGGAGTTCCTTGACTTCCTTTAAATGGTGGACTATAACCTGGAATTTAAAACTCCAAATAAACCCCTTTCTCCCTTAGGTGGCTCTTTGTCAGGGAACTTTATCACGGCAACAGGATTGAAAATATAACAGCCTTCTATGAGAAGGAAAAAATTTCAAGGTTCAGATTAGTGCACTTCCACTTGAAAGTATGTTTATTTATCAACTAGTTAGTTACAAGTTATTTTTTCACTATAAAGAAAGATACGATTGTGAACTACCCAGTTAAATACCACACAAGTTGAGAATCCCTTATCTAAAATGCTGAGCACAAAAAGTGTCTTGGATTTCAGATTTTTTTTTTCTCTCAGAGTTTGGAGTATACAAATGCATAATATGATATGATAGAGGGCCAAGTCTAGATATGAAATTTATGTTTCCTACATAAACACCTTTTACACACAACCTGAATTAGTTAATATCAGGGGATTTTGTTGTTGTTTTAGAAACTGTCTGTGTATTCAGCCAAAACTGGCCTTGAACTCACAATGTCAAGTGCTGGGGTCACAGGCAGGTACCTCCAAACCCAGCTATTTATTAGACAGGGCTGCTAACACTATATACCTGAAATAGAACTTCATGGCGTTGACTTTTCCATGTGCAGTGTCCCATCAGATCTCCAAAAGGTTTAAATTTCAGAGCACTTTGCATTTCAGATTTTTGGATTAGAAAATTCAACCTGAATACAAGAGGGTTTGGCATCAGAGTACCAAATTAGGGTTTCCTGTACCAGGAATGTGCATCCAAGTCAGGAAGGATTGAACTTGGTCCTAGAGTCAAGTAAAAGAAGTTAGAGCAGAGGGGAGGGGAGGGGAGGGGAGGAGAGGGGAGGGGAGGGGAGAGGAAGGGAGGGCCAACTGCTTTCCATTGTGCTCTAGCTGCCAGGAACTGTTTCTCTATCTCTCAATAAACTTGCTTAAAGCCTTTTTTTTTTTCTTTTTTTTTCTGAGACAGTGGCTTAATAGGTAAACGGGGCTGGCCCAAATTCACAGATATCCATCCATCTCCACCTCCTGAGTCTTGGGATTAAAGATGTGCACCACCAAGCCTAGCCCAAGAAGAAATCTAAGTTTTAGAATCTGCACGGACGTGGTCTTCTTGGTTCTGACACACTGAACAAACCCCCAAATATAAGATTTCTCATGTTCTGCTAATGTTAAAAAGAATAAATTACAGCATCTTCCCAAGTGGTCACATAGTGAGTGAACAAATTATCTACTACACATTGTGCATCTACGTGTAAGTCACTTACGGTAAGCCAGACAGTGGCGACTCAGTGAAGAGAACTCAGAAAGTGGAGAAACTTACAAGAAAACTTTCTCTGAGCTGGACTGCATAGACTGTCTAATAACCAGAGTCCAGTGTTTGGGGTGGTGTTTATGGATCGAGAATGTCAAGCCAAACAGATGCTCAGCAGCACTGCTTGACAGATGACATCAACCAAGCTTACAATGCATAAGGAACCATGTCCTGGTCAATGAAGTGCCTGCCAGGCAAGGATGTGGACACAGGTTCAGAACCCCAGCACATACATAACAAGCCGGTTGGGGGCAGCACTGAGCTGCAGTCCCAGCACTATAGCGGTGGGAAGCCTGGAGCTTGGTGGCCGGTCGGTTTAACGGAATCAATCAATGTGTTCCAGGTTCAGTGAGACGCCTTGTCTCAAAAAATAAGGTGGAGAGCAATTGAGGAAAACACCCCAAGTCAACCACTGGCCTCCACATGCATTTGCACAGACATGGGCACGTGTGCACCTATCCACACAAACATACACATATATCACACACAACACACACAGACTACATCAATACATACACCAAAGCATCGATTTAAATTGGCAACCAGAACATTAAAACTAAGCACCAACTTTGGGGGCAGCCTCTTGAAAACTATGGCCAGAAAGTAGGCCTACAGAGCTCCACCATCTGGCTGGGAATTCACACAAGTCTAGGGACTTCTGTGTGTTTAAGACACAAATTTGCATATACATCAAAGTTTAACAAATTATATCATTTAAATGCATGGGGAACTCACTAAGTAAACTGAAGATTTTTGCAGAGTAAATAAAAAACACCCTAATTTACTTAGGAAAGAATTTAGAAAATGTATAGGAATTTTCAGAAGACAGACTGTCCAGTCTCGTTACTCCACAACAGGAAATTGTCACCTACTACTGTCATACCCAAAAGTCGCACGATTGGGCCACACAAGGAAAGCAAAGTATCTTAAGGTTCGGGTCAGACCACATTCATAGCTGTACTTTGCCATGTGTAACCCGTAGGCTGTAGTTTGGACCAGCCTGATAGTGTACAGTAATACGACTTACCAACATGAGATGGACCTTTTAACCCCTCCAAGAACTGTGCTCTGAGCTGCAAAACAGAGCTGTTCTGGAAGCCTTCTCAAATCTCCCTTCCCACTCCAACTCACAGGAGTCTCCGTGCCTGCTTCCCTTCCTTACAGACATGGTAAAAGGGAATACAAGGAATGTACTGGAATAAAAGAGGGCCTTAGTCTTCCCAGCTAGGAAACGGAGAGAAGCCCTCACTAGCCTGGAGATGTAGCTTAGATTCTGGAGACACACACCACAAAAGACAAAGAAGCAGAGACTTAGAGTTCTGCAAGAAAATTTCCGTAGCACTGCTTATGATATCTGAAGGCAGGGCTGGGGAGATATCTACCAGTAAAGTGCCTGCCAGGCAAATACGATGGGCTGAGTGCCCTGAATCCATGTGAGGAAGTCCAGCGTGGTGGCACACTTTAGTAATCTCAGAGGTAGAGACAGTAGGTCCCTGGAGCTTGTTGGTTAGCCTGCTTAGGTCAGTCCATGAGTTCCAGGGCAATGAGAGAGACTGTCTTCAAAACAAGGTAAGAGTACCTAAGGAATGACCACTGGTCTACACACACACACACACACACACACTTCTCACTACAACAAATATGAGCAATTGGTATGTTGGCTCCCAACATTCCAGCATATAGGAGGCTGCGGCAACAAGATTGCAAGAGTTTAAGACCACCCTGTGCCTCAGAATGAGATCCTGTCTCCATAAAACAAAACAAAACAAAGACAAAAGAAGAACACAACACACTAGGAAGAGTGGCTGCCAAACAGCCAATGATTAACTCAGCAGCTGTTACATTAAGAGAAGTTTTGAGCCATCAGATTGACCCACAATCTGCTCACAGGCTCATCTGGGATCCTTAGATCAGGATGCCCTCTAGCAAAGTGACCTGCTGCTGATTTCAGTTACCATTAATAGGAGACTTTGCGGGACCGTGCACCTGAAATTCAGACCCCAGCGACACCATTCAGTTCATGGATTAGTTTTGATCAAATGTGGGGGGAAGAAAACCAAATGACTACAGTTACCAGGGAACAGAGAAGGCACAGTTTGACTCCCCTTCTTCTCAAGAAGTAAAACTGCAGGGGAAAAAACAAACTCCCAGAATAAAAATGTGCCCGCCTTAAGTACAGGGAGGTTGCCTGTGCGCACAGAGAGCGTACTGATAACCATGACCATCCTCTGCCTTTCTGATGATTCACCAGACTCTGTGAGAGCCTCTCCTTCCCCTCCCCCAACAAGACCACTGGGTGTGTGTTGAACAAATACAGGGACACTAAAGAAAAGGGTGGGCCAAAACCAAATAGGAAGGGAGGGAGGGAGGGAGGGAGGGAGGGAGGGAGGAGAGAGGGAGGGAGGGAGGGAGCTGGTAAGTTAATTAAATAATAGCTTCATGCATCTTCCTCCGATCACTACACTGACATTTGCTCTATTTTACAAATGTTATAACAATTTACAAATTATTTTACAAATGTTATAATAATTTCTATTTTAAACTACTTTATGGTTTTTGTTTGTTTGTCTTTTGTTTTTTTTTTCTTTTCAGAAAAACAAACACAATGGATTTTTCTTTAGTCAGTGTGAAAAAACATCCATCCAATCATATAAGAAAAGCCTATTGGCGATGGTGGGGTTTGGCTATAAACTGCCCTCCCTGGGGGCGCATGTATTCCAGGGCTCAGTTCTCAGCTGGTGGGGCTATCCGGAAACAGGAGGAGAAATTGGGTCACCAGGGTCATGTTCTCGGGAGCTGTCTCTTGGGCCCTCATATCCCCACACACTTAGTCTCTGCACCACGCTCCCACCACCTCGATGCTTTGACCACACACCCCAAAACAAGAGTCAAGGGTTGTAGATGGAAAACTCTGGAACAGTGAGCTGAAATACACTTTTCTTTCCTTTCCTTCCTTACGTCAGCTATTTGTCACAGCAATGGAATGTAGATTTAACACAGGGTTCACACCTTGCCTAACCGAGAACTATCAACGTATAGTGGCATATTACCACTTCTAACTCATTGCTTTTGGACAACAAGGTGGTCAGAGCAAGGGCAGCATCTTTTCAGAAGAAAAAAAAAAGTTGAACTGGCAATATGAATATGCAATATTCCCTGTTACATTCAAAGTTCTATCCAGAGTGTCTATTTACAACACACAATCCTACGTATTAACTATCTTTACACTGATGTAAACACAGTTAGCATTTACTTTAGTAAGAAATTATTTTTAATAACTGCCTAGGGGGCTGAAAAGATGGTTCCTCAACTAAGAGAGAGCTTGATGCTCCTGTAGAGGACTGGACTTCTATTCCCATCACCCACGTGGTGACTAACAACCAGATGCAGCTCCAGTTCCAGAGGATCCAACCCCTTCTGGCTTCCACGGACAGCACGCACATGGTGCACAGATATCCATGCAGGTAAAACACCCATACACATAAAATAAAAATAAATCATAAAAAGCAACAAAAGGAAAAGAACTGCCCCAGTCTTACAGAGGATGGACTGCCCAGCAGCCAAACCCAAAGACGGGAGATAGGAAGTTTTAAGTCTCCCAGTGGACAGTGAACACTTTCACTGGCTACCAGTATGCCTTCGTCATAAAGACACACTACAGCCATTAGCCAAGGCACGCTAAACAACCCCCACCAAGTCTGGGATAGTGGTGTACACAGTGCTTTCTGGAAAGGCCCCTTTTAGATCTAGGCATAAGTAGTCGCAAATCAAATCAAGCATTTCTTCATGACTCGAATTCAAAGAAAGCTCACGAAACCCAGTATGTGCATTACTTTCCAGAGCAGAAATGAAGACAAGGCCTCATGTGGCCCTTACATCACTGAACAGTACAGCACTCACTCACTTCTGCACGGTGACCCACAACTCACCAGCTGCTCTCGGACCTTAGGTCACACAACTGTCACCTAAGGCCAGTGTGTTTTACTACACTTTGGGGACAGGAAGCTCAAGCATCGCTTGAGCATGTTCGTCTTTGTCTCTTTGTTTCTGGTCCCTCATGGTAACAGGGACATCACTGAGGGAAACTCCAGTCCAATGCCCTCTTGCAGACAAGAAGGCTCAGACTTGGTATGATAACAACGCTCATCCCAGGTCACACAGCTCAACAGACCCATCTCTGAAACTAAAGGCCATGCCTCCTAAATTTCCTCTCTCTCTTCCTATCAACAATTTTTCTTCTATACAAACTAGGCAGCCATTCCTGGGTTATCAAACTTAATGCACTAATTTCCCTGTTTTCTTTCAATTGTGGATGAGAGATAGCAAGCTGCTATTGAAGCAATATGGATATGAATTGGGAATGGGGCATAAAAACATATTTTGAATTACAAACCTCAATATCATTTTGGTACAAAAGATTTATGAGCTTCAACTTCCTGACAAGATAAATTTCTTTGTGAGACCTACACTGTTACATAAACACAAAAGTTCCAAATCCTGAACTACAAAGAGAGAAAGTGTTATCCAAACTGACTATACCAAACTGGAGGGTATTTAGATCCCACAGTAGAGCTTTGGGGTTTTGCTGTATGGACTTACGCTCAAGAGCATGCTATATTAAGTAAACCAAATCTCATGTTCAGCTCAGAGCAATGTTGCTAACACTTCCTGTTTCTTCCCACAGTTCTTTGGGGGCATTATTGGCATGAGGACCAAAAAAAAGTTAAATGTCACCTCAGCTAGAGTGGGCAGAAAAGGGGTTTGATGAACACAAACAGCAAACCTTTTGACAAAAAGAAAAGGGGTCTTGTTTTGTTTTGTAGTTTTTTTTTTTCAGGAATCATGGAACTCGTTATTTATATCTACAAAGGACCATCGTCTTTTAAAATGTAGTCTGTAATATCTCAGGCAAACTGACTGTGTGAGGTCCATGGTCTCTGTACCCTAACTGGAGATGGGAAACGCTCAATTTGTCACAGAAGCAGATCTAGGCTAGTGTTTAGAGAGCGAGGGGTAGTTGGTGCTGTTTTTCCTAAGATGAGGATGGCCCGGATGCCCATCCCTCCTCACTGGGTCTGACACCAGTCTAGGAGTGAGTCTTGCTAGCAGTAGAACTTTGCTATGGCACAAATGACTTATTAGGGTATGCACACATTTTTCCTGCCCATTGACTGTCCCAGGAAAGAGCAAAGACAAATGATCTAAAAGCATCTCTTTATGGTTTGGAGGGTCCCAGGGAGTGCAAATTCAGTGTTCAGTAGGGAGAAAGTCGCAGAAGTTTGTCTCAAAGACAGCTTGGCCAACAATTCCTTTAAAACACCCTATTCCAATTACCAAACAACTCAACCACCATCTCCCCAGAAAGGAAGGTAGCCCTTTCCTCAAACCTGATGGAGCCTGCGTTCATTCATTTGGTGTAGTTAAGCCAGATCCTTGGACTATGGTACAGGATGGAGGGGTGAGAGTAGGCGCACTGACAATGATTTACAAGGGCAGTGAGCCCTGGTCCAAAGTAGCTTCCTTCTCACCGGGGGCTAAGACCTTCCCTTCCCAGTCAGCATCTGTAGGCTGGGTGCCCCGAACCCGCGGTAGCCAGGCATATGGCGCAAACTAGAGCTAACCGGACTGGATTAGGAGTCCTGGAACTGAGCCACAGGTGCACGAACGTCCCTAGCCTTTCCCGAAATCCCACCTAAATCCTCTAATCTTCAATATCCCTGAAATTCCAAAAGTAAAACTGAAAAGTTTGGGAAGTGTCTCAGGAACCCTGTTTCCTGGCATTGTCTGGGGTACTCCTGGATGCCGCACTGACATCAAGAAGGATCACCCGCCTGCCGCCTCTCCTCGCAGGGCCCCGGGGATCTCCCTAGGATTTTTATGCGCAAAGGTCCCCACACGTCAGCCACTGGAGTGTCCCAAGTCCCCGCTGTGCAGCGCTGGTGGCTTGCACCACTCCAGTCTCTCCCCCCCCCCCCCGCGCGCCCACTTCCCGCCGCTCCCCATGAGAAAGGAACACTTGGGCCCTGCGACAACCCTGTGGAGTATTCTTTGGAATTAACTGGATACTCACTTCCATGGCCCGACCCGGTGCAAAATTGTGGGTTTCGATGCCTTAGGATGAGTTGTGCCCTCAGCAGCAGCAACGTCGGGAGGAAGAGGGGAGGGAACCCTGGTTGAAATTGCAGTTTGCAAACACAGAACCATTTTGTGCTTATCCTCACCTCAACTGAGCCCACGGATGCCCCCACCCCCACCCGAGGACGCGCAGGCTGGGAGTGCTGGGGACGCGCCGCGCGCTCCACTTGGGAAGATAAAATGCTTCCTGTCCCGCGCCTGTCAACAATCGCTCAAGTGGGAAGAAATAACCTGCGGTGGAGTCTCTAATGCCCATCTCCCACCCACCTGACACCCTGGAGCGGACTAGACACCGCTCCATCCCCCCCTCCCCATCCCCACCACCGACTGAGTTGAGACCCAGTAAAATCACCTTCTGGATCCCTGCAACGGCCAGGTGACCACGTTGTTGCAGTGACTACAGACCTGGCCAGTCCTGTTTTTAATCCAATCCTTTTTAAATGCCTCTTCCTCGATCTTGGCCTTGCGCTTTCACATTCGTTGGCGGAAGAACGTCCTCCCGGACCAACCCTCCCCAGAGATCGCGAGCGACTGGCACGTGGCTCACGCCCACTCTCCTCCCAGGGTCTTTTCTGCTGGACCCGCGGCGCACACCCTACTCCTTTGCTGCGCCGTGGACACGGGCGACCCCTGTCGGGGACCCCTGTTCCAAGCTAGGCGACTACAATCATGCATTCTGAGTGGCTTTTTTCCAGGTCTAGGTTTACTGGCTTTCCTAAGAACCCCAGAGTTGCTCCAATCTTTATCTCCAAACTCCACTTCTAGACCTTTCCAGACGCATCCAGACCCCGGATGCAGACCTTTCCCCAGCACTCGAATTTCCATTCACGTCCCAAGCCTAGCCCCGAGCGCCTACCCATGGAGGGCTCCCCTCCCGCAGCAGTCCGGTGGGTTGCTAAACTGAGCAAGAGACAATTTTTTCCTAAAATTCACTTCCCATCCCTGACCTTCCCTAGAACGGGAAAACCGAAAGTGACCTGGCAACTCTTCAGGTTGACCTTGTACGCCTTTTGCTGCTGGGAGGTCCATGCTTCCTCATCCTCTGTGAGCCTCGCCCGGGGTCCCCAACCTCTCACCTTTGCGGGGAGTGCAGGGAAAGCCCGAGTCTATCACTAAATTCGGCACAAACCTCATCTCCCCCGGACACAAAATCCCACTGACTGCATGCAGCCTTCCCTATTGCACCGAGTACCCTGGACAGTTAGTCTTTTTAATAAGCACCTCCTCGCTCCGCCTAGTCCACGCAGGATCCAACAACACTGAGGGAACAAGAAAACACGACCCCTAAAGGAGCGAAATTAATCATTCCCTCTGCCCTCGTGGATTTTGCACCTCGCCTCAGCAGTTTGTCACATCAGAACGTGGCAGAGTCTCGTTCCGAGACACACACACACACACACGCACACGCATGCACACATACATTGACGTGGGGGAGGGGGGCCTCTTTAACACACACCCTAGCGACTGCACATACAGGCTTGCACACGGTTCCACAGGCACACACGCACACACACACACACACACACACACACACACACACACACACACACACACACACGCACGAGGCAGTTGCGCTTGGATGCCCTCATCCCGGCCCAAGGCACCCCTCCACCCTGGACCCTCTAGCTCTGGACTAGATACAAATGAACCACGGAAAAAAAAAACTGGAATAGCTCGCTCCCCCTCTTTTTTCCTACTTAATTCGCTAAAGAAGCTCCTGGAGTAACCAAAAGGAGTCGAAACTAAGGCGTGGCCACTTCAGTTGGGTTTTTTCCCACCTCAAAACCTTTATTTTCAGTTTTTAAAAGCCACCTTAGCCCGCCATATTGGAACTGGTACGGTGTCTAAAGACTCCTTCCCCGCTGCTGTAGCGCTTCCAAGAAAACACAAGTATGGACTGGGCTGGGGACGTGTGTCCGGCCACTGCGAACCAACCACTTCCCACACCCAATGTTCTCCCTTTACGAACCTAATCCCCTTCAACCGCTCCAGGTTAGAAATCAAAACATACATCTAGCAGTTCCTACGGTTGCTTTTTTTTTTTTTTTTTAAGAGGATTTCAGCAAGACACACACGCACATAAAAATAAATAAATAAACTCCCGAGCTCGATCAGGTTAGTAATTCTGAAAAGAGACGGGATGAGTGTACACAAGAAAGCCCCAAGTGACGGGATGTTACTTTAAACGGTGACAAAAAAATGAACAAAAAGATCGCCCTTGCTAGAGCTCGCTCCGAAACTACTATTGACAATTTCAGTTCCGCTGCACAAGGCAAATGTTTCCAATCGGGCGATTCCAAATGTCTGCGCGATTTTGGAAACAGCCCCCACCCGACCCCTGCTGATCTCCAATTCCACCACCACCACCACCTTCCTCTCCCTAGTCCCCCAAACCTCCAAATACACACCAAAAGAGGGAGACCCCAGAGTCGAGGAGACGCGGGAACGCGGGGTAGGTGGCAGAGGCGGCTGCGTCGCTAAAACGAGTGCACAAGCAAGGAAGGTGGGCGGCGGGAGAGAACGGGCTGCACCCGGAGGAGGACGAGGTCACTTTGCAACTCCGGACAGACTCCCGCAAGGCCTGGCTTTTCAGAGCCCGGAGCCAGAGGGAAGGGGGTGGGGAAAGAAAAAAAAATGACAACCCAGAGCGCAGAGAGGAGTTAGAGGCTTCGCTCAAGTGCTGCTCATTTCCTCTCCAGCCCCTGCTCTTCGGTTTTTCTCCTCCTTCCTCCCCAACCCCCCGCCTCCCCCACCTCCACCCCTAGCTTGGTTCGGGCTTCCTTTTTCTTTCTTTCTCCTTCTTCTTCTTTTTCTTTCTTTTTTTTCTTTTTTTTTTTTCCTCGAACTAAACTGAAAAAAAGACGCCTTTCGGCGCACTCAACCTGCGGGCCAGAGATCTGCTTGCGGGCCGGGTTAGGCGAGGGAACAGTGGCTGGGAAGGCGTCTTACCTGATGAAGTTCGTCCTGCCCCAGAGAGTGGAGCCTGGCCCCCGGGTGCGACGGGAGTGGGCGCTGGTCGTGCTCACCCGCCCTCCAAGCTCACTCGCTCTCTACCCGCCGCCTCCCTAGCGCGCCCGCTCGGGTCCTCCAGCTCCCACTACAGCCTCATTCCAATATGGCATCCTCTCTATGCGCATGCCCGGCACTCTTTTTTAAGATTTCTCTTTCTCTCTGTACAGCGAACTCCTTCAACGACCTTTTCCAGCGCTTGCAAAATGTCTCAAGCCAATTAGCCTGCTGTTCGTGGTAGACTCCTTCCGCCCACAGCGCGAAATCCTCCCACCCCCACGCTCTGGCATACACAGACACCTCCCAGGCAGGCACCGTTCACGCCACGCGGCCCCCCTGGGGCCGCTCCCTTCCCTCCTTTCCTTCAAACTCCCTCCATAAGTGATGGGTAGAAAGTTCACACCGCAAGCGTCCCCGAACACCCATTTGCACCGACAACTGGACTAACTCCGCAATTCCTCCGCGGCTGTTTGCTTTCTGGGTTTGCAATCCCCTGGTCGACCCAGTATACAAACTTGTGCTATATCTGCCCAAGAGCTTCCTTAGTGGGGAGGATGGGGACCCCAAAACAAAATCGATTGTCCCGCCTGGTCCGCCCTCCCCTGGTCTTTAATTGTGCTTTTTCTACTAAGATTCTCAAGTCTCCTGCCCTTGGGGGAGGGACGAGGGATTTAGGAGAGGTTTTTCCATGGGCTCTCACCACGCCTGAGAAGCTGGAAATTAAGTTTGGACTGTCGGGGAGATCTACCAGCTGTGATCTAGTGGGATGCGTGTGACAAAGCTCGCCAGGCTTCTCGTGGCCAGGATGGGTTCCCATAGGGTGGGAATAAGAATCCCTGGGCCAGATCGAGAAAAACGAAGAGTGCGGAAGAAGATCAACGCAGCCTGGGTTGCGGGGTCAGCCCGCGCGCTTTGTCACAGACGTGGTGGGAGGACTGAAGAGCTTCCCCGGTCTTAGGCGCAATGGCTGGACAGAACACAAACGAAATGTTCCCGGTGCGGAAAAGCTGGCGACGCTCAGGTAGTCAAGATCCGCGGCTTGTGAAGCTAGGAAGCAGTGGGGAAGTGCGAGTGTAGAGCCGGTTACATCGACTAGGAGACAACAGACACACTTGCTCACGGTCTTTGCCTTTGAAACACTGGATAAAAGTTCCCCATCCCCCAAGTCTCCTGTTGCCCATCTCTCTCTGCACCACTCGCTGAAAAACGACCACATCCTGGGATTTTTGTCATCCTCCCCGATCCTAATATATATATATCCTCATGTGTGGTTCCCTAAGGAGTGGTGAGGGCTAGAGATCTCCAATGGAGTGAAGGGACCAGGAGCTAACCTTGAGCAGAAGAAATCACCAACTATGAGGCGTTAGCTCTTCTGGAAGAACCAGGAAGGGATGTACCCAGAAATGGCTCTTGCCACAGCACAGATGGACCTCCGCAAAAACCGTGGCCGAAGGTTAGAGATTCAGGGAGGGTGGTGGAAGTTAGGAGAGACTGAGCACTGCTAGTCTGGGAAGATCCTATTTCCTTAACATTTTTGAAGAACTCGTTAGGAGCTCTAAAGCGCCTCATTTGCCTTTACACCTCCATTTAGTACATGAGCCACTTAAGACCCAAAAGCTCCCAGTCATTCGATTGTCAGTACTCTCTGAGGTGCACACTTGAATCCCCAGTCCGAGTTTGCCACTCCTGAAGCTTACCGGTGTCCAACTTTTAGGAACACCAAACCGTAGTTCTGAGCTCATGCCCCTTAAAGCCACTGATGGCAGAGTCCTCAAAACAACAGTATCAGACCCCTGAACATTACCCATGCCACCAGCACCCGCAATTGCCCCTTTCAGCACCCGGAGGTGGTTCTAGGTGATGGATCCATTGTGAATCCGAGGATTCCAATGCTAGCTCTGGGTCTCAAAATCTCAAGTCACCTCTTTTCTCTCATTCAACACACAGTGGAGCCTTCAGAGAGGGGTGGGAACAAGATTCAGAGTCATCTTTGGAGACTTAAAGCGCACAAATCCCAACCTGCTCTTCTGTCCTGACGACAGTGGTCACGGTCCTGTCCATCCCCCGCCCCCCCCTCCCCAATGCAAAGCGCTCTTGAACCGGAATGGCCTGGAGCTCACACTGGGTCCTCCCAACTCCCCAAAGCCGCAGATTGTGGCTGCGCAAGGCGCCCTAGGCAGCAGGACTCCTTTGTGCGTCCCAGACCGCCCACCTAGCTCCCAGATCGCCACAGGACTTCCGGGCAGCTCTTGTTTGGAAGGAAATCGAATTTTACCAGTCCACCAGCCAAGAAACTTGAGTTGTAACCCACCGGTATGCAGTTTCGGGTCTGTTTACTGGTTTTAAGTCATGAGTCCCCATAGAACGTTATTCCATCAAAAATTGAAAACACACATCTGATTTTCTTACCCGATTCTCCAAGAGCAATCTCTTTAGATGGTTGATATTCAGAACCACGTTATGTAAATTTGCCCATGGATCTAGAATAAATGGCTCGGAGTTCCATTTATTTATTTACTTACTTATCTACCTGTCGTGATTAAGAAATAAAAACATTGCGCTACCACAGCACACAATGGCTGCATTGTTTACACAAAGAACTTCAATGATATCTACAGCGAACTGTCTCAAAGTTCAGTTTCCTTTACTTTTGATTCATTCTTTGCATGTGACTTTTCTTAACGTCCCTTGCCTTTTCTTTCTTTCTTTCTTTCTTTTTTAAACCACCTCCCACTATTCCCTTTTATCCAAGGACACCATGGAGACAAATGAAAAGTGGTTAACAGATTCCCTCAGGCAATTAAAGCGACCCCTTCATCCCACTCCCATACCTTCTTCCAATTTCCATTTTTACTTTGCAACCAGACCCTTTAGGGATGTGGGACTCCAAATGTGGGATCCACTCCGAATCAATAAAACAGTAACCTCTGCCAAGAATGAAGCAGTAAGAACAGAGACTGTTTTTTCAAAGTAAAGACAAATTGCACTCCAACTCAGAGAAAGTCATGTAAGTCTCATGATTAATACAAGATTTGTCTCTGCATTATTAACACTGAAAATCTCCTCTCAAATAAGTCTTTGATAGCACTGGCTATGGATACTATTGCACTCCTAAATTCTGGCTAAGCCATGGATTTCATCACTATGTTAAAATACTTACATTAGTTTTGCTAACTGTAAAATATGTGTGTGCTCTTCCATTTCTTTGATGACACTGGGAAAAATTTGGAAGTTAGGAGAAGAAAAGTTTCTCCTTCATCATCTGTACATTCCTAACAATTGCATCATGAGAACTTGCAGAGTTGGAAAAGTGTGTTTTTATTAAAAGAACACAGTGTTTTAAATCTTGTTGCATTCTTAAAATAAATAATAAATAAGTAAGTAAGTAAATAAATCTTGCTTCTTTGCGTAGCCACATCCATTGTTTACATCATCACTTCTTTTAAAGGAGAAAAAGAAATCGCCTTTCCAGAAACTCTTTGTATGTGAATATTCTTTAAAACTGACAGGACATAGAAGCTTACACAAAATCAGGAGAGCTAACAGCCAAAACCAATATTTGACCAATGTGTGCAATCTTCTCTTTCTGGAACCTTTACCCTAAAACATCTTTTCTCTCAGACTATGTAAAAGAGCGTTTTCCATTCTCTCCTAAGTCACCAAGTCTAAATTCTCTCTCTCTCTCTCTCTCTCTCTCTCTCTCTCTCTCTCTCTCTCTCTCTCTCTCTCTCTCTCTCTCTCTCACCTTCTTCTTTATCCCTTACCAGCATTATAGTACTTGCTCAAAGTACCAAGAATCGAATGACCTTGGCCCCTGCTTTATCATTAATTATCTGTGTGACCTCTGGGAATCCAGTGGCCTCCCTTTCTGCTGCATTTTTTCCCAGTGAGTAAACTAAAGATGTGAGGTTAGATGTTCCATAAAGCCTTTTAAGATTCCAAAGATTATCTAGTGATTCGCTTTACCCCAATGCCACAAATTGCTTTCTGTAATATCCTAACACTATCTCTACCAATTACATATAGGGCAAAAGAATAAACTGTGGGGGTCACAAAGAGGAAAGAAAAATCAAGTAGACCCATCTGTAGGGTCCTCTTCACCTGATCGTCCTGGGAAGATATTCTTTGGATCATAATTCTTCCTTCCTGGGCTTCTGTTCCATTATTACCGTTTCTGTGTGGGTTTTGCTTTGCCTAAAGCAATGTTCAGGACTGAGGTGAATATGATGTCAGTCATGAAGGTAATTTCAAAAGGCACCCAGAGAAAGAAGGCGTACTCACATGGCTAAAGAATTATTAATGCATATGTTTTAGTGATGTCCACAAAAATATAATCACCTCTCATGTATCTCTAGAAAATTCAGAGACTCATTATTGCTGTGGCTACTTGTATAATTTCAAGACATTTTGGGTTCCTTCGGCAAGAATAAAAAAAAAAAAAAGAGCATACACAAACTATTTTAAAAGTGCATTGTGCCTAGATGCTCATGGGGCATTTTTTGAAAGAGCTAACACCTTGCTTGTAGAGTGCCAGTTTAGACTAATGGCTTCTTTTTCCCCCGAGGAAAATCCTCCTGACAAATATCACTGAGAACTTTCATAGCTATTGGCTTGAACACCTGGGCACACAGTAACATATCTAAGTGGACAATGATACACACATTACATCTCATGATGTTTTCTCTCAGACAGCTTATTCCCTGTCCTGAAGCCTCATGTCCAGCCATTTTGAGAGCTGGAATCCGGAAATGTAGATTATATGGCCAGTGCCTTTAACTGGACCAAGTTGTAGAGTAGAAACTGGCTTTCTGCTTCTGGTCCTTTGTATTTCTCTATGCGCTGAGTGATAAGAGAAAGAAAGGGAGTTTTGTTTTGCTTTGGGACAGGATTTCATATAGCCCAGGCTAACCTTAAACTCACTTATACACTTATACACTAGAGGATGGTGAGTTCTCGAAAGCAACACCACACACCACATTTGTGGGTTTTTTGTTTGTTTGTTTGGTTGGTTGGTTGGTTGGTTTGGTTTGGTTTTTGGAGACAGGGTTTCTCTGTGTAGCTTTGCGCCTTTACTTGGAACTCACTCTGTAGCCCAGGCTGGCCTCGACTCACAGAGATTCACCTGCCTCTGCCTCCTGAGTGCTGGAATTAAAGGCGTACCCCACCACCGCTCGGCCACATTTCTTTTTAATGGGGTTCTAGGGATCAAACCCAGAGCCTTTTGAGCTTAGGCAAGCACCAACTGAGCCATATCCCTAGCCCCAGACACTTGTCTAGGCATATTTTTATATATGATAGCATGTAGTAACTACTAGTCAATATCATGTGTAACATTTCTTCTAAACGGTTTTAAGAAATAGTGTAGGTCTATGACACTGCTAGGTTGGTGAGGGACGCACCATACCGCCAGATGTGCTGGCCCAACCTTCTCTGTGGTCTCACCAAGTCCCTCAGTCCTGGCCTGGTCCTAGGTCCCCCAACTCTGGGCCACAGGTTCCATGGCCACCTTGAACCAGATACATCGCTTAGGCCGCCTGCTGGAAGGAACCCCCTAAGCGTCTGGGTCCCACAGAGGGCAGGCCACAGCAGAAGGGTGTGGTGTTGCGCACATTTATCAGAAAGCCAAAGAAGGCCACCTCTGCGGAGCGCAAGAGCTGCCAAGTGCTCCTCAGCACAGGCAAAGAAAGCCATCTGCTTCCTTCCCGGGAGGGCCACACCCTGCGGGAGCACCATGTGATCCTCATGGAGAGCAGCTGCACCCAAGACCTGCCTGGGGTTATACTCAAAGTTGTGAGGGGCAAGTATGACTGTGGCCACGTGTAAAAGAAGCGACCATAATTCGCAGTGGTCAGGCACTGGGTCCCTGGAAACCAGTTCTTCCTGTTCCAGGGACAGCTAGTCTTGGGCTCAACTCTCACTGGGACTCATCAAGACTGCTATTAATCTGCAAGAGTTCTGGAGATGGATTGGGAGGAAGCACTCCTCTGCCCGCTCCCGTGGCTTCCCATGTTCAGTGTCCACAGGTGGGACCTCATATGCTGGGATGGCAGTTGTAATAAACACATTTGCAGGTTGTGGTGTCAAAAAAAAAATAGGGTAAACATATATTCCTTGTTACACAATCTGAGTTCCAACTTACCATCACTGTACCTGAAACATTGTGTGATTTGTTTTTTAATTAGGGAAATGGCATTTTCTGGAGCCACTAGCATTTTTAACACAACATATTAATGATTAAAGGTATTGGATACACACACACACACACACACACACACACACACACACACACACACATTGGTCGGGGATATGGCTTCTGACTCTAGAACAGTCCTTCCTCTGTGTATGCTGACCGGCCTGAATGAGATCAAATTTGGCACTGTGCTAATGTATACAGCCCCACTGGACTTATAACACAAAATAAAATAAACAAATTAAAACAAGCAGGCAAAATCCAACATCAAAAAGTGATTTCATGCATACATATAGTAGGTCCTTTCAGTGGCAGGGCGCCCAATATTTTAGCTATTGTGTATAGATGAGATGTCAGTGACAGAACACAGCACAAAGTCCCCCTAGGTGTTTGTTGTCACTGTGTAAGTTTCTTTATATGACCTTATAACAGAATAAATAATTATTCTCATGATCAAAGAGGTATCACTAGATCTACAAAGGCTGCTCTGCACTGCCATCTACTGGAAGCAAATACTGACTTGCCTTTGAATTGTTTAAAGGTAGTAGTCTTTTTTGTTTGGTTGGTTTTTTGGTTTTTCGAGACAGGGTTTCTCTGTGTAGCTTTGCACCTTTCCTGGATCTCTCTCTGTAGACCAGTCTGGCCTCGAACTCACAAAGATCCTCCTGGCTCTGCCTCCTGAGTGCTGGGATTAAAGGCGTGCGTCGTCGTCGTCGTCGTCGTCGTCGTCGTCGTCGTCGTCGCCGCCACCACCACCACCACCACCACCACCCGGCTAAAGGTAGTCTTTTTGTTATTATTTGTTTGTAATAGAAAGAACATTAGCGAATATAGTATCAGTAGTAAGGGAAGTAGTAAGGGAAGACGTGGGTCCTGATTATGTTTAATGTAATATAATGCATCAACATCTCATGTAGAAGGAAGCTGAAATATAATCCTTTCAAATCAGTTGTCCTTTAAGTGTTAGGCATATAAAGTACTTGAATGCTCTTTGAAAAGTGAAATTGCTTCCAATTTTGAAAATGAATCACTTAAACGAGCTCTTTGAGAGAGTACTATATTTTATCATCCATTAAAGAATTTTCTTAATATTTGTAAGTGCCCATGAAATGAACACCATCTTAAGTTCTTGAAGGTGCCAACCTTATGTTCATACCTTGAAGGGAAGGAACCCTTTCAAAGTTTCCCTAAGCCAATTTATTGAAGAGATAAATATTTATAGTTAGGTCTAGAAGAATGGGAAGTAATGAAAGCTAAAAACAAGGGGCAGGTTGTGACTCAGTGATAGGACTGTCACTCAGCACACACCGGGCCCAGGGTTCAGGTCCCATCACCACAAACAACCAACAACAGTAACGACTGTGTTCACACCTACTCACTCAGCAATACTGAAGACCTCCAATGTCCTAGACTTCCTTGTTTGGAAGGAAGAATTATATAAGTTGATGACACTTGTTCAACCTCATGAGCACTAACTGTTAACTTTACCTGCCTAAACTAAGCAATGTGTTCAGAATTCCAGATGGGAAACCACATAGTCCTCCTTTCTTCCTTCCTTTTCCTTCCTTCCTCTCTTTCTTCTTCTTTTCTTTCTTGTTATTTTTCTTTTGTTGGTGCTGTTATATTTATTTTTGAGGCAGCCCAAAGCTGTGAACTTGCAGCAGAGAAACCTCCTCCACCTCTACCTAACAAATGCTAGGATTACAGATGGGGACATCCGTTTCATATAATAGTGGGGATTGAACCTAAGGTCTCCAACACAGGAGACAAGCACTCTCCCAACTGAGCACCTCTCCCTTTTTAAGTTGATAATTAACTAAATTATCAAAAATCAAGGGAAACCATAGAAACATGTTATTATGGAACCAGAAATGAAACAAAAGTCTAACAAAAATCCCCAAATTAAAATTTAATCTTGAGTCATAAATGGGAGCAAACACTGTTTTTGCCTTAGCTGGTCCTTGGGCAAAGTGACACTTAGAGACAGCCATCTGCACCCTTTCCTACTCAGGTGCTTCATAAAGTTTGCCCTAATCCAAGTAAGTTATTGCCAGCACCACTCATCTCGTTTAGTTACTTGTTTTGTGCTCATATTTCAAACTGCCTCGGCTTCTCAGATAGAAGAGAATTACAAAAATTTTAGCATGAATAAAAATTTTAGTGTGTGTGTGTGTGTGTGTGTGTGTGTGTGTGTGTGTGTGTGTGTGTGTGTGTGTTGGTGAGTGGACAACTCATAGGAGTCAGTTCTCTCCTTCCACCATGGTGATCATGGGGACCTAGTTCAGGTCATCAAGTTTGGCAGCAAACACCACTATTGGCTGAGTCAACTTGCCCACCTACGGATGCCATTTCTTGTGACTCTCGCAAGGGTGTCTCTTACTGGTATAGCAGAAGAAGAGGAAGAGGAAAACCAGAAGGAAAAATTGTAAAATCAAAAAGTTCTGTGAGACAGAAATATCCTCATCTCTTCTTACAGTCTTCAATCTAGGTAATAGAAACCATGTTGAATGAACCAATATTTTCCACTTTGAAAAGCCACCAGGTAGTTTTGATTCTTTCTGCCTACTAATTGAGGAAAATTATTTAGCTTGTGTGTGTGTGTGTGTGTGTGTGTGTGTGTGTGTGTGTGTGTGTGTTAGGGGTGTGTATACAGAAGCAGACTTAGGATGCCTTGCTTTATTGCCCTCCCACTTATTTCCTGGAGTCGGGGTCTCTCATCAGCCTATGTTGGTAGTAAGCAAACCCCAGAAATCTTTCTGTCTCCTCCACCACCCCTCCCAGTGCTGGGGTACCAGATACTTTAGGTTAGGTGAGTGCTGGGGATTTGAACCCATGTTCTCAATCTTGTATAGCAAGTGCTCTTATCTGCTGAGTCATTTCCCCCATTGCCTAGCTAACTTTTGGCAGTGATAACACACATATCTTAAGATCATAGCTTGAACCTGATATTGACCTCAGTAATTTGTTCCTCGAAGAGTCTCAGTAAATATTTGCAATGTAAGGTCAAGGCCAGAGCTTTGATCTGAATGTCGTCTATGGATTGATACCTCCTTCTTCATTCTGTAAACAAGTGTAGGGTGTCGAAAGAACACTTGAGAGAAGATTGTTTAGAAATCGTCCAGGGCCTTTCCTTAACTTCTTAGAAGAAAGTGTAGATCAGATTGGGGATTTTCAAAGCAAAGTTTATTTACACGGCTTTTGAGTGACCCGTGGGCTCCGTAAATGCAGGTTTGCACTTGATGTGATTTTCTTTGTGATGTCATTGTGGGGAGAGAGGGTGGATCCTGCCAGTGGGGATGTGACAGCAATGGACTGCTGGTGCCTTTCATAAGAATGCTACTTTTATCAAGTGAATGTCAGCACTCTAACAATCTGCAGGATGCAGAGGCCTCCGTGTGACTCTCATTTGGATAATCCAGTGTAGAGGCAGAAAGGTCCCAGGGTCTTTCTCAGGGTAGTTTTCTTCCTTCCTGTCTCAGCCATAAAGAACAACACAAATTGGGATTTTTTTTTTATTATTGTTATTGTGGAAATTGAACCAAGGGGCTTTGCAGGCTTTCTACCTCTGACTTATTTGCCCAGCCTCTTTTTTCCCCATATTTTTCAAGACAGGGTTTCTTTGTGTAGTCTTGGTGCCTGTTCTGGAATTCACTCTGTAGCCCAGGCTGGCCTTGAACTCACAGAGATTGGCCTGGCTCTGCCTCCCGAGTGCTGGGATTAAAGGCGTGCACCACCACCGCCCTGTCCACCCCCTTTTTTATTTTGCTTTTTACGGTTTTCTTTTGTTTTTTGAGACAGGGCCACTCTCTGTGTACACCAGGCTGGCCCCACACTCACGGCGATCTGCCTGCCTCTGCTTCCCAGTGCTGGGATTAAAGAAATGTGCCACCACATCTGGGATGGAACCCAGGGCTTCCTTCATGGTAGGCAGGCATTTTGTCCACTAAGCCACTTCCCTGAGTTTTATTCCTCAGTCTTGAGATCAGTCTCACCAAGTTGCTCAGGATGACTTTCAATTCACTCTGTAACTCAGAATGACCTAGAATTTGGCGTCCTCCTGCTTCAGCCTCCTCGCTAACTGGGATTATAGAGCTGTGGCTCCGGCCCACCATGAGCCACTGTCAGTAGCAGCCTTCTTACTTTATCTTGAGCCTTGGACCTAGGAGCCTGTAGCAAGGACACTTGCTGGGCTGGTACTGGCAGATCCATCTCAAAGCAGACTTGAGAGTACCATCCTAAGAAGTCGAGTGTACCCTTTGCCTGGCACACTGGACAGAAACAACCCTCCCAAGATGTGGACTCTCAACTCCAAAGCCATGACCCACAGTCTTCCTTACTTGGGCCATGAGGAGCATTTTACAGCTCACACTGTCATAGCTTTTGTTGGGGGCTCTTTACCTTTGACCTGTGTAACCGGACTGCCAGCTCCCAAATAATGACAGAGAACGTGGGATGTACTATATCGAGGAGAGGTAATGAGCATGTGGCAGAATTGTAGAATAATAATAAATGGGTTAATTTAAGTTATAAGAGCTAGTTGGGAACAAGCCAAAGCTAAGGCCAAGTTTTCATAACTAGTAAAGAAGTCTTCATCTTTTCTCTTAAGATCCCAGGTCATAGTTCATTCTTACAGAAGAGTGGCAAACGCAGAATTCTGTGGCAGCTAGTCATATGACATCCACAATCAAAAGCAGAGAGCATCAATGTGTGCATGCTTAGTATTCAGCTAGCTTTCTCACACAGTACAGGTCCCAAACCCAGGGAAAGGTCCTATCTTATTCAGTCTGGGACTTCTCACATAATTAAGGTAATTAAGACAAACCCCCATAGACACATCCACAGGCCAACCTGATCTAGACAGTTTCTCATTGAGAGTTTCATTTCAGGTGACTCTAGGTTGTGTCGAGTTGACAGTGAAAACTGACCACTGAAGGCTACAATCCAGGAGAAAACAAACGGACCAGCACTATCAGTCCTGAGACTTGCTTTCTTCTCTCTTTTGCAAAAGTGTGGGGGCACAGAAGTTAGAGTATGAGCACTCTCACAGTTAACCTTGTATGTCAACTTGAGACTGAGTTGCAAATTGACCTTTTCTGTTTCTGGAAGCTTCCACACTTCCAAAAAATAAAATAACCTTAAAGCTCTTTTTGCTCACAAACCTTCCTTCTCCCTCCGTCCCTCGGTTCCTCCGTCCCTTCCTCCCTCCCTCCCTCCCTCCTTCCCTCCTCTCTCTCTCCTTTTTTTTCCAGCAGATTTCCAATTACACTGCAGGCCTTCTCCAAGCTTGCATTTATTACCTCCCTGATTATAATGCTGAGCTCAATGGCTGTCACTTGTAAAGAGCGGTTCGTTAAGAGGCTGCTGGGCTCTATGAGGACTGCCAGAAGCAGGGGTTGGCAGAGAGGGGATGAATGCCCGGGTGCTAACTCAATCTTCCCCGGAGCTCCCCTCTGTCAGAGGCCACAACACTGCAATGGCAGACACTTCTGCCCCTTGCAGACCCAAATAAAGATCAAGAAGTCTGCTTCCCATTCAGTGCAGATGTAAATACCTTGAAGGCATCTATCTCAGTGCTGTCCTAGCTAAACTGTGCACGCTCCTTCTTTTCATATGTGAGCCTAACCAGAGGGAAACTGAATGAAGCACTGACTATCCCAGAGGGAACCCCTAAATGCCTTCGTAAGAAGTAATGGAGAAAACAGTTCTGCCAGCTTGTGCCCAGGCTTCAGACACTCTGCCCACTCAGACTCGGACTTGTCTGACATGGTTCAAATAACCCCAACTACAGTTTAGATTTTCTTCATTCCACATTCCGTTATCATCTTGGACAAGCGATTTCACCACTTTTAGTCTAAATATCCTTTTTAGGATATCCAGTTGAAAAGAGAGGAAAAAAGAACCAACTTGCCATCAGGTCTTGTCTCCATCTATCCGTCCATTTCTCTTCTCTGCTTGGATTGATGCTGGCATCTTGACTGAGAGATTGTAAGTGCTGTCCTGATCCCCTTCAGATTCCACCTCTCCTCATTAAGATGCACATTAGCTACAGTCACAGGAACATTACGGGACTATAAGCAAAGACAACTCTAAAGCTGCTTCAAAGATGAGAGGAGGGATTTCCTTTTGGAAAGTGGAGGAACAAAAGCAAAATTCAACTGAGAATGTCCAAGATCCAGCTTCTCCCCTACCATTTTCCTCCCTGGCACACTCTGTTCAACCATGAGAGATTGTAAGTGCTGTCCTCATCCCCTTCAGATTCCACCTCTCATCAGATTCCACAGCTCGATTCCTTGCGCTCCTGGCCTTGAAGCACAATGCACCTCTTCCATTTTGGAAGAATTGCAAGAGCTAAAGTCAGCATTTCTTTGCTCCTGCTATCATTTGAAATCTCAACTTTAAGTAGGCATGGTGATGCACACCTGTAATCCCAACACTCAGGAGGCAGAGGCAGGTTGTTATCTGTGAATTAGAGGCCAGCCTGGCCCACAAAGCGAATTCCAGGACTGCCAGGGCTGTTACAAAGAGAAACCCCGCCTCTCAAGAAAAAGAAAAGAAAATATTCAACTTTAAAAAGAGAAGAAAAGTTTAACTGAATTCATTTATTTAGTGTGTATGTGCAGGTGTGTGTATGTGGGTGCGCATGTGAAGGTCAGAGAACAACTTGTAGGAGTTTATTCTCACCTTCCTTCATGTGAGTCCTTGCCTTTTTCCATGTAGGAGTCAAGGATTGAACTGGTGACTTCAGGTATCTTACCTGCTGAGCCAATGCTTAGGCCCAAGAAGTCTCAACTTCACATGTATATCTTTACCTCTCAATCAAAGCTGGTCTAAGAAAACAAGACAAAGACATAAACATGCACGTATTTATGACTCAGTTGTTAAAAAACTCATCTCTAGAGAGCTGATTGAATCAACTGATGTACATACATACAAAAGAACAAAACAAGCACTAAAAACTTATATTCTCAATTTATCCATTTTGACATGAAAGATATTTTTAAAATAGCATGTATAGCATGATCTCAGCATTTTTTTTAAATCTCAGGTTTTTTTTAAATGCATTTCTGCTTGGAATTGAAGATCCTCAGAAATTGAAAACAGATAAGATAATAATTGAATAATAGTAAAATGAGTAATTTCACCTTCTATATATATTTTAACTCTCTATACTATGTAATATATATCATAAGATGCATCTTGATTTATGAAAAATACTTAATTTGGTAAATAATATTTGCAATGCTCAAATGGAAAGGAGACAAGAGAGCAGAAAACAGCAACAAAGGTAGCCTTCTTCCAGAACGTAACTATTGTTCCCTTCCTAACAGTAATCCTGCCTCCCCAGTGTCCCCTAGGTAGGCTCTGCCTTTCCACATGTTACCTTTGTAATCAAGAAAACAATAGCACTAGTCCACTTTGAAAAGAATAATTTCAGAATAATTTTGGCAAATTTAAAATTCAGTCTTTAGAAGTTAAAGAAAATGAAAGAACAAAAGCAGTCATTCCCTGATTGGATTTTCTATACGTTTTACCACAGAGTAGGGGAAAGTACTCATTTGTTACCCAATTCTGTGATGACTAACATTCTCTCCTTATTAAATTCCATCAATTCATTCACGTGTTCAATTGCCTGTCCATTTGTTTGTTTTGAGACTGAACCTTCCTATGTATCCTAGACTGAACTGGAACTTGGTATGTAGCCCAGGCTAGCCCCAAACTCATGATCCTCCAGCCTCTATCTCCTATGTGCTGGGATTACAGATGTGAGCTATGAAGTGAAAAACACACTTACGTGAGTGTAAGCCCTTTCTCCCCTCAGCCTGACTTTGAACTCTCTTCTGATGCTCTTGCCTTTAATTATAGGTATGTGGTACTGTGCCAAAGGGACATCTCTTCCTCCTCTCCCTCCTCCCCTTCATCCTTCCTCTCCTCCCCCTTTTTCTCCTCTTCCTCCCCTCATCCTCTTCCTCCTGCTCCGTCAGAGCTGTGGATCAAACTTTGGCCTTGAATCTCCTAGGAGGCACTCTACCACTGAGCTATCTATCCAGCCAAAGATAGAACATTTTCAATGACACAGTTGGTCCCACACAATTTTATGTTCTCCATAGTGTCTACAGGCCATACAACACATTTTTAAAATTTCTAAAATGTGCAAGTTACCAAGATTTTATAAGTGCTAAGGTTCTATTAATATTAGATGTCATCATCACTACTATATATACATTGTATATAGCAGCAGGAATTACACATGTTTCATAGATAATCAAATGCCCACAGTCTGAAAGGAGATTCAAAAGTTGTAACTTGAATGACAGTCACTCATGGTGTGACAGGTTTCTCATAGTTGACAGGAATGATGTCACTTAATCCTCTTAACTGTGAAAACTTTCTCTCCTTGACAGATAAGGAAACCAAAGCACAAACAGAAGGAGTCATTTGAAGACCAGGGGGCACGTCCTGCAGCACAGCACCAGAGCTGACTCCTGTCCGTTGAGTTCAAATCATGTCTGGGATTTGAACTCAAGTCCTTTGAAATGGATAAATAAGCACAAACCTACACTTTAAAGAGTGCAGTGCTGTTGCTGAGGCTGCACTTCAATTATCTCAGCATCTCCAGCTGAGCTTAGTGTGCCAGATCGCAGCCTTTCCTCTAGCCATCTACCAGTCCAGGAGGCTGAAAGAAAATACAGTGAATATTTCATATTCATGGAGTGTCAATCAAATATTCAAGGCAATTAGAAGCATCATAGACTGAGGAGATGCCTCAGCCAGTAAAGTGTTCACTTTACAATCATAAGGTCCTGAGTTCAATCCCGACAACCTGTAAATGTGTATATTAAAAAAGGGGGTGGTATGTGCTTACTTGTAGTCTCAGTGCTGGGGAGATGGAGACGGGCCACTCTAGATAGCCTGCTTATTTGAATCCCGAGGAAGTGAGAGACCCTGTCTCTAAAAAAGAATGAATTTTAAAGGTGTAGGGCTTCTGAGAAATTATAGACAAGGTTGTCCTCTGGCACCCCCATAAACATATACACATGTACACCTACACACACATGAACACAAATGTACATGGGGAGGGAGAAAGAGAACACATCACATGAACCATGGCTGGAGAAGTCTGAAGAGAACCTGAGCCTGTGATCGTCAGCTAAGGTGAATATTATTCATTCATTCATTCCTTTCTTCCTTTTATTTATTTTTATTCACTATTACTGTGTGTATGTGCCTGACATGTGGAGAGGGAGGGGCCAGGGTACATATCGTACAAATGGAGATCAGAGGAGAACTGTGGAGTCAGCTTCCTTCCTTCAACCTTTACCTGAATTCCAGGGATCAAACTCAGCTTGTCAGGCTTGAATGACAAATAACTTTACCTACTGACCTCTCACTGGTTCAGAATATATTCTCTTCAAAGCCTGTGGCTTTTATTAAAACTTGAGAATGCCTACTATCTGCTTACCCAAAGATTCACTCTAAAGAACTTTTTAAAAACAAAATCTAAAGCTGGGCGGCGGCGGTGACCCACACCCTTAATCCCAGCACTCAGGAGGTAGAGAGGCAAGTGGAACTTTGAGTTCAAGGCCGGCCAGGGCTACACAAAGAAACCCCATCTCCAGAAAAACAACAGACAAACAAAAAACCTAAGCTGAGCCTTTTCCAGGGAGAGGAGAGGTAATGCTCTAAGCTTATCTCTGTAAGGGACCTCTTCATTTGACCCAGGATTTCTGTTTCCATCACGCATTGCTTGAGTTGTCCAGAAATCCTGGGTCAAATGAAGAAGTCCCTTACAGAGATAAACGGAAACGCAGGACCTGGTACGGCCCCAAATGCAGGTCTCGCTCGCTCGCCTCAGCACCACAAGCATCACTTTGGAGCTGAGAGGGAAAGCTGACTTGTAAGGTCATCTCACAGACCTCCTGAATTCAGACCCACAGTTTTAACAAGATCCCAGGGTGGCACACATACAAGCTGGGGTTTAAGAAACCGTGCTCCACTTCTCTCTCTCTCTCTCTCTCTCTCTCTCTCTCTCTCTCTCTCTCTCTCTCTCTCTCTCTCTCTCTTTATAGATGGAAATAAAAACTAGTCTTTTGAAAGAACCAACCATACAGGGTGAATTTAAGACGTAAGTCTACATGGAAGACTAGGAAGGACCAATATGATGTTGTTCCAGACGATTGAGCTGCACCCTGACAGCTGGGCATGCTCAGTTTGTGGCTGTCAGGAGAAGCTTAGGGTGATGCTCCCCCAAATGGAAGAGTTACATCTGTTTCCACGTAGCCAGCTGATACGTCCTGACCCCTATGAACACTTATTCTTTCTTGAGCATCATGTACCGTCCCTTAGTGAGGATAATTTCCCCAGTATCAGGGTACCCTCCCCTGAAGGCCTCAGGTGCAACTTCAATTAAAAAAATACAGGCTGTCTTCTCTATGATATGGTAATTATTGCCATATTTAAAATGCAATCCTCTTCTAAAAATATGAATGTTAATGTAACATCTTAGCTCTACACTGTGATTATCCATCATTTTAATTTCTCAATTGATTTTTCCAAACAGTTTCAAATCAACTAGGTATTTATTAGAAGATTTTTTTTCTTTTTCCTTTTGGGAAAAAAAAAAAGAAGCATTTATGTTTAGGCCTGTTGGGGAAATCAAGTGATTACAAATTTTAAAAACTTTTCTGACCTCAATTTTAAAGTCTTGGGAGGGTCAAATGATTAATTAGTATTTAGAAACATTAAAAATGGAAATAGTTTCTTGAATAACAAAAGACAGTTAAAGTGTACAATAGTCGGCCTTAAAATTGGGGCATTTATTCGTTTAAACGAAAGAAGAATTTGAAGACAACAGCCAATGTAGGTAATACCTAATTCCAGTAGCCTGACTTTCTACGCAGGTTTCATTGGAGAATCTTGTTTAATTTTCCCACAGAGTACAACATTGTGCCTGTGTCTCTTAATATATTCCTCTGGGCAAAAGATTTAACTGGAATTTTTTTTTCACTTTTCCACTCACACTCTCTCACCAATTCCTCTGTTAGTGTTTACCGGCTGAATTCACCTTGAGTTTTAAATTTCCAACAAAACGAAATGGTTTGAAAACAGACTCAGAGGGTTGGAGAGTTAGATGAGCAGTTAAGAGCACTTGCCGCTCTCTGCAGAAGAACCTGGTTCAGTTTCCAGGACTTCACACACTTTAACCCCAATTCTGGGAACCCGGGACCTTCTTCTGGCTTCTCTAGGCATCAGGCACACACATGTGGTGCACATACTTGCATGCAGGTTGAACACTTATACACATAAAAAAAAAAAAAGATAAATTTAAAAAAAAAAAAACTAAGCCAGATTCAGAAGGAAGTTCAAGGACATTTTTACTAGAATTGGCGAGAAACACAACGAGGCATGAAAGCTGTAAATCAAAAAAGCTGCCTGGAGGAGGAAGATGAAGGAGAGAGAAAGCCATGTCACTTCAGTTAGGCTGCCACGTTCATCACAGAGGGCAGTAGGCAGTCAGATGGCAAAAGTGGGGTAGAGTTAGAAAAACAGTGAGAAAGCTCCAATGCCAGAGAAGCCATGCTGAAAGAGAGCTGGGAGAAGAGAAGAAGAAAACTGCTTGTCTAAAGTCAGGACTGAGAAAAGCAGGCAGACTTAACGTCACGGCGACAGCTTCCTAACCCACTGCACCATGGGAGAGGTTTCTTAGAAGGAAAATCATTATATAATTAAGGGGATAATTATTCCTCCCATCTCTTTATTATGGCTTTAGGTGAATCAGCTTTCCTAGGGGATGGTCAGGTGATTGACAAGCCCAGGTAGAGTAACCCTTAAGAGAGAAGGCAATAGTGTGAACTGTTCCAGTCTCTGGGGAAGATCAGAATGTCATATTTCCATCTATTCTTTTGGCCAGGAGGAAATAGAATTTTCTTAATGGACCTCAACAGAGCCCTGATATCATCACCTCTAACACTAATCCTTTTCTGTCCGACATTTTATCACAGGGATGTAGAACAGACCGACTCAGCCCTCTTGGCTTCAGTTATCTGTTCCTTTGTAGCACGCAACACAGCGTTGCCCAATACCACCAGGGAGCCAAATGCTTTCTTCACTAAATGGTTGTAAATATGTGGGTTTCTAAAAACGTCCAGTCATTTTGTGAACACGATTTAAACAAACACAATTGATGGGAAGGAATGGAAGTTCCGTGAAAATGAAAGCTTTTATGTCAGTATAACAGGTAGACTATTTCTCCGTTAAGCAAAGACCAGGACATGATGGAGACAAGAATTCACAGGCGTTACTTAACTGTCTGGCTACTCAGACCTATAAGGGAGGCTGGAACAAGGTACTCTGGATTGAGAATTTGGAATCAGTAATGATACGTAGAAGAAAAACCAGAGATAAGGAAAAAACATGAGCCCCCCCACCAACACACACCAAGTTTCAGTGATTAGTGATTGCCAGGGTTCTTGCAGTTTAGATGTCAACTTGCTGGGGCTACATTTGGTTTTCAGGATCATATGAAACACAATTCTAATTATTTTTAAGAATAAAAACCCAGAGTCAGATATTGAGGGTGAAAGCTGTAAGATCAGAGCAGAGCAGCAGCCACTAGAAACTTCTTACCTCTACGAATCCTCAGACCCAGTGGTGGGGCCGAGATCCTGTCTCCACCCACCTTACATTCCTGTCTCCACCCACCTTACATTCCTGTCTCCACCTCCCTAGTGGACCACCACTCTGTTTCTCTTTTACACTAGTTTAATCTCATGTAACCCAGAGTGGCCTTGAACTCCTAATCTTTCTGCTTCCTCCTCCCAAGTGCTGGGATTAAAGGTGTGTGCCACCACTGCCTGACCCCTCTGGTTAACTAGTGGCTAGCTCTGCCCTCTGATCTTCAGGCAAGCTGTGTTTGTCAGAACACAAACAAAATATCCTACTACAATAATTCTATTTGATTCAGCGCTTTCCAAACAGGGGCTCATGCTGATGGCATAAGCCCTGTCCTAGTTAGCTTTCTATAGCTGTGTTAAATACCATGAACAAAAGCAGCTTAGGGAGGAGAAGGTTTATCTAGCTTACACTTCACAGGACAGTATTGAGGGAAGTCAGGGCAGGAACTCAAGCCGAAACCATGGAGGAATGCTGCTTGCTGTCTTGCTCTCTGGCTTGCTCCCAGGCTCCTGCTTAGCTGTCTCTCTTAAACAATCCAGGACCCCCTGCCTAGGAGTGGTACTGCCCACAGTAGACTGGGCCCTCCTACAACAATTAATAATCAAGACAATCTGCCACAGGCATGCCCATGAGCCAACACGATCTAGGCAGTTCCTCAATTGAGGCTGTCTTCTCAAGCAGACCATCAGAGCCAATTAGGTGGCCCCTAAACCCTGCACAGCTCCATCCAACATCCTTTTACTACCTCTTTTTATCATTGCATTATAGTCTATCTAGTGATATGTGATGTGTCTTTCTGGAGATAATTATATCCCTTTGCTATGTTTTTTATAATTCTTCAATACCTTCCACTGTATTTGAAATCTATAGTCTGCTCTTTTATCTCATAAGGCATATCATTTTTTTCTCTCAGGAAGAGTTCTTTCATAAAGAGATCTTAAAGTTCCTTCCAGATGTTAATTCTCTTAGCAGAAACATCATTTTTATTTTTCCATTTGGGAAAACAACTGGTGTAAGAAGATTCTGTGGTCTGTGACAGTCATATCAAAAATTGACACCAGAGCTTGGATAATTACACAGCGAATACAATTCTCAGTATTCCCTATACAGAAAGAAATTGAGATAGGAAACATGCTAAAAAACCAAAAGCCAACAAACAAACAAACAAACAAAAACTTCAAATGGGCCAGTGAGATAGTTCAGCAAGAAAGAGCACTTGCTGCCAAGCTTGTTGGACGTGGCAGGAGAGAACTGACTGTAATAAGTTCTTCTCTGACTTCCAAACATGTACCATGACACATGCACACTCATATACATACATGCATGGACATACAAAATAAATAAATGACATTTTTAAAACCTCTTATCATCAAGTAGAGGAAGCCAGCATTGCACCGTTTCCCTGACATACAAACCTAGAGATCAACTCCTCAATGATGATTTAACCACTAAGATACAGTAAGATTCATATGGCCAGGATTTCATCACTGCACACATAAATCACACACAGCCGACTTTTAGAATCCCTACAAAGTGTTATTTGAATCATTAAAACTAAATGGCAAACCTGTCAAAATAAATCAACCAAATATACTTCATGATTCAGAACTCAACATTTTATTGTTCCTATAAATTCATTCATTCTGAAATCTCTTCCTACAAAAAGGGTGTATTAAAAGGAATTTGGGTGTTTAACATGTGATTCTGCCTTTGGACTCATCTGGCCTAAGTTTTGTCCTTCAGTGTGAGTTTCCCGGACCCTAAATGGCTTGTCCTTATAAAATGTTTTTACAGCTTTACGCTGTAAAAGTCGATCCGGTTGACAGATCTCGGCTGCTGCTTTTATGTATGTCTGTTTGATTTAACATGCTTCTGATTAACAATGGAGTTTCCTGATGCTGTCAAAATAAGTAAGGTATTAAATGCCTTTCTAGAAATGACTGTTTTTAAAGGAGAGATTAAGTAAACAAGCCGTTCCCGCCAGTGAGAATAATTGATTATGTTGTTGACTAGTTAAGGTTATGTTTAGTGGCACTCCCTGGGGACAGGTTATTACATTAGCATAAACAAAGAGAGAACAGGGTGCTCAGTGAGGGGAGTAGGGGGGGCAGGGGAAGGGACAGAAATGTGTGTTTGGGGAGAGAAGAACAGATGCTCTCCCCCATGGAAAGTGAAGGGCAGCCAGCATGAGAACCCCAGGGCCAAACGGAATGTCACAAGCTTAGTCTTGCTGTAGTAGAAACAGGTCCTAAGCGTTTTACAAATAACTCTTCTAGGTCTCAAATGAAACAAGCAATTCTGGAAATATTTTGGTTCATAAGACTGAAAATTCTAAGTCCAGTAGACTTGGAATCTGGCTGTTTTCATTTTCCTTTTCCTTCGTTTCCATCCTGTTTTGTTCCCACATCCTGGCTATGTTCTGGGGAAAGTCTGTTCATCTCTTTTCCATGACCCCCCTTTGTCAGGACATCACAGAGAGAAACTGATCCATCTCCAAGGTCCCTTTGCTGAGTGAGATAGTTGGCTGACTATGGCATGGGGGGCTATTCGTCTCTCTGCATGATGCTGTGTGATGGCTATGAGGATTCCTTGGCATGTATTTACATTTGAGGACTAGGAAACATTTATCTCTGCTGGATTTTGAAAGAAAAGGGAAGCCAATACTTGTTTTTAAAAAAAAAAAAAAACCTACCACCTCTTCCTTACCTGCTTGTGAAAGCTAGGAATTTTTTTTTTTTTTTTTTTGATTTTTCGAGACAGGGTTTCTCTGCGGAGCTTTGCGCCTTTCCTGGAACTCTCTTGGTAGCCCAAGCTGGCCTCGAACTCACAGAGATCTGCCTGCCTCTGCCTCCCGAGTGCTGGGATTAAAGGCGTGAGCCAGCACCGCCTGGCTGGAAGCTAGGAATTTTAATAATCCTTCTTTGATTACTTTCTCCTCTAAAGCAGGGGAGGTAGACATTATCTGTGTTTATATAGCTCTAGAAGCACTCAGAGGAGTTTAGTCATTCACCCAAGGCCACACAGCTCATCAAAGACTTTGCTACATAAACACTCATCTCCTCAATGCCAAAGCTCACAATATTTTCAAGCCCAACCATGAATGGAGGCTGCAACATACACGGCCACATATTCCCCTTCTTGAGGGAGCCAGGTGGAAATGCTACCATCAAAGAAGGAAATGTTGAGCTACTCAGCATTGACACGACATGAGCCAACCTAAGAACACACACTGCCCTACACACACACACACACACCACTCCAGTTTCTCTACACTCTCCTCAGACTGTCATCTAAGTTTCATTAGCTAAGCCAGTGCCATCCCGATCCATCCCATTTTCTCAGAAGATGAGCTGGCTATTCAAACTGTCAAGAAAATTACCTCAATTCAAGGGATGGCATTTATTAACTTGGAAGTAAGAATACAGATGTGAGGACTGGGGACACAGAAATAGTGGGGAGAGGAATTGATAGTCATTGTTTCACTTCAGAGTTTAAGGACCTTTGGAAATCAGTTTCTCTTCCCTGGTTCTTCATCATTGGTGTATTTGGGTTCATGTTTTTTTCATAGAAGTGTCTTCTTCCCTAACTGCAAGTCACAGCAGCCTCCGGTGTGATTGTGCCACATCTCTATGAGCTAAGTTTCTGGCACCATCAAATTTCAAAGCATGGGGAAGAGTTGATAGGATTGGCACCTTGGACAGGGATTCAGCCAGCGGTGTGTTTCTGTGTAGTGTGGAGTCTAGCTTTAAGACCATGAATTTTGGATTTAGAATGACTTGGGTACATAGGTGTGGATCAAGTTACTAACTAACAGAACACATGAGTTCAAGAGTCACATCCTAGCTCCACACAAGAAAAAATAAAGTTGTGTTATTTGCAGGAAAATGGATTCAACTGGAAATAATCATATTAAGCAAACTAAAGCAGACTCAGAAAGAGAAATATCGTGTCTTCTCTCTTTTGTGCTCCCTAGATTTTATAAAGATTCATAAAATAGCAGAAGTATATGGCATTAGTGTTGAAGTGTCCTGGGGGAAGGAGAACTAACAGGAGAGAGAAGGAATGTAGTGGGTTGGGAGGAGACTATAGAATATGAATTTGAATGAAAATTAAACTAAATACATATACTAGAAGTTAGAAAACTCTGGTGCCCAACTTTCTATGTGGCCTTGAGCAATGGTTAACTCCTCTGGTATAGCTTGTCCTCATTGGCCTGTGGAGTTGCCCCCAGTCATGATCAAGGTAAGACCAAGGAGGCCAGAGTGAAACCTGCAGGTTCTAGTTGGGAGAAGATTGGCTGGACCATGGGGTGCAGCAGAGGAAATAGTCAGGGATGGAACTTGGAACAAAAGACACATCGTGTGGCTGGGCCGACAAGACAATCACACTTATCAAACCCATGTGACAGGCATCTTCCAAAAGGTGGGTGGGGATAGAGAAGCGAGGGCAGAGCAGGATGTGTTATCGCTGGGGTACCTCAGGGAGCCTAGGAGGATGTGAGCAGATTAGGCAGAAGAAGAAAGGAGATAAGAGTCTCACCTAGAGCTTCTGAAGATCAACTCTCCCAACAGTTCCTCTTGCTTCTTCTTCCCCTTTCTGCTTCCCATCATAGCTGCTCACAGGGCTGCTAAAAATCCACCTGACCCAACTGAATTGCTTTCAAATGCTCATTAAGTTACTGATGTTTCTATGGGATGCTCAAGACCCTAAGGTTTCCAGATGTCCTATTCAAAGCCACTGACTGCTCATTTTATAAAAGCAAGCTCTTCCATGGTCATTTATCCAAGGATAAAAATCAGAGCTAAGTTAACTTTTTGACCCAGGGGGCTGACTTTCTGAGGAAGTGGTGTTTCGATCGTTTTAAATCTTCACCACTTGTCCTGAAGCCCAGTTTTCATCACAATAAAGCCAAATTCAGTTGGAGGACTGGGGCTGACCCCAGTGCCACTCCTTGTTTCATTTTTTCAGTTTTATCAGTGCCATAGGAAAGCCCTTTCTCTGTTAACCTACCCCTTGTGCTACCTCCAGTATTAATAAACCACCCAAGATGTGGCAGTGTTACTTTTAGAACCAAACATTAAGTTTCTTATTCACTTAACCACTAATATATGGTTCCAGTGAGGATGGACTTCTTCCATGACCCCAGGCTAAAAAAAAAAAAAAAAAAAAAAAAAAAAACCTCAGTGGGATAGCTCTGTTGGACAAGGTTGGGTGTTGTGGGAATTCAATCTGTTCAGTCAATGATATTGGAGTGACTAGCCCTAGGGCATGGTCTTGTCTGGTTATGTGACCGGGTAAGAACTGAGGAGGATAGTTGAGTTCACTCTCTCTGGGACAAGAAAGGGTTCCTGATGCTGGTACAGAGTTTTCCCCATCCTTCCGTGGTGGGTGAGGAGGCAGCAGAGCAGCTTCATTCTGTGTTCGTGAGTGTGTTATTCCCATTTCATCCCTTAATGATGATTCACTTCCGTGGGTTCTTACTTCAGTTGGGGACAAAGGGTTGCCTTTGGGGGCATAACAGACTCAAGAAGTATGGACAGCATAGGTGCTGTGGTGGTTGATGTTCACTGTTAACAGGATCTAGAATCACCAAGGGCACAAGCGTATTTATGAGGGGGGTTCCAGATTGGATTAATTAAGGTAGGAAAACTGACCAAAAATGTGGGTGGCATCATTCTGTGGGCTGGGGTCATGGGTTGAACATCACAGGGAACAGGGTGTGCTGAGCACCAGCATTGATCTCCCTCTGCTTCTAACTATAGATGAACTGTTAGCAACAGCTTTGTTCTCTCGCTGGCTGACTCCTCCATCGTGGTGAGCTGTATTGTAAAACTATACATCAAAATAAACCTTTGCTTCCTTACATTGCTTTTTCAGGTCTTTGTTCACAGCAACAAGACCTTGGAATGCCTTCCAAGCCCTTCTCATGCTCTCAAAGCGTGGACTCAGACACGAAGCATGTTGCACTGGGACCTGAAGTAGGTTTTACAGGCAGCTGTGGAAGATGTTAGTTACTCCTTTTCACCAATTTGCCCATTGATGCTTGGGACAATAACAGCAAGACTGACTCCATCATGTTGTGAGGATTGACCTAGCTCAAATATCAAAGCAGCCATCTCAAGGCTGGGGTGTGGTGAGGTGGGAGAGTATGCACATAGCATGTCTAAGGTGCCCAGGCTTCAATTCCAGCATTAAAAAAGAATCAAAGGGGAAAAGGGCATGCCATATGACAGTCTGATCTTTATGAGTATCTAATACAGCCCTTTGGTAAGTATTTTATGGGGATGCTTTCTTCATCCTCCCAACAATTTGAAGAACTGGCTAGAAATTTACTCATTTGGCCAACAGGGAAGTGGAGCCACAAAGAACTTACCTGAGTTACTCAGGAATGGGGAGTAGGAGGTGGGGTTTCCACTTGTGATTGGCAGAGGAGCGTTACCAACCCATAAGGACCATGAGATTTATAAATAGCTTGCTGCTTCAGGGAGAAAGCCCTGTGCTTCTTACAAATGAAAATTTAAACTTTCTACTTGTGAATGAAGTGACATTAACTTAAAGTACCAAAGCTAGTCTTGTTTATCTCCTTAAGATGTGATTCTAACTTTTCTCTATTACATCAAGGGATCAAGATAAAATGTCATAATGAGGGTGCTGTAATCACCGTGAGGAAGTAGAAGATATTTGGAGAAAGGTTGTAATCCATGCAATAAACAAATGCATGGTCTGGGACTGTCCCCTCTTTTTGGATTAATTTATAACACAATTATTGGCAGTCATCCAAAAACAATAGCACTTGTATGTAGCATCTGAAGCCAGTCTGTGAATGAACTTTTTTAGTGACTGTCCAGTTGTTTCTAGCAATATTAACCTTAGTTCTGTGAACCCTCCCCCACCCCCCACCATGTGTGTTAAGGGAAAATTGTTTAAGTTAACTGAATAGGGCCCGTGACACTTACAGAACAGGAGCAAGTGCTGTATGGAAGAGAAGAGGGGAACTCCCTGTTTTACAGGAGGATAAAACTGGAGTTAATGTCGGGAGACTCAGCACTGACTAAGAGATCAGGTGCAGTGTTTGCAGGTCTGGGCGCTTTGGGTTGGTAAGGATTACCATCAGTTGCACTCTGTAATGTTCTGGCTCCTGGGGCCTAATGTCCACTTTCAGCAGTGCTGAGAGCGAGAGCAATTGAAGGATAATAAGAGGAAAATGAGTCATGAACGCATTTTATTCTATGCTGTAAAGGGCCTTCATCGAAACAGACTATATTTAGCCTGCTAATAAAAATGAGCGAGGAGCAGGCACTTAACTTAGCAATTGGTTCAAGCAAAGAACATATTTTCTTTCTTTCTCTCTCTTCTTCCTTCCTTCCTTCCCCTCCCTCCCTCCCTCCCTCCCTCCCTCCCTCCCTCCCTCCCTCCCTCCCTCCCTCCCTCCCTCCCTCCCTCCCTCTCTCTCTCTCTCTCTCTCTCTCTCTCTCTCTCTCTCTTTCTTTCCAAAGCCCTGACAAATTATTTAGGTTCTTGTTTAGAAATTTTCTACAACTATTGCACAGTTTTCATAGACCTTGGCAGATGTGCTTAATGGCCCCCCTTTTTTTCCCTATGACTTAAAATATTGGTAAGAGCTGTACCAATAGTGGAAGAAGTAAGATTTGTTGTTGTTGTTGTTGTTAATTTGTCCCCATGTGGGCCTGTGTCTCTCTGCTGGGCATACAGGAGAGCTGAGAACGAAGATGTTCAGAACATGTCATGTTTCTTAAGCTCTAGGAATTTTGAAAATGGACAGATCTGTTACTCAAATCTTGCAGCTGCAGCTCAAATGCAAAATCTGGCCACTGCAGCAATGCATATTATGAAAACTTAACACATCTTAACAGTACGCTGATTCTAACTCTGTTTACCTCTGATTCTCATGTTTGTGACCAAAATTACAAGTCTCCGATAAGCCTCATGATTTGCCTGTTACTACGCAATGCAGCCTGGGGTGAAAGATGAAGCCAGTGAATTCTGGAGTCTTGGCTGTGACTTTCAGAGTAATAATAATGCTTCGCAGTCACCTAAATTAGAAAAGGCAAAAACAGGGATAACAATGAAGACAAGCCATAAAGCTAGGAGTTGGTTCAGTAGGTGAAGGATGAGGATTTCAATTCAAATACCCAGAGCCTATGCAAAAGCCAAGTGCAGTAACCTGCGTCTGTAACCGTGTTCTTACAAGGAAAATTCCTGAAAGTTGGGGAGCAGCTGCCCCAGTTTACAGCAGAAAAATGACGATAAGATTCTCTTTCAAACATGGAAGGTGAGAACCAAGACCAGAGACTGTCCTCTAACTTCTATACATTTGCTGTGGCATGTACACATCACCTTCCATGCACACATACACACACACACACACACACACACACACACATACACACACACACACACACACACACACACAGAGACAGAGACAGAGACAGAGACAGAGACAGAGACAGAGAGAGATCACATGAACGACACACAAAACATCTTTTTTTAAGAGACAAGCAATAAAACCCCTTTAGGCAAAACAGTTAGCCTAACTTTCTGCAATGAACAAAGAATAGAGAATTGTCCTTTCACACAACCCTGGATCTGTCCCCACCCACTAACATCTCTCAGACCTTTATGTTACCCTCTAAACATGTTTCCTGCCTTGCTTTTGGGAAAGGCACTCACACCAATTACAGAAGAAACTGGGAGTAGGAATGGTGGGGGACTTTGTAAAGCGAGGCAAAAATGAGACCAGAATAGAAAGTGCGAGAGCAGACGGTGGGTCACTGCCTCCATTTGCCCCTGGTTGTGAAGTAATCCATCAGGTTTTACCAGTGCAATTACTGTCTCCGGGAACATCCCCAGAAAGCGAAAGGACTGGCAGGGGAGAAAAATGATCCTCTCGAATTTCCCACGTTGTTTCTCCTTTGAAATCACGTGTGCCATATCTGGCTCGCCCATGCCTCTTGGAATGCCTAGGCAAAAGATGAGACTGATGCAGAGTGTTCTGAAGTCCAACATGTCTGCATCATCTGGGGAATGGAAAGTGAGAGTGTGATTTAAATTAGCAGCTTTAAAATGAAGTCTGGGGCTGAAAACATCGCTCAGGTGGTAAGCGGTCGCCACATGACCATGAAGACCCAAATCCAGATTCCTAGCATGCACATAAAAAGACAGGTGGTATGCATCTGTCATCTCAGCCTTGGGGAAGCAAAGACAGGCAGATCCCTGGGGCACTTTTGGACAGTCAGCCTACAGTGAGCTCTCCATTCAGTGAGAGAGCCTGTCTCTAAATATAAGATGGATAACTGGGTGGTGGCGGCACACACCTTTAATCCCAGCACTCAGGAGGGAGAGGCAGGTCGATCTCTGAGATCAAGGCCAGCCTCACCTAGAAATCGAGTTCCAGGACAGTTTGGACTACACTGAGAAGAAACCCTGTCATATAGATGATGATGGAGAGAGACTGAGGAAGACACCTGATGCCAACCTCTGACCTCCATATGCACATGCACACAGGTGTAGTAACACTGGAGCACATATCACACACACACACACACACACACACACACACACACACCATGAATTTTTCACTTTCAAAGCAAAAGTTAAAAACAACAAAAATCCTTACTGTCTCGGGTACCTGCATTTTATACTTTTCACCCTGGAGTCTCCAAAAGCCACCAGAACTCTGCAGACTGAAGCCCTGCAATATGTAAAAATAGTAATACGTCATAACCTGGCAATGAAATATTGCCTCAACTGGAGACAATCTGCCAACTCCTATAAACAAACAGTAAGCCTGTCAGCAGATCTGTGAGAAGGGTTACAGTCAAAATGTAAGAAGTGGCCATGTAAGCTTGAATAGATGATCTGGTCCCTGGCTGGTTGAGGGTCAAATGCCAGTCAGTTAACCCCCTTCCTACTCCATGGTGTAGCAGGTGTGGTCAGAGCCCCCTCACTGCCGACAGTCCTGCCTTCCAATTCAGGACCTTGTGTTCAGTGAACAGGGATTTGGGGATTTGCTTTTCCGACAGTTGATTGTGTTCTGTACCCAAATCTGCTGGCCCGGCAGTGATTCGAGCTCCGTTTATTCAGCTTCTCTAAAAGAGCCACTACCTGAATTTGGAAGCCCGGGTGCCACCTTCCCACCCAATGCTCTTTCAACTACACTTTCCTCCTCTTTCTCGGTAGGTTTGCAGCCCTAGGTTTTTGTGAGGCAGAAGAGGAGAGGGGAGAGGGAGAAGAGAGGAAAGAACGTAACACACCCAGAGAGGGCAGCCTGAGACTCGAGTTCAACAAGTCAACATGGCCAGTGTCCATCACAAGAGTCGATCTGGAGATGAGCCAGGTGTCATGATCTGCAAGGCGAGGAACTACTGTGGGCCTCCCCGTGTGTGTGTGTGTGTGTGTGTGTGTGTGTGTGTGTGTGTGTGTGTGTGTGTTTGTGTATGTGGGTGCACACAGGTGACAGTGGTCAACTTCAGGTGGTGTTCCTCGGGAGCACTTACCTTTTATTTTTGAGACAGTGTCTTTTATTGCCACCTGGGGGCTTGCAGACTGGGTTAGGCTTGCTAACCGATGGGCCCCAAGGATCCACTCCATCCTCCCAGTGCTGGAATTACACTTGGGTACCACCATCTCTGTGTGTTTTACTTGGTTCCTGGGGGGTAAAACTCAGGCCCTTGTGCGTGCATGGCATGCACTTGGGGAGCCGAGCATCTCCCCGGCACCTACACTTCAACACTGAAGCTCAAGTCACGACCTGGTGAAATAAACAGAGCCAATGAAACCAAGAGTCTCCGACACAAATACGGTGCACGTTTCACTGCGTCCTCGTCTATTATTTATTTCCCTCCATAGCCCGAGGGGAAGTTCTGAAGACAAATACTCCCTTCAACAAACAAGTCAAATGACTTTCAAGTGAGATGAATGCAAGGCTAAGATGGACACAGGGGCTGGAGAAACTGTTTGCAAGTGATGCACCTGTGGACATGACCCTCCCAGCGCGACATCCTCTACGTCACAAAATAGGGTGTGGAATCAGAATCTTCAGGGCCTTCCTTTCCATACTGAAGAATAAGTAATGTTTTACAACGATTTCTTTTTAATAGAAAGAAGGCAAATTATTTATCACACTGCAGAGAGAGAAGTGGTCGTGGCATGAACGGAAGAGTGAGTTACAGCATTCACACCAGTATATTATCTGGAATAGAAAGCTAATTATTTTAAATCCTATGCTTACTTTAAATGTTTATAATGGTAATTTGTTTTAAATATTTTTATTCTTCTAAACCTCTTATTTTTTAAAAAGTAAATTTTACATGTCTGTGTATCTGTGTGTGTGTGTGTGTGTGTGTGTGTGTGTGTGTGTGTGTGTAAAACCTGTGCAAGGGAAAATGTATGCAGGTGCCAAGGCATAATGTGGAGTTCGGGGGACAACTTCCAAGAGTCTGTTCTCTCCTTCCAAGCATATGGGTCCCAGGGATTGAACTCACGTCCTCAGACTTGGCAGCAGGTTCCTTTACCCCCACCCCCACCCCCGAGCCATCTCACCAGCTCTAAACTCTAATTTTGTTGTATCTGCTTGTTAAGTTTTCCAGTAGAAACACTTCAAGGCATTTGACTGAGCTGAGGAGGTACTTACATGGTCACAGTGTCTCTGGTTTCCTTGTCTCTGCACATCACTCCTTAGAATAAGAAGGCGAGAGTGTGAGAACACATGATTCAGATAGTATAGTGGTGGACTCCAAAATTATGTAGTACATCATAACAAGATTCCTATTATGTGCATATTTATTTACTTGTAGACTAGAACCACGCGCTATCGAACTGGCATAGGATTGTATTATAAATGGTCCATGAAGAGGGGCGTGATAGAGGAGCAGTCAGGTCAACCTTGTCAGCACTTACCCGCCCCCTTAATTTAATCAACAACTCCCTGATTAAGAACCATTGATCCAGCACACAGGAAAGAGGACTTCGTAAAAAAAACACTGCTTTGGTTTCCAAGAGCAGCTCCTTCCTCGAAAATGCTGCCAGACAAACGCACTACCCAGTCAAGCAAACAGAACCAGGACCACCACGCAGGGAGCCTCACTGTCTCTATCCTAAATATATTTCACCCGGCCATGTGGCTGCCCCGTCATTGTCTACGGCAGAGGGAGCTGCCTTGGCCAGCTGGTTCTGTCCTTCCCCGTGTGTCTGCAGAGCAGGGCTGGGGACAGACCCGTGGGGTCTGAGGTGCCTTTTCTTTGCAGATGTGTTTCTCAGGAGACAGTGCAGGGTGCCGTCACTGCCGCCTCCTCCATTTGTCTTGGCCTAATTGAAGTCCTGTGGGCTGTGGGCCAGGCATCTCTGCTTCACCTGGTGATGGATGGTCTTTCGCTGTCCGCCTAGCAAGCTAAACTAACCCCCGGATGAGCTGGTTGCTCTCCTGGATGGTGTTCCCAGTCTAGGGCTCTGTGCTGCAAATAATCAATGTATATCAAAATAAGTTGGCCAGGTCCAGCAGGTAAGCGCAGAAGCCTCAGACACCAGTACACAATGGCTTTCCTGACAAAGGCATGGACTTCCCACACTCACCTGGGAGCCTTGTTGGAGATTTTAATAGAAATAGTCAGGCCATAATGTAGCTTCTTGCTAGCATTCTATTTAAAGTAGGATGTGCTTGACATCACTGGGTAACCACTGCTCTCTCTCCCTAAATGAGTAAGATGAAATTTACTATGAAATGGGTATGTGTACCTGCCATCTATCCAGAGATAGTATAACAAGCCAAAAACATATTGAATGCATTGTGTGTGTGTGTCTGTGTGTGCGTGTGTGTACATGCCTGTGCGCTCATGTGTGTAACTAGATATAAACCTTATGTGTCTTCCTCAGTCCTATTCTATCTTGGATTTCAAGGCAGAGCTTTCTAGCTAGCCTGGAGGCTCTTGCTGTAGACTGGGATGGCTTGCCAGTAAGTTTCAGGGGCGCACCTGTCTCTACCTTCCCAGTGCTGGGTTCCAAGCATGCACTACCATGCCTAGCTTTTCATGGAGGCTCTGGGGCTTGAACTGGAGCACTCATGCTTGTGCGGGGAGCACTTCCCTGACTGGGCCATCTACCTCCCCACACCGTAACGGGTGTTTCCGAGCTTGTGTAACACTAGTAATGGAAGAAGTCAAAGATCAGAGAGGGAAGAACTTTCCAGACCCTCCAAATCTAAGCTCAGAGAAGCCAAAACCATGGCTGCTACTGGGCAGGGGCTCGCTTGGCAATAATCTATCATTGGAAATATTATTCAGAAACAGATGTTAATACATTTTAAAAATGTGGAATGTTGTGTTTATTCTGTTTTTTTTTTCAGCTTCCTTTCTTCTTTTAAGGTGCATAATTTTAGAAAGATAAATAGTCATCAGTCAATGTTTTACAAAGGAGGTCTAGGAAAAAAAAGAAAAAGAGAGCTAGAAGGTTCCATGCTAAGCAGTGGCCAGGCCAAGACTACACTATCGATTCCCAGAACAAAGTTTCTTGGTTTCCAAAATGTCACAATTCAATCAAAACAAGACACCCATTTCCTCTGAGGTATCTGCTCAGCTCACACCAAAGTGGAAGTCCACTCTCAAATCAGTGAAACCAGTTGCTGTCTGGTCAGCTGTTAAGAATGGGGCTCACTAAGCTGACTAGCATTTGGAGGTTCATCAGAAGAATCTTCCAAGTTACATAACTCACTTTACCCGGCTCCAGGCTGTTCAACAACGAGCATGGCACACATGCACCATAACCCTCGCCCAGGCCCTTTTCTGTAACGGTGGTAACTTTCTGTGCTTAGGAAAACAACATAGTTTTTTATTTAAAAAAAAATCAAATAATGATATGACTTAAAATGAAAACAATTCAAATAATGATGTGATTTAAAATGAAACAACCAGGGCCTTTCCCAGACCAGACTCTTAGTGCCACGACCAGCAGTTTCTTGCAAGCTTTCTGACCAATGTTAGCCCTATAAATTCATCCCCATGTTTTTGTATAAGTGGAGACCTACAAATTATGTTATTCTATGTCATGATTTTCATAACTGCCGATGTTGCTTGATAATATTTCTTTTTGTGGGTCTACATGTGTGAAAGGATATAAGGGGTACCTTGCCTATGCTGGTACTTATGGAGGCTAGAGGTCAACAACATTGGAGACCTTTCTCCCATCCCTGTCTACCTTGTTTTTTAAATGTGTTATTATTGTGTGTGTGTGATCGAGTGTGACCGTGTGTGTGCCATGGTATGTATTTGGAGGTCAAAGAGCAGCCCTCAGGGGTTTGTTCTTTTCTTCTATTGAGAGTTCCAGGGATTGAACTTGGGTCATCACGTTTGTGCAGCAAGAAATTCGACCTGATGAGGCTGAGCCATCTTGCTGGCTCTCCCCCATTTTATTTATTTAATTATTTTAGACCAGGTCTGTTACTGTACCTGGAGATTGCCATTTTTGCCTATCCTGGCTGGCCAGTGAGCCTCTGGTATTCATCTGTGTCCATCTCCTCAGCTGCAGACTTGTGGGGTCATGCCTGGCTTTTGCATGGATGCTGAAGATCCGTCTGTTTGTGCAGCAAACACTTTTTCCACTGAACCATCTCCCCAGCCCAGTCTCTGTATGTCTGCATGTAGGATTCCCCACTTCCTTCTGTAGAGTATTCCACTGAGAGACTACATTACACACCCTTACTCCAGCCTGCACTCTGGCTATTGGGACTATTTTCAGCTTTTGCTCTGAAAAAGAGTTGTTAGGTTCTTGTATAAATCTTTATGTACATCTCCCATGTATTATATGCTTAATCAAAGCATATAATGACTATATACTTTTGATTGACATCACCAAACAAAACTCGAAGGCAGTAGTTCTCAACCTGTGGGTCACAACCCCTTTGGGGGGTCCAACTACCGTTTCACGGGAGTCGGCTAAGACCATCAGAAAACACAGATATTTGCATTGCAATTCATAAAAGTAGCAAAATGACAGTTATGAAGTAGCAACGAAATAATTTTGTTATTAGAGTCACCACAACACACAGAGCTGTATTAAAGTGTCGCAGCATTAGGAAGGCTGAGAACCACTGCTCTAAGGCAGCATGAACAAGTACATCTAAGAGCATCATGCCAGTTTATACTTGACCTATGACATACATGAGGGGTGATCTCCCATAGCCTCTTTAGCACTGAACGTTGTCAAGGAGACAAGGAAAAACAGTGTCCTGGTTTCATTTGAAGTTCTTACCGGTGAGATTGGGGGTGCTTTAATGTGATGCTCTTTTTATAGTTTTTTTTTTTAATATCAGCTGCCCACTTTTTGTTTTCCTTCTATATTGCATATAAAAAATTTCCAACTCCTTTAGACTATATACAAAAATCTCCCAATTTTTCCTTTGTCATTTGCTTTTGGTATACCTCACAGTATTAGTTTAAGATATATATGTATAGAAAATCTGTAGAGAAAGAAAGTCAAAAGGAGAAGAGAAATTAAAACATTTCCCTACAGCTCATGAGGATCTGAGGTTGTGTCTTGCATCGAAAAGACTTTCTCTGATCCAAGATTATATGACAAATTCTCCTATATTTTCTCCTAGTGATATTTTGAATTTAGAAAATTCAAATCATTGGTTCAAATGCCTACTTCACAACAGCACAAAAGGCCTTTGTTTCCCCTGGAAACACCAAAACATCAAGGAAATAACAGTATTTTCAGGAATAACAAACAAAGATTAAGGAATAGATGAAGACCCTCTGAGCTGCATTTCCTTAAAATGAGCTTTCCACTGGGTAAAGAGACAATGGGGACAGTTTCCTTTCCTGATGAGTTCTGATCTAGGTATTGCAGGACTGCCCTGACCCGAAAGAGAAGTCAGCTGAGCTGTGGATGGTGGCTGAGGCTTCAGGAGTGGGTCGCACAGAAATGCCCTCAGTGTGAAAATATATTGGGCAATTACTCTCACATCACTCCCCCCTCACAGTTAAACTTAGAAAGCAGTATGAGTAAAGAAAAGGTCGAAAACAAAGAGGAGAATTTTGAAGACCCAGGGACTCTCCCCCAGTGCTTGGACTCCAGGATCCTACTGAGTTGCAGCTAAAAACACAAGACAAATGTCTAGAACGGAAGCCCAGAAAATCAAATACGGATGACAATCAAAAGAAGGCAGTAGTGAAGGAACGAGGCTGAGCTAGCACACAAATCACCTCAAAGGAGTTAAAGCTTCAGTTCAGATCTAAGGCAGATTTAGCCAGAGAGAGAATCTGAGTATTTTCCCTTTAACTTCTCAGAGAGAAAGGTCCTACATCCTCTGGCAAATAAAATAAAAACATTACCATATTTTGATCATCACTGTGTTTTACATGCACATATTAGATGCAATAAAAACTTTAAGGCAGATAAACAGGAGATACTGAATGATAATAAAAAACACAAGCGCGGTTAGTAGAAACAGACCTGTAGTTAGGTCCAGTTATTGGAATCAGCTGCAATTATTTTAGAACCATTATAATAAACATTTTAAATAATGTAAGGGGAATTTATATATAATTGGCAAATACAGAAGTAGTTCAGAAGACAGGAGAAAGATTTCAGGACCCAAAGACGAAATGTTTAAAATATACTGGATGCCATTAGCAGTCACTTGCATTTTCAGTGAAAGTATTAGTAAACCTGAACACAGGCTGACATGCCAAGTTGGGACAGAGTGTGGGAAAAGATTAACAATCAAAGGAGTCACGGGGTTAGCAATAAGAATCATAACTGACTCCTCATCAGAAATGATGCAAGCCAGAAGACAACAAAAGAGTAACTTTCAAGAAAGAAAAGAAAAAACACCATCAACCCAGAACTCCGATACAGTAAAGCCACCTCTGAGACACAGATGGGCAAGCCAGATACAAAAGGAACAGTCAAAGTGTGGCCATCATAGGCAAGGAATGGCAGATGTCTGATTCTGAGGGCACAAAAGACGTCTGGTCCCCAGGGCTCCTGTTGGGTCATGAATATTAGTGTCATGTTCTCCCCGATAAGAAATCACTGTTCTTTTTTTTTCCCTCCAGTAGTGGCTGCTTAGTGGCTGATATATTTTCCCAAACCCTCTGCTTTCTCTTCATTTTTCACTTTGTAATAACAAATCACCACGAGAAATTAGAGAAAACGTCTAAACTTTGCACCCAGAAAGAGTGTTAAGGGTATAATTATTCTGAGACAGAGGTTCCTCACTTATAATTTTTCCAGCTTTGTATTTGTGACTATGAAGTGTTTAGATGTATTTCATAAAATGTTAATTTGTGCTTTAATTGCTCACATTTAGTACTGAAGCCCAGAGAAGAAGTTGGCACAGAAGAGAACACTATATCTCTTCCAGAGGTTGTGGACCTCTAGGTAAACCATTTCCTTATTTCCTTCCGGCACATAAATTATCTTTCAGTTAAACATGTTAACTCTCACAAACTCTCTTCAGGAGAACGCAATGAAAGAATGCAATACTACCCACTGTTTGTCAACATTCAGAGATGGGTGACGTTGCCCTTAATGAGATTGTACAAATGGAGACAGATGTTACAGGGAGTGGGATGGGGTGGGGTGGGGGAATAGTCAAATAACAAAGAGAAGAACAGTAAAGAATTTCTCACTGATTTGTTAATTCTAAGCCAAATGGGACTCTTTTCTAAACAGCTACAATTTTAATTAACTGTCCTCTGGGCAGTTATCATTTATCTGTAGCTTCTTTTAGCAAACAGTGTAGCTCTTTTTTTTTTTTTTTTTTTTGGTTTTTCGAGACAGGGTTTCTCTGGGTAGCATTGCACCTTTCCTGGAACTCACTTGGTAGCCCAGGCTGGCCTCGAATTCACAGAGATCCGCCTGCCTCTGCCTCCCGAGTGGTGGGATTAAAGGTGTGCACCACCACCGCCCGGCTAACAGTGTGGCTCTTATTAGCGTCACCCGACTTGCAACGTTGGCATGTCTCCAGTTACTTTGAAGGCACTGTTTTCACTTTGCTTTTTTTTTCTCTCCCCTTAAGCATTAGGATTGGCATAAAAATAGATGCCCTTTCTTCTACATACATACTAGTTTAATCCACAGTTGACGAAAACTCTTCTCGATTTCTTTTGAAGCTTCCTCCTCTCTGTATCAATTTGGTCCTTAGTTGGCTGCCCTTAAGATTGCATGGTAACTAAAGCATTGCCGGACACCACAGTCAAACCTAGTTTAAAAGGAGGAAAAGAAAGAAGAGGAGAAAGAAGGAGGAAGATTCACATGCAAAGAACAGTGCTGGGGCATGGTAATACCTGGTCTCAAATTATACTACAGAGCCATAGTGACAATTATAGCCTGACAGAAACACAAAAATAAACACGCAGACCAATGGGACCAAACATAGCATCTAGAAACAAAACCACACAGCTACTTCCACCTAATTTTTGACAAAAATACTAAATTAGGAAAAAGGTAACGTCTTCAATAAGTGATGCTGGGAGAAGTAGATATTCACATTCAGAAGAATAAAATTATGTTTGTGTCTTTTACCCCAGACAAAATTGAATTAGGACTGGGTCAAAGATATTAACATAAGACATGAAACTTGGAAACTGCTGGAAAAAGACAAAAAAGAAACATGTCAATTTATAAGCACAGGTAAAGACTTGATGGGAAGGACTCTAACAGCCTAAGAAATAATGCTAAGAATTGCCAAATGGGAATGCATGAAATTAAACAGCTTCTGCACCAGGGTAAGGAACCACCAGAGCAAAGAGGTCTGCAGAAGGATGACATTTGCCAACTCTATGTCCAGAGAGGTCTAGATGGGTAAAAAATGGCAAAAAATAACACCAGAGTCAAATCTTCCAGTCACCAGGCTGTCTAAGGAAGGGAAGAGACAGTTCTCAGAAGGAACCCAAATGGCCACTAAATATTTGAAAAAGCATTCATTGTCCTTAGCCCCCAGCCAAATGCAAATTAAAACTACTTTGAGATTCTTTAGGAAAAGAAAAAAAAAAAACCTCTTTTATAATCTTACTGTTTCTTTTTTTATTTTGATTTATTTTGTTTTTAGTTTTGTGAAGGTTTGTATTTCTCTATGTAGTTGTGTGCCTGATGAGCGCAGGAGCCCTCAGAGGCTGGAGGCATCAGATGCCCAATGTGAGCTGAGTTCTGGGTAGTTGTTCAGTCCGATGTGGGTGCTGGGAAGACCCTGGTATTTGGCAGGAGCAGTACCAGCTTTTGTTTGTTTGTTTTTGTTGTTGTTGTTATTTTGTTTTTGTTTTTCGAGACAAAATTTCTCTATGTAACCCTGGAACTTTCTCTATAGACCAGGCAGGCCTTGAACTCACAGAGATCCGCCTGCCTCTGTCTGGCCTCTGCCTCCTGAGCTCTGGGATTAAAGGTGTGCACTACCACCACCCAGCTCAGTTCCAGCTCTTAATCACAGAGCAACCCTTGCCCTAAAGTTCTAGCTTTCTTGACTTGGTCAAAATGGCTGACATGAAGAAAACAAAGGGCAATGTATGTTGGTGAAGATGTGAGGGAAGAGAAACCCAGGGCTGCATACTCCCTAAAGAGTAAAAAATGGGATCACCATATGACCCGGCACTGCCATTCCTAGGTGTTAACCCACGGGGATTTACTTCCTGTCACAGAGCCACACCCCACTCGTGTTTATTGCTGCACTAGTCACTCTAGCTAAGAGGTGGAACGAGCCCAAGTGTTCTTCAGCAGATGAGTGGATGAGGAACACAACACAGCTGTATTCATTGTGAGGAAATGCTAGTCTAGACTTTTGCAGGAAAATGAGTGGTACTGAAAGTCTTCATGTTAAACGAAATAGATGAGACCCTGAAAGACAAACATCCCAGGTTTCCTCTCATAAGACCACAATTCCCAGGTTTTTTTTTTTTTTTTTTTTTTTTTGGTTTTTTCGAGACAGGGTTTCTCTGTGTAGCTTTGCGCCTTTCCTGGAACTCACTTGGTAGCCCAGGCTGGCCTCGAACTCACAGAGATCCACCTGGCTCTGCCTCCCGAGTGCTGGGATTAAAGGCGTGCGCCACCACTGCCCGGCAATTCCCAGGTTTTAGTGTGTGTGTGTGTGTGTGTGTGGTGTACAGAGGAGTGATAAGATCATAAAAGCATGCAAGGTACCATAACAGGGGGAAGATGAGATCTTAAACAAGGGAGAGCCAAGCCAGAGGGTGATATCATACAAACACTATGAAAGAAGCAGGCTGTTGTTGGGAGGCAGAAAGGGAGCCAAGAGGGGGATGGTTAGGAGGAGGGGAGTAGATGAAGGGAATTAAGAACAAAGTATGTATAAAATTGTCATAGTAAAATCCATTGTCCTATTGCTAACTTTCATAAAAAGGAAATCTTCCTCTAATTCAAGTGCACCTTTCCAAGAATATATCTCTAATTTAAAGAGGCTTCTTATAGGTACAGAAATGTTTACAAAGTAAAATACGTAAGACTAGGAAATAACGTGGAGCTGGCCAGCCTGGAGTAACTCTGGGCTAAGAGCTACTCTCCTGGACAGTCAATTAAAATGTTGATGTTGAAACTACAGAAGCTTCAAAGTTCAGTCGCTCCCCACCTTACTTAGATCACCCCAGCGGCTCCTGCTGCAGCTCATTACTCTCCCGGCCATCTACACACTGTTCCAGGGGATTGTTCTCCTGGCCATCTACACACTGTTCCAGGGGATTGTTCTCAGGGCCATCTACACACTGTTCCAGGGGATTGTTCTCCGGGCCATCTACACACTGTTCCAGGGGATTGTTCTCCCGGCCATCTACACACTGTTCCAGGGAATTGTTCTCCCGGTCATCTACACACTGTTCCAGGGGATTGTTCTCAGGGCCATCTCCACACTGTTCCAGGGGATTGTTCTCCCGGTCATCTACACACTGTTCCAGGGGATTGTTCTCCCGGCCATCTACACACTGTTCCAGGGGATTGTTCTCCCGGTCATCTACACACTGTTCCAGGGGATTGTTCTCCCGGCCATCTACACACTGTTCCAGGGGATTGTTCTCCCGGTCATCTAAACACTGTTCCAGGGGATTGTTCTCCCGGCCATCTACACACTGTTCCAGGGAATTGTTCTCCCGGTCATCTACACACTGTTCCAGGGGATTGTTCTCCCGGTCATCTACACACTGTTCCAGGGGATTGTTCTCCCGGCCATCTACACACTGTTCCAGGGGATTGTTCTCCCGGTCATCTACACACTGTTCCAGGGGATTGTTCTCCTGGCCATCTACACATTGTTCCAGGGGATTGTTGTCCCAGTCATCTACACACTGTTCCAGGGGATTGTTCTCCAGGCCATCTACACACTGTTCCAGGGGATTGTTCTCCAGGCCATCTACACACTGTTCCAGGGGATTGTTCTCCGGCCATCTACACACTGTTCCAGGGGATTGTTCTCCGGGCCATCAACACACTGTTCCAGGGGATTGTTCTCAGGGCCATCTACACACTGTTCCAGGGGATTGTTCTCCGGGTCATCTACACACTGTTCCAGGGGATTGTTCTCCTGGCCATCTACACACTGTTCCAGGGGATTGTTCTCAGGGCCATCTACACACTGTTCCAGGGGATTGTTCTCAGGGCCATCTACACACTGTTCCAGGGGATTGTTCTCAGGGCCATCTACACACTGTTCCAGGGGATTGTTCTCCTGGCCATCTACACACTGTTCCAGGGGATTGTTCTCCCAGGCCATCTACACACTGTTCCAGGGGATTGTTCTCCGGGCCATCTACATACTGTTCCAGGGGATTGTTCTCCAGGCCATCTACACACTGTTCCAGAGGATTGTTCTCCGGGTCATCTACACACTGTTCCAGAGGGACTTTTCAGAGACACAAATTTGATCACAGGACTTCCCTGTGATCCTGGTGCTCCCATGTGCAGCCGTGTCCTGGCCTCTGCCTGTACCTTCAACCTCATCTTTCACTCCAGGCCCCAGGAACTTCTACCAGGCACTGCTCAGCAGCATTGTTATAACACACTCTATGCTTCCTGGCCTTCAGTCTCTACACTCTGCTCCCTCTTCTGGAACATTCTTTCTTCCTTAGCCTTCTGTTAAAATTCCATTTATCCTTCAAAATTCCATCAAAATACCCTACCCTTTTCTTTGAAAAAGTCCACTGCCAGCCAGGAGAAGTTGACTGTGTCTGATACAATATTAATGTTATTTAACATCGGGAGGATCTGAATCAAATTCCTCTATCTGGAGTTCTATCAGCACCATCTGTGTGGTCTCATCAAAAACCAGGCAAAGCCTGGGTTTATATCCTTTCTAGACACTGTTGAGTTAACCTGTACCTATCTCATGGATGCTGGAAGACTCTTCACTCTTAGGTCCAAAGTAGAGGACTTTCTTATTTACAATAAAAGTGGAATGGAGACTCTCTCTCTCTCTCTCTCTCTCTCTCTCTCTCTCTCTCTCTCTCTCTCTCTCTCTCTGTGTGTGTGTGTGTGTGTGTGTGTGTGTGTGTGTGTGTGTGTAAAACTCGCAGAAGTTGATTCATTTCATTATGTGAGACTTGGGGATTGAACTCAAAGTGTCAGGCTTAGTGGCAAGTGTCTTTACCTGCTGACCCATGCCCCACACTCCTCACTCCAGTTATGAATCTTTTTTTTTTTTTTTTTTTTTTGGTTTTTCGAGACAGGGTTTCTCTGCCTCAAACTCACAGAGATTTGCCTGGCTCTGCCTCCCGAGTGCTGGGATTAAAGGCATGCTCCACCACTGCCTGGCCAGTTATGAATCTTTGGGTAGACAAAAAGCTATTCTCTTTTCATGTAAACCTCTTTTCTAATGTGTTATCATTTTAGTGGCAATTATGATGCCACCAACACAAAATGATCCCATGATCCCTCCAATACACATAAAGCCTTCTTTCTTTTAGATGGCGTCTTTTTTGTTGTTGTTTTGTTTTGTTTTGTTTTGTTTTGGTTTTTGGTTTTTCGAGACAGGGTTTCTCTGTATAGCTTTGCGCCTTTCCTGGAACTCACTTGGTAGCCCAGGCTGGCCTCGAACTCACTGAGATCCGCCTGCCTCTGCCTCCCGAGTGCTGAGATTAAAGGCGTGTATCACCACCGCCCAGCCAGATGGGGTCTTACTGTGTAGCTCATGGTCATGGTCTTGCCAGGAGACCAGCTATCTTCAAACCCATAGAAATCCACCTGCCTCTGTCTCCTCAGTCCTGGGATTAAAAGTGTGTACCACACCACTTACAGCCACACCAAGCTGAAGCCATCTTTCCTATCTGCTCCTAGTCCTATAAAACTGAAGCGGCACAGGGGCCTGCGCTATAGTCCTGTTGGGACAGCCAAGGTGAAGGAAAAGAAAAAGTAGGCTTCGGAGAGCACTCGGCCCAGGCCACGGCTCTGTCAGCTTCTCCTCATCACCTCACACACATCAGCTATAAGAGATGACTGCTTAAAATGTTTCAATCATTGTTGATACAGAAGCCGAAAGATAGGAACTCCTTTCCTAGCGTTAATGCTTCAACTCAGAAAGCAATGTGCGAATCCCAACCCTCGGGAGGCAGAGACAGGCGGATCTTTGTGAGTTCGAGGCCAGCCTGGTCTACAGAGTGAGATCCAGGACAGCCAGGGCTACACAGAGAAACCCTGTCCTGAAAAACAAACAACAACAATAAAACACCCAGAAAGCAATGTGCCTGGGAAGAAGAGTCCGTTGGCTCACTGTTTCAGCTGCTGCACAGAGAAGAGTCAGGTCAACCCCAGTTCCGTGGTGGCTCGATGTGAAATGTGTCCCATGGGCTCATGAGTTGGAACACATGGCACCCAGCTCCTGATACGCCTTGAGACAGAGCCTCAACGGAGGAAGTGGACCTCTAGGATCCGAGGTTCCTTTCCCAGCCCCACATTCAATCTATTCTCTACTTCCTGGCTGTGACCAGCCACCCCACACTTCTGCCACCATACTTTCCCCCACTCTGAAGGACAGTAGCCACTTAAACTGTAAGCCATAATCTACCTTCCTTCTTTAAATTGCTTAAAAAAAAAAAACCAGGCTTTTATCACAGCCACAAGGAAAGTAGCTGGTACACTGTGCTTGTGGAGTGGCCAGAGCTAATGAATCTCCTTTATCTGGACATCACCCAAAAGAGGAGATTCTGGTCTACAGCAGGTGCTTGATAAATCCCTGCAGAATTAATAAGTAAAGGAATTCATGAATGAATGATGGAATTTTTACTGAAACCATTTAGTACTGTTGTTGGCTCATGTGTCTCATAGAAAACCATACCAATTCTTTTCTAGACATTTTTTCCTGTATAATTCTTTGAATTGGTGTTTCTGCAACTGTGGCCAGAGATTAACCTCAGACGTCTTCCGTATTCTCTATCTATCCTCCTTGTTTTTAGATAGTCTCTAACTGATTTGGATCTGCTCTCTGCTTAGAAAGCCCCAGGAATGTGCCTGGCTCCATCTTCCCAGAGAAGAGATTACAAGGGCATGCCCCTGCACCAGACCCTTTTCTGAAGGTTCTGGGGATTGACCTCAAATCCACTCTGCCAACCTAGTTCTAGCTCTCCAGCTCCCAACCAACTTGTTTGACTGTTTAAAAAAAAAAAACCTAACTGGAAGAAAGCCTTCCCTGTCCTTCAGCACCATGCACTATTTTGCGAGCTTGAAAATGCAGCCTTTTAAAAGGCATGTGCTTAACTGCTCTCTGGTGTATAATAAATACCCAAAGTGCCTCTCACCCCAGGAACATTAGAGCTGAGAAATGCTTATGCTTCTGTGGGTGAGATGAGATTGGCTACAAGGGTGTGCTTTCTTCGGATTTGGCAACAAGACCTGTGTTGTTTCTTCTCTGAGTCTACCTAGAATGGGGATTTAATTGATATGGCTGAAGGCAATTGGTCAATTCTGGTGACACATGCCTGCCTGGTTAGTCACAGAGACATAGCTTTCCTGTGCTTTTCTGCAGAGAGACAAGATTTTTAAAAAACTGATTGACAGGGCAGTTTAATTAGAGGGCACTTACCAATAGAAATTCCAGTCCCAGGTCCAACCCCAAATGGACTCATTACATGTGAAGAGCTTTTTACACACGTGTGTCTATGGAATCTAATGACATATAAAAAAATTCAGGAACCGGGCGGTGGTGACGCATGCCTTTAATCCCAGCACTCGGGAGGCAGAGGCAGGTGGTTCTTTGTGAGTTTGAGGCCAGCCTGGTCTACAGAGAGAGATCCAGGAAAGGTGCAAAGCTACACAGAGAAACCCTTTCTCGAAAAAACAAACAAACAAACAAAAGACAGTTGGCTCTCTATGCCTATTGGGTCCTCACTGTGGATTCAACCAATTAAGCAACAAAAGTATTATGATGCAGACAGGAGGATCAGGAGATCAAGGTCAGCCTGGGACACAGCAGAATGTCTCAAAAAAAAAAAGAAGTTAAAAAATTTTCTAGAAAGTTCCTCAAACATAAATTTGATTTGCCACACACTAAGTGTTATACTAAATCTATTTGGATGAATCTATTCACATTCTGATGATTTGAAGTATACAGGAAGATGTGCTAAGATGTGTAGGTCACATTGTAGATATATCTATAGGACTTGAGAATCTCTGACTGTTGATTATCTAAATGGGAGGGAAGAGTTTCTTAGAGCCAACTCCACATGGAAAGCAAAAGATGAGTGTCTATTCTCCGTTCAGCCAGAGACTTAGCTTTGAGCAGTTGTAGAATAACATTAACTAAAAGAAAACTTTTTCCCCAGATCTAGATGTTGTTATATCCCAAGTTACATATTTCATTCAAGGTGGTCAAGCATTTGCTCTGAGCTGTTCTTACTCCAGCTAAAGTGCTCATTACACTAGAGCAAGGATAAGGTTAAGGATGTGGGTTCTCTTCTGCTTCCTTCACTAGTAATAACTACATAGACTCAATCGCATCTGAAACAGTCTGTACAGAAGACTCAAGCTCATTCTGGTGAAACTGTAGTGTGTACCAAATACTAGATGCTAAGAGAACTAAAAGATGCTCATGAGTCCAGACAAGGAAGGGAGACTCGCATCAGGGTATTGCTAGATATTGGCCAGCACCCTCATTCTCTTGAACATGTGTGAAGAACGAATTTCCAAACATTCAAGGCAGGTGGGTGGAGATCCTTCAATGTGTTTTTGGAAAGTGCAATGTATGCATGCCTAAGTGGTATCCTGTGATTCCAACCTGGGCCAACCAACATCTCTTGCTGTATCCATCATCTATACCCTCTCTTCATATTTATGTGACCAGAAAGCAGAAATCGTGAGATGGGAGAACTGAACAGTAGAAGATTTAGGTCTGAGGAAGAGCTGTCTGACAATATTGCATGATGTGCAAAGAAGTTTATAGAAACAGAAAAGAAGATGATCTGTGTGAAGCACTGGGTTTGTAGCTGTTATAGAAATATATCCAGTTCCATCCTTGGTCCCTTAAGTCCACCATAGAGCTCTCCTGTGTCCTCAATATGCTAGAATCTCATCTAAAGATCAGCCTTCCCTCTAACTCAGTGATTTCTCTGGTGGTAGCAGACTGCTCATCCTGTAAAAGATTCCTGGAAACAGATATCTTTAGAAGTGACCCCTTAACCAACAAGGGGTTGCTGCCTGAGGATCCCAGCTGCTTTGCCTCCTGGAGAAACAACTACCGGGGACAATCTGCTTATTATTTGGAGTTCTGAGCAAGACTGAGGTCCCAGCAGCTGCTTCTTCATTAGTGCGAGCTTGAGGTCTCCTTCCTTCTTATTCCACTTCCTCACAACTCCATGCAGCTTCCTGGGGTCATTTTTCAGATAAACGACTAACACCCAATTCCCTACTTTACTGCCCTGCTGTTGTGTGGAGCCAAGGAGATACACGGAATAAATCTGGCATTCATTTCTCCCGTGCACGATGAATGAGGATGAATGAATAAAGTATGTAGCATAACACTTTTAAGACTGTGAATTATACCTCTATCTGTATCCCTAGTGCTTGGACCACTAAATTAGGGTAGTCTAACTTATCTAATATTTGAGGAAACTAAAAGCAGTAATTAATAAGAAGAAATGAATTGCAAATGTTAAATTCTATTTTAAAATACTAAACTATATATATATATGTGTGTGTGTGTATGTTTTATATGTGTGTATAAAGTGTTTAAAGATTAATTTTATTTATATGTATGCATCTATGTGTATTTCTGCCACATGAGCAAGGGTGCCCTAAGAAGCTAGAAGAGGATGTCAGGTCTGCTGGAACTGGCTTTACAGGTTTGTAAGCTGCCCGGCATGGGTGTGTGGAATAGAACTTGGGTCCTCTGAAAGAGTGTTAAGCACTAACTGCTAGGCCATCTCTCCAACCTGAAAGTATATGGTTTTTAAAGAGTGTTTTCTGATTATACACCACAATCACGCTATAAAACTTGGACAATACAGGAAATCCTAAAGAAGATGATGAAGTGTACTCATTATCTCATAGTGACTTTTCAAGTTTGACTTTACAGGTCTTTGGTACATTGTGTGTGCTTGTGTGTGTGTGTGTGTGTGTGTGTGTGTGTGTGTATGTGTGTGTTGAAAAAGTAAGATTACATTATATAAATAGCACTGTAGCATTGTTTCTCACTCATCAAGAAATAAATGTATTGGCTTCTTGACACATACTTGTAATCACAATGTTCAAGAGGGATAGACAGGAGGGTCTTGAGTTCAAGACCAGCTGGAGCTACATAGTAAGTTCTAGGCCAGTCATGATGTCCTAGTTAGCGTTAACAGTCAACTTGACAAAACATAGAGTCACTTGAGAAGGGAGTCTCAATTGAGGGGGTTCCTAGATTAGTTTGGCCTGTGGGCATGTCACTAGGGTACTGTCTTGATGTAGGAGGATGCAGCCTACTGTGGGGAGCATCATCACTTGGGCGAAGAAACCTAACTAAATACAAGCATGCAGGCAAGCCAGCAAGCAGTATTCCTCCATGGTTTCTCCTTCAATTTCCTGCGTGAGCGTCGGCCCTGACTTCCCTCTCTGATGGACTCTAATCTGTAAACGAAAATAAACTCGTTTCTCCCTTAAGTTTTTATGTCTCAGTGATTTAACAGAGCAACAGAATGAAACTAGAACATAGGGCTACATGGAAAGACTGTCTTTAAAAAAAAAGAAAGAAAAAAAAACACAAAAAAAGTAAGGAAGAAAAAAGAAAGAAATATGGGGCTTCCAAGAGGCATTTTGTAGTAAGTCTATAGCCCCATCAATCTGTGCCACATAAATGTTGAATTTATTCTTACCCAGGCCCACTTCATGTATTCACATATAAGTATCCCAAAGTCAGAAAGAATTCATATTAACTGAGAAAATTCCAAGAGATTAGAGATTCTGTTTCTTTTCTATTTTATTACATCCAGAGTTTAGAGAAATGCTTGGCAAAATAAGCTTTTAATAAATATTTATTAGATAAATTGAGGAATAATCAAAGCATCGAACACTATCTTACTGCCTAGATTAGATTCAATATGAAGTACTCAGCAAGCATCAGTGTAGAGGCGTTGGGGGCATGCCTCGGTCAGTAAAATGCTTGTTGCAAAAATATGAGGACCTAAATTCAATCCCCAGCACCCGTTGAACGAACAGAGCTCAGTAATGCAAAACTGTAACCCCAACACTGAGGAGGTGGAGACAGGTGGTCCCTGGAGCTCACTGGCCAGCCAGGTTAACTGAATCAGTAAGTTCCAGGTTCAGTGAGAGACCCTGCCTCAAACAATAAGGTGGAGAGCAACTGAGGAAGACACCCGATAATGACCTCTAAGTGCATGTGTACAGGCCCTCTAACATAGATTCCACCATATACATACAACACACACACACACACACACACACACACACACACACACACACACACATCAGTGTTGAGTGAGGACTTCTACAAACATCAGGTTCCTAGGATAATTACTGGTTGCATTTGATCTACTTTATTCCTTTATCCCTATGTAAGACCTTCCTCACACCCACAGCAACCACATCCGCATCCCAGCCTGATATCCCTGAGCAGCCTCGAGTTTTCTATCGCAGCTCTGTTGTATCCACTACACTGTTATAAATCATTCACACAGTCACACGGATCAACATGAGCGAGTGTGAGTGACAGTGCGAGAGCCTAGATTTCATCTTGCAGACTTGCTCTGCCGCCTGTTCCAGTCTTCAAGCATGTGGTTACCGTCCTGACACTCAGCACCCATCCACATCTTTCTCTGTTCTGCTCCAGACAAAAACTTTTAAAAAATGTAATTTTATTACTTATGGTTAGTTCACATGAAATACCATATAGAACACAAATGATGGCTTCATAATATCATTCACAATAAACTTCATATTTTGTGATTTTTTTTTTTTTTTTTTTTTTTTTTGGTTTTTCGAGACAGGGTTTCTCTGCGTAGCTTTGCGCCTTTCCTGGAGCTCACTTGGTAACCCAGGCTGGCCTCGAACTCACGGAGATCCGCCTGGCTCTGCCTCCCGAGTGCTGGGATTAAAGGCGTGCGCCACCATCGCCCGGCCTTTATTTTGTGATTTTATTCACATATTTGCTTCAGTATAAATACCAGTGATTGTTAAAATTGTTGGGTTGTTTTTTTTGTTGTTGTTGTTTTTTTGTTTTTTTGGTTTTTTTTTTGGAGAATTCAACGAATGCATACAATGTATTTCAATCATATTTTGATTCATCCTGCACATACCATTCACATTCCCCTTCCAACTTAATGTCGTGTGTGTGTGTGTGTGTGTGTGTGTGTGTGTGTGTGTGTGTGTGTGATACTGAGCATAACCATTGCTGTCCAAATACTCAACAGTGTGGGGTCATCCACAGGGGGGGGGGGGGGGGAGGGGAGGCCGGAGCATGGTCAAGCTACATGGTCAAGCTACAAGGGGCCACACCCTTAAAGAAAACCGACTCTCCCTCCCTTGCAGCCATCAACTCTGAATAGCTCCTCAGCCAGGGGTGGGGTTGCCTGTGCCCCTTCCTCATCCAGGATCAAACAAGATTTGATTTGTTTCACTATCACTTCCTGCCTCTGGAGGGCTTGGAGAACTTGAAAGGTGCTGTCAGAGGCTAAGAGACCCAATTCCATGACCACTTATCTGCAACGTCACCATCTGGTGATTTCAGATGTCACCTGGTGGAACTGGCCCCACAGGGAAAATGTGACTCTGAAAGCTACTTTTAAGAGTTACACTTTAACTGGAGGATAAGTAGGAGAACTATCTTTGGTAAACTTGTTTCACAAGTGATTGCTCCACACCTGGAGTGCAATTTAAACTTTCCCCACATCTGAGGGCCGGCCATGTGGGCTCAGCTCCCAAGCAGGACTACAATGTTCTACCATATAATCTAGTGTTATCTGCCATTTCCTTTCAAACCTAAAAGTTAATGGTGGTTATGATAGGGAAAGACAAAGGGAACCCAGGAAGAATGGTGGCTGCGTCAACAATAGACTATCCCCATGACATCCATCTTTGAAGCACTAAGACCTCTCACAGGGCACTGGAGACATGACCAAGGGGTTAAGAGTGTTCACTGCTCTTCTAGAATGGCTGAGTTCAGTTCCCCGGCATCCACATCAGATGGGTCAAAACTGTCTTTAACTCTAGGATCAGGTGACCTAATGCTCTTTTTCAGCTGGCATGCACTTGCAAGCATGTGTGTAAACACATACACATAGACACACATACATAAACATAAAGAAAAAACCTTTTTAAAAAAGGAGCTGTCACAGGGCTGTAGACACAGGGGGCTGGTCACTCAAGGTGAACTACATTGCATTGAACAGGATAGAATGAGCCATGAATGGATGGACCGTCCTGGCCGGCTTTAATTGTGAAATAGGTGTAATACACTGTTCAAATCCAATACTACAACACTGAAGAAACAAACGAGAACAGTTATTATCTTTTAAAAACATGCTCTTAGGAGATACAGAACCCCAGTCGTGTAGTTAGACACGATATCCCGTTTGATCATGAGAACACACGTACAGCAGATGGCGGTGACTAAGGGCTGAACAGGGCACAGGTGACAAAGCCTGTGGTTCCCCAGCTCTGAAATTCCCTGGGCCTCAGTTTCCACAGACAGTAACGTTAGGTAGTTATAAGGGGGAAGTCTGGTTCAAAAATCCTTAGGAATCCAAACACAAGAATCCACTAACAGAGATGTCAGGAGACTAGGAAGGATAGGGATGCCCAAGTTTCCTAAGCAACATAGTTCACCAAAAATATTCTTCCCTTTAAATTGCTCACACTGATGAAATGCCAGGAAAGAACGAGTTATTTCTACAAAGAGTCATGGAAAGAGATTTTGTTCAAGTATCTGAGTTCTGGTGGCAGCGACTCTCTGTGCCAGCACACAGCAGGTGAACACTGCACAGAACACCATTCTGAGGAAAATGTGTCTGACATCACAGCTGATGCACCAATCTGCTGCCAGCATCACCAGGAGCGAGAGGGCTTTTCTCTTAGTCAAGGCCAAGACTGGGGCTTTGAAACTGATACTCCATCTCTCTGCTACAAATTACCAAGGAAAAATTAAGAACTCTCTTCAAAGTGCACTCTCAACTCTTGCAGGTTCCTGGCAGAAGGAACGAAGAACGAGCGAGCTGGGCACCTGCATCCAGTCTTTCCATCAATATGTTCGGCATCCGTTAGGTGCCGGGCGACTTGGATGTCCGTGCCACACAAAACAAGAAAAGGAAGAAGCCTATTGGCACACAGTTCACAATTCAGGGAATCATAGCCTGTGATGTTAACACTCATTGTCAACTCGCCTGGGTTTAGAAGACCCACAGAAGCACATCTCTGGAATGCCCACAAGGGTGGTTCCAGGAAGGTTTAACCAAAGAGAGAAGACTCACCTAAATATGGGTGGTACTCCCAATGGGCAAGGGTCCCAGAATGACGAAAAAGGAGAAAGCACTCCCTAGCTTTGGATGCGATGTGACCAACTGCCTCATGCTTTCAGGCCTTAAAGTTACTTTAGCTCAAGTGATGTTTGGGGCACAGCATCAGGAAGCTCAAGGTCCCAGTGGGTGCCTGGGCGTGTACCTTCCTTCCTGTCCTTTTTCTCCTTCCCTCTCTTGCTCTGTCTCTCTCCACGTACATCACCTGCATGTTTCTCAGAACATGTTACCTTTGCACAGTAAGGGCATAGGAAGTTTCATCATGAGCTTCCATGCACACACAGAAGGTGCTTTAACCATAGTCAGCCTTTGGGATGGCTAACCTTGGTTGTCAACTTTATAGGCCCGGGGAAGAGGGGCGCTTGGAGTGGAGTTGGGAAGTTTTCATCTCATACTTTGTTTTTGTCTTTTAAAGCTGTTTTGGTTATTTGTCTCCCTGGGATTTTATATGAATTTTAGGACTGGCTTACTGATTTCTGTAAAACACAGAACAAAACAAACAAAAAGGAACAGCTGGGATTTTGATTGGGATTATGTTGCTACAGCACTACAATGATGAAGTCAGTGTGGTAACGCTATAAGAAAAGAAAAATCAGTTAAATTGAATTAAAAAGTCCAAAAACAAATCCTTTGCTTATGATCAATTTAAGGTCAGATGACTTTTTTTCACAAGTGTGCCTATGTAATTCAGGGCGGGGGGGGGGGGGGGGGGGGGAAGAATGGCCTTTTCAACAAATGGTTCTAAGACAGACACACAGAAGCAAATTCACAATAATGTAAATAAATGTGAGTCCACACTTCCTACCACTTAGAAAAATCAACTTGGAATGTGCACAAAAACCTATGCAAAATGGCAAAAACTATAAAGCTGTTTGGCCTGAGGGCTAGGCAGTGTTTCCTCCTCTGCCCCAAACAATGTGGTGTTCCTTAAGTCAGCTTCCCAGTTTGCAAGTTCAGTTATGCGGCTATGCATTATTCCTGCTGTAGGGGGCGCTCGACGGGTCAGCTCTGTGATGCAGCTCATAGAGGTGTTCCTGGTTGGATGATGTGTACGTGTGCGTGCATGCATTAACGTTCACGTGTGTGTGTGTGTGTGTGTGTGTGTGTGTGTGTGTGTGTGTGTGTGTGTGTGTTGTGTGTGTTGTGTATGAGAGAGAGAGAGAGAGAGAGAGAGAGAGAGAGAGAGAGAGCCACAAAGCTTAACTCTATCTCTTCCTAGCTTGCTAACAATAACCATCTTTCCCAGTAACTCAAGAACCGCAGTCATATTGGTCTTGAAACGGTTTTAAATATAACCTGGAGCATTTGAAACAGAAGTGAAACTGAGTTTAACGAACTATGTAAAGCAGAACTATGAAAAGTGTGCATCTTCTGATGGTCCCTTTGGAGACTGAAAGAAGTGCAAAAGAGAGAATCCTTCCCAAGAGAGCCTGTGCAGCTGTGGGACAAGGCGGCGGGGAAGCACTGGGGCTTTCCCTGTGTGCTGTGGAGTACTCCAGCCACGGGGCATGTATTGAAGGGTAAGTGCGTAAAAAACTCACTCTGAATGTTAAAGCAATGAAGAGGTCCTGGTGTCAGCTCAATCAGTTACAGCAACAAAGCATCATCAACCCAGTTCTTCCCAGCTCCAGGATTTGCTGAAAAACTCAACCACTTATATGAGTGAGCTGAGATTATTGAGTATTTACAGTGTGCCAGGTGTAGCCCTGTTACTTGTATGAACTCTCATTTAATACTTAGACAATCTATACTATTGTTGTGTAACAATTTCCTTCCTGCAAGAAGCTCCTAAAGCTGTAAAGCAAACAACTCAAAATGGCTTCAGGAAGTCCCTGAAACTGACCAGATTCACTAGGACCCTCCCTGCCCGAGTACTCAATAAAAGCTGAGAGTCTGCAGGGCATGGTGATGCAGGTCTTTAATCCCAGCTCTCCGATGCAGAGGCAGGTGGAACTCTGTTAAGTTCGAGACCAGCCTGGTCTACAGAGTTAGTTCCAGGACAGCCAGGACTGTTAGGCAGAGAAGCTCTATATCAAAAACAAACAAAACAAAAATAAAATAAAATAAAGTAAAGCTGAGAGTCCATCTCAGACAAACTGAGCTGCCACCAGACCAGCTGCCTGGAAGAACTTTAGACCAACTGAGGCACCTGGAAAGGACAATCTACAGCTTGTTGAGCTGCCTGCAGGGTGTGTAGTGTGCTCCAGGATCCTAGCTTTGTGGGCTGTCATCCATGCTGGGATGGGCTTTGGTGACTGAGTCATTTCTGCTCCTGTAAATAACCCCTCACCCATATTCCTGTAAGTAACCCAATAAAGCCCATTGGTTCCCCAAGTTGGACTTCAGTGGTATCCGTACTTTAGTCTGTTGTGAAATCCCTATTTGGGGTGAGAAGATGTGTGTAGAGCATCTATACAGGGAAAGTTTTGTCACACAGCAGCTACCAAAAATGAAATTGATTAAAAGCACAGTAAACTAAGAATACTGATAAATGAGTAGTTTAAAAGTGTATGTGTTGGGGAAGGGAAGGTGGGGTTCCCAATGGCAAAACCAAGAGAAAAGTAAATGAGATGTTAGAACTTCTTTTTTCCTCTGGGTCCTAGAAAGTTACTTGGAGGTTGGGTTGAGCTGAACTGTGGCATCTCATCTTTCCTGGAGTTACACTGCTGTGGTATCTGCAGTGGACAAGTGTCTGGTGTCCAAAGAGCTGCCAGCACAGTGGGATTTTTCTTCGTTTGCAAACACAGGGCCTGAGCTGGTCACACTTAGCTTGCATTCTGAGGGCTTGGCAGAATCTGTTTCTTTCTAGCTATGTCACAAGCCACACCTCCTGACTGGCCGATGTCATAGCTGTGGGTGTGTCCCAAGTGCTCTGGGTACTGGGAGCAGCCCTAGTATTGAGATATAGGCAGAGGCCCTGTCTTTGCACTTCCAAGGCCTCCCGGGTGTGATTCACCCCCCTGAAGGGATGCTGTCTTGCATACCATGTTCACCCCTTGAACTGGTTACTTTCTTGTTACTATGAATAGCATGACCAAAAGCAACTACAGAAGAAAGAGTTTATTTTGACTCATGGTTTCAGAGGGATAGCGTTTATACTGGCAGACTATTCCTGTGATGTGTCTCTTCATCCTTCGGGATTAATATACTTCCGTTATGAAAGGCTCTAAGCATATCCTTTGCTCCCCTCCATCCCCAGGCACACCTCCATCACCCATTTCCCCAACAGGTGTTTGCACACTGTTTGTTGCATTCTTATTATAAGTCTTCTCTCATTAATTAATGGACTTTGCTCTTGTTATTTTTTTTTAAGACAAATTAGGTGGAAATATCTGAGGATAGACGCATGCTCCTCCTGCGTCAGATAGTCATTACCCACAACACACTTGGTAATGAAGTATAAAGTAATTTACAGGTTAAAAGAGAAGAGCTGTATTTTGTTTTTTGTTTGTTCTGAGACAGGGTTTCTCTGAGTAGCCCTGACTATCCTGGAACTCATTTTGTAGACCAGGCTGGCCTCAAACTCACAAAGACTTTCCCGCCTCTTAGGGACTGGGATCAAAGGCATGCACTGTAGATTTAAACAAGGCAGAAAATATCAAAGTGTACCATCTCAGGTCTGAGATGCAGTGAAATCAAGCGGGTTTTCTAGCTGCATGTTAGCAAGACAGCCATTAGCAGGCCTTTCTCTGACCCATCTGAGACTCAGAACCCAGCAGGAGGCTGAAGGCACTGTGGAGAAATGACTGAACCATCCAGCTACACAGCAATAGTTTTAACATTGATGGTTTATGACTCTTTGCAGGAACTACTGGCCTTCAGCCAGGGGATGCCACAGTAGCTGCCAAAGTTGTCACTGACAGTCCCCAACTACTTCTACCCAGCTCACCCCACTGTGAGGACCGTGTTTCAGGTACCCTGGCTACTAGGGTTTATATGAGGTAGCCCAAAACTACAGATCATTCAGATAAAGATGGGGATCAGCTTTGGTAGCAACCAGGGCCATCCTAAGCTAAACTGACACCTCAGACCGTTTGTTTCTTCTTCTGTCTCTTGCCTGTCCGTTTCCTGCCAAGTATCTGGTTCTTCATGCTAATCCCAGCTCTTTCTTTCTAGATATGGCTTGGCAACCATTCAGTTCTCAAGCTCAAGGACCAGTGTCGTCACAAGGCATCACCTCATGGCTTTAGATGAGGAAACAGAAGCTCAGGTGGCCCAGCCACTTCTTACGGTCGCACAACCAGGGGAGCACTTAATATTTGAAAAACATAATATTTCTGTCTTAGTCACTTTCCCATTGCTGTAATAAAACACTTTTATAAGGCAACTTATAAAACAAAGTGTATAATTGGACTTAGAGTTTCAGAAGGCCAGAGTCCATGATAGAAGAGTGAAGGAACACCTGAGAACTCACATCTTGATCCACAACCATGAAGCAGAGAAAGAGAGAGAGACACACCTCCTCTAGCAAGGACATACCTCCTTATAGGGATAATAACAACTTGTATATCTCTCCCCAGTCCTGATGGGTAATGTTCAGATGGTCAAGACTTCCTACTAGAGTACAAAAATGCAAGCTTTCAACTGCTTTATTCATTTACCATGTTTAGGATGCTGGCACTGAGGTCACCTCATTTTACTTTGGCCGCAGTCCTAAAAGATATCAGGACTTACACCAGCCCTTTACTTCAGTTATAAGTGGTTGTTAATTGGTTTAGTATGAATTTCTACAAATATGTTGAAACGTTATGAGTGGTTCTTGTACAAGACTCACGCCCAGTCAAGATCTTCTCTTACAGAAAATGGAGAAATATTAACTTCTTCAGAAAAATATGTCTCGAAGGAGGGTTATACTATCCTCTCTCCATTGTGTAGCTTTGATGATGCTCTCTGCAGACTCGGCTTATTGGCTTATTTCTATTTTATTAATTGTCTGCTCTGCTTTTCCACAAGCATCCCATGGGGGCACTGTAGTATGTGTGTATGTATATGCGGGTATGTGTATGACTGTATATGTGTATGAAGATGTATGTGCATGTACATGGGGGACAGAGGTGAACCTCCAGTGTCACCCCTGGGGAGCTGTCTTGGTTTTTGTGGTTTTGTTTGTTTTCCAGATGAGAGAGGCTCTTTCCCTGGCTGGCATGAGGGGTTCTCCTATCAGGTGAGGCCTGATAGCCATCAAGTTCCAGAGATCCTCTTGGTTTCATCCCCCCCAGTACTGGGATCATAAACACCATGTTGGGCTTTATATATATACATATATATATATATATATATATATATATATATATATATATATATATATATTCTGAAGGTCAAACTCACACCTTCACGTTTGCAAGGCAAGAACTCTGACCTACTCTCCCAGCCCCCAAACACCCCCTTTCCGTGGGCTTTCTTTGTAGGATGAACACTGCTACTGTATAAACAGCATAAGTGTTCAGAGTAAATCATAGTCCCACAGATGAGACACCAGCTGCCGCACCTCCCACGAGATCAGATCCTGCCCTGAAGCTCACCACTTCTGCATTGCTTGTGGGTTCTGGCCACTCTGCCTGTGCTCTGAGCACTATTGTCTCCCACTCATAGGAGGAGAAAGCAGGTTGTTCCTTTCATAAACTACGGTGCTCAAAGTATAACTTCCTGTTTAACTTTTACTAATTCGTATTCAAAATAAGATGCCTGCAATGGCCTTCCCTCCTATTATCGGAAGCTGGAATCTGTGTGGTGAGTATCACTTCCTCTCCACAGCAACCTCTGAAGGCAGAATGACTTTGGCATTGTGGGCTAATTACTTCAAGTGGACTAATTCCTAGAAATCTACGCATTTCTCGCACATGTGCTTATGAGTATCTGACGCCTATAAGTTGGGTAAAAATTTTGAACCCTTGCAAAATACAAAAAAGGACGAGGAAAAACAAAACAAAAACTACCTAAACATCGTCACCTCATCAGGTTCGCTCTTTTCCCTGCAAGTGCTCATGGCTAGTGAGTTGCCTGATCATTCAGAAAGAAAAGGGGAACAGAAGGATGAGAATGGGGGGGGGGAGAAAAGGAGGGGGGAGGGGAGGAAGAGAAAGCGAAGGAGGAAGAAGGAAGGGAGGGAGGGAGGGAGGGAGGGAGGGAGGGAGGGAGGGAGGAAGGAAGGAAGGAAGGAAGGAAGGAAGGAAGGAAGGAAGGAAGGAAGGAAGGAAGGAAGGGGAGGGAAAGAGAAGACGGCGGCAGAAGGAGGAGAAACATCAGGAAGCTCACTCAGTCTTTCTTGCTGGTTCATTTCCCTCCATCAGCCCATTCCTTCCTTCTGGGCTGGAAGCCGTTCCCTCACACTGCAGACAGTGGCTTCCCTTCTTCCTTCCATTCTTTCCACTCCAGACAGTCGCTTCCTTTCTTTCTTCCATTTTTACCCTCCGGACAGTGGTTTCTCTTCTTTCTTCCATTCTCTCACACTGCAGACAGTGCCTTCCCTTTTCCTTAAAGCCTAAAGCATCCCTATTCCTACTAACAGGACAAGAAGGCGAGAGGTGACGTGAAGGATCTGGGGAGAACGCTCAGTGGGTAAAATGCTTTCTGTGTAAGCTCTGGGACCCGAGTCAGAATCCCCAGCACTCATGGAAAAAGCTGAGCCCAGCAGCAGATGCCTGTCATTCCAGCACTGGGAGGCAGAGACAGGAGGATCCGGGGACTTGCTGGGCAGCCATTCTAGCTGAATTGGCAAGCTCCAGGTTCAGTGACCTACTCTATCTCAAGAAATAGATAGATAGTACTTAAGGAAGACACTTGATATTGACTCCTGACCTCACCAAGGGTGTCTACACCCCACTCACACTCACATGCAACATATAAAATAAGTTATTTTAATCCAGTGGACACAAGAAACACTGTGATAAGAGAGTAGCTGATCTTTTTCTCCCACAACCACTCACAGTTAAAAAATAATGAGGGCCAGAGCAGGAAGGTCCGCCTTTGGACTCACTCAGTGTGGTGTCCCTTGACAGACACCACTCTACTCAGCCTTGTCTCTGCAACGTCACCCCGGCTTTAGTGACACCAGTTACACAATGTGGGGAACATTATCATCAAGTCTAAATACGCTGCGGCAGTGGTTGCCAGCCAGGGCTGGTTCTCTATCATCAGATATAACGTCAAGGAACTCTCCGTTGTCAACACTCAGGGAAGGGCATGTGACCGACATTCAGTGGACAGAGGCCCAGGCTGGTACTCAACACCCTCCCAGGACACAGGACAGCCTCCTCAGTGGAGATCCATCCACACTCAAATGCCAGTGGTGCCAAGGTGGTGAAACCCATCCACTCTTGACCATGATAATGCTGCTCTGGTAAATCCGGAGCCAGCCCTGTCCCTGCAATCTGGTTTTGCCAGTTTTGCAAACGAGAGAAAAGTTCTGAGAGCCTGTGGCAGGTGGAGAGACTTTGAAAATGTTTCAGGTGCAGTTCAGGCTCTGCTATCAACCAGTCTTTTCAGTCGAGAAGCCACTGCTCTGTTCATAGAAATCCCTGGAAGATGTCACTGTTGGCACAACTGGTTTTGACGGTAGACACCTGGTGTGTCACTAGGAAGTGCGTTGGTGGAAGTATCTGGGTGCCTGAGTGGGTACAGCTAGGTGAAAACTCCATGTGTGGATGACTCCTGGCTCTCATGTCCCTACCCAACCCAGAACACAAACTCTGGGGACAAGGACACCCTGGTGCAGCTCTATTAGCTTCTCCTCGACTCCCTCCCCATCTGCCTCCTGACAGTCAGGGATATTGTCCTACACACACACCCCTGTATTACCTACAGCTCCCCAATACTAGTCCTTATTGCTGACCATTTCACATACTCGTTTCTTAGCTTCCAATCTCTCTATTTATAATCACTGCTAATCCTATTTAAAGTTCATTCCAGACCATGCATGCCATGACAGCAAGTCCACGGGCCTGCTCTCACTAGCGTTGGGATAAATCCTCAAAGTTAGTGCAGAAAGCTTTTTAATGAATATAGGTAAAGAGACAGAGACAGAGACAGAGAGAGGCAAAGAGACAGAGAGACAAAGAGAGGGAGAGGAGAGAGAGGTTTGTTTTTAATTTGTGTGGCTGTGTGTATATATCCACATAAACCTATTCCATGTGAATGCCGGTGTCCTTGGAGGCATAAGAGGGTGTCAGATCCCCTGAGTCTGGAGTGAGAGGAGCTGTAAGCCACCAGATGTGGGTGCTGGAAGCACACTGGGATCTGATGTAAAGGCAGCAGCTGCTCTTAGCTGCTGAGCCATCTCTCCAGCCTCTGGTGACTGTGCTTTTACAGATTAGTAAGTAGTCTCTGCCCCATGCCATCCCTGGCTCTGGCCAGACCACTCAGGACATTGGAGCTCAGTCAGCATCCGTGTCCTTTACCCTCTGAACACACTCTGACTAATATAGCTCTCCTTGCAGGATCCTGAAGAATCTTTGAAAAAGCAATTTCTAAAGAACTGTCCCTGAGTGTTCATGATGCTTTACACACAGGAAGCACTTACAAATACTGGTGAATTCAGTGTGCTACCCAGCCTAGCTGCACGTGCCAGGGAAGCCTACCAGCATCTGTTCTAACTGGCTCACACTCTGCCCGGGCAGTAGTTTCCATTTCATTGCTGCTGTCCAGAGAGCTGTTTCTCCCTCCCCCACCCTGGGACACTGTTGGTTTCTAACTGACACAAATCTGATTTTTACGTCATTCTTCAGATGTCACCAAAGCCTTCAGCTATTTTTTTTCTTCCACTATCATTTATCCCCCAGGAACACAAAGCTAAAAATTAAGCAAGAAGAGAATTATCTCTCCTTTTGTGTACGTTAAAATACACAGACCAGACTGAGAGTTGCTAGTCTCTTGAACTCAGAGAGGAACAGATGTCTGTAAATTGCTGTAAATGTGGCCGCTGTGACTCAGAGTGTGATAATGTATGAAACCACACTTTTCTATTGAGGCTTTTCTACCAATGGACAAATCTCCCTGAGCAGAAACCACAGCCATAAAATGTCACCAGCAGCAGGTAAAAACTGGACACGTCCTCATTCAAAAGCTGTCACATCTCTTCTCTTTGATCCCAGGTAGATTGCCCACCCTGCAGCAGCATTGATTGATTAGTTATCATTAATTGGAGAGGGTGTACTTTGATTTTACAAACTTCTTTATTCATGGGCCTTGGTATGTTTTCACAGCACACCCAACTTGTACCACATGTGGACGTCTTTTACAACTCAAAACCAGAAAAGATCAGAGCATTTGAAATAAGATGGAATACATACATACATACATACATACATACATACATACATACATACACATACATACATGTATATATTCTTGGGAAGGCTACAATTAGACACACTGATGGAAGAAGTAACCTTCTAATCCTAGAAATCAGGGAAGTATAATCTGAATGTCTTGGTAATCATCGTTGTCCCTATAAGGAATGAGACTCTGAAACTGCCTTTTACCAGATGCCAGGCACTGACAGAAGCCACATCATCAGAGTTTCACATCCTTCCCTTGAAGCATGATTTAAACAAGGAATCTGTTGTCAGGACTGACAAGGAAGATCCACCCTGAGAACAGCTGAAAAGCAAGGGTGAAGGGCTTTTTTTCTTCTTCACAATTAAACTAAGTGAAAATGATCTCTGATTACTTGACATAGCATTAAATGGCTGGGAGTATCCATTAAAAAAAACAAACAAAACAAAAGAACGATTCTCAGCTGAGTTTTTTGTTTGTTTGGTTTTTTTTTGTTTGTCTGTTTGTTTTGTTTTGTTGCTAGGGTTATATTGTCCGATGCTGGGAGGAGGAACCAGTAATGAAAAGGACGTCAGAGCATCCAACAGGTCAAAGTCCTGGGGGAGCTAAAAACCAAACCCAGGGAGCTTTTGTCAGCAAGACTGCCAACAATGCTCTACGCGTGTGTGGTGTGTGTGTGCGCACATGTCCATGTGCTTGTGGGTGCAGGTTAACATATGTACATGCACTTGTGGAAGCCAAAAGTCAATGCTGGGTGTCTTCCTCAAGAGTTCTCTACCTTATTTTCTAAGACAAGGTCACTCACTGACCTGGAGCTCTCCACTTGGCTAGTGAGTGAGCTGCTCTGGCCAGTGAGCCTCAGGGGTCCCCTGATTCCTCCTCCCCGACTCTGAGATTACAGACATGTACCACAACACCCGACGTGTGTGTGTGTGTGTGTGTGTGTGTGTGTGTGTGTGTGTGTGTGTGTATGACTGCTGATCCAAACTTAAGTCCATCATTCACTCCACAGGTACTTTACCAAGCAAGCCTTCTTTTCAGCCCTGTAACGCTTTTTTCAGATTTAGAACTCCCATGAACAGAAGTGCGTCAATTGCCTTTATGGTGGGGAAGAGGTTACTCACTCAGTATGGTAAGTGGGATAACAGTGTGTGCTGGAATTCTTGACTTCTGATTGGAAGGAGCCGCAGAGAGGACAAAATTTTCCCTTCTGCATCTTCTTGATTTTCTGCAGAAATAACATTAGCCAAGAGTCACGTGGTTTTTTTTTTTTTTCTGTTTCAAACTTGAATTGTCAATTATTTCCTGCATCACCTTTTTGTGTCTTTTAAAAGATGTTGCATACCCTTGCATGGCATTTAATTTTAAATGCTCTTCCATGGTATTTAAAATAAATGCAGATTCTTTAGCATTCACAGAACACTTAGTGAGACCCAGAGGTGTGAGTACAGGCGATATCTTTATTTACCAAATGTGTTTCCTTTCTATTTCCGTGGTTTTTATTTCCCCTACACTTCACTTGGAATAACATCATCTCTTATCTATCTGGGGATAAAAGATGATTACCTTTTTGTTCAGAACCCACTAAACTAATACAGTTTTTCAGTTTGTTGCTAAGCAACTGAGCTGGGTTACCTAGAAGCAGCTGATTCCACTCAGTTCCTTGTTCCCTTTTTGATAATTGACCATGGAGAGTTTCCCTGGGACGGAAGAGGAGCTATCATCAAGAGACTTGCAGACAACAACAACAATTGACTGTCCAGAGTTGTTTAAAAATACTTTAATATTAAATTCTGGTGTATTCGTACAGTAGGACATGGAAGCAAGGACAAAATCCGAACATGCTAAAATAAAGCCAGAAACATGCAAGGCATAGGGACTCTTTCCTGTCATTTTGTCACTCAGGAGGCTGAGGCAGGAGGACCGCCATGAGGTGGAGGCCTGTGATGACCACTGAGTGAGTTTTAGGCTGTATCTGACTGCACAATGAGAAGCCAGGAATGAAGATGTACAGATTATGTGTATCTTAGTTACATGTCTCTTGCTGTGATTAAAACACCACAGTCAAAACAATTTACAGGAGAAAACGTGGATTCGGGCTTCCAGTTCCAGAGGAATGAACGTCCATGATGGCAGGGAGGCACGGCAGTAAACAGCAGGCATTGTGGCCAGAGCAGGAAGCTGAGAGATCACATCTTCAATGACAAACACAAAGCGGCTGAGGCTAGAAACTCTCAAACCCCACCCACCCCGTGACGCAATTCCTCCAGCAAGGCTCTGCCTCCTAACAGTTCCACAACCTTCCCAGACATCGCCAACTGGGGACCAAGTGTTCAAATACCTCAACTGTGGAAGACATCTCTCATTCAAACCAGCTCAATGTGTTTCATTTTGTCATAAAACTCCAGAAAAAGGTAAGTCTAGGGCTAGAGAGACAGCACAGTACTGCTTTGCCAGAAGACCAGGCTTTGGATCCCAGCATTCCCATAGCTGCTTTACAGACATCTGTAACTCGTGCCCGGGATGTGATGCCCATTTCTGGTCTCACATAGTGCACATCCATGCATGCAAGCCAAACGTTAATACATATTATATAAAAATAAATATAAGTAATGTAAGGAAACAGAGCATAGGCAGAGTTGTCTGGGAGTGCAGGAAGGAAAAGTCTGAGGAGAGAGGAATGATGAAAACTCTCTATTGTTTATAGCTTTACAATGTAAAAGTTGCACACAAAATGCCATTTCATGAGTACACTTTTTTATTGTAAGAAAATTACATTTCAACTGAGAAACCAAAGCCTTCACTATACCTCATACTTTATTAAATTTTGACTTAGTAATGTAATTCTCAGGGCTAGGAATATGTTTTTTTTTTTCTATTGAGGACTATTTAAAAAAAAACAGGAGAAAAAAATTCATGTCACACGAGCGAGATGTGATTTCTTTCTTAAAGCAAGTTTGGTCTGTTTATTTGTTGAAGGATGCTTACACGGGAAGTGTCATAATTAATATTTCTCACTTGGTTGCTTTTTCCTGTCACTTTCATTTTTATTAAAATTATATACACAAATAATTAGAAATGAGAATTTTCGATCTTTTCAGCTGCCTCTTTTGGTAGGAAAGTATTCCCATTTCCAGAAAGAGGATAATTCTGCTTCATCTTGGCTCTTCAGATTTTGTTTTGCTGAATTCTTATTCTGGAAATTCACTGCCCTGCCCCTCACCCCCACCCCTTCCACCCCCCCCATCCCACCCCCACCTCCCCACCTCCATTTTCAGCTGCCCTTCTCAATGTAGCTGCATCACAGTTTGGTTTGGATTCGCAGATACCTAACTATAGTCACATCCATGCTGTTCATCACTGAGAAAACAGTCAGCTATGATACTTTCTCTTCCCTGCAGGATTATTAGGTGCTGGGGGCTTGTGTTTCTTGCTTGTTTGCTTGCTCCGTTTATTCCAGCCTAGTCTTGAGCTCTTCGTAACTGACAACTTTGGGTTCCATTCATCTTGAGGCACTGATGTGCCTGGTTCCAGAACCACATGCGCTCTGGGATTTCTAAAAGAACAAGTGGCAGGGTTGTGTGACTAGAAGCAGAGGGTGCTGAGGCAATCATTACCAAGCAGAAAGAACCAACGATAGAGGGGTGCTTTTAAAATACTTCAGGGGTTCCAAAGAGATGGCTTCATGGCTGAGAGTGATTGCTGCTCTTCCAGAAGACCAGAGTTCAGTTTCCAGCACCCATGTCAGGTGTAACTCCAACTCGAGGGGATCCAGTGCTTCTGACTTTGCTGGGCACCTGAATATTTCCTTTCTCTCTCTCTCTCTCTCTCTCTCTCTCTCTCTCTCTCTCTCTCTCTCTCTCTCTCTCTCTAACACACAGACACAGAGATAAATAAATTTTTTAAAAAGCTAGTTTGCACTTTACACACAACAAACCTCCAACGTCTACTTTTACCAACCCATTTTCACAATGAGGAAGCTGAGGCTTACCCTAGTAGGAGTAAATTTAATTGTAGGGACTAGGGACGTGGCTGGGCAGTAAAGTCCCTACATAACTATGCACAAGGCCCTAGGGTAGGTTCCCAGCACAGCAGAAAAAAATGTTAATTCTGAGGTCAGCAATTGTTACTCTGGATCATGTGGCAAGAGATGAGAGACACAGGCATCCCTCACAGACTTTCTCTTCCAGGATTATGTATTTTTGTATCTTGAGATGATTTACCCTCAACAGATATGTTTTCACTGTTAGCTTCCTGGGAAGCAAGAATGCCGAAGCTTACAGGCTGGACTCAGAACTTCAGTTAGGCAAAGTGGGTGAATACTTAGGAAGCCAAGGAGCCATAACATCATCTTGAATTCCAGGGCAGTGAATTAAAAAGGCAATATTTGGGCAAATAGCTAATATCTTCTCTGACCTAACAGCAGGACATTGTCAGAAGTATGTGTCCTTGACCTGTGAAACCCTGTAAAGCACCTTCTAAATTTAAGTATTTTGAAACTGAGGAAGAACAGGAAAACATAAACTAATCCCAGGGGATTTTCAAGATGCCAAAGAAACTGAACTAGCCTCCATATGCCTGAAATTTCCATTAAAAAACACAATATGTAGCAACTTGTAACATTTTAAGAATGTTTTAAATTATTTTTTTCTCACTCTAACTCAGTGGAAGAGATCAACCATCAAAGGTTTGCATTACAATCAGTCTTCTCAGGAAGCAAGACGAAAATCAGAGAAAGCGCGGAAGTGTTCACACTTACACGTCACCATTTCTGAAGCAATTAGGTGTCCACGTGCTGTGCCAGCCAGCCAACCATCTGAGCAACAGTTTGAAAGAGAATTCCTATTTTGAGAATGCTCAGAAAACAAACAAACAAAAATCCAGAAAGAAGGAAAAAGCCATTCTTTTCAAACTTGGCCATATCATCAAGGAGGCGGACATGAAAGCAAAAAGAAATCTCAGGGCTGATGAGCGTTTTCATTGCAGAATTTCTGCAAAGCAGAGGGAATCACACATTGCATCTGCTCCAGGCTCCCAGTTTTTCACAGGGAAGCTACAGAAAGGGCAAAGGTAGCTAATTGATGGTAGCATTTGATTTCCCAACTTCCTGTTCCAGATTGCTTTGGTTTGCCAAGTTCCAGTCATTCATGCTATGTTAGGGAATGTGTCCTCTGGAGGTGTAAAAACTTATAATAGCATCACAAAACCGAGGGAGATATCTCCATGTCTGTGTAGAGTGAGCCCTAAAGTCATCTGGAGGTTTGTAAGGAGTACATGACTTTCACAAAACCCACAACTTGAACAGAAAATTTCTGAAGAAGGTGGGCTTCCTCATGGCCTTTCACAAACAGAGACAGCCATTTTGAAGTCAAAGTTTGGCAATAAAGACCTTGACCTGTAGACACAATAATCCCCTTTCCCATATCTTAGTGTTTTATTGATTTCATTTCTTATGATAATAGAAGATAACCAGAGATCTATAGTACGTAGAATTCTGTAAGTCTGATCCATTTCTGTAATGTGTGGGCTCTACAGCAGGAGCTCCGAAGCAGGCCACGTTTCCATTTGGGGAAAGCTCAAGCTGACAGACTGCTTCATAAAAAACGCCTGAGCTGAACCAACTCTGAGTCCCATATTAGCTCTTCTTGTCTGTCTTATGCTCCTCATTTTCCTCTTTTGTATTCCTTTTTCTTACTTAGGTATAGGACTATTATTGCTCCAAATAATAAGAATCTGCCAAACAATTATTTCCAACTATTCTCATGGAGGAGTTAAAATTGTATAGAAGGATCCAAATAATTCCTCCAAAGCAGAAAGATGCAGTGCTAGGGATGCTGTAGGTGGGAAGGTGCCAGCAACTCGATTTTGCCTGAAGCTGGGATTTTTTAAATATGTTTTTAAAATAATCATGGTGTATATGCATTGTTCGCAGTACTATGTTATATAAGAACATTTTCATAAAGTATGTCTTTTGTGCACGTAGGGGACATCTCATCTCATCTTCTGCTGACCCCTCTCTTTCTGAGACATATTCCATTGGTCTCCTAGCTCTCAGGTCATCAGAATTTGGCTGAGCTGGCCTACCCACCAGGTTTCCTGGTCTGCAGGTTACAGATGCAAGATTGTGGGGCTTCCCAGACCATGACAGCAAGACAAGGGGGAAGGGATGAAGAGAGGTCTCAGTGGTTAGGAGCACTGGATGTTCTTCCAGAGGACCTGGGTTCAATTCCCAGCACCTACGTGGCAGCTCACAACTGTGTGTAAGGCCAGTTCCAAGGAATCTGGTACCTTCACACAGACATACATGCAGGCAAAACACCAATGCACGTAAAATAAAAATAAACCATGAAAAAAATTTAAAATATAAATTAAAAAAAGAAAGGGGGAAAATAAAAGACCACCAGCTCCCCATCCCTGTGTGTGTGACATGGGTGTGTGTGCATACAAATGTGTTTTGTTTGTGTGTATTTATGTGTGTTTGTGTGAGTGGAGGTTAAGGTTAGGTATTTTCCAACATTGCTCTACCTTTTCCTCCCATTTTATGATGTGATACCTCTCATAGCCCATGGTAGCCTCAAATTTTCCATGTAGCCAAGGATGATGTGAGACTCCTGAGATTCCTGCCTCTGCTTCTCCAGAGCTGGGATAATAAGCGTGCATCACCATGTCAGGTTCTGTGTGGTGCTGTGGATGGAACCAAGTATTTTCTGCAGGCTAGATACGTATCCTCCCAACTGAGACACATACATCTCCAACTCATTCCCTCCTTCTTAAACACTGTTTATCTGAGAGCTAAATATTTGCATTTCCTGGTTACTCTTGCAGCTCAGCATGGTCACATGACTAAGCCGTGGTCAGTAAGATATAAATAAATATGTTGAACAGGACTTTCAAGGCGTTTCCTTGAAAAAGCATAGACGACAGGAAAGAGCTCTTTTTTCTTGTCCCTTTAGTTTTCTCTTTATGTTCTTCAAAATGTGATGTCTGGAGCCACAGCAGCTGTTTTGGACTACAAAGTGACCTTGGAGCCAAAAATCTATATATGCATTGAGGGTGTCAGTCTGTAAGCCTTACCTTCCCGGCTTGTGCTACAGAGCTGCAAAGGACTGGGGCAGGGAGGCAAACATTTACCTTGCTTAAGCAACTGTTAACTTTGTAGGTTTCTGCTGCCTGTGACCAATCCCAGCTTCAACTCAAAAGAGATCTGTTCCCCTTTGCCTTCTGACCCAGGGCAAATGCCAGCGGTTTACTGTTTGAAGCTCCTATCTGAAGCTCGGTGACAGTTTGTACATCACATGATGAGCAAGGACAACTTCTATTTTACGATTTTAAAAATTAAAACACTCATGTTTTCTTACTCAAGCTCTTAGTGGTTTCCTGCTTGGGTTTCTAAGAAAAGGAAACGAATCAAACTGTTTTCCATGCCGTATGTCCTTCTCCATCCTTCTGGCTGAGTCTCCCCAGATAGTAAAAACTAGAACAGCTCCAGCTCACTCCTACCAACGCTGGTGGTCCCAAGAGGAAGGTCACATGCATCCTCTAACACTCTCCTCTTACCCACTGCTTTTGAAGCCTTCTAGAAGAAATCACTTCTGCCTATGGTGCTGATGAAGTGCAGCTATTTCCTGATGCTCCAGTTAGTTTTTAACACCACCCCCACCCCCACCCCCTGTGGGCCCATTACCTTGTCCCCTTGGCTCAATAAGGAAGTCTCATGCTATACCTTAGAGGGATTTATGGAAATCTGAATGACAGTTAGGACTGGGGTGCGGTGAGTACCTCCCCACATACCCGGGAAGTTTGGCTGGCTTACCACCCCCGCTGAGGAACTGTTGGCAATCGGTAGCTGCTGATGGCAGGGAGACCTCTTTAAGGGTGTGTCTACTGGCAGGTTGCCCATGATCCAGGAGATGTGTCCATGCTTATACACATATAAGCATTCGTTGGGCTCAGTGGGATTTTCAATTCTAATTTTAATACAGTTGTTTTTTTTTTTTTTTTTTTTTTTTTTACGTGTATGGGCATTTTGCCCGTGTGTGTGTCCATGCACCATGTGTGTGCCTAGTGCCCTCAGAGGCCAGAAAGAAGGTGTCTGGTTCCCTGGAAGGGAAGTTACAGATGGTTGTGAGCCTCCATGTAAGTGAGAGGAATTGAACCCTGGTCCTCTGAAAGAACAGCCAGTACTCTTAACTTTATACTCTAGCATCCATCTTTCTTTAAAAATGGAATTGACCTTGAGTGGTGGTGCAAGCCTTTAATTCCAGCACTTGAGAGGCAGAGGTAGGTGGATTTCTGAGTTCAAGCAAAAAAAAAAAAAAAAAAAAAAAAAAAAAAAAAAAAAAAGAAAGAAAAAAAAAAAGAAAGAAAAAAAAGGACCTGAAGAATGGCTCAGTGGTTAAGAGCGCTGGCTGCTCTTGCAAAGGACCTGGGCTGGGTGCTCAGCACAATCTGGCAGCTCACAACCCTCTACAACTCCAGTTCTAGGTGATTCCATGCCCTCGGCTGGCCTCTGTGGGCACAACACTGCAGTGCATTACCAGGCAGCTCAGGGAAGTAAAGGTGCCTGCTGCCCGACCTGAGAATCTGGGTTTAATCCCCTGGGCCACATGGGAGGGGAGAACTGATTGCCTCAAATGGTCCGATGACATCCACATCCACAGTACATGAACACATAGTCTCTCTCACACACAAAATAAATACATAAATGCAATATAAAAAAAATGACTGGTAGGTCAGGTAGAGTGCTTAGCTGGCATGTAGAAAGCCCTGGGTTCAACCCTCAGTTCTTGAACCAACAAACAAGCAGATAAAAAGGCTATACAGATGTGTATGACCCGTGCCACACATACCATTTGACCTTCCGACAATATACATCGATACTATTATCTGTGTCCTTTGATCAAAAAATGAAATCAAGGCTCAAAGAGGATTAGTAACACAGAGAAGAATCACCAACCAAAAGTGACAGCTCTGGAATTATAACTGGATTTTCTGGTTCGTTTTACGGTATTCTTTGAGGTGAATTTGTACATTTATTTGGGCAGCATAATTATGTAACAGCTACCAAAACAGAAGCATGCGGACTGTTTGTACCTCAGTGACATTAAAATGCAAATAATCTGCATCACAGATGGGGGCCACCATCACTTTTTCTTTAGAATTTACATAAAGTTCCTTGGCCATCAGTCACACCAATGACTCAAATGCATGTGTCATAAGACAGAGGATAATTCAAGCCCCTAAACATCTGATATCCTTCAATGTCTGACTAGGCTTGAGGGGAACACAATAATACACAGTACACAGAGATATTTTAGTAATGAAAGGTCAATTTTTACAAATTAAAATTTTGGATGACATAAATAATGGCAATATGATCAGAATGAGCTTAAACATACTGCTTTCCAATTACAGTTATAACCACCACAGAAAATTCAGAACATAACTGCAGCACAGTTAGGCAAACCACAGCGGATGGGCTGTTGGGAGGTGTAAGCTGCCCTTCCCCAGTCCTTTGTTTGCTAACTGTGTTGCCAGATTCCTGCTTTGCAGTCTACACTGTGGTTGGTTTTGTTTTTGTTTTTCATTTTCTTTTGTTTGTTTGTTTTCACTTAATATCATGCTTCAGTTCCCTGTGTGAAAACATTTTTACAGCTTCTCATACACCATGTTTGCAGAAATTTACTACTGTAAACGTCCCCTGTTAGTGAAACATTTCCATTGTTTCCTTTATTCGAAACAATATCGTAAGTAATGATGCCTGGTTTTGCTTAGTACACATTCCCAACATAAGGTAGCTAGCTTAGACTGTCAGAAAAAAAAATTAAGATTTGTAATACCGCATGTCGTGATTTCCTTTATCATGGATTCCTGGATCTGCCTAGAGTTTCAAATTTGCCCAAGCAAACTTCTTTGGGGGGTCCATGGTCGCCAGGGGACCTAAACACCATCTCTATGACCCAGCTCTCTCATGCCCTCCCTTGAGAGCTTGTTACTTGTCTGAGTAAGTGAGCAAGCTAGCAAAGACTGTCCCAAGACCCTTTCCAATCCATGTCCCCACTCTCTGAGAACAGCTCTGGTACGCAGAGGCCCAGGAAAATTCCCCATCTACCTGTCTGTGCCCTCCATAAACCGGAGGCTGTTCTCTTCCTGTCCTCCAAGCAGGTGAATAGCAACACTTCTGTCCCCACCCTAAGGATGCAACCAGAGGACAACATGGGACCACCCTGGGGACTACTATAAACTTCTGTTTCTAAGCCGCTGCTCAAGAGCGTTATATGTAAACAAAGCTTGCTTTTGCCTTCCTTGCTGAAAGGGAGCACCTTGTTACATTCATTAACACTAACACTGGGAAAGGGGTCAGCAAGGTTATTCTGAGTCAGGTTGAGACTTGGGCTGTTTGCTAGCGTACCCCCAAAGGCTTATGAAACTATTGGTTCCAATTTTTATAAGATTGGGATGGGGTGGGGTGGGGTGGGATTGGTTGGAGCATCAGTGTAAGCTATGTGTTGCAGGGTAGAGATTGCTGCTTGGCATGTTCTCTTGCATCCGAGGGAAGTCGTAATGAGGGATGGACAGTGTGAGGGTGGTCAGGGACTTGGTTACCTGAGGGCTCCAGCAGAGGGAGGGGCCATCTGGAAGCTGACCCCTCATCAAGGATCTTGAATTCACCAGCTGGTTTGGGATATGTGAATGGAGAAGTGGACCTTGCCAGGCAGTTTCCTACAGAGAACTGGGGTATTTGTCATCCTCGTGTCAGTCCCAAATTGAGGGAGGTGATTTCCTTTTGGAGATGAACGGCCCTTAGTTAGACTGAGATGAATAGCTCTGATTGCCTCTGTTGTCCGGAGCATTTGTATCTTTCTTCTCTGTCTTGTGATTTTTCTGGGTCAACAATATTATTTCCCAAGTTGTGAATAAAATCTAGCATTTAAAAAATAGGACTGAAAGCCACAGGCTTAATAAATGCTGCACCCTTCATTCATGATGACTGAGTTTATCTGAGCTGTATCTTGGAAGGAGAAAAGAAATCAAGAAGTGATTTTTTGTTGTTGTCCAGTGGACGCTGAGGAAGGAACAAGTGATTGGTCTGATAGAACCCAGACATTTTCAAGGTTAAGAGCAACTTTGTCCCTACAGCTCAAACGGAAGGACACGATGTGGTGGTTAGAAATGAGCTTGCCTCTGTAGATTCCTCAGAAGTGAAGAAGCAGAGCTGGAGAGTAGCAGGCTGGAGGCGAGGACAAGCCAGCAATCCAGGTCACAACAAGAGGCCGTACGGTATGGACTGCAGTGGACAAAAACAGTGGCTGGCTTGGAAGCAGAGACAGGAAGCAAAATCTGATAAATGTTTCCTCAAGTTTTTGATCTGCTTGCCTTTCAAAAGACTTGGATATTTAAAAAAATCAATTGGAAATCAGGCATGGTAGTACACGCTGGTAGCTGCAGATACTCAGGATGATGAGTGAAGCAGGATTGTGAATTTAGAGGCCAGACTGAGCAACCCTGTCTCAAAATACAATTTTAAAAGGGGGGTTAGGTGTAGAGAGTGTGGTTGGGAATTGGAGAGTGGGTTGTTCCATAGAAATTTTCTGTTGAGTCCTGCCTTGGAACTGGGCCTCTTGCAGGACCATTGTGTAGCACTGTTACTAAGAACAATAACAGTGCAGTTCTTAAACCTTCACTCAGTAAAGCAGTGTGATCTAAGCGATAGCTTGGACCATGAAGTGTTGACCTTGAGGACCTGAGTCTGATGGCCAGAATGCATGTTGAAAAAACAAAATAAAACAAACAAACCAAATAAGTAAATAAATAAGCTGGACCTGATGAGTGCTTAGAGCGCTTATAATCCCAGGGCTAGGGAGCAGACACAAGTGAATCCCTGGGGCTCACTGACCATTAAGTTCTAAGTTAGTAAGACACCAACCCTGTCTCAAAAAAACCGGAACCCCCGAATGATAGCACCTGAGAATCATGTATACACGTGCAACCCCATGTGAGCACATGTGTGTGCACATATATACACACACATAACACACACACACACACACACACACAGAGGGGCGGGGGTTATATTTCCGGTATTGAGATCAGCTTCTCTCGTATTAATCCGCGATTTAGGCTTCAGTTTGCCTTATGTCCACCCTTGCTTTGAAAAGTTACTCATTGACCTCATCTATGAGATCAGTCTTTCGTTCACTGCTGTGAACCCCCAAGCACAGAATGCTTCTCTCCCCATCATCCACTGTGGGGTCTCCAGCATGAACAATAAGCCCGTACTTCACCGGACTGCATGGTTTGAAAATGTCTCACTAGAGTCTAAGTTCAGAGGTAGCAAGAGTCATGGTGTCTTCTGTCACCTCCTCTGTGCTCTGGAGTGGCTGAGATGTGTTCTGTGCCAAGCACCCTTGTAAAATATGGACTTGGATAATCTAGGCGTGTGAAATACAATCTTATTTGTCCAGTGACAAAAGGCCCAAAGACAGGAAGCAGGCTGCTGTGTCTACTTGTAGGGTAGACAGTGGGTCAGCCTACAGAGAGATTTAGGAAGCCGGTGGCCCAGGAAGCTGTCAGGAAGAGCTGGGTACATTCTGATGCTTGTCATTTATAAAATAGAAATAGTGTCGAAATGAGTTCCCCAACTCAGTCACAATCCTGGCTGTAAATGTCACTGGAATCTGCAGAGTTCTGGTGTGAAGAGAGCCATGGAATGCCCGGAATGGTGTCAGGCGCCCATCTTTGCTCTGCATGCGTTACTGGCCAGAAGCTATGGCCATTGTTTGTCCCCTCCCGAAGGCGCAGTCCTGTGGACTCCCTCGTGGCGCACTAGACCTCGGACTCTGTATTCTCTTATCCGCTTCCTACCAAGCATACGCTCCTACCATGATTCCTGAGAAATAATTACACGATACGACTGAGGACCGTTTCTTGCTACCTGATGGCGCTGTCTTGAAAATAAATACAGTGCAGTGTGGGCACCCCCTCCACTGAATCCTGATGCTTCGTGCTCTAATTCAAGGGTTTAGGGAATGCTTTCTCTGTGGTCTGTGTTTACCTGGGTATTCCTAGAGCAAACTCAGTGGTGAAGGAGGAACGGACGGTAAGGACCTCAGAGAGGGCCAGGCAACTGGAGAAAACTGCCACATAGGAGATGCATATATACAGATGTATTTTCAATTTTCAGTGTGTGTGTGTGTGTGTGTGTAGCTGAGTAAATGTGCATATGGAGGCCAAAAGAAGGTGCCAGACCACCTGAAGCTGGAGTTGCAGGAGATTGTGAGTCATTCCACAATGATGCTGGGAACTGAATTCATGTCCTCTGCAAGAACTGTATATAAACTTACCAGCCGGGACATCTCTCCAGTCCCTGTAGTATTTAGTCCCTGTAGCACTTAGTGTTTGCAAAGCACCTCTGAGGCAGATCTCTTCCTCTCACCTCCCGGACCATTGCCTTTCAACCTGCACTGTCCACGTGTTCCAGACATCTGCATGTTCACAGTCTGTTCCTGACACTTCCCTGCCAAACTTCAGCTCTCTCTTGCTAAGCTTCCCGAGACACCCTTCCCAGCCCATCATAAAGCTTCACCAGGAGCTTCGGTGTCCTCAGCACCTTTTTCCAGCTCTTGGTGACTCTCCTATACTACCAGTGCTGACCTCTAACCCTTAACATCTCGGGGCTCAGATGGATCCTGTATTTCTACATGCCCAGCACCATCCTCTGCTCCTCCGCTTCTGCATACTGTTTTCCTAGCTGGCATAGACAGATAGCAACTCCCTGCAGCCTTGAAAATTAATTTTCCAAAGGTATGATGAAGGGTATCAGGAGTTTTAAGGGTGGTCTACAGAAAACACAGGGTTGGGAGTCCTTTGAAACTGTCCTGGCTAGTCCTGTGGGAGGCTGTAGGCGGTTTCCTGCTGGACTCTAGAATACTCCTCAGGTCTGCTTTTCTCTCTGGGTTAAGGCTTATTTCAGCAAGCCTTGCAGGCAGTCCATTGCATCACAACCACATTGTCCCCTCAAGAAGTAATAATGTCTCCAGATCCAGCAGGACCCTGTGGAACCAGACACGAGATAAGGATTGTGCAGAAGACAGTTTGACCAAGACTTCTTGTCCATGCATGCTCCTGGTCCCTGGCTTTTTCTGTTCTCCTTCAGAAGCCACAGCTGTTATCAATGCCCCAAAGGAAAGGCTTAGTGCAAATTATCCCCTTCCCAGCATGGCCATCTGAGTAATCACTCCTTCTCACTACACCTCAATATGGCCAAATAAGGTCATCAATTTCCTCAGGATTCCCAGAGTCAAGACTCCTGCCTAGAGACCAGCAACACAACTCACAGGAATGTGGAAGAAGGAATGGGAATGTTAATTTTCTCTGGATAGAGCACTACTTACTTACTTAGAGGAAATTCGTAACCCAGAAAAAAAAAGTCTATGAAAATCCAACTGAGAATTAACCACAAGAAATTCAACACAGTTTAATAGATATATCGATTCAGGTTTTACGTTTTAATAGTTTCATTTTCATCATGCCCGTTAATCTTGATTGTCAACTTGTTGGGACTGAGAATCATTTGGACACGGACCTGGGGGTATGTCTGGGAGGGGTTTCCTAGATTGGGGTGATGGAGACCGAGAAGACATATCCTAACTGTGGGCAGCACCATTCCATAGGCTGGACGCTTAGACCGAACACAAAGGAGGAAGACTGCTCAGCAGCCTTCTTCGTCTCTCCCGCTGTCTGCCTGTGGGTGCACTGTGACCAGAGCCTCGGGCTCCCGCCAGCGCCTCTCAGCCATGGCCGACTGCGCCCTGCAGCTGTGCGCTGGAATGAGTCCTTCCTTCCTTCGGTTGCTCTGGACAGGGATTTTGTCCCAACAGCAGGGAAAGTGACCAGTGCACTGCTCTGGCTTGAGCCATTATGGTTTTCAAATGGTTTTTAAAGGGAATTATGAAGAAATTAGTAATAATGACATAGAACGAAAACTGAAATCATATTTTTCCTTTTCTCACTTTTCCATTAAATGGAACAAAATTAAAATAGATAATTTAATTTTAATTTGTTTTCATCTAATCCTGATCAGACCCATGAAATATTTTATGGTTATAATCTAGATCAGAATTTGAGCTCTTTTGCCTGTGTTTCATTGGTGAGAACTAGCCACGTATCTACATGTAGCTGTGGGAGAGGCTAGACGCACTGCTTTGGCAGCCTCATGGGTTGCCTTAACTCTATCTACACATCAAGAGAGGGTGGTATGTTGACCAGCAGTGGTCTCTACTACACAGACCAAGATTAGTAAAAGAGCTCACCTGAATTTTCTGCCCTCCTCCATGCCCTGGACTTACACAGTATCTGGCCTAGGGGAAGCAGATGTAAACACTTGTTGACAAACGCGTGAATGAAAACCGAGCTGAGCCGTCCATATATGTAGTCATCTGTTAGGTCCATTCACTAGCTTCCCGGTTCATACCTCCAAAAGCAGGTCTCAGGTCTCAGAAAAACGTAGGCAAGAATTCTCCTAACTGAGCCACATCCCCAGCCTGACGCTTTCCTTCTATGTGCTAGTGATTTATCAACTCTCACAACCACCGGAGTTAAATACATCAACATTGAATGTTATTCTAACAGATTCCATTCATTGACTGACAAACATGGAATGAACTTTATACAGAAGACTAGCATGGATTGTATTCTCAATGTTTATTTTAAAAATGTTTCTGTTATAAAGATGTATCTGAAAACATTTAATACAAGGTCAAAAAACAAAAGTGGATACTTTATCCATTCAGAAAGGCTGCTCAATAATTTCTTAAACGTACATTTACCATGCCTATGTTTGTTGTCTCGCTCAGCATTGTCCATTGGGTGTTAAACACATCCCAGCGCTGTTCAGCAGGGGCCCAGCTCCTTGTAATGGCTTGTTTCTGTGTGTGCAGATAAATGTATTGCTTTTTAACAACATGTTGTTGTGGCCTTAGAGAGCTCCAGCTCAACAATGTACGTCGTGTTTATTTTTTTCCCCTCATGTAGACAGGAACTGGATCAATAAAGAAAAAGCATAATGACTTTCCCTGCTTTATTTTAGTAGGTTATCTGATACTGTTTGCTGTTTTAGTCTTAGTCAATATTGGTGTCTCCGGGGAGGTGGTGAGGCGGGTGACTCTTCCCTCAACCCATTTCTTTTCAATGCTAAACATAAAGCCAGTCAAGACAAAGGGCGCTGATGGTGCTGGGGATTTTCAAGCAGTCCTTGAGCCAATGACAACGCAGCCTAATTTCTATCACAATGATGTTCTGTGCCCTTCCTGGGATCTTGACTCTGCGCTCTACCTAAAGCCTGTGGCTCTGGGCATGAGGACAGCAGGGCCAGTTTCCACAGAGGGTAACAGGGCCATGTCCCTTAGTTGAGGCCTAGCAACAGCTCCCTGACCGTTCAGGAGCAGGTTTGCAAGGTTCAGCACAATAAAGTACCAAGCAATTGAGGAAAAGGAAATTCTTGGACTCAAGTCTAGATTCCTCATGTTGTAACAAGGTCATGGTGTGGAGGACTATGCATTTCCTTCCTTGTCTCTGAAAGCTTGCACTCCCCTCCCTTTCCCTTCCTGTTTGTTCCACAAGTGTTTACTCTCCACCTGACACGGTAAAGAGACCGCAACTCCACACAGAATAATGGTGTTCACAACCCGTTTCCCGGGGCTTCTAAGCTTTTTCTGGTCTTAGGAAGCCAGTATTTGTGGAAGCTTCTTCCTCCATTCTAGACTGCCACCACTTTCTTGGACAATAGTGTCCAAGAAAGCCAGCCGAATGACTTCAACAATTAAAACTGGAGCTGATCCCCAGGAAGCAAAGGAGCATTTTTGCTGTGATCTCAGACATTTTCTGGGTTCTCAGTTGGTGTTGGCAAGATAGAGGCACAAATAAAGAGAAACTTGGATGGCCATAAACCACTGCCTACCACTGCTCTGAACCAGCTCCTGCGTGTAATAAAACAGTGTAACAAACCAGATCACCTCTACTTGGAATTCTAGCCTAAATATTAAGTAGATAGGAGTTGAGCAGGTAATTACACATCACTCTCCTTGTTAAGATGTCAAAATTGGAGTAAAATATATAGGGTTTGGGGGGTGTTCTGTTGTCTGTTTTCTTCTCTCACAGAAAGAAAATGGCATGTATTTACAGCCATTTATAGTTTGTGATATTTATAATGAAGTAAAATTATGCCCCCCCTCAAAAAAAAAAAACAAAAAAACCCCAAAAACTTGTGTCAGGCTGGGCTGGTGCACACCTTTAATCCCAGCACTTAGGAGGTGGGAGGCAGAGGCAGGTGGATCTCTGTGAGTTTGGAGCCAGCCTGGTATACAGAGAGAGATCCAGGACAGGCACCAAAAGCTACACAGAGAAACCCTGTCTCGAAAAACAAAACAAAACAAAGCTTGTGTTGTGTTAGTTCTATCATTGCTCTAACAGAACACTTGACAAAAGCAGCCCCAAGGAGGGGGACTGATCTTGGCCCTGGTTTTAGGGTATCCGTAATCATGGGCCAGGAAACCTTGGAAGTGGGAACAGCCCACCCACACCTGTGTTACAGGAATGTGAGGTTGCTGGCCCATATCTCAACAGTCCAGGAAGCAGAATGAGAACGCAGACTGAGTCAGCACCAGGTGATAACCAGACCCACCATCCCCAGGTCCGATGATTCACATCTTCCACCCAGGTCCGTCTTTAAAGATTCCATAGCCTCCGAAGTAAATGTCACAAGCTGAGTATAGTGTTCAAACACATGAGCCTGTAGGGACATGTCGGGCTCAAACCATAACATTCTACATACAATTTGAAAGGGGAAGAAAGTGTGGGTTGAGTAGCTATGGGAAAAACTGCCTAAGACTCTGATAACACACAGCTCCGGGCATGGCTTTTCTCGCTGTCTCAGCACTCAGGTGTCCCTCAGGCTGTCGCCCTTCCTTGCTTGTTCCACAGATGTGAAGTGAAGGAGGAAGGGGGTCATTTTTCTGGTGGTCTGTTTTTAGAAAAGGTGCTTCCAGGTCCCCAGGCTTCCGTTTCCAAAGCTAAAGGTGAATTGTTAAGTGTGGATCATCTTTCTTTTTTTGTGTGTGTGAGATAGACATTGAACTCATTGATTCTTACCTCAAAATCCAAATGATTTTCATTCACTCAAAGATGGAAACTCGGCATACAGGTCCTGGACAAAGACATTTAATTTAATGTGCTTTTAATAAAATCTTGCTTTGCCTTATTTGTGCCGGATTGCTGGTGAATTTTAAGCAGAGTGAAATATAGATTCCTTTACAACCTCCTTCTGGGATATCTCTAGATTAGCATTTCTTAGCCTGATGTTTATGGACTCCACCTAGGGAGTGTACTCTCAATCGTGAATGGTTTAGAACAGGTTTTGAATTCTCTGAATAGAGTCACAAATGACTCCATGTGTATGTCCATACATGGAATATTTTTACCTGAGCAGAAACTTCAGTTTCTCTTAGAAATATGTAGAGATTATATTTTTAAAGGAAACCTTGAATAAAAATATTGCCCCAAGGAGCGGGAGGTGCTCTTCTGGGTGTTTCTAGGACTTGACTGTTAAGAGCAGATTATTTTCGACCCCATCTTAACTTTTACCCTAGTCTTCACTAAACTGTCCTAAGTTTCAGCTAGATCTCCTGGGCTTTATAAAAATACCCCCAATTTCTCAAACAGAAGTTTTGTACATCAGTACTCGAACCAATGTGCTTTTCTATTAAGTGCCTCTCATGACCCATTTGATGGACGTTACAGGCTGTTAAGCGTCTATTAGCCTCAAGTATAATGAGTTTACACAAAACTGAATGCACTGGAGCCTCCACCCACTTCTTTTGTAATTATCTGTTTTAAGGGGAAATTTCCCCCACCCCCGTCCTTTTCTTAAAGAAAATAAATGAAAATACTCTTTTCTGCTCTTTAGTGAAATTTGCACACTCTTGCTTTTCTTCCTTCTCTACTGAGGTCTGAGTCCGACATGTCCCCTCCAGGCTCTTGTTTTGATGGATCATTTTGTCCTCAGTCTGTGGTGTTGTGGTTAGGAGGTGGGGTGCACCCCAATGGGTGGATCTCTGGAGGGGTAGCGCCTCTGATTCCAGCCACTCTCTGTTTCTTGTCCACCATCTTGTGTGGGCAGACTTTTCTATGTCCCTGCAGCCACTCCCAAATAACCACAGAGAGGCATAATAGTAACTGTAATAGTAATAGTAATTGTAAATGCTCAGCTCAGGCTTGTTACTAGCTAACTCTTACAACTTAAATTAACCCATTCATATTAACCTACATTCTGCCAAGTGGCATTACCCCTCTTTCGTCTTGCACCTCCTGTTCCCGCCCCCCCCCCCCCCCCCCCCCCCCCCCCCGTGCCTGGTTGATGACTCCGCTGACTCCACCATTCTTCTTCTTCCAAGTGTCCTTAGTCTGGTTCTCCTACCTAACCCTACCTGTCCAGCTATTGGCCAGTCAGCTTCTTTATTAAACCAACCACAGCAGCATATATTCACAGAGTGTAAAGGAATGTTCCACCATCTTGTTAATATGTCACTGCATCCCAGGCCCATGGCCACAGGGGGAGCTGCTCTCCTGCTTTCCCCTGAGAGCCCTCAAGTCTTGAGCCACAGTGAACATGTTCTCCCTTGGCTGCCCTGTCAGTGAGTTTGGACAACAGATACAAAGGTAACTGATGTACTTCCTTTCTGGTCCCAGTTTTGAATTTTAGCTAAGATGGAGTAAATATGACATTGTCTCCAAGAGGAAATGTTGGCAGAAATCGAGAAAATTCAAAGACTTGTCATGAAATATTGTAACCTACAGAAAATAAACCTGTAAGCTCCCCCCTCTTTGTATTACCCATAAAATCAGATGTGCTTAACTGAACTGAATTCTCTAGTAACTTCCTTTGAAACTTTTTTTTTTTTTTTTTTTGGTTTTTTTTGAGACAGGGTTTCTCTGCGTAGCTTTGCGCCTTTCCTGGAGCTCACTTGGTAGCCCAGGCTGGCCTCGAACTCACAGAGATCCGCCTGGCTCTGCCTCCCTAGTGCTGGGATTAAAGGCGTGCGCCACCACCGCCCGGCCGAAACTTTTTAATTAATTAATTTAATTAATTTTTAATTAAAGTAGTGAGTTTCGTCATGGCATCTTTATACATGTATAATAACTTGTTCTCATTCATTCCGCTCTCCCATTGCCGGAAGTTACCTTTTTTCTTCAAAGTCATCCCAACTTCTGCTTTCCAGTTATGCACCTCCCATTACTCTATTTCCCACCTCACTCAAAGTCTCTTCCTGCCTCCTTTATCATGATCCCCTTTCTAGTTTTGTTAACCTCTAAACACATATAGAAAAAACATATGTAAGCACACATACACACATGCAACACATATACACACCACACAGGCCACAGAAATGAAATTAACTTTTAAATATACCCAAAGTGAACCCTGGGATGTGAGGTAAGGATGCACATGGCAAAAAAAAAAAAAAAAAAGGAAGGAAGGAAGGAAGAATGAAAGAAAGAAAGAAAGAAAGAAAGAAAGAAAGAAAGAAAGAAAGAAAGAAAGAAAGAAAGAAAGAAAAAGGTAGAAGTCATCCTGTGTAAATTCTCTTGATGAAAACTTCAGTGGGATTTTCTTCCTACACTAACCTCTGATGAATCCTTAGCTGCTTGGTATGACCAGGGCTTCATAGAGACACTCCAACTTGGTGTTTGGCTTTATAGAAAGCATTTTAGTGGGCCGCTTCCTCAGATAATACATACAGCTTCACAGTGCTGTTTTTATGATTTGGGAGTCTATTCCTGTCAAATGAAAAGACTCCTCCACAAAAGCAAGTGTCTGCCTTTGTCTTCAATAACTGGAGAAGTCACTAGTGAGTACATGAGTTAGCACACTCGAATGTCCATTAACAGGATACTCTTGATGTTTTTTCAGGCAGATCACTTACCTTTGATCTCAGTATATATCATTTAAACGTCACCACTTACGTAAACCCATCTGCATACATATCACTTAAGTGAACCCCAGTATACTCATTTCAAGAGGCTTGGTCCAGGAGCTGGAGGGAACGGCAAAAAAGAGTTTGCTACTCATGCATGAGGAACTGAGTTTGCATCTCACTACATAAAAACCTGATGCAACAGTATGTGCCCAGTACTGAGGAGACAGAGATAGGAGGATTCCTTGGGCTTGCTGGCCAGCCAGTTGGGGAAATAGCTAAGTTCCTGGTTCAGTGAGAGACCTGTCTCCAAAAATCAGGTAGACATTGGCTTCTACACACATGTATGCCTGGGTGCACACACATGGGTGTGCTCCAAAACAACTAATATTTAAGAGGTCCCATGTAGCTGAAAGCCTTAAACTCCCAGCATCCAGCCTGTTAGGCCTGACTTCTGGACCAAGCATCTCACTGAATGCCCGATTAAGCAGTTAATTATTTCTCATTGATACTAGCCTTTTTTTTTTCCATCTTTTAATGCAACAGTTTTACTGTCTCTGATAATTACCCTGTCTCAGATAACTCTTTTAAATCTAATGAGGCGTGGCAAGCTCAGCTTAACAAGGCAACACATCATTAACTTCTCTCTTCATTATTTGTCATCTTATCGCACTCAATTACTGTAGCACCAGTTGGGTAGCAACCTGTTATTTGCAGGGCGAGAGGAGTGAGAGTTGACCTGCTGTCAGGCCAGGAAGCAGTGGTGCTTAATAAACTTCCAGGGACCATTCAGAGCCCTGGAATTTGTCCTAATCAGGTGGAGGTGAGCTCCAGGCTTGCTCAGCTTTCCACTTACTGCAAATCAGCTCTCCAGAAACCGTGACCTTTGTTTTCTTATCCTCTACCTGTGGGTCTGGTTTCTTTTCTTTCTTTTTTTAATTGCAGTGTTTATTTCTTTGGGTTTTTTTTTTTTTTTTTGAAGTCTCCCCACTTGAGGAAATGTGGGAAGAAATGCCATGAACACTCAGGTAAAGGACTTTGAGTCAGCCTCACAAGCTCTTCACCGTCTCTATGGGTTGGAGTACAGGACACAGACTCTCTAAAAGGATTTCTTTATTCAAAACAGCAGCATTAACAATGTGTTTCTGAGGTTGTCTTGAGAGTTAGAAAAAGTCATTCTTACTTGTATTATCAAGCCAAACTCTGGAGAAAATAGTGGGCTATTATACAAATAGGTTAGTGTGTAAATGTGTGTGTGTGTGTGTGTGTGTGTGTGTGTGTGTGTGTGTGTGTGTGTGTATACATATATATACTTTTCTAGCATGCATGAAGCCCTGGGTAAGATTCTTAGTACTGCATAAATTGGATGTGGTGGTGTAATTCTGTATCCTCAACACGTGGGAGGTGAAGGCAGGAGGACTGGAAATTCAAGGTATCCTTGGCTACATGGTGAGTTTGAGGCCAGCCTGTGATGCACGAGGCCATGCCTCAAAACAAAATAAAACAAACAAACAAAACCAGACCAAACAAGTCCTTCCATTGTTCTAAACTATCTAACTCTATAAAATTGTTACCATTCTGGGGCATTTGAGCAGCTTTGAAATTCAACTTAGCATCTACCACACTCCATGCAGAACAGAACACTCAAGCAACACCACGCCTTACTTCACACACTGAGGAAAACTAGTGAAAAGGTGATTTTTTTTTTCCCACAGACTAATGCCTGGTACATCCTCAGTAGGTCAAGTTCCAAGTTCTTGACACACTCCTGGTGGTATAGACAGAGGTCTAATGTGAGAAATTGAGTTGTGGTGGCCCAAAGACTGGGCTCCAATTCTAGCTCCCTCCATATTATCTCTGTTGCCTTTGACAGGTGTAGAGAGTGGGCACATCGTTAGAGTGATGGTACTCATGCAAGACTTGAGCAGATAAAAAGAAGTATCTGAACACTGTAAACTAAGCCGCTGTTAAAAATACTATTATTGATTTGGACCAATTTCATGACCTAGGGAGTTCATCACAAGAACTGTGTTAGGAAGGGCTGAAGGCTATTTTTAGGTGGTGGTGCACGCCTTTAATCCCAGCACTTGGGAGGCAGAGCCAAGCGGATCTCTGTGAGTTCAAGGCCAGCCTGGGCTACCAAGTGAGTTCCAGGAAAGGTGCAAAGCTACACAGGGAAACCCTGTCTCGAAAAACAAACTAAAAAACAAACAAAAATTCATTCATTCATTCATTCATTCATTCATTGAGTGGGAGTATGGGGATGAAAGCATGTGGGGGTCAGAGGCAGAACTCTCAGGAGTGGGTTCTCTCATTCCACTATATGGGTTCCAAGGGGGATTAGGCATGGTGTCCAGCTCCCGTACCCATTGAACTACCTTGGTGGCCCATCAGGAGAGCTAGGGCTTCTCTCTGAACTATCAGGACAGCTGCAATTCCACGCAGAGGACCACCCCTTCCCCTGCTGCTTTATCATGCCACATTCCTGCTTGGCTGCTGAGCTCCCAGCCAGGTAAGGCTATCTCTAGAGATGAATGTCAGAGGACAGATCACAAGGCAAGCCTTCTATCCCGTTGGGCTTAATCTCAGCACAGATCTTCAGCGGAAGGTTCACTTTTAATCTGAGCACGCAGATCTCTTACTTTTTGCAAAACACAGGGTTGAGTCATTCGTCAGATATTTTCCAGGTTATTGCCCATCAGGTTACAATAAACACCAGTAAATGACCTCTCTAGATCTCCCAATCCAGGAAGATCTTTGGACAGTTCCTGTCAGACTCACTTCCTTAGCTTTGAGGGAGGTACACGGCAGGAGGGACATGCGTAGGAATCACGTCCTTCATAAACTGTCAAAAACATATCTTTCATACTCACTGCCACTTAAAGCACCATATGCTGTTCTGAGGTGATTCGTTCTCATCTGTTCCCTATGACCTAGGAGAAAGTGAGAGGTAAGAAGGTCTAGCCCCTGTGAGCTGTGGGCCCTCTTCTTGAGAAATAAGGCTTTGCCACTCTGTGCACACACCTTCGTGAAACCACAGAGCTATAACTTGATGTGCAGGTCCATTCTTTTACACCCGTGGCCCCAGGTCATTCACCTAAGGAGAGTTGGGCTGGAAATTCTGTTGAGGAGGTCCTTGAGAAGAGAGGCCAAGAATTCAGTGGCCTTCTGGGCTCTCAAGAGCAGCAGACACTTCTGCACGGCTCTCCCAAACATCTACCACACTCGGTGCACTGGGTCACGTGGTGTCTTTGGGATGGATAAAGGAAGCCCAGTCATCACCCACCCCGTACTGTGAACTTTGACCTTTCTCTAAACCCAGTAGCCTCCCCATGCAGAACAGTTTGTAGAGATCTGAGTAATGGGTAATCAAATCAGTTCTGTTGAGCAGGGCTTTTAGTACCGGCTTACAAGGCATCCTCAACACATCTAATGGACAGTCCTTCTTATCAAATCCCTGTGTTCAGTCATGAATCAGTTTTTTCTTCCAACAAAACTCACCAGCACCTGCCACTAGCCAGTGCTATTCTGCTTTTTTTTTTTTAAATGCATACTGTAGTTCCATGATCCAGTTGTCAGAGTCCTCCCCACAGTGGTGGCCCTCTGTTAGATTGTGAATGAGGCTGCATGCAGGTCAGCAGGTTATCTCATCCTCACTGCCCATCCCGAGCTTAGAAAGTCCTTCCTGTTACTATAGTGATCCCAGAGGCTGGATCATTTTTAATGCACTGAAATTGTTTAGCTCGTGGTTCTAGAGGCTGGGAAGCCCAGCATTGGGGAGCTCTATCTGGTGAGGGCCTTTGGACTGTTTCATCCGCAGCAGAAAGATGACAGGCCGAGCGAGCTCATACAAAGCACTGATCCATTTATGGCTTTTGAGCTTTGTTGTTGTCGTTGTTTGTTTATATGATACAAGAGGTGGAAGAAGCCAGGACTTGCATTCTAGGCGAACGTTCTACAAGATTACAAGCCTAGCTCTTTAATAGTTTCCGAAAGGCTTCAGCTTCTCATACTGTTTCAACAACAATTAAACCTCAACATGGGTTTAGGGGACACACACGTTCAACCCATATCAGTTTCCATCTAGGTTAAATCATTTTCCAACTCCATGCATTTTCATGACCCAGAATAAATTTCATCTCTTACTTAACTCAGCAAAGAAAGTAACTAATTCACGCACTCTGTGGTTAAGCCGATCCAAACCAGCAGCCATCAGGATAATGTCTTTCCAAGGCTGAGCTGCTTGCCTTTGCAAGCATGCATGCACGTGATGCAACCTGACAGTCCCTGGTGGTAACTGTCCTTCCAGGTCCCTGCTGCCCCTGTAGATGTTGACACGGGTTGATTAATTTTGGTCACTGTCAGGGGTGTGTACTCTTCCTGTGATTGCTGGCCTCCTATGTTTCCACTGGGATTTACTAAAAGAGCATTTTAGCTTTTCCAGTGAACAGATAAATTTTAAACTCTGTTTTGTGAGAGATCATGAAATCTCAATGAGTCACAGTGGGCTGTACTGAGCCCCCTCTTTTATGAAGAGAAGCTGGGAATATCTTTGATATAAACAAAGCTTGCTTTGCTACAAATGAATGAAATGTCAAATCCACATAGAAGAAGAAATCCAAACACAGGTGCACCCTACTTCACAAAACAGACACTACTAGATGGAAAGCCGTAGATTAATAAACAGGGTGATAGTAGATGACTTTAATGCCCCATTCTCACCAATAGACAAGGCTGCTCAGACAAAAACTATAGAGAAACATTGGAGTTCAATGATCTCAGATGTCAGACGTCATAATCAATGGACTTAACACACTTCTACAGAACATTCACAAAAACACTAAAAAATACACATTTTTCTCATCAGCCCACACATCTTTCTCCAAAATTGGCCATGTTATTAGGACACAAAGCAAGACTCAACAAATACAGGAAAATCAAAACAACATAGGGAAGTCTATCTACAGTGGAAAAAACGTAGTATCAACGACAATAGAGACTACAGACAGAAGCCAAACTCGGGGGGATTAAACGCATCACGGAGTGATGTACAGGTTATTGAAGAAGTCTTCAAGGAAATCAAAAACCTCCCAGGACTGAATAAAAGTGAAGACGCAAACACCAACATGTATAGAAAAAATGAAGGTGGTCTGAAGGGGAGAGCTTATGGTTCTAAATGCCTGCATTAAAACATTTGAGAGATGTGGCCTGAAGACATGGCTCAGGGTTAAGAGCACTGGCTGCTCTTCCAGAAGACCCAGGTTCAATTCCCAGCACCCACTTGGTGACTCACAGCTCTCTGTAACTCTAGCCCCAAGAGATCCAACACCCTTGTCTGGCATTCAAGGGGCACTGCACACACATGGTCCAAAGGCATACATGCAGGAAAAAGACCCATACACACAAAAAATGAAAAATAAAAGAAAATTTAAGAGAACTCAAATAAATTAGTGGTATACCTTAAGGCTTTAGAAGAACAAAAGCAAACCAAACCCCAAAACAACACATGGGAAGAAAAAAAAGCATGCAGAAACCAGTGGAAAAGAAATAAAAACTAAAAATGAATAGCACAAAGTACTGGTATTAGGATATGAAAGTGAGGCTGCTTGGCAAACAGAAAGGTGTCCTATGACTATCATCCACTAGATGGCGGGATCCATCCATCTATCTGCCACTGCCTACCTCTTCCACCAGGCTAAATCCTGTTTCGATACTTGAAAGCTAGAGGGCAAGAGTTCCTTGCAAATAAGCTACCATCTGAAAAACTAATAATAATAATTCTAAGTCTGTCAGAGGAGGGAAGGCTTCTGAAGGTCCCAGCAGACAAGGAGAAGGGTCAGCTTTCATGGAGGAAGAAATGAATGTGTGATTTTTATGACTTAACCTGGGTAATGATTTTTTGAGTGCTAGATGTCATTTGTCTTTCCAGGGGACATTTCTCCCCATAATTATCATAGCATCAGTGCTGCCTTGATAATCTACTCTCTCTCCCCCATCCATCAGCTTGCATGAGATGAGGACTGGGCTGTTTTCTGGGCATCTCTTCCCTTACTGGATGGGTGAGGGTGAGAATAGGCATTGCTTCCATCTAGAAGACGACCTGTCTTCCTGAAGTCATAAAGGCCACTCTCAGAAAGGTTTGCTGCCCCTTTTGTGACCAGTTGCAATGTTTCATGGTCTCTTTTGGGTTTTAGCTCCCAGAATTCTGACTCTTACAGGAATCATGTTGCATAGGTTGGTGTTCCAGCAGCTTTGGTCAGAAAGGAAAGGTTTAGATACTCACTTCGCCCTCCTGCTTGGAGTCATTGTCCTTCTCTTCCTGCATGTCAAGGCTTAGCTTTCCTCCATTTTGTGACCTCTGACCAGAACAGCCTTTGCTTCATCTCTTTATGCTCTTGATTTTGTAATTTTCAAAGTTGCTGCTAAGATTTAAACACATTATAAATACAAATGTAGTATACAGGGAGATATGTAGGAGGTAGTTATTTTTGATTCGTGGAGTGCTTGAGCCCATTTCCTGGTGAACCAAAGCATACCATGGCCTTTATGGCCCATGACCAGTTTTTAACCTGGAAGTGGGGGCGGGGAAGGCCAGTGAGGCAAAGAAAGGAGTTCCTCATGCTCTGTCACCAGGGTGATGAGATGCAGGTGACAGCTCTACCCGGACCACCCCGATGCTAGTCTGCTCCAATTAACATCAGTGCTAAGATGATGCTGCCTCTCGGGTCCTCAGGAAGGGGACTCAGAGGCACCGAAGAGAAGAATTCAAACAAACACACCACCCTCCCCACCTCCGTGTAGCTCCACACAAGGGAAAAATCATCCCTTGCTCCAGATTCTCCTTGGATGCTCCACTGCCATCTATTCATATGGGTGCTGTTTTCACCAGGCGACTCTGCCCACGTTCTCTAAGAGCAATGTTTAAATTACTTTCTCAAACTCTTTCAATCATTTCCTTACATTTTACTGACTTTTAAAAGATCTAGTAGTAGTAGTCATAGTAGTAGCAGTAGTAGTAGTTATTTTGTGTGTGTGTGTGTGTGTGTGTGTGTGTGTGTGTGTGTGTGTGTGTGTGTGTGTATGTAAACTTGGGAATGCACACATATGCATGGGATACACTAGAGATGTAAAGTATAGGCAGTTGTAAACTGCTGATGTGGGTGCTGGGAACCAAACTCTGGTCTTTTACAAGAGCATCAAGTGCTCTGAAGTGCTGAGCCATCTCTTCAGACCAAAGCATTGTTTAAAGATAAAGAAGAGGGAAGGATGTAGAGACGTAGGAAAGAGAGTATGCAATACTCTGAAATACTAGATGCAGCTTTCTAGCATGAGTAAAATCACCAGCGACACAATTGAGATTGCCATTTTATCAAGAAAGATGGATGACAGGTAGAAAAGTAGGTAAGTAGATGATGATAGACAGATCAATAGATGATAGAAGATATATGGATAGATAGATAGATGACATATTTATTGATTGATAGAGAGATAATAGAAAGATAGAGATAGGTGCATAGATAGTAGAGAACAGATTGGTAAATGATAGATGATAGTAGATACATATACAGAGAGATAATGGACTGATATATTACAGATGGTTGGATGGATATATAGGTAGATGATAGATGATAGATAGATAGATAGATAGATAGATAGATAGATAGATAGATAGATAGATAGATAGATATTGATAGGAGGTAGACAATAGGTAGATAGATAGATGATAGATAGATAGATGAGTGCAACTGACCATTGGGGAAAGACAAGCTACTTTGATTAAGAGTTTAACTGATAGATTTTGGGCCCCTTTGTTCAGAAACTGAAATATTCAACTGGAGGTCATAGTAGAAAATGCCTTGGCATCTTTTCCTGGAGGTCTTAGTGACTCCCATAATTTATGTAGTCCCACGGCAGCTATATTTACCACAAATAAGCCATTCTAAAAATATTCGTGATTAATTAAGACTGACTTCACCCAGTCACTGTGCTTCTTGGAAAGGACCCAGACAACAGTTTTGTTGTCTTGGGCACTGGTGTGGCTACAATGGACTCACTTAATTACAATGCCACATGCTTTAAATATTTTTACTGAAATCGATCGGGCCACAGGGAGAGAGCGCCTTAGTAAGAAGGGAAGCTGAGGGAAAGCCCCTGAGGTGAAAAAGGAGAGTGCTTCAAAGGCTCCCCCCTACCCCCAATCCCACCCCCACCCCTCACCCTCACCCCTCACCCAAGGTTATGATTAAGAAGTGGGAGGAAGGAAAAAAACCTTTACAAACGAACAGGATAGAGGTTCTGATCTTTATTTTACACTCTGGTCTGATTTTCCCCTGTCAATAAGTCTGAGAACATAATTGCTGGGTTCTGATTTTTTTTTTTTTAAACTTTCTCTTCAAGTAAAATGTATGAAGACACCAAAGGACAAAAGATGTCCTTGGAGAGTGAGATTGATCACTTTCAATACACAGGACTGATGGATATCCAAAGCTTGCAGAGTTTCTTCCTCAGTGACATTTTTGTTTAGTTGCTTGTTAGTCTGAGTGACGAGTTTGGTGGGGGAGGAGGTATTCATTCTTCTTAGATTATAAAATCACCTTTTACACAAAATAAATCCTTCTGATTATTGTTACAGGCCAAACACAAAACACAAATGAGATGAAGGCAGTATCTACAGAAGCACAGAACTATTGCTGATTTTCTTTAACTTCTGCTATCATTAGTTTTATTCTTCTTATTCCCCCTTTTTTTTCTTTCTTTCTTTTTTTTTTTTTGACAGAGTTTCACTGTGTAACTCAGGTGGGCTTTGAACTCAAATCTTCCTTCCATAGCTCCTTTGGATTGGGATTACAGCCGTGCTCCACGGCACCCAAACTGTCTGCTTATTTTGAAATGACATTGGTTTGCATAGATGAATGTTATCCAGCGTTCTGATTTGTGAAGATGCTTCTCCACCTCAGTCTCCTTATTTTTGTGAGAAGAAAATGGCATCATTATATACGACCAAGGTTGTTGTGAAAATAAACAAAATACAAATCTTTCCATTTGGTTTCTACAGTGGAATCTCTATGACAGACAAACTGTCATACATAACCAAATTTGGTTGAATTATCTGTTTACATAAATATGCATACTTAATCTTCCTTCATTACTGCAGTAGGAAATTGGTTAAAGGAGCCATGGGGAGTCTTAAAGTTTCTATGACTGACACACGTCCTTTGATGCAGTTGTGCTTCTTAAACAGATTGATGCCACACCATCATGCTACACTTCTCTCTTCCTTAGTCACCCTTATTGGGTGAATAGTCTTCAAGAAAGCAACTCAGTACTGACTGGAAAGGCTGTGTTTTACCTTTGCTCTGGGAAGAGGATTGCTCTTGAGAGGGTTTGTGTGTTTCTAAGCTTTTGGGAGTAGGGTAGTTATTAGAAGCAAGATAGGATTTCACAATAGCATTCAACTGTGAAAACCTGGGTCAATTCCTACCATTTCATTCCAGAGTCTATACTAGGTTTGAAGCACAGAAATTAGTCGGTGCCCTCTGCTTGTAGCTTTGCACAAACCCCTCCTGTCTTATCGGATCTACCCAGTAGCCTTTTCCTGTTTGTTCCTAAGGATGATCAATCCCTTAGCACTCCTCTCTTAAAAATAAATCCATTCATCAAGTCACTTCTTCAGCAAATCTTTATTTATCACTTATTATTTGTCGGGCGCCCATTCTGGGTGTCAGTGGTAAACCAAAGGTTAAACACATATCTGGTTCAGGTTCCTGGACTTATGCATCTGAGGGGAGAAAAGACCCTAATCAATGAGTCATCAAGAACAAGGACAAAATGGGCACACACACACACACACACACACACACACACACACACACACACACACAAACACAGAGAGAGAGAGAGAGAGAGACAGACAGAGACAGAGACAGAGACAGAGACGTATGTGCTGGGAAGGACACAGTGTGTCATGTGATCACAGGACTGGGAGAGCAATACTAACAGGACTTGGGATCCAAAGATGGAGAATCTATGTCAGCACAGAGGGAAAGAGAAGGGTCCCATTCCCCACCAGCTGAGATGTAGAAATTGAGGTGCCTGCAGAAAGATGACGACCAAGCTTCGCATCCTTTAAGACAACATGAGAGAAGAAAGAGGAAAAGAAGGATAATCCAGGCAGGCCTGGAACTGCACTGAAGTGGCAATGTACTCAGACTGAGCTAACACCCTGAAGATTTTTCTGGGGACACACCACTCTTAGGAAGCCACCGGGAACTCCCTGGGAACACCGGGAAGTGCTTCTCCCACAACTCAGGGAAGAGCCTCCTGGCTACAAAAGGATGAGTGCCCCTAGGTACACACACACACACACACACACACACACACACACACACACACACACACACACACACAAACACAGAGAGAGAGAGAGACAGAGACAGAGACAGAGACAGACAGACAGAGGGAGACAGACAGACAGACAAATAGACAGACAGACAGTCAGAGAGCCTTTCAGCAGGGAATCTATAGAAAAGCCTCCTTGGGGTCAGGAAGCACAGAGAACCTCACCCAAATCTGTTACTCCAGGGATTTCATATACCCTGCCCCTTTGCATCTTACAGACACACCCTCCTTTCTGAGCAGATGCAACAGTCCTAGCCCTTAGACATTGCTGGGCTGTTCTTTTCACACTTGGTGAGGAGGAGGCCAAAGCTCAGGAATGAAAGGAACCCCTGATGGCAACAAAAAGATAATGCAGATTTTGTGAATTTTCTTTCTGCAATAAGCTATGAAAACATGGCACAGTAGGCAAAATGGTGGGAGAAATTAATATTATGGACTCCTAGAGTTCTTTTTCTTTTGCAGACTATTCTCTCCCCCAAGTCTTCTCCAGGTCTGGCTCCTCCTCCTCCTCCTCCTTCTTCTCCCTCCTTCTCCTTCTTAGCTGCATCTGAATATTTTCTTTATTATTTCTTAAATAAAAATTTTTAATTGATTCTTTCTTTGTGAGTTTCACATCTTGTATCCGACCCTATCCATCTCCTATCCCTTCATATCTACCCTCTGCCTTTGTAACCTCCCTGTCTCAAGACAAAACAAAATTCAAAAGAAAAACAAAAACCAAAAACAACCAACCAAACTAACACACACACACACACACACACACACACACACACACACACACACACAGAGTCTCTTTGTGGAAGCTGTAGTGTGTCCCAATGAGTACACAATATACTCTTTAGTCCATACATCTTTACTTGTAGTGTTCATTGCAATGAGTCATTGGTCTGGTTTGAGTCCTCTGGCTTCTGCCACACCCTTGATACTGGGCCCCCACTTGGACTCCCCTTGGATATCCTGTTGTTGCCTTGTGTTATGGAGATCCTGCAATGTTGGATTTGCAGGTCTGGCCCCTTCACATACATGCTCTAGTGGGTCACAGATATGGTTGGGCTGACTAATTGATACCACCAGGGTGAGCTCCAGCATTGCCCTGGCTAGCTCATCCCCTGCAGTAGGCAGCAAGGAGCAGGGCCAGGTCTCCTGCTCCCAAGCTCTCCTGGCCAGCTCACCTGCACCCAGACCACCAGGGCCAGCTCTGCTGTTTTGTCCAGATGAGGTGCAGGGCCTGCTCTCCCAAGAGCTGTACTTGGTGACGTACAGGGCCAGCTTTCCCACTCTCTTGCTCCCCAGGCCAGCTTCCTGCTGATGGCAAGGGGTGGGGTGGACATCTTTCCCTCACCCATGCCATGGAGAGGCAGACGATGAGGGGCATGGTCAGCTCTCCTGCTCTCATGCCTTCAGGGCTGGCTCACCTGCACTTTGCCAACAGGGTCAGCTCTGGTGTGTTGCCCAGGTGAGGCGCAGGGCTCCTGAGTGATGCAAGTGGTGAGAGCAGGGCCAGCTCTCCCACCTGCCACAGATGGCGAGGGGCAGGGGATGAGGGAGGGCATCTATACCCACTCCACTATATGGCAGATGAGGGGTGGAGCCAGATCACCTGTGTCCCCGTTGACAGAGTCAGCTCTACTGGGCTGCCCACGTGAGGTGCAGGGCTGCTCTCCCGAGTGCTGCAGCTGTTGAGAGGCAGGATCAGCTTTTCCATTCTCATGACTCTGGAACCAGCTTTCCTGTCTGCGGTAGGTGTTGAGGGGCGGGGGGTGGGGGACATCATTCCCTTACCCACACCACTGCATGATGGACAGTCAAGCCAGCTCTCACACGCTCATGCCTCCAGAGCAGGCTTACCTGCACCCCTGCCAGCCAACAGAGTCAGCTCCACTGTGCTGCCCAAGCGAGGGTACCTCTCTTCTTTATCCAAAGACAAAGGGAGAAAGATTAGCTCCTTTAAGTGACATGAGGTCACTGTTAGCCTTTACATATTGAGCTTTGAATGTTCGAAAAGGCCTTATGGAAAATACATTTATCCCACTTGGAAAATAAATTTGCAGGTATCTTTTTGCAGCAAGGCCTGTGAGCTTTTGAGTAGTGACTCCTGTTCCCTCTGCTCTTTAGTTACTGGATTCATTTTTTCCTTGGATGCCACCGTGAGAATGCTCGTCCTCTTGTCTGGAGTGAAGTTACAGGGTTATAGAACAGAGATGTTAGTCCTTATTAGCATGGAAAGGATGATAAATACCATGGAAATGCAATTGCGTACATGTAGACCGTGTTGCAGAAGGAGAAGGGAGTGTGGCATTTCTGTTTGCCCAGGGCTTCAGCTGAATGTCACACAGCATGGACCACCATCATAGATTCTTTGTTGAATCACTGCTGTTCCTGTCCTCAGCTAACAATAGAAGTTTCAGGGGCTTTAGTGAGCACTCGGCTGTGTGGTCAGGGTTCACTTGCAGAGTGGCATTCGCTCATTGAGCAGGGAACGATTCATTACAGGGCATTAAATGACTCCCAGAATTCCTAGTGGGGTGAGGAAGCTAAAGAACCCAGCTGTACCTAAAGCTGCATTGCCAAACAGGGCCACCAAGAAACGAGTTTCATCATCATCAGAAAATGGCTTGTCATTGCAGATGCCCTCCAGAGGTCCTCTGTTATTGTAGTGTCTATGGCAACACAACGTACCCTGGCTCCCTCTTTAGGTCAATCCAGAAGTTGCTTCTGGCGGTGGAACTTAAGTCTCCTTAAGGATTTGATAGTAGTCAAGGTCCTCCAGAGAGGCAGAACCAACGGGGGTGTTACTAGCTCACACATTAATGAAAGTTTTCCATGTCCAAAGTCTCTAGAGTTTCTTAGCAGGGTTGATACGCAGACTGTTGATGGTGTAGTTCATGGCCAACGACTATCTGCTCATAGAATCCTTTCTTACTTGGAGGACTCTGTCTTTGGTTCAACCTGGGTTGCAATGGGAACTGGGATATGTCTCCATCCTCCTCAGACATACAGTACAGGAAGTAACCCCAGAGAGTCTTCAATAGATACTTTGCTAGGTTGTCTGCAGACTCTGCAGATGTCTATGGAGAAGTCCTGAGGAAACTGGAATGATTCTTCTGGAAACGTTAATGGATGGAACCTTGTAGATTAATGGCAAAGCATCACTTGTATCTTTTGAGGCTGGGGAGATGGTTCCATTGGTGAAGCGCTTGCCTTGCAAACACGAGGACCTGAGTTTGCTCTCCATCACCCACATGAAAAAGTCAGGTGTGGTAATCCTGGCACTGGGAAGACAGATGGGAGGATCCCTGGTCTCACTGGACAGCCATTCTAGCTGAATCTGTGACCAATTTCCAAGACTATTTATTATTGTCTCCCAAAATCTCAACTGAATTTCTCCTTAACCAAGATCTTGGAATTCTCCCAAGAGTTGACCAGCCCAGCCCTCAAAACAGCTGTCTCAATTATTGCATAGCTCGAGGCTCCGTAGGCTCTAAATACGCTCAGTAGGATTTACCCCCACCTGGGTGGTGCTTTGTGTTTGGGAACAGTTCATGTCTGTTGTTTTCTTTGGTTTTCAAGCAAGGCAGTCCCTGCGTTGATCTTTTCTTTCTGTTTTCTCCACAGATAAGGAAAATGGAAGCTCCGGTACATTAAGCGATGTTTTCTGTAGTATGATGTTCGGTACTGAAGGCGACCCTTTGCTCATTCATCTCAAGTTTGGTTCCCTTCTTTCCTTAGCTCAAACTCTCTGGATTGTCTCCCAACACAACTCATCAACTCTAGGTTACAGGACCCTCGAGACAGCAACTCTCGGGTATTCTCACCTTTCACATGCCGCACCACCCATGAGACAGCTCCAACAGGCGGTACAATTTATCAGAAGTTCATTTAAATTCGCTTCCATGAAAATGTATCACCGGAGACCATTTCCTAAATAAAACACCAACAGCACAGACCCTGAGCACAACAATTAATAAATGGGACCTCTGGAAACTGAGAAGCTTTTGCAGGGCAAAAGACACAGTCAATAAGACAAAAAGACAGCCAACGGAATGGGAAAAGATCTTCACCAACCCCACATCTGACAGAGGATTGATCTCCACAGTATATAAAGAACTCAAGAAACTAGACATCAAAATACTGAACAGTCCAATTAAAAAATGGGCTAAAGAGCTAAACAGAGAATTCACAAAACAAGAAATACAAATGGCTGAAAGACATTTAAAGAAATGCTCAACATCCTTAATCATCAGAGAAATGCAAATCAAAACGACTCTGAGATACCACCTTACACCTGTCAGAATGGCTACGATCAAAAACACCAATGACAGTCAATATTGGAGAGGATGTGGAGCAAAGGGAACACTCCTCCACTGTTGGTGGGAATGTAAACTTGTACAACCACTGTGGAAATCAGTATGGCGGTTTCTCAGAAAATTAGGAATCGAACTACCTCAAGACCCAGCCATCCCACTCTTGGGCATATACCCAAGGAATGCTGATTCATACCATAAAGATACATGCTCAGCTATGTTCATAGCAGCACTATTTGTAATAGCCAGAACCTGGAAACAACCTAGATGCCCGTCAACAGAAGAATGGATGAAAAAAATGAGGTACATATACACAATGGAGTACTACTCAGCAGAGAAAAACAATGAAAGCATGAAATTTGCAGGCAAATGGATGGAACTAGAAAAAATCATCCTGAGTGAGGTAACCCAAACCCAGAAAGACAGTCATGGTATGTACTCACTCATAGGTGGATTCTAGATATAAAATAAAGAACAATCAGACCACAACCCATAGAACCATGGAGGCTATATATATAGCATGGAGGTCCCTAGGACGACTGTGGCTTATAATAAATTTCAGTTTTACTCAATTATTGAAAAAAATAGCCAAATGAATGGAAACACATGAACTATGAACCAAAGGCTGAGGGGCCCCCAACTGGATCAGGCCCTCTGAATAGGTGAGACAATTGATTGGCTTGATCAGTTTGGGAGGCAACTAGGCAGTGGGACCAAGTCCTGTGCTCATTGCATGAGTTGGCTGTCTGAAACCTGGGGCTTATGCAGGGACACTTGGCTCAGTCTGGGAGGAGGGGACTGGACCTGCCTGGACTGAGTCTACCAGGTTGATCGCAGTCCTCGGGGGAGGATTTGCCCTGGATGAGGTGGGAATTGGGGGTAGGCTGGGGGGAAGAGGAGGGGGTTGGAGAGGGGAGAATAGGGGAACCCGTGGCTGATATGTAGAACTGAATAGTATTGAAAAATAAAATAAATAAAATTTAAAAAAAAAAAAAAAAAAAGAAAGAAAGAAAATGTATTTGAGGTTTGTGCTCAAGATAGACCTTACTCTGTTTCAGCATTTCTCAAGGAATCCCACAAGGGGGCAACAGAGTTCTCAGAAAGGCTGAACAATGCAGCAGTCTGTTAGATGGTCTAACCAAACCAGAAAATTGTTTTACCATAAAAATCCAAGTATATTCACTACAGGTAACTTCATGAAGGTTCTATTTTTTTTTTTTTTTTATTTATTTACTACGTATACAGTGTTCTGTCTGCATATACACTTGCAGGTCAGAAGAGGGCACCAGATCTCATTACAGATGGTTGTGAGTCACCATGTGGTTGCTGGGATTTGAACTCATGACCTCTGGAAGAACAGCCAGTGCTCTTAACCTCTGAGCCATCTCTCCAGCCCTGAAGGTTCTATTTTTAACCCACTAATTTTACTGTTTTCTTATTAGAAGGATATATTAAATATTACAGTTGACACATTTACTGTTCTTTGTTTCTTCCATTTTACCTTTTGCTGGCATTGTCTGATATTTTCTTGCAATCATGTCCCTCTGACACCGATGAGCTCTTTGCCACATTTCAGCATGATGACCCACATGGAGGGCTCAATGTATCTTGGGGGAAAAAATAGCCTGGCAGCTAAAATCACAATCATGTTAATTTAGTGTCAGAAGCTCCCTCCTTTAAGGGAAAGACTACTGTAGCATGGAATCATCTTAGTGTCTAGGTTATAAAGAACTTGCCCTCAGCCGGGTGGTGGTGGCACACGCCTTTAATCCCAGCACTCAGGAGGCAGAGGCAGGTGGATCTTTGTGAGTTCGAGGCCAGCCTGGTCTACAGAGCGAGATCCAGGAAAGGCACAAAGTTACACAGAGAAACCCTGTCTTGAAAAAAACAAAACAAAACATAGAAAAAAGAAGTTGCCCTCAAGTAATCCCTCAAGTGTTTGCAGCATGAAGAACAACAAATGCCTTAAAGAATGAGTGAATGAGTCAACCATAGCTCTACAGGCAAGACAGAGTAGGAAAAGGGCAGACTCCTGAGTCCAGTGCCCGTTTCCTGGAAACCAGGCCCATAGCTATGTCTAAAAGATGAAAGTCAAGAGATCCACAGGATTACAATTTTATATGGCTTGAAAACAATGCCTATTTTCTTTGCTCCAATAAAAACAAGAATATTTTCATTGTGGGTTTTTTGTTTGTTTGTTTGTTTGTTTGAGTCCCTACCAAGAGAGTCTTCCCACAGACTTACCTTTAACAAGGACTCTCTGAGTCTTTTTGATTCTGTCAGGGACTGGGCTTTGCTGAATTATGAATGAGTCCCTAAAATACACGGATACTCACAGACCCCCGTCACAGTGGTTTTACTGAATATTAAAGTCACCTAAAAATTACAAAAGACTTAAAGAAGCCCCCTGGGCTCCTCTCCAGAGCTATGCAGCACCTGCTAACATTTACTAAGCACCTTCTGTATGCTATACAATCCCTTTGCCATGTGACATTTTCTCCTCAAAGCACCCTAGCATCCATCAGAGAATCTCAAAACATGAAGGAAGGCAGATCCTCCAGGCTCAGCACTAAGGCTGGAGCTCTGGCACCAGGACCCTGGCCCTGTGGTGCCAACTCCAGAGTGTTTTAACCACAGTGTAATCCTGCTTTCTATTTAAAACTCTATTTGGAAAGGATTTCTTCAAGCAGTGGATTTAGCTTTGGGAGTTTTCTGAAACGTGGCTGTTGTCATTAAATCCAGGTAGATTTAAGCGAGGCTTGGTAGGCATCCAGAACTTGGAAGGCTAAGAGCAAGACTATCTAGAAACCCGAGTCAAAAATAAAAACAATGGCATTATGGTGTTCTGAGGAAAGACTGAAAACAGTCTGCCTTGCAGTGAATTGCATGCTAGAATTCTGACCATTAACCTAGGTGGGTGATAAATAATGGATTAATTTCCAGTTTCCTATGGAGAACTCGACTAGCAGGAATAGCTCTCTGACATTTGTTAAAGGCCCTAATATTGTTTGTTTGTTGTTTTTATTTTAAGGCAGGATCTTACTATGTAGCCATGGCTGGCCTGGAACTTGTTATGTAGACCAGGCTGGCCCTGAACTCCTGGAGATCTGCCTGCTTCTGCCTCCTGAGTGCTAGGATTAAGGGAGTGTGCTACCACATCCAAAGCACTTGTTTTGACCTTGCAGAGTTTTCATGTTTGAAATCGATGACATCAGCAGAGCAGAGCAGTGAGGACCCCACAAGGACTGGCAAGGGGAAGGACCTTCTGGATCTAAAAGATGACAGGTGTGTCCTGCCCCCAACTCCAATGTGTCCAAGAACTGGAGCCTGGCCACAGCAACAACGTGGACTAAGCTGGAATGTCACCTTATCTCAGAGTCACAGGAAAAGGAAAGAAAGCTTAGACAAAGGGACGTGGGCAGTCGCAAAGGTCCACCCAGGGTCCAGGGAAGGGGAAATAGATTGTCCATCTTTATGGGTAGTAGTGAGACTAGGAAGGGATTGGGATTGGGCAGTAGAAGTATTATTTTACCCATTTTTTTGGAAGGCAAAACTTTCTTTAGAATCCATTTCATAGAAACCCACCCTCTGGAAGCAACAGTATTCTTAAATGTAGAGAGGGCACCCTCAGGACTAGATAACCTTTGCATCATGAAACAGTGTCTCACCATTCTTCAGGGCCAGCCTTCGTTTAAAAATAACACTGATTTTTGTTATTTCTAATTACAGGTATGTATGTGTGTCTATGTGTGAGTATGTGCACACAAGAACAGGTACCTTTGGAGGTTAGAAGCCCTGGTCCCTGATCGCCATAGAGCTGGAGTTACAGGCAGTTGTGAGCTCTGAAACATGGGTGCTGCGGAATGAACTGGGGTCCCTCTGCAAAGGCAGTAAGTACTCTAAAGAGCTGAGCCATCCCTCACCCCCAGGGGCAACCTTCCTTCGTTATTTCCCATAATGACCAGCCTTCTCTCAGTGGGTGTTGAGCTGTTCAGTCTCTCCTGCCCACTTCTGTTGTAATCTTTCAAGGCTCCCTCCTCCTCTCCATGCCTTTGCTGGCCACATGACTTGACAGTATTCTATTCCTTGACGATATTCCCTTCTCTGAACTTTTGCTCTCTAGATCACTGACTGAGCCCTGTAGAAGATTCCTTCTACTACACGTTAATTTTCCTGTGTGCATGTTCTCCTTTCAAGTAGATAATAAGCCCCGGGCATCTCTCCCAGTGCCTTGCACAGAGTGGCCATTCAATGCACGGTTCTTGATTAGATTATGTATTCATGACATCACTGTTGAGTTTGTTCCCCCGGGTCACATATCAACACGGAGGGAAACTGCAGCCCTATGACCCACTCTAAGCCTGGTGCATCTCATTCGAGCACTCAGTTGCCCTTCAGACAGGAAAAGAAAGGTCAGATTTGGCTTGCTTGTCTGATCTTCATGCAACTGTGGTTTCATACCTCTGGGGAGAACTGGATCTTTTCATAACCATTGGGAGTAAAGTGTAAAACACTGTGGGTGAGAAGGAAAGTATCTGGAAAGGGTCATGATGAGTGGACTCTGGTTAGGTGATCCTCACTTTTTCCTTTGTGTGGGAGACATGCAGATGGTGGGTGGGGGAGGAAATGGCTATTTCAGGTTGCTCCACCATCAGGGAGTGTGTGGGAATAAAGGCACTAGCTGGTCAAGTTACTGCTGATTATGGTTATGGATGTTAATGAAGGTGAACCTTGGCAGTCATTTCTTTGGGAGAAGTTTAAGTGTTTCCAACAAACCCCCCAGCTATGTTTAATGGAACAGTTTGTCCCGGGCACTCGTCATGGACTTACTGGGGCTGTCTTTTGGTAGATTGAGGATTGTGGGTCTTCCTGAATTCAAACAGCCCAAGATGAAGAAAATGTGTTTGCTCTCTGATTTCATTGTCTTAGGACCCTGCTCTGACTGGCTCCAGTAATTCTTTTTGCAGGAGAGATAGCAGATATCCCTCCCCAAGCCCCAGGGGCTGAAGAAATTCTCCAGTCAGAACTGCAAAAAGGACCGTGTGATAGGTTCAGTATCCATGGGCTCCTGGAGATCAACAGAGAAAGGTTGGCTGGAATCCAAGGTGACTTCAAAACACCACTGAATTGTAGAGAAGTAGAGAAAGCCCATCACTTATGCAGGAAGTGAAAAACCCGAATTCAGTTCTTTTGGGTTTTCCATGTTACCTGCTGCTCTCATGCCAGCCTTTCCTGCTCAAAATGTGTTTGTTTTATGCTACAATTTCCTTGGATTTTCTAAAGCATATTACCTGTGGCATAAGCTTATCTTGGACGAGTGCTGGGTTGACGAGAGATGCCAGTTCCTGCCGCCAGTGACCTGCTACTGGTTGGAACATTCCTAGACCCGCCGACACCCTCCTCCCTTCATTGGCCCCTCTTCCCTCCCTTCCTTCTTCCATCCTTTCCTGGTCCTTAGCTGGCAAAAATCAGCTGTGAGAATCCCATGGTAGGCACATTAGATCCCAGCATGTTGGGCACACCGCTTCACTCCTATCTATTTTAAATTTTGTATTCCTTCAGTTGCTCATTTGTTTATTCACTAGCTTGTTTATTTGTGTAGTTAGGGGATGGGATACATGTGGATTCAGAGGACAACCGGCAGGAGTCTTTTCTCTTCTTCTACCGTGTTCATCCTGGGCACGAGACACAGGTTGTCAGGCTTAGGGGCAAAGATTGTTACCTGCCGAAATGCCTCTCTGTTGCTTTGCTCATTTTTGTAAGATTTTATTTTATTCTATTTTATTTATTTTATTTAATTTATTTTATTTATTTATTTTATTCTATTTTATTTTATTCTATTTATTTTATTTTATTTTGTAAGATTTTATTTTATTCTGGCCCCATGGGGGCCAGAAGCAGGAGTCTGATCCCCTGGAAGTAGAGTTACAGGCAGCTGTGAGACACTTGACATCATGCAGGAACCTACGGACTCAGCTCCTCTGAAAGAGTTGTATATGCTCTAAGTCATCAAGCCGACTCATCTCCATATCTTTAAAGAAAACATCGAAGTTTAAGAAGACTTACTGAACATTTTGTACTTTAAATTCTTTTTTAAACACTTACTTGTTCACTTATTATTTATTTAGGGAGGCAGCTGTGGGTGTCATAGCATACATGTGGACGTCAGAGGACAAGTTAAGGAAGTCAGTTCTCTCCTCCATCACTTGGGTCCTGGGGATGGAGCTCAAGTCATCAGTCCTAGACATCTCACCAGCCCAGTATGTTACTTTCAAAGACAGGTTATTTAAAGGCAGAAGCAGTTGGTCTCTAGAAGGAAACCATATGGCGTTCACACAACACCAGCGTGATGGGCACACAGGCAGCAAAACCTCACTCACACCATGTTCAAAGAGTAAGAAGAAAGTTTAGCATAGATTTCATTCTGTCTCCAAGAAACCAAACTATATTTGTATAGATAAAAACAGAACCAAAGATGTCCCTGGCTCTTGCCTATTTTGGTCTCCCACAGCTATATATATAGGTGTAACACTTAGGATCTGAGAGTCAGTCAAGGTCTGGAGAACATGGGGGAATCCCAACATGCATAAAGCTTGCTCTCTGTTCACAATCAAGTCCTGTGAGGCTGTGTTCTGCCAGCTGCAGAGACAGAGGATCTGTCCATGCGTTGCCATGGCACCAAGCTATGTTTCCATAACACGGCCTTCCCACATGCTACAAGCCAGCTTGGCTGTTTTGCCCTGACTGATGCTAGTGAGGCTGGGAAGTGAGCAGGGGCCTTTGGGAATGATACTCTGGTTTGTGTGTGTGTGAAAGTTGAACTCTGGCTAAAACCTGCCATTCACATAGCACAGGCTCATATCTAAAATGCAAAGAACGGTGCATGGTCCTCCTCCTCTCTTAGAGGCTTTTCTGAGCTTGTTTAATGTCTCAAGCACACTGGATGCAGGATGTGTCTGTGAGAGCAGAGTAGTGTAGGGGGATGGTTGGAAGACACAGGGCAGTGAACTCATGACTGAAGAGCAGGCAAGTGCTAACTTTCATGGTCCAAGATTTTAGAAAATTATTTGTAAGTTTTCCTAACTTCCTTGTCACAAAGGAATGTAGTAACTCAGTGTGAACTTGAGTTGAAGGAGATCTTTTATGTCTTGGCCTGAGCCAGCCACCCACCATCTGGTTTCCTTGTGTTATTGAAAAGAAAGTCCACCCTTTTCAGAGTGCTCTGCTATGCTTAGCATCCTCATGGGGCTCATGCTGATCAATAGCTCATTGGAGAACAAGACCCAGAGAACAGAGAACACTGCTGTTTCTCCCTCAGAGCCAGAGAAAAGCCTGGGCCAGAGCAGGAAGAATATTTTGCCAACCAAGTGTTGGTGGAAGTTTCTATCCTGCCAGTCAGCTCCCAAATAACCACACAGAGACTTATTATTAATTACAAATGCTTGGCCAGTAGCTTAGGCTTGTTACAAATTAGCTCTTACAATTTAAATTAATCTATTTCTATTAATTTACATGCTGTTACATGGTTCATGGCTTGTTACCTCATTTTCTACATGCCTTGCTTCTTCTGCATCTGGCTGTCAACTCCACCTTTCTTCTTCCTGAGTTTTCTCAGTCTGGCTCTCGTGCCTAACCTCTTCATGCCTAGCTATTAGGAAGTTAGCTCTGTACTAAACTAATGAGAGTAATATATCTTCACTGTATACAAAAAGATTATTCCACAGCAACCAAGAGTCACTTGCAGCCCAGATGAAGCATTCCTAGAACTGGGCCAGGGTGCTGTGAGGTCCCTGTGGCTGCTCATGCCATTATTGTCTTGGTCATGCCATCCCTTCTCAAAGTGAGAGGATGACCTCTTTTCCACCATGAGCTTCTTTAGTCTTGATTGACTCTATAGTCTGTCTTAGTTACTAACATGAGGCAGATATCTAATTTTTTTGGAGGTAGGTGTTTTGTATATGATTTGTTTTGTTTCAGTGTTTAGCCCAGGCTGGCTCAGAAAAACAGTGTGTAGCCCAGATGGCTCTCTCTCTCTCTCTCTCTCTCTCTCTCTCCCTCCCTCCATCCCTCCTCCTCCTCCTTTCTTTCTCTCTCTCCCCCTCCCACCACCACATTCCACCCCTCTCTGGTGAGACAAAGTCTTTTTTATGCCATGCTGGCCTAAAACTCACTGCATAGCCAAGAATGACTTTGGACTTCCTATCCTCTTGCCTCCACCTCCTAAGTGTTGGGATTAGGAAGGAGCCACTATACTTGGTTTCTGTGGTACTGGGGATTGAACTCAAGACTTTGTACATTCATTCGATGTAAGCATTCTACTGACTGAGCTATATCTCCAGATCCCTTTTTTCATTGTTGTTGTTTTGAGGCAGGGTCTCATACAGCCTAGGATAATCTCAACCTTGCTATATACTAAGACTAGGTTTGAACTGCTGGTCCCCAAGCATCCTCCTCTTGAATGTTGGGATGACAGGTGTGCTGATCTCGAGCTCTCAACCCTTCTACCTCTGCTTCCTGAGTTCTGGGATTATGGACCTGTGCCATCATGCTTGACCCTGTTTTTTCAAACTCTCCCAGTTAATAGAGTACCACATAACTGTTTATTAGTCTTTCCTGTCTCCTATATTGAGCACTAAGTTTCTTGAAGACAGATACCATTCTTCTCTAGGTTTGGATACTCTAAATAGATTTTGTGTTTAAATAATAAGCATATGGTGAACATCTATTTCAGTAGCATAAGCCAGTGTTTGAAAAATACACATGTATAGTGGCATCACCTATCAGGCAACAGTGCCACTGAGGGGTGTCTTAATCCACCTACTAGGAATATCTCAATGAGTATGTAGATGGTATTTTCCCTCAAGACATTTGTTTTCATATATATGGGGGAAATAATTTCATAATATTTGAATTCACTTTGAGCATAGATTGTGTTGATAGTTCAAGTCTTACCATTTAGTTACTCTGATGCAATTCCTATTGGTAAGCCTGGGAAAGTGCCATAGTCATAGAAGCACTTAACAGTAAGCACTAGTGGAGATTTCAGTCTGGATCCTTGGTTATTGACGTTACACTGCCATCTTGCTTATATGGTCATTAGGAGAACAATTGCTAGATTCATTAGTTAGAAGACAGTGAGGACTTTGGGAATCCAGAAGGAAAGAGCTCTGGAATGCTACTTCTCTACTAACAACATTAATATTAAATGTCAGTTGTGTCTGGCTCAAGTTCTTAGGCTTGGTAGATGGCCAGCAGTGAGCCTGAGAGACTGAACAAATCAAACCCCAAACTAGCAGCATGAGTGGGATGTCCTTATTTTTTGGCCATCTGGTCCTCCTGCACATGCCCAGCTTTGGGAAGCTTCCACACTTTGGAAGACCTGGCTCTCATGGGGAAGTGTTGGAGGAGTTTACTTCTTGGATTGAAGTTTCAGAGAGTTGAGTCTGAAAGTTCTGTGTTCTCTCCCTCAGTCATCTGTATCCCTGAGCATGCTCCTCAGGAATCCCCTTAGGAAAGAAAGATTCCTAACTGAGAGTGTGAACATGGATGTGGTGTGAGTGTACAAGTGCATATATACATGTGTGCTCATGTTTCTAGAGGTCAAAGATCAACCTCAGGTGTTGTTAGCTCCTCAGGAACCACCTACTTTGTTTTTTTGAGTTAGAGCTTCTCATTTGGAACTGGGGCACATGGGTTTGTCTAAATTGTCCAGCAAGCTCTAGAAATCCTCCTGTCTCTGCATTGCAAGCCCTGAAGCTGCAAGCATGTATCACCCTACCTAAACTTGTTTGTAGGTGTAGGGATCAAAGTAAGGACCTTCTGCTTATGTGGCAAGCACTTTGCTAACTGAGACTTCTCCCTAGCCCTAGAAAGATGAAAAAGATTCAACCTTAGTCCTTTTTGGTGATTTTAGAGTTCTACAGTCTTGATTTTCAGGGGATTAGAAAAATACGAGGTGAAGCTGATAAAGAGGAAGAGGTTTAGACATTTATTATTCAAAATGTGGTTCAAAGATATTAGCATGGAGCAGAGTTCACAATTTCTTGGATTTGGGAGATCGCAAGATTATCTATCTTTCTCTGGTGGTTTGAATAAGAATGACCCCCATAGGCTCATATATTTGAAGACTTAATCATCAGGGAATGGCACTATTGAGAAGGATTAGGAAGTGTGGCCTTGTTGGAAGAAGTGTATTATTGAGGTGTAGGCTTTGAGGTTTCCAAAGTCTAAGCCAGGCCCCGTCTCGCGGTCTCTTCCTCTTGCCTATGGATCTGGACGTAGAACTCTCAGTTACTTCTCCAGCACCATGTCTGCCTATGCGTCACCATGTTCGCTGTCATTACGATAACTGACGAAATCTCTGAAACTATAAGCAAGCCCTAGTAAAATGCCTTCTTTCTTAAGAGTTGCTATGGTCGTGGTGTCTATTCAAAACACTAAGACAGAAGTTGGGACTGGGGAGCAGGGTATTGCTTTGACAGGCCTGACCATGCTGTTTGTTGGAGGAATATGGAAAACTTCGGGGTTTTGGACTAGAAAACTGGCTGGATACTTTAAGCAGAATTTAATGCGTTATTCAAGTAGAAGCATGGAAGACAGTAGTGTAGAGGGTTCTGTGAAATGTGGGGACCTTGCTCAAGAGATTCCAGAGGGGAAGACTATTAGCAAGTGGCCTAAAGACAATTCTTGTAATGTTCTGGTAATGAATATGGCTGCTTTCTGACCTTATCTAAAACAATCTGCTTGAGGCTAAATTAAGAGTTTTAGAATCATGGAGTTGGCAGAGGAGATTGCAAGAGAGCCATCAATTGACTCTGTCATGTGGTTATTAGTATTATGCAGACCTATAATAAAAAGGAGCAGGCTGAGCAAGGGAAAGTGCAAAAATGTACAGTTTGAGTAGAAAAAGAGCACCAGGACGTGTAATGGAGTTAAATCCAGTGCTCAAGTAGATAAAAAAAAGTTTAAAGAAAAGCCCGATACTAAATGTAATAAAGGGAGTGGTGACTTTGGGGCAAGACCCCACCCAGCTAAGCTTCCAGCTTGTGGGAAGGAATTAAAGTAAAGCTTAATCAGTGAAGGAAACCAACAATAGAAAACTGATGCAGATGTAATTGAAAGAGGGGGCCAGCTTCTAGGCCAAGAAAGGAGGAGAACTTGGCAGTTCTGGCTACTTGGTTCTAGCTTTAAAGTTAAGGGTGCAAGAAAAGGGTTGTGGGATCTCCCTCTGCAGCTAAGGAAAGCCACTGAGACCAGCATCTGTCAGGAATTTTCCTGCGTGGAGGCCCATAGGGGCCATTGTGGGAAGTTGGGAAGATGAAACCTGGATTGCCTTGGGAGCCTCAAGATGTTGGAGATGCCAGAGTCATGGGATACCTGCCAAGGAAAGCTGATAACAGGGAGTGGAACCAGCCCAAGAGAGAGAAGTGTATTGCTTTCAACAAAACTGAAAAGAGTTGGAGGCCTGAAGTGTGCTTTGACATCAGACGTGGAAATTCAGAATTTGGAGTTTGCCCTGCTGGTTTTTGGTCTTGTTTTTGGTCCAGTACTTACTCACTATGTTCCCTTGCCTCCATTTAGGGATAGTGTTTGGGATATATATCCTGTGCCATTGCATGTTGGATGTATGTGATCTGGTTTTTTGTTTGTTTTGATTTATAGGATGTTACAGCTAAGAGATTGCCTTGAGTCTCAGAAGAGAGTTTGAACTTTGACCTTTTAAGCAGTTTTGAAACGGTGATAGACTATGGGGATTTTTGAAGTAGGACTGAATTTATTTTTAACATTATGGTATGACTACAAGCATATGGGGACTAGAAAGTAGAATGTGTTGGTTTGAACAAGAATGGCACCCATAGGCTCATTTACTTGAGTTTAGTCATCAGGGAGCGGTACTACTTCCAAGGATTAAGAGGTGTGGCCTTCTTGGAGTAGCTGTGGTCTTGGTGGAGGAAGTTGGGGCTAGGCTTTGAGGTTTCAAAAGCTCAGGCCTAGTATCTCTTTCTCTTCCTGCTGCCTGTGGATCCAGTTGTAGAACTCTCAGCTACTTCTCCAGCACCATGTCTGCTTGTGTGTCTCCATGCTCCCTGACATGATGAAAATAGACTAAATCTCTGAAACTGTAAGCAAGCTCTCAATTAAATGCTTTCTATCATTAAGAGTTGCCATGGTCATAGTCTCTTCAAAGCAATAGAACACTGACTAAGCTGCCTTCCCAACCCCAAACTGTAATCTACACTTTATCACCACATTTTCCAGGTAATTGTAGCATTTGAGAGGACTGGTTGAGAGAAAAGCCCAAGTATCAGCCTTCGGAATAATAATAAGGGGTTACTTGATAAAAATCAGAGGCAGACACTTGGCACAGCCCCACAGAAGGCAAAAAATTCCAAAAGGATTTAGCAATAATGGTATATTTCCAATAAAAGGATCATTGTAGAAGCTACTGGCTGCCTCACTTGTGAATGCTGGGCAAGTCAACAATCCAATTAGGTCCTGCCAAATTGGGGCAACATGTGGAAGGGCGGCTGAGGAAGAGAAAAGGGAGAGAATGTGATTGTTTTCTTATTAGCTCAAAAGCAATTCATGTGCATTGTACACTTTCCAAACTCTAAGCAAATATGTAGTATGAAGCTTGGGCAGAAGAATTACTTCCTCCAAGATTGAACTAATCACACAAAAGCACTTCAGGCTACACCCTGGAACCAAAGTGCACCATGGAAGCAAGCACTCACCAGCTATGCGACTTCAAGAAGATTATCTAATTCCACTGTGCCTCAGTTCCCTAAGCTGTAAAGCAGAGTTAACAGCTGGGGTGTTGGGATGATTCAAGCTGAAATGTGTAAAGTTCTTTCAAATTCTGGTCATGGGTTGGCTGTTATTCTAGTAATTGAATAATTTTTCACATTGAAAACTGTGATCCATGTGGCATTTCAAAGTAAGAATTAAGAATTCATTCATCCTCTAGTTCAATGATTAGCCAGCTCTACCAGAATCATTTATTGGTTAATCTTTCCATGTGTCTTATGGATTGAATTATGTCATCCCCCAAAATATGCTGATTCCTGTCCTGGATATTTCTGTTGATATGAAAAAGTATCTTGACAAAAACCAACTTAAGGAGTGAAGATATGTTTTGGCTCACAATTCCATGTTACAGTCTATCATTGCAGAAAGTCAAGGCAGAAAGCCCTTGAAGCAGCTGGTCACATGACATCTACAGTCAAGAGCAGAGAATGAATATGTGCATGCTGGTTCTCAGCTCACTGTCTACACTCTTACACAGTTCAAGACCAAACTCAGGGAATGGTGCCTCCCACAGTGGGCTAGGCCTTCCCACATCGTTTCTTGTAATCAAGACAATCTCCAATAGACATACTCACAGGGCAATCTCATCTAGGCACTCCTTATTGGGAATCTATTCTCAGGTGATTCTAGACTTTGTCAAATTGACATGTTAAAATGAACCATCACAATGTCCTAAACTCCAGTATTGTGGATTATGATCTTGTTTATAAATTGGGTTGTTAAAGATGTGATTCACTAAGATGGGGCCATGCAGGGATAGAATTGCACCCCCCACCCATCTAATATTAGACTGGTCTCTTATAAGAAAGGAAAAGACAGAGACATACAGAGAAGACAGCTATGGTAGAGACACAGGTAGGCACTGGGGTGATTCTGCCATAAGCCAAGAAGAATCTGGGGCCCCTAGAAGTCATGTCTCTCTCCAGTTGGTGGAAGCTTGTAAAAACTGCTAAGAAGCAGGCAATAGTTTGTAGACTCAAACCACAGACAGGCTGTGTTGGTGGACACTGCAGTCTCAGTTCCCTGGTGCGGGACAATGCGCTTGCCCTATCAGGAGTGCCGGTGAAGCTGGAGAGGAAAGTGCCAATGCCAAGTTCTATTTCACGAGAGTGAAGCACACCGTAGTGAAATAATGAATGACAATCCAGGAAGTGGGAGTCTTCCTGGGGGGCTAAAGGCAGCCCTCTGGGGCTCAGCATGTGACCTCCTCTGCGGTATAAACAGGGATGCATTTCACAGCAGCTAAGCACCAGGAAATATGCTTTTAATTATCACTTAAGATGTAACCTGTCAGGGGTATTCCTATCACTTATACTTAATGAGAATTGATTTTGGATTGTATTACCCAGGAAGCTTAGGATAATGGAACGTTCTGGGTCTCTTCTGAGACCTTTAGTCACGACATGTCTCTGTGCTGATGATCCCCCACCTCCACAGTCATCAAACATTTGATCTGCCCACATGCGACCTAGGCAGAGGCCCACTCAGGCGGAAAGTGATTTTTTAATGCGTGAGAGTCTCTAAAGCTGAGCACAGCACAAGAGTCTCATTGCAAAGTGAGGAAGCCCTGGGGAGACTGCTGAGGTGTTGAGTTCGCACTGAGGTCCACAGGCTGGTCTTGTCGATCCGGGGATGAAGTGCAGAAGTGATGTGTTAGTGTAAGTGTCCGCACAACCACTGCTGAACTGACCTTCTGGTGTGTGTCTGTTTGCATCCTGTTTGGTTTTACAGTGCTGGGGATCGAACATGGGGCCTTGAGCACTCAGGCTAGCACCCTCCCCTTGACCTCTAGGCTCTTTCGAGTGTGTGCTGCTGTCATGTTAAATTGCTTGAGCTGACTTTAAACTTCAGAGCCTCCTGCCTGGGCTCCCCAAGTAGCTAAGATTACAAGTGTGCACTTTTGGACTTGTCTGAAATGGCGGGTAATTCCTGAAGAGGCAGGCCAGGGTAGCTGTGCAGGGGACGCCACGGAGGAAAGAAAAGAGGTCTGATTGTTCCAGTGTGTCCCAAATTCGCCACTTCTCTTCCATCTGGTTTTGATTTTTTTTTCTTGATCAAAAAGTAGTACTACTTCAGTTATTATTTGCCTAATGTTTTCCTCAAGGGTGGCTTAGCTAACTTTTAAAATGTATTTTGCAAAGGCGATTTAAATTGTGACGTTATGGAGGTCCGTCTTACAGGTCTGAAGATACAGCATCTTTCAGCTATCGATGGACATTTCGGAGAGCTTGGGGTTTTTCAGTATGGCTCATTGATTCCTTTAAGGTCATGGATATTTGAGTGGCGCTAAGGCGTAGAAAAGGGACCCAGGATTTCTCTGTTTGTCTTGCCAGATTTAGAAAGATTGAAAATGATTTCCAAGGAGAGCTTTTTCATTCTGGGATCCCATGCTATTGACATCTGTGTCTGCATGTAATGTAACAAAATCTATGCATGATTGTGTGGGGACCATGGTGGAGGGCTATATAAAAGGAAGTTGGGAGAGGTGGACTTTCAAAGACAAGATGAAGAAGAAGTAAGAGTAAGCAGGTCCAAAGCATCAAACCATGACTTCCATCAGACATAAAATAAACACTGTTTTGTTTTTTATATGTATCTGCATGTGTGTTCATGTTTATATACATGCATGTATGTGCAGATGCTTGTGTGTGTGTGTGTGTACAGAGGTCAACCTCAGATGTCTTCTCTAGTGGCTCTCCACCTTATTTAAGAGTCTATTACTGAACCTTGAGCTGGCTATTGGACTATACAGGCTGGCCAGCAGGCCCCAGAAGTCCTCCTGTCTCCACCTACCCCACACTGGGATTATAGGCACGTCCCGCTGTGCCTGGCTTTTTATGTGAGTCCTGAGATTCTCAGTTTAGGTCCTGACTAAGCCATATTCTTAGCCCAGAAATTATGTCCTTAAAAGAAAATGATAGAGGCTGCAGAGATGACTCAAAAGTTAAGAGCACTGGCTGCTCTTCCAAAGGACCCAGGTTTAATTCCCGGCACCCATAGGGCAGCTAACAACTGTCTATAACTCCTGGTCCAGAGGATCTAACACCCTCACACAGACATACACGTAGAAAAACACCAATGCACATAAAATACAAATTAAAAAATGAAAATGTGCCTGTTTGTAAGCCTAGAAGTCAGGAGGCTGGCGTAGGATGAGAACGGATTTGAGGTCAGACTGGCCTACCAAGTGAGACCTCAAAAAAATAAACAAGGAAGGGAGAGAGAAAGGGAGGAATGGAGCAAGGGAGGAAGGGAAGAAGAGAGGAAGGGTGAAGAGAGGAAGAGAGGAAGGGAGGAAGCGAGGAAGGGTGAAGAGAAAGGAGAATTAAAGCTGTCCTCAGCTGACTCTCTTGGACCCTCAGTCCAGGTTATTATATTCACTTGGTGTGTGTTAACTGCCACCCATGTTGATACTGTTCAATATGCTGAAGTCATAAGGGCATGCTCTCCTCAAGGACCCGTTTGAATTCACTTCTGAGGATGGAGTGAAGCTCCTTGGAAAGAGTGGTCTCTATGGTATTGTGATTATGAAATATTATTTATGTGGGGAAATAGCATGCATTGTCATAGCAATCTGGGCCCACTGCCTACTGACTTTCTAGATAAATACACAAGCAGTGTTCCCTAAATTAATGGGCATTTTGTGGACTGTTAAAAGGGTACTTGGGCATTTAGTTTAAGATAGTGTATTGCTTCCTTCACAGGCTGCTGGGACAAAAGGCTTTGACAAAATCTACTTAAGGACAAGGGTATGTTTTGACTCATAGTTCAAGAGGATATTCCACAATGGCAAAGTAGTCGTGGAGCAAGGAACCTGAGGCTTCTGGTCATATTGCAACCTCAGTCAGGAAGCTGAGAAGGTTGAATGTTCCTGCTCAGGTAGCTTTTTTATGCCATCCAGGACCCAAGCCCAGGAGTGATGTCTCTCTTCTTTAAGGTGAGTCTGTCCATCTCCAGTTACTTAATCAAGATAAGCCTTCACCAGCAGGGCCAGAGACCAATCGAATCTAGATAATCCCTCCCAGGTATCCCTGGAAGCTTGTTTCCAAAGTGACTCCAGATTCTGTCAAGTTGACAGCAAACACTGTCACAGATGGTCTTATTGCTAAAGTTCCAAAACTCCAGTGTAGTAAAATCTCAATGCTGAGCTGAGCTCTGGGACTCTTGATGTTTCTGTCAATACACTTCTGCACATCCTGGGGGTAGCTACAGTGCAGGAATCAGTCAGTGACTCCTGCCAAGTCAACCTCCTCAAATGAAGAGCAATATTTCCAGTAGCTTTTGAGAACACACACACCAGCTTGTTCAGCTCATCTCAGGTCAGGCCACAGAAAGAACATGGAGGAACATTTCTGATAATGTTGTGGGTTGATGTTCAGAAGCTTTGGAACCAAGAATGGACTTGATTTGGCTAGTTGTTGACTGTCTAATCACAAGTCAGAAGGATTCAGCTTGGTGCTGATATTTAGACCAATTCTCTTCTTAAAATGAATTTAAGACACCCCATTTTACCCATCATGAAGTAGTATTTACTCATATTAGGGCGGAGAATGGGATACAGTCCGAGTTCCCCTCAGGTGGGAGACACTTGTAGGCGTCAAGGCTTTCCTGGGCTCTCAGGGCTATGAATAACTGAGAATTCAGCTCCTTGGTGTCAATGAACTGTTCTGCACACCGCTGCCTTTGTTTATTGTTTCTTGTGTGCATGTGTGGGTCTGTGTACATGTTTGTGAGGAATGTGGAAGCCAGAGGTCAGCTCGGTGGTTATTCCTCAGAAGCTGCCCATCTTTTAAAAATAAATAAATAAATACCTCATTGACTGATTTGTGTATAGCTTTCCTTTCCAGTCAGCACATATGAACCTCTTCCCATGACTTTAATATTCTCTAAAAATAAAGCCTATCATGCATATATCCACAACTAATGTCTCTCATCATTTGGTAAGATTTTGTTAGGTACTTGAGCCATCTCTACTCGGGCTGCAACTGTGTACATGAATTTTCGGCCCACCTTCTGATGACATTCATGGATGACTTTTCTTGAAACAGGACTTAAGTCAAGAAACAGACATGTTAGAGATGACAATTATTGCCAAACTGCTTTTTTTGGACAGCTGGTGACAGTTTTCCTTGGCATCATTATGATCTCGGACTACCCACTCTGCTAAGTATGACTCCACTGAGTGGTTGCTGGAGAGGAGTTCAAAAGGGAGGCTGGATGGTGATGAAGAAGGAAGAGCTGACCAAACGAACGTGTGCAGACTCTGAGCTTCTGTGAAGACTGGAATAGGAGGCAAAAGTTCTGAGCTGAAGGCCTTTGCCAACAACTTGTGTGATAAGCTTCAGCTAGCTTATTTTTTTGGAGTTTCAAGTCCTCTTTTTCCAAGTGTGCATGTTGGGTAATTGTACATATGTGTTTGCATGTGTGTCAATACACGTGTGTGGGTGCAAGCATGTGAGTGTGTGTATGATTATTTTATGTATATAGGTGCCTTCCCTGCATGTATGTATGTGCACCATGTGTGTGCAGAGGTCAGAAAAGGGTATCAGATTCCCTGCAACTAGGGTTACAGGTGGTTGAGAATCACCATCTTCTCTACTTCTATATTGTTTTAAATTCATTATTATTGTGCACATGCATTGATGTGTGGGAGAGGACATATATGTGGAGACATTTCTCTCCTTTGTCAGGCTCAGGTCGCCAGACTGGCATGGCAAATGCTTTGGTCCACTGAGCCATCTTGCTAGGACCTTTTAGTTATTGAAACAGGCAGGGTCTCTCCCCAAACCAGGAGCTCATGGATTAGGCTAGTCTAGCTGGGCAGCTTGCCCTAGGGATCTCCTTCTCAGCCTCCTGAGCAGCACTGAGATAGCAGGTAGGTCACCACACCCACCAGCTTTAATATATTTAAATATAGAGTAATATAAAATATATTTCATAAGTTTTCTATTTTATTATATTTTAATATATATAATTTTGTGTGTATGGGTGTTTTTCTGCTTGTGTGTATGTGCACCACATGCATGCCTGCTGCCCAAGAAGGCCAGACGGTGTCAGATCCTCTGGCACTGAAGTTACAGACGGTTGTGAGCCATTATGTGAGTTCTGGGAATGAAATCCAGGTCTTCTGCAAGGGCAAGCAGTACTCTGAACCACGGAGCCATCTCTCCAGCCCCCACCTCCAGCTTTTTCATGGGTTCCGGGATCCGAACTCTGCTCCTCACACTTGCAAAGCAACGATTTTATCCACTCAGCCATCTCCCTGGTCCCTCTTTTAAATGAGTGAGGTGATGGAAGATAAAATTTCTCTCAAGCAATAAAAATTCCCAAAGTGGGGATGGAGAGATGGCTCAGTGGTTAAGAGCACAGACTGTTCTTCCAAAGGTCCTGAGTTCAATTCCCAGCAACCACATGGTGGCTCACAACCATCTGTAATGATATCTGGTGCCCTCTTCTGGCCTGCAGGGACACATGTAGACAGAACACTGTATACATAATAAATAAATACTTTAAAAAAAAAATTCCCAAAGTGAAACTTCCACCTCCTCTGAAGTGTCTGTGTAGGGGAACTCCTGAGCCCTCTTCACAGCTGCGGGCAGATGGCAAGGCACCATGACACTGATTCTCAGTGTCTTGGTCATAACGCGTTCTTCTGGGTTGCTGAAGACTGAGCTTCCTTCCTCTTAGCTGATGGGGTTCTGTGTTGGCAGCAATAATCGAGTTGAGTTGGTTTACAGAGCATTTGTTTCTACACCAGTACTCCCTCCTAGAGTGGACCTTGTAGTATGGGACAAGCTGGAGAATTTCTGCTTTTGGTGGCCACAACAGGACCCAAACCTCCTAGTTCCTATTTGGATATTTTCTGTGTGTGACTTGTCACCTAGAAGGCTCTTCCGTGACTGACTGCTCTGTGAAGTTCATAGATTCAGAAAAGAGACTGCATCATAACCACGCAAGAATAGTTCATCAGGAGCTCTCAGCCTTACACAGGAGAAATGAGGGTTCCTAGATGCTCAGTTACAAGGTCAAAACATATATAGTAGAAAGTGGTGGTGAGGTGAGGTGAGGTGAGGTGAGGTGGACCCCCAGGTTAGGCACAGGCGGTGGGATATGGTTGTGTTTCCCCCCTACCCACCCCGACACTCTTCAGTTGGACTGTGTCCTGTACATTGCTTTCTTCTCAGCTGATCAGTAGACAAAGGGTCTTTTCCAGGCTGTCATTGGATCTGAGTTTCTCCTGATGGCAGCGGTATCATTTGGAACAGCGTGTGGAGATAAAGTATCTTCCATGGGGCTCAGCATGACTGAGAAATGTTCATTCCCATCCCCTCAGAGGCACACGAGAATTCTTTCTGGCATATGGTCCAGTGAGTCACACACTTCACATTCAGCAGGGCAGAAAGATAAAGACACAATGAGGTTTCCCCCACGTACTCATAATTCACACTGTTGTGTCTCCCCCCACATCAGTTTCCCAAGAGGCAAGCTCATGATAACAGCAGCCAAGTCAACAACAATAATAATGGCTATCCAGGAATGAGTTGATCATTCCTTGGCTATGGCCAAGACTTTCATCAATGTAGACTATGTGACTAGTGCCCTAATTACCCACAAACCTCAGATGACACAGAGTTGTGTACTCAGTTTCCCTGAATGGAAATTCTGCTGGCTAAACATGTTCTGATTGACGGCCATCTTTTTTTTTTCTTTAATACTTGATATCCATTAGGCTCTCCCCTTACATTGGGCTCATTGGTTTTTATCCACAAGTGGGGCACAGCTATCAACATGACCATGTTACACCTGAGGATGCTTTCAAACTGTTAAATGGCTTTCTCAGGTTGGGTACCACTTGGGCAGGGATAGGAAGCATATTGCTCAAATTGCTTCTTGAATGCTCTAAACACAATTTCTTTGTCTTTTATGTGAGTCATGAGGGACAGGCCCCAGCTTATTTTGATAAACAGAAAATCCAGTAGTATTGGTCTATTATGATCCAAATCATTGTCTCACACAATTTAGGTTAAATGCCCTGAGTCTTACCTCCAATTATTTATTTATTTGTTTGTTTAAAATATTTATTATAGCATATTTATTATATAATATATTTTTATAACAAACATTTATTTATTTATTTATTTATTTATTTATTTGACATTAGGAACAGAACCCAGGGACCTGCTGGGCAAGCCACTGTGTTTTCTCTCCAGAGCTGATTCGCACCTCCAGACACTTTCGAAGGGGCTTATTGGGTGTACTTCTTCCCACTGTCAGGCCAGGTTTTTTGTTCCTCATAGATAATCTAGAAACACATCTCTCCTGAAAGCTTTTCCTCCCCCTACCCCCACAAAAGGACCTAACAGAGATTAAAAAAATAAATCTAAAAAGAAACAAATTCTTTACAGTCATCTGTGTTTTTCACGGCATTATTTTTTCAGACAATGGCTATGTGTTGTATAGCCATCAGATACAAACTCCGCTTTGTTGGTAATTGAAAACGGAAGACTATCAGTCCAACTTGTAATGGAAGCAGAGCCACAGCTCGGAACCCAGTCTCCAATTCTATTTCTCAGGTGCCTGTTTCAGCCAGTGCTCTGAGGTCACCAGCATTGTGGCGGTGTCCTCCAAACATGAACAAAGCACCTTCTCACATTCTTTATCGCCTGCCAGGTACACGTGGGAACAGAGCCCTGTTGAGTTAGGAATTGAAATATTAAAATGGAAAGCAGGGGAGATTCACAGTAGTACGAACCTCTATGTGTCTCATTTCACTATCCATATGGACCTGGAGCTTTCATAGCTGTCAGAGAAGGGAGGAAGGAAGAGAGGGAAAGGGAAGGAAAGGAGAAGGGAGGGGAGGGGGATAAAGAAAGGGAAGACGAGGAAAAATATAAAATTAATTGAAACACTTATGTGAATATGACTCCAGTTTGATTATTTTGAATTACAGCAAAGGTCTGTCATTTAAGGTGTTTTTCATCCATGGTTAGACATAATTATGCATAAAATCAGTCATGGGTTCTGAGATTTCAGATGGTAAAACGAAGGTCCCAGAGACACAGCGTCTTGTTCTCATCAACAGCCCAGACCCGGAAGAAGCTATGCCTCCACCGACCGGGTCAGTCTGGTGGTAACCCTTCGGACTGTACTGGGCAAGTGGAAGTTTGCGATACCACTGGCTTCCTTGTCAGAATTCTTAGCATGTCAAGAAGCACGGGGCAGATGCAATGCACAGGCATCTCAGGAAAAGCATGTCATTAGGAGGAGCTAGAGATTTCTCTTTAGGATCCAAAAGGAACTCCTGGTTCTGTAAGTCATTTGAGCATTTCCATTTAGCCGTCTTTTGAGGAAATTTGTTTATAAGATCCTCTTTAATGCTTGAAGAGTCCAAGGGCCCTTCTCTCACAGACAGCCTGGACAGGTGCTCACCACTCACCACTGCTGGACCCGTTCAAAACCCTCATCACCAACATCTCAGTGATGGATGCAGTTCTTGGTCCCACCCCACCTCCTAGTGGGATAAAGGAGGGTCTGGATGGTTCTAGCAATGTCTGTGTGGGACTTTCCCAACTACTGAAACAGCTCATTGTTGAGGTTCTGCCCACTCCTTGCATCCTGGTCCTACCCAGCCTCTGGGGATTTTGATCAGACAGTAAAAGACTCATGGGATTTTTATTTTAAATCAAGGTAAAATATACACAGCATAAAGTTTATCACTTCAGCTCTTTTTTTTAATAAGAAATTATTGCTTTCTTGTAATAAAATTCTACCAATTAATAATAAATTTAATTTTTTACATTAATGTTTGTAAATAAGTTTTGTTCATAATTTTATCTCACTGGGCAATTTATTACATGTTATTTTTTATTGTTGTGCCCATCTCTCTTCCCTGCCCAAACTTTTTTTTTTTAACTGTGGTAGTGTAATGGTTAGTCTAAATGCCAACTTGATACAACATTGGGTCACCTAGGAAAAGAGTACCAAAGAAAGATTGTCTACATTGGGTTGGCCTGTGGACGTGTCTATGGGGCACTGTCTTAATTAAGTTAATTGATGTGGATGATCCAGCCCACCATGGGTAGCACCATTCCCTAGACAGGGCTTCTATGCTGTATGACAGTAAAGAAATTTAGCCTAGCACAAACAGACAGGCAATCAATATGCATGAACTATTTCTTTCTGCTTTTGACTGTGCATGTGCTGACTAGCTATTTAAAATTCCTGCCTTGATTTCCCCACAATGATAGACTGTAAACTAGAATTGTGAGCTGAAATAAACCTTTTTCTCCCCTAAATTGCTTTTTGGATATTTTTTTCACACCAACAGAAATGTAACCAGAATAGCTACCAAACCATATAACGTAAAAAAAAGTCTTCGTCAATTTTTTTTAACAGATCCTGCATCAAGTTTATTTGTAAAAACAGCATGGGGTCCTGATCATCTGCAAATAGTGTGTAAGTGTGTCACACCAGTCCATCTGTCTGGCAGGGAGAAACCTTTTCTATGGGGCCTTCACAGGGGCCTGGGTACCTTTGGGAGCCTGAGCTGGAGCTGAGGCCTCTGCCCTGGTTTGAGCCTTGGGCTTTGGCTGTCAGAGCCTACAACCCTTGGCCATGTAGCTTCTAATCCGCTTCCCGAGCTTGGGGTGAGCGATGAAAGCGAGACGGCTGAGCTTGCGGCTGGGGTCCTTTGGCATCTTGGGCTTCACCGCCTTGGGCTTCACAAGGGCCTTGGTGGTCTCTGCACGCGCACTCACTGCCTTCATGTTGTTGGCCTGCATCTTCTTCAGGCCTTTCTTGTTGTGCTTCTTGGCAAAGCGCATGTTTCTCAGGAACTTGGGGTCCAACCCCTTAAGAGATTCGTATCTTTGTGACCGGGGTTTCTTGATACCATTTCTGTGCCATTTTCGAGATTGGTTGTGTGTGGTGTGGTTCTTGGACTTGGCCATGTTGGAACGGTAACCGGGGGCTCCTGAAGAGCCTGGGACCACGTCTTCGTCATTTTTAAATGCACTTCAGAGGCGGCAAGTGCATCGACATTGTCATGAAGTGGATTTCTAGAATGTCTTCATCATGCAAGACTGAAGCTGCATCCATGAAACAGCAGCTCCCCATTCCCTCCCACAATCCCTAGCAAGCACAGTTTTAGTCTCTGTCTCTATTACTACTCAAAGAACCTTTTCTATAAATGAAGTTAGACAGGATTTGTCTCTCTCTGCCTGGCTCCTTTAGCACAATGTCCCCAAAGTTTATCCACATTGTAGCTCATCCGAAAATCCTTCCTTTCTAAGGCTGCCTGTATATGCTACACTAGCTTATCTATTATCAGTGGACTTTGTCTCCTGCTTCTTAGTTATTGGAATGACTCAGCTATGGACATACATTTACAGATTTATGGCAGCCATCATTCAATATGCAATTCAGTGGCTTAAGTACATTCATATTGGCATGGATGCAGAAGACTGAGATTAATCACTTAAGTCTGAATTCCACTGACAGAGATGGCTGCTACAACAGCCAGACCAGGCTAGGGGAAGTGGGGCATTTGCAAGGTTGCCTGGCCTCTCACAGGAAAGATTTCTCTCTAGTTAGTCTAGGTGAGTTTGGCAGGCAGAACCATCTATGGATGGCTCCAATCACAGCCACAAATGGCGGGGTCTGCAGCATCTCAGGCGTAGGTCCTAACTCCCGGCTGCGAGCATCCCATGCAGACCTCAGTGTGACATTAGAGCCTGCTGGGGTGGGGTGAGTAAAGTTACCTTCTGGCAAATGTTCCCCCACCAACGGAGTCTCCCCTTACCATGCTTCAAATGCCCTCTCCTGTCTCCGGGGTGCTAAAGTTTCTGGCTGCTATGCAGGGGAGGGGGGGCAGTAAAGTACTTCTGGGTTTATCAGAGTTCATCAGACCGCTGAACAGCAGGCGCCGGGCTGCCAGCATCCCCTCGACTTGAATTTCAACCCGTTTTCTCTCCTTAACACCTCCCAGGCCTCCCTCTCTGCCCCCGCATAATACACTCCATTCTTTGCCAGCAAGCTAGGAGCCACAGTGGCCTGGGATCTACCTTGTGGGGATAGGAATTGGCCCCACTTAGCCTGCCGAGGTTTTTTCTCCCCCAGGCGTCCCCCCTCCCAGTTCATTCAGCTGTAATCCTAGTAGACCCCAGCCAAAGAGGGGCACCAAGGCATTTGCCTCTGGGAAGAATTAACCTCACAGGGTGAGGCGCTGATAACTCAGCTCTGGTTTTCACTGGCTGTGTGGTCATGAGTGGGTCACCAGGTGTGGCTTGAACCTTGACCCTACAACCTAGACAGAGTAGGCTTGCCTCCAAGGTGACCTCACAGGGAGGCCTTTGGAACTGAGGTGGCCTAAATATTAAAGTGCTGTGGAGCCAAGTAACTGAAGAGGTATGGGGGGGAAAAATGAAAACCCCAAACAACCTAGGTTTTGTGCCAGAATGAGGTGTTCACTGAAAAAGATGGGCAGTTGGGAGTGAAGGAGGTAGTGAGGGAATTTGAGGACCTGTGCTGGATGGATTAGGCTTAAAACAGGACAGGAATACAGGGCTGAGAATGAACTCTGGTTGTCCCCAGAATGTGGCAACAAAGGACCCTCTGCTCTAGACAGTGTCATGAGGATGCTTTTTAACACCCTTTACCTGGAGGCCAACTTTCTATTGTGAATATTTCAGATCCCTAGACTTCATACCCCAACACACACTCCGACAGCAAGCTTTTTATTCTTTTTAACATATATTCTGGGGGGGGTGGGGGTCAAGGCTAGGCACTCATGCTTTACAAGGCAAGTACTTAACTGACTGAAGCCCAGGCCGTCTAGACTTCAGATTTCATCAGCTACTGGAACTGCCCAGGACACAAAGGCTGTTAAATGGAACATCATGATCCTTTTAGCCCTTTGAGCCCCTCCTGCCTAGTGAGAATTAACTAGCTACTTCTTATTCCCATTGTTGATCTCTTCACTCAAACTCTAGGACTAGGTCTCTGCGAGTGGAAACATCTGCTGTTAGCCCTTAAACAGAGGCATGGGACATGACTGATTTCCCAGACAAGGGTGCAGGAAGAAAGGGGCAAATAATTATAGTGCACCAACCTCGTCCCAGAAGCCAAAGGCAGGGGCATCTTACAGATCTTCAGAGACCGGCTGCATTTTCAAATATGGTCCTTCCCAATTTCATTTTGTAACATTTATCTGAGGGAGTTTTGATGATCAAAGGGAGATTGGGCATTGACACAGGAAACCCTTTTCCTTAACAATTTTACCTTTGGATCATGGTATTTTTTTTAAAGTTTTTTTTTTTTTTTAATTTTGTGTAGTGTGCATGAATGTATATGGGGCACATGTATGTGTGCCTGCATGAAGAAGCCAGAAGTTGATGGTGATTGCCTTCCTCAGTTTCTCTCTACTCTGTGTATTGAGTCAGGGTCTCACACTTGAACCCCAAGCTTGCTAATTCAGCTAATCTAGCTGGCCAGCTTGCCCTCTGCGGCTTCCTCAGTGCTGGAACCACAGTCAGATCTGTCTGGCATTTATATTGCATTTGGGGATCCAAACGTTGGTCCTCATTCTTGTGGGGCAAGTGCTTTATCCACTGAGCCCACTGAGTGTCTCTCCATGCCTGGGCTATGGTATATATATATATATATATATATATATATATATATATATATATATATATATATATATTCCTGCCTGTTTTGAAACTTGCTATATAGACCAGTTTGGCCTCCAACCCACCAATATCCTCCCCTCTGCCTCCCAAGTGCTGGGATTAAAGGTGTGCGCCACCATGCCTGGCCCACGACACTCTTAGACCACGCATCACTCTCCCCCATTCCTTTCTTTCCAGACACTGGGAGCGTAACTCATGCGCACAGGACCCCATCTCAAGTATATGTGCACCTCCTTCCTTTCTTACTGTGAAACTCCTGGAGACTTGCTTATCTCTTCCACGAAAACTAGGCCACGGCACGTCCCCCAGCCCAGAGTGGCTGACACCAAGACAGGAAGTTCCTCCCGCTTCCGCGTCTCAGCCTGATGCCCCTGCCAGGTGCCGCCCAGTGCTCTCATTAATCATGTCAATAGCTGCATTGTCTAAGCTTCTCTCAGGGAGACAAGTGACATTTCAAAAGCCACTCAATATGCATATGAGTCTGCCTCGCTCTTTCTGCACAGCTAGCTGATGGCTCGCCCTCCCTCCGTGGCCTCCTTCCCAGCTCCTGGGTGTGTTTCCGTGTCCTTCCATCTCACAATGCTTTACTTCCAAAATCCTCAGAGCGAAAGATGTGCCTCGGGATGGCGTGTCTGCGGGAAAGGGAGAAGGGTGAACTTCCAGCAGGTCTGCAGTACCCAGGTCTCCTGGGACCTGAGGAATTGAGTTGAGGAAGTGTCACTCAACCATGGATCTGGCAGAAAGGCCTGGCTGCCATGACTAGACTTCTCTACCTAGGCTCCATATTGTTTCCCCCTCTCCAGCCATTTTCATTTTCATCCAGTAGCAAACACTTGGAAAACAGTGGCCATCCTTCCTAATGATTCTTCGTGGTGTTGACCTATCAGAACTCATGGCAAACCCAAACGCAACACAGCAACAGTCCCTGGCTCAGAGCACAAGAACACACACCTACCTCCAGCTCCCTCATTCTCCCAGCCCTGGGATGTGTGTGAAAAGTACCATACACACACCTACCTCCAGCTCCCTCATTCTCCCAGCCCTGGGATGTGTGTGAAAAGCATGGGTGGCAGCTTGCTCTCAGGCTCCAGCTACCCATGGAGGTCACAGAGAAGCTCTTGATTGGCCCTGAAAAGAGGACGCTCACTGCAGCCAGGCCAGCCACAGCTAGGCCAGCCACAGCCCGGGAACTGGGTCTGAGATGAGAGTTGTTCTTCACTCTCTCTGCAATTTTGCTTCTTTTAAGCAATTTATTTCCCTTTTTCTTAATAGTTTTTGATGAAAAATCTGTAACATCCCTGGGTGTTGCCGCTTCCAAACCAGTTCAGTAAGATCTAGATCAGTGGTTCTCAATCTGTGGGTCTCAACCCCTTTGACAAACCTCTATCTCCAAAAAATATTTACATTACAATTCATAACAGTAGCAAAATTACAGTTATAAAGTAGCAACAAAGCAACTTTATGGCTGGGGGTCACCACAATACGAGGGACTGTATTAGTGGGTCGCAGCACTAGGAAGGTTGAGGACCACTGTGACTGATGAATTGGCAGCTCTTCTTTGCCTAAGGGTATAAACAATCCCCCTACTTTAAATTCTTATTTTACCCCCTATTTCTTTGAAGCTCTGTAAATCAGAATGCTGCCTGTTACCCTAACTAATTAAGTTTATCTCTGAGCCACATAGGAAGATCAGCTTGCACCCTCCACTCACTCTATGCTCCAAACATTCCTCTTGAATGAATGATGAGGAAACACCTTGGTTTTGAGGCACATTCTGTGATGGGAAAATTGCTTGAAGAGAACAGAATGCTAGTGTCATTGAACAGTGTGCAAACCTTTGTTCTATGTTTCCTTCAACACCACAGGTTCTCATGGAGGTAAATATAGTGTCCCAATCAGGCTGATGAAGAATTCAAAGGATAAGTAATTGCTTACAAATTCTAGAACAGTCAGCTTCTAGAATATGCCTGGGCTTCAAGTTTTAAAAAAAATGCATTTACCTTAAATGTATGTGTATGTGCACCTACATGTTGATTATGTGTGTACGTATGTATACATGTACACACAGAGGTCAGAGGTCAACCTTGGCTGTCTTTCTCATCAGTCTCCACCTTGTTTTTGGAGACAGTCTCTCACTTTCACCCAGTGCTTGCTCACGATGCTCACCTAAAAGTCTTTTCTGGGGATTGAACTCAGGTCCTCACACTTACTTGCTGAACACTTACCAGCTAAGCCACCTCCCCAGCTTGACACCTCACTTTTGACTTGAGTCTTGGACTGTTTTTGCCTTTCTGTGGAGAGGTTTGTTTTCCTCTTGTAGCTTTCCATAGGAACCTACAGCACAGAAGCTAGACTTCACTGTTTGAGCTTTCCTTTCTTTATTTTGACAATTTTAGAGCTCATCTTAGCTTCATGTCCGAAAGGTCACAGAAATGCGGGCAGACTTCCAGTTGGAAATTTAATAGAATGAACAAGTAGACATCAACCATTCAAAGCTTCATATACACCAGTGGTTCTCAACCTGTGGGCCAAGACCCCCTTGGGGAGGTTTACATACCAGATATCCTGTATAACATATATTTATATTGCAATTCATAACAGTAGCAAAATTACAGCTATTAAGTAGCAATGAAATAATTTTATGGCTGGGGGGCTCACCACAGCATGAGGGACTGTATTAAAGGGTCACAGCAATAGGAAGGTTGAGAACCACTGATTTCCACTAAGCTTTTCTGAATACTGTATTTTCTGCATTGCTCTTGTAAGTTTGAAAAAAAATACTTTGAAATCACATTAAAATGTTTTCAAAATGAAGTATATACTCATAGTTCAATAAAGTTATTTTGTGGCCATGTCAATAAACTTCAATGTGATTTTCAACTTATATAACCAGAAATCCCCACGAAGCTGTCGGAACACTGGGTTGTCTCTCACACAAACACAGCTGTTGTTTGGAGAAAATAAATGGTTAGGGAGAGGAACGGGAGGAGGAAGAGTCAGCCAAAACTAACGCTGTATGAAAAAGCCTCAAGGAAGTCTGATACCTGGTAAACTAATTAAAAGATAAAGATGTTAAAATCTTCAAAAGTAAGATAATACAATTAGCTGAGAATTCAGCTCCCTATGAAATGTACCCAGACCATAAATATGCATATCTACCTTTATTGCAACATCAAAAATAGCAAAGGATAACTCTGGGATTTTCCTTCCTTTTGACTGCGGCCCCCGGAAACTACAGACACTTTGAAAAAAGGAAAGTTTGCTTCCGTTCCTGAGTTTGAGATAAGGACAGAGGAACTACTGGGAAGTCATTTCTGAAGTCTACACTACAGGCATAAGTTCCGAAGCCAACTATGCGGAGACAGTAGATCAGAGCACTAACGGGGGCCGGGGGTTAAGGGGCCCAGGAGGAGCCCCAGGGCAAGTGTAGTCCAGAAGAGGAAAGAAATTCATCAAAGGAGACTAGGAAAGGCAGGAGAGATATTGGTATGAAATAAGAGACCCAGAACTACGGGAAAGAAGAGATTCCACATCCTGCTTATGGGGCTAGTGACACCCACAGCTGGAGTTGGACACCGGGAATGAACTGTGAAGTCAGGGATTTGGTTCCGTGAACATGAGGAAGACAGAAGCTTGAATCTGAGATGTAAACCATGGGCTAGGAGGTAGGAAAAGAGTAAGGTTCCAATGCAGCCCCAGAACAACTGTGATGCCAAAGTAAAAGGAGGAGCAGAGTGACCAGAACAAGAGTTTCAGGTCAGAATAAAACTGTCATGGGAGGTGTGTGTACCCTTGACCAGAAAATCTGAAACTCTGGAGCACTAATATGAGACCCAGAAAATGCTCTAGAATCTGAAACCCAAGACGTCTAGTCGGATGAGAGATGATCCATCTGTGTTTGACATCAAGGGGCCAGTGCCTGGGAGAGAGCAAGAGTCTAGAGGGGGTGACTGAGACACCTCCTCAAAGTAACAAAGACAACCCTCACAAGGAAGGGACCAAAGGAAGGTGGACAGCCACATTTGGAAGGAGAAGAAGGGTTGGGGCCAAGTGAAGTCAGGATGGCGCAAACAAGGGGACTCCTCCCTCAGTTTCCTCAGCAAAGCCAAGGCAGGGTTGCTGTTGACAGTTACAACCCTACAGCCAGTGAGAAAACAGCAGTCATTAAGACTGATGAACTAAGCTGGGCTGCGGTGGCGCACGCCTTTAATCCCAGTGCTCGGGAGGCAGAGGCAGGCGGATCTCTGTGAGTTTGAGGCCAGCTTGGTCTACAGAACGAGATCCAGGATGGGCACAAAGCTACACAGAGAAACCCTGTCTCGAAAAACCAAAAAAAAAAAAAAAAAAAAAAGACTGAAGAACTAAAGGAAACTGGATAGTCGAAGTTTTCCCTGGTGTTAGCTGGAGTGTTGTCAGAGTAGACCTCTTGTGGAGTTCTGTGACTTCTTGGTGTTCTCTGCATCCCAGGAACAGAAGATGTGATGTGGACATGGATTGTGATTTACCAGACACTGGGTTGGATCCCATTAAATGTTCTCTATTGAGGCTTCACAGAAACCACCAAATAGTCACACTTCAAACTGTATGGAGTGGACGATGCTCTTAATTGTCTAACATCCTGGAAAGTCTCTCTATGTCACTCTTCCTTGTGACTTAATTCTCTATTCCTTGGCCAGTTGAAGTCCAGAGATATCAATTTGATATCAGTCACTTGTTTTCTCCTTGACACAGCCAGTGGATGATGTCATTCTTGAGTTCTGTGTTGATTTTCATCCTAACCAAGTGTTGCCTTATTCAGAATTTAACATAGTCCAATGAGATCTAAATCCTATTGGGCTGGACCACTCAGAGCTGGAGGCAAAGGTGTCAGAGCCAGAAGCTAGAAGAACCCTGAGTGAAATAAGTTGGGAAAAAAACTTTTTTTTTTTTTTTTTTTTTTTGGTTTTTCGAGACAGGGTTTCTCTGTGTAGCTTTGTGCCTTTCCTGGATCTCGCTCTCTAGACCAGGCTGGCCTCGAACTCACAAAGATCCGCCTACCTCTGCCTCCCGAGTGCTGGGATTAAAGGCATGCGCCACCACTGTCCGGGGGAAAAAAACTTTTATGTTGGCTCCCAATTCCAGAGGGATAGATTCCATCCTGGTGGGGAATGAATGCACCAGGCAAGGAAAGCATGCCGCAGGAACAGAAGCTGGCTGATCACTCCCAATCTAACACAGGAAGCCGAAACAGCAAGAGGGGCTGAGCACCTAAACCTCAAAGCCTGCCTCCAGGGACCTCCTCCAGCAACCTCTAGCTCCTAAAGATTCTGTAACCTTCCCAAACAGCAGCACCATCTGGAGCCCAAGTGTTCAGACACACGAGCCAGTGCGGGCTGGGGACTTGCATATTCAAACCACAACAGTGTCCATGGGAAGACATTCCGTGCTTGGAAGAAGCACCAAGCACGATGATGGGCAAAGTGTGTGCAACTGACCAACCCAATAAGAAGGTGACAGAAGCCCAGCTTGTCCGAAGAGCTGGACCCTCTCGGGTATTTAACAGGTTTATGTGAACACAGGGAGGACTGGAGAAGGGACTCACCGGTTAAGGGAACTTGCTGCTCTTTCAAAGGACCCCAGTTCAGTCCCCAACACCCACACTGGTCTGCTCACAACTTTCTGGACCCCAGTTCCACAGGATCCAATACTCTCTGCTGGCCTCTGCTGGCCTCTGCACATATACACTTGTGCATACACACAGAGACACACATGCACATGAATAAAAATAAGATGAAGGATCATAGGGATAGCTTCTGTAAATTTTCTGTTCTCTACATTATTCTTCCAATGTTTCCACTCTATTGACTTATTGTAGATATAATTGCATGCCACTTAATGATGAGATGCACCCTGAGAAATGTGTTGGAAGGTGACCCTTCTTGTGTTAACATCATATAATATACACGCCCAAACCTAGATGGCATTATTTATTATTCACCAATGCTACATGGCATAACTTATTGCTTCTGGAATACAAACATGTATAGCTGTGACTATAAATCCTTTCAGCAACTATAACACAGTGGTAAATATTTGTGTATATGAACACATCTAGAAATTAAAAATACAGTAACAATACTGAGCAATAGAATTTTCAACTCTACTATAATCTTACAGGACCACTGTCATATATATGGTTCATCATTGACACAAGAATACTTAGGTTCAGGACTGTAGTGCAGAAATTTCTACAAACAAGCACTGTGGTTAGAATGATCAAGTTTTATTCTCAGTAGCCCTGATTCCATTTTCCCTTAAAAAATAAACATACGATGCTGTTTGTTTTTAGACATCATTTTCTTACAAGCTTTTAAGAAACAAAGTCTCTTGAGATGCGAACAATCTGTCCCCTCCTTATTTAAAACGGGCTAAAATAAATATTTAACATTGCATCTCTAAGTATTTGGTTAGCTGTGTTATTGTGATTGCTGTTTATTTTAGCTGGATCACGTCCTTCTGCTTCCAGGAGTCTTTCAGATTTTAACAACAGCGTTGCTTTTGTGCATTCTAGGTAGCCTGAATAAAGGTGAACCCTTGTAGTTTGGATGCTTTATTGTCTTTGTGAGCCTGGGCTGCTATATGAAGAATGCTATAAATTGGGTGGTTTAAACAGAAGGCTTTTTATTGTGTACAGGTTTGGAGACTGAGAAGATCTGGATCAAGGCACAGATTTGGTATCTGGTGTGGTTCCTGGCTTCTGCATGGCTACCTTTGTGTTATATTTTTATATAAAAGGAGAAGTAACTTCATGCCTCTTGTGTCTTTTGTGTGTGTGCTCTTATGTGTAGGTGTATGTAAGGGTCCTAGTGTGCTTCACATGTGGAAGACAGAAGATAACCCTGGTTTCCATTCCGCAGATGCCATCTTCTTTTTCTTTTCGAGCAGATTCTCTCATTGGCTGGGAATTCACCAAGACCATGAGACTGGCCAGCAAGCCTTAGGGATCTGCCTGTCTCGGCCTCCCCAGTACTGGGATCGAGAGTGTGCATCCCATGCCTACTTTTTTTGAGTTGGTGATTGAACTCAGAGTTTCTTGTGCTTGCAAGGTGACCACTTTACCAACTGAGTCCCTTTATTTTTAACAAACTTTTTTTAAAGAATGTCATACGTGAGTACTGTATTTACATCATTTCCATCCATCCCCTCTCTCCCACCAGGTCCTCCTGTGTATGTATGTACTCAATAACACTCTAAACCAATCATACGGCCTTTATTCTCAGGAGATTATCACTTCTGAAATATTCCACCTGCAGGGACCATCACAGTGGGGGTTTATACTTAAGCATATGGATTTTGGAAGGATGCTTTCAATCCCCAGCATTCATTATCCAAAGAACCCTGCTCTTATCCATCTGTGAGGACACACAGTTCAGGTTAAAACACACACACACACACACACAAAAAAAAAAAAAAGTTTTTGACACAGGGTTTCTACATAGCCCCAGCTATCCTAGAACTCACTATGTAGACCAGGCTGGCCTCTAACTCAGAGATCTGCCTGCCTTTGCCTCCTGAGTCCCAGGTAAATATTGACTACAACTTCTGATAACAACCAAGAGCTGTTGTTCCCAATTCCCAGCTTTCTGCATCTTCAGGGTGGCTTTTGGGCCCACAAGGGATGTCATGATATTTCATCCTGCTGAACATCCTCAATCTCCATGGCAAGGGTAGAGAGGGGGCATTCAGATCATTTCATATAAAATTTTAATGAGAAGATTCTTTAAAATGACCCATTTCTATGCCTTTCTTCACAAAAAGGGGTGGGGGGGACTGGAAGCCAGAGCGTGACTTTGTTCAACATTTCAGTTCACTGACTCATCAGCACTAGCTACTGCAATAACAACTTGATTTATCTCATTTAACTTCAACATTTTTCTCCAGCCCAGTCAACTGCTTATTTAGTAACCTCCCACTTTATCTTTTACAAAATGTTCAAGGAAAATAATGTTTGACCAGATGGTGAAAAACCATCAAATCTAACGTGAATTCTGCAGGTTCAGCTCTACCCCTATTTTATGTCTTCTATGTAACTTGAAGAAAGTGCCTCACCTGCCTCTATTTCCCCCTTTTGAAAACACAGTCGTTTCCTTTGCAGGTCCTTGAAGTTTCTACCCACAACACACACACCCAGTCAAATGAAAACTTTCCTGTTGGTATATGGTTTGGGGTGCCAGATAAGACTTCTAACTCTATTGGATAATTTAGATAACTGAATAGTACATGCTTTTTGCAGAGAAAGAGAGAGAGAGAGAGAGAGAGAGAGAGGAGAGAGAGAGAGAGAGAGAGAGAGAGAGAGAGAGAGAGAGAGAGAGAGAGAGAGAGAGAGAGAACACTGCTGTGGAATATCTGTCCAGAGTTAAGAAAAATCTGTCACCTTTTAAATGGATTTGTTTGCTAGAAAGGAGAGCGAGTGATGGGTATCCCCCATGCGTGTCTGCTCTTTGACGACAGAAAACAGTAGACACTGCTCTCCCCCAATGATATCCTGCTGGCAGTGAAGGTCACATCGAGAACAACATACCCATATTGTAGCTCTGAGTGTAACCCAGAGGGTTGGTGGGCTGCCCCTCTCCCTCTCCCTCCACCCCCCACCCTCCACCCTCACCCCCACCCACGGCTCCAGAGTTGTCTCTCCAAGCTGGGATTTATGTAATAGGAAGGGCTCTGGAACACACATGGGACCAGCATTGGTTAGGCCTGGCTGAGATCCCCTCTTTCTCTAAGCCTGAAAAGATGGAAACATCTGGCGGCCATATGGGTTGCTCATCTTTGCACTCCTGGCCTGAAAACGGACAGATGAGACTAGGAACACGGGGAGTCAGATAAATAGCACAGCTGACCGGCTGTGGCCTGGTGGGTTCACAGAGAGACAGAGACTCACGCAGCCCTAGCTGGCTCTTGAGGCTGCTGGGTCAGACAGGAACATGTGGATGTCATTGTGCTGCTCAAATGCTTCCCACAGGAAGGAAAACAATTTTCTTGATGCCAATTTTTCTCCAAGTGCCAAGCAGCCTTGCCGTTTCACCGCAGAGGTCGCTTTGGCATGGTGCCTTGTGGAAGGAACCTTATGTGGGGACAGCACAGGAGCTTTTCACTCCGTTTCCCTCAAGCATGGCTATTTTCCCTTCTCCACAGTTCGTCCTCATCACTTCCTGTTTACCTATTTCCATGCAGGCCCCTCACACGCCAGCCCCGAGAAGTCCAAGCACTGTGAAGAATGTCACAGAGTGTAGGAAGGGAACTCCAGGCACTCCTGCATCTTCCTTGCCCTTGGATGAGATGGATAGGCTTGATGGAGAGGGTCACAATCACGTCACACTTGCTAACCTTTTCAAGCCCCCTCTGATGGTAACCTTTTCCTTAGGGGGTTAGATTTATCTAAGTACTACAACTAAAACACACACTGATCTCATAGCTTGTGCCCATCTGAGATGTGAGAATGTCTTCTTAGATTTTCTTTTATTCGGTGCATTCATTCACAATTTCAGGCATTTCCCTCACTAATGTTCCTCGATCCCACTCCACCACCTCCCATGATCTTCTCTTATGGCTTCCTTCAGCCCCATGAGTCCCCTCCCACCTTCCTATCCCAAACGTGTATGTGATTTACTGTATTCAATTAGGGTTGCGTGCTGTAAATTGGGGGTTATTTTCTTGAGCCAGGGCAATGTGCCAGCAGATATTACAACCGAGGAACACGACACCCCTTTCTTAGGCAATTACTAACTGCCCATCGCTCTTTAGGCAGGAGTGGGCCTCATGACCCCTCCCCTAGCATGGATGGAATACTGATGGGCCCTGTCTTCTGCAGGCTGCCCGTGCTGCTATAGTTCATGGTGCATCAGCCATGTGTGCAGGCGTAAATCCACTTCCTTCTGAGAATGTAAAAGTTGGTTCCTTCCACAGGGAAGCTGAGCAGCTGACTCTAGGCTAGGTCTCTCTCTTATGCCCGCACTGTTCTCATGTAATTTACTATGTCCTGGACATCTAAAGGCAAAACCAGAAGGTATTGGACTAACAGCAAAAGTCCAAGTGCTCAGAGTAAAAGATTTATCTTTCAACTAGCTGGCTCTCTAGCACCAAGACAGGCCAGTAAAGACCATCCACAGGGAGTTTTCTTATTTATTAAAAGCACTTAGCTTATTAAAATAAAATATCCACCAGCAAGGTCAAGTGGCCTGTAAAGCCAATCAGAAAGAGATCCATATCTGGGATATTAATTTTTCTATTTTTCCACCAAATTTTTACAATGAAAACTAATTTTTAAAGGCAAGATTCCAGAGCAGAAAAAAAAAATCCTCTGCTAAGAAAAGACTTAGTCATTTAAAGTGATCCAATGTGTGGACTACTGGTTGGCAGGATGGGTGGCCTGGCCCCGATGTAAATAACCTTGAGAGAAGAAGTTGAGAGCACCATCTGAATGAGGAAGGCAACTGAAAAGAGAGATTCCTAAGCATGAATAAAAGACAAAAAGCAGAGTGCCCACACTCGGACACTGTTACAGAGAAAACAAATTCTGTGGCAACCTTGCTTTTTCAGAGAGGGTTACTTGACAGTAGACTAAGGGGTGGTCAAGCCAGGTGCCACACAGTTTTCCTTAATTAGATCTCCTCTCCTCTTGGTGCTACCATTTTTGTCTAATGGAGATGGCATGAGGAAGGTAGGAAGGGGAAGAAGAATGCAGTCTTTCCACTCCCGCTTCCTGCCCTGACTCATTGCTCTAGCAGACATTGGACCTCCACTCCACCAGGGGGCAGGCGACACAGTGCAGCTCACAGCAAGAGCCAAGGTAGGCACAGGTAACAAGAAGAGCTGCATTCAGAGCAGACCCCAATTTGCTTCCCTGTTAGACACTCTCCTCATGAAGACTGCCAGCCTCAGCTCTCCTGGACATCCTCAGGCTCAGTGTATTCTCCGTGTCAAATGGATGAGATGCCAGGTAGTCCTTGTACACCCCGTCAATCAGCTTGGCGGCATTGTTTTTATCAAACCAGCAGTCCACCTGCTCTTGCCCATTATAAATCTTCCTTTGTTTCCAGACCACTGGAACTCGGCGCCCTTTCACCTTTATGATAGCCTCGGGCATCCCTTCTGTCTGAGGAAATGGCTGATTACTAAGATTCTTGCTGTACACTGCAGGAGCGTCGTCTATGAGTTTGGCATCCTGGTTCAGGAACTGACCTGAGAGAGGGAAAAAAACTGATGTAAGTTGAATGCAGACAACAGCTGCTATCTAGCGTTGGTGGTGTCAGGGGCAGGAGGGTTTTTCATGGACCATTGTCCTAGGCTAGGCCCTCCCTGGAGGCATTCATTGATGAGATTCTCATCATGGTCTGCCTCCCTGGAAACTACCCAGTTGCTAATGTTGAGACGACAAATGGAGTTAGCGAGATCTCGGCTTAACTGGGGGGACAGCGTGGTAGCAGATAAGTAGGACATAGAGCCCCGCCTTTCCTCGCCTCTCCTTGGTAACAGATCCTCCTCAAAGCATCCACTCATTGTTATGCACTGGGGTAGAATGGTGGAAGCAGTCAGCTCAATTCACCCCTGACACTCAGAACATCCCAGGTCAAGTGAGGGCATTGCTCAGGCCAAGGGAACATGGATCTGCATCTGTGAGACAGAGTTTATGCCTGGCAGCCAAACACAATGAAACGCACCAAGCTCAAGTGCCAGGAAATCCTGCCTTCTAAACCGAGCTCTGAAAATGACTCAGTCATTGTTTTTGGGCAAAGGGCCCACGTGAGATTGCACCGTCAAGACGGCCAGCCAGGGTGGCCTGCCTTCGGCTCACAGCAACACAGATGACTCTTAGGAAAGGCATCCACCTCTCGTGCTCAGTGCTGGCTGCCCTGGATCTGCTGCTTCTTGCAGACTGGCAAGAAATGAGCTCTTTGGATGGCTGCTCCTCAGCTCTTTGGGTTCTCAGAAGTCTAGTGAGAACTAGTGCGTTAGACCCACCCTGAGACCAGAAATCCCATTTTTCAGGCCTGGAGAGATGGCTCAGAGGTTAAGAGCACTGACTGCTCTTCCAGAGGTCCTGAGTTCAATTCCCAGCAACCACATGGTGGCTCACAACCATCTGTAATGAGATCTGGCATACTCTTCTGTGTACATAATAAATAAATAAATCTTAAAAATAAAATAAAATAAAGTTGTGGCATGTTTAGAAGTCCAGAGATGTCTAGGTGTCAGGTGGAGACAAGAGAATCCCTGGACTATCATGGGCCAGCTTGTCTGTAGGCACACAGAAGTTCTAGGCTGATGAGAGTCCCTGCCTCAAACAAAAAGTGGAGGGCATCTGAGGAACAATATCCAAGCTTGTCCTCTGACCCCCACATGCACATATACCTCACACATACATGAACACACACATACCAAAAAAGCAATCTAAATTTCACGTGCTATATATATGAAGTCAGGGCTTTCTGCATGTGAAGTTCTGGCGTCTTTGTCAACCGCAGATTGAAAACACATGGGGAACGTGTGCTGATCCTGAACTATGGACTTCCTTCTCATCATTGGTCCATAAACGCTGCAGGACAACAACTACTTGCATAGATAGCACAAACAGGGCTTTGGGTACGGTCAGGGATCCAGAAGTTATTTAAAAGAGAGGGAAGATGTGAGTAGGTTTTATGCAGAGGCCGCATTTTAGACAGGGGACTTTGAGCCTCCTTAGATTTTAGTGCTCTTGAGAGATCTTGGAACTGCAGCCCCAGCAGATGCTGAAGGATAACTGAACACGCTCCCACTGTAATTTCTGTCAAGCTCATGACACTGGCCACAAGAACTTCCTTTTAGGAAACCCAGTTCTACCCTCTGACCACAGACTGAGCATGGGCCGCCACCTACCTAACAGGCCATGGCAATTGCTGGAGAGGCCTTTGCTGTTGGCAATATAGAAGCCCAGGTGGTTTCGCTGGAAGGGTGCTGGGTTTTTGTACAGATGAATAAGGATGACAAAGGTGATGGTACCCTGGATGGTGACAGTGACGTTGGCATTGGCAGACACCGACACCTCCAGTCCCCGACTCCCCACCACCACACTCTGGTTGCAGGGGAGGACCAGCCTGTCTCCACCATCCAGGATGACCCTGTTGGGTGTGATCTCGAGGTAAGATCTCTCTGGCCGGTTGATGAGGATGGTGATGGTCCGGAAGTATGTGCGCTGTTTCTTATGACCATTTGGAGGTGCTGGGGCCCCAATAAGCTCTCCGTTCACAGTCACCCCTCAAAGGTCAAGAAGAAAACAGTGGTTAGAAAAGCCACGTCCATTTTCCAGCTAAAGGCATCTGTTATGGTTTGGGTTTGAACTGCCTCTCCAAAGGCACATGCAAAAAGGGCCACTCTCTCACACAGTGGGCCTATTTTAAGAAGTATTGAAAGTTAGGAGGTAGGGGCCGGCTGGAGGGAGCAGGTCACTTGGGAGATGAATCCTTGGGAGTATCTTGTATCACGCTAGTGTTTCTCTGACTCTCTACTTCCTGTCAGAGATGATGTGAGCCCCTCTCCCCGTTCCTTCCCAGCCTTCCATGATTCTTTGCCTCACCACGGGCTTAGAATTGATGGAGCCAAGTTATGAACTCTGAAACCAGGACCCAAAATAAATTCTTCTCCCTTAAAGTTTTGCTGTCACACATTTTGTCATTGATACAGAAAGCCATAGATGGGATCTAATAAATGTCCTTCCACCCTCCTTATCTTTGTATTTATCACCAAGACTGTTGTCTGAACTAGACCTATGGGCTGCTCAGTGGCTGCTGACAGAGGGAGTGAATGGGCGAAAGCCATGAATGAGTTTCCTTCCATGTCTAAATAAAGGAATATAGGATGGAAGAGGTAGGTTTGGGTCAAACTATCATAGAAAGTTATTAATATCTTCAAGCGCTTTCATCTTGTGTCATTCTGGTGTCTGTTGGTGTGGTTCTGATAGGTACTGTGTCCATCAGCTGTCAATAATCCTAGGTTTGAGATCATTTGATGTCACTGAGCAGGATTCAAAGTTCAAATTCCTTTTTACTTCAGAAGGCCAATTTCATCTACCTAACATGTGTTTACCCTTGGATAAATTCCTTGCCTATAAATTATGGGAGGAGTATAAAACCTAAGAGAATTGGGAGGGGTGTCACAGAAAGAGGCGTATGTAAAAGCCATCAGCCGCCACTGAGTACAGCTCCTTCTCTGTTCACTGCATCATACACACAACTGCAGCTTGCCGACCTCCATGAGACCTGAGAGCTAGATTCCGAACCCAGTGATGTACCACCGAACAATTAACAGATGCGGTTGTACATGGGGCGTTTGGAAATGACTTTGATGCATGCTGTATGCTTTGATTTCAGGAAAAGAGGTAATTTTCACTAGTAAAAGGCTGGCACTTAATTAATTCTCATTTTATTTGCTTTGAGATAATCTTCAATAAAACTTGGAAACTTCTTAGATACCCATGGAGAAAATTCTCTTTGATGCAGCAAAAGTGTGAAAAATCTCAGGCTGAACAGACACCCTGATCTTGGGCCTCAAAGCTGTAACACCTACAAACTGATTTCATGTCTGAGACACCACTGTGAATACAGAAACCACAAAGGGGCTCTTTTTGTTGCTATGACCAAATTTCTGACTGAGATAGAGTAATGGTTTGTTTTGGTTCATGGACTCAGCGGATTTTGGTTCATTGTGGTCCAGAAGGCATGGTGAGGTGGCCCCCTTCTGACAGTGGGACTGTGTGGCAGAGAGTCTCAATGGGGGTGGGAACCAGGAAGCAGATAGCATAATAGCAAGTAGCCAGGTAAAATATATGTGTCCCTCCCCAAGGACCTACCTCCTCCAAGTAAACCCTATCTCCTAAGAGTCCTATAGCCTCCCCCAAACAGTGTCGTCATCTGAAGACAACGCATTCAAAACATGAAGGATGTTACACATTCAAACCTTATCAAGCTCTAAAGAGGTGGTGTCTCCAGAGAGGGATATGGTTAGGTCACTGACTCAATGCCAGCTGCCTTTCAAATGAAAAATATTAGAGATTTAATATTTAATATTGAGGCTAGAAAGGTCTATGTGATAAAGAGCCTTGTCAACTTGATACAACCTGGAATCACCCGGGAAGAGATTCTCAAGGACAGATTGTCTACATTAGGTTGGTTTAGGGGCTTGTCTGCTGGATGTTGTCTTAGGTTGACTGATATAGGAAGACCCAGTCTACTGTGGGCAGCACCATTCCCTTGTCAGGAGATCCTGAACTGTATAGGAGTGGAGAAATTCTTTCTGTTCTTAACTGTAGCTAGAGTTTTCCTGCCTTGCCCACAGTCAGGACAAATCTCTGTCACCTGCCAGTCCCACAGCCGCTCAGACCCAACCAAGCAAACACAGAGACTTATATTGCTTACAAACTGTATGGCCATGGCAGGCCTCCTGTTAACTGTTCCTATATCTTAAAGTAACGCATTTCTACAAATCTATACCTTGCCACGCGGCTCGTGGCTTACCAGCATCTTCACATGCTGCTTGTCCTGGCAGTGGCTGGCAGTGTCTCCTTCTGCCTTCCTGTTCTTTTATTTCTCCTCTCTGTTAGTCCCGCCTATACTTCCTGCCTAGCCACGACCAATCAGGTTTTATTTATTGACCAATCAGAGCAACTTGACATACAGACCATCCCCCAGTACAGCCAAGTGCAGACCATCTCAGACACCTGCACTCAGGCCCATGGTCCTAATCATCCTCTATGCAAACCTGCTGGGTAACGCCACAAGGAACCCAAGAAGGGCTCCCACAGGACATACATTAACATCCCACAGCACTTAACTGTGGATGTGATATGACTAGTTTCTTCAAGTTCCTGACTCTTTTACTTCCTCACAGTAATGAACTGCAACCTGGAATTATGAGATAAAATAAGCCCTTTCTTCCTAGGTTACTCTGATCAGGGTGTTTTAGCACAGCAACTAAAATGAAGTGAGGACAGCCTGCAAGAAAACCATCTGATAAAGGAGATCAGGGATCAAACTCCACGTAATTATATCACAAATGCCACCTGTATGTTTATAACCTGACTTGCCAAGACACTTACTGCCCAGTACCTAGCAATACTAGAAGGTGCATGCCAAATCTAGTCCTCACTGTGCTGGGCTATGTGGCTGCCCACATGGCTGTCCCCAAGCAATATTGCCTTCACTGTACTCGAAAAGCATTTTCTATGCTAATTTCTTTTATTTCATCTCTCTATAGACCTAAGGTAGCCAAAGCTCCATTCACATATATTCAAGAGCTTTGTGTTTAATGTTTGTGGTTCCCACATAAGTCTCCAGGGACTATGACCTCCTTATCACCACAGTTTCTGAAATGGAAAGCTATAATGACAGTATGATATGATAAATTTCTACAGTACTTGAGTGTTCCTGTTCAGGATTCAGTTGAATTTACTTGTAATAGTCCATGAGGCAAGCAGGGTATTGCAACCTCCATTTCACAGAATAAACATTACAGCTGCTGTGGGGCATGCCCAAGGCCACACTGGGGGTATAAAGTAAGGGTCTGATTGTGTGTCCAGAAACTTTGTATAGTTCCTTTACCAATCATCATCAGTACCTGCTGAGCATCCAGGATGCCTCCCTTCTATAAGTGGCCATTCATGTTCATCACAGAGATCAAAATGCCCCATCCCTGGGCCTTGTACAAGTACCACAAGGAAAGATAGAACTTACCAGAGTCCAGGTGATCAGAGACCAACCGTAGGATGTCCCCAGGCTCTCCATCAATGTTAAAGCAGACAGTGAGTTTGCTTAAGGGGAAATCCACAACAAAATGGGGATCACCATCCACTATCAAGAGCAAGAGAAAAAGAAGAAAATGTTTATTGGCTAAACATCACTTTACATTATCAGATGGATCGTTTCTTTAATCATAATGCTGAAAGAACAGCAAATAGTGTTCTCAATTCTACATGAGGAAAGTACACCCAAGTGTAAAGATGGCCCAAAGTTACCCAATTTGCACACAGTGAGGGTACACTGACTTCTGGTCTCCCGAATTCAGATGTAATGGCATTTCCATCATACTCAGACAACTAAGCTTTGAGAGGTGAGACAACAGGAAAAGAGAAGGAGATCTTCTACACATTTTCAACTACTATTAGGTTCGGCTTCCCACGTGGACATGCATATCATTTTCTTTGTCCCTTAACTGTCTCAACAAAGAATGAAGCCCTAGAACTGGAGAGCTGGCTCAGTGGCTAAGAGCACTGGCTGTTTTGCGGAGGACCCAGGTCAGTTCCCAGCAACAACACGCAGGCTCACAACCACTTGCAACTTCCATTCCAGGGAATCAGACATGCTCCCCTGGTCTCTGTGGGCACCGTATGCAAGTGGTACACAGACATTCGTGCAGGTAAAACACTCAAATTCATAAAACAAGAATAAATAAATCTTAAAAGGATGTAAGAATGAAGATCCTTTCTTGTCTATATCAAGAGTTCCATGGAAAATACTCCTTTGCCAAGGAAGTCTGGTGTGCCCAACCCCCATCCTGAGGATAGGTTTGAATTGGCCCAACACAAAGTTTAAACTTATCTATCATTATGGAACTTTTTTGAGTGAGTATACGTATGTGTATGTGTAAGTGTATGTGTATGTGTATGTGTATGTGTATGTATATGTGTATGTGTGGGAGTATGTATTCTCACATGTGGCACAATTGTTTGTGTCTGTGCACACACGTGGAGGCCAAAGGAAGGCATGGGGTATTCCTCTCTAGCACTCTGCCTTACTTCACTAAATCTAGAGCTAGGCTGCTAGATAGCAACGTCCCCAAATTCTCCTGTTTCTGTCCTCATGGCACTGGACTTACAGGTATGAGTGTGGCCACATCTGGATTTTGGCACAGCTGCTGGGATTCAAACTCAGGTCCTCAGGCTCATGCAGCAAATGCTCTTACCCACTAATGCTCAGCCCCACTGTGGATTTCCCCCTTTCTGTAACCCACGTGCAGGTTCTAGAATGTAAATTTTTGTAGATTACAACACCATGTCACAATGTCAACAGGCTGGACACTCGCGCTACACAATCTCATAAGCAGACAGTGTGAGCTCACTCACAGTAGAGCCCAAGTTCAGGCAGGGACAGGCACAGCGTAAAAGCCACTAGAAGGCCACGCAGTACAGTCAGTGGTGATGGTGGAAGTCCCCCTGTTGGGTCACACAGATGGGACTATAAACCTCAGCCCTATTCTTTCTCTTCTTTCAGTTTCCATCTCTGCTAAAAATAAGCAGTATTACCTCTTCCTCAGCAGACCCTCCTGAGAGTCAACACCCATCATCTTCTCTTATTACAAAGGAGATTCAGTTCCTCCCTGACTTACACCTAAAACAATGTAATTGGTAGCTCTTTTCCCTCCCTCCCTCTCTCTCTCTCTCTCTCTCTCTCTCTCTCTCTCTCTCTCTCTCTCTCTCTCTCTCTGTGTGTGTGTGTGTGTGTGTTGGAACTGTGGGTCTGGAGGAGTTCAGTCTTTTCAAGTTGCAAGGAAATTCACATCCTCCCTGTGACTGCTGACGCCCCTTTCCTTCAGTACTAGCTCTCAGAAAAGTCTTTGAGAGAATCTGGCAGCTCCCACTGTGAAGTGCCTCAAGCCCATGTGAATGGCACCATAAAGAAATAGAAAGTGAGGATCGGGAGATGAGACAGCTCGATTAGTAAAGGCAGCTGCCTCCCAAACCTAGGGGCCTCCATTCAAGCCCCAGAAAGCGCGTAAATGCCAGGTAGCCTGTGCCTCTTCATCTCAGTGATGGCGAGACAGGCAGATCCCTGTGAGCCTGATGCCAGCTCCTCTCCCTACTTGAAGTTCTGAACCAAGGGGCGATCCTGTCTCCTGTAAAAGGTGGAAGGTGCCTGAGAAATGAGGCTGGAGATTATCCTCTGATGGACACACCTGCGTACTCACCCACATACAAACATACAGAGGGTGAGAATACAAGGTATCTGTCTTGATGACGGAAACAGATTACCCAAAGGAGACAAAGTTTCTTGCCATCTGTGGCATAGGCGTGTATGGACACAGCTTGCCTGACCTTTGGCGGTTTCTACTGCCCTGAAACATAATTTCCACTGAAATCCTGCAGGAGGGAAGTTGGTGCTTCTTCCAAAAGTGTGTGGCGGAGTCCAGCAATCATCACCACAGGCAGCGTCCAAGGGAAAGGTTTTTTTGCATTCCACAACACAGATGCATGTTAGGAAGTGCATCCTCTCCATGGGACACTACGTGCTTCTATCCCCACAGCTGTCCACCAGGATGTCCCTGGCTGTGTGATCACGCACGTCTAGCTCATCAGCAAAAAGGCAAGAACAAAAACGTACAAGGGACGATGTGGACATTGGGAAAATAAAACCCGGACGTTCTTCCATCCAGATTCTTACTATATTACATTCTTAGAAGATGCTGCCAAGAGGAAATCTTATTACATCTTCAGTCTATGCTTCCCTTCAAAGCCAAGGATTCAAAAACAGCCAAATTTAAAAAAAGAAAAGGTCTTCTTCTATAGACAGACATCTTTATTTTTGTAACACCATTTTTTTGTTTGTTTTTTTTGAGACAGGGTTTCTCTGTGTAGCTTTGCGCCTTTCCTGGAACTCATTGGTGGCCCAGGCTGGCCTCGAACTCACAGAGATCCGCCTGCCTCTGCCTCCCAAGTGTTGGGATTAAAGGCGTGTGCCACCACCGCCCGGCTGTAACACCATTTTTATCTTTGAGATAGCAGAGGTTGGATGCACACTTCAGCTCCCTGAAATGCAGTGTCCTTTAAACACAGCAATGAGCAAAGTGGATCTCCACTCTCCATCTCCTCTCCTGGCACCCCTACCAGACTGGGTCATCTCCATGGTGATTACAAAATGGTTTGTGATGGTTCTGGCTCATGTGCCTCATGCTGCTGAATAAAACAGGACATGGGACATGAAACATGAACTCCTGTTTTTACTGGCTTCAGAGAATTTGAAAAATCCCTTGCTCTCAATTATACACTTACTTACCTGATGTTTTAGAGATTTTAATTCTTGGGCCATATGGTTTCTTGAGAGCAGGTCCTGGAAAGGACAGAGGGAAGAATAGTTGTTATTTGTTAAAGATGTGTGGAGAGGTACAGAGTGCAGCAGGGGGAGACGAGAAGCCTGCAACAGGCTTCAGATATCTTTGTAATACTGTAAGAATCAAAAAGCCAAAGATCACGAATTTCAGGCAAGCCTGGATGGTGGAGGGAAAAACCCCAACTCCCTCATGGTGCCCTCTGACCTCTACTTGTATTCTGTGCACCCTCCCCCCCCCCCCCCCCCCCCCCCCCGCACCCACCCAGGAGCACACACATGCAATAAATAAATCAAATGTAATAACATTTTAAATAAATAAATCAGAATGAAGTATCACTAACTTTGCCAGCAGAAACTCCACCTGAGATGGGAAGAGGCTTGCACTTAAGGGCCTGAAATCCTCAATACATTTCCATGACTACACACCCCATGGGAGACAGAGACAGCTAACAGTCACAGAACACTCTGTTACATGCCACAGGACATTGGCTGAATGGTTAGTCCTGGCCATGGACCTGCATGGAACTTATTATTATCCCCACTTATAAGCAAGCAATTGTCCTCTCGGGGAGGCCCATAAGTGTGTCCCAGACTCCCCAGCTGCTCGGAAGGGTCCATAGATCAAAACTTCGTGTTCTCTCTGCCACTGCACGTGCTTGTCAGAGTTTAATGTGAGAAATAAATTAGCCAGAATTTGTGGGGTTCTGGGAAGGCCTAGTTCACTTCGGTCTCCTCTCTAGGAGATGGAAATTTGACAAGAACAATAAAAATCTACACAGAAAAAACAAGGCCACTTTCCACATGTTGGTGGTAGGGATGATGCGGCCCTGTGCTTTGGTTTAAACTCCCGTCACTAAGGACTGTCAACTGGCATCAAAGTGGCTGGTGTATAAACCAGAAATTTTCAGGGGTCCACATGTTGGTACGTATATATTGTTTCTATTTTGTTCAGACAGGATCTTACTACATAGCCCAAGCTGAGCAAGAACTCACTGTCCTCCTGTCTCAGCCAGATGTGCTGACTTCAGCAGGCAACATTTCTCAGCCTCCTGCCATTCTTTACATGGTTCTGTGAGCTGCAGTTTATAACGAGTATAGCTATTTGAGAGGGCATCTGGTGACCATGCACATCACGTAAGGTCACTGTTTATAATAACTGCAGCCCGAGAAAAGAAACAGACTTCTGCTGAGGTTCCCTTGGCCTTACAAGGAATTCCCACTCACACGCAGGCCACCCCAAGGCTGTGCTACCTGGCTGCACCGAGTCGGCTCCTCGCAGGCTCTGCACCACTGTCTCAGGTCCTGTGGCTGCTGACATGCCGCGGGTGTCCTCCAGCCTGTCTGGGTGGGGCCCTGGCTTCTTCAGCTTCATGGACGTGAAGGGGGTGAGGAAGTGGTAGTTCAAGGCTAAAGCCTGGGCCTTCTGCCTCAGCTGCTCCTTCTCTTGCTCACTGCTGCTCTGCACCCAGGAGCTCAGCAGTTCCTTCACAGTGAGGTAGCTCCAAAGACGCTCAATGTGGTTGGGGTCCTCCTCACCATCGCTGGCAGGCCCAGGGGTGACCGTGACATCATTTCCCAGCTTCTGGGACTCCACGGGGATGTCTTTTTTCAGGATGACAAATTTCTTACTGTTGCTGGCCGTGACCTCCACGTGAAACTGATCAAACTTCCTGTCTACCATCTTCCCGGCAATGACGATCTCAGACCCATTGAAGTAGTTGGGAAACAGAGTTTTGGTGGCGTGCTCTACTACGTCAGGAGGATAATCTATGCGGATATCAGAGAGAAGCGGGGTCCGGATTTCATCATAGAACCTGGGGAGGAAGGACAGAGAGAATCAGAGTCTGGCTGGGCTACAGGCAGTCAGTCCGGAAGGAAATCAGACTCTCAGAGGGTGTGGGTCGGACTCTGCGCATGCTCGCCTCCTGCACTACACTTAAGCGCAGTATTTTGATAGCAGTAACTTGGGTGAGCTCTCGTCATTTCACAAAGCTTCCAGGTCTACAGAGGAAGGGGACAGCAGCCTCTTGGGAATGAATCAAAATCTCCCACTGCCTAAATCAACCCTTAGTTCCTTTGTGATACAACTTCCAAATTCCTCAGAACACTCGATAAATTCCCTTCCTACACACTTGAGTTTCTCCAAGGTCTACTTAGAATTTGTTTCTTAAAATTGAATACATGTTATTGTAGCCAGAAGTTTCTCCAGTCCTGCTCAGCCCCGAGGTTGGGACAAATTTCCGCCACCAGCATCCCACAGCCACTTGGGCCCAGTGTTTTGATTGCATATCTTAGTGACTTTCAGTCAAGCATACGATTCATAAATTTCTTTGATTGTGGCTACCAAAATCTAGATAAAGCAGAATTTTCATTTGAAATAGATCCTATATTTGCACAATGCAGATTGAGTTTCATTGTGTTGAATCTGGAGACAGCATTCGATTCAATCAACAACAAAACCATACACCATGATCAGCAACATGATATCTGAGACATGGTAATTCTGTCTTAGAAAACCTAAGTTCTAGATTTTTCTGCCAGTCTTTTTCCCACAAAAAAAAAATGTTTTGAGTTTTCATCAGTTTTAATTGATCATTTTGCTTCAAATTATAATACTATCATTTCACCATTTATTCAAACTATCAGGATGTCAACTATAACCCTACATGATCACTAATGTGCAATATTCACTGTGCCAAAACTTTACTTAAGTTTTCCTATCAAACTACCATCAATTATAAGCCTCATTTTGCAGAAGGGGAAACTGAGGCATGGGCAGTAGTAAAGCCTACCTAAAGTCACATATTAAACTCAAATCTGACTGGTTTCTAAGCACATTATGAGGCAGACATGGTAGTACACGCAGGTAATCCCCAGCCACTATAGGGGCTGAGACAGGAGGATCACAAGTTCAAGGCCATCTGAAGAATTTAGCAAGACCAACATCTCAAATTAAAATAACAGAAGGGCCGATGGATGAATCGTTTACTTAGCACACACAAGACCCAAGGTTCAAAGACCAGTGCTACAAAATAAATAATTTTTAAAAATAAGAATAAAACACACTAATATTCCTCAATGCCATGAGCTGTCTTCATTTTCAGCAGATGTGAGGATAAGGCCCAGCCAAAGCTATCCTAGGTTCTGGATTATCCTGCATCTACCCTCAGCCCCTGCCCTAGCCTCTGGTTGTGAGAGGACAGAAACGGACCCGATGAGCTGTGCTCCAGCCTTCTCCTCCTCCTGAACGTGCCGCGTAAGACCACAGTTCTCCAGCGAAAGTTTCTCTAACAGTTTGAAGTCCACGTCATTGCCGATGCCGACGGTAAAGATGCAGATCTGACCTCTAGTGGCTTCCTTGGTATTGCTGAGAATCTTGTGGGTACTGGTCTCCCCGAAGGTGGGTTTTCCATCCGTGAGGAAGATGATGAGGGACACACTCCGATCTTCAATGTCATTCTGGGCCACATAATTGTTGAGCAGTTTGATGGCTGTCTGAAGGGCCCCATTGATGTCTGTACCTGTAGAAGAGCAACACAGAAGAGCTTATGGCTTTGCATTCACCGTCTACCTCTGAATGCACAGTCACAGCTGCAGCTAGCCTTCAGCCATTCAGGGTCTGGGCAGCAGATGCAGTCAGCTGCATTTTCCTGGTGACTCTCTGGCCTATCGAGAAATCTGACAAGTGTTTGCTAACTATACGCAAGTGACTTGAAATGACACCAATGTAAAAACCTTCTCCTGAGACTGAGAAGGTACACACATGTTTTTATGTGTGTGTGTGTGCGCGTGCCCCCCCCCCACACACACACATACACACGAAGCTGGACATAGTGATGCATTTCCAGCATTCAGGAAGCTGAGGTAGGATGACTACTGAGAGTCTGAGGCCATCCTGGGCTACAGAGTGAGATGTCTCCAAAGAGAAAATAAATAAAAGAAGAAAAGTAGCCAGCCCATGCTCTGGACAGATACATCCGTAAGTCTTGTTAAAGTGCACAGAGACTAGACAGATGGGAAAGGAGCAGTTGAAATGGGATCTAGCATTTCTGTGAGTCATTAATTTGCCTTTTTTTTTATCATGTCTAATTTCATTTTTCCTCTGTGGATGTGGACATAAACAAGTAGCAAGCGTCTGCATAGTCTTTCACCTGCACGGACAGTGCAGAATCTCTTCCTCTACTCTAAAGCCAAGGAGAGCTAGGGGGGAAATGTAGCTTTCATGGCCTCATGCATGCACCAAAGCCTCTCAGGGCTCAGAATCAAGGCTCTGCTGAGGCCGGGCATCTCCTGTCCAGTCACCAGCATTGGGTCCTCTCCACCATAGAGAGTCCCACACAGCTGGCAAAGCATTCCTCTGAGAGCTCACTGGATGCCCAGGGACCGGATAGGGGACCGCTCAGTTGGATAAAAATAAAGACCACATCTGACACTTAAAGAGAAGAGCCCTCTCATCTGCTAGGGCCCCTCCACACACTTGGGATAGTTGAACTATTTCTCTGTGATAACTTAAGGAGAACAGCCCCCTCATGTCCTAGGGCTCTCGCACACACTTGGAGTAGTTTCACTATTTCACTCTGATAGCCAGCTTATTACCACCCTCATTTTATGACAATGAAAGAGGCAAATGGCTAAGAGGTGGAGGGACTGGATTCAATTCCAGGAAATCAAGCTGCCGAAGCTTTGCTCCAGACTTGAAAGAACATTTCCTAGAGAATGCAGACTCCTCTAATGTTCTCCAGCAAAGGGCTGGGCAATGAAGTGTCAAGAGAAGATAAAGGAGAGGTGGCCTAGTGGTTAAGAGTTCTGACTGCTCTTGTGGAGGACCAGAGCAGCTCTCAGCACCTTATCAGGCAGCTCACAACGGTTCCAGGGAACACTGCCCTCCTCTGGCTGACACTGGCATCTGCACACATGTGGTACACAGCAATTTCTACAGTTATATACAAATACATATGAGGGGGGGGGAGGAAGAGAGAAAGGGAGAGGGGGAGGGGAGGGGAAGAGGGAGAGGGAGAGGGAGAGAGGGAGAGGGAGAGAGAGAGAGAGAGAGAGAGAGAGAGAGAGAGAGAGAGAGAGAGAGAGAGAGAGAGAGAGAGAGAGAGAACAAAGAGGGATTCTTAGGTTTGGGTTTCAAATGAACATAATACATAATAGGTATTTTCTAAAGGTGTTCATTGCCTCTCTGTAATACACACCATTCCAATAGTAAGCAAAATCACTAGCATAAATTAAATTAGCAGAGAATCACTGAGCATACATCATGTGTTAAGAAGCATGCTAGGACTCAGGGGCCACAAAGAGGAAGGATTCACAGTCTGGTCAATTTCCTGCCATAGGTAAGAACTATGATATTAAATCTAACATTTTATTTCCCCTGCCCAAGGATAAAACACTTCAAATAACTGGACGGAAAATGATGAACATAAGGAAATGGAAATCTTCAGATGGGGGAAGGCTGACCTGAGCGCTTTGCATAGTGTTTCTAGATACTGAAAGAAGGATGAACAGATGTGAGAACAGCATATCTGCCTCTGAGAGAGGGTCAGATGGGAGCTGGTGAGAAGGCTCATCAAGTAAAGGCATTTGTTGTCCTAGCCAGACAACGTGAGTTCAGTTCCTGGAGCCTACATAAAGGCTGAAGGAGAGAATCAGTTCTGCAAAGGCATCTGCCGATTGCTGTGTGACCACCATGGTACATGCATGCTGCCCACCCCCCCCCCCCCCAATGATAACAAGTTTAAGGTGTTTTTCTTTCAAAGAAAGGGATCACACACAGGACAATGGGCAATGGAGTGCCTGGTTCTGCAGTCTTAGAAAGCTTTGCTGTCTTCATGCCCCTGTCCCGACCTTCTGCACACACACCAGGCACGGCACTCAAGGTATGCATGCAGTGACCTGGAGAGCAGCCCTCTCCTCCTTCCACTCCTCATCCACAGCCCAGCCCAGGGTATCTGAGATTCACGCTCTCACCATGCTGCAGCTCAGGCAAGACCATAGCTTGTTTTATAGGGCAGTTCCATCTGCCACTGCTTGAGTTCATACAAAACACTGGATCGCGCACTTGGCTTCAATTCTCCGTCCTAGGGAGAGATGGCTCAGCAGTCAAGATCACTTCCTGTTCTTTCACCAGAGCCAAGTTCAGTTACAGGACTCACATCACGTGGCTCACAACTACCTGAAATGGCCAGCTCCAGGGGGGATCTGATGCCCTCTTCCCATTTCCATTGGCACTCATACATAGGTGTCATCGATATACAGAAACACACACAAACAAGTAGATAAAAATAAACCTAAAAAAAAAATTCTCCAACCAAGAACGATTTACCAAAACCAGCTTCCTTGTGTAGAATTCAAATTATGGATGGATTTTCCAATTATAACTTGACAAAGGTCTAGGGATTGAGAATTTACAAACTTGAAGAAGTCCAGGCACCTGGGGATATTGTTACCACTGCTTCCTTTGTTAGTATCAGCTTCAACTCTCAAAGCCTTGTTCCTTTACAGAAAATGAACCTATGATCTTGTCCAAGTGGGGGAGAAAGGCTGGAAGAAATCCCTCTTACCTCCAGTGGGTGACAGGTGGTAAATGTAGAGCTTGCTATTCCTGATGTTATCAGGAGTCACCGGCAGCAGGTGGTCCTTCCACACTTTAATCCGGTTGGAAAACCCAATGATATTGAAGTGATCCTGGGGTCGAAGGTCATTGAGAATTGTGACGAGGGCTTCCCTGGTCTAGGCAAAGACAAAACCCAACTCGGTCACATGTCAGCCCATTAGTCCATGTGTTCCCTGACCAGTCTCAGGAATTAAACTTAATGTCTGCTATGTTAAGGACACTTGTCACTGGCTAGAGCATGGTACAAATACATGACAACTGAATAGAAGACATGAATGAGTGTTTTACTCAGTACTAGGTCTCCTGATGCTACAAGGCATGGAATGTCAGACCAATGCATCTGCACAATTAAAAAAAATTAAAGTTTTTCGAAAACTTTTAAATTAAGGTTTGATTTTGTATATGTGTCTGCGTGTATGGGTATGTATGTGAATGCACACTTGACCTATGTCACAGGAGTAGGAGTCAGAGGATATTTCATGGAAGTTGCACCATAGGAGTCCTGTGGGTTGAACTCAAGTTATCAGGTTTAATAGCAAACATCTTTACCTTCTGATCCATGTCACAGATTGTGACCGCCATTCTCCTGAGCTGGAATGTTCTTCAACATGGTTCTATCCCTACATTTCACCTAAGAAACCACTCATCATTGTTCAGTACCCAGACAGGTGACTGACCTAAATTCTCACTATGAAAGTTGTCCTTGCTGCTCCAAAGAGACCTGCCAGTCCTTCCGCTAAGCTAGTCCTCAATTTAACACACTCCTGTCAGAAAGCACATTTCAGAGTAATGATGGCTTATTTTATGTCTTTTTCCCATAACAGATGTTAAGGTTTCTGCAGGTGGGTTTCACTCATCATCCTATCACCCAGTAACATTCAGAAAGTATAGGTGTAGTGATAAATTAATGACTTAATATATAACAAATTATAAAATTAAAAATAATAATAAATATATTTGTGGTAGTTTAAATGAAAATAGTCCCCATTGGTTCATAGGGAGTAGCATATTTGAAAATATTAGGGGGCATGACCTCATTGGAGCAGGTTGTAGCCTTATTGGAGGAAATGTGTCACTGGGGGTGGGCTTTGACGTTTCAGAAGCTCAAGTCAAGCTCAGTGTCTCTCTCTCTCCCTGCTGCCTATGTATAGGATGTAGAACTCTCAGCTACTCTCCAGCACCATGTCTGCCTGCATACCATCATGCTCAGTTCCATGATGATAATGGTCTAAACCTCTGAACTGTAAGCCAGCCCCAATTAAATGCTTTCTTTTATATGAGCTGCCTTGACCATGATGTCTCATCACAGCAATAGAACTTTTACTAAGACAATATTATTTTTCAAAGATTTTTGTTACATGTATTTATTTGTGTGGGCAGATAAGGTGTGTGTGTGTGCTTGTGTAGTATCATGTGTAAAGATCAAAGTACAATTTTCAAGGGTCAGTTCTCTCTTCCCACCATGTAGGTCCCAGGGATTGAACTCAGGTCATTGGGTTTGGTGGCAAGAGCCTTTTACCATTGAGTCATTTCTTGGGCTGCTATCATGGAATTTTTAAATATTATAAAATCTCTGAAACAGAATGACATGGGGATATTCTATAAAGAAAAGAATTTGAAGCTGGACATGGTGGTGCACTTGTAATCCTAGCATTCGGGCTAGTGTCAGAATTGAAACTAAGGCTAATTTGAGCTACAAGGTAAGATTTTTGTCTCTAAGAACTGAGAGAGGGATAGTGGGAAAGAGAGAAAGGATAAGAGGATGAGGAGAAAAGAGAAAAGAAGAGGAGAGGAGGGAAGGGGAGGGGAGGAATTCAGGATTTAAAGGAACTAGCAGAACTATGTAGCATAGAAAATAGAAAGTAAAAAGAGCTACTTGAAAGTAAAAAAAAAAACTTGAGCATAGCAAAGAAGGGGTACAAGTGGATTTGGGGGATGATAACTGGATAAAGGGGACTATTTAAAACTGATGTCTTGCAGAAAAAGAAACCATAAGAACTTGAAAAGAGAAACAGTCTAAGCCTGGACAAGAGATTTCATAACCATGCAGGGATACTGTGACAAATGGTACCATGCCTTGTAAGTACTGTCATCAGACACTTTGTTTGTTGGCTTTTTCGAGACAGGGTTTCTCCGTGTAGTTTTGGTGCCTGTCCTGAATCTCCCTCTGTAGTCCAGGCTGGCCTTGAACTCACAGAGATCCACCTGGCTCTACCTCCCGAGTGCTGGGATTAAAGGCGTGCACCACTGCCGCTCGGCTTCATCAGATATTTAAAGAGACTCAGTGTCTGAAGTTAAGGACCTGCATTACACCGTCACCATAGCAACGATCCTGGGCACATTATTTACCCTTGGTCCAGCCCTGTGCTGGAAGTTCTGCAGCATACATCACTGCTCCTACACTATCCCATCAGCAAACTCAGGATACAGTGCCTGCCTCATCAGTCACAAAGGTTAAATCAGGACAAGATGAAAGGTGCCTGGAGGGGAGCTGGGAAGATAGTCAATGTTATATTTGGTTTGCTATTATTGGGTTCCCAGAAAGAAGTACAAGGAGAATTCAGAGAACCAGCGGCTTCTAGGGTTGGGGGTGCGTTTACAGAATAATGCATGGTACAGAATGTATGTTTGCTCTAGCATCCCACTGGCTTTCCCCTGGGTTTGGGGGGCCTTGCTCCATATCCTGGATCCAGACAGTACTGAACCTTCTGCCTCTCCATCCATGGGAAACTCCACCACTTTCTAATGGCCCTTCTGCATGTTTCTCTCTTCCCCAGTTCCCTCAGCTTTCTATCCTGTATCCAGTGCTTACTTTAAGATCTCAGCCTAACTCTTGGAATTATTCCAAAGGAAGCTCCAAAACCCATTTTAGTGAACTATGCTGGATGTGTCTGCATTTAAAACTCTCCATTACACCCTCTCCCACATAGCTTAGTAAATGGAGAGCTTCTACCCTGAGTGTGCGTTTGCCCAGCTCCCTGGTGATCCCTGCTGAATTATTGTTCCTTACCTTCCAAACCATTTCTTCATTCTGGGAGACTGGAAAAACAGTAGAGTCTAAAGATATCACTAGAAATATGAAGATGATGATGATGGTGGTGATATTAACAGCTAATATTTATGCCCACTAGATTATTATGCTGAGTGCAAGATGATTGGCTGGCTCAATCCTCACAGTCATCTGTGGTAAAGCTTCAATCAGTGTTCCCACTTTACAAACGATGCTGCTGAGGTGTGGAGGGATTAGGAATCACATCCCATAGGAGACTGGATTAAAGCACAGGAAGTCTCATGCCAGGGCCCACACTGGCATCCAAGACAGTGGGATCTGCAGCTCCAAGACCATTGGAAGCCAAGTATCCCGAGTTAGAGCCTTTCCAGCGTGCAGCTTGTTTTGGGAGCCCTTCCAGCTCGCCTGCCAGGCTCTGTTTCTTTCAGTTCATTCTTTGGCAGTAGCTAATGAATCCATCCTCTATAACATCCCTGCAGAGAGCACTGCAGGAATTCCATATCCACCCAGGGATGAGAACAATGGGCACAGTTCATTAAGTCCATCTCCTCATCCTTCTTGGGGCTTCCTCCCACAGTCCATCTCCTCATCCTTCCCAGGGCTGCATCCCACTCTTCTTCCAGGAAACGAGAAGCAAGGAAGCACTAATTGTCTCTCATAAAGCTAAGACAGCCCCCCTGTTCTGCCTCTTCCCTGTTCTGGCTCCTCCTTGCTCAAAGCCTTTTCTCAGAAGCAGAATCTTGATGTGGAGGGTTTTCCTTCCCCTTCTAAGCCCTGACTCCCATCCCCAGGAAATATGGCTGAGTGCCCTGAGATAAAACACAGAATCTATACTACAAAAGGCCAGCACTTCCTCAGAGATATCTGTGAGATGCTCTACCATGAAGGTGCATCCTGTAAATGTGTTTGCTCTGGCTTCTGGAAGTCCTCTCTTTGTCTTTCCCATGGTCTTCCCCAGCACTTCCTTCTTGCTCCCTTCAATGGAAGTCATAGAATGACGTTTTAAGCCAAATCTCCAACTAGGCTCCCATACCTCACTCTTCCCCCCAGCAAATTTAGCCAAATCCAGGGTGTAACCACCAATTCTCACCTCCCCAATTTCCAGATTCCCCTTTGGAATGTGCTTCTCTCTAAATTTGGGTTGACCTGCCAGTCAGTTCTCCAGGCAGCTCAGACTTAACTTGTTGAAACCTGGAAACTTTCTCTTCTCCTTCAAATCTGGTCCTCTTTGCTCTTCTCTCTCTCTCTCTGGGCAAAGGAACCTTCCAAAGCCCTGATGCCCAACTAACAAAGGTGGTTATTGTGTTCAATTTTCTTCCTGCCCCACCTGCAAGCCCCAATTTCTTCAGCACCCAATCCTGGAATTTCACCTCTTTTTTTCCTGAATATCTGAAGGACTGCAATCAGAGTGTTCTCCCTTTGTTGATTTCTTTCATTTTATTTGTTAACTTACATACTTGTTTGGATACCTTATTTGAGACAATGTCTCATTATGTAGCCCAAGATGGCCTTGAATCTGATATATAGCTCAGACTGGCCTCCAACTCATGGATTCTCCTGCTTCAGCCTCCCCAGTTTCAGGCATGGGCCAGCATGTCTGGTAGTAGTGGCAGTGGGCAGTGGCGGCAGCTCCTCTTCCTCCTCCTCTTCTTCCCCCTCCTCTCCCTCCTCCTCCCTCTTTCTCCTCCCCCTCTTCCTCCTCTCCCTCATATTCTTCTTGAGTCTCACTATTTATCCCCTGGCTAAGTCAGAACTGCAGAGACTTTCCAGTCCCTGCCCCTTTCCTTCCTCTGACTTCTGAGTTCTGGAATTAAAGGTGTATGTCACCATGCCATCTTATTCCTCATTAAAAAAAAAAAAAAAAAAACTAGAAGAAAAACACAAAGCTCACATGATCCCACTCATCTAGGAGTAACCACTGGCAGAACACTGGTGTGCTACCTGGTCCTTCGAGAACTTTCCTGTCTCTCTGTGTGTGAAGGAGGGAGGCTGGTTACAAAAAAAAAAGAAGAGAAAAACAAATGGACTTAGGAACAGAGGAAAAAGACAGACAGACAGACACAATTTTGTTAGGGAATGCGATGAATGCAAGAGAGAAAATCAAACTGGTCTTTGGGAACTGTGAGAGCTAGTGGCCATTGTCCACTTGACAGAATCTGAAATTGCCTGGGAGATGGGCCTCTCTGGGCATGCCCATAGATAACTGTCTTGATTACATACTGAGGTGGGAAGACCCAGCCACTGTGGAGACACCGTTGCCTTGTGGGAGCCAGGACTGTACATAACTAGAACCGAGCTAGCTCACCTAGCATGAACATCAGACAGGTGTCATTCCCCATCAAAGCATCTAGATCCCTGAAAGGTCTGCAGGACCATGGCTGAGAACATCAATAAATGGGTATTCTCTTTAGGCTGTGTCTCTGGGAACTCAAATCCACAGCTTTGAGGGATCTGGAGCTGGCCAGGCTGTGGTTCGAGGGCCCTTGTCAAAAACAGTTGTTTGTTTAGCTGCTGGTATCTCTAGGGACTCTTTAACAGTATCCTAAAATCCTTGGGAACAATCAGCCTGTCTCCTTTGTGGGTATTTTCCCCATCATGCTGAATATTCTCCATAGTCATTTAGTCTCCCTACTTTCCTCTTGGGTCAGATACTACTCATTCCTCATGACCTTGTAAGGCCTCAACTATGACTTATCCTCATGTGCACCAAGGGAAGGAGAGCCGGCAGCCCACAGTGCTCCATTCCCAGTCCCATTTGAGCTGCCTGGGGGGTTCTCCCAACCCATCCCCGAGGGAGCTTAGTGGCCTACAGCCTCTCAACCCTACCTTAACCTCTGACTCGCTCTTTTATCCACCTTGATCAGCTGATCATCTTCAGAGCTCTGCCTTCCTACCAGGATCGAGCAGGAAGGGGTGAGTGAGTGGCCACAGAGCAGTCAGCAGCAGTGAGTGTGCACTGATCCTCTTCTGCATCATACTTAAAGGTTGAAGATTAACAGAAGCCTAGTCAGCCTCTGTCCAAGAATACAGTCCAGAAACAGGCTTAGCACATTCCAGAAAGATCAGAGGAAGCCCAGAGAGGCAGTGAATATTTACTCTGAGCTTCTCTGAGCCTTGGAATGGTCCTAGAGGTGAAGGAGGAGAATGTGAGGTGCTGAACTGGATCCCTTTTGGGGTTCCTGCCAAACCAGATAAGGTTGATTGTAACTAAGAAGTATGTGTTTTGGTACAGGTGATGGATAGGTGGGCTACCACCTACCAATGCCCTTCTAAAGCCTGAACAAAAACCATGGAAACCACATTGCTTAGATTTCTTCTTCTAGTCTCAAAGCTCTCTCTGGGTCTTACGCACTTGAGAGAAGCTAAGGAACCCCCAAATGTACTACATGGAGCAATGGTGCCCCTAAATTCATTTATGAATAGGTGACCACAGCCAATAAAGTGCTTACTTCAAATATGACGAGTTGAATATGAACCTCAGAACCCACATACAAAAAGCCAAGTGAGATGGCACATACTTATTCCTGTGCTAGGGAGATGGAGACCAGTGGTACCTGGAGCTTTCTGGCCAAACAACCTAGCCTAGTTAGGTCTCAGTAAGAGACCTTGTCTCAAAACAAAACAAACAAACAGACAGACAGACAAATCTTCTATAAAACAAGGTAGCTAGTTCCTGAGGAAGGATACTTGAGGTTGACTGCCGGCCTCCATATACAGGCAAACAAATAATGCTCCCATGAACATATACCCCTCACTGCACACACACACATAACACACACACACACACACACACACACACACACACACACACACGCACAAATCAGTATACAAAATTACTTAAAACCAGGCATAGTGGAGTAAGTCTGTAATCCCACTGCTTAGGAGGCAAAGGCAAGAGATTACAAGGTTGAGTCCAGCTTGGGCTACATAGTACATCTGTCTCCCTAATTTTGATGCACTGCATAGAGTTCCAGTGGAGGAGAATTCAATTAGTGTAGGGGCAGTCTGATTAGAGAGAGGGGCTAAATGTTTGATGCCAGAATATTTCTTATGCTCCCAACAAGTTACTGTCCCTATTCAAAGTAAAATTCCATGACAAGGCACGGAGGAGAGGGAGGTTCAGTTCATGCAGAGCAACTGCAGGGTGGGGACTCTAGGGAGAGCTGGGAATACTTGAAAGCAGGCGATTGTGAAGAGGCAAGAAAACCAAATGGATGTGTCTTCAGAGAGAAAAACAAGGAATTCATGGAATGCCTGCTGAGGAGAAAGAAAACTCTTAAAGAGATCAGCCAGCAAGAGGCCCCTGGAGAGCATTTGCCTGATCCCAAAAGTGCCAACAACCCACAGTCAGAATCCATCGATGTGCTCCTACTGACACGTAAGGACCAGATGCAGATGCACAGATGTGTCATCGGGAAAGACCTTGAAACTTCCAGGCTATATTTGGACATAAGAATATAGAAGGATACACAAAAATACTGAAAAATATGCAAAAATAAATATAATGTCTACACATAGATAAATGGATACAAATATATTGATTTGCCTAATGAAGCTAAACCTTGGCCTGGGTGCAGATATTAGACAAGATCCCTCCTAATCCTAGCTATTTAAGATTTCAAAAGTTAAAGATTGTTCTCTGCTTAACACTATTTTATTGTGACAAACTCCTCATCCTGGGCATACTTTGCCTGGATTAAAAGAAGAATGAAGTATTTTTTTTTTAGAAACAACATCTTAGAAGTCCATTCCAGCTCTGCTTTGGGTTGACTATGATGTAAGTCTTTTACTCTGCATGAAACTCATCCAGGCACTACCCCGGATCTAAATAAACCAAAGCACACGCTAGGCCTCAGATCGTCCCTCCATTCCTATGGATGGCAGTGGCCCTTCTTGTTCCAGCGGATGTGGATGAGGAACACTGCTTAGTCTCCTCTGTGGTGCCTACGGAAGGTAGAGCTGGGCTCCTAGACCTGCATCCCCCTGTTCATTCTTCACCCCCAGGGAAGGCAACATTTAGAGGCACCTCTGTCTTGCGCACTGATGGTTCTGCGCTAAGCTACACTTAGAGACAAGAGTTGGAACTCGCATCTCTCTTCCTCTCCATCTTTCCAACAAAGCCACGCTCAGGCAGCTGCAGGCTCTTGGCACAGCCCTCAATGGCGCCAGCACTCCCCTATGGCAACTATTGTGCAGCGAATGACATCAGTGTCCAATAAGACCCTCAAAGAAAGGTCAGTGGAGCCCATGACAAGGCCAGCTGTTGCCCACTCCTCCCCAATACTTCCATCAGGGTACCCACTGACATGGCTCTTCTCAACTGGCTCTGCATCTGTGTCAAACCACACAGGAACTGACACAGAAGGCTTTTGTACCACAAGACCTAGGTTGCTGGGCATACCACAAGGGGAACCCGTGACATCATAGATGAATCCAAGTTCAAGGGAATGAGTTATTAGCCACACTGTGTTTTCAGTACAATGCCAGTGTTGTCCCCCGACTGAGTCCCACACACACCTCATTCTAAAATGTTTACCAAGGAGCTGACTCTTTCTCTTTCATTGGTCCCCAAGGCCCTTTTGAATGAACCCAAGAGAAAAAAAATATTAAAGCACAAAGTTTAAAGTAACCAACACAGAAGTGGAAGACTTTCTGGAAGTCTGGTTAGGATCAGAGAAGAGAATGGTAAGCAGAAGACATATACCATTAAAATAGCCCTCCATTTCTGAGAAACGATGTAGGAAATGGAATGTGCCCAAGACACACTGGACTCCAGAGTGGAAAGGGAAAAATACTCCTGTACTGGCACCTCACAGCCTGTCAATCATGTCCTCTTCCTCCAGGAAGGGTGATGTGGGCCGCAGGAATATATCATAAGAACTAAGCTAGTTATGGCAAAGTCACTACCTGGAGGGATCAAGAAATTCCTCCAGAAAAAGTCAAATTCCAAGGAGCTTTTGGTGTTACTTGGCTTGTTATATATCAGCTGTATTCTTTTATGAAAATCATGTGTGCCTTCATAGTTTTCCCCATTGATTTTTCCCTAAGAAGGGCCAACAGTGTGGACTGATCACTCTCTGGACATGCGCATTCAAGGTATTTGGAGAACAGCCTCAGGAAAGGCTTCCTCTGGAATCAGATATCTTCCTTAGCCACTTTCAAGGACTAGCAGTAATAACAGCCCACATGCAACTCTCCTGATTTAAGGTAAATTCCACAAGGAGACACCATCTAGGTCAGGTGGGTGTTAATTAATAGCTTTACACAATTTAGCTCAGACCTTCCTTTCTTACAGCCTTGCTAAATTTATAGAACTCTAACTCCTTATCTAACCACTTTTAGGAATATTTAGATAACCTCTGTGCTAATAGCTATGCTCAGCCAGAACCCCAGTTCAAGCTTCCCTGTAATTATCATCATTGGCAGCATCCGGCCAGGTCCATCCCTGGATGGAGGAAAGTACCTTATCAGAGATACCTCTGTACTCTCTGAGAACAGACTTAAGCATCCAGGCTACCTATTTGAGGAGGCCTGGCAGATGAGCCAATTAAGCTTAACTTCTTCCTTTCTCAAATCTTACCTCAAGTTCCAGATCTCCCTTTAACTATCACCACAGGCATCTAGCTGTACACAGGTTGCCTAGCGACTGAGCACACTTTCCCCCACCCTGCAGAAAATAATGGCACGAGAAGACAGAGAAGAGAAAAGAGAATGGAAGAACTAGATGGGTAAGAACTTGAGAGGAACAAACTGAGATGGGGAAGAACTAGGTTGAAGGGCTAGAAAAGAGTACTAGAGGAACGAGATGGAAGACGAGGAAGAGATGGGGAAAAACAAGATGAGGAAGAAACAGATGAGAGAGAAGGAGATGGGAGAGGGGCTGATATGGGAAAGAACAAGATGGATGAGAACCTAGAAGGGGCAGAACTAAGATGAAGAAATATGATAGAGCCTAGAGGGGACCACAGATAAGTGTAGAGAGAAATTAGGCAAGAAGGAGCTAAATATGAAAGCAGAATATAAGCTTGTAACTGACACAGAATAATAAAGTATATGGACTAAGGGGTTTCATGTACATAGATTCATTTCTTTTCTTCAAAGATTAATTATCAGCTGGTTGTAGATTCTTCCCAGACCCTGGGAGGGGACTATCAAGGGGCTGGACCCCCATAGTTCCCGATAGAAAAGGATTCTCAAGATGCCAATACATTGAAAGGCACTGTTATTCAAGCACACACAGTGAACGTAACAGGGTCGCAGCAGTGCTTTTTTTCTATAATAGCGTGAAGATAAATTTTACATGACGAGTTTGGGCTAAAAGTCATGAGGTCTTGAAGGGTTTTAGAACAATGAGATTCTTCTGCCTCTGCACACCGACTGCTGGGATTGCAGGGATGTGCTGCCAAACTTGCGTGATTCCTTCTCCATCTCACTTCACTGTAAGCATCTCCTGAAGTGGTGCACATTTCATTTAGGACTCAAAGCATAGATGCTCTGCAAGAACACCCAGCTCTCCTATCTAAATGTCAGTATCACTTCAGGACTGAGCCTAATCTAGAATGACAGTTAGAAATCAAATTCTGCCTAAATTCAGGCTTAACATTTGTGAAAGGCTAAAAATGTATGGATCTTAGAATAATTTCTGCAAAATAAGCATACTGTGATCTCTTTAGTCTTTGAGTTTGAATGACATCATCCTAGCGTGAAGGACAGATTGCCTCATCTCACCCCCTGGCTCATATTAAGATGAGTTTCTAGTGCTTTGACTTGGCTTCGACAAATGTGTCAAACATTAAACTAATGATGGTATGGTACATTTTTTTAGGAAGCTCTTTGCCAGTAATATTGCTTTACATCTTCATGGCATGCTGGGAACATCCATGGTTTTCATATTAGATATGTAAAATGCTCAAAATTCTAACAGTTCTGTTTTTGGGTACAAGGTCTCATGTATCCCAGGCAGTCCTCAAACCCACGTAGCTAAGAAGGATGACCTTAAACTCTTGATCTTCTTGCTCCTACCTCCAGAGTGCTGGGATTAGAGAGGAGACCATCTTGCCCAGTTTTGTGCTGTGAGGGGTACCAAAGCCAGGGCTTCATCATGTTGACAAGCACTCTACCAACTGAGCTACATCTCTAACACTCAAAATGGGTCTCTTTTCCTGGTTCCCTCTTTGCAGAAGGTTAATTAATGCCTATGGCAACTTATGGTCAATGTCATAGCTCTCACCCTAGCCAGATTCCAACCTGACCACATGGTCTTGGTTGCCCTATCAAAAATGCAGCCTTGTTTCTATCTGTAGACTTGTTACAGTTTGTATATAAGATATCCTCTGCAGGCTTGTGTATTAGATACTTGGACCCCAGCTGGTGGCATTCTTTTAGAGATTATGGAAACTTTATGTGGTGGGCCCTAGTTGGAGAAACAGACCACAAGTGAGTGTGGGCATGCATTTGAAAGTCAAGTCTATTCCCAGGTCTCTTTCCCTTTCCGCACCATCTACCACAAGTTGACAGTCTCCTCCTCCAAATTCTCCTGGCTGCTTTGACACTCCTTCACCACAGGCTTAGGATCAATGTAGCCACTAGGAACTGAAACATTGGAATTATGAATATAATTCCTCACTCTTTCAAGTTGTTCTCTCAAACATGCAAAAGCAACTTGCTCATGGCTGTGGTTGGTCATTCCCTTGGTATGGCTTCTTTCTTCAACAGAGTGCTATCAAGAGAAATTTACTTAGGACTGAGCAGATGGCATATGAGTTCAGATTCCACAATATCCATGTAAAAAAACTGGGAGAGGAATTATGTGCCTATATCCCCATTGCAGGGGACTCAGAGATAGGAGGATCTGTGAGGCTCACTGGACAAGCCAGCATAACCAAATTAGCGAGCAAAGGGTTTAGTGAGAGATCCTGTCTCAAAAATATAAGGTAGATAGTGACTTAGAAAGACGCCTGATATTACCTACATATACCTGCACACACAAACACACATGCACACATACACACATGCATGCACATTTGCCATAATGTACAAACCTCCCTGGTAACTGGTGTTCTTCACCAATTGATCTGACAAGCTTACTGGCTAAAATTATGGAATACTTGGCCCCTAGTGTCTGTTCTAAATCCTGAAGATTATATTACCTAGCTGCATGCTTGGGCTGTGGAACCTCAGCCCAGTGAACCCTGCCTCTTTCATTCTGCAGATTTTTGATGTCTAACTCTTCAATGGCCTTTGAGCCATTCAACTGGCCTTTGTCCCATTCAACTTTCCCTTAGGTCTTGAGTTCTCATGATTCCTGTCTCTCTGGCTTGTGTCCATGCTTAGGCTCTCACTCTAAATTTCCAGAACATGGCATGCCAGGACCATAAAAGAGAAGAACACAGAGGCTGAGAAAAAGTCATACTCCATGTAAAATTGTTGGACTATTATGTAAGAAATAAACACAGTTTACCAAAGACTTATATTGTATATTCAGGAAATATTTAGAGGAAGTGGAGCTCATATCTGCCAGGCAGAGAGAGTGATACAACCCCTGTGTCTCCATCTGTCTCCTCGTGCTCTTAAGGTCTCCACAAAGTGGGACAAGCAAGACTTTCGTTATTGGAGGGAAGAGATCCTAAAGCCAGCTTAACTATTAATTGGGTGAAGTGTTAGGTTGAATTGTTTTTCATCTTCCTCATTCGTTCTAAAAGATTATGTTCAAAACAGAAAAGACAAGAGTTTTCTCAGACATATGGAGGGGGCACAAAACCAAATTCTTACAGATATGAGCTCCCCGGCTCAGCTGCCTGGGGGGTAGTATAGTATTTTCTCATTGCTGTGTCAGAATACCTGATAGGAGAAAAGTAAAGCCTTCTTTTAGATCACAGTTTAGGGGGCTCATCCACTGCCCCAGGAAAGAGGTGGCAGAGAAAGCAGAGAACTCCAGCTGTGGATCTTTGTGCGCATGTATTACATACATGTGCCTGTGTGAGTGTGTGCCCATGTATGTGCAGCCATGCATGCAAGTGTGTGCATGTTCATATATGTGGAGGCCTTATGTTCTGAGATGGGGTCACACACTGAACCTGAAGCTTAACATCTCAGCTAGGCTGGCCAGCCAGTGAGCTCTAGTCATCCCCCTGTCTCCACCTCATCAGCACTGAATTGCAGACATGCATACTCACACTTCTTACATGGGTGCTGGGGAGCCAAGTTCAGGTCCCCATGTGATCATGATAAGCACTTTACCAGCTAAGCCCTCTCCCTAGACTCGTTCCTGGTTTTTTAGCCTTAAGACACATGACTACTCTACAGAAGCCCCAAACTTCTCTCTGTGTGTATCAGACAACATGAAGCAGGTCCCGTCCTACAAATTGAGAGATACAGAAGCAGGCTCTGGTACTACTGGGGGTGGCCACATGATTGTATATGACCAATTCCATAACGGAGACAGTTCAACAACTGAGTTGCCATCACGGAACAGCAGTGTCAAGGAGGAGAAGGGGCTTTCTCTATGGTACTAAACTCTGTCTCCGAATATCTCCTCATCCATTCTATTCCCCCTCCATAAGGCCTAGACCCTCATCTCCCTAAAGGAATCTCATCCATCCTTCAGCTACTACTTCTGTTTGGAGATTTCCCAAGTCCACACTCCAGACTTGAATTCTCCCCCTCTCCTTTCCGGATAGTTGCAGCACTCTCCTCCTAGTCTGTGGAAGATATAACCCATGATATTCTTAAACACAAAGCACTCCCCGATTCAGGCGTCCACACTTTGAACTTGGTCCCAAAGTCTGTGGCCACTCCTTTTACTCTCCTGTTCTTCTGTAGCCAGTTTGAAGGGAGTGAGAAGGACACCTGGAGTGTTAATACCTTCTGAGAGGGTTTCCGAGAAAAAACTGTGCAGCCTGGATGCATGACCCCCATAAGATTCTACTAAGAACTTCTAGGTTATCTTGGCTCAGGAGCCCTTTATATGTTATCAGAGAGTTCTTTGATCATATAACTGTATAGTTTGATCACCAGCCCAAATATCTTCAGGTTTATTTTACTTGAAACTCATGGTTATGGGTAAAGTCCCTCTTCCCCATCCCAAGCAGGCCCATAGACTAGATAGGCAAAGTATCATTTGTGGTCTCATGTTAGTGGGCAGAAGTTTTTCATGTTATAGGGGTGAGGGATGCAGTCCTTCAAAGGAATCAGCTCTGTGCAAGGTCTGGAGCTCAATACTCCATCTCAGAGGGTCCAAGGTCTCAAATGCTGTCCCAATGGGGATGCTTAAAGCTTGAACTATAGAGAATAATACCCCTCTAGAGGAATATCACTAAATTTAGATACTCACCACTGGCTTTTCAGTGATCTCTTCTTCCCTTCCCTTTTCCTCTCTCTCATTTTGAAACAGGATCTCACTCTGAAACTGGCCCACAACTTACCATGCTCAGTCTTGCTTCCAATGGCAATCCTCCTGCCTCAGCCTCCAAAGTGCTGGGATTAGAGGTGTGATCCCCCATGCCTGCCTCTTCAGTGTTAGACTCCATGGTGGTGTTTGCTTGTTTAGCAGCCCAGCTGTACACTGGAGGTCCTGTGCTGATTTCACTCTTTTTACAAGTGCTCATGTCAAGAAAGCTCTCATGTCACCTACTCCAAAGCTATCATCCAGCCCTTCTTGACGATAGCATGTTCCTTCTTGTTTCCAGCCTTCTTCAAAGCCACCTCTGTGCTGCCAGGAAAACCGCCTCCCATGGCAGCCCCTTCTTACTCTCCCGGCATTAGTTTTTTTGCTGCTCAGCTCTTTCTCATCCCTAGAATTCTTTCACTATCTACATGACAGAATGGATTTGAATAATGTGCAAATGTTCAGCATTTCTCTTCTCCAGCAAAATGCTAATGTCCTCTATTAGAGTGGCTTACAGTTGGATAGACTTTCTTGAAACTCTGTGGATCAGTTACTTTTCCTGCTGCTATGATAAAGCATGTTGGAAAAAAAAAACCCACTTCAGGTAGATAAGGTGTATTTTGTCTCACGGTTCACAAAGCATCCACAGTCAGACAACAGAGAGTAACGAATACAGACAGAGTGTGTGGCTTGCTTTCTCTGTTTTATGCAGGATCCCCCTGTGTAAGGAACAGCCCCATCCACAATTAAGACGGGTCTTCCCACATCAATTAACATGTAATCATGATAATCTCCCAAGGTCATGCCCAGAGACTCATTTCTCAGATTAGTCTAGATTCTGTCATGTTGAAAATTAACGCTAAGCATCTCACTCCTATACTCTTGAGCATTCTGCCCATCTGTCGGCACAGGTCTTCTCCCCCATTCTTATCTCATTCACATAACAAACTTCCAAGAGACCTTCTAGACTCACTTATGCCATCCCCCAAGCATTCCTCTCCACCTCCCACCATACACAGACCCCTTTTATCTCCAAGAACTGGTCCCCACCCTGTGGTACAATAACCAAAGCCTCCATCTCTACTCTGTTGATCATTTGGTATGTCGGTTTTGTCTAATTCTCTGTTTCTTTTGGCTTCTCGTGGGAAAAGGCTCCTGCTTATCTAGGTATCCCCGGTGCCTCACAGTACACAATCATATATTTGTTTCATTCTTGGAGAATCTGAGTCTGGAGTCAAAGCCAAGATGAAACTTGGGGGAGAGTCGAGTGTCCTGAACAAGAGAAGGGGGTGGCTGTGTTCTGGCAGCTCTGAGGAATTTACCCAGTTGCAATTTTAATCACCCAGCCAAGGCTGTGAAGTCCCTGGATTGACCAAGATTTCTGACACCCAGATAAGCACTTCCAGGCTGGTTATCTCACTTAATTCTCTCTGACTCACAGTGGTTATCTCTCTGGTACCTGAAGTGGTTTCCGTTCTGCCTCTCTATAGCCCTTTTATACAAAAACCTTGCCCATCCAAGTTGGAGAGCAGGGGTAGAATTTTCAGGAAGCGGAGAAAGAGAGCAAGCTTTTCCATTTCCAGCTGGTTCCGTGATTCCAAATGCTGACAAATGAGTGGCGTGCTCCTCTCCACAGGCTTTCTTTGTGTGGCAGTCAGATGTCTGTTCTCAGAGACACTCCGAATTTCTAGGCATGACCTCATTTAGGGAAATCTTCAATTACCTCAAAACCAAAATTTCAAATGGGGAGCTCCAAGTTCTTTAAAGTTAGCTGTGCTACCGCAAGATGGGTTGGTAGGTAAAGGCGCTGGCTTTCAAGCTGGACGACCTGAGTTCTAATTCAGGGACCCACATGGCAGGAGACGGAGAGAGCCTTCTCCAGCAAGTTGCTCTCTGGCCTCTGCCTCAGTGTTGTGCACACTCGCAGACAAACGCACACCCACTGAATAATTAAGGTAAAAAGTTAAGTATCTATATTATCAATGTGAGGGAACAATTTTTTTCTTGAAACTGCAGATCTCAGAGCTTACAACTGGCCCAAGGAAGTTATTTTGCCTTCTGTTCATGTATTAATTACTTCATATCTTGGCTCAGGCAGACAGACCGACAGACAGACAGACACAGACACAGACACAGACACAGACACACACACACACACACACACACACATTTTCCTCATTATCCTCTGGACCCTGCCCTATGTCCTAGATCTCTATTTTGAAATACATTCCTGAAACATCCATCCACTGGTGACAAAGGCAGATAAATATGAGCATGGAGCTGAAATGCCTCTAGTCACACATGGTTAGTCATTGCAGTGGGTGACAGGTCAGCAAACTGTGGCCCACAGCAGAACCCAGACCTCAGTTAGTTCTGCGAAATACAGTTTTATTAGAATACGACACTACTATTTCTTTGCGTGTTATCTATGGTTGCAGGACAATGGGAGAATTGCTGGGCTGGAGGTGTAGCTGAGTGGCCCAGTGCTTGCCTTACATGCGTGAAGTCTTCCATTCAATCCCCAGTACCACAAAAGAACAAAAAGGTAGACATACACATTGGTGATATGTAGTTACAATGACTTCTGGGGCTGCAGACATGGCTCAGAGACTCAGAGTTCTGGCTGCTCTTGCGAAACACCTAAGTTTAGTTCCCTGCATTCACATTAGCTCACAACCATGTGTAAGTCAGTCCCAGGGGATTCAACTTCCTCTTCTGGTTTCTTCAGGCACCTGACATACATGTCATGCACATACATATCTAGTCAGGCAAACACTCATACACATAAAATAAAAATGAATCACTTTGAAAAGTAGGTACAATGGTAACAACCTGCTTGAAGGTATTACACCCTTCTAGGAAGCTCGCAAATCCCCAGAACTAAAACAAACGAGGCTCAGCCCTTTTGTTATTTCCTAGGGCCACGGGACTGCTTCCAATGTAGATGCTTACAATGATGTCTAAGATCTAAACAGGCACTCAGGATACCTGGTACTTCATACTAATTGTCTTTTGAATGATGCCACACAGTCTTTGTCTTCTAATCCCTCCCAGGTTTTTAGACACACTCTCATTTGATATGCTTGCAACACACCTTTTTTTTCTGAGTCTTCACTCATTCTGGAAGCTTCATCCTCCTGAGTAGAATACAAGTCTGGGGAGGTCCTTTGAATTCCACTACTCATGCCCATCCCACACCTTCCAGATGTTAGGTTTGTGCACACTACCTCCCTTGATCCCTATCACCTAAAAGCTACTCCATTTATCCTGGTATCTTCCAGAATCCTCCCTTTCAGAATGTGGCAAGTTCACAGGTTCATGGAAATCCATGAGCTAGACTTTTGGACATTACTGGACTTCACACTCATGTTCTCACTTAGCATCTCTATAGTCTTCATGCTCAGGTTCAACCTGCCCAACCAAATCATGGAAGTGAAAGAAATATGCAACCCTGTTTATAAGAATATGTTGCTCATTCATTTTATGCATCAAAGCAGAATCACATCATTAGTTCTTCATAGCACCCAGCTGCTGGCTGGACCCCTGGGAAGGAGATTTCTGTGTGCATTCATCTGCACTGAGCAGCATTCTCCATCACATTATGTGCCAACAAGAGTAGATGAAGACTCAGAGTTTGAGACGTGGTCCATAACTAATGTTACCTTGGAAGGCTTAAGAGTGGTACTGCAAGCCACAAAATTATACAAAGCAGGATTTCAGCTGATTGTGACAAAGCTAATACCTGGAAGAAGCCAAGGGCCTTCCAGAGGTCAAGCTGAGGCTCAAAGAGCCTTGGTGATATTTGGCTTTTGATTATCAGTCGTTTTCTGCTATGAGTTTCTTGTGTGCTCTTGTAGCTTTTCCATCATTTTTGGGCACCATTTCCCCTCTACTAAAGGAATATTTAGATAATCTGTGTGCTGACAGCTATGCACAGCCAGAACCCCAGTTCAAGCCTCCCTATAATTATCGCCATTGGCAGCATCCGGCCAGGACCATCCCCAGACAGAGGAAAGTACCTTATCAGAAATACCTCTGTACTCTCTAAGAACAGACTTAAGCATCCAGGCAACCTGTTTGAAAAGGCCTGGCAGATGAGCCAATTAAGCTTAACTACCTCCTTTCCCAAATCTTACCTCAAGTTCCAGATCTCCCTTTAACTATCACCAGAGGCATCTAGCTGTACACAGGTTGCCTAGTGACCAAGCACACCTCTCACCCTGCAGAAAAACGGCAGATAGCTTGGACAGACAAGAGCCACAGGAAAAAAGAAGGCAGTTTTATTTTCTCCCATTGACCTAGCAACTTATAGAGTCTTAACATTTTCTACCAATCACGTTTAAGATTATAGTTGAGCACATAAGATCCCTCTTCTTAGATATTACCCAAATTTAGCCTTTAGTTAATTCATTTCCCCATTAGTCACTTCCCTTTTGGGTTGCAAATGATAGTTAGCAACTACTGCCTCTCTATGTGATTCTTATCACCCCTTCGTTTGACCCTGGAAGCCTGGCTTTGCACTGCCAAAGGCTTACAGCTTGTAAGTGTATATATATACTGGGACTTCTGTCTCCAAAAGTATAATAGAGAATGGTTGAGGAAGACATCCAACATCAGCCTCTGGCCTCCATAAGGACAAGTACACATATACATGAGCACCCACATACATATGTGCATACACATTAACACATGCACATACATAAGCATATAAAAAGTGCATTTTTTTAAAGTGTGCTTGCTTAGTAAGTACTAATCACTCAATTATATGTACTGTGCCTTTAAAAAAAACCAAAAAGTAAATCTAATGTTCCTGTGATAAGCACTGGGAATACATTCTATAATGGTTAAAATCAAGATGCTCCCCCCCCCCCCCCCCCGAGTTCATGGAGCTCACAGACTGTTCACCTGGAAGGTAACATCAAAAATAATATAACTAGCTCCTGGTAGCTAGATTTTGAACACTCTGGAAGAAACTGATACCCTAGAAGCATGAAAGGTGCCTATGAATGAAGCACACGCTGTTACACAGGATACCAGAGCAAGTCCTTCCCACCTGTTAACTCACACTCTCCCTAATGTCAAGGTGTGAAGGACAGACAAGGAATGCTGTGCATGTTCTTCATCCCCTGATACCATCTACCAACTCAATGAGAGGATGGAAGACAACCATCCAAGCCACCTGGGAACCCAGGGCTGGCACCAAGTGGTGCCAAGTGTCAAGGGGATCCCAACATGAGAAACACCTGTGAAATGATCCATTCATCACTGTAGCTGTTAGAGAGACCCCAGAGCCAGGCCTCACAATGAAGGTGAAAGCAACAGATCCAATCATACAGATGACTGGAGGGCCAGAGAGATGGCTCAGTCCATAAGGCGTTCGCCACAAGAGTGTGGGGATCTGAGTTCAAATACCCAGACCCTATCCAAAGCTGATGAAGTAGTGAGCAACTGTAACACCAGCATTCCTGTGGTGAGGGGTAAGGTGTAGACAAGAGAATTCCCAGAAGCCCAAGGGTCAGCAAGCCTGGCACATGCAGTGGGGGGCAATAAACAACTTTTTCTCACACAAAGGAGAAGGGAAGGGCCAGCATTCAAGGTTGCACTCTGATTACTACTCATGCCCCCTGGGCATGCTCTCTCTCTCTCTCTCTCTCTCTCTCTCTCTCTCTCTCTCTCTCTCTCTCTCTCTCTCTCTCCCTCTCTCTCTCTCTCATAGACACACACACACACACACACACACACACACACACACATACATACACACACACACGTGCACCAAGGTAGAAAAGTTAGTAACAACAACAACAATAATAGTAATTGTACAAATTAGAGGGAAAAGTGTGGGCTTTGGTTAAAGAAAAATGTATTTTTTGAAATAAAAATGTTTACACTTATCTATTTGTGTGAGTGAGTGGGGGTGTAGGGGTCAGAGGACAGTTCTCAGGACTCAATTTTCTCCCTCCATGTAGGTCTCAGGAATTGAACGCAGTTCTTAAGGTGTAACAGAAAGTTCCTTCGCCCACTGAGCCATCTTGTCAGCCCAGGAAACCCTTCTTAGTAGCCACAGTGGCATCACCAATGTCCCCCAGGACAGACATGTTTGCAGATACTCGGGCCTTAGCTGTGCAAGTCAACTAACAAAAGAAAGACAGGCACCCTGGCCACATCATCTGTCTCCCCGTCGCCCTTCTCAGCTCCCGCTTCACTGAGTGTTTGGACGGAGTAGCAGAAGTCTTTCTGACCCAATGTCGGAGCCACCTCCCAACATATTCATCTGCAAAACCAGGTGGGAGACAAAAAGCCCAGTGAGTGCCAGCAGCCAGAGGGAGTTCCTGTCTCTGCTCTCAAACTGAGGAAGCCCGAGCATCCAGATGCACATTGCCACTGTGCTAGGGAAAGAACCAGAAAATTCTGGATGCATACAGATTTAGGGGCCCCCAGGTACAGACACGCCCCCTACCGAGTATGCATTTTTTTCCAGTTAAACAAACTTCACTGTTTGTGTGGGGAGGATGTGAATGCATGCATCTGTATTCATGTGTGTGCTCACATGTGTGGAGGCCAGGAGCCAGCATCACAAGTCTCCCTCATTCGTTCTCCACTTTTTTATTTATTTATTTATTTATTTATTTATTTATTTATTTATTTATTTATTTATTTATTTATTTTGAGATAGCCTTTTACTGAGCCTGGAGCTCACCAATCCTGCTACATTGTCTTGCCAAAAACCCGTAGAGATATTCCTGTCCCTGCCTCCCTAATACTGATAGTTTAGGCAAGCGTCAATCACACCCAGCTTCTTTTACATGGATGCTGGCAATCCAGAACCAGGTCCTCAGTCTTGCATGGCGGGAACTTCCTGACCAAGCCATCTCCCCAGCTCAATGTTTACAGTTGCTTATAAAGCAATTGTTAGAGTAGTTATTTTTTAATTAATTTGTGTGTGTGTGTGTATGTGTGTGCATATGCACCCTCGTGTGTCATTGTACATGTGTAGAAGTCAGAGGACAACCCTTGGGAGGCAAAGTCAGGTCCTCAGGCCTGCATGGCCACTGCCTTCATCCACTGAGCCATCTCTGTAGTGGGTAGCCATTCCAGCTTGGATCTGGAAGTTCCAACCCCCATTGAGACTCTGGCAACTATCATGCCTACGAGGCAGGGCTAGGGGAGGCGCCTGGAGACCCGAGATCTGGATGGGCGAGTGCTCTCCCTGTGCTGGGACCCTGAACGGTGGAGATGGACCAAGCAGAGCTCCAGAGAACACCGCTGGGTTGCAATACACCTTCCCCAGACCCTGCGACCTACCTTTCCCTTTTTGTAAGTTACCCACTAAATCAATCTTCCTTTTAACTAAGTGGAGTGGCCTTAATAATTTCACCAATACATCTCTGCAGCTCTTGAGTAATTATTAAATACCAACTATATTCCCAACCCCATGATAAGAGCAGTGAAACTGTTCAAGCCCGTCCAAGTTTTGAGAAGCCAAAAGCATGGAGAATGATTCATAACAGGATCCAAGTGGACCTGTGACAAATGTCTCATATTGCCAAGCCTGCTGACACAATACAAAAACCTTGTGCTTGGGACAATCGTCTTTTTCACCAGTGAAATGGCAGCGTCTATGAGACTCCACCACGAGCCAGCTGAGCTTTCCACCCAGTGCTGTGGCTCCGAAGAAATCACGGATTGTTAAAAGAGGACTTTGCAAAACCACCCAAGGCGGCAAGGGGTCTGCAAATTGCTCAGACATGTGTTTGGCTGTTCCAGGGTGGTTCTCCTGGAAAGAGGCCATGCTGTTGCTTAGAAGCCAGGAGAAAGACGCATGCCAGACTGACAGTGACTAGCAAGGAATAGGATTTTAGTGTCCAGAAATGCCAGAAGAAAGGAGAAGAATGACAGTCTCACATCAGTCATTCAGTTGTTCTTGCATAAAGAAAGAAACTCGTGCCTTCCAGAACGCAGCCTTCTCGATGGAGTCTTAAACTAAGAAATAGCATTGACCTTGCATCCATCTACACCTCTCTTGGCTGCACGCTGTTGCTTGCATAATGGTACAATAGTTTCATGGTTTGGGTCAGAGCAGACCTGGAACCAAAGCCTGAACTTTCCACTTAATAGCCAGGTTATGTACTTGTGAAAACCCTCAGTTTTTCCATCAATAAAATGGGATGGTAGTGAAATGGTTATAAAGACTAAACACTTCCATCTGACATAATTCATGTAATACACTTAGGATAACAAATATCATGCTGAATATGGGCCCTATTATGTTGCTAAGAGGTCTCCAAGTGTCTGGAGAGACTGTACAGTGTGTAAAGTGCTTACCATGTAAGTGTAAAAACCTAAATTCCCTCTCCAGCAACACTGTAAAATCTGCACACAGCAGCATGTGTGTGATCCCACCACCAGGGAAGCAGAGAGGAGGATCCTGGACAGCCAGTCTAGGCAATCAAGGAACTCCATGTTCAAGGAGAGACCATGAATCAAACATAATGAGGTGTGGGTGATTAAGGAGGACACCGGAAGTCACCTTCCACCATAGTACAGATGCACACAAGTGTACATGCACCCATATGAGAGGGTCATGCTTATTTTATGATTAAAGGTGAATTCAGAAAAGCCCTGATTTGTTTGTTTGTTTGTTTGGTTGGTTGGTTGGTTGGTTGGTTGGTTGATTTCTCTATATGGTTCGGGCAGGATCTATCTTTACTTTTCTATAAGTTATTTGGCAAGATTTCTTCCTTTTCGCGCCTTTTATTATTTTTATATTTTTAGACAGGGTTGTGCTATATAACCCTGGCTGGCCTTGAACTCACAGTCCTCCAGCCTCACACAACCTAAAGTGCTGAGATCACATGTGGACAACAACCATGCTTATAGATAAGAATATCCTTGACAACCACCTCATCAGATGTGGAAAACCACATGTCCTACAACCTCCTAGTCTTGGACTCAGGCTGTGAAGTAACTCAGGCACTAAAGATGAACCCTTTGAGCAGCTTCAGCCTTTGGGGACAAATGGTCTCAGAGTGAATGGGGTGGTGACAGTAGACTGGCTGAGCACTTTCCCACTTCAGTACTTCTTAATACTTTATTGAGAAATAATGTAAAAATTATACTTCTGAAGGATACTAAAAATACATATTACTCAAAATGTCCTTATAAATAATTAACAATATTTATAGTTTGAAACCATGGAGATGAAAATAGTATTTGTTTTTATGTTGTTTTCTTTCGTGCGTTTGTTTTTAAATAAGCTCCTGTGTATCCCTGACAGGCACGGAACCACTGTGTAGCAAAGGATGACCTTGAACTTCCGATCCTCCTGCCTCCACTTCCTGAGTCCTAGAATCACAGGAGTGCACCACCACACCCTATGTATGCCATGCTGGAGGCTGAACCAGGACTTGAGGAATGCTAAGCATCAAACTCTCTATGATCTCTGTCAATAGCTTCTTTTAATTATTAATATGGTCGCCACCCTTTTTCATATTCTTAAGGATTTTTTTTCTCATGGATTGTCTTACATCCTTTGTTCACTTTCTTAGGACAGTTTATTTCTTACTGATCTGGAATAGCTAATTGTTTATGGATGATAAACAGTTATCTTTTTCCTGCATACAGTTTTCCAGTCATTTATTGCTTTTGTTTTTAATTTATACCAAAAGTTTACATTTTTCTTTTACCTAAAATAATTGTTTATTTTCCTTTGTAGTCACTTTCATCTCTTATTTTTATCCTTAAAAACTTGCCCTTTGCTATAAACCTAGTTAATAATGAACCTATTTTTTTCTTTTTTTTTTTTTTTTTTTTTTTTTTTTGGTTTTTCGAGACAGGGTTTCTCTGTGTAGCTTTGCGCCTTTTTCCTGGAACTCACTTGGTAGTCCAGGCTGGCCTCGAACTCACAGAGATCCGCCTGGCTCTGCCTCCCAAGTGCTGGGATTAAAGGCGTGTGCCACCAACGCCCGGCGAACCTATTTTTTTCATAGCCTTGAATGTGGCTCACTGATTATTTTTACTTAGTCCTTTAGTGCATCTGGAACAGGTTTTTTTATATTAGTATTATTAGTATTATTATAAATTGATATCATCTTTTTCTAGGAATGAATGCACATTAAGTGCTCAACTACCTTTCTTCACTCTTCAGTGCTTTCAGATTCCCTAGGGAATGATGCTGCCCATAGTGGGGAGCCTTCACACCTCAGTTAACATAATAAAGATCCCCTGAGACATGCCTATAGGGCAACCTCATCCAGATGCTCCCTTCCCAGGCAAGTCTAGATCGTGACCAGTTGTCAATGAAAGCTAACATCACATCCATGAATCCACAAATTCATAAAGTATGAAAAGAAAACTTGGGACGAATAAGTAGGAAGCCATCATTCTAAAATTACAGAAAACTAGTATAAAGGAGAAAGTCACAAAATCAGACACCAATAAATAATCCCAATGAAGAGAACACAAGTTAAAAATTTACTGCCTTCAACAGCAACAATAGACATCAGCCAACAATGGAAACGTCCTCTAATGACCCTTCTGAACTTGGAGTTTTGGAGACAGGATATGGATTTTGTGAGAACTACTGAATTTTTAAGATCTGAATTCTTTGTTCTGTGAATTTGCCAAAGGGACTTCTGTAGCTGAAAGTTTCTCTGTCCTGCCTGGTCGCACCAGGTTCCGCATTCCTCCGGCCTGGCAGTCCAGCTGCCTCTTATGAAATAATCATTCAGAAGCTTATATTAATTATAACCACTTGGCCATTAGCTCAGCCTTATTACTGACTAGCTCTTACACTTAAATTAACCCATAATTCTTAACTTTGTTTAGCCATGTGGCTTGGTACCTTTTCTCAGTTCTGCCTTCACATCTTGCTTCCTCTGTTGTTGACTAGTGACTCTTGACTCTGCCTTCCTCTTCCCAGAATTCTCCTTATCTGCTTATCCTGCCTATACTTCCTGCCTGGCTACTGGCCAATTGGTGTTTTATTAAACCAGTATACAAAAGCACTATCCCACTGACTTCTAAGGGTTCTGTCCCACTGTTCACAAAAGAATCCTCACTGGACACAATTTTTGTTAATATGGTACTGTTCTGTTTTATTTCATTTTGTTCTGTTTCATTTTGCCTTGTTTTGAACTAGGTGTCACTATGTAGCCAGACTGTCCTGAAACTTGCTATGTACCTCAAATTTGTGTTCGTCCTGCCTCAGACTCCTAAGCTTTTGCATTCTAATGTATATCACTGTCATCAGCTAACAACCTTGTTGAGTGGACTTCTCAATGTGTTCCTATTTCACTCACATTGTCCTCTCTGCCAAGTTCCCTCTAGCCTGTCCTTCTTCTTTCTTAAATCCATAGAATCTACCAACGGATTACATGAGTTAGCTTCAGGATGTCCGTAAGTAGGGATAGTTGGGTTCGGCATCAACTGAATGTCATTCAAAAGGCTGATCACTGACCTGGTCAAAAGCATGAGCAGAAAATGGGCGGGTGGCACCCACTCACTCACCTGCTGGAGTTTCGCTCCCACCATAGAGGCACTGATGTCAAGCACAAAAACCACATTCTTGGGTAAAGGAGGGAGGTCTTTAGGAGCAAAGTAGTGCACAAAGTAACCATTCAGAACCTGGTGGAGAAAAATAAAGCAGCCAAAGTGGCATTCAGAAAGGGAAGGAAAATGGTAGAACAGTCTTTGGAACCTCTAGAACACAAAGATGGCATGAGTCAGTCTAGGGTCACATTCCACACCAACAAAACTGTCTACAGTCTTTGATTCCTCCAAGAGAACTAGCTGCTAATTAATATACTATTCATCATGGCTTGGGGGTAGAACTCAGTGATAAGAATGCTTGCCCAAGGATGTGCATATCTCTGGGTTCAATCTGCATCACCTTGAAAATAATATAAATGTAGACATAGTATGGATACATAGACCATGACAAACATCAACTTTAATTCTGCATCTCCTTATGACCTTGTTTCATGAGAATCCTGCTCCCATCACTATCTATTTTTACTAATTATCTTACACAGGGAGGTATCAAGGTTGTCTGCATTCTCTGTGCACATCCACATATCTTAATATTCTCACCTTGTCTCTGCAGCAATACAACCTAAAGGGAAATAAGCTACGGAACAGTCTCTTTTAATTAAAGTTGAAGAAGTGCTAAAATTCTAACCCCATCTAAAACACCACAGGGAAAATTATATTATAGATTTCATTTGCTGTCCAGGTTACTGAAGCGCGAAATAGGTACCCTTGGCAGCCAGCAAGGGAGCATCACTGGTCTCTTTGAAGACGTATTTTGGGTTTAAACAGTTTTACTGAGAACCAAAAATATCTTTCACCTTTAGGTAAGTATTGGAATCCATAGGTGTGAATCGAACAGAAGGGATCATGCTCCACATATGGTGGCATCATGGAAGCCGTTACCTGGATGTCACCAATGCTCTGCTCTCTCTTGACATCGTATCGAATGATGAAATCTCCCAAAATTCCATTCTGGGCAATCTTAGCTTGTTGGACCACAGTCGGCTTAAAAAGAACTTGGGCAAAAGTTTCATTTTGGTTGATAACAGTAGAAGGGGGAGGACCTGTGTCGCCTGTAAATAAGATGTAAACACAATAAATAGCTGAAACTAGAAAGATCTTCCCTGAAAAGATTACCTTTTTGCATAGACAGAGGATGTCAGACTTCAATCTGTTTAAAGTTCCCCTGGTATCTTCTAAGAACTTCTGCTAATTTCTCGAGGAAGAAGGGGTTGTATCTGGGGCCATGGTTTGAGAGGATACAGACCATAAAGGAGTAGAAGCTGGTCATGTTACAACCAAGGTCAGAAAGCAGAGAGATGAATATCCTACTCAGCCCATTTTCTCCTTTTTGTTCAGTCCAGGACCCCACGCCATGGAACAGTGCCACCCATCGTTAGGGCCATCTTTTCCATCTCAATGAACCTAATCTAGATAATCCTTCACAGACACAGAGGTCTGTCTCTTGGGTGACTCTAGTCCCGTCAAGTTGACAGTATTAACCATCACAGAAAGTCAGAACTTTGTCATGTACTGATCCACCTTGTACCAGGTGTGAGTCCTTGCACAGGTTACCAAGCCATCTTTAAATACATAAATAGTAGTACCAATGTCATGCTCTTCAGAAGATCCAGTGACATGACGTACTTATCACCATGCTGGTTTGTGCTAAGCATAACACCAAGCGATGTGTTATAATATCATACTTAAGCATTTGCAAAGTAGGAGGAATTCAATATGGCATTATGGACATGTCACACTTGGGATGATACATGACTATCACAATGAAAGAATCTACTGGTGATGCTGATAGTTATGTTGAGGGAGAGCATCAGAGAGTGAGGAATATATTCTCTGTCCTTCACTGACATAGAGTTCAAAGTCAAATACAACTTATCCAAAGGCAATTGAAGTAGGATGAGTGCTCCTTTGGGAGGATAGGTACTAAGTTAGAAAAAATACAAAAGAACTTTTGAAGAAAAGTGTCCATCCCATGTTTGATGTACAATGCAGCAATATGGGTGTACTTAGTCTAAGTGCATTGACGTGTATGTGTGTATATAAGTCATCAATACTTACATGTAAGTTTTATGCACTTCATTCCCTTTTTTAATTTAAACATGGGAGTTGGAGAGTAGAATGAATTGAAAAGATCCTCTGAGGCATGGAACACAACAAGCATAGTTTGCCAAGCAAACCCCTCCCTGTTCTTCTCCTTGGAGTAAATGTGCTGTAGAGCCACTTCTATGGGGATTAAGGGTATCCAGAGATGGTCCAGCAGGCAGAAGCAGGGGTAAGGTTACTGAGAAGCACTTGCCATGTCATATCAGTTAAATCAAAGGAAGTTGCTCTGGTGGCACCAGCAGCTGTCACCTCTCACTTCATTGGAAGTGTCCAAGCAAACCCTGGAAGAGTCACCTGCAGTATGTAAAGCAGGCTGCAGTCTTAGAAGAGCAGCATCAGCCACACCTTGGAACTTTCTAGAAATGTCAGTTCTCAGGCTCTTCCCGGAAACCCTGAATCAGAAACTCTGGAGGGAACCTTAACAAGTCCCATAGGTGACTCTGGTTTCTGACAATGGAAAACAAGGGATATGCCATTCACCCAGACCTCCTACCTTACATGCACAGCCCATCATGCCCTTTGTTTATGTAAGTACACTTATCCCAACGTTCTGCAATAATCTAACAATTCTCTTTACATTATCAGCATGTACCCACTTTATCTTGCTCCAAATCTCCTCATAAAAATGCATTTATACAAGTTCCTCAACTTAATCCATTCATAACAAAGTGAAAGCCCTGGGAATTTAAAGACTATAACTTCTTTCTTCTGATTTATTTGACTAGGCTCTTTGATACAGACCACGAGAAAGGATGTGTAGTATTTTTGTTGCCTGTTGACCTCCGGTGTTTGTTCATTCATAATGAAAATTCATGAGTTTCATATAAATGCCCTTATTTCACATGGCCAAAGAGTGGGTGGATTCTGTTTGGTTCTTCACCAAGAGGCCGAATTCCTGATGCTGGCTCCCACCCACTACATGCCACACAGTAAAGGTGACCCAGCAGGGTTTCTACCACTATGGGGAACAATTCAAGAGCAGCATACTTGAAAAACTATTATCGTATAGGAGTGGTCAGGTGTACCATGGCATGCATGAGGAGGTCAGAGGACAACTTTCAGGGGTCCATTCTCTCCTTCCCTCTTGGGCTCAGGGATCAAACTCAGGTTGTCAGGCTCTCGTGGCAAGCCCTTTTATACTCTGACCTGACCCACCTGCCCACAACTCTAGAAAGTGAAAATGTTCTGGACTAAGAAGATGATATAGCATGAAGGCCTGAGTGCTGATCTCCAGCACCCATGTAGAAAGATGGATGTAGTAATGAGGGCCTGTAATTCCCCCTGTGCTGAGAGGTGGATATGGGATTCCTGCTGTTCTCTGCTCAAGCAATCTAGTCAATCAGTGAGTTCCAGGTTCACTGAGAAATTCTGTCTTAAGCAAACAAAACAAACAAACAAAAAGGTGTTCAGCAAAAAATGAGTTGACCTCTGGCCTTCGCATACACAAACACAGGTATGCACACCTATACACACAAACACAAAAGAAAAGGGAAAATAAAATCCTCTGTTCATTAGAGGAAAGGGAAATCTGATCATTCTATTAATATAGACTTCCAGCTACTCACCTAATCCCCAAAGCAAAATAATACTATCTACTATTGACTCTTCTTAGTTCTGAACCGGGGCTCATACTGTGAACTGTCCCACAGTACTTCACAAACCCAAAGCAACTGCCATACTTGTCTAATGAGAGGTCTTGTTTCTGTTCCTTCTCTTGTCTGCCCATTTGGTTAAGGGGAAGGAGTGGACGATAGCGGCCGCCCCAGTTATGGGCACTGTATCTTGTCACTGCCATCCAGAAAATGTACTTGCAGCTCTCTGCACCCACTGACGCCTCTCAGGCTACCAGCCTTCCCATCAGGCTATCCTCACGTATAAAGCTTTGACTTCAAAAGCTAGAAACAGAATTGCCCGTGGAAGCCATGTTAATAGCAAAGAGCGTCGGGTTGGGCGTTTCACAGACTACATGATTGGCTCAGTGTTTGAGTTCTACACCAGGGAAACTGGAGCACCACCAGTGTGCATCCTTGCTGGGACTTAGTGAGATCACATGTGGAAGATGTTGATTGTGTCTCCTGGTAGGTAATAGTGTCTTCAGTACATAACAGTCCGTGTCTTCGTGTCTTTGTTATTTTCTAGTTACTCTGACAGAATTTGTCACTTTTCAGTTACTCTGACAGAATGGCTGACAGCAGCCGCTTAGGGCAGGGAGGCTTTATTTTGGCTCAGTGTGAGGGTACGGTCCATCCCAGGGAGGACTCTCAGCAGGAGGCGAAGCAGCTGGTCACATTGTATCACTTGCTTTCTGCTTTTCTCCTCTTGATTTTAAGAAGGCCAGCCCACTGGATGGTGCTGCTCACATTCAGGCTTGGCCTTTCTTTGGTCCTCAGGGGAACGGCTCTGGAAGCACCTACACAGACATGCCCCGAGGTGTGTCTTGGGTGACTCTAAATCCGGTCAAGCGGATAATGAAGCTTAACCATCACAGTCCTCTCTCTTTTGGAGTCACTTCCAGTACTCTGCCCATTAGAAAAGACAAATTAAAAGGAAAAAAAAAAACTATCTTTGGATGACAACTAGTCTTCATCTGGAATCACATTTTACTCCACAAGATCTTGTGAAAAAAATAATTTGGAAAGGTTTTGCATGTCCTTATGTACATTATTGATCTGGAATTTAAGAGTGTCTGTACCAAGAATAATTTTTATAAAGTACACTGGATTTAACTGCTTCCAGAGAGACCCCTGAAAGGATGAGCTGAATTTTCATATGAATGCATATATACTTTTTTCTGAACTAAAGATTCACAATTTTGCTAAAGAAATTCATGTTTATAAATGCTATTACATTGTCATCTATTTGATTCTATCTTTTAAAGACAAAACCCACATTCGGTTGGTTATATAATACATTATATATTGTTTTATATAGAGAGAAAGCAAGGTTCAGAGGACACAAACTTAGTCTTGGCTTTATGCTAAACCACAGACACTAGTCACAGATAGACATTCTTTTAGACAGCCACAAATGTTAGGGGAAGGATGCCAATTACTAGGTAAAGCGTCTAAAGGTGGAAATATGTAGGAGCCAACGAACCATGCTCAAGGACACTGGCTGGAAGCTACCGCCCCGAGAGCTGATGAACAGAGGGATTTCCTGGATTCTGTTTCCTGTGGGCTTCAGGTTTGGCTACTGTCAACCCCAAAGCTGCCAATACCTTCGCCTTTTACAAAAGGATTTCCAAACAAACACTGCCTGCTTATTTCCCCTGAAAAGAGGCTAGACGGTCTGGGTTTGTTTATAGAAATTCATTACCTGGGATACTCTGTTAAATTTCGGGCAGTAAAAAATACTGGGACTTATGGAGCATCAACAGTTTGATGATCCCAAAAAAGACAAAGATCATGCAAATCAACTGAGTATTGAAATAAAAATAAAGCATAGGCAATGAGAAGAAACTGGTTACTTTTTACAAATCTCTCATTAAATAAAGTTTTCTTATTGGAAAGGATTCTTCTCACCTGTTTGATGTGATGATTACTAGTGATCGTCAGCCTCACTGGCTCTAGAGTCACCTAGGAGACACACCTCTGTGCATGTCTGTGAGGACTCATCTACAGTGAGCTAACTGATGTGAGAAGACCCATCCTGAGTGTGGGAAGCACCATTCAATGAGCTGGAGTCTTAGACTGAATGCAAAGGATGAAGTGGGCCGAGATCTGCTCTCTGCTTCTGACTGCAAACACAGTGTGATCAGCCGCCTCGCTCTCCTGTCTCCGGGACTGCCCCCCCCCCCACACACACACAATGACTGGAGCCCCTTGAACCAGAAGCCAGAACGAGCCCTTCATCCTTATGCTGCTTCTTCATTGGTCTGAGCAATTAGAGAAAAGTAACTAATGCAGTTGGTGTGGGTTTTTTCTTTTTGGAGAAAGCATTATGTAAGCATGGTAGCATCATACAGCATAGAAGAATAATGAAAATTCACATTTTAGAATTCAAGAGGTCTTTTTTTATATAGTGAAGGAGTGTTTGCTCAAACTTCTTAACAAGTTTGCCTTTTCACTACGTCTTTAAGTTTCTCCCTCGCTCAAATAATATATTACCGACTCTCAGTTTTCCATATTTGAATGTGAAGAAAGCTCATACGTGTTGAACACTTAACAGGGAGGTGATTGCCATATCTATAGATGGCTGGGCAGGTAGACAAAGCAGCCTCCCATGAGAACTGAAGATACCGATTATGGAAGTGTGTGGGCAGACACAGCAGATGACGCTCTGATTTTAGCCACAGCTGTGACTGATGGTTTAATTCACACAATGACACCCATCTCACACAAGAGGAGAATCCAAGAACCAAAGAACCAAAGAGTGAGGTTCCTCAGAAAGAACGGGCTGTTCCCACTATCTAACTAAAGAGAGAAGGCTGGACTTGGGTGACACACTCATATCTAAGTATGCTCTCCACAGACGGCCTCAACCCAGCCCCAGTCAGAACAAGGAAGGTAGTAACACCGGCTTCCATGCCAGGATGAAGAAGGAAAACAAAACCAACTCTGGAGCCAAATGATTCACACCTGAGTCACTTCTGAGCTTAACAACACTGAAAATCTTCACATAACAATTGCTTGTTTTCCTGGCCAACGTTCAGAGATTTCACCAAGGCCAAACAGGGCTTTGCCCTTCCAGCTGCTGAAAGGCAGCCGGATCCAGAGAAGAATGCAGAAGTGGGGACTTTGTGGTGAGTCACAATACAGCCCTTTAGTAAGGGACATTTGCTGGATTTAGAAAATCAAAATACAGGATGTCCGCTTCCACTTGAATTTTAGACAAATCATCAATAGCTTTTAGTATGTCCAGAATGTTGCACGACAACGTCTGTGGTTTATCCACAAATCAAATGTAAGTGGGCATCAAAATTTCACCCAGCAGCTAGCAAAGGGAGAGCGAAGCTAGAATTTTTTTTGAACCAATGTCTTTTAGAACAAAATGGATAATTAGTATGTCTGCTGTCTAATTCCTCCATCATAACAAAAGGAGACACAGACCCAAGACCTGGCAAAACTAACACAGTAAACTGTTAAAACTTAACAGCTCTTTATTACAAAGCTGGTTCTTCCTTAATTCACTGAACAAAACTTCCTGAGCATCCATTCCATGCCAGGCACTACCACGGGAGACTGAAAATGAAATCTCGAGAGCCAAAGATGAAGTCAGTTTTTAAGGCACTAAAGGAAAACATACATAAAAGTTTAAGACAGGTTTGATTCCACCCTCCTGAACACACGACACTGTACTGGTCTCAAGTCAGAGAGCCTAGATCTTGCACCACAGTGAGTCTCTAGTCATTACCTGCTTCTCAAATAGACCTGTCAAAAGCTTCAACTTCCAATGCAAAGGGGAATGAAGCTGTAATTTAGTGGGTCTCTTCTTTCTAATTAAGCTACCTAGTCTGGGGGATTATTAAAAGTCAAAACAGACTTGGTGGTGCATACCTGTAAACCCAACACTGTGGAGGTTGGGGAAGGAGGATCTTGAGTTTGCAGTCAACCTTGGTTGTCAGTGAGATCCCATCTCAAGGAAACAAACAAATGAAACAGAACAAGAGAAAGCTGCTTGGGGAGGAACCCTGCTAAAAGCAGCAGGGAAGGGGCTGTAAGCTGAAGAGAAGGCTGTTCATGAGGTCAAAGTGTAAGCATACTGTGTTAGCTACTGCTCTCATTTGTAACAAAATACTTCCTGAAAGCAACTCAGGAGGAGAAGCTTCTATTTTCTCTCACAGTTTGAGGGTACAATCCATCAAGGCTGGGGAGCCAGGGAATCAGGAGAATGAAGTGGTTGGTCACTGTGGTGGACACAGAATGTCCCCCCAGAGATTTTCATATTTGAATGCTTAGACTATTTGGGAAGGAATGCTTAGACTGTTTGGGAAGGATGAGGAGGTTAGCCTTGTTGGAAGAGGCGTGTCATTAGGGGTGGCTTTGAGGTTTCAAAAGCCATCCCAGGCAGCTTCTCTTTCCTGCTTCTAATTTGTGGATTGGGATGTGAGCTCTTAGCTATTGCTCCAGCACTATGCCTGCCTGTCCACAGCCATGCCCCCTGCCATGCTGATCGTGGACTCTAACCCTCTGGAACTGTGAGCCCCAGTAAATATTTTCTTTTAGGAGTTGCCTTGGTCATGGAGGCTCTTCACAGCAATAGAAAAGTAGTTGTCCAGACTCAGGAAGCAGAGGGAGATGAATTCTGGTGCTCGGGCCTTCTCTTTTCCACTCAGTCTCGGACCCCAGCCCATGGGATAGCACTACCCACATTCAGAGTGGCTCTTCCCTACTCAGTTCAACTTTTTCTGGAAAGATCCTTATAGAGAAACACAGAGGCTGTTTCCAGAGTGATTCTAAATCCAGTCAAGTTGAGAACGATTAATCATTACACAGAGAGAATGGAATAGAGACCCCTGAACCAATACACATTTGAAATATGTGCCTCAGTGCACATCTGGAAGGGTATTCACCCCAGCTAGCTATGTCCCAGAAAAGGCTTCACTTCAAACACAGACATGCGCTGGATAATAATAACGAGGCATGTGACAGACCATGTGCATATATGGCAGTGGTTCTGTAAATACTACGACAAAGCTGAAGAACTCCTATCACTTAAAGATGGTGTGGTCTTTGATCATTCTAAAAGTATAGTGTCGATCATGACAACACTGATGCACACACACACCACACTACCAGTTGCACAAAAGTAGAGCATGCACAATTATGCATAATATGCAACAGACAACTATTACTGGTTCACCGAGTATATTATTCTTTTTATAATTTATGTACTCCTAGCTGCAAAAGAAAATGTTCATTGTAAAACACTGTAGTGAACCAGCATCAAACAGTCCAATGAATGAGAGTTCAGCTCTGATCCACCAGGCACATCCACTGAGGCAGGTATAAAGATACTGCATTTAGTCTTTCTTCTGCTTCTTTCTTTCATTTTATGTGTGTATGTGAGTACCCACATTTATGTATGTGCACCGTGGGTGTGCAGTGCTTCTGGTGGCCACAAGAGGACACTGGACCCCCAGAACAGGAGTTCCAGGTATTTAGGAGTCAACTAGTTGGGGTGCTGAGAACTAAACCCAGATCCTTTGCAAGAGGAGTCAGTGAGTACACTTAACTGCTGGACCATCTCTCTGGTCCCTCTTCCCTATATTTATATAGTTAACTAGAAAGACACTTTAAATTTTAATTTCCATTCCCCATAGCATATAATCTATTTAAAGAAAAAAATGGTGTGTACAATGGTTAAGGATATGAATTTTGGGTCAGGTCTATACTTAGAGTTTGTTTCTATTAATAATTAAATATGCCACCTAATATATATTTCTGTATTTCTGTGTTGTGTAACAGTTTCCTCCAAGATTAAAATATTCCATCCTTCAAGAAGCTCCTTAGGCAGGGAAAAAAAACAACAACAACAACTCCAAATAGTTCCAGGAAGTCCCTGAAACTGACCAGATTCATTAGGCCCCTCCTTGCCAGAGGAAGCAGAACCCAGCTGCAAAGAAGACTCTCAGAAAGGCTGAGTTGCAAAAGAAGACTCCTCCACAAGACCAGCTACCTGGAAGAAGCAGGAACTAGCCAGCTGCCTGGAAGCATTTTAGACCACCTAAGGCATCTGGAAAGGACACTCTCCTACCTGCTGAGCTGCTTGTAGGTTGTACAGTGTGATCCAGGGTTCCCAGCTTTTGTGAGCTGGCGACTATGCTGGAGTGGGCTTCTGTTACGGGATAATCTTTTTATACACTGTGAAAATATGTCTCTGCCAAGGTACCTTCTGATTGGTTTAATTAAGAGCTGAATGGCCAATAGCTGGGCAGGAGAGGATAGACAGGACTTCTGGGCAGAGAAAGGAACTCTGGGAAGAATCTGAGAGGCAGAGAACACCAGCAAGATATGGAGAAAGTCAGACATATAGTATGGTGGAGAAGTAACAAGTCACATGGCAGAACATAGATTAAAATATACAGGTTAGTTTAAGTTATAAGGGCTAGTTGGGAACAAGCTTAAGCTAAGGCCAATCTTTCATAATTAGTAAAAAGTCTCCATGTCATTATTTGGGAGCTGGTGGTCCAAAGAAAGTATGACTATAGGCTTCTGTGATGCAGCTGTCTTTGAGTCATTTCTGCTCCTGTAAGTGACCCCTCACCCATATTCCTATAAATAACTGTGGTGGTTTGAAAGAAAATGGCCCTCAAAGGGCCATTACTATTAGGAGATATGGCCTTGTTGGAGTAGGTCTAGTCTTGTGGAGGAAGTGTGTCACTGTGGAGGTGGGCTTTGATGTCTCATATATGCTCAAGCTATACCCAGTGAAACAGTCTACTCCCTGTTACCTGCATATCAACATGCTCCTTCTCTAGCACAATATCTACCCACAGGCCACCATGCTCCCTGCAATGATAATAGTGGACTAAACCTCTGAAACTGTAAGACACTACCTCAATTAAATGTTTTCCTTTATAAGAGTTGCTGTGGTCAAAGTGTCTATTCACAGCAATAGAAACCCTAACCAATGCAGTAACCCCAATAAAATTCATTAGCTCACCAAGTTGGGCCTTGGTGGTATCCGTACTTTGGTCTATTGTGGGTTCCTTATCTAGGCTGAATTGATGTGTGTGATGCAACACCCCAGGAAAAGTTTTGTCAGACAATATCTGTAAGGCTTGCTTCTTCATAATGAAAACAAGCATGAAAAGATATGGGCTAATAAAGTTGTTATAAAGATTGAATGAGACAACATTATAGGCAACATGCTCTTTCTAGTAACTAACAAAACAATGCTTAGGCAAGATGCATCCTTCGAGACCAACACAAGTAGAAGTAATACTACTAAATGCAAGAAGCCAGACTCAGCAAGATCAGTCTACATGTCATTTCTTACATGCAAAAATCTAGATTTAAAATCACATATGTATCTAGATATGTTTGCATGTGTACTTGTGTGTATAAGACTTGGAACTGGAAAGGGAATCATGAGAAGGAAGAAAGAGATCCTAACAGAGGCAGAAAATACAGAGTAATGGACTATTTGAAGGGAGAAAGGAGAAAGGGAGGCTAGCTTGACAGCTGGAAGGGAGCCTGCAAGAATGAGGGAGGGGTGTGAGTGAGGAGAGGGGAGGAAGGAACAAATGAAAGTGAAGTCCAATGACACGTGTGTATGAAGAAGCCATAATGAAACACATGGCTTTGTGTTCCAACCTAAAAATAAATCAATCATTTTTTTAAAAGATGGAATGGAGCCATAGGGCAGAGACTCATTTAGGCAAATTGCAGACATCTGATTTCTTAATCACCGCTAGATCTATCTGAGAAATCAACACCCAATCTTGGGCCATGCTCCCTCAGTCCCAGCTCACATTCTGGTGCAAGTCTGACTCCAGTGTGATCTCTACCCTGGATTTATTTTGGAAGCACACAAGGGTGGCCAGACAAAACCACAACATCCTGTGCTCCTCGCTGCTGGGTTCACCATTCCCAGGAACAACAACAGCTGAGCTGGAAAGACCAATGGGGAACGTCAGTTAGCAGGTCTGCCCCCTGTATGGGGCTAAAGGACACACCTGTGAATCGCCATGCTCTGGAAGACAGAGGATCTGCTTTGCTACAAAGAGTTGGGAAAATAATCTTAAAAATAAACAGGCCTGAAGAGATCAATGGCCTGAAAACATTCCTTGGAGATACTAATAAGCTCCAACTATAAACAATAAGCAATTGTTTGACTAACAGTCATAACTCATACCCTGCCCAAACATACACACAAATAGAGGCATGCAACATGTATCCAGCTCTGCAGAGCTATGGAGGTTCTGAAAATTAGGTAAACATGCATTTTAGTTGCCTTCAGTACATTCTAAGGATATATTCACTGACCCTGAGTATTCATGGACAGCACACTACACAGATACTTCACTGCTACAAGTCTCCATTGCCTCTGGGAACCTTCCCCCACTGAATAATAACTTCTTCAAACAGTGAAAGTCAGAAAAAGTTCCCTCTGAAGTTACTATGAGTGAGATATTAAATTCGACAGCATTCTCCATTCTTTGTTTCTTTGTACGTATTTGCTTTTGAAGATGCTTTACTTAGTAGTATGTACTATTTAAAAGACATTAGATCCGGCAAAGAGACATAGGTTGATTGGAGACAGATATACCTCTGAAGGTACTTAATACGTTTTAAGATGTCTAGAGAGAAAGAGTAAATATAAGGAACATAATAATGACAATAATAAAACAGTAATTATTAAGCTCTTACTCTGAGCCAAGAGACTTCTGTAGGGCAGTGCTTCAGAGTCACTGAGACAGGCTCTGCCCCTGCTGCACAGATGTGGAAGCCCTGTTTTACACCATGGCAACAATTTCCTTCCAGTTTATATCAATAGCTGAACAAAAATTGACGATCCATGTGACTACCACCCACAGGACATGAGGATGAAGGGTCGTATTTCCTGCCATTTCTGAATGTCAGACAGCTTTGACACTTTGGCTTTCGAAGTCCGACGTGGCTGACAAGGGTTAAGTTCAGTTTTTGTTGTTAAGATGTGTCTGCTCTGGACTCTCCTAACAGCCACTGGCACTTAATTCAGAGTCTGCACTTTTACCTATTCACGTCTCATTTACTAGTCCCCTGTTCTCAAGGTCACAGGCATCTGAAATGTTGTCGCTCCGACCCTGGTGTGATGTTTGAATATGGCTATCTTACTATTTGATTGGATCTGGCATTCAGCTGTACTTGTGTGTGAAGCGCAGAGACAGCCACAAGTGAGTGTTTAATACGAACTACTATTTGGAATTAATGATGGCTAAAAATAGACCACTTTGATCTCTGAATGGAGAATGAGTGGGTCTCTGTTTCTTGTGCCTTTTCATGAGCTCTTTTCTTTCTGGTTGTTTGTTTCATCCAATTCTAATGTGTTAGTTTTTGGTTTTGTTTTACATTATAGTTTATTATTATCCCATAGAAACCTTTTTGTTTCCTAATGAGAAACAGAAAGGGAGTGGATCTGGATGGGAAGAAAGGTGGAGGGATCTGGAAGGAGTAAAGGGAGGAAAAATCCACAGTCAGGAAAAATTATGTAGGGAAAAATCTATTTTCAATAAAAGAAAAAATATATAATATGTATAAATATATAATATATATAATGTATATGGAAGCTTCTACAGCAATAAGTTTCAGTTTTTAATATGTATATATTAAATATACATATATTATATATATGCATTCCACCTTAAATACATATATATATATACCACCTTAAATCTTTCATAATTATTTCAGCAAGTTAAATGCTGAGCTTCTACCAAGTTAAAAATGGCTGTTTAATATCATCTATAGATCAGAACACTTTTTTTCCAGTACTGAGTATTGAGCCTTGGACCTCACTCACACTAGGAAAGTCTGTTTCTCTGAGCTATGTCCTAGCCATCCTCTGACTTTCACTTTAAGAGTCTTACTGTGTTGTCCGGTCTAGCCTGATCTTACTCTGTCATCTTACTGTGTACGGTCTAACCTGATCTTACTCCCTCATGTCTACTTCAGCCTCCCAAACAGCTGGGATTACAGGTGAGTGCCACCAGGCTGTCTCCAAACACGTGTTTCTTTATGTAATCTTGGAAAGAAGATACCATTGTTGAGTACTGAAAAGAAGATTGATGAGGCTAGGAGAATAGGTCAATGGCAGAGCTCTTGGCTAACGTTTTCAAAGCCTTAGGTTCCATCTCACTCACCACAAAAAAAGGTGATTTTTATAAAACATACCCATAACCCTATGCTCTTGAGATGAAATCACGGTTTTATATGACTTTCTAGTCTTCTGCAATGTTCAACATATTTAATATTATCATGCATGCTGATGTGTTTGTCTTTCTCCCCATCATGTGCTAAATTACCTCTGATCATTGCTCATTACTAATTGCTTTTCTAACATTAAATATTTGGAATGATAAGAATGTTTTGTCTGATAAATACTATCAGCTTCCTGGATGTAATATTCTCAATATTTTAGAAATTTTACCTACAATCACTTCCTCAGAGTGGGGTCACAATGTCAAAAAACTTAAATGTTTATTCATCTCTTGGTGGAAGCTGAATCTTTTAAAAAAATTATACAAAGGGTTGTCTCTGTTGAGTGACTTTCTTCCAATTTCTATAACACGTGAAGCCTTTGTGGAAGGGACGCCATTTCCTCTGCAGAGTTTGTGAAATCCCAGTCCCAGCTTTGAGCATCCCCCAGGACCTGAGCACCCTCAGGCATGACTCACCTTCTGCCACCCCACTGCCCTTCTTCCTGCTGTTGTGAAGAGGTAGCACCTCTAAGGCTTCAATGCCCGACCTCTCCAGAACATTCACCTCCACGGTGAGCCTCCCCACCAGCTGCTGGGGGCGCACGCTGATGATATGCTCATATTTCCCCAGCCTTCTCTGCAGAAGCTCTTCATAACTGAGGAGGAAAGCGGCTTTGTCCTTGCTGGGAATCACTAAGGAAGCTTGGAATGTGTCCGTTCCCTTCTCCCTGTTAGGAAGCAAAAATGGACCACAAATAAGCTCAGGGAAGGGAAAGCCTGGTTCCTGCCATACTTGCCAAAGAAACTCTTGGGCCGAGCCAGACAACAGCCCTAAGAAAAGAAAAATGAGAGCTATGGATGTTCATTAGGGGTAGAGTGCTTGCCCAATGGGCAGGAAGTCCTAAATTCAATCCAAGTATCATAATAAAGAAAAATGAAAATTAATTTTAATTTTGAAATAAGTATAGACCTATACTAGAGGAAGGCCACTGTCATGGTTTGATTTGAAGTGCCCATCCCCCACAGGCTCCTGGTCACCAGTCATCGACACTGTATGAGGGAGATGTGAAACCTTTGAGCTAGAGAAGTAGGTCAACAATGAAAGCTCCCTGAAGAGTAATAGCCTGGCCCAGTTCCTGGTTAGCTTTCTCTGCTCCTGCTCCTGCCACGTGGGGAGCCGCACTACAAACTCCTACATCCCAGACAGCGGCTCCCACCATGTACCTTCCCCACCAGAATGGATAAGACCCTCTGAAACTGTGAGACAAAACAAACCCTCCTTTCAGCTGCTTCTGTTGAGTTTGTTTGTTTGCCTCCTACCAAGGGCCAAAGAACACTGAGTAGGAAAGAATTAAATATTTGGTCACCTCCCTTAACTCTCCCTGAGACAGACCCAAGGAGATGATATAAAGAGGACAGTTTGGAGGTGAACTGCTACAAGAGTGAGCATGGTCCAGATGTGAATAGGGTTTTCCCCGTTACAGGTGTGGCCTAGAAACTGCTGACATCTTACATAATTCTGAAGTTGATAATACATCACATGTTTGCACCTTGGTGATTGTGTTTACCAGTAAATAAAATAAATGACTGTGAAATTTATAAAAAGGGCAACCACTGCAAATGTTTTCAGCACCTGGGGTTCAGGTTGTCCAATTTAAGGTGGTAGAACACTAACGGTGGTTGAGACATTCAAGAACATTCCAAGAAAGCATATATGTTGGGGGAAGAATTCATTTAAACAATAATTCTACAGCTCAGAACATTCTGGAAGAAGCTGCAGGGAAGAAGAGACTCAAACTGCCTGGAGAAATCTCAGTGAAAATGCAAGCTCTGCCTTCAGTAGGATACATCAGAAAAGGAATAAGAAAGGGGACCAGACAGGGGAGACCATCGCAGTCCACATAGGAATGGCTCACTGCACGCCCTTCCGGAACTGGAGATACGAATATTAAGATTGAAAAGTTTCATCCCACACTAGGCAGATCAAATGGAAAAGAAGTCACAGAGAAAACCATTAAAGTAAAACTTCAGAACATGTGATGGAGGAAACAGGGGGAAGGAAAGGTGTTAGATCACCTTCGATCCATCATTAGCAAAACCAGATTTGATTACACAAGGCACTGGGAGAGTAATTCAAAGTTCAGAAGGAAAGTTGTTTTCATCGTAAATTCCATACACAGCCAAAATACTGATCCAGATCTCAGAAAGTTTGTCTGTCATGCAACCATGCTGCAAAAGTTACTTCAGAATATACTTTCAACAATGGTGAAAACTATAAAAGAGGAGGATGATATGGAATCAAAGAAATAACAAAATCAACTTGGAATGAAAGGGAGATTCCAGAGTAGATGTTTTCCAGTAGATCTCCAAAGCAAAAGCAGTATATTGCATGGCCAGGACCCAGCCGTATTTCATCAGCTTATGAAACCAGAATTTGCCCTCATCTTTCATTTCTCATGTAATTGATGTTGGCCAGGCATTCAGGGTGTGGGTTGGATGTCACTGCATCCAGAAACCCAGTTATAGCTATTCATTTTGTTATCATTTCAAACTATGTGTCTTAGCAGATGTTAACAGTGACAAAATTAAATTCTATCTCCTAAGAAAAAAGAAAAGCAATTAGAAACTCCAGGACTTATAGTCCAACTAAATTAACCGGTGCCATCATCCTGAACAATTCTGATAAAGACAACTCGGGTCACAGCTGTAGCTCAGCAAATTGAGCTTTTAATAACTTGCTGCACCAAGGGAGACGGCATCCAGAGGCACTGTGAGGCATCTCACCAAACAAAGAGATGGAACATAGGATTGTGGGAATGGGGAAGAGGAGAGGGTAGGTAAAAGTTCAATGAGGAATTGTTTGATCAGGCTCAAATTGAGCAGGGTTGTGTGTAAAGCCATCCATGTCACCTTGACTGGAATGCCTCACCGCCCTGTGTCCTTGGGAACTCTGTTAGGATAAACGTGGAGCAGTCTGTCCTTATCTGAATATCCCTTATCTGGCACTCTGGGTTTGGTTTGCTTTTCAGAATCAGAGTGAACCCAAGACTCAGGTCTTCCACACAGAATGAGCTCTTCCATTCTTACTGATGGCATTTCTGACCATCAAGTTCTGTGACCTTTGAGAACTAGTTTTCCTAAAACAAAGTCCCTTTATGAATGAACAAAATCAGGTTAACAAATACACAACCTTTTGTTTAGATACTAAAATAACTTTTCTACAAAAGGGGAAAAAACCCTTCCAGTTGATCCAGTAGAGGGGGAAACAAATCTTTGTGTACTAGATAGCACTGGTCAATATCAGTCATCATCACAAAGCAAACGCTGGGACTGGAAAGATGGCTCAGTGGACAAAGTGCTTGCTGAACAAACAAGGACCTGAATTCAGGTTCTTAGCATGCACAGAAAAGCCAGGTAAGGCCATATTAACCTGTAATCCTGGCATGGGCTTGGAGAGACAGAAGAGACAGGAGTCTCCTTGAGTGATTGCTGATCTAGCCAAAACAGCAAGCTTCAGTGAGAAATCCCTTCTCAAAATACCTAGGGTGGAGAGTGGTAGAGGAGGATGCCTGAAGTCATCCTCTGGCCTTCACACACTCACAGGTGAGTACACATACACATATAAGATGTGTGTGTGCACACCTGTGCACACACATAAAAGCAGAGGTAATTTGTTGGTTTAAAAGAATGCAATTATCATTTCAGACCAGAATGTATATGTTAATAATTCTGACAATGCAAAAATAAATTCTATATAACAAACAATTATATATGGGCACAACAATTACGATGAGACAGAGAGAAGGGTGGGAAAGAATATCACCACTGAAGATGGTGGAGATAGCCTAGGACAGTCTACTAACGGAGAAAGCAAATGACATTATAAAATCTTGGCTTTAAAAAATAAAGTATTGTAAACTTCCTTCACAGCAGAGTTTCTAGATAATGTTTTGTTTTTATTGAGAAATCAAGAAAATCATAGCTAGGGAGGTAACTATAAAGACAACTGTACACAATTTTTAGAAATATATATTCTAGAAAGCAAGAATGAGGCATAGGCACATTAAACCTTTCTTATTATTTGAAGTGCTTGCTGCTGCATTTTTAATCAGGTATATGAATTATTTTAATTAAAATTGAAGACATTTGGAGGAAGAGAACAGACAGATAAGAAGGGAAGGGATGGAACTCTTCGTTTGATTGAATTCTAGTTGCTTAACTACCTGATACTTACCCATTATCATCTGTGGTTTTGTTTCTTTTTTCCTTTATCCTATCACGGCTTTTCTTTTCTTTCTCTGTAATTTCACTCCGATACACTTTGTCTCCGATAAACCTAAAACACAAGACACAGCTGTGTTACCAGCTCCAAGACAAACTCCAACATGGTTCTTAGAGCCATGACAACCCCAGAAAATATTTGTGTGTGCCTCCTGGGTATGCAGATAGAATGCATTCCAGACTCAGCACCAGCCTTGAATCATTCATTCCGTTCAAAAGCAATTTTCATCAAGACCAAAGGGCAGCACCCCGACCCAGGGTACCTCCATGATTCTATAGGAGAAAACCCCAAGATCTCAAACTCCCACAGGAACTCAGTGCTTGCACCTTTCCCAGATCAAAATATAAACACAAATGTCTGTCATAGTTAAAACTCTTTCTGTTGTATCAGAATAAGAGGAAATATATTTGATCTAATACCTCAAAGGTTTCATACTGTCTCACTGTTCAGACCTCAATTTAAGCATAGCCCCCTCTAAGCTAACTCCCTGAGCTCTTCCCAAAGGATCCCTTCTTGACAGGCATGATGATAATAATTATAATATCAGCCCTCAAGAGGCTGGGGTGTGAGTGATGATGAGTTCAAAGCTAGTCTGGGCTACATAGTAAGATTTTGTCTCAGAAAATATAAAGTACAATCTTTATACCATAGAGTTCACTGCCATCTAAGATGATCTCATATACTAATTCATTTACTTACTTGCTGACTATTTCTCCTTCACTGGAATTTCTGGAGCAGAGAGAGTAATATTCTCCTTTCTTATACCAATACCCTCAAAGAGTGCCTGTCCTACAGTGGACATGAAGGATGGAGAGAGGGGAAAGAGGAAATTAAAACATGAGGAAGAAAAGGATGGAATGAAAGAAGAAAATAAAGGAGGATGAGGAGAGAGGAAGGGAGGGGAGGAGGGGAAGAGGTAGGGAAGAGAGGAAGTTAAGGATGTAAGGAAAGAAGTTAAGAAAGGAAGGGAAACAGGAAGCTAGGGAATTAGAGAGGGAGAGGAAGGGAGAGATGGAAGGAGGGAGAGAGAAAAGAAAAGCAGGCAGGCAACCCTCTGATTCTCAGACCACCCACAGGATATGAATTCTCGCAGTTTGATGGGCTGTGGACCCCACACACTCTCGGGTTCCCCTTGACCATCCACAGACAAATCTCTGTCTCTGACCATCGCATCCCTTACATGGTGAAGTTGGTGATGAAAGCTGCTGCTGGAATCTGCATCTGGAACTCAACATCCTGGTCCTCAGAAGCTCTGTTGAGCACTCTGCAGGAGACTGTGGTGAAGGCATAGCGAGAGATGATGGTAGACTTCACGGAGAACTCCGTCATCAAGGGCTTGGCTTTCTGTGGGAATGAAAATGCACGCTCTTCTCAGTGATGCGTGAAAATAGATCCAAACGCTTGACGTTAGTGGAGTCTTTCCCACGTGGGAAATAATCTCCAACTTGAGAACCTCTGGGATATGAGTCCTCTGTCCTTTCTGTATCTTGTCCTTAATTTTCCATTTTAACTCACTTCACTTGTAAAACCGGCTTTTCTTGAATAATCAATTCATGATCTAGAACCAAATCTCTTCAAAACTAACTTTAGCCAGGTGGTGGTGACACACACCTTTAATCCCAGCCCTTGGGAGGCAGAGTGAGAGGATCTTTGAGGTTGAGGCCAGCCTGGTCTACAAGAGTGACTTCCAGGAGAGTCAGAGAAACACTGTCTCGAAAAACAAGAACAAAAAAACAACCAAACAAAAAAATTTTAATAAGTTAACACAATGGTTTCCAGTTTAACAAAAAAGTCATATTGCTTAAATAGCTCAGTAAATTGTTGAAATTTTAGAAGTATGTAACATCCATAATTTCTGCTACAAACTTTTAGATCACAATACAGGACCACTTAGTGGATCGCAACTTGGGAATATGCCCACCAGAGTGCTTAGATTTTCAAGTTTATTTCCAGATTCACTCAGAGAAAACTGTAGTCAAGGGCTTCCCCACCCTGGATCACAGTTCCATGATTATAAATTAGTCATTATATAAATCAGTACCGAACTCCAGAGACTATCTAGAGATTAGAACCTAGAAAAAGAAGAAGAAAACCTAAGTTTGTGATAATTACATTTACCACAAAAGCTTCTTTCAAAAAGTATATTTATTTATTTCATATGTATATATGCGTTGGCATGCATGATATCACACATGTGGAGGTCAGAGGACAACTTAAAAAAGTTGGTTCTCTCCTTCCACCATGTGGGCCTGAGTTTGAACTCACATAAGCAGGCTTGGAGGCAAGCCCCTTCATCTGCGGAGCCATCTTCTTGTAAGGGCAGCAGCTGGTGTGCAAATTTAAGAACTAGATAAAACTATTCCTTGCTTTGTGTCTCATTTTTCTAGCTACAGCTGGTGACAGCTGGCTGTAGAAGCCCCCAAGAAGAAGGAAACCTTTATGAGGAAATGCACTACTAACCTTTATTTCCTCACTCCAGGAACTGGCCGAGCAACTGACAGGATTATAGGCTGTGGAAGTCTTAACCCCCAGAGTGATGGTATTCAGCTGGATTGGGGTGACTTTGACAACAGAAGGTCCAAGACCATGGTCTGTCAGGCCTGTTTTTGTTTAGTACTCCCATCCCAGCTTGCAAATAGGCACACCCATGATGTGCATATGCATGTATGGCATCTTCAGTGTGTGTGTGTGTGTGTGTGTGTGTGTGTGTGTGTGTGTGAGAGAGAGAGAGAGAGAGAGAGAGAGAGAGAGAGAGAGAGAGAGAGAGAGAGAGAGAGAGAGAGAGAACGAACTCCAGGACCTCTTCTTACAAGGACATACATCCTCCATCCTCACCATCCTGTCTAACTGTTCTTCCCTGTCAAGGCCACCCAAATTGTGGTATTTTATTGTGAATATTCAAGCAGACAGACAAGACAGTCACCCGTGTGGTCTTGGAACAGATGTAGGAAGCATCTCATTTCACACCACAGATGGTGGCAGCAAATCACATTCAGTGGTGATACACATCGGTGGTCACCTTCCAGACACAGAGATGATACTTTCTTCTGTTAACCATCACCTGGACCTTCAACCCTCATCCACTTGCTTTCTCTACAAACCGAGAGTCATTTTCCAAATACACATAAGGTTGTGACATGTTAATGTCTAGTATACTGGTCCTGTGAAAAGGTGAGTATAAACCTATTTCTAAGGAGCTATTTCATGGGCTTTTATTACTCAAAATCATCAGAACAAGAAAAAAAATGTATTTGAGAAGTGGACATGCACCACACATTGTGAGTGCAAAGGGAACATACTCCAACACCTACAGGAGGTCACCCAACAGGAACCCGAGCCAAGCATATGAGCAGGAACAGAAAACTTGGGTGTGCTCCAGCAAGGACATCAGTAATACTCATCTTCTTATCAGTTTATGACAGAACAAAAAGATTTCTAGACTTTAGCTTCTGGGGGAAAAGCTGACAACTAAATGGGAAGAAAAGAGGGATACTATGTGTCTTCCTGAGACAGGTGGAAGACATAAGCTTTGTGTGAAGTTCTGTTAAGTAATCAAGTGTGGGTGGTGGGAGGGATGAAGTGTATTTGAAATAATTTTTACTTAAAGAAGCAAAGAAATTCTGCGGTTTGGTCTAAGGAATAGTTATTTTAAATAATGGTTCTGTAGGTGCCTTCTTGCATCCTAAGGCTCCTGGGAGCTGGGAGAGGACGTTAGGAGGACCATGTGTTAAAGTGGAAGGTCAGCAAAGGTGGGGAGGGGGGAGAAAGGGAGGGAGGGGATAGAGAGACAAAGGGGGGGGCTGTGTTACGTTGTTCTGACAAAGCCGTATCTAGGAGCATGTGTGTATTAGATTATTGCTTGTGTAAAAAGGAGGTCCTGATGCCCCCGAAAGTGTGTAGGAGAGACTAATGACCTATGTGGAAGACAGTGAGTGGTTAGAGGGATAAAACAAGGGCTTGGCTACTCCACGCTCTTTGTTAACTGAACAATTTGATTATACTCACTCAAAAACAAACAAAATTTGAATTTTCATAATTACAGCACAAAACAGTTCATCAAATTCAGTTAAGACTTTTGCACAATCCTATTGGAGTTTCGTTATTTTATTATTTGAGGGAAATTAATATTTATATGATATGCATTTCAATTTGTTCAGAATTGACTTTGCCAATAAAAAGTTAGAATGCTCCCATACTAGGGGAGAAAATGGTGAAGCACCTTTAATCCTAGAGAGGCAGAGGCAGGTGGATCTCTGAGTTCCAGGCTAGCCTGGTCTACAGAGTGAGTTCCAATACAGCCTGGGCTACACAGAGAAACCCTGTCTCGAAAAACAGGGGGCGGGGAGAAGATTCCCAAAGTATGGTTTTCTCCCCAACAGTGTCACTGAAAACTTATCAGAAAGGCAAAGTCCCCCACCTTATTCCAACCCCGCAGACCCAGGAGCTTGGAGCAGTCTGTCTTAACAAGCTGTCCAGAGGGTGAATGCTCACATTCTAGAACTCTTAAAGTAACATAGTGTCTTTCCTTCCTTCACAAATTGGGATGGCTCAAGTAAGCCACTAAAATCACATCCACTTCTGAGATCCATGAAGCCTAACAGGAAGCTAAAAGTAAAGGATGCAGCCTTGGGGCTCAAGAAATCACACCCCAATTCAGAAAAAATTGCATTGCACAACATTCTTTCTATGACGATCTGGTCTCTCTCACCAGAAGTGATTTGGATCCAAAAGAGATTCCAGATGGAGTTTAACAAAATGATTCTGTTAGATGATCATATTAAAACTCTTTAGTACATTTTATAAAAATGAGAATTGGACCAGAGAGAGATGGCAAGGATGGTGGTCTCAATACCATGGCAACCTGCCACGTCTATGAAAGCTAAAATCTGTATCTCATCATCTTTCAGAGCAAAAACCCGAAAGTGAATCATGAACTAGGATAAAGCACTGACTTTGATCTCTGTTATTGCTGGGAACCGGTTTTCTTACTAAATTAAACATGATTAAATATATTCTTTTCTCTCCAACTCTGAAGGCATGTACAACAAGGGTTCACAGCTGTTTTCTTGAGAAATTGTGAAAAGCCTAAGATACTACTGCACACAGTTCTGTTCTGATTCCTACAAATGCCCCAGAAAAAGAGAAATCTGTGAAAACAAAATAACAAGGATAGTGAACTGTTTTTTTTAAATAGCTTTACTTAAAATTTAAAATGTGTCTCAAAATTTTTTCAAGTAGGGAACTCATTCGTTAAGAGTGCTTAGCACTCTTCAGAGGACACAGGTTCAGTTCTCAGTACCCATAGCAGGCATCAACCACCCATAATGCAAGCTCTGGGAGAATCTGATACTTCTGGCTTCCATGAGCACTCCCCTGTATACACACAAAGAAACAGTATATTTTTTTTAAAAAATGATCAAGTCTCAGGGATGGAGAGATGGCTCAGCAGTTAAAGTCACTGCCTATTCTTCCAGAGGACCCAGGTTGGATTTCCAGCTCACAACCATATGTAACTCCAGTCCAGGGGATCCAACACCCTCTTCTGTCTACTTCAGGCACCCAGCATGTGCATAGTACACAGACATGCATGCAGGTAAAGCATCCATGCATGTAGATACAAAAAAAATTATCAAGTATCAATTCGTATCAAGTGTGCAGGGCTAAAACTTCAGATTATACCAAATGTAATGACAAGTAAGGCTCTCCCTCCCACCCTGGACTCAGCTCCTTCCCCTTGATGTGATATTTAACAGTTTGGGGTATACCCTTCCACAAATGGATACAGTGCTCATGTACTTATTTGTTTCATTTTATTTTTCTAGTGATGTAGTAATTTGCTCATCTTTATCAATAAACTCCAATTATCTTGTGCAACAGAACAAACCTGTCTAAAGCTTCGTAGCTTAACAACTGTGTCTCTTCACATGCTTTCTGTAGACCAAGAATTCAGACAAACTCGGGAGAGTTCTGGCTCCTTCCCAGTCTAATGGAGGATGGAGCTACAACTAACTAAGAGCTGGCTGCTAGCTTTCTGTTTTATGTTGACCCAACAGCAGCCCAAAGTGGTCAGTTCTTTCACATGAGCAAGTCTAGGTTAATTCACAGCTAATCAGAGCCTGTGGTAGCTAGACACTTCACTCACCATGTGCTGGTTTTCCCAACAGTGAAATGGAAGTTACACTCTGATATGTGCTCTAGCTTCCAAGATCTATTAGCTGGCTAGGCTTAGTCCAGTTACTTGCAATGCTGAGGGGCAAAGAAGTGGCAATTTCAAGGCCCACCTGGGCTTCAGTGAGTCCAAGGCCATCTGGAACAATTAAATGAGATTCTATTTTAAAATTAAAAAGTATAAAGAATAGACATGGCTCAGTGGTAAAACACTTGCCTAGCACTTGGGAGGCTACAGGTTTGAACTCCAATACTGGAAACAAAACAACAACAACAAAAAAAACCACATAGTATTATTACTATCTTATTATGTTAATGAAAACAATCACAAAAGCACCTTCAGTTTCCATGGCAAAGAGCATATGTACCATCTCAGTGGGAGAAATGGTGAGTCAAAGTGTCACCATCTTTGGACAATTCTACTGAGCAAAAATATCTACCAGTTTTCAATAGTTGCACAGTTACATTTTATGAGTGCATTGCAATTTAACTAGCCAGCTCAAAACCATCCATCAAGCCTTTGGGTTTAATTTCATTGTGTTTCAAACTTCCTTCAGATCCCTCTGCCCTGTGGTTCATTTACAGGGACGGGCAATCTGCGGTAGGTCGAGCACCCATCCCTGTAAATGAATTCTTATTGAAACACAGCCACAAATCCACTCATTTACGTAAGATCTAGGGATGCTCTGATGCTAATACAGCACAATACAGAGGGACTGACATTGCTTTAACAGAGAATTTAAATATTTACTGTCTGTTCTCATATAGTGTGCTAGTCCGGGTGTCCACCATTAAAACAGTTTAACCTGGTATCGGTTAGTCAAACACCTTTATTGATTAATGTGCTTTAGGAGGAGATCTCCAGTTATTTGACTTGTAATATTTTTAAATGGTCAAGTTCAGAGATATTCAGTAGTTGAGAAATTTTCAGACAGAAATCCCCCACATTTTGTTCTAACAAAATGTGGGACATCTCTGTCTGGCGCTTGTGTATAGTACTATAATGTAGCAGTAGTGATGGAGGCTGCCTCTCCTGGTCCAGCTTCTATTCCACATCCATCTTCTACTTCACTCCAGGCCTTACCAATCTCAGATGCATCACTGACTCTGAGACTGCCAGTGGCTAAGTTTTCCCGTCTTTTTAGCATGGCTTTTCTTATTCCAGTTGTATTTCACTCATTTATGTCCTGTATGACTCTAGATTAAAAATAGCTGCCATATGTTTCCTCCATATTTAGAGGAACAGTGTCCTAACAAATTGGAAACAGTTCAAATGTCCATCAATAGATTAACTGATTAGCAAAATGGGGTATATGATACAATGTAATCTATGCACCCTGAAAAAGAAAGGCCATTCTGTCTCACTCTTCATAAGAGTAATGCTTGAAGCCAATATGCTAATTGAAAATACTAGACACAGAAAGACAAGTACTTTGTGAAGCCATCTAAGCCACCTCCATGCAGTAGCTAATGTGGTCAAAGAGAGGAACTGGGGTTTATTAATGGTGTAGAGTTTCGGTTTAGCCAAGTGTTCTGGAGATGACTGTAATGCTAGTTGATATAACTAATGACACTGAACTGTAGTCTGAAAGGGGGCTAAGACGAAATCATTATACCTATGTTACTGCAACAAAAAAATTAAAAGAAAATGGAGTTGCTACAGGTCCTAAAGTGCAGGCTGGTGTAGCCCGTTAGCCATGGTGGCCTCCTTGGCTTTTTATGGATTTTCTTCATGGCAAATGATATAAATGTTAGTACACTAGTGGGGAAGACAGATAGGAAAATAGATGTTATGGGGACAATAAGCAGCTTTTTAAAATTTTCCACTGATTGGTTATATGTGTGTGTGTGTGTGTGTGTGTGTGTGTGTGTGTGTGTGTGTGTGTGTGTATCTGAAATAACTGGCACAGACACATTCTGGGATGTGGATGGAAGCATGGTGCCTCCTGAATGGCACTGTTGGCTTCACTGAATGGCTAATAATCTTCTGCCAACATAACCACTTGCTCATAAATTCAATGGAGCAAACAGTAAATTCAACATGAGTAGTACTCCAAAACAGTACATACCTTATTCTACCACTAAGAAGAAAGTCAGCAAGGGGTCCCACCTTCAACACTTTATCAGTGAAGACAACAAAGACCTGCTTCAGCACGTACAATACACAATGCTGTATGGAGTTACACTTTTACTGCTGACCATGAATGTCTTTGTTTCTCCTCCCATGGCAAGGTGATGTCACCTTTCCCATTGAGTCTGGACCTCAGTGGTTTGCATCATCTGCAGCACACCCTGAAAGTTGTATTTGAGAACTACAGTGCCGGGTCATAGCAAAGCCTGAGGCTTTTATCCAAGCGTCCTGGAACATTCCTTTTTGAGTTCTGAAGTTAACCAGGTATTATCCTGCTACAGAGACATCAGAGTTCTCATACTTGCCAACCATCTAACCATCCCTGCCAAGCTCAGCATGGAGGGAAACTGTTTTGAACTCTCCATGTCAGCTCATCTACTAGACAAATACCTCTAAGTAACTTCTGTCTAAAGTGTACGATTCTTCCTGCCTAAATTCTTGCCTCCAACATCATGCAAGATGGCTACTGCTTTAAGCCACAGAGTTTTGCATGAAGGTTTTTACACAGCAGTGGATGACAGAAGTACTTAGGTAACATCTATAGTATGTGAGTGTGCTGTTCAAGGTAGCTTGACCTTGAGTGGAATTCAGTCACATTTTCTTGGTTGTTTCAAACTCTGTGCTTTTCTACATCTAGAGCAGTGGTTCTCAACCCATGGGTTATGACTCCTTTGGTGGTCAAGTGGCTCTTTCACAGGGGTCACCTGAGACCATCCTCCTCCCTGGAGGAGATGGGAATGGGGGGGGGGCCTGGGGGGAAGGCAGGGGGGGGCTGAGAGGGGGGAGAACAAGGGAATCCGTGGCTGATATGTAAAATTAAATTATAAAAAACCATTATTTACGTTACAATTCATAGCAGTAGCAAGATTACAGTTATGACGTAACAACAAAAATAATTTTATGGTTGGGGTTCACCACAACATGATGAACTGTATTAAAGGGGTGTAGCATTAGGAAGGTTGAGAACCACTGACCTAGAGGGGTTTTTGGTAGCATATTTTTGTAAACTAGATTTCTACAGATCAAAACTGCCCTTGGGGGACTGGGCAGATGGCCCAGCCAGTAAAGTGTTAGCCACACAAGTCTGAAGACCCAAGTTCAGAGTCCCTAACACCCACTTAAAAAGCCAGGCATGGTGGTACACATAATCCCAGCTCTGTGGAAGTGAATTTAGTAGAGTCTCTGGAGCTCACTGGCCAGCCATCTAGCCAAATTGATTAGTTCCATGTTCACTGAGAGATACTGCCCCCAAAATAAGATAGAGAGCAATTGAGAAACAGAAAAGACACACAGCACTGACGTCTATCTTCCACATGCTTATGGACACACAGGCACATGTGCACACACCTACGTGTACACACACATATTGAATCACCATATCCTCCTCCACACATGTGAAACCTTTTTAGAAGAGGTCAAAGGTACAAGTTATAAATACAAGATATAGAAGGAGAGAGACTCTCAAGCTGGGTCTTTTTTAGACATTGAAGGCCAAAGTCATTTACCTTGTGAAGACCAGGTAATTAACCCAAGATGACCTTCAGAGCCCTGGTTCCCAATCCTGGCCCTCTCCTCAAAGGATTCCAGAGACATCCTTCCTGCACAGAGCCTTCATGGTGACATTTGTTAGACAGCCAAGGAAACACAGAACCCACCCCCAAATATAATAACTGTAGCCTGGTCTTGGCTGCTGACTCAGGGTTACCTGTGAGACTCACTGGACCTTCAATAAATTGTCAACTCTGAAGATAGGACACTGAACCGAATCCGTTCCTTGCTATTGTTACAGCTGCACATTATCAAAAAAAAAAAAAAAAAAAAAAAAAAAAAAAAAAACCTTAGCAACTTTTCATATCACTCCTTTGCTTGAAAGTCTGGTGCTTGCCCTTGGACGAGGGATTTTTAAGTTTACAACTTAAACAGGTTTATAGCTCTCTAAATAAAATTTATTTCCTTGTAGTAGATATTTCTGGTCCAGTACTATTTTTAAATAGTTAAAAAGTTTGTTCCTTTAGTAGTATAATATCGTGTTGATTGAGTCTTGATTTTGAGATAAATAATTGTGTTGTGTTTTAAATGTTCAGAAGCTATTGACAAGCAATGGCTGCCGGGAGATGGAGAATCAGCTTTCTTTAAGGGTGTGACCACTGGTAGAAGGCCATGATGGAAGGCCACATGTCCAAGAGTATCAGGGCAGCACAAATTTGACTTGATGGATTTAGAAGGAGGATGAGGGAGAGGAGGGCAAGGAAGGGAAGAAAAAGAAGAAGAGGAGGAAGAGGGTGCCACAAACTTACTTGGGTGGGTAGGGAAACTGGGTAGATATGGATGGAGTTGCAGGAAGGAGAATGAATATAATCAAAAATACATTGTATGAAATTCTAAAGAAAAAAGTTTAAATTACTAAAAATGCAATAAAATAAAATTGGGGTTAGAAATACGGCATAGAGTGAAGAGCACTCAAAGCTCTTCCAAAAACCCAAGTTTGGTTCCCAGAAACCATTACAAGGCAGCTTACAGCCACCTGTAACTCCAGATCCAAGGGGGCTGACACATCTCTTCTGGCACCAAGAGCACCCACACACATGTGTCATACACACACACACACACACACACACACACACACACACACACACACACACACATGAAAATACATCTTTAAAAGTAAATAAATGAAACATGAAAATCGGGACTAGAGAGATGGCTTAGTGGCTAAATGAACTTGCCACCAAGGCTGATAGCCCAAGTTCAGTCCCTGTGAAAAAAGAGAACTGACTCCTACAAGTTTTCCTCTGATCTTCATATGTGTGCCATAGCACATGTGTGTCCCCACGTACACCAAATAAATAAGTGAAATGTAATAAAAGTGAAACATCCAAAGAAGCCCAATAAAAGAGTTTATTTTCAGTCCTTTAGGCCTGAAATGAAGGCTATGGTGCAGCTGCGTTCCCAAAGCATGACTTCCAGAACACGAGCCATGGTTTACGAGCCCAAGGAGACAGCTTGGAAGAGTGTTAGACCTATTTTAGTTTTACAGCTTCTGCCCAGTTACTGTTTTCTCGGGAGTCCCTGCAGTCACCCCATAACTTTGCCTCTCTCTGCAGCAGTTCTGGCCTAGAATCTGTCAGAGTCAAGTGTGTGCATGAAACTGTTAGCAACTCCAGCTGCCATTTCTTATCACTGCTCCGACGGCGTGGTAAACACATCAGTGCACGGTGAACAGGAACCACAGCAATGGTGACTTCTCCGTCCCTCTCCCTCTCCTTCCTTTCCTCCCTCCCGTCCTCCCTTTCTTCTCTTTTCCACTCCCTAGATCTCAGCATAGAACCAACGTGGGGCTGGAAAAATGACTCAGTCATTAAAGTGCTTGCCACATAAACATGAGAACCTGACTCCCATCCCCAGAACCCGTGTTGAGAAAGCCTGGCTTGGCGGTGAGTGCTGATGATCTCAATGCTGAGGAGGCAGAGAAATGGGGATCCCCAGGCTTGCTGGCAGCCCACCCAGCTAAGTCAGTGAGCTCCAGGCCAGTGAGAAACTACCTCAAAACACCAGATGGGCATCTCCTGAGGAGCAACCCCTGAGACTGACCTCTGGCCTCCACACATATATGCACAAATTGGCATATGCACCCTGCCCCCAACTTATACATGCACCCACAGACACATATACATCTTTACATGTTAAAATGAAAACAACTTTAAAAATATTTGTGGACATGAAATGACTTTTCTGACTCTTGTTTTTGTTTGTTTGTTTGTTTGTTTTGTTTTGGGGGTATGTCTTGTTTTGTTTGTGGGGGGCATTGAGACAGGTTTCTCTGTGTAGCTTTGGAGCCTGTCATGGAACTCTTTAGTAGACCAAGCTGTCCTCAGACTCACAGAGATTCTCCTGCTTCTGCCTCTCAAGTGTTGGGATCAAAGGCGTGCGCCACCACCATCCACTGAATTTTCTGAGTCTTGAACAATTAAAAAGCAGTATACATCCATCAAAAATAAAATGTAATGAGCTAATATTTCTTAAGCACTCTTAGAGACTATATTTCATGAAGGTTTCAGAAGAACTATTCCAGCTGGCTACTTATCTCAAGGCTCTTGCAACTGTATTTGGAAGAAGGGGGGTGGGGGGGATACAAAGCGATGTAACAAAGCTATAGAAGAGAGACAGATGTACAGGTAATTTGAGAGGGGCAGGGAGAGAGATACACACTGACAAAAATGAAGAGATGCCATAGGGACCGTGACTGCCAGGCCTTCCAGAGTCCAGAAGAAAGATAAATGGCCCTGGGGTCAGCACAATGGGAGAGCTGCTCACAAGCATGGCGCCCTGGCTTCCGTACTCAGGTGCCACAGACACACAAAGGAATAAAACAACAGGAGAAAGATAGTTCACTGGCGTCTGCAAAGTGTGAAAGAAGGTTGTTGTTTTTTAAAAAACATAGATTTCAAAATTGTAGATGATGGAAGAGAATGAAAAGAATGTTCTAGACTGAGAATATAGTACAGTGATAAGTGTTTCCCTAGCATGCCTGGAGTCCTGGGTTAAACCATCAGTAAGGGAAAAAAAGAAAAGAAAAGAAAAGAAAAGAAAAGAAAAGAAAAGAAGAGAAGAGAAGAGAAGAGAAGAGAAAAGAAAAGAAAAGAAAGAAAAGAAAAGAAAAGAAAAGAAAAGAAAAGAAAGAAAAGAAAAGAAAAGAAAAGAAAAGAAAAGAAAAGAAAAGAAAAGAAAAGAAAAGAAAAGAAAAGAAAAGAAAAGAAGAGAAAAGAAAAGGGGCCCTTTCCAGGACTGGTGACTGCACCAGATTAATGAGGAAAAGGCCCAGTGAGACGCGCAAGGGGACGTAGGTGACAAGTGGGGGAATTAGTCAGGCCCTGACCACAGAAAGCAAACACAGAGCTTTGAATGGCAGAAGTGTCTGAAAATCTGTCATAAATGGGAGACCATAAAAGAGTTGTCTCAAATTTTCCCAATATAATTCTTCAAAATTCAACATGGTCACCATATTTATCTATAAATAATTATTTTGTTTGGAGATGTCAACTGGAAATTACAAAGCAAAAGAAAAACCTTCCTGTGACATCATATAATTTCTTCATTATTTTTTCCTCCAAAACCAACCCAGATGGAAAAGTAGTTTGAGGCAGGGCGTGTCTTAATTAGCTGCCTGAGGGACCAGAGGTTCGGGTATGACTCACGGGAGTCACTTAACATCAAGCCACCCAGAGGATGTCATGAATTACCCAAGTTGCCATCTGGAAATGTCGCTGTGGAATGTTTGTGACACAGCCCAGTTGCCAAAGCCCAATTCAGTCCCCTCTTCCTAGAAGATTATTAACCCTTTGGTGCTTGGTTCTGGACCAACCATTCTTTTCTTTCTTATTTTTTTTTAAATTTTTATTTAGTTATTTTTATTTCGTGTGTGTGTTTACCTACATGTATGCATGTAAACCATATACATGTCTAGTGCCCATAGAGGCCAGAAGAGGACATGAGATCCTCTAGAATTGGAATTACAGAGCACTGTGAGTGGCCATGTGTGTGCTGGGAGCAGAACCCAGGTTCTCTGGGAAAGCAGTCAGTGTTCCTAAACACTGTGGTATCTCTACAGCCCCCTGGCCTGACCACTATTTACAGTCACTAGGAGAAATACACTGTGAGCAGCTCCAGCAGCTCAAGCAGCTAACCTCACGCTCCCTTGTTGTATGGAAGAGAAGACTGGAATGGAGCAGGTGGCTGGATGTTAGGTCCATGGACCGTTATGCGACCTTAAGGTTTCTTCTCTTTGAGGAAAGCTGCGTAGTATAGCGTGTGTTGTCATGTGTTGTCTCTGCTGAAGCTTCTTTGGATGCTGCATTCACCACCTGGGGAAAATCACTCCCTCCCCCATTTGCAGGCAGACATGACACCCTGATTCACCTGTTCACATTCGTACAGTCTCCACAGCAATGCCTCCTTACGTTGGGATAAGAAGGAACATTAAGTGTAATTATCCCATCCAGAGGGAAATACCCATTCTGTGATCTTCTGAAAACGACACTCTGTGGTGGTTGGGATTGAGGATGGGGAGACAGACACAAGCGTGTACAGCATCCACAAGAGACCCATGGTCAGCGCCAAGCCACCCGCTGTCCTGACCATAATTTATATAGTGTTACATGAGGCCATCTTCATGCAAGTCAAATGCGCTTGGAGCACATTCCCCTCGGGGCTCCATGACCCTCCTCCTTCCCCAGCTCCCATCAGCCCCCTTCATTCCTCCAGCCACTTTCTACTTCCCTGTCATCTACACATAAAGGGCTTTATGTGTCTATAAGGTCTAGAACCCACAGGAGGGAGAGTGTAATAGTTCCCATAATATGATTCTCTCCACTTGTATCCATTTTCCTGCTGATGACATAACCTGATGCTCTGGCATTCGAGCCTGTGTTCCTGGAGAGACTCTTTCCCTCACTCTAGAGACAGCAGTGACTGCCCTGCCAGAACACCTTAATATGAAAACCACATTATCTAGGTTTTGATCATCCACCCTCCTGACCACTTCCTCTATCAAATATTCACACAGAAAACGAATTCTCTTTGCCCCAAACCACCCCAGAACCAGGCACTAGGCAATGAGGGACAGCTGTTACAGCCCAAAGCCTGCCAAAATGACTCCAAGTGTCCAGTCCTAAGCTTACTGGGCACATCCACCCGCTCAGCCATTCCTTCCCATGAAAATCCTAATAGATGCTCTGGGCTGTGCTCCACCATCCACCCCACCCACTGTTTCCTGACCGTCCCTGTGCTTCTGTGTGGGGGTTTGTATGCAGATCACAACTCCTGTTACCAGGGACATGTGAGTGTGCAGTTCTTCCTTCCCGTCAATCATTTCAGTGTTTGTATATCATACCACATTGAAGTGAAATAATTCCTGGCACAAACTTGAGAATACCTTCTATCAAAGTGTCACCAAGAAGGATCCCTGAGGTCAGAGGGTAAGTGACAGCAGTATATTGCTTTAAGAAAGCTAGTCAGTATTTTTTAAGCATGGTGGAAACTCAGATACAATGATATCTGTGATACTCAAAATGCAGTGTGTGTGTGTGTGTGTGTGTGTGTGTGTGTGTGTGTGTGTGCAAGGACTTCTATAAAAAGAGGAATCTAATTAGTTCTAAACATAACCAAGCATAACTCTGTGGTCCTGACAATGGTGGGAGAATTCTAGTTGTTGCTGCTCAGTTTCTGTTCATTAATTAAAACCTGGAACATTCTGAGCTGTCTATTTTCTATTCATTAATTATAATTTGGAACATACCGAGAACTACAGTGGTTGAGAGGTAGCTAGAGACTCCAGGCACAAGCAGAAGCCAGATCATGCAATCCCACATAAATAACTACATAAGCTACATTTAGAGTTGTGCCTTCTTGGTAGTACAGAGGTGCTGAAGACATGGCATATGCATTACACCTGGAAAAACTCTTTATAGGTAGAGTTCATGTTCAAAATGTGTAATAAATGAGAAAGTAAGACTTGAAAATTAGAAGAGGTTTCTAAGAAAATGGAAGAGATTATATAAATAGTGCAGGTGCCTGGGTCATGAAAACCTTTTCAACTGTTGGACATGGTAGCACACATCAGCAGTCCTCCATGCATTTGGGAGTAGATGCAGGAGGATCCGGATTCAAAGGACAGTCTTGGCTGCAGAGAGAGTCTCATGTATCCCAGAGGCCAGCCTGGGATACATGAGACCCCTTCTCAAAAAAAAAAAAAAAAAAAAAAGTCTTTTCAATTAACAAAATTTAAAGGCTATGAAACAAAAGACAAACATAGGAACCCAAAACATTTACAGGGCTAACTACACCAAAAACAAAATCAGTAAACTGATGGTGGGTTTCTGAGGGAATCTTCTATTTCTGAAGACAGATGATGCTGGTAGCGTGAGAATCCCTAAGAAGTTCACAATTAGGGGGATTAAAACTAATAGAAGGCAGAAGGGCAAAGACTCAATAAAAGCATGTCAGAGATTAGCTATTCCAGATGAACAACAGCCTATTTTCAGATGTTGAAAGCTGTTCAGAGTCTGGGAATGTCTTCACAGGCTCCATCATGCATGGAGAGTCCATCCGACTCTCATTACCCAATGCTCCAATCTACAAATGCTGCTCCCTTCCAAACAAAGGCCTTATTCCCGATTAAAGATATTATAAAAATAAACAAATACATAAGCTATATGTAGATTTTTGATTCTTAATACATGTACTTGAAGCTCCCTGTGTTATCTGTGTGTGTGTGTGTGTGTGTGTGTGTGTGTGTGTGTGTGTGTGTGTTGTGGGGGGGGGGTATGCACTCATGAGCACACAGGCCAAGGCCAGAGGAAGCCCTCAGGAATTCTGCTCTTCATTCCCTCTCAGTCCACTGATGCAGTGTCTCTCACTGAACTTGAGGTAGACTGACACCCAACAAGCTCTAGTGATCTTCCTGTCTCCACCTCACAGAGCACCATTGTAACAGGCGTGCATGCAGCCACATTAGGCTTTTTACATGGGTGCTGGGGATTTGAACTCGGGTCTCCATGCATGGGCAACAAGCACTCTTACCCACTGAGCCATCTTTCTAGTCTCTCCTTTAGGAGGGACATAGCCCCTTTGAGAAAACTTCTAAAGGAATCAGCTATACTGTTTCATGCTCGACTTCTCCTCTAAGGAGCACCGAGAGCTTTGGGGGAGCTGCCTCTAGACCCTAGTTCAAAGGGAGCAGAAGGATGAAGGACTTGAACGTGGTATCTGTGGATATACATACCAGCCTTTGCAACAGCCTGAGTTGCCTGGGGACCCTGAGCGCCACCTGGAAAGAGAAAAGAAATATGAAATAGGATTGTGAGGTATTGATAAATGAGTCATGTGAAGGTGCTAAAACCCATTCAGATTCACCACTAAGGATATCTAGCTTGAAAAGTAGTTCTGACTTTTTTTTTTTTAATCAGAGTGTTTTTCAGGCTGGAATTAGAATCTATCAGTCTTAGCCCTGCTTGACTCAAAACCCATGAGGTCCGACTACCTCATTATCTGGGTGTGCCTACATCTGTAATAGTGATGAGAACAGAGAGAGCCACAGGAAGCTTGCATTCTGCTTCGCTCAGTCTTTGGCTTGACATGAAATTCCTTGCTATTGTGTCCATTACATCATTGTAACACACACATTTGGCCTCCTTCTGGTGAGTTCCTATTCAATGCAAAACTCTAAGAAATCCAAACAACACCGAAGTTACCCTGAAATGCCTTGAAGATTTCTTTTCTGGAAGATTTCTTCTATTTTCTCATGGGTAAGAGTGGGTACAGAAAAATAATAAAAATTTCCTTTAAAAAATGCAGGGGCTGGAGAGATGTCTCAGTAATAAAGAGCTCTTCAAAGGACTCAAGTTCAATTCCCAGTACCCACATGGTGACTCACAACAGTCTATAACCTCAGTTACTGGAGATCCAACAGCCTCTCTGGTCTCCACAGGCACCAGGCATGAGTGTGGTATACATACAGACAGACAGGCAAAACATCCATAAACATAAAAATAAATAAATATTGCTGGGCTGTGGTGGTACACACCTTTAATTCCAGCACTCGGGAGGCAGAGCCAGGCAGATCTCTGTGAGTTCAAGGCCAGCCTGGTCTACAGAGTGAGATCCAGGACAGGCACCAAAACTACACAGAGAAACTTTGTCTTGAAAAAAAAAATCTTAAATTAATAAATAATTGAAAAATTAAAATCACAGTAATAATAAGCCAGTCCCTCTGGGCTTATTTAAAATTCTTTAAAAATTCTAGCTTCTTGCCGGGTGGTGGTGGCGCATGCCTTTGACTCGGGAGGCAGAAGCAGGCAGATCTCTGTGAGTTGAGGCCAGCCTGGGCTACAGAGTGAGCTCCAGGAAAGGTGCAAAACTACACAGAGAAACTCTGTCTTAAAAACCCAATAAATAGGGCTGGAGAGATGGTTCAGCCATTAAAGGCTAGGCTCACAACCAAAAAAAAAAAAAAAAACAAAAACAAAAAACCAATAAGTAAGTAAGTAAGTAAGTAAGTAAGTAAGTAAATAAATAAATAAACAAATTCTAGCTTCTCTTTGAATATCGCACACAGCAAACCTGTGTTTAAATAACAGAAACATAATAGTTATTGCTATGAGTCACAAATTTTCCTTTGGAAAATATGGAACAGATACTTACTTGAAAAGCCCAGGCTTTACACATTTAAAAATCTATTTTGTCTTTAATTATGTGCCTGCATCTCCATGTGTGCAGTAATGGACACGGGCCAGAGGCTCTGGGTTCTCCTAGAGCCGGAGAGCAGAACTCTGGTCCTCTGCAAGCGCAGGAAGCACTCTTAACCTCTGGGCCGTCTCTCCAGCCCCTGACTTTACACATTTTTAGATAGTTTTTTGAGATGTGATTTTTATACCATGAAATTCACTCGTTTTGTGCACAAGTAAAAGTGTCTTTCTCTGTAAGGACTGGGCAGCCGTCACCACAGTCAGAGCAGTTTGTATTAACTTTCTAAAAGGAGACTCTGGAGCCCGGGGAGATGAACTGGGGGTGAAGTGATGGCTGTGCAAGCTCGAGGACCTGAGCTCAGTTCCAATGCCCACACGGAAAGCCAGGGCAGCAGCACACAGCCCAGTACTGACGGGGACTGGGGCAGAGGACACACGGGATCCCTGGAGCACGGCTAGCCAGTCAGGAGAGACAGCAAGCCCCAGTTTCAGTGAGAGACTGTCTCAGAAAATAAGGTAGAGAGTGATGTGGAAGGAAACCTGATGGGGACTGTCCCCGTCCCCCCCTCCCCCCCCAACACACACGTGAGAGCACACACACAGACACACACTCACACACACACATACACAGACACACACAAAGACACACATACACACAAAAACACACATATACACACAGACACACAGGCACAGAGAGAGACATGTACATACACAGACACACACATACATACAGACATATACACACACAGACACACACACAGAGACACACAGACACACTCAGACACACTCAGACACTCACACAGACACACAAACACAGACACCCACACAGACACACAGATACACTCACACAGACACACAAACACACATATGCACACACAAACACACACACACACATACACACACTTTGCACACTCTGGTCATCACCTCACAATCACTCACCCCCAGCCCTTAGCAACCACTAAATTATTATTTTTTGTTTGTTTGTTTGTTTGTTGTTTTTCGAGACAGGGTTTCTCTGTTTAGCTTTGCGCCTTTCCTGGAACTCACTTGGTAGCCCAGGCTGGCCTCGAACTCACAGAGATCCACCTGGCTCTGCCTCCCGAGTGCTGGGATTAAAGGCGTGTGCCACCACCGCCGGGCTTAAATTATTTTATATGGTTTACCCCATTCTGATCAGTTTATATAAATGGAATTATACACCATTCATATTTTTGTATTTTGAATAATACAAATGAGTCTCAAGGCTCATCTACACTAGCAGACACTACTTTATTCCTTTTTATTGCTGAATAATATTCTATTGTGTAGGTATGCTAGATTTTGTTTATCTGTTTGTCACCTGACAGACATTCGAGTTATTGTTTCCCCTTGTCTGGTATGAATAATTCATAACTTGAATTAAAATTTAATTTTCACACACAGGCAATCTTTCCTGAGAATATAGAGATACATTTTTATTTTCCTATGAGTGGAAAATAAAATCATGTGTCATACAGTAAATTTTATTTTAAGAAACAGTAAAATTTTTCTAAAGTGAGTATACATTTATATTCCCACCTGTGTGTATGTCTTTCAGTTAAAAACTCTACCAACAGAAAAGTAAATAAGAGAGGAGAATAGTTGGAAAAACAAAATGTGTAGCTTTTAGAACAGTTGTTCATAGTTGGAGAGAGCCTAAAGTACTGGTTCTCAACCTGTGGGTTGCAACCCTTTGGGGGTTCCAATGATCCTTTCACAGGGGTCGCCTAAGACCATTGGAAAACACAGATATTTACATTACAATTCATAACAGCAGCAAAATTACAGTTATGAAGTGGCAATGAAATTATTTTTATGGTTGATCACCACAATATGAGGCGTTTAATACACGACATGTGTTAAAGGGTCACAGCATTAGGAAGGTCAAGAGCCACTGACATAAAGTATCCACTAGAAGTAGTTTAGTTAAATACACCACTGTCACCCAGGGACCAGAGAGACAGCTATTGGCAAAGCATTTGCCACCCAAGCGCACGGACCTGAGTTTGACCCCAGAACCTACATAAGAACCCAGGTGTGGTGGCATCCTTATGATCCTGGTATTGGGGAAATCTGGGGCTCACTGGCCATGGGGAGACAGAAATAGGAAGATCGCGGGGCTCATGGGCTAGCCAATCTGGCCTTAAGAATTCCAACATAGAGGCAGTGGTGGTGCACGCCTTTAATCCCAGCACTCGGGAGGCAGAGGCAGGTGGATCTCTGTGAGTTCAAGGCCACCCTGGTCTACAGAGCGAGTTCTAGGACAGGTTCCAAAGCTACACAGAGAAACCCTGTCTGGAAAAAAACAAAAACAAAAAAAAAAAAAAGATTTGTTGCCAGGCGTTGATGGCGCATGCCTTTAATCCCAGCACTCGGGAGGCAGAGACAGGAGGATCTCTGTGAGTTCGAGGCCAGCCTGGGCTACCAAGTGAGCTCCAGGAAAGGCGCAAAGCTACACAGAGAAATCCTGTCTCGAAAAACCAAAAAAAAAAAAAAAAAAAAAAAAAGAATTCCAACATAGTCTTAAGGTCCCACTGAGAGACCCTGTCCCAAAATCCAAGACAGATGGACATCTTCTAAAAAATGCCACCCTAGGTTGACCGCTGACCTCCACATGCACACAAGAGCACAAACACCCACATATAAACATGCACACACACTACCCTAATACACACAAACCTACACACATACCTCACTACAAACATACACACATACTCCCATACATACAAACACATACACACACAAAAACATCCGCACATGCACCCATACACATGATGATAAATAAATATTAAAAATAACAAAGTAAGTCTATATTTATTGACCAGCAGATATATTACTGGGCTTCAATATTGTTCATTACATATGTTTCTAGCTGCTCTCTGCCAGAAAGATCACCTGCTGTGGACAGATCGGGCCATAGGGACAAGCTCTGGCCAATACGTTATGGATGTTAAGTAACATTCACTTCTGGGCCAAGTATAAATTACAGATATTTACTTTCTCAGAGCTGCCTGCTCCCTCTGGGACAGTAATTAGTCATGTCAGGGGTGGAGGCAGTTCTCCCAAGTTCACAAATGACCGCATGTGCATACCTGTTCCACTGCCAGCCCACAAGAATGTATAAGCAAGAAGAAAATATGTGTTACTTAAGACATTCATATATGGAGTTGGCATCAATCATATCCTGCTATATTCTGCCGCCCATACTCATCAAAGTTTGGGGAATTGGGGAGTATTTTGTTTTGTTTTTTGATTGTTTGGTTTTTCAAGTCAGGGTTTCTCTGTGTAGTGCTGGCTGTCCTGGAACTCACTCTGCAGACCAGGCTGGCCTCAAACTCAGAGATCCACCTGCCTCTGCCTACCCCAAGTGATGGGATTAAAGGCGTGTGCCACCACAGCCTGGCTTCATCAAACATTTTAAAACACTAACCCTGGGAACAAAACTACATTTAACATGATTATGTGTTCATATATATTTTATTATTAAGAAATTTTCTATTCATTTTACAAACCAACCACAGATTCCCTCTCCCTCCTCCCACCCCCCCAGACTTCCCCCTCATCCCATTCCCCATTCCTACCTCTTCCCATGGGGAGTCAGCAGAGCCTGATACACTCAGTTGAGGGAGGTCCAAACACCTCCCCCTGTACCAAGGCTGTGTAAAGTGTCCCACCATAGGCACCAGGCTTCAAAAATCCCACTCATGCCCTAGGGATGGGTCCTGATCCCACTGCCAAGGGGCCCCTTAAACAGGTCAATCTACACAACTGTCTCACCTATACAGAGGGCCTAGTCCAGTCCCATGAAGGCTCCACAGCTATTGGTCCACAGTTATGCAGAATGGACACTGAAGTGCTAATGGTTATTGCTTGGGGATGGTTGAATTCTTTGTATTTGCATTTTTCTTTCTTTGGTTTTTGACAAATTAGCAAATACTACTTCCATATCAGAAAAACAATAGATATACTTCCATTTTAAAAACTAAAAGTAGGTTTGTCAAGATTGCTTAGAGGGGTAAAGGCACTTGCTGCTGAGCCCAGTGACCTGAGTTTAGTCTCTAGATCCCACACAATTGTCACAGAGAACCAACTCCCACAAGTTGTCCTATACATACATGTGCCACAGCATGTTCACACATGCATGCACACGCACGCACGCACGCACAAATAAACATTTAAAATTTTAACCAAAAGTTTAATGGAAGTTGCTTCATCCCCATCCTCTCTTACCCCTGATCATGTGACCACTGCACAACCTCCTGTTCAATAGAAGATGAGAAACTCCGGGACTTGGGATAGTACCAGCCACCTCCACGTGGGGACAAGATCTCCTTCAGGAGAAATCTGCTTCTAAAGAGGGGAAGATGAACAAGGGACCAAAGCACCATCACAGTAAGGACCAGGGTGAGGGCTTTACCAGTTTCCAGTTCACCGTGGGTCTTGCCCCCACTAAAATTGTGGAATGGGCTGGGGAGCACTTCAGAGAAGAGCTCCCAGAAGGCAGCCCAGCCTCGCTCAGGCATTAAGCTCTCTGCTTCATCTAAAGTGTGTTCTTTGAAGTCGCCTTTGCAAAATAGGTTTTCCAGCAAAACAAGCAAGCTTGAAGGAAAACTAGCGAAGCTGCTTTTTCATTTTGGAGATGACTATCTAGCATCTCAGGGGATCGCCATGGCAATACTTCAGTTCAAGTTTAAACTCAAACTGACCCAGAACTGAATCTTACTGGTACGGGCAGATGACTGGTGCCAGCCAGGACAGGAAGTGGAAATGACACTGTTGTCACCATCATTGTCTGCAATTAGAAGTTTTGATTCTTTTTGTTGTTTGAGGGTTTTTTTTTTCTCCATTATCTTCAAAGAACCAGGGAGTGGGAATTATGGACAGAAAAGTAAGGGTCTTCCAGAGCTAAGGCAATGACCATAAATAGTAGCCTAGGAGCTTCCAACGACTTCTTTGTGACTCCAAACCAGACCTAAGAGATGGCTCAAGTGGGATCAGTCAGTTCCAGCAAGTAGAGTATTTCACTTCAACATCAGAACACAGAATGTCCAGACTACAACATTTATTAGGACGTGTAAGCCATGGGCCAATGAGACGGCTCACTGGGTAAAGTTACCTGCCGGCAAGTCTGAAGACCTGTGTTCTAGCCCTGGCACTGGACACAGAGGAAAGAGAGAGCCAACTCCCACAAGTTGTCCTCTGACCTCCACACACATGATGTGGCACAGGAGCAACCACACACACACACACACACACACACACACACAAAATAGATAGACAGATAAACAAATATAAGTTTCTAAAAAGTCTTAGAATCTCTCCCATCAAAGCCCATATTATATAGTGAACAAGTGAAAGAGGAGAGAAGGAAAGAGAATAAAAAAAGGAAGGAAGGGGGAGAGGGAGGGAGGGAGGAAGCCATGAACACATAAGAACAAACACAGTACAGGTACATGGTATAAGCTGCAAGAAAAACTGAGAAAAGTCAAGTTCACTACACCCTTGAGTAGTGGGAGGCTTTAGGGTATCACATTATGGCTGGAACTAGCTATATAGAGTGGGATGGAAAGGAAGAACAACTGGAAAGAGAATTGGGTTCCCCAGAGGAAGCATGCTCAGAAGCCATCAGCTGCATGATGTCCCTGCCCCTTTGACTCCTGTGGACCTGGCAGTGGTCACCAACAGGAACTCAAAAAGCAGGCAAAGCTTTCCTTCATATTTGCTCACAGCAAACTACATCAGGACTGCAGTTTAGAGTCTCTGCGCCTACTCTATCACATATTAGTGGAAATATATGTTTGAAACAAAGTCTTTTAAAATCGCAGGTGCTGCTCTCCATTTCTCCCAGGATCTACCTCAGTGTTGAATCATGCTTCAGAAAGGAATAGAGAAAAGAGGTTGAGATATTCCTCCATGAGTGCCTGCTCTGATTTGGATTTGGGGTGTCCTTCACACTATGTGTTAGGCATGGTCTCCAGCTTGTGCCTATTGAAATGAAGTGGAAGTTTAGCAGATGGGGCCCAGTGGGAAGGCTTTGGGACATGGCGGAGGCTGGAAAGAGGATGTGGGAAGCTGGCTTCTCATTCTTTCCCTTTTACTTCCCAGTCACGATGTAAGTGCATTTGCTCTACCTGTGTCTCTGTACTGTACTGTCTCACACATGTTTCAAAGCAATAGGGCCAATTCACCAATGGATCAGAACCCCTGGAAAACACCAACGATGACAAGCCCTTTCTCTTCACAGGTTGATTATCTGGTATCTGTTAAAGCATCGCAGAACTGACTAGCATCGTCCATCAGTAGGAAAGTATGTGAGACAGGAGAGGAGATGCCTGGAACATCTCTGTTTCCTGCCCTGGATGCTTGAGTGACCCAGAATGTCTGGTACAGATCATGAGGGCGAGTTCACATCCTCTACTCTCCCCTTTGAGCTCTATCCCAAGGTTCCTGAATCTAGGTCCCATGACACATGGGAGAGATGCTTCATTAAAGCTAGCCTCAGCAAGCACCTTGAGCATACTAAAGTCATCCTTCCTAGTGGGGCAAGGACAAGAAAATGATCCACCCACCAGCCCCGTTTTTCTGAGTGCCTTTAGTGCCTTTAGGACACTGAAAGTGAGACCAGTCAACAGCAACCACTGCCTTAGAGATCTGCCATAGAACCTGAAATAAAATTGAAGCCGGGTATTGGAAAGTCACTTGACGTTACATTTATCCCTGGTTGAGCGCAGTGAGTCTGAGTCTGGAAGGGTCGGGGCCTGAAAAAGAGAAGGAGAGAAGGAGAGAGGGAGAGAGGGAGAGAGAGAGAGAGAGAGAGAGAGAGAGAGAGAGAGAGAGAGAGAGAGAGAGAAAAGAATCACCTGTAACTCTAGTTCCAGAGCACACAAAGTAAAACTAACTAAATCTTAAAACATTAAAAAAAATAAAAATAAAATCAGACATTGTACTGAGGAACAATACACACAGTTGTCCTTTGGCCTCCATACACATGTACATATAGCAACATGTACACCTACATACATTTGTACATACATATACATCCACAGAAGATGGGGGGAGGGAGGAGAAAAGAATGAGCTGTTTAGGACACACCCATCTTCCCAGCTCCCTAAAACTTTTGGGGCATCCTGTGCCTCTTTCTTCTAAACCATCCTTGGACGCAACAGCTGTGCTGGCATTGCTGACTGAATTCAGACTGCACATTAAACAAAAATTCTTCACATCTGAGCACCCACAATTTTGAGAAAATACTAGTTAGGAACACAAGTCACATACATTTCATCACCCAGCCTCAGGCAGCCCCCACCCTTCCTTTCTGCCCTCAAGACATGAGAGATGGCTGATTTGGGAGTGAGCACATCTCTGGAACATCTCCTACAACATCTCTTCCCCATTCAGTCCTACAGTTCCATCTCAGAAACCACACCCCGTACATAAGGGAGGCATTATGGCGAGGCCTGCAGCCTGCAGCTCTTGTACTGGCTTCACTTATTAGAAAGTTAAAAGAAATAGCTGTCTGTATTCAACTGTGAAGATATGGTAATGGGTGCAACTTTATGAGGAGTTTACTATTTGGGAAGCTTGGACATGGATCACCAGGATGGACATTTAGGACCAGCATGTGCTGAGCAGAATCTGTGTCAGAAGCATTAGACAAAATTATCAGTCTGGAAGTTTCATTGAGAGTCCTAGCTTTGGGACTCAGCACTCCTGAGCTTTGTGATTTGCATGTATATGCCCAAGAGCCCACCTCCTCATGGATGGCCTCCCCTGGATGGCAGTCCTTTGTAGATCAGCTTCACTGAGACCTTGGTGTGGCATCTGTGGATTTAACCACACACACACACACACACACACACACACACACACACACACACACACAATCTTACTGTTTACTCTATGCAAATGCTTTGCCTGGGGTTGGCTCCATACTCATAAAACCCACAGCAGCATAGAATGAATGTATTTATTACTGTTTAAAATATTTATTACTGGGCTGGTAAAATGGCTTTGCAGAGTTTGATCCCCGGAAGAAAATTGATATATGCAAGTTTTCTTCTGATACAAACACACACACACACACACACACACACACACACACAGATGCACAAATAAGTATGAAAATAAACAAATAAAATGTTTATTGTGGATGTTATAGTTGTTATTATTATTATGTGGTGCTAGGAATCAAACACAGCCTTGGCAATATGAGGTAAGCACTGTTTCATATCATATTATTTAGACACTGATAGAGGTTTGAGAAGCCTTTCTTATAACAAGCCCTGAAAGCTGGTCATTTAGGGTGAGTGTCCTGTTGACAAATTGTGTACTTGTTACACATATACTACTTTAGCATCTCATTTGTAGTCATAATTTCATATTCTTTCTCTTAAAGGCATCCTTCAGAATAACTTCTCTCCTCAAACACAGATCCACCTCTGTCTGTGAGCTAAGAACTATTAACAACCCTCTGCAGACATGGTGAAAAAATGAAATTCAGAGAGGTTAAGCTACTTGCGCAAGAATACCCAACCAGGAAGTAGTGGGGCCCAGATTTGAACCCCACATAGCCTGGCTCCACTTGGAATATTTTTAACCATAACACTTCATTGTCTGTTTTTTTTGTTTTTTGTTTTTTGTTTTTTTTTTAGATTTATTTATTATGTATACAGCATGTTTGCTTTCAGGCCAGAAGAGGGCGCCAGATCTCATTACAGATGGTTGTGAACCACCATGTGGTTGCTGGGAATTGAACTCAGGACCTCAGTGCTCTTAACCACTGAGCCATCTCTCCAGCCCGCCTGTTTTTGTTTTAAATAAAGCTCCTGGCATTTGGAGAGATTTCGTACACTCAGTAACTGATATTATTTTTTATTTAAAACTGCCTTTGTAATAACTTTATCCTTATTTTCAAAAACCATATAAACTTAAGACAAAAGGTGAATAAATCAGCAGATAGAAGCAGACTGATTTCATGTAACTTCCCTTCCAATACTAATTCCCTGGCATATTCTTCTTTTAATGTTTTATTACAATTATTTATTTACTCTGTGGGGTGGGGGGCATGCCAAACTTGTAGGGGTCAGAGGACAAATTGCAGGAGTCAGTTCTCTCTTTCTACCACGTGGGTCCTGGAGACTGAACTCAGGTCACCAAGCTCGGTGACAAGAACTTTTACCCACTAAGGCCTCTCCCTGCCAGGGCAGCTTCTTTTAAAGTAGCCTTACTCAAACTATGGTCCCCCTGACACCTGCCCCATCCCTTCCCATAGGGCAACACTGATGGGCAGGAAGCCACTTTTCTGAAATTCAACTTCCCAAGTACACAGAGACGGTTGGAAACCACTGATTTTAGTGGCCACTCCACTGTGAAGGGTCATATAATTGACAGATGCAGTGGAGGGTGGGGTTGGAGGACACTACATCTATAGTGAAACTAGTATTTTTTTTCTAGTTACAGGTAAATGAGCAGACCTGCTATGAAAGTTGATATACATGCTCAGTTGCATTACAATTTACATCAAATTTATATACGTGTGTGTGTGTGTGTGTGTGTGTGTGTGTGTGTGTGTGTGTGGTGTGTAATTCATTGTATGTGTGTGAAAGGGTGACATTCCTCAGGCACTGCCCATCAGTTTTTAAGATAGGGTCACCAGCCTGGAACTTGCTGAGCAAGTTAGACTGTCTGGCCACAAGTCCCAAGGATCTGCCTGTGTCCACCTCCCTGTGGCGAGGATTACAAGTTGGCCACCATGCCTGTCTCTGTTTGTTTGTCTGTTATGTGGGGTTTGGGGATTGAACTCAGGTCCTCATGCTCGTAAGTAAGCTTTGTTCTGGCCCAGCTATCTCCCCAGATCCCTCATTACATTTACACACTAACTTTACACACAGCTCCAAAGTTATAATTAAGACTAGAACAATGACTACGTTCTTAGATTCTGTTCTAAGAGTTTACTCTATCAATTCTTCAGAGGCTTTCAGTTCTTGGGATGGAACCCAGAGGCCTCATTCATCCCAAGCAAGCGTTCTACCACTGGGCCACATCCTCAGCCTATGCCTGTCTCTTATACTCAGCAACACACACACACACACACACACACACACACACACACACACTTTAAAATACAGTATGAATAGAATGTAGAAGTCCAAATTTCCATAGCAGTTAATTTTATTTTACTTTTGTCTGATTTAGTCATTTTCAAGAAAAATGTTGCCATGGACTGAAGACAACAGGAAATCACCAAAATGAGCCAAATCCATGTTTTTCTAAGAAAGAAACTTTGGAAAGTGTTAAGCTCAGTTGCAGTTGTGGAGATGACATGGCTTGACTCCATCTCGAGTCCTCAGAAAGACTCTTTGTTTCAGCTCTTCCCACACTCCTTTCCCCTTACACCCTCTCAAAGTTTCGAGATCTTTACCCTGAATTCCTTCCCTTAGCAATTCCAGTGTACAGGCCTTCCAACAGAAGCTGTGTCAAGTGCCAACCCTACCGGCAGCTTGGGATTCAAATCTAGGCAGCCAACTATAAACCACTAAAATATCTCCCATTTATGGAGTGCCTACTGGATACCAGGTCCTTAACACAAGCTAGTTAAACCCTTACTAGTATGCGCAAAAGAAATTGCAAACCGGACATGATGCACACCTGTAATTCCAGCATTTGGAAGATTCAGGCTGGAAGACTGTGAGTTCAAAGCTAGCCTGTGCTATTAGCAAGTGCCAGGCCAGCCCTAAGCTCCATAGAACAGCATGCCTTGGAGAGAAAAAACTTGCATTCAAAACTAGAGTTTGCTCAGGCCACACAGCTGTAAGTGGCAGAGTGGGGACCAGCCTCTCTCTGGACCGAAAGACGACAGTTTTCCTGTACCACCACAAAAGCTCTTGCCTGGCTACTCTTGACAGTCCCTAAAGGGAACCCCACATCTCCCACTTTACAGATAAACACCTTCTTATATTGGACACCTCATGAAAATAACCACTGATGAGGGAGTGGATTCAATCTTCCAGGTCCAATCTTCCAAACAAAGGCTGGGAAGAAATGTGCCAGCTTATGACTTCCTCATCCCGTGAAAACACGCTTTGAACTAAACAGATCATCTTTTAAATGATTGAGTCGACATCAAAATTCACTTCATCTGAGACAGTCCCTTCTTCTACAGGATCTTCTCAGAGAATGTTAGGGGGATTCTGTTTGATAGTTTTCATAGAACTTTTCCAGTTTTATGAAACTTTTCTATAGAACTTTTCTGACCTGGACTGAACCTTTTCATTGGCAGGTTGTGGTCACCTGTGAGGTTAAACTGATTAAAACACAACGCCGACAGGTGCCTAGACTACCTGAGCTGTTGTTGTTCTTGATGCTGGCTTGAACTAATCACAATTGGTAAGAACTGGAGGGAAAAAATGAGTTCTTCCATGTTTAGGTGGAGAGAGTTGAGGTTTCCAGGAGTTTATGACTTTTGTTCAGCTCTTTTCTCCCTGGATGAGCACTAACAGCTAACCACCTCACAAGTCTAAGACGGAAACTTGCAATGAACTGCTGGGCAGGAGTCTGTCTCAGAAATTTGCAAGGACGGATAGGAATCTGGTAGACAGTGGGAGCCAACAAGAACACTTGATTCTGCAGGACTTTGAAGTTCCGTGCACAACTCTGCGGCAAACTGGTATGGGGCAGGCGCTAAGAATCACTCAGAAGAAGCACAAGTGACCAAAAGATGAGAAGGAAAGCTCCCCTGCTGACGACTGGGAAAAGGGATGGTGCAGACCAGAGGGTGATGATGCCTCCCGTACTTGCATCCCACGGGTCAATTCCAGCCTGTCCAGAAGCCTCAAGGCCAGGGAGACGGAGGGAAGGGACAGAGCCGCGGTTCCCACAGCTCTCCTACTTACTTGCTCCGAGGCGTCATTCCAGCTCCGCGCCTCTTCCTGGGACTCCGAGAAGAGGGGCAGCCCCAGGCACAGCCCCAGCAGCAGGAGCATGGCGAGGCCGGAGGGCGCGACAGCTCTGGGACAGGGAGGTATTTTCAGGGTGCTGAAGGAGCTGCAGCAGCTGAAAGACACACGCTCCATCCAGCCCCGCCTCCACCGAAGTCCCGCCCATCAAGGTCTCCGCCCCCTTCATGCCCTCCAGGCCAGTCTGAGTCCAGTCTCCCGCAACACTAGTACCCTAGGCCACGCCTCCTCGTCCCTTTCGAACCCCCTTACCCCCAGTCCCTGGTTCCTCCTACTACTCACCATGTGATCCCTGACTCCTAGTTTTGCCTCCCCTGGGCTCCACAATTGTCCGCAGGCCAGCTTCCTGCAGGCACCACCTCCAGGCCCGCCTCCAGCTCTAGAGTAGCTAATGAGTCCCCACGGTCTCAGAAGGAAAGGGCTCCAGACCTGCCCTAGCTGTGTGCACAGCCAGGCAATCTCTGCTTTGCCCCGCTTGAACGGTCTTGTCCTCCCGTCCTGCATGCAGTGAATAGACTCCTCTTAGGTCAAGTCTTTTCCTCTGCCAGCAGCTGCCAGCACCATCACCCCCAACTCTTCCTTCCCTGCTTTCCTTCGCTTTATGGACTTGCTTAACCCTTGTTGCCAAGAGATGGAGGATCAGCACACCAGGCTCATCTGAGGCCTAAAGTTGACAGGACCCCGACCTTACTCTTGGTATCCGGCCCCCAATGCTTAGAGTCACGAGTAAGGGATGTCAACTGTTGCCTACGGCACACAAGCTGCATTGTCCCTTTTAATGCCATTCTAGTATTGGGGAACAGAAAAGAGAGGCAGAATTAGACCTGTGTGGATGTTAGCCCAGAAATGAAGGTTATATATCTTGATTACAAATTGTTGCTTCTGTTCTTGTCTTGCCAGGAAGGACCACTGCCTATGCCTGACCTTTTAGAACCTAGGGGAAGTCTTCTCACCCTGTACATGTCTAATGCAGCTGGGCTAATGTGCTTAGGCCATCTTGCAAAAGGTAATTGCTACAAAGACTTACTCTTTGTCTCTGGCAATTCCATCTAAATAGATAAGGTGAAGAATGGGCTTCTGTGGCCAAAAACAGGGAAGTGGCTCCCCTCACCTGGCATCATATGTCCTGTGGAACATTGGACAACCAATAATAATCATGAAATCTACAGAAACATGGAGAGTGTTGGCAGTATCGTGGTGCCAGGGGTTGGGTCGGGGAATCAGATCACAGAACTGCATCAGCACAACAGATTGTAGCTAGGTCAAAGCACACAGGAATACACTTAACAACAACAACAGAGGCAACAGTGTGTATTCTGTTTTAAGCTGCTACTCCTTAAAACATCCCACTTACCCTTAGAGCAATGTTGCTTGTTCAGCAGAGAAATTAAGAGCAGTTCAAGCAAGCAAACTTGCTGCTACTGTGAAATAAATAAAAGGAAGATCCTTGTCATTAACGTTAATCGTTTAATTAGCCTAATCACCCAGCAATTTAAAAAGCAGCAACCAGCAGGAAGAAAGCAGGCACTGTTTCAACACAGAGAACACACAGAAACCTGGTAACAAACAACTTGTTTACACCCCCGCCGCCGTTCTCACTAAGGAAGAAAACCAGATCCCTGGCAATCACTTCCACTCTTCCCCAAGGGAGGAATGCCTCTCTGAACAGAGAGTTCACATGGCAATGGACAAAATCAGGTTACTGGAGAGGGGAGGGTAACGGTTGCTGTTATTTGGGGGCTAGAACAGACCTCCATCTTCTTCCCCTCTCACACTCCTTTTATCCTGCCCTGCTAGGCAGGATCATACTCAACTTTCCACCCTTCTATGTTTTACCTTTTATCAGATGTTCACTAGCTGAGTTTCTCAGCAGCAACATGAAGAAGTGTATTTTTCTTTCTTTAGACTGCCGTTTCTTCCTCTTCCCTGAACTCGGCTACTGACACAGTACCTGGTTTACGTTTTAGTCAGTTTCTGGATGTGATCAGTTCTTTGAAGACAAGCATGTTTTACAACTTTTAGCACTGTGCTAAATGCAGCTATCACTGAAACAATCTATTTATGAGTGGAATGAGACATAAGACACCTGGGGTAGATGGGTGGGGCAGGGTGCTAGAGGAGGAGAGGGCTGGGCTGCAGTCCACATTTGCCCTCTAGCTAGCTACATGCCTTGGTAGAAGTTCTGAACTGTCTGTTACAGGGCCTCAGCTCATAATGGTCCACTTACAACCCATTGACTTTATAGTGGACCAAAGCAATGCACATCTGAGAGAGACCTTACTATGAGTTTGGGGATTTGTTTTCTCCCCCCCCCCCCCCGCCCCGACCAGAAATATTAGTTGCTATGCTATTCCATGATACAGGACAGCTTCTCTTCATCTACAGATTCAGAGCAACCAGGCAACTATGTGCATATACAACCAACACTCTAGTAGGTATGTCCAACCTATAGCTGAGGATGGCTATGAATGTAGCCCAACATAAAAGTGTAAGCTTAGTTAAAACATTATGAAATATCTTTTTGATTTTTAAGACCCAATCGAATGGCTCATGAACATGAATTTTGAAAATGACTGTGTTTCAGTGCAAAAGACTGGATACACGGCTCGAGTATGGTACATTGGAAGTATTTTGGGATATTGTATTTTGTGTTTAGTATACCATTGTGTCAACAAAATACCATCTATATGTGTGTGTGAGATACTCAATGCTTCATTATAAAATAGATGCTTGATTAGATGATTTTGCAGACTATAGGCTAATGGAAGTGTTATAAGCATGTTCGTGATAGGATAGGCCGTCATGGTCAATATTAGGCATATTAAATGAACTTTCATGTAAACGATATTTTCAACTCGCTATAGGTGTATCAGGAGGTAACCTCATTTTAAAAGGATCACCCACATTTGTAATTTGTAATATTCTATTGCTCTATGTCACACCTGGGCCTCTGGGGGATGTTTGTAGGTATAATAAAAATAAGACCCAGTGAAATTTTCCAAGACAGTTGACAGATGTTGGCTTCATGCATAAGAATTGGGGGCATTGAACCGCCCCTCAAATGAGGCATATTTGAATGAGGGCTAAGGTGTCCCCACACATATATGTTCTCTAATACTATGAAAGAAAAACAGAAACAAGGGTAAGGAAAGAGGCCAACAGAGGGGAGGAAAGGGCAAAGGAGATGAAGAAGGTGTGAGGGTATGAGATGGTAAATGGTGAAACTATGATACACTTGAAATAAACTGTCTTTTTGAAATCCATCACCATGCACAATAAATATACACCAATAAAAAGAATAAATGGAATCTAAATTAGAAGCTATGAAGATGGTAAAAAGCTTTCTGTGAACTTTGAGGATCCAAGTCCGAATACCCAGCACCCATGTAAAAATCCAGAAACAATCACATGGTTACTTGTAGTCCCAGTGCTTTTGGAGGCAAAGGCAGAGAATCATTGCGGGCTCAGTGACTGCCAGCATCACTCCATGTGTGGAGAGTCCTGTTTTCACCCATTTTTCTGCCATTACACCTTTTTTTCACTCCCAACTCTTATTTCTTCAAGGACCCTCTATTCAAATTCTACTCGAAGATAGCTACAACCCTGTCCAGCAATTCCTCACTTAAAAGTTTCTCTCCCTTAAAAAAAGTTTAAGGTTTATAAAATACAGGGCTAAGATCACATTGTAGGGATTGAATCTAAGTCTTTGCATATATTAGACATATGTGCTCAACCACTAAGCTAATATCCCCAGCCTTTGGCCTTTTGAGACAGGCTGGCCTTTCTTGACTTTTTGACCTTAACTTCCGCAATGCCAGGTGTACAGAAGTGTGCCCCCATGCCTGGATTGTTGCAGTACATTCTAATAGATTCCTGAAGACGTCAGAAGGCTCGGTTGATGTTAATTTTCGCCTTGTTTTCCAAAGGTGAACAACAACAACAACAATCAGAGCTGATGTTTCACTGTCTGGCACTATCTGAATAGAACCAGCTACATGTTTGCTCAGCGTCTGCGTTCATGTGGGATTCAAAGCCCGGCTAGTAATTCGGTAGAAACATTTGTCAGTTGAGCGACTGTTTGTCCCTACAGAAACACACATTGATCATCAAAACTCTTGTAATCAAAAACAGAGTCATTTTAATTTTCTTTTAAAATGATGCAGTGACAGTATTGTCATCTTTACAGTATCTGGAATCACCAAGAAGACAAGTCTCTGAGTGTATCTCTGGGCATTTTCTAGATGAATTTTCTAGGTTCATTAAGATGGAAAGATGCATCCTAACTATGGACAGCACCATCCTATGGGCTGCCAGGGGGCCTGGGCTGAATAAAAGAGGAAAGAAAGCTGAACATCAGTGTTTGCCTCTCTGTGTATGCTACCTGACTATGGAGGCCATGTGACCAGCTTCCTCACTTCCCTTTTCTGCCATGATGGACTATGTCCCTTGAGTCATAGCCAAAATAAACTCTTCTCCCTGAAGTTGTTTCTTTTAAGGCATTTGGTCACAACAAAGACAAAAGTAATGGACACAGATGCCCAGAGCAACACTGGTACTCGAGAAGAGCTCTCAGAGTTGACTGGGAATTATCACTTGACATAACACACAGGATTTTTTCAAACACAGATGGAATAAGACACGTGTTCTCTCTCCCTTGCCTCCATGTACCTGTCACCCACCTGGTACTTTCTGTGACACTAACGCCTGAAGTCAGAAGACCCAGCAGCACCTGAAGGCAATCCCCAGAGTGTTTTCAACCTGAAGAGCTGCCAGATGTGTCTCAGGCAGATGTTGGGAGAGTTCCAGGGAGCTTCCCCTGCCAACACAGACGTGTCTCTGGAAGGGTTCTGGCTCCCACAGAGTGTGGGTTTTGTAGGTGGTGCTGAGAGATACATCACACCAGCTGAAACCAGGCCCTGACTTGGCAGCGTTGTTGGGTTCTCTGGAAGTGCTGATGGGCAGGCTGCCTGGCTGGCAGAAAGGGAGCCTCTGTGGCATGCAACATGTGCAACAGGTACCAAACACATGGGTACAGACTTGCTGAGCAAATAATGCCATCCTTTCTCTTCCTGAATCTCCAGGCTGTCTGATGAGAACAACCTTGACTCTTGCCAGTTTATGAAAACCTTTGAATACCTCTGTTATGTTTTGTTTTAGAATTCTTTTTCTGGTATTACACGGAGTTGCATAAGGTCATATTCATGCAAGTATATAATGTACTTCGAGGACATTTCTCCCACACTCCACCACCCTTTCCACGTCACCTCTTCTAGGTTAGTCCCCGTTGTTCCTGTAGACAGTTTTACTTCTACTTTCCTGCTACCTGCACATTCTTGATTTTATCTCTTTGTAAAAAATCTAGGATCCCAGGGCTGGGGAGATGGCTCAGCAGTTAAGAGCACTTTCTGGTCTTTCGGAAGACCTGGGTTTTATTTCCTGCACATTCATGGTGACTCATTACCTGTAATTCCAGTCCCAGGGCATCCAGTGCCCCCTTCTGACTTCCACAGGCTTATGGTGCACATGCAGGCACTCAGGCACACACACGTAAAATAAAATAAACATCGAAGAGCCACAAATGAGAGGAAATGTGCTCTTTTTCTTTCTGAGAATGACTTAATTATCCTAATATGATTATCTGCAGTTTCTAGAAGATGACGGAACCTCATTCCTTTTTATGGCTGAAAACAATTCCATTTACATATATATATTGCATTTTTCAAAGAAGCAAATCATTATTTTTTTTCTCAACTTAGAATTCATTATCTTCCCACCTATCATTTGGGTTAGTTCTAAATTCTAGAATATTCCTCAGAAATGGAGCCTGGAGGGAAGAGAAAGATGTCTTCCTGGTATGCATGGTATTTTTCCAGGGGCTCAATGTTTGTATGTGTAAGTGTCTGAGTATGTATATATGTATGTGCATGTATGTGTTTGGATGTTGTGGCGGTTTGAATGATAAATGTCCCCTCTAGGCTTGTGTATTTGAATCTTTTTCCCACTTGGTAACAGTTGATGGAAGTCTGGCCTTGCTGGAGGAAGCACACCATTGGAGGGGGGTTCGGAGGTTTTATACCCTCACTCCACTTCCAGTTTGCAAGCTCTGTTTCACCCTTGTGGCCAAAGGTAGGGTTTCTCTGTTTCTTGCTCCTGCCTCTATTCCCATTTCTTGCTGCCATGCCTTCCTGCTGTGACAGATTCTGATCCATCTGGAATTCTAAACCAAAATAAACTCTGTCTTCCTTAAGTTGTCTGTCATTGTGGTATTTCATCACAGCATCAGAGAAGTGCTGATACGTGTGTGTGTGTGTGTGTGTGTGTGTGTGTGTGTGTGTGTGTGGCTACTTTCTACATTTTCTCTATCATAATATCTGTTTTTACTTTTAATGGCTTTATCAGAAATATCAAGTAAAGAGCAGGGGATTTAGATGAGGGTCAAGTGTTTGCCTAGTATCGTTTGGCCTTAGGTTTGATTCCCCAGCACTGTAAGAAATTGAAAATAAAGAATAATAGTATTTCTTAGCTTCTTATACCAACTACAGATGGCATATATATCAAAGGAGAATGCTGGCCTCTGAGGTCCTATTATCCATGGTCATTTCTCTATTCTGCTACTGATTGCCCTCTGATTTAACCTTGTAATGCAATCTATCTATCTACCTACTTATATATCCAATCTGTCTATCTGTCTACCATCTGTCTATCTCATCTCTATTGATTTCTATCTCCTTTGAGACAAATTATTGCTATGTATCCCAGGCTGATCTCAAACTCATGACCTTCCTACCATAGCCTACCCTATGATGGGATTACAGATGTGTGCTACAGTGCCCCACTAGCCTCTCTTGTTTAAATATTTTTCAAGGTTTTGCCACCATTGCCATAGGAATACTAGTACACATCTCCCTTCTGTCAAGAGTGTGTCTAATGTAACTTCATGACCACAAAAGGGAAAGGCAACTTATGGACCACATGCCAGCATAATGCTGAGTGTTTTCCATGCCTTACCTTATTTGCTCCTGAAGATAATCTGCATAGCACAGAAAAAAGAAATACAGCTTCAGAGAAATGCAACAACTTCCCCAAAAGGACAGAGCTATAAACAGTAGAGCTGGGATTTAATAAATCCAAGATTGTCTGTAGAACAGTTGCGGAATTTTCAATTCCTCGTGAGGCTGCTGTACTTTTATTGCATAGTTGGTCTGTGCTCTAGTAGATTCCAAATCTTTCAGAGTCACTAAATTCTCAAGGCCACTGAGCATAGCAAAGAAATTGTCACTGGGCATATCACTGGGCAAAACACACACATAAATACACACACACACACACACACACACACACACACACACACACACCCCAAAACAAGAAAAAAAAAAAAACAGACTGAAAGCCCTGCACAGCTGAGCTCAGTAGCCCACAGCTCAGTAGGAGAGCACATGCTTAGCATACCTCAGGCCCTGGTTTCAACCCCCAACATGCAGACAGAAAGAAAAGGTCTTTCAGTGATGATCTTGTAATCACAGCACAGGAATAGGTATAACCGATTTTGTTATGTGCAATGATGCACTTATCAGTGATGGAAGACAAAGAACTTCCTCTGTGTTATTATTTGTACAACAAACCACGAACTTAGGTACTTAACACAGCACAAATGTATTGTCTTATACTGTCCCTGTAAGCTGCAGGGCAGAATCCTTTGCCTGCTTCTCCAGCTGCTGCAGCCCCACATCCCTCCACCCTCTGCTTTCTCCTCACATCTCCTTTCTGCCCTCTCTGTCTCTCTGTCTCTCCCTCTCCCCCTTCTCTCTCTTGTAGGGACCCTTGTGATCATTGAAGTAACCCCGATAACTCAGATCTCATCTCAAGATCCTTGACTTAACCTTGACACCTACGAAGTCCCTTTCACCATGTAAAAAACATACTCACAGTTTCTGGAATTGAGGACACGAACATCTGTCATTTGGCCTACTACCATCGGAATATTCATTTGGTGTCCTACCTTGAAGCTTGCACTTTGTACGTGTGAGTCGAGAGAAGCATTTTATATAGGGATATGTCTCTACATATCCCAAAGATCAAAACAGTCCTCATGGGACTGGGGAGATGACTATGTCAGCCAAGTGCTTGCCTTGCAAGCATGAGGATCTGAGTTTAGAGGCCCATTTAAAAAGAAAAAAATGCTGATATGAACATAGTGCCCTTGTGGTATGATTAAGCATTCCTTGGGTATATGCCCAAGAGTGGTATAGCTGGATCTTGGGGGAGATTGATTCCCAATTTTCTAAGAAAGTGCCATATTGATTTCCAAAGTGGTGTACAAGCTTACATTCCCACCAGCAGTGGAGGAGAGTTCCCCTAGCTCCACATCCTTTCCAGCATAAGCTGTTTTCAGTGTTTTTGATCTTAGCCATTCTGACAGGTGTAAGGTGGTATACCTCAGAGTCACTTTGATTTGCATTTCCCTGGTGATTAGGGATGTTGAGCAATTCCTTAAATGTCTTTCAGTCATGGCCAGGCCCCAGGTGGAACTCCAGGAGTCCATTTGGCGACAAAGAGGAGGGTTTGTATGAGTGAGAATTGTTGAGACCAAGGTTGGAAAAAACACAGGGACAAATAACCAAACAAATGGAAACACATGAACTATGATACAATAGCTGAGGATCCCCCAACTGGATCAGGCCCTCTGGATAAGTGAGATAGTTGATTAGCTTGATCTGTTTGGGAGACATCCAGGCAGTGGGACTGGGTCCTGTCCTCAGTGCATGAGCTGAGGAACCTGGGGCTTATACAGGACACTTGGCTCAGCCTGGGAGGAGGGGACTGGACCTGCCTGGACTGAATCTACCAGGTTGAACTCAATCCTCAGGGGAGTCTTTGCCCTGGAGGAGATGAGAATGGGGGGTTGGCTGGGGGGAAGGCAGGGGGATGGGCAGAGCAGGATGGGGGAGAGCAAGGGAATCCGTTGATGCTATGTTAAATTAAATTATAAAATTAAAAAAAGAGTTCGGAGGGAAGATAAATGAGGAAGTGGCATGATTATGTAATCTCAAAAATAAAAGAAATAATAAAAAAAGAAAAAAAAAGAGCCAGTGCAGTGAATATTGCTTACCTGATTGGCTCTTGAGTTTACTATACATCTACACTTTCTGATTTATGAGCCCAGTTTCTGAATAATATTTCTAAGTATTTGTTCCTACATACCTGCTCTAGTTTCCCGTCTGTTGCTGTGGTCAAATAGCCTGACAAAAAGCAACCATGGGGAGAAAGGTCTGCTTTGGCTTACCATCATAAGTTACAGTCCATCACTGTAGGGAAATCACAGCAGCGAGCTCCTGAAGTAGCGAGTCAACTGGCATCCACAGTCAAGAGCAGAGAGAAATGAATGCAGACGTGTTTAGTGCTCAGTTAGCTTTACTCTTACACAGTCCAGAGTCTCAAACCAGAGAGTGGTGGCACCCACTCTCAGGCTGGGTCTTCCTACTCAATCAGACAATGAAGATAGTGCCCCCCACAAACTGTCTAGAATGCCAACCTGATCTAAACAATCCTTTATTGAGACTCTCCTCCCAGGTGATCTAGGCTGTGTCAAGGTCACAGTTAAGCTAATCATCACAAAACACCTATATAGTCACCATCTCTATGATATCATATGAACCTTTATATATCCTTACATATTCATCACATACACACACAAAAAAACATGCATGTATATATAGTCAGAGTCAATCTGTAATAGCTTTAACATGTATTTAAATATGCTTTTGGATAGAAAAAGCTTAATTTCTTATAAATTGCTCCCATAATAGTAAACGACATTGTGTGCTTATTTAACAACGCTGCTGTTAAGCCCTGGTTACATTATTGTCCCAGTAATGACTGGCTGACCATCAGTTCTCAGCTTGAGGCCCTATTTTATTTGCAAGTTCCTCCTCTCCAGTTTAGTACCAGTCCTGTACACCTGCCTAAAGTGATGACCACTGTCTGCCACCTAGTGGAGACAGACATTCTAGAAAATATGGCACATGGCTAAGCTGTCCATACTATGCAAAAGACACAGACAAGAATGCAAGTCACAGAAATTTCACAGAAAATAAGAACTTTCCTACCAATATGCAGCTAAGATAAAATATCCTTCCTAACAATTCTTACCCCATGTTCCTGACCTCACTCTTCAACTTCCTGCAGAACACACTGTTGTTTTCCATGGCTGACCCATTGATAACAAAGACATGTTTTCTTCACACATAAGGAAGTGATTCCTGCCAGTCAATGTTGCTGTCTAGGCACTGAGGGAAAAGGGTGTAGGTTGTGATGGGAAATGAAAGTCTGTGATGGACAGGTGTTCTTCCCCAGCTCAAGTCATTCAGCCTTGCTAACCACATTCCTATGGTATCTTTGCAGTTCCTTAGCATTTGTCTTTTAGTAGTTTACTGTCCCATTGCAAGAATCCCTGTAGGTCCTTCCTGAAATACAGACTGGCAGCCTCCATGTAACATTCAGACATTTTGATGACAGACACAGCATTAATAATCACAATGTCACTATCCAGAGCAAATACTATCCACTGAGACTTGACTGTGTCCCATTTATTGCAAAGTTCTTCACAGTGGCCTTCAAATTACCTTTATAACATTCTTTATTAAGCAATTGTTTCCACTTTGGCAACAAGTCTCTTAAATTCTGTTTCCTTACACCCTCTGCATCCTCCACTTTCCTTGTTATTAAAGAAATTTGCAATGGGCTTGGGATAAAATTCTATGATAGAATATTCACTAGCCTAAAGAAGGCCCCCAAATTTTTCTCATTCTTCAAACTGGAGTTGGGAATTATTTCCTTTCCCTTTGAATCAGAGCTGTCCCTCAGACTTGGTTTACTCAATTAAGTGCTATATGAAATCCAAGGCTTGGAGTAAGAGGTCTACAGATTACACTTTTTTTTTTTTTTTTTTTTTGAGACAGGATTTCTCTGTGTTGTTTTGGTGCCTGTCCTGGATTTCACTCTGTAGACCAGGCTGGCCTTGAACTCACAGAGATCTGCCTCCCAAGTGCTGGGATTAAAGGCGTGCACCATCACCGCCCAACCAGATTACACTTTTGAGTATTCAGAATGCCCATCATGAGACCCAACTTGCTGTGTATATCATGTGGTGATTCTATAAAGAGGAGAATTCAGATGCTGTGGTAATGGGCTTCCAACCCCTGGTGAGGTCATTGGATGCTATAGTCTAGAGGAATCTCTGCTTGACTACAGGCCCAAACAACACTACGCAGAGCCAAAGAACTTCCAATTGAACCCAGTAAGCCTACAGACTTAAGAGACTAATTATTTAAATAATGCAGCCGAAGGGAACTGAAGCATTCCTGGTACCGACCTGTCTTGGCCCAGGGGATGCTGCCAAATTGCACCTCAAAGGAACAGCTGGCAGATGCTCAGTGCTCCTGGGGTGAGTTACAGAAGGGCCCAGTTTCATCCATTTGAACTCCCTCTGCCCTGGCCTCTTCAGGGCAGGCCTAGCCCTGCTCTTTCTTCTGCTGTGGAGACTGGCCATCTGCCCGGCTTCCTCCAACCTTTGATTTCTTTCCCTGGATTCAGACTCCATCCCTCCTTTCTGACATGGAGTCTCCATAGGACAATAACTCCATAATAACCTTCTCTCTGGCTTCATACTTGGATGGCAGTCATATCCTCTCCAGCTTCACCGTTTTGAACTATAGGTTCAAATTATAGTTTCACATTGCAGTTTATAAATCTCCGTCCCACCAGTCTTCAATGTCATCCTTGGGAACACTGTCCATTTTTTTTTTTTTTTGAGACAGTCTGTTGTTGGCCTGGAGCTCACAAATTAGGCTAGACTCTCTGGATGTGGAGCCCCAGAGACAGTCTTGCCTCTCCTCTGCCAGCACTGGAATTACAAGCAAACACCAACACCAACATGCCCTGGCACTTTCAGATGGTTTCTGGGAAACCAATCCAGAGCCTCATGCTTACCTTACAAGGCAAACACTTTACCAATTGAGCTGTCTCTAGCCCTCATTCAATTCTCCTGGTTGGATTCATTGAAACAACTGGTCCTATAATTAACCAGATGAAAATTCATTGCATTTTCTTTTTCTATCTCACCCATCGGAAGCATTTTGAAATCAATCTGTGCTATGACAAACCGTGTCTTCAATTTTAAAACACCACAGTACAGAGGTGTAAAATTAGTCCAACTTAACGTTCTGTAGATCATTGTCAACCATTGGTTATTTAGGCAGCAAATTTCCCTGTGTCATTTACAAGCTCCATAATCAGGGAGGATTTAGCTGTGATGTGAGGCAGTGTTTCTGGGTTATGCGTTTGTTTGCTAGCAAACTAGCTTGCCTCTGAGTGCCTGACCAGAATGAAGCCACAGCTCTGGCTTAAGTGTAACCCCAACTTCAACCCCCACTGAAGATTCTTTGACTCCTCTGTTTCCTCACCCTTAAGCGCATCTTGGCAGAACTCTCTGTACTTGGCTTTGTTTCCCAGATCCCCCTCTGACTTCTTCCTAAACTTGGGGCTCAGACTATCCTCTTCTGCTCTCTTTCGTCTGCTGACCTTTGTCAAATAGTTTGTGTACATGTTTGTTTGTAGTACCAAGGATTGGACCTAGGGCCTGCAGTAGACTAGGTAGCATTCTGCCACTGAGCCACACCCTCAGCACGATAGTTTGAGTCTATACCATCAACCAGGGGTCCATGTGTTGAAGATTTGGGCACTATTAGGACATGGCAAAATGTTTGTAGGAAACATACAAGGGGAGGAGGTTAGGCCATTGGGTGGATTGGTTACATTACTCACTTCTGAAGCACAGGATGACAAAGAGAAACTTAGACAAAAGATTTATTCGGGCTCACAGTTTGAAGGGACACAGCTCATCATGGTAAGGGCTTAACAGCAGAAATAGATGCAGGTGTTCACATAGTCACGAAGCAGAGACATAAACGATGATGACTTACCTGCTCTCTGCTTTGTACTCAGTCCATCACCAGGCCATGTAATGGTGTTGCCCTCATTCAAGATGGAGCGTCCCATCTCACTTAACCTCTGTGGAAACACCCTCATAGACAAACACAGAAGGTTTGTCTCATAGGAGACTCTAAATTCCCTCAAGTTGACAACAAAGATTAACCATCATGTTGGAGGTGTGCTTTTGAAGGGTATGTAGTGACCGTGCCCTGCCCTCATCTTCTGCCTGCCACTAGCCTCTTCCTTTGCCTCAAACCCCCACCAAGACGCACAGCCTTGACACAGGTCAAAAAGCAATGGCAGCAACCGAGCATGGGTTGACACCTCCACACCGGGAGTCAAGGAAAGCTTTCCTCCTTCAGAACTGCCACCGCGCTTTTCACAGTGGTAGAAACTAATACAGTTTCCAACCTCCTCCCCCTGCCCTGATCACTGATCCTCCTTGCCGTGTGAGCTTCAGCTTGCTCTCCACTGCATATCGAGTGAGCCCCAGACACATTCTACACACACACACACACACACACACACACACACACACACACACACACACACACACACACACCTTGGCTTCTTTTTAAGAATTACCAAGCATCTTTTAGATGGTTTCTTATATATTTTGTCAGATAAGTCCACTTCAACCTCCCCAATCTGTAATGTATAGACCCGAAATCCTTTTTGAATATTGAGGTGGTCTAATAGTCATAGCTTAGAATCTCTTTCAACCTTGGACTTCTTTCAGTACATGAGAGTAATTGGTCTGAGAAATTAATCATTTAAACTACGTTGCCACTGCCTGTTGGCTCTGTATTTCTCTTGGTTTGTATTTCCCATGGCATGTTTTATTCTTTACATTCTGATGTTTGTATTCCAAGGGAAAACAAGGCAAATAAGCTACTGACTAGCATTATACCATTTTGTTGAGCTGTCAGTCTCTTATTTTTCTTCATTCTGTCCTGTATGTTTCAAACACAGTGGGTGTGTGGTGCTGGGTGTGTGGAGAGGTCCAAGGTCAGTCCCTGCCCCCATTATTCTCTAGTTATTTACTTTTGAGACAGTCTTTGTGTGAAGTTAAAGATCATCGAGTAGGTTAAGCTAGCGGGACAATATGTTTCAGGGGTCTGCCTGTTTCCACCTTCCCAGTGCTGGGATTGCAGGAGCCTACAGCGATCTTCTGCTTTTTCTGTGGGCTCTGAGATTTGAACTCAGATCCTTGTGCTGGCACAGTAGGCACTTGATCAACTGAGCCATCTCTCCAGCCCAAATACAGTTTTAAAAATACAATTTGTTAGGATTTTCACAAGCTACAATTCATTTCCTCTTCCAGACTTCCAACACTGCTCTCTATTAGTATTATTATTTATTATTAATAATAATAAATATTATCATTACCTTTCCTTGTAACATTTCATATATTCATAACCTTATACGTTACTCATATTTATCCCCTTCTGCCCTCATTCACTGGTCTCTTCCCTCCCTCCCCAAATAGTCTACCTTCAGTTTTTTATTTTATTTATTTTTACTTTGAGGGTGTAGAATAATTACAGCCTTTTTTCCCTTCTCTTTTCTCCCTCCAAACTCTCCCATATAACTCTCTCCACTCTTCTTCAAATCCATGGCCTCTTTATTCACTAATTGTTATTGCATTCTTATATGCATATGTCCTGCTCAGTCTTATAATGTTATTTTTACATATATTTTCAGGGCTGTCCATTTGGCACTGGGCAACCAATTGGTCTGCTCTTCCCTGGAGAAGGCTACCTCTCCCAGCTTGCCTCAGCTGCCTATAGTTCCTTGTATAGGGTTGAGGCCTCATGGACTTTTGCCTATACACTTTTGGCGAACATGGCTCCAGCACAAAAGCACTAATGAATCAGAGAGGCAGACTGCCCATGTGATGGGTAGTGAAGATCTGTAACAGGACTGCTTATTCAGACCTGCTGCCACCACTGCACCTTGCCCATCATTCTAGTCCTTCTCTATTCACTGCCTACAATGGCTCTGGCCACATGACAAGCACTTGGAGCAGCAATTCATCACCTTTCAGAGGATCCATTCAAACGAACTCTACCATCCCCATGGCTCAGACATCCAAGTATACTCCTGACACTTTCTTCACCTTGGAGAGAGACCTGCCTGGTACAACACAGAAAGGTGCTCTTGACCAGCAGGTGGATACTGGTATCAGAACTTAGGATGGTTCCTACCTTTCCACAAACACCCAGACATCCCAGGAAAAACGCCTAAGCCTGCTATATTGTGATTGACATATGGTGGCTGATTGCTCTGTGCCCCCAGACCCATTCTCTACTGTGGAGGTTGGTATGAATTTGAACTTTGAAAATAAGAAGCACAGGGTAGAAGATGACTCAACAGCACAGATTTGATTGGCTCAACAGCGAATGGGAGCTCCAGCTACAGAGTCTCTGTGTTTATGTTTTTACTCATGCTATGAATCGTTTGTTCCAACCATTTTTCTTCCAAAATACTTTCATATCATGGGACAAAATGACACTAACCTGTAGCTAATGTAAAAGAAAAGATGTGGCCAGGTAGTTGAACATCATCTTTAAAATGCAACCAGGTATTTCTCTGCTGAGTAGTATTCCATTGTGTATATGTACCACATTTTATTTATCTATTCTTCAATTGAAGGGCATCTAGGCTGTTTCCAGGTTCTGGATATTACAAACAATGCTGATATGAACATAGCTGAGCAAGTGCCCTTGTGATATGATTGCGCATTCCTTGGGTATATGCCCAAGAGTGGTATAGCTGGATCTTGGGAGAGATTGATTCCCAATTTTCTAAGAAAGTGCCATATTGATTTCCAAAGTGGTTGTACAAGCTTGCATTCCCACCAGCAGTGGAGGAGAGTTCCCCTAGCTCCACATCCTCTCCAGCATAAGGTGTCTTCAGTGTTTTTTATCTTAGCCATTCTGACAGGCGTAAGGTGGTATCTCAGATTGTTTTGATTTGCATTTCCCTGATGATTAGGGATGTTGAGCAATTCCTTAAATGACTTTCAGCCATTTGATTTTCCTCAGTTGAGAATTCTCTGTTTAGTTCTATAGCCCATTTCTTAATTGGACTGTTGGGCATTTTGATGTCTAATTTCTTGAGTTCCTTATATATTCTGGATATCAGTGGATATCAGTCCTCTGTCAGATATGGGGTTGGTGAAGACCTTTTCCCATTTCTGTAGGCTGTTGCTTTGCCTTGTTGACCATATCCTTTGCTCTACAAAAGCTTCTCAGTTTCAAGAGGCCCCATTGATTGATTGTTTCTCTCAGTGTCTGAGCTACTGGTGTTATATTTAGGAAGTGATCCCCTATGCCAATGCGTTCAAGACTACTTCTGACTTTCTCTTCTATCAGGTTCAGAGTAGCTGGATTTATGTTGAGGTCTTTGATCCACTTGGACTTAAGTTTTGTGCATGGTGATAGATATGGATCTATTTGCAGCCTTCTCCATGTTGATATCCAGTTATGCCAGCACCATTTGTTGAAGATGCTTTCTTTTTTCCATTGTACACTTTTGGCTTCTTTGTCAAAAATTATATGTTCATAGGTGTGCGGATTAATGTCAGGGTCTTCAATTTGATTCCATTGGTCCACATGTTGGTTTTTATGCCAGTACCAAGCTGTGTTTATTACTGTAGCTCTATAGTAGAGCTTGAAGTCAGGGATTGTGATGCCTCCACAGGTTGTTTTATTGTACAGGATTCTTTTGGCTATCCTGGGTTTTTTGTTTTTCCATATAAAGTTGAGTATTATTCTTTCCAGGTCTGTGAAGAATTGTGTTGGTATTTTGATGGGGATTGCATTGAATCTGTAGATTGCTTTTTGGTAAAATTGGCATTTTTACTATGGTAGTCCTGTCTATCCATGAGCATGGGAAATATTACTATTTTCTAACATCTTCTTCAATTTCTTTCTTCAGAGACTTAAAGTTCTTGTCATATAGGTCCTTCATTTGCTTGGATAGTGTTGCCCCAAGGTATTTTATGTCATTTGTGGCTATTGTAAAGGGTGATGTATCTCTGATTTCCTTCTCAGCCTGTTTGTCAATTGTATATACGAGGGCTACTGATTTTTTTTGAGTTGATCTTGTATCCTGCTATGTTGCTGAAGGTGTTTATAAGCTGTTATCAGTTCCTTGGTTGAATCTTTGGGGTCACTCAAGTATACTATCATGTCATCTGTAAATAGGGAAAGCTTGACTTCTTTCTCTCCAATTTGTATCCCCTTGATCTCCTTATGTTGTCTTATTGCTCTGGCTAGAACTTCAAGTACTATATTGAATAAGTATGGGGAGAGCAGACAGCCTTGCCTCGTTCCTGATTTTAGTGGAATTGCTTTGAGTTTCTCTCCATTTAATTTGATATTGGCTGTTGGCTTGCTGTAAATGGAGTACTACTCAGCAGAGAAAAACAATGACATCATGAGGTTTGCAGGCAAATGGATGGATCTAGAAAAAATCATCCTGAGTGAGGTAACCCAGACTCAGAAAGACAAACATGGTATATACTCACTCATAGGAGGATACTAGGTGTGGAACACGGATGACTGGACTGCTACTCACATCACCAGGGAGGCTACCTGGAAAAAAAAGACCCCAAGAAAGACACGGGGATTGCCCAATAATGGAGAAATGGATGAGATCTACATGAACAGCCTGGACATGAGTGGGGGCAATGAAGGGTGAGGGTTGAGGGAAAGAGAGCTTGGGGGAGCAGGAGATCCCAGCTGGATCAATAACAGAGAGGGAAAACAAGGAATAGGAGACCATGGTAAATGAAGACCACATGAGAATAGGAAGAAGCAAAGCGCTAGAGAGGCCCACAGAAATCCACAAAGATACCTCCACTATAGACTACTGACAATGGTCAAGAGATAGCCCAAACTGAGCCGGGCGGTGGTGGCGCACGCCTTTAATCCCAGCACTTGGGAAGCAGAGCCAGGTGGATCTCTGTGAGTTCGAGGCCACCCTGGGCTACCAAGTGAGCTCCAGGAAAGGCACAAAGCTACGCAGAGAAACCCTGTCTCAAAAAGAGAGAGAGAGAGAGAGAGAGAGAGAGAGAGAAGAGAGAGAGAGAGAGAGAGAGAGAGAGAGAGAGAGAGAGAGAGAGAGAGAGAGAGAGAGAGAGAGAGACAGCCCAAACTGACCTACTCTGGTGATAGGATGGCCAAACACCCTAACTGTCATGCTAGAAACCCCATCCAATGATTGAGGGAACTGGATGCAGAGATCCACGGCTAGGACCCGGGTGGAGCTCCGGGAGTCCAATTAGCGAGAAAGAGGAGGGTTTATATGAGCGAGAATTGTTGAAACCAAGGTTGGATAAAGCACAGGGACAAATAGCCAAACAAGTGGAAACACATGAACTATGAACCAAAGGCTGAGGGGCCCCAAACTGGATCAGGCCCTCTGAATAGGTGAGACAGTTGATTGGCTTGATCTGTTTGGGAGGCATCTAGGCAGTGGTACCGGGTCCTGTGCTCAGTGCATGAGTTGGCTGTTTGGAACCTGGGACTTATACAGGGATACTTGGCTCAGTCTGGGAGGAGGGGACTGGACCTGCCTGAACTGAGTCTACCAGGTTGATCTCAATCCTCGGGGGAGGCTTTGCCCTGGAGGAGGTGGGAATGGGGGGTGGGCTGGGGGGAAGGGGAGAGGCGCAGGACGGGGGAGAACAAGGGAATCCGTGGCTGATATGTAGAACTAAATTATATTCTAAAATAAAATTAAATTTAAAAAAATGCAACCAGGTAATCCTTTAGAAACCTCTAACAAAATGCTTTGGCTTTACTATGAGAAGGAAGTAATCAGAGCCCGTGTTTGTGTAGAAACAGACCTTCTCTGTATTGTGCACCATTGGACCTAGTGAACGAGGAGGCAAGGTCAAATACGGCCATTGGTAAATTAGCTTAGCTTCAGCTTAGAACTTCTAAACATGTCCTTGGACTGGGGAGAGGCTCAGTGGGAAAAGAGGTTGCTGAACAAGCATGAGGGCCTGAGTTCGATCCCTAGTAGGCAAATAAAAGCCAAATGTGACAGTCATGACTGTCACCCTAACATTTAGGTGATAGAGGCAGGTAGATCCAGGCAGCTAGCTTAGCCAAAATGGTGAGCTCCAGATTCATCGAGAAATACTGTCTCAAAAAATAAGGTGGGCAACAGCTGGAGAAGACATTGAATAGTTAACTCTGGCCTCCACACGTACATGCAGAGGCAAGTGCCAATACATATACATGTGTTCAGTAAGTCTGTCTATCTATCTATCTATCTATCTATCTATCTATCTATCTATCTATCTATCTATCATCTATCTATCTATCTATCTATCTATCTATCTATCTATCTATCATCTGTTTATCATCATCATTGTCATCACCATCATCATCTATATCTCAGGATGAGAACTTAGCTTTCTTTTTTTTTTTTCCTTTTATTTTACAATACCATTCAGTTCTACATATCAGCCACGGATTCCCTTGTTCTCCCCCCTCCTGCCCCCTTCCCTCTCCCCCAGCCCACCCGCCATTCCCACTTCCTCCAGGGCAAAGCCTCCCCCAAGGACTGAGATCAACCTGGTAGACTCAGTCCAGGCAGGTCCAGTCCTCTCATCCCAGACTGAGCCAAACGTCCCTGCATAAGCCCCAGGTTTCAAACAGCCAACTCATGCACTGAGCACAGGACCTGGTCCCACTGCCTGGATGCCTCCCAAACAGAAAAGCCAATCAACTGTCTCACCTATTCAGAGGGCCTGATCCAGTTGGGGGCCCCTCAGCCTTTGGTTCATAGTTCACGTGTTTCCATTTGTTTGGCTATTTGTCCCTGTGCTTTATCCAACCTTGGTCTCAACAATTCTCGCTCATATAAACCCTCCTCTTTCTCACTAATTAGACTCCCAGAGCTCCACCCAGGGCCTAGCCGTGAATCTCTGCATCCAGATGCCTCAGTCGTTGGATGGGGTTTCTAGCACGACTGTTAGGGTGTTTGGCCATCCCATCACCAGAGTAGGTCAGTTCCGGAAAAGGAAGAAACAAAGTGCTAGAGAGGCCCACAGAAATTCACAAAGATACCCTCACAATAGACTGCTGGCAATGGTCGAGAACTGAGCTTTTTATAAGCACACAGTTGCCACTGTCTAAACCACAACAACACAATCAGTGACATCTTTCAGATTTATTGACATTTCTCAGAACTCTCAATGAGTATTCACTGAGTTATTACCTCATCCAAATGTCATGAAATAGTTGTTGTTTTTCCTTGTAGATTTACTGCTGATTTTTATACACATGAAAATGAATATTCTTCTGATTTTTATAATATTTTATCTTGTAAGACATAAACAATTTGCAACAGTGTGTAGCTTCAGTTCACTACATTATCACTGCCTGGGCATGGAAGGTGGGGGGAAGGGTCACAGGTTCAGGACCCAGTGACCTAAACACACATGCCCTTCCCGGTTAGAGTCAAGATACTTCCAAACACAAAGAGAGAGCAAACAGGGTGTTTTTCCTGGAGACTTTGAGCCATTTGGAGACAAAGTTAGCAGCATGAGAAGGAAAAGGTGACCCAGGCTTCCCCAAATTGGGTTTCTTCTGAGATAATTCTGAATATCCGTGAAGATGGGATGATGGATGAAAGGGACTAGAATATTTTTTTAAAAATCATGATTATTTATGGAAAATGTACCATTGGCCCTAACTTGTCCCAAATCACTTTCTCGGTGGAGTATGCCAAACTGTGAGGCTTTCCCATGAGGGTTTGCTGTGAGCTCACCTAACCCATCCTGCACAGGGGAGGGGAAGATCAATGGTCTCTCTCCCAGTGTATTTGAATTTCCCAGCAGATACATTGTTGTGTAATTTCCAGGGCTTAAGAGAAAACTGGTTAGAGAAACAGAGGTAAGTGTAACTCATATTTTGGGTGAGTCAGGTTTTAAATGATCAGGGAGCTACAAGACACCACCATAGGCCTGAGGTCCTTGACCCTGCACTGGACAACCTCCCCTGGATAATAATTCTCCACAGACCTGCCTCAGCTGAATCTACCAGGCTGTGCTGACTTCCCAGGGGAGACCTTGCCTTGGAAGAGGTGGGAATGGGGGGGGGTGGATTGAGGGGAAGGCTGGGAGGTGGGAGGAGGGAGGACAGGGGAATCTGTGGCCGATAGGTAAAATTAAATTAATCATAAAATAAAATATTTTTAAAATAATAATAATAATTCTCCTCAGAGCATGAGTTGCTTAATTATAACCTGCATCTAAGGGTCTATATTTTGTGACAAGGAAAATAAAATTCCATTAGGTTTGGACGATACAAAAAATGTCAGTGTACAGGTCTCCCTGTTCAATAGTGAGGGAATAATATCCTATGCTAATCAATGTGCAAAATCAAAGTGATATGAAATATATATGGATAATTTACCTGTTTAGAAGAAACTAAAAAGAAAGAAGAGTAGCAATATAACAAAGTAATCTATGATGAAAAAATAAATTAAACAAACCTTTATTTGCTCTCTACAATATGCAGGGAAATAGACTGCCAGACACTAAGCTAAGGTTTACTCTCACAAATCTAAAACACAGAAGTAGTTTTATGCCTAAGAAGAGATAATGATTACTAAGCTTTATTTTTGTGTGTCCAAATGTTTTCACACCAAAATCTACATTCCTTTTTAGTAAAATAATTTATAATGTTATTTATTGAGCATTTAGCATTTGTCAAGATTTTTATTTATTTATTCTTATTAATTTTAATTATGTGTGGGGCATGTGCATGTGCATGTGCAAGTGAGTGCAGATGTCCACAGAGGCCAGCGGTGTTGGATCCCACTAAAACTGGTTGTGAGCAGCTTGCTGTGGGTATGAGGAATCAACCTGGGTCCTCTGAAAGAGCTCCAACGTGCTCTTAGCCACTGAGTGAGCACCTCTCCAACCCCAGTGCAAGTATTCTAAACACGTGATCATAGTTAATGCTCTAAAAAGCCGTGAAACAAAGTCGGTTAATGTCCTAGCTCAAGCTACTCTAATTAAAAACACTATGAGCTGAGCAGACTGAATAATAAAAATTTACTTCTTAAAGTTCTGAAGGATGGATATCTAAGTTCAAGATACCATTCAATTGATTTCCACAAGGGCATCTTCTTGATCTGTGCGTTGCTGTTGATATCTTCTTGTTGAGTCTTCAGAGGGAGACTAATAAGGACTCTATTCCTACTGGATTGGGGTCATCACCCTTCTGACCTCATTTAATCCTAATTGCTTCTTTACTCTAAACACATCTGTAGTAGGGGTGAAGACATATGAATTTGAGAGGGACACAATTCAGTCTATAACAATGGGAAATGGTGCTTATCCCACAATGAGCAAGTAGTTAAAGTGGATATGACCTAGGAAGACAGACTCTAAACTACTATTGTAAAGAAAAAAGCATAAGGTGGGCAAAAGCCCACCACATGGACAACGCTATAGTCACCAGGATGCCTTGGTTTTTTTGTCCATCTATGTAAGTTTTTCAGCTGTCAACACATGGCCTCATTAGTCAGCACAGTGATTTCATTAGTTGGCAATAATTAGCACATACCTTCATTTCACATTATATCTAGAATTTTCTGTGAATATTGCATGAACCAACCCATCATCTCAAGCTACCCCCACTGCCTTTGCCTTGGCTTAGGACCTCATGCTAGCTCAACAACAGTCAGTCTCTGAAGTAGGTCCTTGAATTCATGTCTTGCGAATTTCATCATCTGAGCCACACCCAAAGTGATCTTTATAAAATGGGGGTACCATCATCTCCCCTTCTAACCCATTGAGTTCTCTCTGCCTGGAGCACAGAACTCAGGCTTCTCTGGCCCCATGCATGTGGTCTCATCGGCCTGCTTCCTCTCCTTTCCCTCCATCTCCTGCCACATTGATATATTTCCACTTTCTGTATCATGCTCATCCTGCTCCCTCAGTGAGCATGCCCCAAGTGAGCCTGGAGCAGTCACTCTCATCTTCATAGACTCAGCTGACAAAGCCCCACTTTCTCTGTGGGGGGACTGCACTTCTCCAGGTCAGTGGTTCCCATCCTTGCATTGGGCATGACCTTCTGGTTTGTCCCTCATTCTAGTATATCTTTCATCCTCCTCCACTACTGCAGTGAGAGAGTCCAAGACGATTCCCATGCTTTCTTTTACATATTTGGTACCCAGTACACATAATGAAGTCTCCATTGATGTTTACAATGTATGAACTAATTTATTAATTGTCTTAGCTATTTGCTTAGCGTTTCCCCTTTGTCAATGTGCTTGTTGTCCGTCTTTCATAGATATATATTATTCACACAATTTTCTCTTTAAATCATTTTCCAGAAATTTGTATTGGTGTTGTAATAGCATAGTAACAATTTTATAATTCATGGTTTGTATTTTCACTGCATGACTCACCAGAATGATGGAACCACTATGCTAACGGAGATGAGGGGCAGCAAGAGGGGACACTCAGTGTATGAGCATATTCACCGAAGAGTGAGCCCTGGTCCCCTGCATCCTTCCCCTGATCTTTATATGTAGCAAGTACTCAGTTATCAAAGTGACATGGAGGAAACAGGAAGCATGAATTCTCTCCTCAGAAAATCGCTATATTTCTTCTCTTACATTTCCCAAATGCCTCTTGCTCTCTTTTAATATTTTTAGATTTATTTATTTTATGTGTCTGAGTATTTTGTCTGCTTGTGTATATGTACACCACCACACATGTGCTGGGAATAGAACCTGGGTCCTCTGCAAGAACACCAAGTGCTCTTGACCACTGAGCCATCTCTCCAGCCCTCCTGCTCTCATTTAAATGAAATAATTTTATCTCCAGACATTGTTGGTTTAGCTCTTCTTTCCGGGTTTATTCCTTAATGTAGTTACTTATTTGAACCTTTAAAGAGGGTGATAATTATCTTCAAGTCTCTCTAACTTTAAGACAAATTAAAATCAACAAAATCAAGAGTGGGGGTGCACAATCATCGAACCCTGGGTCTGACCCTGACTCACCCCTACAGTCCAGGAAATGCTCCTGGCTTTGCTGTTTGAATAACCCCCCTGTCCCTTCCTCCCCCATAGCTCAAGTTTGACTCCAGATCAAATATTTGTCCTGAATTTGAGCAAAGTTAGAGTGCTTTTTTCTTCTTTTAAAAACGAACTGCTCTCCTCGACAGATCAACTGCTCTCCTCGACAGAACCAAGCTGCTGTTCAGTAGGAGGGGGATTCACCCAGACCTTCTGCTCTGGAGAGCGTGGCACAGTTGTCCAGCAAAATGCAGCGACTCACATGTGTTCTCATCTGGCTTTTCCTTTTGGAAGGACAAACCTTTGAAATACCCATAAATGGGTACTCTGAAGTAAGTACTTCTGTGGGTCTCCTAGCTATTGGCCTAAACAAAGGGGCTGCAAATAGCTGAATGCTCTTTCTATTCAATGACCTTGTTCTGTATAGAGCAGAAACTTAGGAAAACATTCATCAGACAGCATGTTATAATTATGAGATGTATTGACCTCTTAAGACATTATGAGGTTTTTACATGAAATTTAATTCAAGTTCAGTGGTCAGATATTCCGGTGTAGCATATATGGAGCAGAGTTGCCCACTTTTTATATAAAAATGTGTGTAAGAACAGACCTATGGCAAAGGGTTGCCATGAGAATGAAGAGATGTCTGTAAACTGCCAGGCATAGGCCGTGAACTGGAACTACTTAGTGGTTGCTGGCATTGTTATATAGAAATATTGCTGCTACTCTTGGGCTCAGTCATTCTCACAGCATCATTGTCTTTTATGCCTGAGCAAATGATTATTTTGTAAAATGGACCCTTTAAATATTCTGATAGTAGAAGTGGAAAAATGCAGGGATGATGCCCGTGGCTTTCAGGTCTCCACTTGGGACCTCCTGCCATCCCAGTGTGGAATAAACCTTGAACTGAGTCATTCTGAATACCACTCAAGCACTACTTCTGTGCCGGCAGAGAACAATGTGTTACAGGATTATTCTAGAAAATCCCAAGGAGTGGATTGCACATAAAAATGACAGAGGAAAAAACAGTGTGTTTTCAGGAGGAGAAAATCGCTCTACTTAGAAACTATCATATTTTCCAACACTCTGAAAGCCACAAAAATGTGTCAGAAATCTCAGACTAAAGCTAAAACACCCAGACATGTTTGTGCTTTTTCAGTAATTTCCAACCAGCCTTCTTTTCATACCTATGTCTGTCTAGTCCTACATGAATAAGGCCCCGTTACTCCATCCAGCTGCTTTTCCAGGAACTTTTGTCATTAGATTACATGTCTGTCTACCTTCTTCAGGCACACTCACATGAATTCGAAATAGTTCATTTCCATTTACTTATTTCTGAGACCTAGCTAGCAAATATACATATTGAAGAAATTAATATATTAAAAATACAACGAATGTAGGCTGCCTCTTTGCCTGTAGATGATTTTTAAAAGAAATTGAACAACCTCAACTATCTTTTAAGTTTGCAGAATACGACGGTCCTGTGGAGCTGGCCCCAAACAAATTCCCCGTTGTAGAGAATGGAAGAAGATACCAGGTATAGTAAACTCTAAATGGCAAAAACAGGTGAAAGAGATCATGACTGGAGAGGAGGTAAAACATGACTCGATTGTTTCAATAATTTTTTTTTCTAACAGAGAATAGGCCAGTATTCCTACACTCTTGTGGAATATTGTCAGGGTGATGTACAAAGAGATTTTTACATTATTTTCCCGAAATTTCTACCTATAAAGGAGACAGTAAAGCCACACATTCTCCTTCCTCTGGCCATTTAGTCAAAGGGAGAGCATTTTGGTCCAGAGAACTAGACATGCTTAAGGTCACATCCTGGAAGCTGCTGAGGAGACACAGAAAATCTCCTAAATTGTGGGGAGGGGTGCTTTACCATGCCAACAAGGCTTGGGCTTCTCCCACCACAGAGCCCACATACTGAGAAATAACACTAAGCTGCGAGACGACTGGCCTTGTTGTATGAATGTTTGACTTTCTAAAGTCCAGCTTTTATAGATCAATAATATTCAAAAACCCAATAGTCAGGGCTTTGTGTCAGGGTTTTTATGTAGCCTCTGGAGAGAAAACTTAGTCGTTAAACATTGTGTTAAAATGTCTAAAAGAGTTAGGTATGGTGGGGCATATAACCACAGTGCTCTAGAGGCTGAGGCGGGAGGGTTGCTACAAAGTTGAGGCTAGCTTGAGCTACATACATGGCAAGCTCCAGGACAGCTTGGACTATAGAGTGTCCCAAAGACAAATAAAGAAACAAAAAACCCCAAAGACAATTCTTGGCCCGTGTCACACAGCATCTACTAAAATAGCAACCCACCCAAAATTAGCTCACATGTAACAATAGACTTATTTTCTAATCCCTCAGACATTAAAGTTTGCCCATAGCTCTTAAGATGCTTACCTTTCAAAGATAAGGGGAGTCCTTTGTCCATGCTCACAGGACCCGTACTCATGTAGCTAATCTTCTAACACAGTAGGTGATTAAGAGCATAGAATTTGTAATGTACCTTCCACGTGTGTGGCTCCAGGGATAACCATGTAGGAAGTACATTTAAGTCCCTGCTCTCATGCAGCTTAGTCTAAAAGGAAGAGGCAGACCTTAAACTGTTCCCCATGTAAGGCAGCCGGATCATTATGATCAAGGTAAGCACTCTACAGGGAAAGTGCATTCTGCTATGGAAACAGTAAAGGAAACTAACTTGAGGATCAGAAAATTTCATGGAGAAAGTTCTCCCAAAGCTTTGACCTGAAAGCTTTAATAATATTCTATCGTAGAGCAAGATACATCCCAACGAAAAAAACAGTGGCTGAGAAACTTGTTCAGAGAAACTCACAGATGGAAAAATCCTTTTCCATAATGCTCCATATTTATGTTTTGACGCCAATAAATGACTTATCCCATGGTATGGAAGGAACATAATTGAGAACATAGGATTTTTGCCTTGAGGTAGTAAGCCTCAAGTGGCTGAAGAATGACTGTCTCTCTGACTTCCTTCCACAGAGAAGCCTTCCTGAAGAATCAGGGGAGGAGACGGTAAGTTGGCTTCGGTTGTGTCATGGATTGGTGTGTGAGCGATTTTCCTGTTAATTATTACCTGGAAATCAATCCAGGTGTCTCCTTTGTCTCCGTCACTGGAAGTATTGACCTGACTTTTGAAACTTTGCCTTGCTCAACTCTGAAAGTCCTTCTGAAGCTCAGCTCTGAAGAGCATAGTGCTGGCAGGCAGGGCAGAGGCCACTGAGGGCTGAAATGCCTTTCCCATCTTCTCATGTTTTACTAATGATATAGATTCCACCCAACAATATGGATTTAATCCAGACTTAATAGCTTTGATTTAAAACGATGATGCCTGGTAACTGTAGCAAGTCAAAGAGTGGCCATAGAAAGCCGCTCTCAGACAGTGTGACTCAAGTTACCAAAAGGTTCAGAGTGGACCTTCCTGTCACAAGAGAACACCCAAGAAGTGGTCTGTGTTGGCTTCCTGTTCTGAACTGAGAACTTCCGCATGAAGCAGAGGGAAGGGTAAATAAATTGCCCTGGATTTTATCTTAGCTTGAGATAGGCTTGGAGGCTAACTAGTTGGAAGCATTAATCTTGGAGAACAAAATCTGAGGGATGGAACCTAATGGTGAAGTAAGCAAATCTTGGGAGAAGAAAAAGCAAAATCTAACAGGTCACACATTGTCACAGATCTGAAGGAACTTGTAGCTCTTAGGAATATCCTAAAGGAGGTATTTTTTATACCTGGTCTGCGATCATCGCTGTTTCATTTTGTTTTCTTAAAGTGGGGCTACCTTCAACCATAGAGGAGAGAAAAGAAGGCCCAAGGTATTATTTAACAAATAATTGAATCAAAATGTCCTGGACAGTTCTGTTGATGATGTGCAGCCTGAGCGTTCACTTAGCTTGTTTTAATACAGGAAAAGAAGCAAGGGCTGAAGTGTAATAATAATGGATGATACTGAAAGAAATAGGTAGCAATACGGAGTTTGGGGGTTGCATATACAGTTCACTCCACAGCACCCCTGCTTGCATTTCACTCTGAAGACAGAGCTAGGGTCTTCTCTTGATCCTGCCATCCCATCTCCTCTCCCTAGTAGCAGCTCTATGAGAAATTATTTCCTGAACTCTTTCAGTCCATCTTGCTTCCCACATCCATTTCCTACTCAGATTCTAAAAAGAAGGAAAAGAAGCATGAAAGGAAGAAGAGAGGGAAAAGAGAGGGAGCAAGAGGTGGGAGAAGAAGAGAAAGGAGACATCATAGCAATGACCCATATCTTTGTGGGTTATTTCAAGGAGTTAGAAGATTGCTTAACAATGCCTACCCTAGAATTGTTCATAACAAGTAAAATAGACCAATTGGAAACATCATATACATAGTGCATTCCATGTGGGTATTTTGTTACTACAGTTATACATTTTTGCCAATTTCAGGGTGATGTTGATCAAGTAACTCTTTATAGCTACAAAGTCCAGTCGACTATTACTTCTCGGATGGCCACCACTATCATCCAGAGCAAACTGGTGAATAATTCCCCACAACCCCAAACTGTCGTGTTCGATGTTCAAATCCCCAAAGGAGCCTTTATCACCAACTTCACCATGTGAGTAACTCCTGTATAGAATGGGATTGGATGCTCCTGTGTCTTGGCATCAAAAGCCCTCCTGCTAAAATGAATCTTAAGGGTGCACTGCTCTGGTGGTTCTACTTTGTGTCACTATGAGATGGTGTGTGTGTGTGCGTGTGCGTGTGCGTGTGCGTGTGCGTGTGTGTGTGTGTGTGTGTGTGTGTGTGTGAAGTTGCACATGCATGTTCATGTGTGGTGGGGAGAGGTCAACCTTGGGTATAAGACAAGACTCATTGGCATGGAACTCACCAAGAAGGCTAGCCTAGCTGACCAGAGAGCTCCAGGGATCCACTGGTTTTTGTGTCACTAGTGCTGGGATCACAAGCCTGGGTCACCATGCCCAGTCTTTATGTAGGTGCTGAGGATCGAACTCATAGTTGCACAGCAAGTACTTTACTGATAGAGCCGTCTCTCCAACCCCCACCACGCCTCTGTAACACACTGAAGCAGACGTAAGCCTCTACTACGGTAGCCACGTTCTGCTTACTCATATTTACATGTGAGTTCTTTGAGAGAGAGAAAGACGTAAATCTTATAGGATACCACATGAGTGTATTTGTAGTAAGTCAGCACTGTGTGCCACACATTTCTTTGGGAGGAAGGAGTTGAGAACCAGTCATTAAACCCAGTCTCATGTCCCGTGTTTGGATTTCTCCATGACATCTCTAATGAGTGGGTTATAAAGGCTAGACTTGACTTTTTCCTTAATCATTAACTCACTGCTTTCTTGTGGCAATCAGCTCATGGTTGACAGCTCTGCTAGAATTATTTCTCATGCTTCATTTACAATGTTCCCATTTTCTACCCAATGGCTCTGTTACTCACATAGAAGGTTTAAAGCTCTACTACAAAGTAGATGTTGAAGTGCTCATGGGTGAAATGATATGAGGTTAGAGACTGGCTTCCAAGTAATTGAGGTGGGAAGCAATTGAGTACAGATGAACTAAGCCTGGCTCGATATTCATAATGAATAGCTTTCATAGTGGCCTCTTACACTGTTCTCTTGATACTTTAATGATTTTGAAATTTTTCTTAATAAAAGAAGTTAACTATTCTGCTACCATTCATAGCTGAGCCCATTATCCATTTGGAGCCTTTGCATGTTAAAGCTAAATAATGTTCCTGAAGGTAATTGGAATGGGGGTCAGTCATGTGGACATCCATGTGGACATCCCTACAGTGTTCTCATTGGTCAATGTCCCTCTTAGACTGCCTGGAACACAGTATATTGCTCTGCATACAGCCTCAGATTTTTTTTCTCATTTGTTTTTTTCCCTTTTATACACCAAGGCAATGAATAAAATAAAAGGTTTAGTTTGCAAGTGTTTTGTCTAGCAAGTGTTTTGAATGATAAAATCTGTAGAGTCACCTTTAGTCCCAGTACTCAGGAGGCAGAAGCAGGCTGATTGCTGTGAGTTCAAGGCCAGGTTGGTCTACAGAGCAAGTTCGAGGACAGAGCCACACAGAGAAATCCTGTCTCGAAAAACAAACAAAACAAAAAATCTGTAGATTCATGTTAACTATATATTTTGGTTTTTGAATTTTTAAGTTGTTTTTATTATTCACTGTGTGTGTGTGTGCGCGCATGCACTCACGAATGTCCATGCCTCAGTAAATTCATGAAGGTCAGAGGACAATTTGTGGAAGTCAGCTCTCTCCTTCTACTGTGTGCGTACTGAGAATCAAACTCAGATCATCAGGCTTGGTGACAAGTGCCTTTACCCACTGAGCCTTCTCAACATTTCCTATGTTCACTATACTTTCTAAAATGGAAAAATATTAAAATATGTGAAAAAAGCATTATGTAGATTGGTATCTTTTGAATTAACTTAAAATTTTAGATATTTTGATCGAGTATCTCTATAAATCCTGTCCTGCCCTCATCTCCCTCTGCTTCCAAGTGCTGGGGTTAATGGTATGCACCACCAAGCCTGACTTCTAGGACAATTTCACTTAGCTCTTTCTAGAAAGTAAATGGGAGGGAGAAGTTTTCTATAGTGCTCCTGTGTGGCACCATGAATATAAATTACATTTTAAACTAATTCAATAAATGATTATGATTAAACTACATAATTAGAATTTATTCTAGGTGTTTTGGGGTTCAGTTTTCATTCATTCATTTTCTTTCTTCTTTCCCTCCTTAGGGTAACAAAAGGCAACACCATGAAATGTGAATTTATTTTGGTCTGCCTTTACTTGGGTTGAATTTATAGACTGGAGAAGACAGAATGGGTTATGTAGACCTTAGGATCAGCCAAAATATTTTTTCTACCTTTACTCAAGATCTCAAATGCAGGGTTGGAGAGGTGGCTCAGAGGTTAAGAGCACTGGCTGTTCTTCCAGAGGTCTTTTCCCAGCAACCACATGGTGGCTGACTACCATCTGCAATGAGATCTGGTGCCCTCTTCTGGTGTACAGGCATACATGCAGGCAGAACACTATACACATAATAGATAAATAGGGATGTCATTCCTTCTATTATAGCATTTCTAGCATTTTTGATGACTTTCATGAATGCCAGTGGCACTTCCCAGTCACCATGGCCACCAGAAACTTTCCCATCTAGTTCTAAATGTTTCCTTCAGGGAGATGATCCCATTTAAGGACTATTAAGTTAGTCTATTATAGAATTCTATCCCTCCAAACATCATTACTGGGGAGAATTTAGTACAAGCCAACTAAGTCAGATGGATAGAGGCAAATACAAAGAGAAAGCAAGGAATCCCCAAGGGAGATGTGGAGGAGATAAACAGAAACATTTAGGAGGATTCAGCTAGGCTCTCCTCCATCTTTCCATATTCTTTTCTATCCTTCCAGGACTGCATCCCCTCTTGTCTTAATTGGTTGGTGCTGCCAAAACTGAGTACTACAGGATGGGTGGGTGTAAAAAACACACACAAAAATATTATTTTCATAGTTCAGGCGGCTGGAAATTCCAAGATCAAGGTGCTGGCAAATTCAGTGTCTGATACAATCTCACTTTCCGGTTCATAGGTGGTTTTCTTGTAGCTGCCTTCACATGGTGGGAAGGGACCAGAGCTTCGGCTTCTCTTTTATAATGGCATTCATCCCACTTGTGAGGATGCCTCTCTCATGACCTAAATACCTTCTAAAGTCCCCACTTTCTAAAACCATTACCCTGGGAAAGAGAATTCAATCTACCAATTTTGGTAGGACACCAGACTATGTCTAATTCTTACATTCAAAGGACATATCCACACCTCCATGCTTCACCCAAAGAGTATGATTTGGATATGGGAAAGCTTAAACACATAGTAGTACATGAGAGAAATTTGGGGAGCTGGAACCCAATTTAACTTCTCTCAAATCACAGTCAGAAAGTCCTGTCTATACAAGATCACGCTTCTTGTTTCCCGCAGATTCAAAGTGATCACTGCCTCCATTCACCAATTGCTTGTTCTTTGATAGTGTTCCTAAGACTGCTAACGTGGTCCACTATTGATTTCTGTCTGTTCTAGGACCGTGAATGGTATGACATTTACAAGCACCATCAGAGAGAAAACTGTGGGCCGAGCTCTTTATTCACAGGCAAGAGCCAAAGGCAAGACGGCTGGATGGGTGAGGTAAGGACTAAGGGTCAGGGCTTGCCATCTTATCTGTTTTTCTCCTGCCCCATTCCTCTCAGGGCACACCAGGCTCCAGAGTGCTTCAGAGCCTAGAAAAATGCAAGTCCTAGCATGATAACAGAATTAGGTGTCTCAATGTCTGTTTCCCTAAAAACCTCTCTGTCAGTGGGGTTTGATAATTTTACATAGGTTGTTTTTATATAATGGATGTTCTGTAAATAAACACCTTACACCCCAAAAAAGTGCAGCGATATGAACTACAGGAATATAGTAATCATGATCTTGTTACAAAATATACACGGGGCCTAGAGAGATGGCTCAGTAGTTAAGAACACTGGCTACTTTTCCAGAGGACCAAGGTTAGAGTCTCAGCACCCACATGACTAATTACAACCATTAGAAACTCCAGGTCTAGGGGACCCAACTCCCTCTTCTGGCCTTCACAGGCACTACACACATGTGGTGCACGCACATGCACACACACACAGGTAAAACACTAACACACATAAAGTAAAACATAGCCAAAGGAAAGGCGTGGAATTTATTTTTAATTTATTTTATGGGATATGGCATTTAAAGCACTAATTGCAAAACATAAATTCTATTGTATTTCTCCTTTATATCTTATATATAACCCACCTGAAAAAAAAAAAAAAGCAGCCTTTGGGACCGGAAGAAATAGTGTAGTCTGTAAAGGTCTTGGCTTACAAACACAAAAACCTGAGTTCAATCCCCTAGAACCTCTATAAAAAAGATGAAGTGATGACACACACTTGTAATCCCAGTGAAGGGAGGCAGAGGCAGATAGATCCCCGTGGCTCACTAGTCAGCCAGCCTATCTTAGTTGGCAAGATCTAAGCCAATGAAAGGCTTTGTGTGGTCTACACAGTGAGTGGATGGCTTTACTGAAGGACACTAACTGAAGGGCTGGAGGATGACTCAGAGGTTGGGAGCACACACTGCTCTTCTAGAGACCTGAGTTTGATTCAACACTCACATTGAATGGATCACAATTCCCTGTAACTCCAGGTCCAGGGAATATGATGCCCTCTTCTGAATACAACAGGCATCTGTATGCCTGTATATATATATACCCACCAGACATACACATAACTTTTTAAAAAAATCTTTAAAACACACACCTGGGGATGAACTCTAGTGAATACAAACACATTTACCTTCATATACATGAACATACATACATACATACACACACATAAAAAATGTGTAAATTGTTAAAAGAACTAACTCTTCAGGATATACTTTACGCCTCATACCACAAACCTCATCTTCTGCTAAATCCTGCCTTGTTTCTTTTCCTTTGTCTCCTCTTCTCCACCACAGAACTTACCTGTAGTAGAAGTTCCCTTCATTTCATTCATGTGTTTTTTTTAATTAGCAGAGTACATTGGATGTCAGCTCTGCACCCACTTCTATGAAAGGCAACATAAAGACAAGCACTGTCAGGCTCATACAGCACACAGAAAGGAAGCAGTGGCCACCACATGGATAGTGGGCGGGTGCTAATACACCTAGGGGGATCTGACTACTTAATGTGTACTTCTGTAGGGAGATCCATAAAACGCTCGCAGAAGACTAATAGTTGAGCTGAGCCCAACCAGACACACAGAGTTCAGCCATGTGTAGGAGGGAGAGAGAAAAATCCAAGCAGAGAACAGATCTCTAGTGCTACTGTGTGTCAATCATCCTTGGACCTTCATAAATCTTGGTGCCATCCTTCTTGTGTTGTTGTTTTCTTAAAGCCAGCTCTGTGTGTGCATCCCAGCCTGGCCTCACACTCAGGATCCTTCTGTCTCAGCATTCCAGCTCCAGGATTACAGTCATGCACCACCACACCATTTCCTTCCAGCCTCTCTATCACTAGGACCCTATTATCCATACACTTTCATTCCACAAATGGCTTTGGAACAGAATCTTTTCTGGGTACTAGATATTTCTTGGGGGACCCAGAACTTAACTTCCAGGCCACTCCTTGTACAACATGACTTCCGTCAGTGTATTCTGCCTAGAAAGTTTGTGCTGGCCATATTCAGCTTTTTCTTCCACTACTGAGTACCCCATACTCCTTCCCTGTCATGAAATTGGCTAATTATGCACAATCTTACCTCCACTAGCTTAATTATTTAATTTTAAAAGCCATTTACTCAGGTGTAGGGGCATATATCTTTCATCCCAGAACTCCAGAGGCAGATGGGTCTCTGTGAGTTCAAGACCAACCTGGTCTACATAGTGACTTCCAAGTTAGGCAGGGCTACACAGTGAGACCTTATCACCAATACACACACACACACACACACACACACACACACACACACACACCATTCATTGTTAGTCTTGATGCTGGGTTCAACTTCACTGGAAAATCTTGCTGCTTCCTCCTTAAAACTCTAAGTAAGTGCCTAAAAAGCAGCCATCATACTGGATTTGATAGTGATTTTCATTACAAGGAAACCCACAGAATTCACTAACCTGGATTCATATCACAGGAGCTCACAGAGACTGAACTGACAACCAGGGAGCCTGTATGGGACTGACCTAGGCCCTCTGCCTATATGTTACAGTTGTGTAGCTTGGTCTTCTTGTGGATCTCCTAACAGAGGGAGCCGGGGCTGTCTCTGACTCTTTTATTGGTTTGGGGGACCCTACTCCTCATACTGGTCACCTTCCTAGCCTTAATACATGGAGAGGTGGGTAGTCTCACTACAACTTGATAAGCCATGTTTGATACCATGGGAAGCCTGCCATTTTCTGAATAGAAATGGAGGAGGAGTGGATAGGGGGACAGAAGGGTGGTAGAGGGAGGGGCTGGGAGAAGAGGAAGGAGGGGAAACTGCACCCAGGATGTGAAAGAAAGAAAGAAAGAAAGAAAGAAAGAAAGAAAGAAAGAAAGAAAGAAAGAAAGAAAGAAAGAAAGAAAGAAAGAAAGAAAGAAAGAGAGGAGGGAGGGAGGGAGGGAGGGAGGAAGGGAGGAAGGGAGGAAGGGAGGAAGGGAGGAAGGAAGGAAGGGAGGAAGTCCAAAGTGTTTAAGCAGAAAAAAATGGGGAGGGGGCTTCCATTGGAAACACAGATTCAGTTCTATAAAACACTGATATTCGTCCCTCTGTAGACCTCCTAAAATATAACAAACTGAACAAAATTCTCAGAATGCAGTGTAGGGAATAAGCACCCACCTTTGGAGATACCTAAGCTTGTGTCTGAGTCCTGGTTCTTTGACTGACTAGTTGTGAGGCATCTTGGGTAAGTTTCTCACCCTCTACAAGCCTCACTATCATCTGAAAGTTGAGGGTAATGATGTCAGCTTACATAACTGCTGTATCAGAAATGATACCTGTTGAGTCCCTCAAAATCCAGTACCCAATCAATGGTCCTTTGGCCAACGACACTCAAACCAGTGAGCAGCTAAATAAGTGAATGAATGAATGAATAAGTAAATAAATAGGTCAGATGAGAGAGGTTAAAATTCTTGGCTTGATTTAATTTATTCCCAACTTGCCCTTTTCTCTGATGTACCAAGTTCATGAACAACTGAGCAGGTGTGATCAACCAGGATGAAGATGAGAACTCTGTCTAAATGGTGTGTCTTGCCACTCCTTCACGTGTATGATCACTTGTGTTGGGGTCCCCCACATCTAGGAGCAGAACTCTTGATATGGAGAACTTTAACACCGAAGTGAGCATCCCCCCTGGAGCAAAGGTGCAGTTTGAACTTCATTACCAGGAAGTGAAGTGGAGGAAGCTGGGATCCTATGAGCACAAGATTCATCTGCAGCCAGGGAGGCTGGCCAAGCACTTGGAGGTGAGCCTGGGTTCATAGGGTCAGCAACAGCGCAGATCTCTGGTTTGTTTTTGTTACCACCACCATCCGTGGTGTTTGATGCCCGTTAGCTCTGAAAAGCAATGTAGTGTACTAAAAAGATTCGGGATTGCGGTCAACCCCACCACTTCTCTGCAGGTTCCAACGCGAGCTTTCCTCAGGTGCTTATCAGTGTACTGGTTGCTGTAACAAATTATCACACACAGTGTAACCTAAAACAGCAGAAAATTGTTCTCTCACAGTCTGAAGAGTGCATTGTCCACAGATGGGGAGGATGACTGATCCTTGTGAAATTTTAATTCCAAGCCGAGAGTGCAGAACACATACCGTTTCTGGCTTCTGGTATCTGCCGGGTGCTGGCAGTCTTGGCCTGGGGCCTTTCGACTCTAACATTTGCTCCTACCCTGAGCATCTCAAATCTCCTTCTGCTTTCCCCTTACTGGATGAAGAGCCAAGTAGCAGAGGATGTCTTCCCCTCAAGATCTTTTATCTTAGTCACATCTCTGAAGACTTGTTTCCAAATAAGTTCAAATTCAGATTCCAGGGTTTGAGTAATGCACCACTGAACCCACAAAACCAGTCTTCAGGGTGAAGGTGTCCTGAGCTTCTCCGTTGTTGTCTGTAAATCTGAGGTTTGAGTCTTGCACTCATCAGAATCATAAGCGAAATAAACTTCTTTGCCTATAAAGTATCCATCCTTAGCCAGGTGGTGGTGTATAGGGGGTGTTTGAGTGTGTTCATGGGTGTACTCACCTGTGTGTGTGTGTGTGTGTGTGTGTGTGTGTGTGTGTGTGTGTGCGCGCGCGCAGGGAGAGGTCAGAGGTTAGCTTCAGGTATCTTCTTACTGCTTTCCACATTTTTTTTTTTTCTGAGACAGGGTCTTTTCCTGAACCTGGAGCTCATTATCTGGCCAGTGAGTCTCCAGGACCCACCCTCCTGTCTCCATCTCCCAGTGCTGAGGTTACATGCTGCCACACCCAGATTTGACCTGAGTAATGGGGATTAGAATTTAGATTTCCATGCTTGCCTGGGAAAGCTCTTCACCTATTGAGCCATCTCCAGCCTGAGCCCCACCCCCACTTCAACTATTGCCACACCAGTGACCAAGTTTCCAGCATGTGAACCTTCGGGAGGCAGATTAAAGTCACGTCCCGATGGGAGGTGCTAATGGTCAACTTGACAGAATCTAGAATCACATGGGAGAAGGGTCTCTAGACATGCCTGCTGAGGATCATCTTGATGATATTAACTGATGTGGGAGGACATAATTGTGGGTGGGGACATGCCCTGAGCAGGGGATCCTGAACCGTGTTAAATGGGGCCATATTGAAGTGCAGCAGCTTGCATTCATTCATCCCTCTCTGTTTCCCGACTGGGTGTAATGTGATCTGCTTAGGCACATTCCTGATGCCTTCCCTCCCCTGCCATGAGGGACTGGGCCTTGAACTGTGAGCCAAAACAAACCCTGGCTCCCTTACTTTGCTCTTGTTAGAACATTTTATCACAGCCACAGGAAAAGAAACTAAGTTGCACATTCAAACCACAGAGAAAATAAATCCTGGAGGCATAAGGAGATAGATACTGAGTTGCTAGAAAGGAGTTAGCCTCTACAGTGAGATGAATCCTATCCAGGGAACTTGCCAGAGTGACCATAGAACCATGCTGGGGAGACTGGGAGATGAGGAAAAGCATCAGAGGGCTCAACCACAACTTTACTTCCTGCTTTAAAGGTCTCTAAAGACTTTCCATTCTGTCATTCTCTCCCCACTTTTAGGTGAACGTGTGGATTGTTGAACCTCAAGGGATGAGATTTCTTCATGTTCCTGACACATTTGAAGGCCACTTCCAAGGTGTTCCAGTCATCTCCAAAGGACAGCAGAAGGTACACGATGCATTGCACTTTGCTAGCTATCTGAGTGGTCACTGGGTCCTGGCTCTTTTCCTCCTGTGCTCTGGGCAGTGAAAAAAAAAAAAAGTGCTCTGAGCTGAGGCCAAAAGCTAGAGTGTCTTTCCTATTAAATATAAATATAAAATAAATACTTAAAAAAAAAAAAAACAAAGCAACACTTCTAGTTATGTAATTTCATTTTGTCCACTTTGGAACCTCTATTTTCCCCAAGTCATCGACTTGACCGGTAGTTAGAGACAACCTTCACATAGAGAATTTTCATAAATCACAAGGAATATTCATTTTAATTGTCTTTGCCTTGATGGCCAATAACAAGCAACTATGAAAAGGTCAGAGTCCTCTCAGAACTTACACAGACTCTTTCCAGAGCTGGGAGCCATTCCTGCCAAGGTATCTGGGGAAACATTCTCTGAATCTCTTTTGCAAAGGCCTGGTACCTGGCACACAGCATCACAGTTTGTTGGATGCTCCACTCAATAGCACCATTGCTGTCATTTCTGTAAGTATTAGGCCACTGGATGCTGTCAGCATGCTGTTCTCCTGCGTGCATGATCAGGGGCAACTGCCAAGCCCTCACCTGTCAGGATCTGGGAGCAAAGATCAGCTTCTGATGTCCCTGTCCTTTGCAGGCACATGTCTCCTTCAAGCCCACAGTAGCACAGCAAAGAAAATGCCCCAATTGCACTGAGACTGCAGTGGATGGAGAGCTGGTGGTGATGTATGATGTCAACAGAGAAGAGAAGGCTGGAGAGCTTGAGGTGAGTGCTGACTGGCTCCAGGAGAACTATCAAGCTGAGGCCAAAAATCTCATTGCAGTTGAACAAACTCCTTGGCTTGTGAGTCACTTTTAGTTGTCAAGGAAAGTGTTCAGGATACAGAGAAGAGACTAGGATCCTAGTTCTCTGATATGCATCCAAGAATTATCCTTTATGCCGTAACAACCAAATAAAAGGATCTATAGAGATCGGTGAGTTGCTAAAGTATTTGCCATGCAAGCATAAAGGTCTGAGTTCAACTTCCAGAACCTGCATGAAGAATCTGGGCATGGTGGCATGCTGTCCTGGTTTCATTCCTATTACTCTGATTAAAAAAAAAATATATACCCTGACCAAAAGAAAAAAAATTAGGGGAGAAAGGAAGGTCTATTTCTATTCAGCTTTCAATTTCAAGTTATTGTCCATCATAACAGGGAAGTCACAGTGGCAAGAGCTTAAAGCTGCTATTCATGCCGTATCTGTAGTTAAGAGCAGAGAGAAATGGATGCTTACATGCTCACTTGCTTACTTGCTTGAGCTGAGCTAATCGACTCTTCTCTTGTGAAATTCAGAATCCCCCTGACAAGGGAATAGTGATGCCCACAGTGGGCTGGCTCTTCCCACAACAGTTAACTTAATTAAGACAACCCCCCACACGCAGGCATGCCCACAGGCCAACCCAATGTAGATAGACAATTCCTCTGAGACTCTCTCCTTGGATCACTCTAAATCTCATCAGGTTAACAATTAGAGTTGCTCATCAAGCAGGCATTTGTTCTCCTCACCGAGTCCAACTTCCATAATGTTCCACAATGGTAGGCTGTGTTAAACTTAGCTCCCAGGGCCCCGTGTGGATGATGTTTCTTTGGAGACTTCCTTCCTAATCATAACGCTTAGCATGCTGTGCTGAAAACACGTGTTAGCTGTCTATCCTCACTGGATGAGACCCGTGAGGGCAGAGACTACCTGATTCACCATCGCTGAGCAGAGTGCCTGGACAGAGGCTTGAGATAAGGACTGGGTGAAGCGTAATGGGGCAGAATGAAAGAGTGGGGAGGGAAAGCGGCACCCAGGAGGCTTAGACTCTCAGAACAGAGGCACGAGAGAAACATCAGAAGAGGAAGATGGGCACATGCCAAGTCTCTACCTGTCTTCTTGTTTTTGTCTTCAGGGACGTGTGCTTCCTTTCCTGTAGCCCACCTCCTCCGTAGTCTCCGGCCTCCGTTCCACCTCCTCTGTAGTCTCCGGCCTCCATTCTCTACCTCCCACCTCCTCTGTAGTCTCTGGCCTCCGTTCTCTACCTTCCACCTCCTCCGGCCTCCGTTCTCTACCTTCCACCTCCTCTGTAGTCTTCGGCCTCCGTTCCCTACCTTCCACCTCCTCTGTAGTCTCCGGCCTCCGTTCCCTACCTTCCACCTCCTCTGTAGTCTCCGGCCTCCGTTCCCTACCTTCCAAACACTGGTCATCCTCTGACTCAGACATATGTTTTGTTTTTCAGGTATTTAATGGATATTTTGTGCACTTCTTTGCTCCTGAGAACCTGGACCCAATTCCCAAAAACATCCTTTTTGTTATTGATGTTAGTGGCTCCATGTGGGGAATAAAGATGAAACAGGTAAGGGCTGTGGCTCACCTTCTGTGGTTATCTTTTAATAATGCAGTAATTCAGTGTTCCCTCTGACTCCCGACTTTGGGCTAACACTCAGAAACTGTACTCACTGGTACTCACTGACTGAGGGTGTCAGTCCTTCCCAATTTTGTGAGGTTATTGTATGGGCTTATACCAAAATCGATGCTTCCTTGTAAGAAAAACAAAAACAAAAACAAAAAAACCTCTTTTCTCCTCCATATTTCCTCCTGCTTTTCCCTTTCCTGCTGTTTATAAATTCACCTTTTGAAAAGTCCCTTCCTTATAAAATGTCTTCTCACTCTGATCATATCTCAGCATGGTGTTTGGCTTTAGTATATTGCCATTAGTCACAAGTAACTTTAAAATCCTCACATGCCTAATGTGTGTGTTTGTGTGCGCGCGCATGTGTTACATACATTTGAGTGTCTGTGTCTATGCAGTGCACATGAAGGCCAGAGATGAACTTTTGGTATCTCCCTCCATTGCTCTCCACTTTACCTTTGGAAACAGAGTCTCCTCTCCTAACTCAGGGCTTACCCTTCTAGGCTAGACCTGCCTGGCCAGTGAGTCCCTGAAGATCTGCCTATCTCCACCACCACATCTGGTTTTTATATGAGTATTGGTGATCCAAACCCAAGACTTCATACCTTCACAGCAAGCTCTTTACCCACAGAGCCATCTCCCCAGACTTTAGTCTCTCATTTTTATCTACATTGTCATTCCTGGGGGTGGTTATCCTGTCTCATGTCTTCTAGTTCAGAGATCAACGTAACCTTATCTATAATAATAGGATAGGGGAAATTCAAAACAACAAATGAGTTTTTGTTTGTTTGTTTTATCTTGTGTTTGGGGTTTTTTTGGGCTTCTCTGTGTAGACCTGGCTGTAATGGAACTTGTGGTGTAGACCAGGCTGGCCTTGAACTCAGAGATCCATCTGTTTCTGTCTCCTGAGTGCTAGGATTAAAGGTGTGTGCCACCACCGCCCAAAGGTAATTTCTTAATTTACCCATTAAGTCAACTAATTTGAACAATCAACTAACTAGTCCTTCCTTGGAAGCTATTTTTGTCCACATTAAGTTTTTGCTACTCGGTAACAAACCAAAAGAAGTGGGTGTCTTGGATGATCCCTGCCCACTTGGGCTTGTACTGCACTACAGGTCCTCCAAGAATGTGCTGTTGATATCTGGCGTGGTTTTCTTTGCTGTGGGAGGCTGTCCTGCGCGTTTCATAATGTTGAACAGCACCTTTGGCCTCTGCCCACCTGATCTCAGTAGTACAACCTCCACACCAGTTGTGACAGTTAAAAATTACACCAGGGCTGAAGGGATAGGTTAATTGCTAACATCTCTGCTGTGTACCTATGATGACCTCAGTTTGATTTCCAAGATTCGTGTGAAAAAAATCGAGCATGGTAGCACGTGTTTATAATCCCAGCACTCAGGAGACAGGCTCTTGAGTCTCACAGGCCAGCCAACCTAGCATAATCAGCAAAAGCAAGGCCAACGAAAGACCCTGTCTCAAAAACCAAGGTATGACAAACCTGAGGAATGACACCCAAGGTTCACTTCTGGCCTCCACATGCACACATACATGTACACACACACACACACACATACACACACACACACACACACACACACACACACACACAGTGACTTCATCTATTGCCCTCTGTTTCTTGAGGGAGCAGTTGCCCCCAGTTAAACATCATCATTCTAAAACAAATGCTCGTTCACTGTTCCTTCCTTTCTTCCTTCACTCAGCGAATATCTGTGAAGTACCCACTATGTGACAGAAAGTCCAAGGGAAGGCCTAAATTCGTATTGCTTATCTTACAGTAGAACTAGTCAAACTAGTGCATTTAGAAGACAGGAAATTGGAGTATCCAAAGTCCAATAGGACATGCTTAGAACATAAGGGACAGGTCTGTGTGGGCTGCAGTGACTGACAGAAGTTTTCTTTACTAAGTTGAGCTGGACTCAGCACTTGGAGGATGGGCGGAGCAGTGACGGGACTCCTAATATCTCCCTCCTTCGACTTGAGGTGTATGTGATGAGCCCTCTCTCGGCTCTCTTTTGAAATAGACCGTGGAGGCAATGAAGACCATATTGGATGACCTAAGAACTGAGGACCAATTCTCTGTGGTTGATTTCAACCATAATGTTCGAACTTGGAGAAATGACTTAGTGCCAGCTACTAAAACACAAATTGCAGATGCCAAGAGATACATTGAGAGAATCCAGCCTAATGGAGGTGAGTGGGTTTGGTCTAAAGTCTACAGGGAAGCTTACAGAAGGTTCAGTCTAGGTTCACTCGAGAATCATAGTCCCTGATGAGTGCTGGGATAGGTCATCCAATCTTAGCACTTAGGAGACTGACATAGAAGAATTGCAAGTTCAGTGTCCCCCAGGGCAACCGTTAGTTTAAGGCCAGCCTTGAACTTGGACTATACAGTAAAACCTTGTCTTCGACAACAACAACCAAAAATTGTTATTCTCCACCAAACTGATATTTGCCCAGTCTGCAGTAGTCTGCATTAAATAATACATTTATTGATTTAAAAAATGAATACTGTTTGTGGAGAAAGAAGAGAACACAATATAGCTCAAATATGTCTTTAAACAGTCTGTCATTTTATCAAAAAAAAAGTTTAGGAGGTAATTCTAGGCTTCCTTGTTAACTATGAAGTCATTCTAGGCTTCCTTATTAATTATGTATGTAATGTAAGTATATGTGTGTAAAAAGTAAATACCTTCCAGAGCAAGGTCATTTAGATTGTTAAGTTTATTGCTTTACAAGATGACAGGCTGATACCATAAAGGGCTTATTCATCTTTAAGGGAATAATCTAAAGTAAATAATTTAGTGCACTGTGAAATCTTGATAGACATAGAGAAATTTGTCACTTAGAAAGCAATCAAGTGAATTTAATATTGAGCAAATTATGTATAAGTAGTTAGTAGACAGATTGAACCTGAATCCAAGTTGTGGTGTGTGTGTGTGTGTGTGTGTGTGTGTGTGTGTGTGTGTGTGTGTGTGTGTGTGCATTATGTTACTTTAACAGGCACAAATATCAACGAGGCACTCCTGCGAGCAATTTTCATTTTGAATGAAGCCAGTAACTTGGGATTGCTGAGCACCGACTCAGTCTCTCTGATCGTTTTGGTTTCTGATGGAGATCCAACCGTGGGTGAGTATTGCTTCCGGCTTCTATTGACAAATGGCTTCACTGTTGCTTCTTAAGAATGTCATTTGCTTACTGTGGGAACTGTAATGACGCATATGTGCATTTCTAAAACATTTTAAACCCTGCCTCTGCAAGAAAGTCTCCTGACCCAGGAGCAAGCTTTTTAAATCTTTGTGCAAGAATATTTGATTTTGCATAATGAGAGCTGATGAAAGATAAAAGGCATCAAAATTTAAGGGAAATCTCCAGCGATGTGCAAAAACAGACTAGTACACCATCTCAGCAGTGTAACCAACCAGAAAGGGGGAAGCATCTGGGGGTGAATTCCTGACAAAGTCCTCAGGGGTGTAAAGCCTCCCACACATGGTCAGGTGCTAATCCACTCATGGGCATTGCTCCTGAACGTCTCTGCTTCTCCCCCACAGAACAGGCTCAGAAAGCTAAGGTTGAGCCCTAATCTGTATTGTGAGAACTGCTAGTGCATGCTGGGAAATGCATTTATTCCTCAACATTAGGTCTGGAAAGATGGTAGATGGGAGTGGTGAATGGCCTGTATTTATCTCAGTTCCCACAGGAATGTAGTCTCTATTGTTCTTCCTGCCTCTTCCAGCTGCCATGGGAGAAATGGCTGCTGGCTTGCACAACCTTTCAATAAATCATTTTTCTTATCTACCAAATGGTTTCAGCATCTCCCTGTTTCTATTACCTGCTGTTATTCTTAGCTGTGTCTTTATATTGACAAGTATTAGGAATAATGAATGCTAGATGGCATGGCAAGAATGAGTTGTCAGGTACTCATGGATGGTATCTAACCAGTGCTGTACGGCTGAATAAAATGAAAGTATGGGGGGCAATGCTCACAAGAGCAAGCAGAACGAGAGCCATCATTTCATTCGTACTGAGACCAACCTGAGCAGTTGTTATGTGTTTGTGGTAGGGCCGTCACTTTCTCCATTCATATCGTGTAGCTTTTTTAATACAAGTTTTGAATAAAATCACAAAGAATTAAAGGAAATACATATTTTTAAATGATGCCTGTTTCTTACTCTTGTCTCCTAATCATTCAGTTTCTGCACTGGAGTTAGTCTCTGGCTACAAGCTTCCTGAGACACTAGTGCACTCCTGTTTTACTTTATGCACATATTTGTGTGTGTATGTGTATATATATATATATATATATATATACAAATTCATTCATGCATTATATATAAGGATACCCCATTATACATAAGGATAGCCATTTACTTTGATTTTTGCCTTTTTAAAAATACCTCTGAGGAGCTGGAGAGATGGCTCGGTGGTTAAGAGCACTTGCTTTAGCAGAAGACCTAGGTTTGGTTTGATTCCCAGCACCCATTTGGTGTCCCACAGCCTTCTCTAACTCCAGTTCCAGAGGATCCAGTGCTCTCTCCTGACCTCCAAGGTCAGTAGACACATATATTGTACATACATGCATGCAGGCAAACCATTAATACACATAAAGCAAGTAAATGGTTTATTTTTATTTAAATATCTTTGATGGGGCTGGGGAAATGCCTTGGGGTTGTAAGTACTTACCATACAACCATAAAGACCTGAGTTTGAATCTCCAGAATCTCTTAAAAAACTGGACATGGCTCTTCATCCCTGTAATGTCAGCGTTGTGGGGACAGAGACTGAAGGCTCTCAGGAGCTTGCTGGACAGCCTGCCTAGCCAATGAAGCAGGTTCCCAGTTCAGTGGGAGACCCAGTCTCCAGGCAATAAGGTGGAGAATGATACAGAAAGGAACCCAGTGTCATCCTCTAGGTTCTGCATGCATGGCTAAGGTGTGAGCACCTGCACACACACGTGAATATACCTCTCACTCTCTCACACTCACAAACAAAAACACCATGTCTTTGAACACAAAAGTAGAAGAGCAGCTAGCTGGAAGGAGAGAGAAAGAAACAGGAATCGGGAGAGGGACAAAAATGGGTAACAGGGTGAATACACTTGAAATCCATTATGTGCGTGTACAAGATGCCACAACAAACCCCATTTTACACAGAATTACACTTTGGAATGCTTTTTGAGATTACTCAATATGAATGCATAGAGTGGCTGCATAGGCTTCCCCAGCCCCGTTGCACCATAATCTAACCAAGTTCCCTTTTGGGTCCCTTGTTTTGAGTTGTTTCTAATGTCACTATACCCAAATTATGTGGATAGGCATCGGTGCCCCACTTCAATCCTTAACAAAAGAGTGAATCTATTAAAAAAAATTCTAAATTTTGTCTTCCTGGGTCAAAGGGCAAATGTAGTTTTAGCTTTGAGAAGTTTTGCTAATTATCTTCTTCTTACTGGTCCCTCTTGCCTTTCTATCATCACCAACTTCAGGTGAACTAAAATTGTCCAAAATTCAGAAAAATGTGAAGCAGAACATCCAAGATAACATCTCCTTGTTTAGTTTGGGGATAGGATTTGATGTCGACTATGATTTTCTGAAGAGACTGTCCAATGAAAACCGCGGTATTGCTCAACGGATCTACGGGAACCGGGACACAGCCTCTCAGCTCAAGGTAGATCATCCCACTGCCGAGACCGATTCCCTCAGAAGACAGCTGAACTTGGCTCAGATTTGTTCTTCAACTCCCAGGAACTGTTCATCGCCTTCTCACACTCTCCCATCACTGCTTTCTGCACTGGCAGTGGCATGTGAAACAGTAAGACCAGAGCCTTCTCAAAACTCCATCTTCGGCCAGCCTCCTGGTCCCATGCGCAATCTCTTACCCCACTATCGTGGCCGCCTAGTTTCTCTTTGAATTGCCTTGGCATTTTTCTTGTCCTTTTTATAATGTAAACCAAGTCAAATTATGCCCTTTAAGCTTCCTTAAGCAAGAGAGACATGTTGAGTGGCATGGTGCCTTTAATCTCAACATTCAGAAAGTAGAAGCAAGTGGCTCTCTGTGAGTTCAAGGCCAGCCTATGAACATAGCAAGTTCTGGGCCAGCCGGGGCTACGTATTAGGAATATTAAGACTCCCTCCCTCTCTCCCTCTCTCCCTCTCTCCCTCCCTCTCTCTCTCTCTCTCTCTCTCTCTCTCTCTCTCTCTCTCTCTCTCTCTCTCACACACACACACACACACACACACAATACACACACACTATTATTTATTTTATTGGATTTTTAAATAAAATCTCTTTATTCTAATTAACACACAAAACCTTCACACTGTTAGTTTAAGGGAACTACTCAACACTTTCCCTATCCTAAACTCTATTCCTCTCAGCGAACTCTCTGCAGTTAGCATGGCCATTCTGAAGCCAGGGAGCTTCACTTAGGATTTTATACTTTCAATACCAATTGCCTTTATTTATTTATCAATCAGAGAGAGAGAGAGAGAGAGAGAGAGAGAGAGAGAGAGAGAGAGAGAGAGAGAGAATGACTAAATGACTGACTTCAGACTAGAAAACAGTTAGCTTTATATCCTCTTTCATGACTCCTGTGTTTATTAAACTGACAAACCAAATGATGCTAACACTAGGCACAGCATTTGAAGCTTGGGACACCTAGAAGATATGGTTCTAATTCAGGTTATTTCAACCCAGACAAACTATATTATGAATGCCCACAAGCTTTTATTTCTGATCATAACAGAAAGGGGAGAAATTCTTGGCTCTTAAATTGTAGGTGTAATTTCCTAACAACAGGTTTTGTCTTATGGCCCAGAGTTCATGACCACAGGCATGTCCATACAATGTCCATACAAATAAATTAAGAGTTATCTGCTACATATGTGAGAAACATCAGGGAAAAATACTTTAGATCTACAAAGTGGTATGAAAAAATAACTATTTGTGGTTTTTTCTTTCTTTCTTGTGACTTTTAGAAATTTTACAACCAGGTCTCCACTCCACTGCTGAGGAATGTTCAGTTCAACTACCCCCAGGCATCAGTAACAGATGTCACTCAAAACAGTTTCCACAACTACTTTGGAGGCTCTGAGATAGTGGTGGCTGGAAAATTTGATCCAAGTAAAGTGGCTGAAATTCAGAGCATCATCACTGCAACTTCGGTACTTCTGCTTCCCTGCTTATTCCGAAAATTCTAACTGGTCCCTGACTGCAGCTGGTCTCTGTGGTAACAAGCCAATCCTAATGGTCCCCTACTGCAGCCGGTCTCTGTGTTAACAAGCCAATTCTAATGGTCCCCTACTGTACCTGGTCTCTGTGTTAAGCCAATTCTAACAGTCCCCTAGTACACTCAGTCTCTGTGTTAACAAGCCAATTCTAACAGTCCCCTACTGCACCCAGTCTCTGTGGTAACAAGCCAATTCTAATGGTCCCCTAGTACACTTGGACTCTCTGTTAACAAGCTAACATTCTGCATCCCCAGCCACTTACGTGTGGGGCAGAATCAGGAGTTGAAAGGGAAGGCATGACACAGCCCAATCATCTTTTCAACCATTCTAATAAAACCTCACTTTTTCTCCCAATCCCAACCCCAGACTCTGGAGTTTGTGCACTTAACCTATCCAGTCGAGGCTCTCTTCCTTGTCTAACCCCAAAGTACATTTGCAGCAGGTGATTTAACTGTAATTCTGGTCCCTGGCTGTCCATCAACTGATGCTTCCATTATCCAGGCTAACACGGAATTGGTCTTGGAAACCCTGAGTCAGATGGATGACTTGGAGGATTTTCTATCAAAAGACAAGCATGCAGACCCTGATTTCACCAAAAAACTATGGGCCTATCTCACGATCAATCAACTGCTAGCAGAGAGGTAAGGCAAGAAGAGTGTATCCCATGGAGATTTACAAACACGAAATGTCCACCTATGTGAAAGCCTTTGCCTAGCACACATGAGGTTCTGGGTACAATTCCCATACTGTAAACAAAACAGCAGATGGGATATTTGAAGTCATAAGCAAGAAGTATTTGGAACTGAGAATAATGGAAGGATGAGATTATTACTGACTGGTTCCTAGAACTTTAACTAAAGCTGTTACTTCTTTTCTTTTTATTAAAAATGTAACATATGAGGTCTGGAGAGATGGCTCAGCAGTTAAGAGCACTGGCTGCTCTTCCAGAGGAACTGGGTTCAATGCCTAGCACCCATGTTAGACAGCTAACAACTCTCTGTAATTACAGTTCCAGGGGATCCAATACCCTCTTCTGATATCTGTGGTCACTGCATCATGGGGTGCAAAGACAGAGACATACATGCACACAAAACACCTCTACACATAATTTTTAAATGTTTAAAATTTAAATGTAACATATGTGAATGTGTGGAGTGCATTAATTTTAAGTGTATATTTATATATTTTCTCAATGTAATGGCCATCCTGCTGTAGATATAGGACTACAGAGGGTCTCCTTTTCTACATCCAGGGAAGCCACTATTTTGACATGTATCACCATTGATTAGTTTTGTCTATTTCACATAACCACACAACCCTTTTTTGACTTTCACTCAGCATGACACCTGCTAGATTTAGCCATTTTGCTGCACACATCAATAGTCTATTTGCATTTCCTCTTGAAAACAGGCCCAAGGAAAAATGTATGACTGTGCCATTATAGTGTTGCCCAAGGAACAGCTCTTTGATACTTATGCCATCTCTGGCTTCTCATTTCAACTCTCTAACATAAAACCCTCTCATCAGAGCAGTCTTGCCCGCAGGCACCAGAGTTTCATGGGGGATCTTTGCTAGAACTTATGATTGCAAAGTTCCCACTTCACCTCTCAGATCAGATTCTTGGGAAGATGGACCAAGGTCATTGAACTAGGTTACAAGAATTGTAACCATCATATAACTGGACTCATAGAGAAAATCTCTGATGTCAATAAGATTATATTTAAAAAAATACATGTGGTATAAGTGGTGGCTTTGAAGAAAGTAATATCCCTGCCCCTTGGACAGAAGTACATTGACCATACCTAAAGGCACAGAGAAGTTGCTCTGGAAGTTAAATATTGATTTTTAAAGCCCTGTAGAAAGATCAGCAGTTGCTAGGATTTTAGGTGATGGTAGAGCACAGGGCATTTTAGGGCAGAGGAACTAATCTACATGACTCTGTGATGACAGGTCTGTTATATCTCTTTATCCATGGGATGTACAAGTAAACCCCGGTGTAAATTACTAATCTATATGTCAATGCATGTTCATTTGTTGTCTCAAATGTACCTCTCTGGCACAAGATTCTGTAATCTAGGAGGCTATGGGTGGGTGGGAGACATGGAGTACCATCAGTATCTTTTACTCAATTTCACTATGAACCTAAAACTGCTCTGAAAAAAAATAAGCCTTTAAAATTAATCCCTTGAAGAAGCTGGGCAGTGGTGGCACATGCCTTTAATACCAGCATTCAGGAGGCAGAGGCAGGCAGATCTCTATAAGTTCGAGGCCAGCCTGGTCTACAAAGTGAGTTCTAGGACAGCCAGAGCTGTTACATAGAGAAACGCTGTCTTGAATTAATAGATGATAGATAGATAGATAGATAGATAGATAGATAGATAGATAGATAGATAAAATAATTCCATGAGAGGACAGTGAGATGGCTCAGCAGATAAAGGTGCTTGTGGCCATGCTTGCCAATATGAGTTTGACCCTGAAGTCCTCCATGATGAGAGAAGAGAACCAACTCCCACAAGCTTTCTCTGACTTTCACATAGGTACTATGACACACACACACACACACACACAACAACAACAACAACAACAACAACAACAAATGTAATTTTCTAAATATTCTCTTGAGACCACATAGCTAGCTAAAGCATTAGGGTTCCTGAAGCCAGTTAGTTCTGTTTGCCTCTTGCCTTAGGCACCCTACCCTGTGCTTAGGCCTTGGCTGATTATCAGAAAGGCAAGTGGAGAGATTTAGGGCCTGAGGTCACCCTTGTGTATAGTGATGTTATTCAATCTATCTCCTGAATGCAGAAGTCTGGCTCCTACAGCTGCCATCAAAAGGAAAATCACAAAGACAATCTTGCAGATGTCTCTCGACCATCATATTGTGACTCCGCTTACTGCCATGGTGATTGAGAATGATGCTGGGAATGAGCGCATGCTGGCTGACTCCCCACCCCAGGACCATTCTTGCTGCTCAGGTCAGTGCTTTAGGACCGTATGAGGCAACAATACAGAGTGGTCTTCCTGTCTTATGTTGAAGTCCCAAAGCCTCTGTCCCCATCTTTTGGATCTCTGATCCATCTTTTGCTCCCAGCCCGTGCCCGTAAGTACTCAAGCTTGTTCCTTCAGTTTGGTTTGACATAGTGTGAACACCTGAAATCCCAGCATAACCAAAACCAAAGCAGGGGAATTTGATCTCTCAGGCCACTCTGAGCTGCCTAATGCCTCATGACTGGCCTAGACTACATAACAAGACCCTGTCTCCAAGGAAAGGAAGGGTTTGAAAGATGGCTCAGTAGTTAAGAGCACTTGCTGCATTTCCAGAGGATCAAGGTTTGATTCACACGTGTTGGCTCACAACCATCTGTATCTCCAGTTCCAAGGGGATCCAATATCTTTTGGATTATGTGGGCACCAAGACATGCACATGGACAAACATATATGCAGGCAAACACTCACACACATAAAACATAAATAAATAACTTTCTAAAAGAGCAAACCCAGAAATCCTTAATGATTTATCATTTGACAATGTACTTCTCCAATCATTTTTTAAAGATTTATTTTTATTATGTGTCTGTGTAAGTACATGCTGTGTGTGCTGGTGTCCATGCTGGCCAGAAGAAGAGGCCTCCATCAGATTCCCTGGCACTGGAGTTACAAGCAGTTGGGAACTGCCAGTTTGGGTGCTGGGAACCACAAACTCAGGTTTTCTGCAAGAGCAGCAAGCATACTTAACCACTGAGCCATCTCTCCAAAGCCCCTTCTTTAATTAATTGAAAGCATAGGATAGGCAACCATTTTGCTTAAGAAGGAAATTACTCCCGGGTCACTAGAGTCGTTCTTTCTTAGCACTGCACTATTTTGGCTGGGACTGTGGTTCCTGGGGACTTTGAGTGGGGAATCCAGGGAACTGCATGAATTACTTAGAAAGTAAGGTGAGGGAAATGGCTGGGTCAGTAAAATGATTGTCTTGCAAGCATAAGGAACTGATTTCTATACCCAGCATCCACCTAAAAATCAGGGTGTGGTGGCATGCGCTTGCAATCCCAGCACCTCGAGGTAGAGGCAAGGGAATAGGGGATTCTTGGGGTTTAGCGGCCAGCCAGCTCCGCCTAAATCATCGATCCCCAGGTCCCAGTGAGAGACCGTTTCCAGTCACAAGGTGGACAGCTCCTAAGAAACATTCAAGGTCAATCCCTGACATCCCCACATATGTGCACCCACATGCATATATACAGACAAACAGGCACACCCAGATACCCCTCTATTACACACACACACACACACACACACACACACACACACACACACACACACTTCTTTAAAGAGTATATATGGAAACTGGGGGCCTAGAAACAGCCTTGAAAATCATCCTTGTGGTCTATGTCCCATGGGAAGTCTCCAGAGATGCCCAAAGCTAAGAGGACCTCTGATTGAATTGATTAGATTCCCTCCTTTGTCTTCTTGATGCCTAGTCTTGCCTGGTCTTGAGAGTGGCTGCCGCATACTACAATGAACCTCTGAGGTTTTTATTTTGTTCCAGAGGGTTCAATGATACCAGCTCTCTATCTAGCCAAGGATAACCTTGAACTCCTTGTGCCCCTGCCTCCACTTCCTGAGTGCTGGGATTGTAGGCATGTGTCACTACGCCCAGCAGAGCAGTTCCTTCTTCTACAGACCCATTTAGAGTCCTAGATACTAGAAGAACTGGATCACAGGCTTCTGCAGTGTGATGCCAGAGGGAACAAGAGGAGGGAGGACTCTGAATACAAAGAGGAGGTTGCGGGTTAAAGCCCAGAAGTAGAGGCCTTACTTTGCATGATCGAGACCCTGGGTTTGATACCTAGCACTGTGTTTATCTACCTGTATTTTAAGGTAGATAAAACCTTAGCTGAGAACTTTTGGTTGAGGGAAGAGGATGCAAAACCCAGATTCTTTAAACTGAGAGCAATTTCTATGGAAGAGTATCTTGGGAAGTAATGGATGTGGGTTCTTCTACACAGGTGCATTGTATTATGGCACCAAGGCTGCCTCAGGTTCCATCCCATCGTGGGCCAGTCCATCCCCGACCCCAGTGATGGCCATGCTTGCTGTAGGAGCGAAGCCACTTGAGTCCACTCCGCCTCCACATGTGAATCGAGGTAAAAGCATGTCTCCCTTCTCAACCCATCAGAATCCCATGCGGATTTCCATAAATTAATAGAATCACCATGTCTTGAGAAACTAGGTGACTTTTACAGGCATTGTTGCCTTCCATGGAGAGACAACAGCTCCATAAAATAGGCTTACTGCAGCTGCCGTAACAAAACAGCTGAAACAGGAGTGCTCTGGTGTCTCTTATCAGGGCGCTAACCCTAGCATCAGGGTCTCATTCCCTGACCTCATGGAACTAAGGAACTCCCGAGGGCTCCATGTCCAGAGACTGTCACATCTTGAGGGGTAGGCCTCAGGATATGAATTTGCATGGGGACAAATCCATACCCAGCACTGTTTCCTACTGTATGAAGTAAACCCTCTGAAATCAAAGAGATGCTCTTCTCATGGGGATGCACTGGTGGAGCATGGTTTCACATTGACTGAACAGCTTTGATTGGTTAAGCGCTTCCTAGTTGCTCAGTAAGTGGATGTTATCATTGAATGATCAATTTTTTTTTATCCAGATGTATCACTGTCTCTTGCATAACAGCATGTGGGAGGCACAAATAGCAAGTGTGATCATCTGAAAGCCATCACATGTATTTCTTGGAGAGTTTGGGCACTGAGGCTCCATGGTGCTGTCCTCAACCTTTTTGACCCAGTCCCTCTCAACATGTGGGACAAAGGCGCCACCTGGAGAACGTAGGAGTAACTGCATCACCTCTTGTCACCCCCGAGTTAACAGAAGCTGCTCTTTGATCCACATGCACTCAGCCCATTGCCGAAACAATCAGCTTTGCAAAAGATAAAGTTTACTCACTCAGTGGCTGAATATGGAGATAGTGGAGATAGGGGACAAAGATCTCCAAGCCACATCCCCTAGTGCTTGAGGATATTTATAGGGCAGAGACAGTGATTAATGTGTGGGGAAAGGTGATTGGAGATGAAGGAATCTGTGGTTTACAAACATACAGTTAAATTCCATGGGCCTTTGTGAAGTGCACATTCAGCAAATGGAGGTGTGAGCATCATCTGCAGAGAGAGTGGCATCATAAGGTCATCCATCAGACACCTCTGAATGTCCCAGGGAGCAGTCAGTGACATCCACAAGCAAGGTCTCCAAATCTCTGAGAAGGAACCTAGGCACTGTTGTCACCAAGATCCAGACACACCAGGAGTATTTTCCACAGTTGAGTCACCTCTGTGGTTAGTGCTTGTCAAAGGTGACAGAAAGCAAATTCAGCTGAGGGTTTGCCTGGGATTCCCCACACCCCCACCCCAGTTTCCAGGGTCCCTGACTTTGTCACCTTCACTTACGACCTGGCAGCTTCTGGAGCCTGTATGCACTTTGCATCCTTCTCTCTCTTTGAGAACGAACTTTGGACATTCTAAGAGTGCTTCTGCCCCCTCCATAGGGAAGGTCCCATGGGCCAGGAGCATCTGGGTTATTTGAAATGGAAGTGGAAGGCTAGTTAGTTCCTGTTGCTAATACAAGTGCAGATCTCTAGGTTCTCTTGAATAGACTCTCATATTTAAAATGAAAAATCTACAGATGGGCCAGTGAGGTAGCTCAGAGGATACAGGCACTTGCTAACAAGCCTAATATCCTCAGTTTGATCCTGGAACCCACATGGTAGGAGAGAATAGACTAGCCCAACTTATCATCTGACTTCCACATGCATGCTCCACATAGACACAGGCCCATATGTACACACGCACACACACACATAAATAAATAAATAAATAAATAAATAAATAAATAAATAAATAAATAAATAAATAAATAAATACGTTTTTAAAAAGAAGAAAATAATCTCTTCAGGACTGACATCTTAAGACTGTTAAGCCAGCATGGTGGCATAGGCTGGCAATGCCAAGCTGAGGTAGAAAGATCATAGGTGTAAGGCCAACATGGGCTATCCAAGGAAAACCTATCTCAAAGAACAATAAATAAAACTAAAATAAAATGAAATGATTAAAACCATTAACTCCAGACTGGGTGGGTGGCACTTCTCATCCCAGCACTCAAGGTGAAGGCAGAAGAACCTTGAGTTTGAGGTGAACACAGACCACAGAGCAATACCTCGTCTCACAAAAGAATGGCTGAGGGTGTCACTCAGTGAGAAGGCACGTACCTAGTACATTCAAAGTTCTAGGTTTCATATCACAGTACAGGAGAGAGAGGGAGAGGGAGAGGGAGAGAGAAGGGAGGGAGAGGGAGAGGGAGAGGGAGGGAAAAAGAGAGACTGATTGTTTTTCTACACACACCAAGCATCCTTTTGTGATAAGGAATCAGTGAGGACTTAGGGTGAACATGTTAAGTGGCTTTGTCTCACTTCCTGCAGCTTATCTCTGAAAGTATTGTGTAGACAAAATTCTACACAGTCTTAGTAAATAAGAAACACAGAGCCAAATACAGGGGCAATAACTGAAGAGATCAGAGAATTAGCAAAGAGCCACTGACTACCCTTTAGCTTACCACCAAGCTGTAGTTTCTCACAGAAGAGAGCGTCTTCCTGCCTAACCTGGGCTTTTATTGCTTTCCTGTTCTACCTTCTCATTGGCTTTAAGTCCAGCCACATGACTTCCTTGTCACTGCCTGTCTATACACACCTCCAGGTCTCTATGGTTGGTACTGGGATTAAAGGCTCATGTAACCATGCTTGGCTGTGTTCTTGACGACACAGAGACTCTGCCTGTCATGCGATTGAATTAAGGGCATATGCTACCACCGCTGGATTTCTGCTTATGGCTCGCTATGTGACCTCACTATGTGACCTCTGATCTCCAGGCAAACTTTATTAACATACAAATAAAACCACATTTCAGCACAATTAAAATATCACCACAGTATTATTTGTGGCCCCAAATGATTGGCTATTTCTGTTTTGTTGATGATGATGCTCCTTATAGCCACACTCCTGAGTAGGGACCCTGTGTGGAAGATTAGTTAGTGTGCAGGGCTTGTACAGTGAATGGCTCCCAAGAACAGGACATACTATGATGTCTAGCATATGAGCCATGCACACGGTTACTGTGCAGAGTAAAGCTTTTGCAGCAACAAGGACAAGACAGCCTATTTCAAAATGATCTTCCCAGTAAGTCTACAAAGCTTCTTCCACATTTCTAGTCTGCTGTTTGATCCAATAAAAAGGCTGGCCTTGAATCAGACCATCCTGGGGTCAAACTCTTCCCACGTGACCATGAGCCATACACTGGAACATCTCTGGTCTCAATTATCCCACCTACAATATGGGGTAATGGCCATAGAGTAGTTATATAAAGCAAGATTCTCATAGGTAGATGGACATTCAACAAAGTCTAGCTAATGTTTGGCCCATAAACTTTAGAATTTCAAGAATGTATTGTGGTGATATTTTATTTGTGCTTTAATAAATAAAGCTTGCCTGGAGATCAGAGAAAAAAGCAAGCCATTTTAAGTAAACAAAGAAGTCAGGCAATGGTAGCACACACCCTTAATCCTATCACTTGGTAGGCAGGATCTCTGTGTATTCAATACCACAATGGAAACAGAGCCAAGTGTGGTGGCACATGCCTTAAATTCCAAAACTAGTTAACCATGGAGGTCTGGAGGTCTGTATAGACAGACAGGAATTGACAGAGCTGGGTAGGAAGAGGAAGTGATGAAGTTGAATGGAGAGAGCAAATCAGATGGCAGAATAGCAAGGCATATAGGCATGGGAAACAGGAAGCTGCAGAGTTGGTGAGGTAGAGTTGGCTGGTGGCTTTCCCTATTTCCCTGGTCTAAGGCATTCACCCCTATATTTGGCTCCATGTTTTTTATTTAAAAAGATCATTTAGAAATTCATCTACAATATATAAAGTTGCCATGGAGATCTTCACCCTATTTCCAAACCTACCAAAAATTAAAGCCACACTGACTAGCTTAAGCATGGGTTCCATTCCATTTGCCTAGAAACACATCACTCCATTTGGCAGGACTGAGTGGATATTGTTGACCGATCTGATAGGATTTCAGTAAAGTAGGATGGCAGAAATAACGGTTGTCTCCCATAAAACAATTTTATTCAAGCAAACTGTCTTAGTGTTCTAGTGCTGTGAAGGAACACAATGAACACAGTAACTCTTGTAAAAGAAAGCATTTAATTGGGGCTTGCTTACAGTTTCAGAGGTTTAGTCTATTATGATCATGGCAGGGAGCATGGTGACACATAGGCAGACATGGTGCTGGAGAAGTAGCTGAGAGTTCTACAACTGGATCCACAGGCAGCAGGAAGAGAGATACTTAGCTTGGGCATTGAAACCCAATGACACACTTCCTCCAAAAAGACCACACCTACTCCAACAAGGCTGCAATTCCTAATCCTTCTCAAGTAGTGCAACTCCCTGGTGACTAAGCATTCAAATATATGAACTTGGGTGAGGGGGGCATTCTTATTCAAAACATCACATTGTATTTATATAAAAAGAAAAAAATTACCATAGTTGCTTTTCAAAGGAGCCGTTGTTCCAGTTTAACAATGCCCTCTAGTGCCCAGCTTTGACATAAATCATTGAGCCAAGTAGTGGTTGACCACTAGACATGAACTATATGGTGTGAAGGATGAAAGGAAATACTAGGAGTTAATGCTAATGCATGCCTATAATCCTGCATTCTGGAGGCTGGGGTAAGAAGACCACAAATCCAAGGACAACCTGGGCTACAAACTTAGATCCTGTCTCAAAAAACAATGACAGAAATCATCTTCCTTTTTATAATTTTGCTTACATTTTCCTTGTATATTTTCTAGTGGAAAATGACCCTCACTTCATCATTTACCTGCCAAAAAGCCAAAAGAATATTTGTTTCAATATTGACTCAGAACCTGGAAAAATTCTTAGCCTGGTGTCTGATCCAGAATCAGGTAACATAAAAGCAGATTATATTATATTTGAATTAACTATTTGCATGATGGCCATGCTTCCTTGTGACTACCTGGGATTCCTTTCTTTTTCAGCTTATTAGATATTTTAGTTTTAAAAGTTTTATGATTAGTGAGAAATTAAATTATATATATTAAGCATTTCAAGTAATTATAGCTTAAAACATATTTTGAGTATGAGCTGTTATTTTCATTTAATTATTTTATAATAAATTAACTGTAAAATAAGATTTTACAAAGAAAAATATTGTACTATGAAAATTTTTTCTCAACTTGTCAAATTTTATAAATACAAATTGTGGTGCCCACATGTGGAGTACAAGAGAGAAAGCATCTTTTCTTTGACAGGGATTTTAGTCAATGGTCAGCTTATTGGTGCCAAGAAGGCAGAGAATGGAAAACTAAAAACCTACTTTGGAAAATTGGGATTTTATTTCCAAAAAGAAGACATGAAAATAGAAATCAGCACAGAGACAATCACCCTGAGCTATGGTTCTTTTACATCTCGCTTGTCCTGGTCTGATACAGCTCGTCTTGGGAATCAGAGGCAAGTATTATTACATGTTGGTTCCCATGTGCCCTTGGAACATGGCTGCAGAAGCCAGCCCAGGCTCAGCATCAGCAGAGAACAGTCATCATTTTAAATACAAGGAAGTCGAGGTTAGGGGAAGTTGTTCTCATCTACTGCTATCCCTGTGCCAGGAATTGTTTTCAAAGCTCACTGTGCCTTAGTGGCAAGCCACAGTACATGGCATACAGTAAGTGCTCAATACATGTGTGTAATGCATCAGTAAGCAGATCCATCATGTGTAGGTGACTACATCAGAATCATACATCAGCAGTATGGTTGCAGTTTATGCAAGAGTGCTTTCCCATTAGGACCTGCTCACTGATTCTTATAGACATGCATTATCCCATAGCACCAACATGGTGACATTCTCAATGGCGAGTCTATATTAGGCCCGACAATGACTTGCTTAAAAAAATGTCTGTTCTGAGTCTCGCAAGATGGCTCAGTGTGTAAAGGCACTTGCTGCTGAGATTGATGACCCAAATGGATGGAGAGAACAAACCTTTGCAAGTTGTCCTCTTCTGACATGCACTAGTGTACTGTAAAACACACACATGCATACATGCATGGCACACACACACAGAAAATAATTTAACATTTAATAAGATGTCTGTTCTGGATTCATCTAGAATCTATGTTGACTTTCACATAGGGTGCTTATCTCCGTGAAGAAGGGAAAATCTGTGACTCTGACCGTGGATAAGGAGATGTTCTTTTCCGTTCTGCTGCATCATGTGTGGAAGAAGCATCCAGTCAATGTGGACTTTCTGGGGATCTACATCCCCCCCACAAACAAGTTTTCACCTGGTGCACATGGACTCTTAGGTAAAGCATCTCAACCACTGGACATGTAAGCAGTGACTCTGACAACTGTGGTTAGGTGGGAAGGTGGTTGATAGGTGGGGTGCACGCCTTTAATCCCAGCGCGGGGAGGCAGAGGCAGGCAGATCTCCATGAGTTCAAGGCCAGCCTGGGCTACAGAGTGAGTTCCGGGACAGCCAAGGCAAAACAGAGAAACCCTGTCTGGGAAAAAAAAAAAAAAAGAAAGAAAGAAAAAGAAAAGAAAAAGCTGGGAAGGTGGCAGGAACGGCTATGGAGCACAGGGCCCGACACAGCAGGGTGACTGGGGAATGCAACGGCCAAGGCCATCTGCCCAGTGACACTAATGTGGAAAGACAAGCAACAAAACAGGTTATGAATTATGCCAAGACTTTTTTTCTGTGGCTGAGGAGAGGTGACTTGGCTTAGGAGGTCTGTGACAAGCAGACTCAGTGACATGCAGGGATCTTAAGAAGGGTTCAGGTGTAAGCATGTGGCGTCACAAAGCTCCCTATTCCTATGATGTGAGCTACACTCTCCAAGGCCTACCTTCTCTGCTGCCATCAGAGGGGCAGCACTTCACTGATGGTCTGGTAGACCAGCATCAAGTAAAAAGGGAGTCTAGAGGGAGGACCGAACTGTCACTTGAACTCCAGGATTCCATGTAAATTAATGTCTGTGCTCCGTGTCATTAGGTCAGTTCATGAATGAGCCAGACGTCCATATCTTCAATGAGAGAGCAGGAAAAGATCCCGGGAAACCAGAGGCAAGCATGGAAGTGAAAGGTCATAAGCTGACCGTCACCAGGTAGGCCTCGGATGCGTAAGAAAAGGAACTGGAGCCGCTGTCCAACTGCACACGTCGCTGACAATAGACATATATACAATATTAGCCAAAGCACACTTCGGAGAGCCCAGATGAAATGCAGACAATGACACATGTATGTGCACACACGTCATGAAATGCCAAAAAGAATAATCTAGTGCTCTCATCTGCATGTTCGAACCCTTCAGTCAGGAACTGAGTAATTGAAGATGTTGACCAAAGGAAAAGATCACAAAATATCCAGGAAGCACAGGGCCAGAGAAGGCATGCATATTTTATGTAAGGGCTTCTTGAATATGGATATACTGAGTCTACTGGGGGTAGTTTTTCTTACATGCTTCCATCCATATGCTTCACTTCAAAGCGGGAATTTAGCATTCTGAGTATAAATGACAACTCTTTGGATATTCCTCCCCTTTCTTGTTCAGTTGTCTCCCTCATGCTTAAAATCACTTTAAAGCATTTTTTATCTTTTTGATAGTTTATAAAAGTTTTCCTTATTAAAAATAACAGTACAGAAATGCTATTATTGTCCACATAATTAAAATGTAACTTTACAGTGATAATTAAATCACAAAATTAGTTATGATATATGTCACCATGAGACAGACACATGAACTAAAATGGTGGAGTCTGAGTACACCACCCAAATGGTATTGGCTTACCAGACAGAAAACAATGAGTTCTTAATCGACACCAGTAAGCATGGAGAAATGGTGAGACCACTTAGCAACTGCCTTACATCATAGGCAGACATCTTTTCTATGACAAAACACAACAGACCATCTTTTCCATGACAAAAGGCAAACACTGAGCCTTTTCACAAACTCCTGTGACATTTCCGATTAGCAAATGAAACTGAACGGCCCCACTCCATCCTTTTAAGACTCACTGATGGCAACGTGTCGTAGGTATTTTTAAAATTTTAGCTTCTTCATCCTCTAAGGGGAAGACTTGAATTTGTTCATAAATAGCTGGCATCACTCTTAACTAAAACATATCCATAAATAGAGGTGGTGCCTCCGCTAGCACAGACTAGGCTACAGCACTGTTTTATTTAGCCTTCTTCTTGTTTACTATTCACTGCCACTGTTACCTGGGTGGAAGAAGACCTACAGGCCAGCTTCTATAGGGCTAATTGTCTGAGGACACACTGGCTACTCTCTGATCTTCTAGCACCAACCCCTAGACACTGACACCGACACCTCTTAACTTGCGGGGCAGGGAAGGAGTAGGGGGTGGGTAGAGAGAGAGGAAAGGCACAAAGAAAAGGGAAGAGTCTACTTGTTCCAGCTGTGCCTTGTTCCTGTGTTGGCTTTTCCCTAAGCATAGATGCCATTTTCCTTTCAGAGGCTTACAGAAGGACTACAGGACAGATATTGTGTTTGGAACAGACGTCCCCTGCTGGTTTGTGCACAACAGTGGGAAAGGTTTCATCGACGGGCACTACAAGGATTACTTCGTACCTCAGCTCTACAGCTTTCTCAAACGGCCTTAAGGGTTTGTGGTTTTGGAAATCGTATATGTACATTTTCTCCCTGACCCTTTTGGCGGTTTTCCTCAGCTCCAGCAACTCAAAACAAACCCAGATGTTAGAGTGGTCTAAAAGGCCTGCTAAGAAAATAAACATTTGCAAAGAAGTCTCAGGAGTCTGTTTCCAGATGATGTGTGTTAATCAAGGTGACACCCAGGAAGTGGGTGGTGAGTCAAGCTGCCACTGAGACCAACCCCAGGAGCTGGTGTTTACTGTGAAAACCCATCTACTGTTGAATGTCACCTCAGCCTTGAAATTAAGCACACACTTGCTGTTAGTACATAGGAGGGTTAACTATGAGACTTTGGGTGAATACTGACAATAAACAGGGGACATTACTTCTTCGTAGCTGCTTCATAACAGAGATTTACACTGAACTCCTGGGCTGCAGGGATAGCACTGTCAAAACTAGATAGATATTTATGTGCAAAACTCAAGAGTAACAGTTCTATAGAATAGTTCCATAGAGGTGTTCTGTAAAATCAATCTCATACGTGTAACTCGTGACCAACCTTTAAAAGTTGATGTTTCAACATGCATCACTTATAAAAGTAACTTTATCAGTAACTGTCATATGTAATCCCTCTTGAGACCAGACATATGTTGATTTATTCCATTTTAAATGAATAACCAACCTTGGATTTCAAACAGGCCCAACAACTTAGCGGGGACAGTTGAAACGAGCAGCCTTCTTCCTAGGTAAGCCTGTGCATTCTTTAGAGGATCCCGGGAACAACCATAACTTGATATTTAGTTACATACAGTATGAACAAGTGAGATCTCAGCTGACTAATATTGACCTGCTATTTGTGAGACATATTAGCTATCTTTTGGTCTCATGTGGCTTGTGTTCACAAGCTTGGACCATGTATCAATCACACAGTTTCCATTAAACCAATTCAATTAAATGTGAATTTTATCTTAATGGGAAAATTTAACTGAGAAAAAAAATCTAAAAATTAAGAAAAAAAAAGTCTAAGCTGAGATTATACCTGAGTAACAAGTTGTTTTTTTTTTTTCTCAAAGTTTTAAAGACTGTTTTAAAATGACTATAAACTAAGTCAGTTTTCTTTAGGGTAAAGACTGGAAATGCAAAGGTCTGGAGAGTTGGTACAGCAGTGAAGAGCATTTTCTGCTTTTGCAGTGTGGGTCCAAGTTCAGTTCTCAGTACCCACGTGGCAGCTCACATTCATCTGTAACCCCAATTCCAGGTCCAATGCCCTCTTCTGACCTGTGCAGAGTCCTGACACATGTGGTGCACACACAAATACTTACACACACACACCATATAGTTTTTTAAAACATAAATGAAAAAAAAGACCTAAATTAATAGAATTAAGCAGTATCTTATTAAATGTACGTGTGTGTGTGTGTGTGTGTGTGTGTAAAAATTGTAGCCTGAGTGCCTGGTTCTCAAGCATGAACTTTGTAAATGACAACATCATGACCCAATTGTCATGGAAAACAAAAGAACCTATGTTCTCACAACCTATGGGCCACCAGTTAGGCACCCTTAGACCTAATGAATGTTCCAAGGCAGTTCTTTCTCCAATATGGTCCAGAGGAACCAAAGGTTGGACACAAAAGTGACTGAAAGATTTCTTTATGTGTATGGGTGTTTGTCAGGCATGGACATCTGTTCGGCATGTCATGTACTGGTCGTAGGAGGGCACAGGATCCAGGACTGGAGTTAGAGATGGTTGTGAGCCACCATGTGGGTGCTGGGAATGTAAAGTGGGTTCTCTGGAAGAAAAGTCAGTACTCTACTGCTGAGCCACCTCGACAGACTCTAATAATAAAATAAAGTGACATCTTTCACTGGTCTTTTTTAGCACAAGATAAGTGACTCTAATGAGTCATCAGAATGAAGGTCAAGCTTGCCTGATTAGAAACACACAGACACTAATGTGATAAAAGAATTTGCTATTTTTTTTTTTTCAAATTGTCTTACATGAAACACTTTACTATGGTATTCCTTAATGATGGCAAAAAAACATCATGGGGTATTGGTGGAGGTATTAAGGCAACTCTACATAGATAAAAGGGAGATTTACTTTGTGGAGTAACTTACAAGTAAAGGGATCAATTACAGGGTCCGGGAAAGGTGAAGCGCAGTCCAGCGGTGTTCTCTGGAGAACTCTGCTCTGTCTACCTCCAGTGTCTAGAATCCAGGAACCAAGAGAGCCGGCACATCCGGATCTCAGGTCTTAAGGGCTCCTGTCTCGGCCCCGCCTCGTAGGCATAACAGTTACCAAAGCCTCAATGGGGGTAGTTCTTCCAGGTCAAAGCTGGAACAGCTACCCACTACAATGGGGGTCTTATGAAGGAAAAAGGAACAAAGATAAAATGACAGTTTTGACACTTAAAAAAACATTAGACTTCATTATAAATTTACTTAAACTATCCAGTAGTATTTAAATAGATCCACTTTTTATACAAAACAAATCCCCTAACACAGTAGAGTTACATAGTACCTTGACTAACACCAATTTGATGCTTTACGATTTCAATGTATTGTTAACCAATTTCCAAGCTCAAGCAAGTTTAGATATGTCTTCATACTGAATCCCTTCCACTCTGCGTCCTTTCAAAGGTCCGGTTTCAATGACTATGGTGGCCGAAAAGGTCTTTTCATTGATGCATTCCAGGGTGCCTTCATTCCCTCTGTAGCCACCGTTCAAAACTAGAATTCTTTTCCCCGGTGCTGGAATGACAGTCTCTAAATGAGTCTGGTCCAGTTTCAGCCTGTCTCCAGAGTCAATCATCTTTACCACAGCTGTGTATCTGTCAATCACTTCCTTAACAACACCCTTCTTCTTGTGGTATTTCTCTCCGAGTTTCTTGGTTATAATTTTCACAACGATTCCAGGCTGTAGCCAGGCGTCTGTTCGCGCAGTTCTTTTCTTTTCCTCTTCTAGCTCCATGATTTCGTCCAGTGCGGACTTCTTTTTCTTCTTTGCGGGCTGAGCCGAGCTCTGGGAAGACTCTTTCCGCCTCACGGAGGCTGCACTTCCCAGCGTCTTCAGTGCATTTGGTCCCAAAGAGCTTGACTTGGACGATGTTGCTCCCGCTGAGCTACCTGCTCCTTTATTTAGATTGAATGTAACTTTTTCTTCATCATTTTCTCGGCTCAATTCTGTAAAAACAGGCGTCTCCTGCTCTTTTCCTTCCAGACCTCGTCTCACCTGCTCCTCAATGAACTTGGCAGTCTTTTCTTCATCGTCAAGATCCTGCTTCTTCTTTTTTTCTAACTCCAGTTGCCGGCGAATGGTTTCCGGGTCTCTGTCTATGTACTGAATGTACCAACCTTTTGGTGTCTCGTCCACTTTACACAACCCTTGGGGGGAGAAAACCAGCATGACTTCATGTACATCCAAAGTAAACTACAAGCACAGTGTGTTCCATCTCTGCACATTCAGTGACTACAATCGAGTGTCCTCAAACACAAAGCCCTGAAACACAGGGCAATTTCTTCACTTCCATGCTTATATAGCTACGCTCAGGTAACAGCTAAGCAAGAGCTGCCCAAGGAATTACTTTAGGAACAACTGTTCAACTACAACTGAGTCCTTACTGTCCAATGAACACAGAATGATCTGTTAACTTAATAAAGTGGCACTCTAAATGAGCTAAATATTGACACCAAATTTCTCCTGTCTTCCTAATTTCTCATCGTATGAAGTTCAGAAACGGAAAAAGAACAACTAAATGCTTTGCCCTTTAAACAGACTCTGCAGATTTCTCGTTATAGTTACCCCTGCCCCTTGCTCCTCCTTTGCCTCATCTGTGGCTTTGTTCCATCATGTGCACCCTGACATGATGCTCTCCCTCACTACAGGCCCAGAGGCACAAGAGCCAAGTGACATGAACTCAATTCTCAGAAACTGTGAGTCAAAAATCAACTTTCTCAGGCATTTTGTCACAGTGATGAAACACTGTGCCTGAAACAGAATGCCTCGGGCACTGTCAAGGAAGTCCTCCAGCTGGCCACTTCGGACCCAAAGTCCTCAAGCCCAGCCCCTGGGAAGCAGAGGCAGGAGGGTCACAAGTTCCACTGCAGCCTGGGCTATATTAAGACCCAGTTTCAAAAACTAAAAATGACCAGAGTGGCATATAACAAACTTAACCATGGAATTCTTGCTTCCCCTCCTGCTTTCCTAATTTCCCTACAGACCTTACTTTCCATAAAATCAGAGAGAAGCTGACAATGATTTCTCTCCTAGAAATAAAGCCACAGAACACCAGTTCCACTGTTCTCTTCTCACCCTCTCTGCCCAGCCACTTGGTAAAGTCGGTCAGCGTCTCCCACTGAGTGGCGTTCATATGGATGTGCTCTCGATGGCTGATGTACTCATTGTAGACAATGTTGTTGTGGACTCTCTTAGTGCCTAAAAACAAAATGTGACACTGTTGAGCCTGAAAAAAACCCACACAATTATGAAATTGTTATTTACGCAATATTTAAGATGTTTACCAAAGCGTCTCCTCAAAAGTTCCAAAAAGTCATTTCGGAATTCCCTAGTGAAGAAAGAAAGAAAAATATTAAGGTACTTGCTACAAATATAAAGCGCTATCTTAAGTTTAAGCCATCATAAACTTTAGTGACCAAACGTCACATCAACCACCTATGTTACCATATGCCATAAACCTTTAAAGTGAACAGAGAAAGAACTGCAAAGATCGGCCTGGAGTTGAAATGCGGCCTTAGTAAAGCAGCCATGGTGAAAGCTAGCACATGTCTTTAGAGAAGGTTGACCATAGGATCTTTGTGGTAATGACTAGGGAATAATAATACCACCCTGGCCACACAAGCAAATGACATATCTTAACCTTCAAGCAGTTCCTGTAAAGTCAACTAACAAAGGAAATGTAACAAAATATCATAAATAAATTTGAGGGCATTGCCAGAGGGGATTTTAATAGGGACAGTGAAATATATTTCAAAGGTCAAAAGGGAAGGCCATTCCTTGTTAACAGTGCCATGAATACAGGGTGTGTCTGAAAGATGACTCTTAACCTACTTTGGCTGGAATTTAGGATGACAATGAGGGTGAGCAGAGGCGGAATGACATGAGGGAGAAGATGTGGCTTGAAGATGGGCTCTGATCTAATTTTTGAATCTTGAATGTCATGCTATACAGATCTAATTTTCAGAAAGCAACAGGAAAGCATTTCCAACCCAAATAACTTAGGTTTGAAAAATTAATTAAACACTGTAATTTGAAAGATAATCATGGTTTATACAGCCATAAAGGAAATAGAGGCTGAATAGATGGTTCAGCCAATAACACCAGTGGCTGCTCCCCATGAGGACCCAGGTTTGATTCCCAGCAACTACATAGCTGCTCACAAGTGCCTCTGACTCCAGCCCCAGGTGATTCAACACCCTCTTCTAGTCTCCACACAGGCAAAAAAACTCATACACATAAAATAAGTAATTTTTAAATAGAAATGAAATCATAACATTTGCAAGGAAAAAAAGGATAGAAATAGAAATCATGATGTTAAGTAAGCTAGATCATAAAGACAAATATCTTATCTCTCATATGTGAAACCTAGATTTAAAATTGTGTATGTGTGTGTAATGAAACCTGAAGGGGATCATGAGAGAGGATGACAAGAGATCTTAAAGGAGAGAAGAAAGAGGGTAATAGAATCCATGTGGCCTGCAAACAGAAGAGTAGCATTACTTGGGGGAAGGAAGGGATGAGACAAGTAGTGGAGAAGGACAGGAAGGGAGGGGATGCCAGCAGGGGAATTATGAATTATGAAACAGTATAATAACATGTTTGAAAATGTTATGATGAAACTCACTACTTTGCATGCTAACTTAAAAAAAAATTTAATCTGTACTCAAACCATGACAGAAGGATGGGAGGGAGGGAGGAAGAGAAGAAAAAAGGGAAGCAGGGAGGGAGGAAGGGAGAAAATCTTGGTCGACAACAGAGAATAGCAATTCTCAAATGATGTTCCCCCAAGCCAGCAGCACACTATCATTTGGGAATGTTACAGAAATGTACAATCTCTGACCCCATCCAAGATCTCCTGAATGAAAAGCCAGGTGCGGGTTCTGCCATCACTTTAAATCTAAGTTAATCCTGTACACACAACTGTTTGTAGAACACTGGGTAGAAAAGAACAACAGTGAGGAATCGTGAAATGAGAGATGCTGGGAACCACTACTAGGGCAGAAAGAGTGGGAAGGACCTAAGTTTGAAGGGCATCACACAGACTAGGTAAGAGGTTCCAAGTGGACTGGAGTTCTATTAGCTGACAACGAGGTCTGGTGGGTAACATTCTGAGTTAAACTTCAGAAATGCTGCCTCCAGGTCTGGAGAGATCAGTGGTTTAGAGCACTTGTTGCTCTTGGAAAGGACCCAGGTTCGATTACCAACTCACAACCATCCTAATTCCAGTTCCAGGAGATCTATTGCCCTCTTCTGGCCTCCATGTACCTACCACTCATGGTACACATACATACATGCAGGCAAAACATTCATACATATAAAATAAACTTTTAAAAATAAAAATCAAAGAAATGATTGTGAACTAGCTTTCAGAAAAGCAGAGCTTTTCTGTCAAGGAAAAAAATCATCTGTAACTTAGGACAAATGGCAGAAAAGAACGTCAAGAACGGGGGTTAGGAGACACCTACCAAAAAGGCAACAGTTAAAAAATGTGACTTATGGTGACTGTGGGATGAGACAAAAAGATCAGAGAATCATCCTGAAGAACTTTCTGGTATTTGAGGAGCTACGAGAAGGAAGAAGGAGGAAAAGAAGGAAGAAGAAGGAAGAAGGCCATGGAAGAACCCACAAGAGAGAAGCATGTCAGTGAAAGGTTACAAGCATTAGCCACTGAAGACAGACCAAGGACGACGAGGATAGGGAAAAGCCACAAGTGACTTCAAGAGACTGAAGGACAGACAGGAGGCAGTGTCATGAACAGGAGGTAAAAAGCAGGTAAAGGCAGGAAGTGTCTAGCACTTGTCACAATGTTCTTTCCCGGTGTGTGGCCTGAGCATCTGGTGGTACTCAGGATGGTTTTAGGTAGTTCACAGACTAAACTAATTTTACCTTTGTCATTGTGGTGTTTTGCAGTGATAAGATTAAAAGCAATGGAAAGAAGATGGGCTTCGTGGTAGACACATATCATACCAGCACTAAGGAGGCTCAGGTAAGAGGACAGATCTGAATCAGAGACCAGCCTGTACTACAGAGTGAGTACCGAGTCAGTCAGGACTACATAAGACCCTGTTTCAAAACACAAATGAATGCATGCATAAATATTCTGAAGATGGAAGGTAAAACAACCAGCAGCTTAGCATACAGACAAGGTCACAGGTAGTGATCTCAAGCTATCTGACAATGATGTACTCTGTGACACCACACCAATCACTGAAAACTAACACTGGCTTTATCCAAAATGTCCCCATCGAGCAGTAAAATTTGTTGGTTGTATTAAATCTCAGCCTTCAAATCACCTTGCTAACAGTCCATGATAAAATGAAAATTACAGATGAACTACCACCACTGTGCATCACAGCTGCTGTGAGAAAAGCACCGTGCAATTGAGCTGTGAGTTGAATACCTTTTCTCATGGGACATAAAAGACAAAAAGACATAAACTACCATTATTCCAAACTGGGCATTTGGCAGACACATCCTCAAAAGTAAGACTGCTGAGTTGGGTAAAAGAACAGGCAATGTGCTGCCAATGATGAGATTGGAGCTCCTGAGTCATGATTAGAATTCTGGCAAGTAGAACCTGCCACTGTGAGCTCAACATACCTCTCAAAGTCAGAGCTGTTTTGACAACATCTGTGCTATTAATGAGTACCATCAGATGACACTGTATAGTATGTGGGATCACTATTTGAAAGGAAAGTATTTGTAACTCAGTTAACTGATATTTTCCAAGAGACTCACATGTATTACAAGACCACGCATATGTATAAGATCCATGCAAAAAGTAGACCAGTGTATTTTAATTCAACAGAATATGCATGTCCTGCTTTCAGAGTCTATATTAGAACTACTCTAAGAAGTCTGCGCACACTCTATCTCAATGCACTATCAAAGAACAATTTAACTTCTTTGGAAAGATCCTAGAGTGCTTCCCCTTCTAACAAACCATCTATGGCAAAGCTGAACTTCCTTTATATTCCTCAATCGAAACATTTTAACAGACTAAATGTGGAAGCAAGGTGAGCATTCAGCTGCCTATTAAGCAAGACATTGAAGAGATTTGCAAAAATGTAAAATACATGTTTTTGTATTCGGAAAATATAGTATGTTGCTTTGGTTTGTTTTTGTGTTTTTTTTTGTTTGTTTGTTTTTTTAATTAAAAATCTCAGCCAGTTGTGATGGAACATACCTGTAATTACAGCATTTGTGGGGCTGAGGCAAGAACATTGTGAGTTTAAGACTAACCTTTGCTACATAGTGAGATCCTGTCTCAAATCAAGGAAAAAAAAAAGAGAGACCCATGTGTTTGCACTCGAGTGTAAGTACATATGCATTCTGTGTATTTATGGAGGCCAGAGGTCAACTAAATGTCTTTCTTGATTGCTCTTCATTTTATTTATTGAGGCAGGATCTCTTGCTAAACCCAGAGCTCACCAATTTAGCTAATCTAGCTAGTGGCTTGCCCCAGAGATCCATTGTCTCTGCCTTCTGAACATTGGGATTATGGGCTGATCATCATACCTGTTTGGTTTTTATGATGATGCTGCAGATTGCAACTCAAATGTGTATGGCAAGTACTTTATCCTCTGAGTCCTCTCCCAAGTCCCCGTTATATTTGAACATAGGGTAAATGTATTAGTATTTTTAAATAGACTAATAAATATTTGTAATTTTTTTAGATTTAATTTCAAATGTTGACACATATAACCCATAGAGACAAAAGCCCTTTAGAATCTTCAAACATATGTATAAAGGGATCCTCAGAAAATATCTAGAAGTTTGAAAAAAAAAAAAAGACTAGTAATGCTAATAATCAACAGAAAATCATTTTTAGTACTAGACATGCTTCTGAGCCCTTTAAAAACATTAGCTCTCTCACTCTTCTTCCGGTCCTATGCAGGAGCCCGCCAGGTGGGTCAGGGTGACATTTCAGTGCCATCATACCCATGAGAATACTAAAGCACAGAAACACTCAGGAAGCTTATCCCAGGGCGCCACCTCAAAACCCCTGCAAGGGGAAAGATGTGAGGCTGGGCAGTGCTGAACTGAAAGGAAGGAAGGACAGCTCTAAGATACACTTTGGTCACAGTCGCATACTGTTCTTAATTTCAAAAGAAGACAAAGACTGAGCACAGAAAGACTCCAGCCATCTCAACACATCAGGGACAACAGATCTCCTACATAAAATATTAAGCACTTCCAAAATTACATGGCCAACTGAGTAACATTTAAGAGGTAAGAATGTCTTTGAGGTACTTACTCTGAAAAATAATCCATGAACTGCTGAGGGTTTTCTGAAGCCAGCAACAGTTGTCTTTGATGAGATTCAGACATACAGTGGCACTTAAAGCCATTCTACAGAAAAAAATGTGAAGTAGTTAAACTCTTATCTACATATCACAGCACTCTCCTGAGTAGTTCCTTAAGCCTGCAAATGCATTCTTTAATTAATTAAAATTAATTTAATTTAAAAAATTCTTTTTTAACTTTTAAAATTATGCATGGGTGTTTTGCCTGCATGTATACCTGTGGACCACCTTATGTGTTGTGTCTGAGGGGGTCAGACTATTGGATCCACTGTAACAGGAGTTACAGACAGTAGGGTGCTGGAAATAGAACCTTGGTTCTCTGGAAGAGTAGCCAGTGCTCTTAATCATTGAGCCATTCTCCAGTCCTGATAAATTATTTTTACAAAATCAAATCACTAGCTCTAACCACACTCTAGTGTGAGTGTGTGTGTGTGTGTACCATAGGTGGGTGGGTAGCAGGTCCTGTTGCTCTCCAGCTACTTCTCTTGAGATGGGGTCTCTCATGGCACCTGGAGCTCACAGGTTCAGGAAGATTAGCCACCAAGTAAGCTCCAGGGATCCTCTTGCCTCTGCCTCCCTTAATTAGTTTACACAGGTACTGGTGATCCAAATGCAGGTCCTCACACGTGCGTGGGGGATACTGCACTGAGACCTTTCTGCAGGCCTGTTTTGCATTTTGCTTGCCACAGAGCTGAGTCTTGCAACCCTGACAATTACAGAGCAGTCATGGTCAAGAGACGGAAAATGGTGCTGTAAAATAGCCATTTATAATGCTGCCAGACACCGACTTCACGACTTCATGGTGGGGATTGAACAGTTTTTACTGAGCACCTACTTCTTAGCAAGATCCTGGAGGGATGCAATGAAACAAAAAACGATGTCTCTGATTTCCCCTACAGACACTCTTTTCTCTTATTTTCTTCTACTTTAATTTATTATCCAAAAGACTTATTACTTAAATTTTGTTAACTGTATTATAGCTATACTTTTTAAGACTATTAAAAAATAAAAGCAAGCTAAGGCTAGAAATGGTTCAGTGGTTAAGAGAACCCGCTGCTCTTGCCAAGGACCTAAAGTTCAGTTCAGTTCCCAGCACCTACATCAGGCTGCTCACAACTGTCTCTGTAACATTCACAAGGTTACAGCCCCAGGGGACCCAGCACCTCTTCTAACATTCACAAACAAATAAAAACTTAAAAACAACATATATGTCTTGGTATATTTCTTCTACCTTATTTGAACCTGAAATTTCAATAGTACATACGTAGCTCTTGCAGAGGTCCTGAGTTCAATTCCCAGCAACCACATGGTGGCTCACAACCACCTATAACAGGATCTGATGGCCTCTTCTGTCTGATGCCTTCTCCTGTCATGCAGGCATACATGCAAATAGAACACTCATATGCATAAATAATTTTTTAAACAGCATACATGCAAATAGAGCACTCATATACATATACTTTCTTCTATCTAAGAGTAAGAACCAACAGACTGATGCTCTGAAATTCTGCCTGTTTGTCTAGCTTGCCAACACCTTTTTTTTTTTTTTTGAGATAGGGTCTCACTGTGTTAGTACATCCTGGCCTGAAACTTGTGATCTTCCCATCTCTGCCTCTGAAGTGCTGAAATCAGAAGCATGTGCCACCACACCTGCACCTACTTGATTATCCTCAGATGTTATTCTGAAATTAAGTTCTCATGAGAAGAAGATAAATGACTAGTTCTGGTAATTGCCAGTTTTCTTTGTCAGGTTCTTCTGATTATGGCTGTCTGTCCTTGGGTATATTCGCTGCCTTCCCTATTTCAAAGGTGGTCAAGGGAAGGAGGATGTTGGCTCTTACAGTTCCCTTTTCTGTTCCTATCTTGCAATGCGGGAAAACTGAGAAGGAAGAAGCCAAGGCCCATGACATCTATCCCTTCTACCCTTCCCAATCCATTCCTTCACGTTTCTACAATTTAGTAGCATTTTGTTCCCCTTTTTAAAATTTGTATTTTGTTACCAAACTGCTTTTGAAGAAAAATTGAAATAACCATTTCTTTCAGGTAGTGCACAAATTAGGCAAAAATTATAGGTGGCCCATGGACAAATAAAAGATTAAATAATGACTGACTGTAAGTATGCCAGAGGTTTGAAGGTGGGCGGTGGTGACGCACGCCTTTAATCTCAGCACTCAGTAGGAAGAGGCAGGTGGATCTCTGTGAGTTCGAGGCTAGCCTGGTCTACAAAGCAAGTTAGGAAAGGTGCAAAGGAAAAACCCTGTCTCGAAAAAAAACAAAAAAGGAGGAGGAGGAGGAGGTAACAGCGAGCCAGTAAGAAAAGGTGCTCACTGCAAAACGTTGACAACCTGATTTCAATCCCCAGGGCCCTTAAACTGGAAGGAAATAACCAACTACAAGTTGCCCTTTGAGCCCCATATGTGTGTGAGACTTGTGCACCCTCAAGAGGCATCAGTGGGCATCTGTAGACATTTGGTGACACACACTCATCAAAATAAGATGGTGGTGGCTCACACCTTTAATCCCAGCACTCAGGAGGCAGAGGCAAGCGGATCTCTGTGAGTTTGAGGCCGGCCTGGTCTATAGAGTGAGTTCCAGGACAGCCAAGAAACCCTGTCTCGAAAAATCAAAACAAAACAATCCCCCCCCCCAAAAAAAAGATAATATAAATGGGCGCGGGGGGGGGGGCAGACATAAGGAAGTAGTTCAGTGGTAGAGCATTTGCCAGGCATGTGTAAGACCCTGCTGTAACTTGCAGCACTGCTTAATAAACAAGGTTCCTGGTCCCCACCACCACTACCTGGAACTGGAGTATACTATACAATTTACTATAAAATATTTCAGACAAAATGTAAGTATCGTAAAACATTTAAAGTTAACTTCTAGTTGCTATGGAATGCAAGCTTGTACCTTTCTGAAATCCATATACTGAAACTCTAACCCCCATAGGATGGTAGTAGCAAGTGGGAACTTGGTGAGATAATTACGTTTAAGTCATGCGAAGACCCAGTCTCAAACAAAACAAAACAAAACTCAGTGACAACCTAACAGCAGATAGGTACAAGTATTACCTCCACTTTACCAATAAGAGGAAACTTTATTTGCCCAAGTCCATGGCAATCAGTCAGCGCCTGTCTGGGATTATTTCTGGTGGAGTTGGAGGGCCGCGCGAAGGGAGGCGAGGGTCACAGACCTCTTGCCCCCGGCTGGGGAAGACTGCGCGGAAAAGCGCTCCGTGTCGGGGCGCAGCGTAGGAGTAGGGTACCGGCGTCGCGGTCGGGGGTCGCGGCCACCCTGAGCCACTTACCTCGTCACGGCATTGTTTCTGGCACATCTGGCAGTACCAGCGAAGCTTCTGGAGCCCTTTGGACTTAATTCTATTCGCGATGGCCTTGGGGCTCAGAAAATCTGACTTGCCCATGATGACCCAAAAGCGCTACAACGCTCAAGCAGCCGGAAGCGGAACTGGATCGGCTGGGGGGGTGGACAGGCGGGACTAAAACTGACAGCAGGAAATGGGTGGGGCCAGGGACCTGGCGGCTTCAGAGCTCACGAGACTTAGCGAGACTGAAGACGCAGGAGAAGAGGGCGTTGCGTCGGAAGCTCTCCGCGCACGCGCAGTGAGCCCCGTCTGCCCGACCTTCAAGGTTCCACCATGTTCTCGCGGGCGAGTGTTGCCGGTCTGTCGGCCTGCGCCGTGCAGCCGCAATGGTATGACTAGCTCGGGAGGGGTGTGTGGCTCTGGCTGCTGCCAGGCAGGAGGGATCGGGCTGCATGCTCGCCCAAGGCCGAGAAAGGTCCGGGCTCCTGCAGGTCCCGGACGCTCAGGCCGTGGGAACGTCTGCAAGGCGGGAAGGTCACGGCCTGGTCCCCCGAGGCAGTTACGGCCATCCGGGACCTCAGGACCAGGACGGGAGTCGGATTGAGCGTTGGAGCCAATCTGGAGCTGGGTTTTTGTCAGCTCTGTACTTCCGCTACGTATCCCGGTCCATGTCTTGCAAAGTCTTTAGAAAGGTCCTCAGGGTGAAGGGGAGACCGCAGAAAAGGCCTGGGGAAAGTTAAATTGTGTATTTTTTTTTTTCTTTAACGCCCTGTGAAACATTGCACTGTTGAGCGGCGGGATGTGATCGTTTGCTTGAGCTCTTTGGTTAGACATCCACTGTGTATCGGGCTCTTTACTAGGTACTGGAGAAACTAAGGCAATCAGCTTAGCCCCCTCCTGAACTTGCTGGTCGCCCTGGTGCTGAAGGGACTTTAAAAATCTGTCGTTGAGGATGGGAAAGACATCTGGCATTGTCAGCACACCCTAAAGTAGTATCCCTGCAAGGTCATAAAACTGTCCCAAGGTCCCTCGGTAGGAAGAGGAGGCCACATACGGACTTTAATAAAGTGACATTTAACTTCCACGCTGCGTTAAAGGAATAGATACCGTAAAATTTGACGACTTTAAACATTAATTCTCGGAGGGGGGAGCATATTAAAATGCCTGGGGATGGACAGATAAAATGTGGTTTATGGATGATACTGTATGATAACATGGAATGCTTTGAAGCTAGACGTCTGGAAGAATTGGTGCGAGGGGATTATTAACTAGCGATTCCTTGGTTTTACAGTATGGAGGGATTGTTAGGGTGCTCCAGAGCTAAACTGGGTTTTTATGACCTAATTTATGGAACTATCAAGCATTAATTAATGAAAGTCTTTTCATTAAGCAAAGAGTTTGCAGCCATATGCCAAGGCTCCAAAGTACTGAGGAAATTCAGTAAATATGATGTGAACTATGTGCATAAAGAATGTTGGTAGATTAACCTTGGAAGAAGTCATAGCAGTCATACTCTGGGTTGTGCCAGTCTGCCCCTGGGCATTTGTGGAGTGCCTACCCTGCACCAGTTGGCACCACACAGGTGTTAAAATGGGAAGGGTCTGTGAGCTTCCTGGGAAAGTTCTTAACATCCGGTGGTGCTCAGCAACCATCCGTTTCCATCCTTGGCATTTGCTGTGCCTTTACTGGGTCCATATTTTTAGAACCTGAAGTTAATGCAAGGTAAATGTTTTACATAAAACTCTCAGACATAACTCTATGAAACACAGGTGAGAGCATTGGAAGATACTTTGGTAAAGTTTCGCTTTTACACCAGCTCTTGGTCTGAGGTGACTGAGTGCTGGGAATCTCAGCTGGAACTAATGAGCAAGTGAAAGCCAAGTTTAACCTCTATGGAATGTTGGTTTTAAATGGATAGACTGGAGAGTCAGGGAACATCGGTGTTATACAGAATGCATATTCCTTTCTCTTTTCGAATACTTCGTTTTTCTTGGTGCCTGGTGTCTTTTCCATCATTGGGCCTTGTTTCCCCCATTTTAGTTGCCTTTTGAATTCAGAAATTAAGATGTTAAGGTTTCAGGGGCTGGAAAGTTGCCTCTGCAGTTAAGAGCATTTGTGGCTCCTGGGTTCCGTGGTACTGGGTTCAGTTTCCAGCATCCACACATACCATCCATAACGCCAGCTCCAGGGCATCCATCACCCTCTTCAACCTCCACAGGCACCAGCCATGCATGCAGTACACATACATACATGCAGGCAAAAATACTCATACACATAAATCTTTTTTTTTTAAGTCTTAAGGTTCCATATTCCGCAGAGGTAACTGAGAGGGGAGACTGTCTTTATCTTCACAGAACCGGGGGAGAAGCTGCTTTTTCTTGGTTCTGTTGATTGTGGGAAACTTCAGAAACCGCAGTCTATTACATTTTCAGGGAGGATTAGAGAAGGGAGTTCCTGAGTTTATTTCCCAGCTTCAACTTTGAGGGAAATTTTTTTTTTTTTCTTAGTGTTCAACAATCCCTAAAATGGAACCGGTCTATAATGGGTACTAGTGGCCATAAATGAAGAGTGAGAAGGCAGATTTCATCTGGGGTAATCAGAGCACATATCTACTGGTAAATGTAAACTGGGAGGCAACAGAGATGGACTCTGGAATTGGGTTTGAATCCTAACACTGCCACTTTGCCTGGCTGTGTGTGGCCTTGGGCGAATTTCCTAGTCTGTCCCACTGGGTCCTCCTCTTTGACGCAGAGACAGTGCTAGTTTAGTGTAGGACTAAGTAAGTGTCCAGTGGAGGAACTGCTGGTTTGGATCACATGGTTATCAATTGAACCATGAAAATGTGTTTATAAACACTGTTTGTACATATAACGTATAAAAAGGCTATTCTGTCTGTCAAAGGAGGAAACAGTGGGGGTTAAAGAAGTGTTGTGAGGTCATTGTGGAGTACAGAGTCAGAATTTGATTAACTTCAAACTTTTTCTTCAGAGTTAGTTAATGCTAAGTAAATTTCCTTCATTTCTATACTAACGGCATCACACGCTCCTTAAAACCCTTCCAGACTGCTAATTCTTGCATAGGCATCACTCCTGACTCTCTCCTATACTGACTTGAAGTCTGAAAATGACACTGTACTCTGGAAGAAGATACTGCACTTGACCCACAGTCCCCTTGATTGTGCATCCACCGTGTTTGGTATTGCCAAGTCTCTGTAATAATCTCCAGAGGATGAGTTGGGACATGCATGATGCAGTGACCAAGACTTTATCCTCTCAGTGCAACTCTTCTCACTGTGAGATTCAGTAGATCAAGCTGTCACTTTAAGGTGCAAGAAATGGAGATGGGAAGATGACCCAAGAGGTACAAGCTTGACATTCTGCATCCAACTCCCTGGACCCACAGTTGAAGGAGAGCCAATCCCAAAAGTTGTCCTTAAGCTTCTACCCATGAGACTCCATACTCCGTATTTATAGTTTTTCCCATAATACCTTTTAAATCTTCAAGCACCTCATGGCTGTTCAGTGATTGTAGTGTGAATCCTGATGTTGCCATATAGGTCTTTATGTTGTTGCCTGTATTTTTGCACTGGCGTCTACTCATCTTTTCCTCTGTGCGGTGCAGGTGGTGTCTGTGTCTGAGAGTGCCTCTCTTGTTCTAATTTTTAGTCTTGGTTTAGTAGGGGTTCTTGGTTAAATTGGTGCTATTGGGCTGTTTCTTCAGGGACAGCTGATTTCAGTCGGTGAATTATATACTTATGATTCTGGTGATCTGGTTTAGTGGCTGGGTAGCACCTTCTTCTGTGTTCCCAGGTCACGTTTTGTTCATTTGTCAACTCCTCAGCTGATCTTGTTTCTTCAGACTTCAAACTGTAGGCATCTGAATCCTCTCTCAGATGGGTTTCAGCTGAGCAGGGTAGTCTCACCAACACCTCCAAGTTGTTGGGTTTCACAGGATCAGCAGTTGGGCCCTGGGTTGTCCCCAGACGGAGTGCCCAGACTCACCCTGGTTCTGACCCACGGAGATAGCCTCTTCCCCAGGTGTTGGGGCTAGGGGCGTCCCCGTTCCAAGCTGCGTCCGCTCATCTCTGTCCCCAGGCCTGTCCACCCCTGTGGCCCGCTGCCACAGGCCCACCTGCGTCCACCTGTCTCCACCGCTGGGCCTGTATGTCCCCCGTCAGCTGCCGCTGGGTCTGTCTACCTCTGCAGACCGCCAACGGGCCTGTATATCTCTGCCGGCTGCCACCGCGGGCCTACCTATCTCTGCTTGTCACTGCTGCAGGGCCCATCCACCTCTGCGAACTGCCACCAGGCCTGTATGTCTCTGCCGGTTGCCGCTGGGCCTGTATGTCCCTGTCGGCCACTGCCACCGGGCCCTTCCACCTCCGCGAGTCGCTGACCTGCGTCTGCCTGTCTCCGCCCCGTGGCCTATCTACTTCTGTGGGCCGCCGCTGCAGGGCCTGAATGTCTTTGTCGGCCGTTGCTGCTGGGCCTGTCCACCTCCGTCTGCTTATCTCCGCTGCAGGGCCTGTCCACCTCTGTGGACTGCCGTTGGGCCTGAGTGTCTCCGCCAGCTGCCGCCGGGCCTAAATGTCCCTGGCGGCGGCTGCCGCCAGACCCGTTTACCTCCGTGGGCCGCTGCCACAGGCCTACCTGCGTCTGCTTGTCTCCGCCATCTTGAATCGGTCTCCTGTAGTGTGAATCCTAAAGGGTCTTATTAATAAAAACAAACCTGGAGCCAGGTATTGGGGTGAATGCTGAAAGATCAGAGAAACAGAGCCAGCCACAGCTAACCTCACTAATTCCTCAGCTGATCTCATTTCCTCAAACTGGAAGCCTCTGTGTCCTCATCTGAATGGATCTCAGCTAAACTGCTGCTCAAAAGCCTAAAAGTTTAACCAGAGTCTAGTTCCTGGTTCTCACATCTTATATACTTTTCTGCTTCCTGCCATCACTTCCTGGGATTAAAGGCGTGTGTCACCATGCCTGGCTGTTTCCAGTGTGGCTTTGAACTCAGATCTGGATGGATCTCTGCCTCCAGAATGCTAGGATTAATGTGTGTGCCACCATTTTCTGGCTTCTATGTCTGTCTACTGGCTCTTCTGTTCTCTGACCCCAGATAAGTTTATTAAGATGCACAGTATATTGGTGAACACAATATCACCACAAGTGATCAAATAGGTCTTAAAATAAAGTTATTGTATAGACAGCCATCTTGAGTTAAATGAAGGCAAATTATGAGAGCATTTCAAAGCTTATGAAGTGACAGTGTGTGCCCTGCATAAAGAGTTAGAAGAAATTTCCTCTCCATACCACAGGCCTTGAATATCAAAACAACATTGTGCTGGTTCAGATACAGTGTGCAATTCAGAATTGTTCCATGCAATATTCCATTATGAGGAGCACATGTCAGTTCAATTGAAGCATGTGCCTAAAACCACACTTCTCTAACTGTAAATTTAGAGCATTTGGTAACATCATCGAGAGAAAAAAGAGGGAAAAACCCAGCGCAAACTGATTACTTTTGCTGTGACATGTCTAGTAGGGATTAATACTTCAGTCTCTGTCCAATAATCTGTGTGCCAAAATAGTTTGTCATGTCTTCTGGCCTCAATCTTTTCTCTTTCTCTCTTTCTCTCTCTCTTTTTTTTTTCTTCAACCAAACCTAATATTTTCTGTAAGTCTGTTTTCTCTTATTTATTTTCTTTTTCAATGACTGGGTAGTACCAGTATTAAGCTATATAAGCCAAGATTTTTCTGGTTTGGGTTTTAGTTTTTTCCTAGTGCCAGGGACTGTCCAGGGCCTTGATCATGACAGGTAAATGATGTACAGAGCTGCATTCCCCAATTTACAAGTCAAGAGATTGAGTCTTTAAAACAACTCTTAGTTATGACCTTCTATACTATTTTTTCACATATGAATGCCTAGTTAGCAAAGCATGCATCATTCTGTAACCTACACATTTGAAAATTATAATTAAAAGAAAACACATTTTTCCTTTGCAGTTTTAGATTTGTGTGATGTTGAGCATTTACTATGGAGAGTTCATATCCCTACCTACTCTGGACCATTTTCCCTGTGCTTACATTACTTTTGATACATTGTTTCTAGAGTCTAGTTCTGTTAAGGTTCACTTATTTTGTGGGTTTTTTTTTTTTTTATGTTTTCACATATTTTAGAGCCATTGTGATGGCTCAGGGGTAAAGGCACTTGCCACCAAGTTTAATGACCTGCATTTGATCCCCAGAACCCTTATGGTAGGCAAGATTCCGCTCTTCATAAGTTGTCCTCTTGACATTGACTTGTGTGCCTTGTCACTTAGGTGGCATACATACAAGAATGTTTTTTGTTTCATTTTTAAAGAGGTTTAAGGGCTGAAAAGATGGCTCAGATGTTAAGAGCATTGGCTGCTCCTCCCAAGGATCTGGGTTCAATTCCCAACACTTACATGATGGCTCACAGCTATCTGTAACTCCAGTTCTAGAGGATCTGAAGTTCTCTTTTAGCTTCTGAAGACACTGCAGAAACATGATGCACAGATATACATGCAGATAAAATTCTCATACACCTAAAAATCAACGTTAAAAGAATTTTAAAGAGGTTTATATTTTGTATATACGTCTTTTATCTGGAGATAAGTTAGCAAATTTTCTTTTAAGATTTTATTTGTTTAGTATGTATACAGTGTTCCATCTGCATATATGCCTGCATACCAGAAGAGGGCACCAGATCTCATTATAGATGGTTGAGCCAACCCACCATGTGGTTGCTGGGAATTGAACTCAGGACCTTTGGGAGACCAGCCAGTGCTCTTAACCTCTGAGCCATCTCTACAGCCCAAATTTACAAATTTTTAATTTTATAAACTCCAACTTACGTTTTTTTCTGCCCTGGTTTTTAATCTCCCAGAAGTTTTATGATTTTGCCTTTTTCACTTAGGTCTCTGATCACTTTGATATAGAAGCAGGATCATTTAATTGCCCCGCTCTGTGTCTATTCAACCAGCGTTAACTGCCTTAACTTCATAGAGGTCTCAAGTCAGATCTTCAGCTCTTTTCTTCTTCAGTATTGTTTGGCCGCCCTAGGTCATTTGTGTCCCCATAGAAACTTGAATTGGTTTGTTCATGTCCACAGTAGCTTGCTACGGTGTGGTTGAGATCACGTAGGTTTATACACCAAGCCGAGGAGAATTGATTCTTGGCAGTGTTGTTTTCGTAGCTGTGAGTCTTCATTTATTTAAAATTTTAATTTCTTTCCTCAATAGTACGAATTTCCTCATAATGCAGACCTTATTATATGCATACCTACTTCCATTTTTGGTGCTTTTTTTATTGTAAAATACACATAAAATATACTGTTTTAACTTTTTTTTTTTTTTAAAGATTTACTTATTTATTATGTATACAGCATGTATGTCTGCAGGCCAGAAGAGGGCACCAGATCTAATTACAGATGGCTGTGAGCCACCATGTGGTTGCTAGGAATCGAACTCAGGACCTCTGGAAGAACAGCCAGTGCTCTTAACCTCTGAGCCATCTCTCCAGCCCCCGTTTTAACTATTTTATAGTCTTCTTTGTACCCCAACTGTTTGTGCTGGTGTGATTAGCCAACTTCTTGTGGCTTTCCATCTGAAGATTGAGCATATTATTCCATTTCATGTAAGGGGGTTGAACACCAAGGGTCTGGGTATCTAAAAAGGGTCCTGAAACCAACCCCTGTGATTGCTGAGGGTGTATACAAAAGCTGTCAGTTTTTATGTACACTAACTACCTGTCCTGCAACCTTGCTAAAATTACGTATTACTTCTAGAGTGAGAGTGTGCATGTGTGCTCCTTGTGTGTTGGGGCTGGGAGTACACACATTCGTGTTTATGGAGGCCAGAGGAGGACATCAGGTGTTCAATTGTCTTAAAGCGGGTTCTTTCAGTGACCCTGGAGCTGCGCTGGCAGTGATCCCGCTGTAACCCCTCCCTCCATGCAGGCAGCAACACCTGCCCTTTTATATAGGTTCTAGGGGTACGAATTCAGGTCCCATTCTTTTGTTATTATTGTATGCGTATATGTATTTGTATGTGTTTTCAGGGCTGATGTTTTGGCACTGGACAACCAGTTGGTTTGCTCTTCCCTGTGAAGGGTCACCTGTAGCATGAATCTTAAAAGTTCTTATTAATAAAATCAAACCTGAGGCGAGTTATTGGGGTCCATGCTGGTAGATCAGAGAGACAGAACAAGCCACAGCTATCTCACCTCACCGGATCCTCATCTGGTCTTGTCTCCTCAGACTGGAGGCCTCTGAGTCCTCATCCGGAATGGGTCTCAGCTGAATTACTGCTCAAAAGCCTGAATGCTTAACCAGACCAAATGCTTAACCAGCCAAAATGCTTCTAGTTTCTGGTCCTCACGCCTTATATATCTTTCTGCTTTCTACCACCACTCCCTGGGATTAAAGGCTGGCTTTCTGGTATTAAAGGTGTGTGTCACCATGCTTGGCTATTTCCAATGTGGCCTTGAACTCACAGAGATCCAGAGGGATTTCTATCTCTGGAATGCTAGGATTAAAGGTGTGAGTGCCACCATTTTCTAGCCTTTGTATTTAGTGGCTGTCTGTTCTCTGACCCCAGATAAATTTATTAGAGTACACAATATTTTGGGGAACACAATACCACCACAGTCACCTTTCCTGCTCCCAGCTTTTTTTAAGTTGCCTGTGGTTCTTTGTGTAGGGTTGAAGCCTCCTGGGCTTTTCCACTTGAGGTTAGGTCCTTTTTCTTACACAGCAGTTGCTCTTACCCACTGAGCCATCTGTCTCCAGCCACAAAGGGTTTTTTTCCCGCCTCAGATTATTTGGAGACTTGTACGTAGACAATTGTGCCTTCTATGGAGATGAGTTTTTCTTTTTTTAACTTCCTGCATTAGCTGACTTCCCGTGATAAGTGATAGGGTTAGAGGAACGACTTGGGTCATCCCCAGGTTTGAGAGGGAAGCTTCTAGTTTCTCACCACAAAGTCCTCCTTTTTGCTTAAGGACATTGTCTGCCCTGGTTTTCTGAGGCTTTGTTGTGAATTGATGTGAGATTCTGTTTGATGCTTCTGCAACTGTTGATTGGTGTGGTTTTTCTTCTTTACGCTGTTGGTATGAAGGGCCTCTGTTATTTTTAAATAGTAAACGAGTATTACACAACTGAAATAAGCCTACTAGTTATGGTGTAGATTCTTTTGAAATATGTTGTGCCTGTGTTCATGAAAGGTGTTAGTTTCTATATTTTTATTTCTTGTTTTTTTAATTTTTATTTTACATGCATTTCTTTTGCCTGCATGTATGTCTCTGTGAGGGTGTTGGGTCCTCTAGAACTAGAGTTACAGACAGTTGTGAGCTGCCATGTGGGTGCAGGGAATTGAACCTGGGTCCCCTGGAAGAACAGTATGTGCTCTCAACTGCTGAGGCATCTCTCCAGCCCCTTGTTTTTATTTTTTACGGTGCATTTAGCTAGTTTTAGGTTACTACTTTCTTTTTAGAATTAGAAAGTTTTCCTCTGCCTCTACTTTCCTTGCCGTTATTGGCTGTGCTTTGCTTTGGGTAGTTTTGGTTGGTTTTTGTATTTAGAATCAACTACTGTCTCTACTGATGGTTTTCAGACTTAAGTCTAAACTCTCAGAATGTCTCATTTCCCACTCGACATTTCCAGCTAGTCTCTAGTTTCTCTAACTATATCTTCCTCAAAAGTCAGTTCTTCCAGGGAGTTTAACCTGTTTCTCTGCATTGGTTAGGATCATCAGTCCACTTAGATCCTTTTGTAGAGACTCTGGGGTCCACCTTCCTGCTTCCCTTTTCTGTAATAATGTGCTCACATCTCATCTTCTATCTGCTTTGCCTGCACCCCATGCCAGAGTCCATCGTGTCCTCGTTACATGCTGGGGATTGCCATCTGGAACCTAGTTTGTGGGCTTAGAAACATCTTTTCCTTAACCATCTACTTCCCGATTGTATTTGAGGCTTACTCTACCACAAAAGACTCACCTCTGGTACTGTGAGATCTGGTCAGAAGCTGTTGCTGTGGAAGTCATCTGCTCCAGTAGAAGAGCTGCTACTGCTGCTGTCTTGCTAAATGGATATGGTGTGCCTGCCAAACCGCCTCCTAAATAGTTAGGTTGATGCCCATAGATTAGTGCTGCTGCCAGCAGTGGTCAGTGGAGACTCACAGCTGGTGAGAGTGCTGAGAGGACTTGACTGTTGATGCTCAGTCCTAAAGGCACATCTGTACCACTCCCTCCAAGGCTCAGAGAACATCCCCCACATAAAAGATATGTAAGAGCCATCAGGTGGAGTGGAGTGTTGTAGAACTCAGTCTTGTAACCATGACGTGGCAGTGGCCCTCTTTTAGGCACAGCTGTGAGTCAGTGTCCCTCTGTGAGGGACACTTTAGTGGCAGTTAACAATTAATGATGGGGAGGAGCTCACAGGCCCTGCCCCTTCCTGAGGATCTCTAGGCAGTTGAGGGTTGCTGAGGGAGGAGGAGGCATTTTTTTCAGTGGGCAGGCAAGGGTAGGTTGCCCTTGCCCCTGTAAATAGTCTGTACTCCTACTCCTGTAAGGAGTAAACTAAACTAAACTCACTGGTTCACCCAAAATAAGGGGGGGAGCAAAAAGACGTGGAGTAGAAGGAAGGCTGGATGGGAAGGAAGAGGGAGTGGGAAAGAGGAACAAGAGAGGATAATGGGGCTGAATGTGATCAAAATAGATTACACACATGTATGTAAATGTCAATGAAATGTATGAATTACCTATAATTAATATATGCTAATGAAAACTCTAAAAATTCAACTTTGTAATAAAGTCTATCATATACAGGTTGGGGTGAGGTCATGTAGTTATAGCTTTGCTTTGTGGGTCTCTGCCCACTCCCATAGGGACAAAAGCTGTCCTATTTTTTCTAATATCTAACTTGAAAGAAAGAAAGCTCTATTGTGAGTGGTCTAAACTGTCAACATGGACAAGCAGGTGAGAGGAACAGCTGAAGCTGCAGCTGTCAGATCGTTGAGGGCATGGAGCCCACTTTTTAAGCTCGTTATCGGGGTTTTTAGAAATGGTTTTAGTTGGGGACATGTTCATACATCTCATCTTTGTCATTGTTTACTTCCTCTCCTGCTCTTTCATGGGGTGTGTATGTGTGCGCGCGCGCGCGCGCGCGCGCGCGTGTGTGTGTGTGTGTAAGTGTGTGTGTGTGTGTGTAAGTGTGTAAAAAACTCCTAGGCCCCCTCTGTAAGAAAAAATATTAAAGACATTAGACATTGAATATTTCAACACAGCCTGTGGCCCTCACTTCCCTAAACAAGTCGTTGTCCTTCAGAACTGTATTCTGAAGTTGCCCTCCTTGGTCTTCTCTCCACAGACTTCCTAATTACTCTTTTTTTTTGGTTTTTCAAGACAGGGTTTATCTGTGTAGCTTCGCGCCTTTCCTGGAACTCACTTGGTAGCCCAGGCTGGCCTCAAACTCACAGAGATCTGCCTGCCTCTGCCTCCCGAGTGCTGGGATTAAAGGCGTGCGCCACCACCGCCCGGTGTCATTTTTTTTTAGTTTAATAGCTTGTGTGAATCCAAAGTTTAGAAGTGGTATTTAATAACCTTTCTCCTAGAGTAGAGGTCTATTTTCTCTAACATTTCCTTTAAGTCTAATCATTTTTGCTTTTGTGTATTAGCACTCTAATTTTAAAGACTTGACAAATATTTGATTACATTTTCTGTAAATTGAGTTTTTGTGAATCTTCCCTGAGATAATGTTCTTGTTTAGAAAATGTTTATTGAAATGAAAAAGTTAAATAAATTGAAATAAATGTACTAACATACTTGTGGTCACACCAGTGATAGGCTTGAGTATTATTTTTGTTGGTGGTGGTTTTGTTGTGTTTGTTTTTTATTTTTAAACCAGGGTCTCACTATATAGTTCTGCCTGTCCTGGTGTACTGTGTAGACCAGGCTGGCCTCAAAATCACAGAGATCCACCTGCCTCTGCCTTCCAAGTGGTGGAATTAAGGTGTGTGTTACTGTGCCCAGCTCAGCTTGAGTATTATTTTTAATTTGCACTGTGGGAGTCGGGTTTCGTTTCAATGCTGAGTTTCAAATGTAATTAGACAACAATGGGAAAGACTATTGCTCTAGAAATCAAGTAAACAGGTGTGGAAGTGGAAATCTAGTGCTAATGAATGCTATTTTGGGGCTTGGTATTAATAGTAGAATGCAAATATGTAAACATTTCTATTCAAATTCAGAGTCCTATATTTGATAATTTTATAGTATATTCAAATAAGCATTAACCAACGATTCTTGTGTAACAAAGCTACTTAGAACAGAAAACTGAAGTATCTTTTAAATCTTTATCCTCAGGACCCAAGTTCGAAACATGGCAACTTTGAAAGATAGTAAGTATATTGTTTTTCTCCCTGTGCAAATTAAGTCAAACTAAATTTTGTCAAATAGAACTGATTTTTAAGATGTACCAGTTGGGAAGGCAGCATGGCTTGGCATATAAAGGTTCTAGCCACTAGGCTGAAGGATTTCAGTGGAAAGAGAACCAGCTCCTGCAAGTTGTTCTCTAATCTCCATGTACACACTATGGTACATGGCCGCACATGTACTCACTAAATAAACAACAGTAAAAATATATTTTTATACACACACACACACACACACACACACACACACACACACACGACTCATTAGCCTATTAGATCTTTTCAAAGTTGACAAGTTAGTTTACACTGCATGCATTGGATTTTTTTTTTTTTTTGAAAGACCACGTAAGATGACACAGAGGAGTGTCAGTCTTCATCACCTGCAGAATAATAGAATAATGCCGATAGAACCAGGAGATCTATACTACTTCAGTGTGTTCATAGTAAAACAACTAAAAATAGTGTCAAGTAAGTACGTGAGTGAGGCCATTTTTTCCAGTTTAATGTTGTATGTGTGTGTGTGTGATCTTTTCCACATCCTGAGTAACCACAGCCTCGATCCTTGATTGGGATTAGTTTGTGCATTTAGATTAGCTTAGCGTCAGCTGCTTTTCCATGAGCTAAAGCACTAATTACTCAGCTTGGCACTTTGGAAAGATTGCTCTCTGCATTCACAGATGAAACTGTACTGTGCCTCCTTTGTCTAACGTGGCACTTCAATTTTTTAGTTACCAGGAGACTGAAGTCCATCAAAAACATCCAGAAGATTACCAAGTCTATGAAGATGGTGGCAGCTGCGAAGTATGCCCGGGCTGAGCGGGAGCTGAAGCCTGCTCGAGTGTATGGAATAGGCTCCTTGGGTGAGTTAGGAAGAGTGTGTCAGGCAGAGATGGTGTGCTCATAGTGAATCTGGTGCTGGGTAGTTTTGTCCACTTTCAAAAGCCTAGGTGTGCCTGGGAAGAGGGACTCTCACCTGAGGAATTGGCATATGGGCATGTTTGTGTGACATCTTCTTGACTGCTAACTGATGTAGAGAGGCCCCCCCCACTGTGGTCTGTGCCATCCCCAGGCAGGAGGACCTGAGCTATATAAAATAAATGGAGAAGGCTCGCAAGCAACAAACAGTCCTCCAAGGCTCCCGCTTCAGTTCTGGCCTGCAGGTCTTTGCCTTGGCTCCCTGAGGTGATGAACTGTTACCTGGATTGTAAAATAAAATAGAACCTGTCTTCCAAGTTGCTTGGAATCCCTGTTTTATCAACAGAAACCAAACTCTAGGGTACTTGACATGGTGCCAAGCCTGTCCTGAGCACTCTACATGCATTCATGTTTTCATGTATGTGCATTTATATGCATGTGTAATTTTTGTACACCAGAGTCTGGGGACTTGCCCAGGTTCACATGAGTGTAGCAGAGCCCTCTGTTTTGCCACAAAGCCTGTGAATTAGCACTGTCTGTGGCTGTTAACTTAAGCAGCCTAAACCCTTTCCTGGATTATTGCACTACCATTCAAAAGACTAGGAAATGGTGTCATCTTGTTACTAACCTTGTGTGCTGTTTTAGGACAGTGGGGTGGGACAGCTGGTAGGAAAAAAGGGCAACTTGATTGTAATTTTATGTAATGTCTTACTGAATTCTTTTCCTACTGAGAAGAGTGGCATGGTATTGTTAGAACTTATATTTTGTGTTTCCATGATTTTATACTGATTTGATCATTAATTTGTCTTAGAGATAAGCAAAAGAGGTAGGAAATTTCCCATCCTAACTGTAATTACATTATCCAAAATTTTCAGTGTCCTGTTATCTTTTACTGAAGTCCATGTCAAAGGTTTTTTTTTTTTCTTTTTTTTTTCTTTTTGGTTTTGCAAGACAGGGTTTCTCTGTGCATCCCTGGATCTCACTCTGTAGATCAGGTTGGCCTCAAACTCACAGAGATCTGCCTGTCTCTGTCTCCTGGGTGCTGGGATTGAAGGCGTGTGGCACCACCGCCCAGCAGAACTCTTAACTTACTAGGAAAAGTTTGCAAATGTGAAAGTGAAGGAGGTCATGTAGTAGGTTAAGATTTGTGCCTGCTGCTCGGTCCTTCACACCCTCTAGCTGGTGCCCTTGCTTCTGCGCTCTTCTAGTCTTTCCTCCCCAGGCTGCAGTAATTCTCTGTGGATGATGTCATTCTGCCCCTCCTGCAAATCCCTTTCCAGTTAGAATGCAGTTGTCAGTGATCCGCAAGTCTATACGGTTCTAACCTTGCTTCACCCCACCACCCCTCCACCCCCATCCCCACCCTCCCCCAACCCCCCACCCCCCGCCAGCAGCCTGCTCCGGAGTCTCGTCAAGCCATCTTGTTCCCGTGCCATCTTTCCTGTACTGCATTTCTCCTGTCATGGTGTTACAGGGTTCTTTTTCTTCACCTTGAAGGAAAGAATTTGGTGAAGAGAAGTATTTATTTAGCAAAGCACACATTCCAGAGACTGGAGTAGGCTGCCCCGGGGCAGCAGAACAGTGACTTCCCCGTTGTGAATTTTAAAGAAGGATTATTGAGGTGGGTGGCATATTCTGGAGGTGAGAGCCAAAGTAGTTATGAAAGGAAAGTGAGGAGAACTCCTGAAGGTAGGAGGCGTCCCAAGAGAGAAACACCCTTCTTTCCGGTGTTTCTTCTCATAATCATCTAGGAAAGCCCACTATGTGGATATCAGAACGACACTGTAAACGATACTGATATATAACTAAGGTCTCTTAATGATGCAGGCCTTGTTTTATCATGCATAAATGCATGTGTGTGAGGAATTCTCTGCTTTTAAGATTTTTAGTTATGGCCAGGTGGTGGTGGTGGCGGCGGCGGCACACGCCTTTGATCCCAGCACTTGGGAGGCAGAGGCAGGTGCATCTCTGTGAGTTCGAGGCCAGCCTGGGCTACAGAGTGAGTTCCAGGAAAGGCTCCAAAGTTACACAGAGAAACCCTGTCTTGCAACAAAACAAACAAAAATTTTTAATTATGTGTCTGTGTAAAAGTACCCGTAGAGAACAGAAGAGGGTATGGAATCCCTTAGAACTGGAGTTATAGGTGTTTGTGATGCAGTGGGTCCTTGAACCCAACTCGGGTCCTCTGTAAGAGCAGCAGGAGCCACTTTTCCAGCCTGGGCCAGTGGTTGATGTGGCAAGAGCAGTCTTTCTCCAGTCTCAAGGACATATAACTATAAAGGGACATTTTGACAGTTGGTAGACAGACCCAACAAGATCCAGTTACAGCTTGCTTGATGACCTTGTATCTCACTCCTTTGAGACTGCTCAGGATCCATGTTTACTCATGACTGGTTGTTGATTGAAGAATTGGGGCATTATCATGAATTCTGGACCAAGATTATAGTACAGACAAGGTTTATGCTAGCTTCTAGGGCTTTCTTCTCCCCACACCACTGTTGTATGTATGTGTGTGTACTGTGTATATGTAAAAGCCAGGGGTAGATGTGAGGTCTCAGTCAAATCTCTACCTTATTAAGAAATAGGCTCTTGCACTGAACCTGGAACTCACAGTTTTGGCTAGTCTGGCTGGCCAGTGAGCCCTAGGAATACATCCATTTGTCTGCACCCTAGCACTGGGGTCCTAAATGTTCACCAGCATTTCTGATCTTTACATGGGTGCATTCCTTAAGTCCTCTACCCGTCTTGGGTTTTTTTGGTTAAAGAATTCTGACGTGACCCATTGTGTCCTTGTTTGTTTTCCTCTTTGACTCCGTGCTAGACTAGAAACATCATTCTGCAGGTCCAGCATCTTGGACAGTGCACACTGGCTTCACAGGAAGGAGAGCTAGAATAGAAATATCATTTCTCCGGGTCCAGCACCTAGGACAATTAACCCTTGCTAAATAGATAAGGGAATGAGAACTAAAAAAAAAAAAAAAAAAAATGGAGAAAAAGAAGTCTTAACTTCAAAGATAAAAAGAACATTATCTGTGTATATATAGTAGCACATGTATGCATTAGATGTGGGTTGCTTTTGTCATAAGTTCTCTTACGCTCTTCCATATGTTTTTTAAACATCCACTTAATACTGCTGAAGGACATTTTACACAAAAGAATGATAAAACAGACCTCAGATGAAATGGCTCCTTTTTTATTTTTAAGATTTATTATGTATACAATATTCTGCCTGTGTGTATGCTTGCTTATTTATCTATCTCTAGCTTATTTATATGAAAAGGGGGAGTCACTTAGCTGGTTACCTTTTTTGCTAATAAGAGTAAATATAAGGAATCCTTCCCCCTTCTCTGTAACCACAAAATCCTTCACTTAATGAAGAAAATGCCCAAGAGTGTCTGTGATGGAGCAGTCAAGATAGAAGCTCCCAGCAGCTTCTGGGACATTTAAGCTGAAAAGTGCTGACTGCCTGACAGTAAATAGACATTAATTTGAATGTCCAAAATTGGGGGCAGGAGTTTATGCTATGAAATAATATCTAAAAGAGTTATATGGCCGGGCGGTGGTGGCGCACGCCTTTAATCCCAGCACTCGGGAGGCAGAGGCAGGCGGATCTCTGTGAGTTCGAGGCCAGCCTGGTCTACAGAGTGAGATCCAGGAAAGGCGCAAAGCTACACAGAGAAACCCTGTCTTAAAAAAAAAAAAAAAGCGTTGTATGTGTTCCCCCAACTCCCTGGATTGGGTTTCGTGTTCTTTCAGCTTGGGACTTAGGTATAAAAGTGTGAGATTTCTGCTCTAAAATGAAAACAGAAATGATTTCCTTAAGGTGAGTGAATTTGGTGGTTGTGAAGATGTGCCTGAAGTCTTGGCAGCAGCCAGCTATTGAAAGCCACTCCTGGTCTCATGGCTCTTGAGCCCCTCAACTTCTTGTTTTCTGTCACAGGTAATTCATCTAGTAAGGTCCAGGTATCTTTTGTTTGTTATTTTGAGACAAGAGTTTCTGTGTAGCCTTGTTTATCCTGGAATTCACTCTGTAGACCAGGCTGGTCTCTGAACTCACAGAAGTCTGCCTGTCTCCGCCTTCGCCTCGAGAGTGCTGGGATTAAAGGCATGCACCACCGCTACCCGCCAATCCGGGTATCTTTAATCCCACTTAATTTCTTCTTTGGAAAACCAGACCAGGAAAGTTGGTAAAGTAATGCCAAAAATAAGTTCACACCCATAACTTTACTCTCAGCAGTTTCTATAAAATAAGAGCTTGATGTACAGATTACACAATTACAAGTGAATACTTGCGACTTTTTTTTTTTTAGCTGTGTGCTGGGAATTTACATTGTATAAAAGTCTGATGTCCAGTTAAGCAGTTACTTTTGTGTTCTATCTTCCTTTTGTTTGTATCTAGGCATTTTGGTCAGTATTTTTTTTAAAAACTAACGACCAGTTGATCCTTTGGAACCTTTGTGGTGTCCTTCCTGGTTGTAAATGGAATAAGTACACAAATATTCTTGATTATACTCATTAGGGGCCACCTAAGAAAAGTACATAGTTGAAAACAACTCACTTCAACAACTTGAACTTAGAGATTATTACTACATTTGCTACAAATTCATTTGAGTACTCTTTGTTTTGCTTTTTAGCTCTTTATGAGAAGGCTGATATAAAGGGACCTGAGGACAAGAAGAAACACCTCCTTATCGGTGTGTCCTCAGATCGAGGGCTCTGTGGTGCTATTCATTCCTCGGTGGCTAAGCTGATGAAGAATGAGGTGGCGACCCTCAAAGCAGCCGGGAAAGAAGTTATGATTGTTGGAATTGGTGATAAAATCAAGGGTATACTTTATAGGTAAATGAGATATGTGGTCATGTTCAGAAGCCTGGAAACATGAGTGAATGGAAGTCTTTTTGAAAGAGAAAAGTTTCATAATATATTGGAGTGTGTATGTATCCTGTGTGTTACTTTTTACATTGTGTATGTGTGCGTGTGTATACACTTCTTGATACCTTAAGTGAAATACAATAAAAATTACCAGGTCTATTGGCATTAAGCTAAAGAAGGAATCCTCACAGAGTTGTCACAGCCTAGAAATGCTAGAAAGGGAACAATAATATGTGAAGACTGCAGAAGGATTATAAAGTAGAGAGGCCTTACTTGTAGTTCTTAGTTCTTTGTGGGTGCCCTTGGAGGAGTCATGCTGTATGGAACAACTTAACTTGCAGTCCACCACCCCCACCCCACAGAAACCTGGCCATAACCTTCTTTGCTATGTTCTTTCAACACAGGTATCTCATTAACCTATTTTATATGATCTCTAGGACTCATTCTGACCAGTTTTTGGTGTCATTCAAAGATGTGGGACGAAGGCCCCCTACTTTTGGAGATGCATCAGTCATTGCCCTTGAATTGTTAAATTCTGGATATGAATTTGATGAAGGCTCTATCATTTTTAATCGGTTCAGGTAAGACATTTAGACTTCAGAGCTCTTTCATATTCATGTTCTGAATGCCTGCTTGGTTTAGGAATTATGTGGTTACTTACATGTGCTCCTGTTGTCATTTCCAGGTCTGTTATCTCCTACAAGACAGAAGAGAAGCCTATCTTCTCTCTCAATACTGTTGCATCTGCTGGTAAGCTGCTTTCACACGGCAGGACGTCTGGACACTAAGGGAAGCCAGTGCTTATCGGGCTGTTTTGTTACTGTTGATTTCTGAAATGGAGTCTCTATCTGTAGCCCAGGCTGGTCTCAGATTTTCATATAACTGCCTCAGCCTCCCAAGTACTGAGGATTAGAAGTGTGCACTCCCTCTCCTGGATTGGGCTGTTTTTAGGAAGCACCAGACAGGGACTGGAAGCATGGCTCCATGATTAAGAACACCTGCTGCTCTTGCAAAGGATGTGGGTTTGGTTCCCAGCATCCACATGCCAGCTCACAGCTGTCTTTCTTTCCACTTCTGGCCCTCTTCTGGCACACATAGCACACATACATACAAATGTGCAAAACACTCGTACACACAAATAAAAATAAATAACTCTTTAAAAGAAAGGCAGAAGCATCAGTAGTGCCTTCTAGGAATCCTCAATTATGTTGTAGACAGCCCCAGCTCCATTCTTTGATTTATTGAACAAATGTCATTAAGCATGCTTCCGTTTTCAGTGACTGAAAAGCCTTGCTAAAAGTTGGCTTTATGCTGTTGGCAAACACCAGCTACTGTGCAGTCAGATGTCTAGGACAGATTTAAAATGCTCACAACTAGTTTATGACGCACAGAACTCTGTCATCTTACTGTGTGATAGTCATCTTGGCGCAGTAACACGTCTCAGAAATAACCCTTCCTCCTTGTATTTGTTACATTTCATCTATTGAGTTTCATATTTGTTTACTTTGTTTTGGGGGTTGTGTATATTGTTCTTTCTTTACCTTCTAGACACAGAGTCTTGCTATATAACCCAGACTAGCCTCCAAACACACAGTCCTGCTTCTGCTTCCTGTATGTCACCACACCCTGTGTGGGGTTTTTTCCCCCAATAATACACAAAATAGATCTGAGATTTAGTGTAACACACAGTACTCTTTCAACACTCATGGATGAATTTGAAATGTTCTGGTGAATATCGACATTGAATCCTAAACTCATGTCAGCTTCTAGCTTTTCCAGTCTTCATATTAAAAAGGCCTTTCCTTTCACTATATCAGACTGACATTCGTATTTCTTGAATAACTAATGGTTAAGGTAGATTTGTATAACGCTTTTAGATTTAGTCTTTGATTTGTTTTTTGTTTTTTTTATTATTATAAAAACATTTTTATAGTGTGCTGTGTATGTGACAAACATTTGGCTGGCTGCTATTCAAAGAGCTTTATAATCATGAAACCCAACACTCTACCCCCATAGCTGAGGACTGAACCAAGGGCCTTGCATTTGCTGGGCAAGCACTCTATCATTTTTTTTATTTAAAACACACACTTTATTTTATGTGCACATTTATCTGTGAGGATGTTGGATTCTCTGGAACTGCAGTTATAGACAGTTGCAAGCTGCCATGTGGGTGCTGGGAATTGAACCTGGGTCCTGTGGAAGAGTAGCCAGTACTCTTAACCACAGAGCCATCTCTCCAGCCCCAAGCACTCTATCATTGAGCTTAAATCCCCAACCCCATAACATGAAATTTAGTGCTTATTTTAAATATGAACTCCTTAATATTAAAGTTAACCTTCTGGGTACAATACTAAAATACTTGTTGACACATTTTGTTTATAATAAGCTATGGAAATAGAAAAAACGTTTAGAACAGAGTCATTCAACTCAAGATGATTTCTATAATTATAAAAAATTTTAATGAATAGGTCTTCATCTATATTCTTCAAAGAAACTCTTGGCTTGTTTTAACAGAGAGCATGAGCATTTATGATGACATTGATACTGATGTGCTACAGAATTACCAAGAATACAATCTGGCCAACATCATCTACTACTCCCTGAAGGAGTCCACCACCAGTGAGCAGAGTGCCAGGATGACGGCTATGGACAACGCCAGCAAGAACGCTTGTAAGCCCAAGATAGAGTGCTAGAGGACATTTGGTTAGCCCAATCCTAGACCCATGGGATTAGACAAAGCTCCCAGGAACACGTAGAGCCCAACTGCATCTCTGCTGAAAGGAGAGGTGAACATTGCTCAAGGTAGCATCAAAATGTTAACAGAGTATGTTCACTTGTTGGGGAGTACATCTTATTTGATAGGTAGTAGATTTGCAAGGACTGAAAATAGCCTATGAGAAATGTAAAAATAACTTGATAAAATTCTTACTGACCAGAGAGGCCAGTTTAGTGATCTAAAATGTAGCAGAAGCTCTTCAGTTTAACCGAAAATACTCTTTTCTAGTTAGTTGTCTGTTTATCCCTTTTCTTTTGTTTGCAGCTGAGATGATTGACAAACTGACATTGACGTTCAACCGTACTCGGCAAGCTGTCATCACAAAGGAGTTGATTGAAATCATCTCTGGGGCTGCTGCTCTGTAAGTAATGTAGCTGGGTGTCTTCAGAAGGCTTTGGTTCATCTTTGCATGTGGTTTAGTGAGCCTCTGGTTGCTTGAGTTTGCTGTTTTACTAAAATCAGGAAGAGTTGCTGTAGCGTCTTGTGACCTTTCATCAAATCTTGATGGACAAGGGAGTCTCTGTTTTATTCTGATTGTTTGAGCTGAAACATTCAAGTTTCATTTCCTATCTTGAGAGATATGTGTGTGTGTGCAGCTTTGACTTTTAGAAACAAAGGTATGCATAATTCCGTATCAATTTGGAAAGTCTGTCTTTGGAACTCTTTGTAAGCCAGACTTTCTGAATTACAAGACTGGTTTTAGGTTTGATTTTTATATAATTCTATTAATTACTGAGTGACTGGAATTTTAAATTATTAAATACTCTACGTTGGTACCATAAAACAGCATATGCTTTCCTCCAGAAAAGTCTCTGGATTGTTGAGAAATTAACTGGACATCAACTTGGTGCCAGTCTGTCAGGTACAAGGCAGTTATGACAGATGAAGTGTGTAGTATATTGCCTTTGCCTCAATGAGTCTTACCTCCTCCTGATTGCTCACCAAGGTCTCTCTCTGAGTTTAACTTGTAAATCCCTCTTTAATCTTTTCTTTTCTTCATGCCCACATACTACGGGTTATTGTCATCTCAAATTATAAAAGAGTTTGCTGGAGATGGGGGTTTTACTATGTTGCCCAAGCTAGTCTCAAATTCCTAGGCTTAAGCTACCTTCTCTCTCCATTCCCTTAGTAGCTGGGATCATAGGCTTGGCTTACCAGACCCTCAAGATGTAGTGGAGGCAATGTTTATTTTTAGAGAATTCACTACCTTGACAGAGGAAAACAGGTATTAAAGAAGACAATGGAAAATTATGGAGCTAGAAAACTGTGACCCAGGGCCATGTCTTAAATTTTAAAGAGTTTTAAAAATACAGTATATGGCTTACAAGGCCTAAAATACTTCCTTGCTGGCTTTTCATAGAATCAATCTGCAAAAAATAGTCTAGTTTATTGTATGTGATCCTGTATTTTCTGACCATCAGCACCCTTTCCAGTATAATATTGAATAGTTACTTGTTTGTTTGGATCTTAGCCCTTGGTCTTTCCAGATCTTTAAACACATCATGCTGTTTCTCACCTCCAAGGAAGATGAGAAACCCTAGGGTTTTCCTGGGCTTCGGTTCTTCTCTTCTGTTGTTCCATTCATTCTTCATCTGACACTTGTTTATCCTCCTTGACTGGGCTAGAGGGATCTTTTCTTTGAAAAGACTATCCTTCATAGTCTGAGTGAGGTATCTCTTAGCATCTTGGTCTTTGCACTTACACCATTTTACAAGGAATTGGCTGGTCTCTGTCCTCCTTGAGCCTCTGAGGGGACAGTGTTCTGAAACTGATTGAGCCAATAGAATATGATAAAAGTTGCAATTTGACTTCATCATCTTTGCCATCCTGAGCATCCTGTTTCTAAACTGTTTGCTTTCTGAACATAGCTTTGTTAGGACTGACCCATCTCCCAGCCTGGTCATCTTTGCCTATTAGCATCACACAATATGGTATCTTGATGTACAGTTATAAACATGGTTACAGTACTCTGTTTGACTCGTGAGATTTTGTCTTCTATGACCTAGAGACTAGTACTAGGATTAAATCATTACAACATTTTGCCAAATGCTAAGCTAGCATATTTTTTTAATAATTTATTTTTATTTTATGTACACTGGTATTTTGCCTGCATGTATGTCTGTGTGATGGTGTCAGATCTTGGAGTTACAGACAGTTGTGAGCTACCATGTGGGTGCTGGGAATTGAACCCAGGTGGAACTGTTGAGACATCTCTCCAGCCCCTAAGCTGGCCTATTTTTTAATGTTGAGTGTGACATGGCTTGGGGGAAAGAATTGACTTCACAAAGTCTGAGAGCAGTATGAGATCCAGAGAACACTGAGTTCTTTGCTTCTGAAAAGGGGGTATTAGATATGAACTGTGAGAATATAAATTCTGCACAGGACTAGGCCTTTTTTCTTGCTTAAAATGTGAGAAACCTCACTTAAACTAGGAAAATGAGAACATGGGAATTGGGTCATTAAACTGAGAATTTTAAAAAGTAATCTCATTGGAAATGTATTTTTACTTTCTAGATAATCTAAGCCCTTTAAAAAGTTACTTGTGTAGTCTCAACAGTGGATCACCTTTATGAATGGATTTGCATGCTCTGTAACCTATCAGAGATTGTAGTTCAAATTTTAATACATACATTGGCTATTTAGTGATAAAATGAAAAGCATGAATAAATCACATTTAGATTGTCAGCTTAAAATGTTTTTCATGTGTGTTATTTTGAGATAGAAAATTACATGTTGTCTTGCCTATTTGGTTTCTGTTTTGTTTTGCTGTTTTTGTTTTTTTGTTTTTAAGAGTCTTGCCTATTTAAATGAACAGTTTTTTATTGTCTCTTACTACATTGGAATCTGACATCTTGTATCACTGAGTTGTGTTAAAGATTATGTGTAACTATTTGCATTGTATGCTCAGAGTAACATGCAAAGAAATGGTCTGTAGTTAACTAGCATGGATTGCTGCTTAACCTGCTTGTTTTATGCTCTTTTTCTTCTAACATAATAACCAGGGATTAATGAAAATCAAGTTGCATCCGAAGATAAGAGGTAAAATTCACACACTCTTCCCCTAAGCCTTCAGCAAAGAAAACTAGCCAGGTATTACCAAAGCCAACATAGCAGTGATGAAATTGCTTCTCTAAGAGAGGCTAGATGGGCAGGCTGATTCATAGTACAGCCAACCAGTGGGTGTGTTTGGGCAATACTGGATAGGGGCAGAGCTAAGTGTGGATGGTGCTGGTGAGCTTTTTAAAGTGTTATTTTACATTGAATGTGCTCTAGAGAGTGTAGATATAAGGAGATAATTGTAGACATAGAGACCTTGAATTGTAAGTATTAAAGGTAGGTTAGTGAGAGCAGTGTTGCTCAAACCTTATGGTCTCGAACTCCTAATGTCTGGTTTATAGGAGAGTCTCCTCTGTTCATTCTGTTGTGTTTTGTGTAGCCTCTGGAGAAAGAGTCATTTACTTGTGAGTGGGAATGAGAATGAAACCAGTTTGCCCTCATTAATTCCCAGAGTCCCATAGACCAGAATTTGAGAAGCCCTCATTAATTCCCAGAGTCCCATAGACCAGAATTTGAGAAGCACCTACATCTTACTATGTAAATGCAGTTCCTTGCACCCTACTTAAGTATGTGGTTCTTCCTTATTTTCCAGAAGGCATCCTGTTTGACTCCTGGTTGTTCTATACTGTTTTTCAGGTAAAGGAAAACAGCAAGCTGATTTTAACTGATTGCTTTCTTTGTCAGAAGAAACTTGGTCTACTGAGTTACAAAGACAGCAAGATGTTTGTAAATTATCTTACAATAAACAACTTACAATGAGAAAATCAGTCTCATTATTATTAATAAAATGTTTTCAAAAGGAGATAATGCTAAATGTTTGAAAATACTAACATTGCACCATTAATTTCAGAAACGCTCATTTACAGTTGTCTGCCAACCTTCAACAGTCTAGACTCTGGGACCAAGGCAGGAATACCTGCAGGTCAGTTTCCCAGGCTGCTATTCCTCTGTAGTTTTAAAGTCCTGCTGGGAAAAATGCAGTTATAATGCTACTGGGGGCACTTACTGTTTTTCACAAAAATACTACAGAATTCCGGGGGGTGGGGTGGGGTGTATATTTATATTTTTTCCAGTAATTCTTTTTTTTTTTTTGGTTTTTCGAGACAGGGTTTCTCTGTGTAGCTTTGCGCCTGTCCTGGAACTCACTTGGTAGCCCAGGCTGGCCTCGAACTCACAGAGATCCGCCTGGCTCTGCCTCCCAAGTGCTGGGATTAAAGGCGTGCACCACCACCGCCCGGCTCCAGTAATTCTTTAAATAACATTTGTATGCATTGAGAAGGCAAGTATGTTTCATATAGATGATTGTTAAGATTTGGAAGGCTGGGGAGATAGTTTAGTGCTTGAGAATGCTTGCTGCTCTTCCAGGGAACCTGAGTTTGCTTCCCAGTAGCTCCAGCTCCAGGGATCCAGTCTGTATTCTGGTCTCCTAGAGAATCTTTGTACTTGTGGCATGAACTTAAATGTCTAAAGTGATTCCATGTACTATGTTGGCCATACCAAAATGTCAGGGATTTTCTATTTGTTTAAAGTAAGGCACTTAAAGCCACTGTGGAAATCAGTGTAAAGGTTCATCAAAACAACAACAACAAAACACACTACTATATGATCCAGTTGTATCCCACTCCTGTGTATCCAAAGGTATCTGTTAGCATACCTCAAAACTGTTTGCATGCCCATGTTTATTGCTGCACTATTCACAGTAGTTAAGGTACCGCATCAGCCTATATGTCCACCAACAGATGAATGAATAAAATATACCCGTCACAGTGGAACTGGAATCGTAAGTGAAGAAAGGTCAGAAAGAGCAGTTTCCTTTCAGGATTCCAGTTTTAGTTCCAAATATATACATGCAGGTGCTTAGGACATGAAAGTAGAAGAGGAACTAAATGGGAGGAGGAAATGGTAACAGGAAAGACCAAATGTGTGTGTGATGAGAACGGGAGCTATTGGATGTAGAGTGGGGCACAATGTAGTAGCTGTGGGAAAACCATTGAGGTTATTTTGTGCCTTAAATGTAATGGCACTGAAAGTTTATTGTGAACGTAATACAGGGATTCTGAAAAATCGTAAAATCCATGCTTTACTCTTCACTTAAAAGCTATTAGAAGTGCAGCCAGGTGGTGGTGGCACATGCCTTTAATCCCAGCACTTGGGAGGCAGAGACAGGTGGATCTGAGTTTGAGGCCAGCCTGGTCTACAAAGCGAGTTCTAGGACAGGGCTGTCTCAAAGAGGCAGAGTGGGGGGTGGGGAGTGATCGGTAAAGAAACTGGTAAAGAGATGAGTGCTTTCTAGAGAAGTGATTTCTGGTTATTTTCTAGTAGAAAAGCCCCCTGTGAATGGGACAGTGACTGTCAGGAAAGGGTCCTGGGTCCTCCACTGTCCTCAAGACACCTGGGTGCTCTCAGGCTTCCTTCTCTTCAGGACTTGCTGACAATTTAGTTCACCTTCCATTTCCTGGACAGTGGGACACTGAGGGCAACCTTGTGTCCCAGACGACACTAAGGAGAAAAAACAGAACTTTTGACATTTTTAATAATAACCTGTGTCAGCCTGACCTCGGGCAGAACACCTAGGTTCAGAAGAGAACAATGGGGCCAGGAGAGTCACCCTGCAATCCCAGCTCTGAGAGGCTGAGGCAGGCAGTAGGGTCCCTAAATTCACAGTGAGCCTTACTAACAGCCTCAGTAGCTTCAGGCATGGGTTCTCCCGTTGCTACAAGTGGTCTGTAGGGCACAGCACCTTGAAGATTGCTGGCGTTTCTGATCAGGGCATCATTACTATTACTTCTAGTGACACACATTTGAAGGACTGTGTTCTCAATGTCTATGTTATCCTCACATTACCAATTTCTCTTCCTGGATATGGTTAGAAATTGGTTTCCATAAGGTTTTAGGCTTTAGTCCTCTGGCTTCCAAATGACTGTTCAAGTGTTGGAGCCATTTCATCCATGATAATCTTTGAAAGCTGTATGTTGTATATAGTGCAGAGGAACACACAGTCTCACATGACAATCAAGCCACACCCTGAGCTCCACCCCCACCCCCAAAGCATTTAGGTTTCTGTCCTGCTAATTCTGAAGGATGGTCTTGGTGTGACCCTCCCTTCCTTCTTTCCTTTATGTGTGCTGTATTGAACACCCAGAATCAGCTGTGGGAACCGAGTGAGAAAAATGACATGGTAGAGGGCAGATATTCTCATCCCCATTTCACTGATGGATTCTTCCCACCACCTCTCCACTTTCCAGAACCTGTTTTTTTACATTGATTTGTAATTTCCCCCCTTTCTTTGTATGTTCTCCAATCTTTTCCTGTAAGTCTCCTGGAATCATTTCTCTCCTCTGTATTGTAATTCCTTAAAACATTAATTTTACTATTAATAATTCAGTTTGTTTTCTCTGCATAGTGGCTAGTTCTCATGTTCCAGAGGCTTGATAACTCTCATAAAGAGCCATATGGTAAATACCTTAGGCCTTCTGGGCCATAAGGTCTCTGCTGCACATTCATTTTTGTTTTATTTTATACAGTCCTATAAAATATAAAACAAAAACATGTTTATTAACTTGGTCCTATTTGATCTACCAACTTTTGTTCCAGAGGACCTGAGTTCAATTCCCCAGCACCCACGTGGTGGCTCACAACCATCTACAACTGTGGATATAGGCTCCGATGCCCTCTTCTGGTAGGCAGACATACGTGCAGACAAAAATCCATAAATGTAAATATATCATTAAACCATAATAAAATCTATATACTTATGAATATATTGGTGACCATGGTCTAGTTGGTTTTTTTATTTAAATTACTTTATTCGTTTTACATACCAACCATAGATTTCCCCCTCTCATCTCTCCTCCTGTTCCCTCCCATCGTCTCTCCCCATCCGCCATCCCCTCCTTGAAAGGGTAAGGCCTCCCATGGGGAGTCAGCAAAGCCTGGTACATTCAGTTGAGGCAGGACCAAGCCCCTCCCCACTAGCTGGGTTGTTTACTGGACCACTACCCATATGAGTATCTTCAGGTCTTAGCAGATTCTTCCCAACTCCTTTCTGGAGAGTGAAGACTTGGAGGTTAGCTATGGGGTGAAGGACGGAGAAGCAGCTAAGAGCTCAACCATAGTAAAGTCTTACTCTTCTGGCCAGCACCTGTACAAGCAAAACTCATGACCTACAAACCTCTGACTCTTCCTAAGACTGGGGAGGGGACTGGTGCACAGGGGCAAGGCTCCAGCTTCAGAATTGCTGCTATTTTCCTCTTGTCCCTTCTGCCCTCTTGATCCTAGTGGGGAAAATTTTTTTATTTTTTCTGATTTTCGTTAGAATGAGAGTTACGGAGCAATCATGTAGGTGCTGGGGATTGAACCAGGGTCCTCTGCGAGAACAGCCAGTGAGCCATCTGAACCATCTCTCCAGCCCACTGTGTTGTTTTTGAAATAGTCTTGCTCAAAACTAGACTATCTTGAACTTACTAATGCAGCTTGGGCTGGCATGGGACTCTTGATCCTCCTGCCCAAACCTTACTAAGTACTGGAATTATAATCTGAGTACTGCTTTCATCTCAGTATAAGGTTTTGTCATTTTATCCTCAGCTCTTTTCCTTTAATGAAAAGAGTGATGGGGACTGGGACTCAGAAGTCTTTGCTTTTATTGTCTACAGACATTTAAGTTCTAGTGCACTTAACATCATGTGCTAATGCACTGACTGGGTTTATAGCTCGGTGCCTAGCAAGTGGAACATCATAGGTTTAATCCCAGTACCATAGACAGAGGAGAGAGATGAGAGAGAAGAGTTCATGCTTCTAAACCTCCTGTTTGAAGATAGCAGCTTTACTGAGATACAAGTCGCTTGCCATAAAATTCACCCTTTAAAGTATATAATTCAGCCAAGCTTGGTTAATCCCAGCACTCTGGAGGCAGAGGCAGAAGGGTCTCTTGAGTTTTGAGTTCAATGTCAGCCTATGTAGCAAATTCCAGACCAGCTAAGGCTACATTGTGACACTGTCTCCAAAAAAAAGGGAGAAATTCAATTTACTATACTGAGTTGTAGACTTCCCCATTTTATAGGCAGATGAGTTGTTGCAAGAGGCCTTATTTATTGATTATTGATTATCTACTCAGTACTCTATACTAGATGTGAGATGCTAACCTCCATGGCTCTGACAAAAGGGGGGAGGGAAAGGGAGAGAGGGAGAGAATCTACAAGGACTCAGGGCTCTGCCACATGAGTAAGATTTTTAGGTATTTTATGGCCTGACTCACAGGGGTGCATCTCCTACAAAGTCACAGGTAAGTAAAGGATTGCCTCTTACACCTTCCTTCCAGTGTGAAGAAGCACCATGCCAGGTGGCTTCTGTGGCATCTGGAAGTAGAATGTGTCATACTTAGAAATTTTCCCTGAACCACACACTGATGGCATCAAAGGCTCTGAGTTTGAGTTGAGGTCCAAGATAGGGAAGGGCTGCATAAGCCCAGGCATCTGTCAAGAGCCAGGTACCATGGTAGACTGTAGTATTAGAGGTACCTGAGATGGGTAGTAATCCTGTGGGGTTTATGACAAGCCTTAAAGGGTAAACCACAATGCAGAGCCCTGGGATTCTGAAATAAGGCCATGGTATGTGTGGTATATTGTGAGCCACCATGTAGTTGCTGGGAATTGAACTCAGGACCTCTGGAAGAGCAGCCAGTGCTCTTAACCTCTGAGCCATCTCTCTAGCCCCATGTGTGGTATATTGTGTATAGTGCAGGGGAACACACATGGTCTTACATGGTAAGAATTATATACCCTTGGAGAAACACCGACCATGCTACCAGGCTAAAGTAGAGATGAAGTGTCTGGAGGTGGGACGGCAAGTAACTGTAAAGTCAGTGCTATTCACTACAAGCTAGGTGTGATAAAACTACCAAGTCAAAACTTTGCACACTAGCTGGCCATGGTGGCATGGAGGCAGAGGTAGGACTGCTGTGACTTGAAGCCAACCTGGTCTACATAGTGAGTGCCAGGACAGCCAGGAATACACAGAATCTGTCTCAGAATTTTTTTGTTCCCTCGCACTCAATAAGACTGCATCCAGAATTCATGATCAGGGCCCACAGCACAAGCAAGCTGCCTGAGACGGGAGGCTAACCTCTACTTGCCTTTGTTAATGTTGCACCAGCACGCACTTCTTCCTCGCCAAAAACAATGGTCACATCACCGTTCTTCATGTCCTGCTGATGGGGAAGAGGAAAAGCCAAGCTCTTTTCATGGGTGGAATGGCTTAAGCAGTAGATCAAGTCACACGTGGAATGCGACTGTACCATGATGTTACTGGCCATTAAAGCTTCTTTAGGAGCAAGAGCATTGCAAATCTCGAGGGCACTTTCTTGCAACATAAACCAAAGCTGATTTTCTGGGATGAACTGAGCTAGCTGTGTCTCCTTCTAATATGATTGTGAAGCCTCATCCTCAGGTATACAAATGTGACTGGATTTGGAGATGAGGGCTTTCAGGTTACGTGTTTGGGTGTTGTTTTGTTTGTTTGCTGTGAGACAGAGTCTCACTGGCCTCAAACTCACAGAGATCCACCTGCCTCTGCCTCCCCAGTGATGAGATTAAAGGCATGCACACCAGGCTGAGATAAGGCCTTTAAAGAAATGATGTTCAACTAGCAAGATGGCTCAGTTGGTGAGGGCACTTACAGCCAAACCTTAAGTCTTGAATTTGATCCCTGGGACTCAAATGTTAAGTAAGAACTAGTCCCCAAAAGTTGTCCTCTAATCTCCAAATATATAATGTGGCAGGTATGCACACATACATGTGTACATACATACACACACAAATAAATTCAATGGATAAGATAAAGTGGTAATATTAAATTCTTATAAGGATGGAGTTCTTGTTCACTGGACTAGCTATCCTTCCTTTTAAGAAATGGAAGAGAAATAAGGGATGTACATACAGAGACAAAGGTCCTAAGAGGTCACCAAGAGGAGGCAGCAGTCTGTAACCCAGGGAGAAAGGTCTCAGGAACAACCAAACATGTTGGCCTGCAAAACTGTAAAACACAACCAGGATGCAGAACTGTGTTATAGAAGAAGCTCAAGAGCCAGTGGCAGTGGTGATGCACGCCTTCAATCCCGGCACTCGAGAGGCAGAAGCAAGTGGATCTCTGTGAGTTTGAGACCAGCCTGGTCTACAGAGTGAGTTCCAGGACAGCCAAGACCACACAGAGAAATACTGTCTCAAAAAATAAAAATACAAAAACTGCCAAACAAAACCTTTGAGGCTTTCCAAAAAGAACAAGGTGACTGCATCTGGCCTTTGAATCCTAGAAAGAGCAGCCATTGTGTTGCTAAGAAACAGACACCATACACTGGAGTGAACATTCTTGCTCATGGTTTCTGATTCACTTGTGTCTTAGTTACTTTTCCATTGACATGACAAAATACTATCTTCAAAGCAATTTATAAAAGAGAGCATTTAACCTGAGGATTCACAGTTACAGACGGTTAGAGTCCATGACCATCATGGCTGGGAGTATGGCAGCAGGCAGGCAGACAGGACATTGGAGCAGGAGCTAAGAGCTTACATCTGATCAACAAGCTTGAGGCAGAGAGAGAATGCAACTGGGAATAGCATGGGCTTTTGAAATTTTAAAGCCCATACCAGTGATATACCTCCTCCAACAAAGCCACACCTTCTAATCCTTCCAAAAACATTTCTACCAACTGGGGAACAATTACTCAAATATATAACCCTATGGGGTGGCATTCTCATCCAAACCACAATTGGTGACCCATGTCATGCTGCAAGCATCCACAAGGACCTGTTTTACAACAGAGTGTTTGGGAAAGGCACCAGGTATGAAATCCACTTTTAATGTCTTATACCACTCAGAAGCTACTATGCTAGCAGATATGTTGTGGCCTTTTGTAGGCTCTGCTAAAGCACAAGCTTACAGAGAATACTTTGTGAAGATGGGGTACAATCTCCAAGGGTGCTGGATATACTTTATTTAGCTCAATAGTTTTTTTTTTTTTCTTTTTTTGGAGCTGGGTTCTCAACACGTAGATAACATGGGGTGGAGGCTGAAGTTTCTCCACTTGCCATCACTCCCAGGAACTTACTTAGGTAATTGTTCCAATCTCTACAATCCAGAGTTCTCTAGGCTTATGGTTTCACCAGATGACACAGTACAAGTCCTGCAAGAATAAAGGCAATACATACTACTTGGGTATTTCAGCCAAGAGACAGCAGCAACTGATCTTGATTACAGAAGGTTGAGCTGTTATCACAGTGGACAACAGACACTATTTGTCTTACTATTGGTCTGTTTGGGTGCTTTTGTTCAATTTTGGTGGTAACTGACAAGGTCAGAAGCCACATTCTAGAAAGGGCAAGGAAACCAAGGCCTCAGAACCCTTACACATGAGGCCTAAGCAAGCCACCTAAAACAAAGTTGGCCATCTGCAGCAGGTATAATGGCGACATCTCCCGGTCTTCCTTTTTAATAGTATTCTCAGGAGAAGAGATCCCCCACTGTGACCTATGGAAGAGCTGCTCATCAAACATAGACCAAGAGGGAGGCCAGAGCAGAAACGGTTGGACTGTGCTGAATGTTATAATACACTACCCAGAGCTCCTCGGTCCTGAAGGACTTCAGCCTTGGAACTGACTCAGCTATAGACAGCACATTACCCCTAAGAGCACACGCCCTTTCCTGGAAAGTCTCCACAAAGTGACCTATGAATCTGGCAATTTAAAGGTCCAGTAGTTTCAGCAAGAACTCTGAAATTGGCGGAGGCTTCCTTGATGGTGCATCTGCCTGGCTCCCACTCCTTCCCTCCCACATTTGGTGTCCCAGGAGTGCGCCTAGATAAACCTGCTGTAGAGTTCGCCCCATCCCACACTTAGCTTCCTGGGAAACCAAAGTTGTGGACATATGGTCATACATATGGTTATACAAGGAAATATGCTGGTTTGGGATGATAAATGCTCAAGTTTTTCCGAGTTAAGTGTCATGAGGTTTGTAACTTATTTCCAAACTATTCTTGGAAAAAGTGAGTATAAGTAAATTTAGAATATTCATACATAATAAATGTGGCAAAATGTTAATTGTTAAATCTAGATGAAGTTATTTATGTTTATTTCAGGTTTTTTTTTTTTGTAGTTTTGACATTTTTCCACCACACAGGCAAATAAAGAAGTAGTGGGGGTGAAATCCAAGGTATGAGTTTTAAATTAAAGAAGTATTCAATATTATTTAATAGTAAAAATGAGCTAGGTGTGGTGGCATATGCCTTTAGTCCCAGCACTTAGGAGGTAAAGGTAGGTGGATCTCTGAGTTCAAGGCCAGCCTTGTCTACACAGTAACCCTGTCTTGAAGAAACAAAAAATAAAAAAATGTTCAAGTAAGGCTAGGAGTGAAAAGTATCCTAGAGATTTTGCATCAAAAAGGTTCCTGATAATCTTAGATACGGAAGTGCCAATGGACCTAGTATGTTGTACTTCCCTACAGATTGTTATTTGTCAAAAGCACTGTATTTTCAGACTTACTGGGCTTTCAAGACTTAAAAGTATGTTCTGGATGTATGAAAAGAGGTTTATTAGAATGTCTTACAGGCTGTGGTCCAGCTAATCCAACAATGGCCATCTACCAACGGAAGGTCCATTATTGGAGAAATTATTTTGGCCACTCCACGTAGTTAAAAGGATATTTATTTAATGGCATAACTCACAAATTAAGTAATGGGTAGGTCGCAGGGTCTGGGGAAGGTGTAACGCAGTCCAGCGGTGTTCTCCGGAGCTCTGCACAGTCAATCTGCACCGGTCAGCGTCCTGACACGGAGAGAGCGCCCAGAGAGAGCGCTGACCCATCCATCTCTCGGGTCCCCCGGCGCCTCCCCTCGCCCCGCCTCGTAGGTGTGACAGTTGCCAGAGTCTCAATGGGGGTTGGAACTTCCAGAACCAAGCTGGAATGGCTACCCACTACAGTCCATGAACCCAGCAGTTGTTCAGTCCACAAGGCTGGATGATTCAGCTGGTCTTCAATATAGTCCAGAATCCTAAAGAGACTCTACTGCAGTGAAGGAATGGACCTGCCAGCTAGAGTGAGGGCAAGCAGGCCAAGAGAGAGCAAGCAGGCCAAGAGAGAGCAAGCTGCCTTCTTCCACATAGAGGTTGCAGGCAGAAGGTGTGGCCCAGGTTAAAGGTGAATCTTCCATCTGAAAAGATCTGGATTAAAGGAGGATCTTCCTACCTCAAAGATCCAGATTAGAAGTGGGTCTTCCCACTTCAAATGATTTAATTAAGAAAAAAATTTTTTGCCAAGCAGTTGTGGTGCACACCTTTAATCTCAGAACTTGGGAGGCAGAGCCAGGCGGATCTCTGTGAGTTTAAAGCCACAAGGCCAGCCTGGGCTACAGAGTAAGTTCCAGGAAAGGCACCAAAGCTACAGAGAAACTCTGTCTTGGTTTTTGGACAATTCCAGATTAAGTTGAGTTGACAACTAAGAACAGGCATCACAGCTACCCAGAAACAATTCATTGGAGGAACTACATAAAGTTATAGACCTAATATGCAATGTTAGGTACAGTAGGCACAGCTAAGAAATAAAGTAGATGAGCCATGACAACCTGGTTACTCACAGGCTAAATATAGCCAAACTAGATTTGGATAGGCTAACTAGTCCTTTGGAGTAGTTTGGCTAGCAAACTGACTCTTTTATACTGCACTGTAGTTGGATTTTCTTTTACTCTAGTCCCATGTTGGATTTCCTTTTACTCTAGCCTGACATTGGGCACCAAAATGATGTTGGTTTTTCTTACTCTTTTGATGGGTCCACCACCCAGCTACCAAATAAATCACATGGAGACTTATTTTTACTTATAAATGTCCAGCCTTAGCTTGGCTTGTTTCTTGCCAGCTTTTCTCAAATTATCCCTTCTATCTTTTGCCTCTGGGCCTTTTCCTTTTCTTACTTCTGTAATCTTACTTTCACTCTTACTCCATGGCTGGCTGGGTGGCTGGCCCTTAGTGTCATCTTCCTTCCTCTCGATCCTACTTCTTTTCCCCAGATTTCTCTTTCTCTTTAGTCTCTCTGCCTGCCAGCCCCACCTATCCTTTCTCCTGCCTCGATATTGACCGTTCAGCTCTTTATTAGACCATCAGGTGTTTTAGACAGGCACAGTAACACAGCTTCACAGAGTTAAACAAATGCAACATAAAAGAATGCAACACATCTTTGCATCATTAAACAAATGTTTCACAGCATAAATAAATGTAACACATCTTAAAATAATATTCTACAGCACTGCATCCCCCATGACCAGAGTCCACGAGTAGACACCTTAAGTTCCATGAAGGCTGATGTGGAAGGACGTGGAAGGATCACTTCAACTCAAGAGTTTAATGACAGTCCTGACAACATAACAAAATTGAGACTCAAAGGAGGGGGAAAATCTCACTATTTAAAACCAAGCTATTTTATCAAAATATCTCAGTTTCTGGTATGGTGCAAACATCAAGCAAAATTCAGCTAGTGTTGGGAGAAGGTTCTGAGAAAGACAAGGTAACTATTCTCCGGACCCAACCAATCTCAAGGATTTAGATGAGTGTTCAACCTCTGTCAGATACTGTGTACCCCACTAACCCTGGGTAGACTACCATGGTTAGTAAGGTGCAAACCAGAACTTAGCTATTTTAAAAGAAAGAACAGAAACCTACACTAAAATAGTATTTATTTTGCTCACTACTTTAAGGGGCAAGACGGTTCTCATTAATTGAGCACCGAGGCCTTCTGCCCCTTAATCCCAGCTCTATCACGAAGGGCACTGAACAACGAACAACTTGAATTTACTAGCTTAGTTTGCTTTTTGGAGACGAAGTCTTTCTCCGTGGCTCAGAGTGGCCTCTAACTTACGATTCTTCTGCCTCAGCCTTCTGAGTGAATTCTATGGATTTCATTCAGGCCTCACAGTGGCAAGCAACCGTTGCCTTTTATTCTATTTCATTTTGGATATTATCTTACATTTTATTTTATTTTTTATATTATTTTGGCAAAGGAAGACTAAATCGAATCTGCTTGGGGGGGGGGAGGGTAGCTTAAAGTCCCAATGCCCTCGTTTCACATTTAAATCTCTATCAACATTATTAATTATTAATTCTTTGACATCCCACTGTCACACATTGCCTCCCTGGTTTAGCCCCTGAACACATCGACGTTCACCTCTTACTTTTCGGCCAGTCGGGAGAGAAAGACCCTGACACCTGTTGTCAGGGAGGCGCATACTCCACCTGCGCCCAGTCGCTCGGCTTCCGGCCGGTTTCCAGGCCCCAGAGTCGATCTCGAGACTATCGCTCCGCTCCCGCGGGGCGGAGCCTGCGCCTCCTCCCACTCGGCGTTCGGCTTGTGCTGCCTCGCCCCGGCGGCCGTCCAGCGGGAGGCGGAGCGAGTCCAAAATGGCGGCTCTCAGGCTGGCGCGCTCCGTGCTGCTGAGGCTTTGAGGTGGTCGCCGGGGGCCGGAGGGGGGACGATTTCCCCGCCGCGGGGCCCCCAGAGAATGAATCGGGGGCTCTGCTGAGGCGAGACGGCGGGGCTGGGAAGCAGTGGCAGCAAAGGGCTGCGGTGGCGTCCACGCAGCGGGATGTGCGAGAGTTACTCCAGGTCGTTGTTGAGGGTCTCGGTGGCGCAGATCTGCCAGGCGCTGGGCTGGGACTCGGTGCAGCTCAGTGCCTGCCACCTCCTCACCGACGTCCTGCAGCGCTATCTGCAGCAGCTGGGCCGAGGCTGCCATCGGTACTCTGAACTCTGTGAGTACTGGGGCTGGGTTGCGGGAGGGCTGCCCCCAAGCCGGTCACGAGTGACACCTCAGCCCCCCCGGCCCCCTTTGGGCGTCCCCTCCAGGGGTGGCGTTCCGAATCCGGCTTCGAGATGGGCGATCCTCTCAGACTCGGATGGTCCTGGGGCTTCCACCGTCCCCTGCGAACTCCAGTCATCCCTTAGGTGCCTCTTCCTCATCCGCTAACTTCCCGCCACCAGCGGGGAAGCAGGGTCCCGGCTTGCAGCTCCACACCCTCTCACCTCTCCTGGTCCTGGAATGGTGCTTCGCTCTCTCTCATTGTCTCGGGTCTGCTGCGGCCAGAGCCACCCCAGAATGCTCTCCACCTCTCTCACCTTGCTCTTTTGCCTCCCTTGCCCGCAAACTACTACAACTAGTTGTCACAGGCGCTCCGTCTACCGGCCGTTTCTTACAAGGCTGGCCATTCTTGAGCTCCTAACTAGACTCGTTGACAGCTCTGCTCAGTCAGGGTCGTTGCCTCTTTTTTCGGCATCTGTTCGTTTCACAGACAGCATCTCCACTTGGTACTTTTCAAGCCAGCTTTGTCGATTTCGCTGAATAACTTTGACAAGCATCTCAGTTACGCACGGAGTCCCTCCTTTATGTCTTTATGTCAGTGTTGATCGAAGTGTGATGGAAGGGATCATAGGTAATTTGCAATGTTTCCCGGGTAATCAGGGCTTTTAAGTGAATGCCCAATAATATCTCTAGCCGGGAGTATTTAATAATTTGGAGTGTTTTAATAAAAGCTACAGATCATTTTATTGATGTGTGAAGCCGTGTGTGTGTGTGTGTGTGTGTGTGTGTGTGTGTGTGTGTGTGTGTGTGTGTTGTATTGGGTATACCATTCATTTAAATTCCATGATATGACTTTTTTTGCGGGGAGGGGGAGTGTTGAGACAGGGCTTCTCTATGTAGCCATGTCTGGAACTAGCTCTGTAGACCAGGCTAGCTTCGAACCTTCAGAGATCCGCCTGTCTTTGCCTCCCAATTGCTGGGATTAAAGGCATGTGCCATCACCGCTTGGCCAGCCATAAGACTTTTAAAGTAGTAAGTTGTAGAACTAAATGTGTTTTATAGAGTACTTTGTTCTGCTAAAGTGGTTTCTACCTTTAAAATTAAGACCTATAGATAGATTCACTGTACTTTAAGACTCCAAATGCCATTCCTACCCAAATAATCAAACCCCAACACAAATCAGATCCTGTCCATGATATAAATCTCATCCTGCCAGTCATCTTTCTTAAAGTATTTAGATTGTGTTCCATTTGCTACCATCTAAAAATCTTAGCAGCACACAGTTCCCTTTGTGAGCTAGCATTTTTTCTTATCTTCTGCTGTCCTAACATACTAATCTGCAACCATGCTGTGGTACTTGCGTTTTCCAACACATTTGAAGCTATCCACTCCCATTCACACACTGTTTTACTGAATGTCCTTCTGGCCCACCAGCAGAACCACTTACATTTTGAGATTTACTTATCACTTGCTCTGGGGAATTTGTGTTATCGGCTGTCATAATCCTGTGCATATTTCTCTTGTGCTATTTATCATCTTGCTCTGTAATTGTGTATGCATATATGTACCCTGTCCCAGGAGCCAAATGGATTATATTCATATTCTGCATAAGTACCTAATATGCTAACTGATTGGAGCATGCTGATTGTATTTATATTACCCTAGGGTGTGGCTAAAATAGTATAGAAACTCAGGAAACAGTTGTCTAGTAAATGAGTGGCTACATATAGTGGCTACTTACTGAATAAGTTCCTAAAATGAACTCTTTTGGAGTGCTTGCTTTTCTAACTAGGGAATCCCAAAGTGGTATTCATTCAATTGCACCTTGAAAATATGCCATGGCAGAATGATTTTCTAGCCTTTGCTTCTTTGCCTTCAAGTCCCTCCTCCATTGTCCTTGAGTATATTGTTACTATTATGTTTAAGACATTATATTTTGTTACCTAGTTCCTGAACTAAAGGAAGATGTTGTGTACCTTTTGAGTTTTCAGAATATCCCTTGAATACATGTTTACCTTTCATGCCAAGGAGTTCATGGATTTAAGCATTCCAAAGTGGCCAAGGGACCATTGTGCTTTCTTTCTTTTTCTATTGTATTTTATCTTTGAGGCAGGGTCTCTCTACATACCCTAGCTTCCTACAGCTCTATGTAGACCAGGCTGGCCTCAAACTCACAGAGATCCATCTGTTTCTGCCTCATGAGTGCTGGGATTAAAGACGTGGGCCATCATATCCAGTATGAACCTTTTTCTTAATTACCCATTTTTTTTCTACAGTCAGTTTTCTTCCCTCCCCCAACCTCCGTCCCCCCTTTTTATGAGATTATGATTGTCAGGTTCATTGTTCCCCATTTGGGTTTGGTGACTTATTAGAAATGCTTATTTAAACAGACAGTTTTAGATTGTAGGGTTGTAGACTATCCACACATTTACTAGACAACTGTTTCCTGAGTGTCTATACTATTTTATCCCTACCTTATGATAATACAAATACAATCAGGGTGCTCCAATCAGTTAGAACATTAGCATTTATGCAGACTATGAATATAATCAGTTTGTCTCCTGGGAAAGAGTATTTTAAGAAAATTGTTCTGTCAGTGACGTGTCGAACTCGAAGCCACAGCTCTGCCTTGTCTGCCCTTTTACCTTCCAAAGCTTCCCTGAACCAGACATCGTGGTTCACTCCTGTACTCCCAGCACACAGAAGGCTGAGACAGGAGGGTCACTGTGAGTTTGGGGCTAAGCTGTTTTATATAATGAGTTCTGTGTCAGTGAATACTATATCCAGATCTTATCTCAATAAATCACTCGTTGAACCATACAACAACTTTTTAGCTATCCTAGTCATGGTTAGAATATTATTTAAAAAAAAAAAAAGAACATTTCATAAATCTTAAATCACTTTTTAAAAGTATATAGTGATTTTTCTATATTGTCATTGGTTGTAATGTCTCACTGTGCCTAATGTATACATTAAAATTTAGCATAGTTAAGCTATACATAGGCAAAAACTGTAGTTTATGTGAGTTTGTTATTGTCCAAGGTTCTGGCATCCACTGAGGTTGGTGTAATGTGTCTTCTGAGGCTAAAGGAGACCATTCTTCTGTTTTGTTTTTTGAGACAGGGTTTCTCTATGTAGCTCTGGCTCTTAATGGAACTCTATCTGTTGACCATGCTGGTTTCAAACTCAGAGATCTGCCTGCCTCTGTCTCTAGTGCTGGGATTAAAGGTGTGCACCACCACACCTGGTAGGCAGGAGACCATTCTTTACTGATGTAGTTATAGAAAAAAATACAGTTGGGGAAAAAAATATCTGAACTCTTTGGCAAGAAAAAGGGGGTCAAAGGAAGCCTCAGAATGTGTTAGACTGAGACTATGAGGCATGCAGAATTTACAATGGTTCTGTTTTTACACTGACAGTAATAAAGGTTTTGATGAGAAGAGGTGAAACGTGTGCTTATTATTTCGTAAGAAGAAGAATGAGTATGATTTTTCTTTTTTGTGCATCACTGAAATTGTTTGTTTGTTTTTTGAGATAGGGCTTCTCTACATACCCTTTGGCTGTCCTGGAATTCATTATATATACCAGGCTGGCCTCAAAAAAATTTTATTTCAAACAATATATGTATATATTTTTTAATATTTTGAAAATAACCATGGACTTTCTTTCTAGTGATATGATTTGCTTTTGACTTTGTTTCAGATGGCCGAACAGACCCCATTTTGGATGATGTTGGTGAAGCCTTCCAACTTATGGGGGTTAATCTGCATGAACTAGAAGACTATATTCATAATATTGAACCTGTCACTTTCCCACATCAAATTCCTTCATTTCCTGTTAGCAAGAACAATGTCCTTCAGTTTCCTCAACCCGGAAGTAAAGATGCAGAGGAAAGAAAAGAATACATTCCCGATTACCTGCCGCCCATTGTATCTTCTCAAGAAGGTTTGTGTCATTTAATCCTCTTGTATTAGTGACCGCTTTGATGGACTTTTTGTCTTTTTAGCATTCCATACTCTACTAACACGAACATTCTTGAAGTTCAGTCTCAGTGTTTTAAAGTGATTTATAAATTATTCTAACCCTTTAACGGACACGCTTGCAGCTGGTTTTGTCAGGCAGAGTCTTGGTGTGATCAAGGTTTTTTTTTGTGATGAGGCATTTCTCTCTTTTGTAACTTGTAGATAGGAGAGAACAGAATGTGACCACATGGAATCTTCTTGGTACATGTTTTATACAAGAATGAGATACTGAGTTAGACCTTCGAAACAAAAAGGGAACCTTAGGTATCTCCTCTCCTCCCATGATTTGATTACTGAAGAGCTGAATGCACCACTGTGTACGTGGGGATAATGAGTGCATTATGAGCACTTGCTGATATGAGGGTTTTTTTTTTTTTTTTAGGATGAGTAAAATTCTTTTCTCTGGACCATTTAAAATGTTTGATTATAAAAAGGGTGGAGATGTAGCTCAGCTAGTTGGTAGAGTGCTTTCTTGCAATATAGAAAGCCTTGAGTTCAACCCCAAGCACTGTATAAAGTCAGACATGATGGCACATACCTGTAATGCCAGTATCCAGGAGGTAGAAGAAGGAGGATCAGAAATTCAAGGTCATCCAAGGCTACATGGTGAGTTAAGGCCAGCCTGGGGTACATGAGACCCTGTCTCAAAGAAAAGGCAGGCAAGCAGCCAGCTGGCTGGAAGGAAGGCTAGTTGGTTTCCAGGGTAAACAGGTTCACAGAAACAGAACATGAATGGCATTTGCTAAGGCCGAGGGGAGTGAGGAATGGAGATTTATGTTTAATGAGAATGGAGTCTGTGTTTGGGAAGACAATACATTGTAGAGACTGATGGTGGTGATGGTTGTGTGGGAATGTGAATATACTCAGTACCACAGAACTGTACCCTAAAAAGTGGTTCAGACAGCCTGGGCGTGGACTCATACAGTATTTATACCTTGTGAGCGGCCTATTTCACACAGCGTAATGTCTTAATCCTTGTCTCCAGGGTTCGTGTGTCAGCATTGTCCACTTTGTTCTGTTTTTCTTTATTGAGATGTAGTTCTGGCTCTCTTGGACCTTGTGTAGACCAGGCTGGACTCGAACTCAGAGATCCTTCTACCTCTGCTTTCTGGAATGCTGGGATTAAAAGCAAGAGCCACCATGCCTGGTACATTGTCTGGTTTTTAAGGCTGGGTGATGTGACATTTGCATATTCCACATCTGTTTCACCACCTCTTAATAGGAATTGGTTGTTTTTACCTACCACTTCCTGTGAGTAAGGCTGTTATGACCATATGAGCATTGAGTATAAATCCTTGTCTATGTCCGCGCCTTCAATTTTCTTGGGTGTATACCCAGAAGTGGATATGCTGTATTGGAATGAAATACATAATACAGAATTTTGTTTGTTTGAGTGCTGGGCATTGAACTCAGAGATTTGTACATGCTTCTCCGCTGAGCAACCCATCCACTTGTAAAGTTTTATTATATTGTGTGTGTGTGTGGCCACAGCACGTGTGCAGAGATCATTTTTAGTTCTTTCCTTCAATTATGTGGGTCCTGGGCATCAATGCCAGGTCATCGGGCTTAGCAGCAAGCTCCCTTACCTGCTGAGCCATCTCCTATTCCAGTGTATATCTAATTTTTGAAGAATCATACCACTATTTTCCAAAGCGACTGACATCATTTACCTTCTAACCAGGAATGGCCAAAAGCTGCAGTTTCTTACAGTTCATTTTGTATAATCTCCAATTCCTCAGCTTTTGAAGTATTATGTGCTTTTCATGGACTAGGCTTAAACTTGGAGTAGGGCGTTTTGCAATCCATGTGGCCGTGATGCCTGTCTGAAAACTGGACAGACAGTGGAGTTGTAGAGCTCCCTGGTGGCTGGATGGGTGCCATCAGACTCTGGTTCTAGTGTGTAGTGTATTCTCTTGCAAAGCACTAGTGCTGCAATGCATCATCCTGGAAAGGAAGGCCCGCTCATGTTGGCAGTAGCCAGGGTAGACAGGGAAGGTACTTATGGTAAGCTTTCTTCCTTTCCTTTTCTTGGGAGGTGGTGACGGATGTAAATCTGGTTAGAATTGGGGTGTGGGTGTGTGCATGCCTGTGGAAACCAGAGGAAGATGTCAGCTGTCCCGCTCTTCATTGTCTGCCTATTCCCTCCTTGCACTGAACCTGGAGTTGACTGCTCTTCGGCTGGCCTGGCTGCCCAGTGATCCTCTTTTGTTCTGCAACCCACAGTACTAGGGTTGTGGGTGTACACGGCACACCCAGCTTTTTACAGGGTGCTGGGTATCCAAGTTTAGGTACTCATTCCTGCCCAGCAAGTATACTTCCCCACTGAGCCGTCTGTCTCCCCTTCAAGGTAACTTTTTAAAAGTTCTCGTCATTCTCTGGTCTGAGCCAGTAAGAGACAGACTGCTCGATAGCCCAGCACTTTCTCTTTAAGTTCTTGTGGAGAAAAACAACAACAAAAACAAAGATGAAGAAGAAGAAGATCTTGTGGAGGAATACTGAGTGGAGCCAGGAGTTATCGACACAGGGCAGAGAGTGAGTGATGTGCCAAAGAAAGTGCTCCGTCCACCGGGTGGTCCTGAATGAAGCTGAGCATCATTTGTCCTGTCAGGCCGGTCAGAAGTCCAGCTTTCTCTTCTCTCCGGGCCTACTGCTGTCCTATCAGACTGTGGACCCCTGGGCATACCTCAGCCATCGCCACTTTCCTTAGTAACTGCTGAGCATTCTGCGCATGTCCACCTTTGATTCATTGTGTTTATGACCTTTATTTACAGTTGGGGAAATCCCACTTAGATGCAGTTCTCTTTAAACCGTTGATTGTTTAATGATAGTGGATTTTTAGCTTAGAAACCCACTTTTGATATATCTGCTTTAAACAGACATTATTTACTTTTAAAATGTTACTAGTGCATCTAAATACCAATATTAATGAAGGATTTGGGGGTGGGGCAGTGGCAAGGTAGTAATTGGACTGACTAGAATTCTATTGTCTCCTTTAGTAAGGCTGTGTGAGGTGGTCCTGGAATTCCTTTCTTGTTGGTGTTGATAAATGTGGTTACTTAAAGATCCAAGATATCTTCATGAAGATTGTACTAAGAATCCATGACCTGCATGTCCTCTCATCCTGTGAAAATTAATCCTTGTATGTCTGTGAAGTTTTTATCTCCCAGTGTACTTAGTAGTACACAAAATATGTAATTGTGTTCTGAAAACATGAATGAAACTCAAATGCTAGGAAGAAACAAGAAATTAGAGCAAGAAACTTAAAAAAAAATACTAATATATTAGTAATCAATACATCAATTTAAAAAAATTTATATTTATTTAGTTTGTTAGGTTTTTTTGGCTTTATTTATTTATTTATTTATTTATTTATTTATTTATTTATTTATTTTTGAGGCAGGGTTTCTCTGTGTAACAGTGCTAGCTATCCTGGAACTTGCTTTGTAGACCAGGCTGGCCTCGAACTCACAGAGATCCACCTGCCTCTGCCTCCGCAGTACTGGGATTAAAGGCATGTGCCACCACCACCTGGCTCATCAGTGGTTTTTAAAATGATGTGATCACTAGTTTTATATTAGTGAATAAGGTAGAGGCCAAGTTAGCAACCAAGATTTACGTGTATTGTCATGCATATGGCATGTGACTGAGCTAGACTAGTCCCTCCCTCTCCATAGTTGCTTTGTTTGTTTGTTTGGGGGGGTTCGTTTTGCCTGTTTCCTTTGAGGTAGGTAGGGTTCTCATACTATAACCCAAATCAAAGGGACTTCACTATGTAACCCAGGCTGGCTTTAAACTGATGAACAGGCTTCTCTGGTGCTGGGATTGCAGGTATCCGTTCTAGTGTAAAAACTTCAGCCCACATTCATTGTACCTTTTAAAACGTTCTAAATTGAACTATTTTACAGTTTTCTTATTTACTGCCTTCTAGACCGCCTACTTAATAGTTAAGTTGCTTAATAATTTGAGAAGGAGGGGTTCTCTTTAAGAACTGGATTTATGCCAGGCAGTGGTGCCTTTAATCCCAGCATTCAGGAGGCAGAGGCAAGTGGATCTCTATGAGTTAGAGGCCGGCCTGGTCTACAGAGTGAATTCCAGGACAGACAGGGCTACACAGAGAAATCCTATCTCATAAACCAAAGGGGAAAAAAGAAAAAAGAACTGGACGTAGGAGGCCAAGGGTGTAGCCTAATGGTTAGAACATTTGCTTTGAGTCTGCAGAGCCCCAGAGTCAGTCCCCAGCACTTCAGAAAACAACAGAGACAGCAACAAATAAGGAAGAGGCAAGACATTTGGACCAGAAAATCATGGGTTTGTTTTCCTTTATTTTTATTTGATGTAATACAAGTCCTATAAAGTTAAGGCTATCATATTTAAATGCTGCCAAATAAATGTAGTTAAAATATCAGCTTTATAGTAAGTAGTGAAAATACATGAGAAAAGAGAAACATTGGGGTTTCTTTTCTTGATTATTTGAAGTGAAATGATCTCACTTAAAATTTTTTTGGCATTAGAAACCATAAACTTAGCTGGGTGTGGTGGTGCATGCCTTTAGTCTCAGCACTTGGGAGGTAGTGCTAGACAGATTTTTGAGTTCAAGACCAGTCTGGTCTACTAATCGAGTTCCAGGACAGTCAGGGCTACGCAGAGAAACCCTGTTTTAAAAACCCAAGGGGGGCCGGGCGGTGGTGGCGCACGCCTTTAATCCCAGCACTCGGGAGGCAGAGCCAGGCGGATCTCCGTGAGTTCGAGGCCAGCCTGGGCTACCAAGTGAGCTCCAGGAAAAAGGCGCAAAGCTACACAGAGAAACCCTGTCTCGAAAAACCAAAAAAAAAAAAAAAAAACCCAAGGGGGAAGGGAGGGGAGAAAGAATAAAAGAAACTGTAACAATTAAAGGAGAAACCACTACATTTATTTGTTTGTTTGTTTGTTTGTTTATTACTTTATGTGTTTTACTGCCTGTATGTCTGTGTACCACGTGTGCCCGGTCCCTATAGATGCCATCAGGTTCTCTAGAGCTAGAGATACAAACAGTGATAAGCTGCTATGTATAGGGTGCTGCCAATTTGAAGAGCAGCCAGTGCTACAGCTCCCTGTTCTTACTTATTTGAGATCAAGTCTCTCTTCATTGCCTAGGCTGGTCTTGAACTCCGGGTGTAAGTGAGTCCCCTACTAAAAGTATACAAGAGTTGCCTTCTCTCGAATCATTGCCAACACTTATGCATTATCTGTCTGATAATAGCCTTTCTCAACCAATGTGAGATAATGTGAATGCAGTTTATATTTCCCTAAAGATTAGCGATGTTGAGCATATTTAAATGTATATGTTAATATCTATGTGGCTTCTTAGAAATACCCATTGTGGTCATGCAGGTATCTCCAGTTCAAGATCAGGACTATAGGAATTTCCTTTTTTTATTCTATATCAATATGTGTTTTATCTAAACTAATATTCCAGTTCTCAGGGATAATGAAGATCATGGCATTAGAATATTCTATAATTGCTCATTTTCTTATCTCAGAGTACACATCGTATTGATACTGTCATTTATGATTACTAAAGCGGGTAAAAGCATTTGGTATTTTTTTGTTTGCACACACTATCTTATCCAATTTTTGAGAAAGCTATTTTGTGTATATACTACCAGGTCATGTAGCTGCTTTCTTGTCTTTTCCCCCCAGGTTTTGAGTGTCTTTTGTTTGTGTTTCTCTCAACTTTTGATTGTTGGGTGTTATTTTTGGTATTTAATCGCTTTTTGCTTCAAAAAATTGCAAGTATGGTTACAGAAGCTCCTTTGAATTACTATGGAGTTACTTCCCAATGAACATATTGTAACCTGAACATATCATAAATTAAAATGCATGTATAGGCAAACCCACAGAGCCCCTGGAGAGAGAATCCTGTTTACTCAATGACCCGGGGGTGGGGCTTCTTGGCTTTGCTCAGCAACTGAAGAAAGTACAGAACATCCAAACCTCGAAGTACAATGCCTCCTTTGCCATCATCATAACGTCTCAAAATCCTAAGCTGAACCGTTGCCTTAGTCAAGGCTGGCAGTAGCATTGGTGACCTAGGAGGTTCAAGGTTTCTCCAGCTCCACAGTGCGCCCTCTTCTGTTGCTTTTGTGTAATGCCCCCAAATACTGTGACTTTTCCATCCCCGTTCCCCCATGCTTTTATCTGGATTGTTCCTTTTCCTTCAAGTTAGTTTTCTTAGTACTCTCGAAAGATTAGTGTCTATATATTACTTTAAATTATAATTTTGACACATTTTGAAGGAAAGCAAAGTATGTACCCAGACTATAAGTATTGGTGGTTTTTAACTTTAGTGTACAATAAGGATGAAGAATATGAATGTTCTTTTTTTGTTTAAGTATGTGGGGTAAGATGGTTCAGTTGGCAAATCCTGGTACTGTTGAGCGGGAGGACTCGAGGGATGTGTTCCCCTGCAGACCTAATAGACCTCCTTGCAGCCATCAGGAGAATGATCATAGGAAAGAGCACAGTTGGGGCATGCTTCATGGATAGATCTGGTTATAGAGTTTTTCTAGAGAATTCACTACACAGGGAGCCAACATTTCACAGTTGGGAGACTGTGAGTGATCAAATATGTAAATATACCGACCTTAAAGAAATTGTCCAGATGTTGAGTTCAAGTTTACAGTAAGGGAATATTCTAACACCTTTTATGCTTTTTGAAAAAATAGGAGTTAGGGTTTAAGATTATGTAATATGCCAAGGACCTTGGGCCCAGGGCAGACAAGGGTGTTTGTTCTGAGCAGCAGATGCGCTTGCTGTACAGCAGATGGCCGGAGAGCTGGTCTACTGACGTGTCTTCCATGTGCCAGACATCCACTGTGACCCAGGCTGGGGACAGAGGTTCTCTTCCCTCATCTCTGAATTTAGTGGAAGTATTTAAAGATGGCCCTGCTTTCATTGTAGGGTAGTGGCCTCATATCCTTTCAGTTGTTTATTTGTTTTCTTTCTCTGAGGGAGGGTCTAGCTAGGTAACTGAGGCTAGCCTGAACATGCAGTCTTCCTGCCTCTATTGTCTAAGTACTAGGACACTGGCATATGCCAGTGTGTCTGACTCTTTCAGTTCTTAAGCAGAAATTGCTGGAAATCTAAAATCAGTTCTGTTACAGATGATTAAGTGTTAGTCTTAAGGTTTTTGGATTCAAGTTTCAGGTTATCTGTCTAACTGCATTTACACCTGATGCTACAGTGTCTACTGTTAACACGTGATTTTCCCTGTACTGATTGATAGCTGGGCATTCACTGCAACAGGACGGGACAGAGCTGTTGTTTTTTCTCTCAAATGTGATAGACCTCATAAATAGAAATCATTATGATTCAACTGGGAAAATTATTTCATCTGGTATACTGGGGGATAATTACTTCCTTGGGATTATAATTGAATGACATAGGTTATCTTACTGTAGGTCTTGGATGTGTTTTTCTGAAAATAGGTTCACATTTACCATTAGTTTTCCTGAAAATCTATAGTGGGTATAATGATTGACCTAACACATAGCTTCAAAACCACGGGGCAGTTAGTCTATCTGTAATTATGTCTCCCCTGAACCTTTCAAACCTGGGAATGACAACAGCGTATGAAATGAAGCACACAGTAGGGCTTAGTCTGCTTTTGCTTGGCGGAGTCCTCTGCGTTCTGCCTGAGGGATCTGCTACTTCTGCTCTCCCACAGAAACTTCTTTGCACTTCCACTTCCACAGGCCAGAGTGTAACTTGGTCTTGGAAAGGTAGTTAGTCCTGTAAGAAAAATGAAGCTACGTGAGAGTGTATTATCACTTTCTCCCCCACCCCCCCTCGGAGCTAAGGATGGAACCCAGGGCCTTGTGCTTGCTAGGCAAGCGCTCTACCACTGAGCTAAATCCCCAACCCTATCACTCTCTATATTTGTTTTCCACTGGTTTATAATAATAGGCTTATTTTTAGTAATCATTTCTTTTAGAGTTTTTAGTTTCTTTTTTTGAAACCGCTGGATATATTTAAGATATTTTTATTTAAAAATATTTAGTTAGTTATTTGCATCTTATTTTACCAAAGAGGAAAAGAAAACATGTAATGCTTCCTCTCTGTGCCTCTCCTCTGACCCCTGCTGTACTCTGTCTCTGTCTCTGTCTCTCTGTCTCCCTGTCTTGTTCTCACTCTCTCTCCCTCACTCTAGGACAAGTTATATGTGCTGCTAATTAACTTTTGGCAATTGGTGCATTCTACAGTACAATACCCCGTGTGTGAGGTGTATACTTTCCCTCATTTCTTCAGACTTGGCTTCAGCTAACAATTGTTTTTTTGTTTTTGTTCTTTTGAGACTGGGTTTCTCTGTATAGCCCTGGCTGTCCTAGAACTCTTTCTGTAGATGAAGTTGGTCTCAAACTCACAGAGATCCACCTGCCTCTGCCTCCTGAGTGCTGGGATTAAAGGCGTGCATCACCACTGCCAGGCTCAACTAGCAGTTTTTAATAAAATGTTTTATAGTCAGAATATATCGATATACACTGATATTGCTGCATTATCTCATTGGAGATGTAATGCACTGTGGTGTAAGAAAATCGGTCCTTTTGGAATGTGGAGGTGACTGCAGTTCCGTAGGTGGCACCTTCCCTTTCTTGTTCGTATCAATAAATATCCAATCAAGTGCCAGAGGGTTTTAAAATTGTGAGTAAAAGCAGATTCAGCTGTTTATTCACGACTTGTTTTAGACCTTCTCATTTCCATTTTCCCATTTAGCTGTGTGGAGTTTTTCTGGGATGATCACATGTAAATCTGTTGAACATGTGTCCGCCTTGAGGAAACATCTGCATTTAGAACAGGTCCCTGTTAGCAAAGTCCCATGTTGTCCTCTCAGAACTCAACTTTCCTTTCCAAAGCTTAAAATTATTATCCATTGTCAGCTTCTTTTTCTTATATGCTTTAATTTTAAGCATTATCATCCAGTTTGAGCAAAGGACATGTTAGAAATGAACTCATTCTCCCATTCTAAAGCAGCAGATTTCCTTCTTTATGTGGCCCCCTCTCTCCTACCTTATGAAAGAGTATTTGGGCGATGGAGTCATGTCTCTTCCCTTCTTAGACTCCAGTTGTGTGTTGTAGTGTTTACTTGTGCCCCTATTTTTCTTTATTCTTTGTACGTTTTAAGCAGCATACCCTAATTTACTAGCTAGTCTCTTATTGTTGGGCATTTGCCTTATTTTAAGATGTCACAGCCTCACAGCATTGCTCCCTGTGTACATTTTTCTTTTGTATTATTTCCTTATGACAAATTCTCAGGAGTTTGGAGGTCAAGGGTATGAACATGTTTATGATTTTTGACACATCTTACACTCTGGTTTCCAAAAGCATTGCATCAGTGTACAGAGCCACAGTGAATGTGTGATTGGGCCACATTCCAGCAGTCTCACTAAATGAATTTCAAAGCTTCTTTTTTTCCCCCCTGGTAGCTTAGATTAAACATTTTTGGAGACAGGGTCATTTGTCTTTCAAGCTTTAACTTAAAATGTACTAACTACCAAAAACCTTAACACCCCTGCCGTGGGCTAGAATTATGGTTACTCAGGAGATTTGATTGTCATTAGCATCCCTATGTAGTTCTGTAAGTATGCATGAGTGTGTGTGTGTGTGTGTGTGTGTGTGTGTGTGTGTGTGTGTGTGTGTGTGTGTGGTGCCCATTTTAGTGTAGCTTACCATATAAGATTTTACATGCTGCATTTCCCATGTGATTAATTCACAGCTACTCTGTGGTAGCCATTGACTATTTTCTGTTTGCTGAACAGTTGGGAGGCCTAGGTTAATGGTAAATATGTAAAGTGGACTGATCCGGTTTGAGTGGACCATTAGTCATGATCTGTGTTGGTGGAAGATTTGTGTTTGAGATATTTAGTTAAGCAAGTTTGTTGGGTAATTTTATCTGGAATGCTTACTTAGTAAATATTTGTGCATATATACCTAAAGAATTAGCCACTCAGATTTAAAGTGAAGGTTGAGAGGTCTCTGAGATAAAGGTAAAGAATATTGTTCCGTGTTGCTGGATAGTTTCTTCAACCACCATTGCAAATGGCCACATGATAGGCCATCCCTGTTTAAACAATCACAGGTCCAGTGACCCAGGACAGTCATTCATTTCATCCTCCCACCTCAGCCGAGCCTTCTAAATTGGTAGTTGTTTGTAGCAGGAATCTTAAAAGTTCTTATTAATAAAATCAAACCTGAGGTGAGTTATTGGGGTCCATGCTGGTAGATCAGAGAGACAGAACAAGCCACAGCTATCTCACCTCGCCGGATCCTCAGCTGGTCTTGTCTCCTCAGACTGGAGGCCTCTGAGTCCTCATCCGGAATGGGTCTCAGCTGAATTACTGCTCAAAAGCCTGAATGCTTAACCGGTCAAAATGCTTAATCAGCCAAAATCTTCTAGTTTCTGGTCCTCACGCCTTATATATCTTTTTGCTTTCTACCACCACTCCCTGGGATTAAAGGCTGGCTTTCTGGTATTAAAGGTGTGTGTCACCATGCTTAGCTATTTCCAATGTGTCCTTGAACTCACAGAGATCCAGAGGGATTTCTATCTCTGGAATGCTAGGATTAAAGGTGTGAGTGCCACCATTTTCTAGCCTTTGTATCTAGTGGCTGTCTGTTCTCTGACCCCAGATAAATTTATTAGAGTACACAATATTTTGGGGAACACAATACCACCACAGTTGTTTTATTTGCATTTTCTGCTTTTATGTTTGTTTGTTTTTTTCCTTTTTTCTCATGAGACAGTGTCTCATCTCTCCAGGCTGGCCCTGAACTCACTGAGGATGACTTTGAACTCCTCCTTCTACCTCTCAAATGTGGGATTATAGAGAAGCATCCCTCACCCAACTATTCGTGGTTTGTTTGATATTATCATTAAGCACAACTTGGGCAAAAGTGATTTTAATCTTTGATACACTGGTAGAGTCCATGGACTCCAGTTTTTCTTTTCTTTCATTTTGAGCAGTTTTGATGTTTGTAAAGATTAGAATTTCATGGTTTGTATTATTCCTTAGAAATCATATAAGAGCAAAGAAAGATTTACTTCTTGTGGCCTTTGCATTATGTTGTAAGTTGAAGACAGAATTAAGTTTAGGAGATCATATTTTCACAAATCTTCAAATATTTTCTATTATTTTCATAGAAATTATTATATATCAGCTATTTTAAGTATACCTTAAAATGTAAAATGTCAATAAAATGAAAAATTAAGTTGCTTAAAGAAAGGTGAACCAAAAGTGAAATAGATTGTTTCCTCTATTTTTCTGTGGCTCTGAGACTATCCTATATCAAGAATCAAGAATGTGTTTAAAAAGAATGGAGAATGGGCTTGGCGGTGTTGCCTGGAATCTATGTCAATGTGGTGTACATAGCAAGTTTCAGGCCAGCCAGTGCCACAGAGAGAAACCTTATTTCAGAAACAAAACAAAAAGCAAAAACAGACTAGGAAATTATTATTTATCTGTTTTTCTATTGTTCTATACAGTTGTAATGTTTACTTATTTTATTTTCCATGTATAATAAAAAGGAGAAAGTTGGTTTGTTTCACAGTTATTAAAAAAAAAAAAAAAAAAAAAAAAAAAACCACCACAAGGACATGGAGAGAATCAAGAGTAAGTGTTCTTCCGGAGAACTGGAATTCTCTTCCCAGCTCACAGTCTTCTATAACTACACTTTCAGGGTACCGGAAGCCTTCTTCTGTCCCCTAGGACACCTGCACTCATGTGTACATACCTCTACACAGACACACATACACGTAATTAGATGGTAAAATAAATGTTTTTATTTAGATTTTTCAAGACAGGGTTTCTCTGTATAACAGCTCTAGCTATCCTGGAACTCACTTTGTAGATCAGGCTGGCCTTGAATATACAGAGGTCCACCTGGCTTTGCCTCCTAAGTGCTGGGATTAAAGGCGTGTACCACCACTCCCAGCTAAAATAAAAAAAATTTTTTTAAATAGAAGAAATTAAAAAAAAAAAGTCAAAATAAATGCAGACAGAGGTGGTGTTTCAGGTTTAATGGTAACGATGATGTAAGTGGCATTGCAGACTTTAAGTCTGTAGATGATAGCATCCTACAGGGATTTTTGAAATTCAAGAATTTGAATTTTTTATTTTTATTTGTAGGAACACACAAGTATAATCTCTGTTATTTCAACATTATATTTGAAACATTATATATATTTCAACAAGAAGGGTTTTATTAGGCCAGGTAGTGGTGGTGCACACCTTTAATCCCAGCACTTGGGAGGCAGAAGCAGGCGTATCTCTGAGTTTGAGGCCAGTCTGATCTACAAATCGAGTTCCAGGACAGCCAGGACTGTTACACAAAGAAACCCTGTCTCGAAAAACCAAAAAAAAAAAAAAAAGAAAGAAAAAGAAAAAAGAAAGATTTTATTATCAAAGAAGAATCTTGGGTCAAGAACCTAAATTTTCTCACTTTGAAAAGATGTAACAGTATGAAAAATATTTTATACAACAATATTTACATATAATATTTACATAGTAATGGTTAATATATTTTATAGTAAAACATTTTGTTGATTTTTTTAAAAAGATTGTGTGTGTGAATATGTACACATGTGTGCGCAGGTACACTTTGAGACCTGAAATGGGCATTAGATGCCCTGGAGCTGAAGTTACAGGCCATTGTGAGCTGCTTTATAAAGGTGCTGAGAGCTGAACTGTGGTCCTCTGCAAGAGTAGCTTGTGCTCTTAACCACTGAGCCATCTCTCTCCAGCCCTGTAGTAAAATCTCTAATAAAATTGTTTTCATTGTCCTTTAGACACGCTTCTGTAAATTATATACAAAATGAATTAAAACATGTGAAGATCACATCAGATCCATTTGTTGAATGGCGAGCACTGAGTTTCCCAATGTAAAGAGGGTTAAAGTGGGAAAGCAAACCATGCCTGTCAGATCTAATGGCGTGATTGCATTTTAACACCTCTCTTCAGTGCACAGCCCTAACTGTGGCTGACAGATGCAATTGGGAATAGTTAGAAAAACTGGGAACTCTGGAGCAGTCATCAGTGGAATGAAAACTCAGGAAGTCCCAGCGCCGTGGTAAAGGAGAGAGGCTCATTTCTCATTTCCTTTCATGCACAGTGTGTTCAGATTAACTTTAAAGGAGCATGAGAGGTAGGTCAGAAGATTTTGTCTACAATTGAGTACTACCTGTGTGTGGAGCCCATCTCAGCAGGCATCCAGTCATCAGCTAACAAGCCTTGCCAGGCCCCTTGACAACTGCCAGATATCCTATTGCAAATTAAATATGAAACAGGGATGGACTTGGTTTCGCATTTAAAGGATTTCTTCAAGTTCAGCTTCAAATGAAGTTGTTGGTGCATGCATTTTTATTAAAGCTGGCTTTGTTGAGAAGGAAGGGATACCTTGACTGTCTCTGTGGTGTTATAGAAAATGCTGTGGGAAAATGAATGCCATTCAGTTCTGTGCCTTCCCATGTCTATGTGGTGCATACAGTAATTCTCCTTGTAAATCTCAGAGGGTCGGCAAGCCCACAAGAGTGCAGCCTGTTAGTGAACTGGCTTGTAGTTTTCAACAAATGTTTTTTATGGCAGAGTTCTTTTGAAGCTTTTCTTTTTCAAGTTTGTCTTTCTGTGTCTTAGTAGTAACAAGAAATAAAACATGGTGAATTAGATTAGACTTTGAGGCACAAGAGAATGGATTCTGGATTTGAAGAAATATTAGCTGTAAAAAAGCGTCTGTGTGCTCCTTAATGAAGTACCACAAATGTATCTGAAGGTGTCTGCACACTAACCCTTTATTTACTTATTTTATCTGTATTTACTTTTCCCCATTTAAATTCAGTAAAACTTACCCTCCTCACGCACAGTACTGGGATTCTTTCTTGAACCCACTACAGAAGTTAAAAGAGAATTCCATCACTCCTTATAATGAGAGATTGCACCTGAGGCTGTGTGCCTGCAGGGCCATGCTCTACCACTGAGCTATATCCTTAACCCTCGTGTGTGTGTGTGTGTGTGTGTGTGTGTGTGTGTGTGTGTGTGTGTGTGTGTACATGAATATAGGCACATACAGGTGCCAAGACACGTGTATGTCTGAGCAGAGCCTCAGGTGTCAGTCCTTACCTTCTGCCTGCTTGGGACAGGATCTCTTTCACTTCTGGGAATGACAGACACCCCTCCAGACATCCTCCTGTTTGTGTCTCATCTTGCTACAGGAGCACTGAGATGATGGTCCCCCCCAACCCCACCGTAGCCAGCTTTTACTTGGCTTCTGGAATTCTAACTCAGGACCTCACACTTGAAGGGCAAGCTCTTTTCCCACTAAGCCATTAGCTTATTTATATTTTGTTCTGAGGGGCTCTTACTAACTTACCAAGGCTGGCCTTGACCTCACTCTATAGCTCAGGCAGGTCTTAAATTTATAACCCTCCTGCATAGTCTCCTAAATAGCTAGGATTACTGACCTGTGCCACCAAGCTTGGCTCACACAAAGTCATTTATTCCTCGTAATAGCCACTTAAAAGTAACTGTTGCCACGTTTGTGATAACAAGTGTTAATTGTCAACTTCACAGTATCTGGAGTCACCGGAGCAGCGCGCCTTTGGGCATGTACATAGAAGATTACCTTGCCTGTGTTGATATGGGAAGGGCCCTGGTAATGGTGGGTAGGACTGGTTCTTAGGCTGGACTGGCTGAAAGGGAGGGAGGGAACTTGCCAAACATTGGGTCATGTTGACGGGATGCAGTGGGGCCAGTTCTCCAATGCATCTATCTGTCACCTTGAACTTTGAGCTAAAAATAAACTCTTTCCCACTCCAGTTTCTTTTGTCTGAGTATTTTATCACAGCAACTGGAAAATAAAAACTACAGTTTTATTTCATAGGTGAACAGAATGAGGTATAGGGATGAGAACTTTTAAGATCACGCCTTAGTAACTGGTGGAGGGATCTGAGGTTTGAATTGAAGCAGTTTAGCCTACAGAACTCGTTTCCTTAATTACTGATCCATTTTTGTAGTTAGACTCTATTCCTATGAGTGATACTCTACAAGTAAAGCTTATGGAATGGACCAGGGTCTACAGGAATGGTGAAGAGGTCCACTGAAGGAACAGCTACAGGTTTCCCTTCCAGTGTGGAGCCCCATCATCTCCTAATATCACCCCTCTAGCTAGTGCAGGGAAACTTGTTCAGTCAGCAGCAACACTCATGTTTTTTCTGTCCTCGGTGATGTGCGTGTATTCAAGATACAGATCTTCTGATTGACCTTTGAGAGTGAGGAATCGCTGCACTCACTTTATTCTGGTACTGATGGAAAACTCCTCCTGTCAATCTGTGGAAGGCAAAATCCACAGCACTCATAAAGCTAAGTCTGATGCTAACACACATGATAACACAAGCCAGCCTTGCAGGATGTTTTGTAATATTTAGAGATAAAGGTTTAGCCAGGTGGCAGTGGCTCAAGCCTTTAATCCCAGCACTTGGGAGGCAGAAGCAGGCAGATCTCTATGAGTTTGAGGCCAGCCTGGTCTAAAGAGTGAGTTCTGAGATAGCCAGGGCTACACTGTGCAATCCTGTCTTAGGGGAAAAAAAAAAGTTTAACTTTGAGGTTATAGTTCCAAGTTTCCCCAGACTTCTGTCAGTGATGTGTCTCAGCGTACTTTGCATCTGTTCATCCTATGGTAGGTAGGCAGCTTGGTTCCCAGTGTGGTGATGCAGGATCTTAAGAGATGAGGACAGGTGGGATTCCTTTGTTATTTGGGGCACTGCTGTCAGAAGGAAATGTTAGCTCTTTGGGGAACTTGAGCTCTTCTGAGTGAGTTGTTAGGAATGAAAGTGGCCTCCTCTTTCAAGATAGAATGCTTTTCTGGGCTTGGTGTTCCACATCTGTATTCCACCACCCAGGAGGATGAGGCAGCACGATAATAACTTTGATACCAGCCTGGGCTACACTGTGAGATCCTATCTCAAGACATAAAGATAAAATAGCTTCCTCCCACACAGGCTCCTGCCATTGTGACATCAGCTGCTATCAGGATCCTCAGCAGAGTCAGAACAAGTGTCCCTCAGGTTCCTCCACCCGTGCCTTATCTAGAACTTGAACCTCTAGAACTGTGAACTGAGTGAGCCTCTTTATACGGTCATTCTGCCTCAGGTATTCTATCCCAGACCAAAGAAGAGGTGCTTATTCCTCTGGCTTCACTGGGCTCATATGGCACGATTCTTGTTCTTGTTCGGTCTCTGACTTGATGTATCAAGCACTGTTGCAAACTCAGAAAATGTGGGCTGGAGAAATGGCTCAGTGGTTAAAAGTACTGGCTGCTCTTCCAGAGGTCCGGAGTTTAATTCCCAGCAACCACATGGTGGCTCACAACCATCTGTAATGAGATCTAGTGCCCTCTTCTGGCCTGCAGGGTTACATGCAGGCAGAACACTGTACATAATAAGTAAATCTTTAAAAAAAAAAAAAAGAAAGAAAGAAAGAAAGAAAGAAAGAAAGAAAGAAAGAAAGAAAGAAAGAAAGAAAGAAAGAAAGAAAGAAAGAAAGAAAGAAAATACAAAAGTACTTTGTACAGAAACATAAAAATTCCCTTTTGTATGTAGCACAAATCTTAAAAGGTCTTATTAATAAAAACAAACCTGGAGTCAGGTATTGAGATAAATGCTGAAAGATCAGCGAGACAGAACCAGCCACAGCTAACCTTGCCCTCCCAATTCCTCAGCTGATCCTGTTTCCTCAGACTGGAAGCCTCTGTGTCCTTATCTGAATGGATCTCAGCTGAACTGCTGCTAAAAGCCTAAAAGCTTAACCAGGCTCTACTTCCTGGTCCTCACGCCTTATATACCTTTCTGCTTCCTGCCATCACTTCCTGGGATTAAAGGTGTATGTCACCATGCCTGGCTGTTTCCAGTGTGGCTTTGAACTCACAGAGATCCAGATGGATCTCTGCCTCTGGAATGGTAGGATTAAAGTTGTGTGTGTCACTGCCTAAATCTATGTTTAATATAGTGGCTGTTCTGTTCTCTGACACCCCCTTCCAGATAAGTTTATTGGGGCACATACTGTATCAACCACATTTGTGTTTACACTTTAATGGGTAGAAAAAACAGGAAATAATAAACATATAACAAATAAATAGCATATTTACCAAAAAAAGCCACAGGAAAAAGGTAGAACATTATAAAGGAAAATGAAAATGCTAGGTTTGTGGAGCAAGAGTTCATTAAAATTACACTGGCTGGGTGTTAGGCCAAGCTCTAGTAGTCCAATTGGTGGGAGCGAGGAGGGATTCTTTGAGCAAGGGACTTTGAGATCATGAAGGGAAAACATATAGAGACAGCCAGCCAAATTAGTAGAAACTCATGAACTGTAGACCAATAGCTGTGGAGCTTCTATGGGACTGGACTAGGCCCTCTGGATAGGCGAGACAGTTGTTTAGCTTAAACTGTTTAGGGGACCTCCAGGCAGTGGGATCAGGATCTGTTCCTGGTGTATGAGCTGGCTTTTTGGAGCCCAGTGACTATGGTGGGACACCTTGCTCAGCCTTGGTGCAGCGGGGAGGAGCTTGGACCTGCCTCAACTGAATGTACCAGGCTCTGCTGACTCCCCATGGGAGACTTTGCCTTGGAGGAGGTGGAATGGGGAGTGGGTTGGGGGGAAAACTGAGGGGCGGGAGGAGAGGGGGATCTGTGGTTGGTATGTAAAGAAAATTTCTTAATAATAAAAATAAAGTTACACTGGGTGCTAGAGAGATGGCTCAGCAGTCAATAGCACTTGTTGCTTGTGCAGAGGCCATGGGTTCAGTTCACAGCATTCACAAGGTAGTTCACAATCACCCATAATTCTAGTTTCAGCAGATCAGACACCCTTCTCTGACCTCCAAGGGCACCAGGCACGTATGTTGTGCATATACATACATACATACATACATTCATACATACACATGAACATACATACATAGAGACAAAATACTTAGTATAATAAAATACATAAGTAATAAATTGTGTTGTCATGGAATATTGTGAAAGAGTCATTGAGCATAGACTTAGAGGAGAGAAAAGGGTATCTGGAGAAGAGACAACAAGTAGAAGGAAATCCAGTGCAAGGCCCCAAGAGGGCACATGACTAGGGGATTTGGGGAACCACTATGGGGTCAATAAGCCTGGAACAGGATAGGAAGGAAATCCAGAGGAACTAGCAGAGGTCATTGCTGGAGGCCAGGTATATATCTGATTCATTTTCATTCAGGGGAATTGAAGCAGTTTAATATTTTTTAAATTCCAAATACAAAAGTAAAAGGATTAGAATAATTAGCTTCCTGTGTCTGTCAGCGCCACAGGTAGTTCATAGTCGGTTCTGTTCATTACACTCTGATTCAGTCTTTCAGGCTGTCTTAAAGACAGTCATCTAGGCTGTCTTAAAGACAAACATCAGATTCTTTCATCATAATTTAAAATCTTTTTTTTTTTTTCTTGATGCTTTGAGACAGGGCTTCTCTGTGTTGCCCTGGCTGTCCTAGAATTCATTCTGTAGATGAGGCTGGCCTCTAACTCAGAGATCCACCTGCTTCTGCCTCCTGAGTGCTAGGATTAAAGGCATGCACCATCACTGCCCAGCTAATTTAAAACCTTTTTTGTTTTGTTTTGAGATACAGCTTCATATAGCACACAGCCTGGCCTCTAGCTTGCTGTGTAGCCAAGGCTGGCCTTTGAATACCTAATCTTACTGCCTCCATCTCCTAAGTGCTGGGATTGTAGGTGGTATGCCAGCATGCCAAGCTTTCATTGTAAATATTTCAGCATGCAATTCTAAAACATAAGAGCTGCATTAGCAGTATTACACTAATATCGCCATACTCTTGAAATTAACACCTCACAAATGTCATCAGGTAACAGTTCTTTCTCGGAGGTACTGTGAATATGGGTGTACTTTTACTCTCTGTTTCCACTGAACTCTTAGTATCTCTACATTGTGATGAGATGTTTCTTTCTCCTTCTTCTTATCTCCTCCCTGTCTTCTCTTTCCCATTTATAGCTACATATTTGCTGCAGGATCTGGATTTTTGCCCTACATGGGTTTTCACAATCTGCAGTTTACTTGCAGCATCCTAATAGATGTGTTTCGCGTGGTCTTCTGTATCCCATAAATTGATGGTGGTTCTAAAGCCTTCTTCAGATGTTAGGTTCAGTGATGCAGTGAAGGCTGTTTTATAGTTAGGTGTGATTTCAGCAGACATCCATCCAGTCATTAAGTCAGTACAGGTTGCAAATGATGGCAGCCCAAGCCTCTATTAGCTCAAGTGCTTCCATAAAGAGAACTTCCTTTGGTGAACTCTGGGACCTGGTGGTAGTTTGTTTACAAAAGAATGAGTAAGTGGCTTTTCTGTTCAATCATTGCTTTTACTATAATAAGATGATTCCTTAGCTTCTTGCAGGTAATCACCAACTAGTTGTGCCTATTTTTTAATCATTCTGATCCATGGATTTTAAGACATTTAATGGGAGCTGGTCATGATGGCACATGCCTTTAATTCCAGCCCTCAGGAGACAGAGGGAGGCAGCTCTCTTGAATTCAAGGCTAACCTGGTCTACCAAGTGAGTTTCAGTATGCCTGGGGCTACAATAGAGATTCCCTGTCTCAAAAAAGAAAGAAAGAAAAAAAGAAAGAAAAGAAGAGAAAAATAAAAGAAATTTGATGGGTATCAATACAGTACAGTTGTTACTGTCCACTGATGTTTTGATTGTCCTGACTCTGGCATATGGGGCTAGTGGTCTGCAGAAGCTGGTTCCCACTCACTTACAAAGGCTCACTGATTCACTGACAAATTCTGTCAATGTTTCAGAAAGTGTGTAGGTTGGTTGTGAAACACAGTCCTCGTTAAAAGTCATGTAAACTTAAATAAGTTACACTAAAAGCAAGATACTCAAGCCATTACATCTTAGTTCTTGTCTACTTAAGCTTGCTGTACTGTGTGCTACAGAATGCTACATAACTGTCTGCTCTCAACTGCGCGTCTTACCGCCAGGTTGAAACTGGCCACGGTGGAAGGATCTGCATCACAGAAGTCAGCAAGTGCTCCGTGTCATGGCTTGACTATTATTTTGCTGGTTGTCTTGATTTGAGAAAGTGATGGTGAAGATATTGAAAATGCATATTGGACTCCACAATGAGTCCTTTCTGTAGTTCTTCAGTGGTAAGCCATGAGGAATATCCTTTCAGCATTCTGCAACAAAGAAACTATTCCCATTACTAAATTCAAGTGGAATTCTGACGTACACCATCCTTAATTTTGCTTCAGATTCAACCAGAGGTCAGCAGCTTGTGCCTGGTTCTGTAGATTGAACTTTATTGAAGCACAGGTGTCTGTTTGTTTCCATGTTATCTGTGGCAGCCTTGATGCTGCTTTGACAGTCAGGAGTAGGTGTGACAGATACTGAATTTCCCACAAGCCTATGCTGTTTGCCATCTAGACCTCCAAGTAAAAGCTTGCTTCTCTGGGCTAAACCCACATCGGTGCCAGAAATACATTCATTCATCAGTTGAAAACATAGTTGGCTACTGATATATTATTTTGGCAAATATCAGCAAAAATATTCTGTAATAATAAATTGCATATATGGGGTCTATGACAAATAGTACTAAATTTTAAAATTATGTTCCTTGAATCCCTTATGTCACTAAAATTTAAACATAGCATGTGTGCATAGTGTCATGTCCCAAAGCACTTGGTAGATATTGACCAGCACAGCACTCCGTTTACTTGAACTGTCATCTAGGAAGTGAATCCAATAACTGATTCCATTGCTGAAATGACTTTGCCCTCTGAATGGGGAAATGGAAATTGAGTACGCAGAAAGAACCATTGGTTTTACAAGAAACGTGTGTGTAAAACTCAGCAGGAATAGCTAGGAGGCCAAAGAAATTCCTATCAGCAGTGAGCATTGCAAATATTCATAGTTTGTACCTTTAAAGATTTTTGATTTTAGTTTATGTGTAAGAGTGTTTTGCCTACATGTGTGTATGTGTAGGATATGCATGCCTGGTGCCTACAGAGGTTAGAAGAGGATGTCAGGTTCCCTGGAATTAGAGGTAGGAATGGTTATGAGCTACCATGTGGTTGCTGGAAACCAAACCCAGGTCTTCTCCAGGGGCAGCAACTGCTCTTAACCAATGAGACATCTCTCCAAACCGCATAAGTTGTATTTAAAATTTGCTGTTGGTTTCTGGAAACTCTGGCCCCTAAGCTGCTGTAGTAGATAGTCAGAAGGAAACATTTGGCCCAGACAGTGAGCCCTGTGTGCCCACTGTTGTGCTGGACATGGGAAGATGTGCATGTTTGGTTAATTCCGTTCGTTTTTACTGAACTCTCAGGTCTGTAACACACCATTGATCATACTGACAGATTGGGTCATTCTGACCTGATCCTGCTTGACATCTTGTATGTTAGAGAGGAGGAGAAGTTGAACTTCACTCATTTGTTATGACGTGAGTGAGTGACTTTATCAGATATAGACTCTAAATGCTAGAAGAACGTTTCCTCAGTGAAGCAGCAGTGGACACACAGCTCGCTTAATTAGTCTACATTCTCAGTATTTCTTCTGTAAGTTTCTTACAGTTTTCAGCATCATTGTAAGAGTTAGTCTTTCGGTGGTTTGTAGGATAACCCCCATGGCCAATTTCAAGTCTCCAGTGGAATGCCATGGATTGTAGACGAGAACGAGGACTTCCATTGTCAGGGGATTACAATGCACATTGATGAGGGGACTGCAAGCCCGGCGGCAGCAGCAGCTTTGTTGGTGATGTAACTAAGCCATAAGCTTACGTGACTGACCTGTCCCAGAACACCCCTGGGGATCTCACATTTTACAGTAGACAAACACCTGAGAAAAGTTGCTGTTACTCAGTTTTTTAAAAAGAGATTTCAAGTGAGAACAAAAATGCTCTCCACTGAATGGCATGTGCCTGACTGAGTGAAGTGACAAGTCCTTTGTGAAGTGACAAGTCCTTCCAAAAGCCATGTGCTCATCTCCTAGTGTTTAATAATATCTCTAGTAGGCATCTAGTCGTTGTATGTGGTACTGAGCTTCATAAGGATGTCTTCATACTAATGTAATATACTTTGAACATACTTCCTACAGATGTAATGAACGCCCTCGCCCACCTCCTCTAGACAGCATTACTTTTTCCTTGTCATGTATGCTTGCATGTGTAGGTTTAGAGGAGTATCTAGTCATAAAGTTAAGATCATAACACTAACTTGAACTTTTCTATCACTAGCAGAAAGGTAGATAGTGCTGTATATTTAAAATATTATGTTAACAATATTGTCATCCCTTCCCCCCAAAAGACCTAAAGACAATACACTCCCCAGTGTTCTGAAGTTCCTTTTGTAATTACTTTTTAATTGGAATCCAATCTTCTCTTTGTTGGGGTAACAATTAGTGCAGGTAAACCCTCTGTTTTTAAGGTGATAGAATTTGAAGCATCTTGTTGCCTAGAATGAATGTCTGTGAAGGGAGAGAAAGGCAAACTAGAAATTAGCCAAACTAAAATTCAGGATCTTCACCACACTCTTGGCTCACTTCTGAAGCCTTCTCTTCACTGGCCCAGGGCTGCGCTTTACCCATCAGCTAGCTGGAGCTGTCTTAGATCTGCTTGCTCCCCAGGTGGTATGGCCAGGAGCTGGTTCTCTGGAACCGGAGCAGGACTTGGCAGGATGCCTGTGGGATCGCAATGGCTACTCCCACAGTGGAAGGCTTGGTGCCGGCCAGTCTTTGGAACATTAGAGTGGACACTGGATAGTGTATTACCTGGTGGACGACTCTCCTCAGACCTGCTCTAGAGTTTTAAAAGGCATTTTGATTTTATGTTGCCTGAATTCATCATCCTATTTGTGAGTTATTTCATGAAAGGGCAATTGTATTTTGATTTGAGGGAAATCGTGACTTTTTTCTTTCACACGGGTATATATGTAAGCAGAGCTCTTAGCTTTCTCTTTGCTATATATTTACCTGAGAATATTAAGTGATGTTTTGTTAAGGTCAGAGAGAAAACGATAGGAGAGTGATGGAGACATTAGGAGTCTGCCGCTCGTTCTCTGCATTCCTAGGGAACTGATTTCCAGCTGTATCACACCCCTGGTCCTTTTCAACATTCCTTTTTTGTTTTTTTCTAATGACCTTAGGGATTTCTCAGAAACCTTATGTCAGTTGAATTACTTGAGTAGGGAAGGTGAGAATTTGAAGGTTATGGGGCCACAAATTACAAATAGCATCGAATGTCTTCGGTAGCATAGTAACTTGAACTTTGCTTTATTCCAGATTGGAATATGAAATCATTTTACAAGCTTATATACCATAGTAAAGGAATTACTCTTTTACGATAGTAGTTGGCCTGGGTGTCGAGGGCTTTTCCTAAAGAATTTTGAGAGTAGCATAATAAAGTCCTCATCTTCAGTCCATTTATTTATAGGCTGTCAAAGAAATGGGTGGCATCATGGGTGGTTTAGAGCAGTTTTGTGTCATTTGGACTTGGTTGTTGTACTTTTCTTTTTCCGTCTAGCATTTGCTGTTTTGGAATATTCTGGATTGTGCAATCACTTCTGTCAAGTGGTCTACAGTTATCATCACAGGGCTTGCCTATTGTTGGACACACTTCGTTTTTTGTTGTTTTTTTTTTGCCAGCTCTGATCCTGACTGCTCAGTCAGAAAATTCTAGGCTGTGAAAAGCCTAACATAAACCCTGTCTCAACCTCCCCCCACCCCCCCACCCCCGCCCCAAACGTAATGTTGATTCCTCAGTTACTAACTAATTCATGCTGGATGTGTCATAAATGAGAACTTATTTTAGGGTATTTGTGAGTTTAATACATGAAACCCAGTGGCTATTAATTATTATTTATTGTTTTTAAATTTTATATGTATAGGGGAGAAGGGGAAGTGTAAAGGTCAGAGGACAACCCCCAGGAGTCTCTTCTCTCCTTCCACCATGTGGGGTCCAGGGATTTCAACGCATGTCATCAAGCTTTGTGGCAAGCACCTTTACCCACTAAGCCATCTTGTTGGCCCTATTCTTTTTTTTTTTTTTTCAGAGCTGAGGACCGAACCCAGGGCCTTGCGCTTGCTAGGCAAGCGCTCTACCACTGAGCTAAATCCCCAACCCCTGGCCCTATTCTTTTAATATCTATTTACTTGAACATTATTTTTCATCATGAGATCCACTGGTTCATTTGAGAGATTTGTGTGTTGTGTTTTTTTTTTTTTTTTTTTTTTTTGTCATCAGAGATACTACTTTTTATATGTTTGATTAATTGGGTTATGGAATCTTATGAGACAGTACTTTTGGCCTTATTTACCTGAGTCCAGTTCTTCTTTATGCTACAGTGAGGTAGAAAACTGAGTACCCTCAGTAGTCTATTCCTTTGGTTTCTAGTCTAGTTAAAGCAAGCTATTGTTATTGGTATCATAAAGAAACAGTTCTAGCTTTTTTTCTCCTTCTTTGTGTGTGTGCAATGTGGTGGGACCCCAGAAGACTAAGGCCTTATAACCCATCTGCTGAAAGAAATGCAGTGTCTCAGATTGGGTGCAGTTTAGTTGGTAGGATACTTGCTTGGCATACACTGAGTTCTGTATTCAGTACCTGGCACATCACAGAAGCTGATCATGGTGGCATGGCTGTAATCCCAGCATTCAGGTAGTGGAGATATGGTCTCTGTTCATAGTGAATTTTAGTTCATTGCCAAACCAAACAGAAAATATGTCACAAAAGTGTGGTATAAGCCAAAAAAAAAAAAAAACAAAAAAAAAACTATCAGTTTGTTTTAATAAAACTTTGGTCTTCAGTGTCTTCAGACAGTATTTAATTTCAAAGGCTTGATATCCCATTTCAAGTAGGTGGGGCACTTGCTACTACACTGAATGGGCTTGTTAGTATCAAGTCTAGCCACGAACTAACTTTTTCTGAGCAGCATTTGGTGCTCTCTGTGTGTATTGCTTCAAGAACATCTATGCAGCCCTCAGAGGTCCTCATTTTAGGTAAAAAATAAAGCTATAAAAACCCGAACAGGTATAGGGGAGGTGCCTGACTGCTCTTTGCATGGGAGATCCTTGGACAGAGCCGGGCTGATATAACAGTGTGAGGTTTTGTTTCTTCATCTTGCAGTCAATGAGTGTAAGCGACAAGTGGGGTGGACAGCCGTTCTGAAAATCAGACCGTCTCTCTTGTTTAATTTGGATGGCCTGAGTGTTGGTTCAGAGGACTCCAGGCTTGTCTGCTTGCTTCTTCATCCTCTTCAGGGTGCTCTTCACAAGCTGTTCTCCAACTGGGGTTTTTTCTGGGATGCCTTACCGGGAATTGTAACCTACCCTCTGTTCATGGGCATGTGCCATTCAAACCTTGCTGTGTGGATTCTGGACTCCAGGAGAGCAGCACTAAAGTCCAGACTTCTCTGACTTAGGCTTTTTTGACAGCTCATTTCAAGTGAGGCTAGAAGGATCATGATTTGGTCTGTTCCGACACCCTTGGCTCGGAAAATCAGACTGAGCTGTGCTTGTTTACTGAACTGATCTCATTTCCTTCATCCTTGTCTTTGCTTGTTGTCTTCTTCCTCCTCCTCTTCTTTTTCTGTCCCTGAGGCAGGGTTTCTCTGTCATCATCATGCTTAGTGCCTTAGCATTCCTAGCTTTTTAAAAAAAAAATTTAAATCTTATTTTTTATTTTATGTGTGTGAATGTTTTGCCTGCATATATGTACTCCACAGGTGTACCTGATAGCCTCAGAGGTCAGAAGAGGTCATCACATCCCCTGGAACTGGAGTTAGGATGGTTATGAGCCACCATGTCAGTTCTGGGAACCAAACCCAGGTCCTTTGCAAGAGTAGCAAGTGCTTTTAACCTCTGAGCATCTATCTCTCCAGGCCCTAGCATTCTTCCTGTTTTATGCTTTCCAATCCATCGAATACTAAACGTGATTACTAACGGCCACTACATAGACTGAAATTCACTCTGACGTTTTCTTTAAAACTTATTTTATTTGGTCTATGATGCAATAAAGTATTATTTTTAAAAAATGAGTTTATTACCTTCAAAATGTTTCTAAAAGTAACTGATAATGCAGGATCGGGAATACAGTGATTTGGTCTTACTATTGCTGGCTCTGTGCTGATGCTTGAGATGGCACAGTGAATGCACAAGGTTGCCCTGAGGATTTTAAACTCTCAATGGAAAACACAGCTTAACATCCGCCAGACACTTGTGTGCTGCTCACTCACCGTGCTTTATAGGCTTAGCATTAGGGCACACTGAATTCCTTTGGATGATGTCATATCTTTTCAAAACTAGATTTTTAGTCATTGCTATGATTGAACAGTAAGAGGTACATAAAATCTACTGAAAAACAGAAACCAGATCCAGTTTAGCAAAGTTTTACATATCTGTGCATATTTTGTTTAAACAGTTAACTAAGTCATTATTACATGACTCCTAAATTGTTAGTCTAGAACTACTTAACCAGTAGAATCATTTTGGTAGCCTGAGACAGTAAGGGCACTGTGAACTGGAAAAGCTTCATGGCCGCTTGATTAATCTCTATAAGAGATAATAGCACCATCGACAGGAACATTTAAAGAGCTGAGGAACAAAAAGAGCCTGTCTCTAACAAACTCAGGGCTGTAAGCTGATTGCTGTCCGTCATCAATTCCGTAATTCTTTGAACTCTGCATCTTTATTAAGCTTTGATTTAGAATTCTATGTTGTTTAGTGAGCTCTCTTCAAGAAGTTCTACTTTGGAACTGTTTAGAATTGCTTGCAGTATCAAATGTGTAGAAGCCATATAAATCTCCAGATTTCGTCTTGTAGAAAGGATTTTTCTTTCTTTTGGTTAGGGACCCAGTTTCTGTAATCCAGATAAAGACAGTGCCAGTATTCAGTGTGTGTGTGTGTGTGTGTGTGTGTGTGTTTGTTTGTTTGTTTGTTTGTTTGTTTGTTGAGACAGGGTCTCTCTATGTCCCCTGGCTGTCCTGGTGCTCTCTGTTTACCAAGCTGGCCTCAAACTCATGTTGACCCTCCTGCCTTTGCCTCTGCTAGGATTTAAAAACGTGCATCACCACACCTGGCAGATTCGGTGTCTTAAATGTCTCCTCAACTGTTTTGGAAGTGGCTTTAGGTCAAAGTTCTCCTACAGGATCTTTGCTGCCCCTGTATCATAAGCACTGCCTCCCTCCAAAAGTAACTCTCCACTTGGAGTTGAGAGCTTTTTTTACCGACGATTTTGTCCTCCTGTGCTGTCCCGTTCGTTACCTGTTGTTGTTCATGTAGTCAAAACTTCAGAAATGTGTGACTCCTTCATGTGCTCAGTTTGCAGGTGAGCAGAATGACTGAGGTTGTATACATTATAAACTAGTTGGTTCAGCAGCAAGAGCCTCGTCCCATTTGTCCTTTATTTCCAGACATCATCAACGTAGGCTTCTTGCTAACTCTCAGGATGCTGCAGGCTAATCTTGTATGCTCCCTGGCTTAGATCTAGAATCATCCACTTCTCAGAACAGACTTGGCTTTAAAAAAAAAAGCTCTGGTGGATATAGATGCCTGTATTGACAGGTTATTCTTTTACTGCTTCACAGACACCCTAATACTGCCTATTGGTGTCCACTGTTCCTATAAGAAGTCAGACATTGTTTACATTGCTGTTTCATGGGTCTAAGTGTTGTCATTTTGTAGGATTTTTGTTGTTCTTACTTTCAAGACTTTGTATTTGGTTTTCAGCAGTTTGACTGTGATTTCGTCCTTTTATGCTTGGGAAACATACTTTTTCTGCTCTATCCTGTCATCACTTTCTGAGACCTCAGTTAAACAGATGTTAGACCTCATTTTTTGAATATTTATTTTTAATTATGTGTCTGTGTCTATCTGGGCATATGTGCACATGAGTATAGGTGCCTGTGAAGGCCAAAGGCCTCAGATCCCCTGGAGCTGGAGTCACGAGCAGTTCTGAGCCACATGACTTGGGTTCTGGAACCAAATTCAGGTCCTCTGTAAAAGCAATACACATTTTTAACTGCTGAACCATCTCAACAGTCCCAGGGTTAGACTTTCTGTTTTGTTTTAATTGAGGTAGGATCTTTCTGTGTATCCCTGGCTGCCCAAGAACGCACTTTGTAGACCAGGCTGGTCTTGAATTTAGAGATTTTACTGCCTCTGCTTCCTGGGTGCTGGGATTAGGGTTAGACTTCTTAACATGGTTCTATATATCCTTAATAGTCTACTCATTTATTCAGAATTTATTCTTTCTGTTCTTCAGATATAGTGATAATATGTTAATCTATATTTAAGGTCATTGGCTTTTGCAGCAATACATAGCTAATTTTTAACTTAGCATCAGTACTTTCCAGTTCTGTCTTTAATAAGTGTTTGTTCTGGTGTGTGTTCATATGTGTGCAGGTGCACATATGTATGTGATGTGCAGGCAAGCATGTGCACATATGTGTGGAGGCTAGAGGACAATTTCGGGTGTCCTCAGGAACTCCATACACCTCCTTTAGACACGGTGACCTTGTTCTGGAACTTATCAATTCAACTGGAATGGCTGGCCAGCCAGCTCTGGACTATCTCCCCCTCCCCAGCACTGGGATCCCACATCCGAGGTGGTGACTTTACCCACGAAGCTGTCTCCCCAGCCTCACTCCTTGAGTTATCATCCGGCTTGCTTTGATGACTCTGTTTCCTCCTCTGAGATTGCCAGTGATTATCGTTTATGTTTTGAATGTAATGAGGGATAGCCTCCTGTGGTCGTCTTAGTTTGGTTGTCACTGCCTTTTCTTTGGTGTACAGGTTAGGCTTTACAAGCATTTCTTTGTCCATCTAATAATTCCTAGTTATGGTCTTGACATTGTTAGTGTTAGTCTGTAGAACACTTGGAGTTTGTTGCATTCCACCAATGAGCATTGATTTGGGTTTTGTTGGTTGCTTGTATCCGCAGGAAAATTCACTTGTCTAAACGCACACTCGAAGCTGTGTCTCGTGGGTTACGCAGCAGCTAAAGTCTGCATGGTTCAGTGTTGCTGCTGGTGCTCTTCGTACTCCTTTTGAGATAGCTTAGCATTATGTAACACAGACTGGCCTTCCAGCCAGGCTTCTCTTATCTTAGCCTCCTGAGTTCTGTGGTTGCGGTGTGTGTCACACCTGGCACTTTTTGGGAACCTACCTTTTTAGTCTTGATTGACATATACCTGCGATACAGTAAATCCCATGTGTTTAAAGTCTACATTTTGATAAGTTTTGAGGTGTGTAAATACTTCTGAAATTATTGTCAAAGACAGAATAAGGAAATGCCCACCTCCTCAAGAGTCTCCTCTTTCCTTTTTTCCAGCTCTGTCCCTAGGTAACTACTGGCATGTTTTCCATTATGTTAGCTTTATCGTTTGTTTGTTTACTCACATAATTATTTATCTTTTTTTTTACTCACATAATTATTTTGAGGTTCATCCATGTTATTGCAAATTTCTATACTCTGATCTATTGTGGGGTGCAATTTATTACGTACATACACCACAGTGCAGTTGCCCATTCACCTGCTCATGGGCATTTGGGTTGTTTCTTGTTTTCCACTGCTTCAGATAAAGTTGCTGTGAGCATTTATGTTTTCATTTATCTCAGATAAATACCTAGGAATGGGGAGGCTAAGAGAGATAAACTTTTTAATCTCTGATCTTGGGATCAGATATTGTCTATGAAAATGCAGAGAGCGGTGCCAGACCATCTTCTTCACTTGCCAGTAAGCTAGCGTTTTAGACCCCTCCGAACACTGCCACGAGGCCTTTGCCTTCCATGAGGTTTTGGATCAGCCTGCTGACTTCTGCAGGAAAGACCCCGGACAATTTATTGGGATTGTCGGAAATCTATAGGTCAATTTGGAGAAAATTTCTGCCCTGACAATGCTGAGCCTTCCAATTAATGAGCATGATTTATCTCTCACTTCCTTATCTTGTTTGATTTTTCTCAGCATTGTGCAGTAGTTTCGGTGTGCCGCTTGTACATAATTTATCAACTTACCCATAAATATTTTATATTTAATGCTATTTTACATGGCTGGGGTTTTATTTAATTGTGCACTTGGCTTAAGAGTCATTTTAAGTTCAAAGTTGAGCAGAGCATACAGAGAATTTTGGCATACCCACTGCACCCCCAAGCACTCCGCCCCGCCAATGCCCTAAATGAGGATGGTAGCCTAGGGTGCGGGACTGCCATGTTGCCATTGCTTCACTGCTCTTGTTTACTTAAGAGTCACTTCTGGCTTCACTTTTTCTGTTTTGAAGAGACAGAAAAACACCAAAATAGTATCGTACAGAATGAAAAACCTCTTTCCCCACCTTGCCGCTGGTAACCTTCTTTCCTCCAAGTCCCTAGGAGCCACTGATCTTTCCACCATCTCCATAGTTGGGTGTGTGAGACTCCATCATGACGTCCCATGCATGATCGCCCACTTCTTTTTAGCACTGACTAGTATTCCACTGCCCCATGTATTACAGATTATCCATTTACCCACTGGGGAGCATCTAGTTGCTTCCTGGTTGCTAACCTATCTCATTATGACTAAAGCTGCTGTAAAAATCTGCACACAGGTTGATTGGTTGGTTGGTTTTGTCAATACATTTTCAACTCATTTGGGCAGCTTGAAGTGTTGCTGTCGTCATCATTACCTGACTGCAGAGCCTGTCCTGTACTTATAAAGTTAAAAGTAGAAGCCAGCACCCAGTCCCCACTTGATCTCCCGCCCCGCCCCCGCCCCCCATCAATCTCCTTTGTAGAATTTGTTTGCTAATCACATGCGTCCATCCTTTGATTCTACAAGCATTGCAGCTTTCCATTTCTGTCCCAGTGATGTCACAAAGCACAGGCAGGAGCCTGCCCTCAGACAGAAGACCCCCAAAATGCAACATTCCCCAGCGTTGGCCCCTTTTCTGAGTGTAACTGTCATTCATGTTTGTTTGCTTGTCCTTGCTTTCTAGAACCTTCAAACAATTGTTTTTAGTGGTTTATCCAGAGTTCCTACTGTCTATTAACCAAGAAAGGCTTGCTCTGCTGTGCAGCTTGACAGTTTGTAGAAACTAGACTCTGACCCACAAGTTTGCAGACGTGTGTTCAGGGCCCTAGCCTGAACACCCATGGCCATTGGTTTGAGCCTTGTTTCCAGACCTTTTTTCCTTGTATGTAACTTGTTTGTTTTCCCTTTTCTGAAAGTCTAAGGAGTTTGTCAGAATACCTTGGTAGCAGTTGCTCTGAGCTACATTTTGTAGCACACGGTGTCCTTTATGAGTAATTAGTTCAGAATCTGGAGGAAATCTGCCTGGAGTATTGGGTTTAATCGACTGCTCTTTGCTTGGCTTCCTTTGGGCTCCTGCTTGCCACCATGCTGCAGCCTTTTTGCTTTTCTTCACTATTTGCCATTTCATGTGAATTCTCTTAACTTCTTTGTGAGTTTTAGACGTTTACTTCCTTTACCTTCTGGATTGAAGACATTAATTTATGTGCTGCTGTGTTACTTTCAAATTCAGTCTTCATTTCCAAAATATTTAACTTTTCTTAGATATATTTATTTTATGCGTATGAATATTTTGCCTGCATGTCTGTATGTGCAGCATATATGTTCCTGATGCCCACAGAGGTCAGAAGAGGATGTCAGAACCCCTGGAACTTAAGGTAGAGATGCGTGGGAACCACCATGTGGGTGCTGGAAAATGACCCTGGAGTCTCTCCAAAAGCAACAAGAGCTCTTAGCTACTGAGCCAGCTCTCCAGCCCCTCTTCGTAGATTTGGAAAATCTCCCTTTGCATGTTTAAATTTAGAGATTGTAGGTGTTCATCCTTTAAAAATGGTAGATAATTAGGAGTTAGAAATAGTGGCCTGGAATATTATACTAATAATAGTGAAAGTATACACATATACGTGAACACACATGGCTGGCGCTCTCTCTCTCTCTCTCTCTCTCTCTCTCTCTCTCTCTCTCTCTCTCTCTCTCTCTCTCACACACACACACACACACACACACACACACACACACACACACACACACACCGAGAGCTTGTGGAAAAGAAACATGGCCATGAAGAGGAAACATCAGACTTCTGAGCCCATGATCACTTTGCTCTTGCCTTTTGTAATCCATCATGCCTTTAAGTCCCAAAATCTCATCAGTCATTCCTTTCTGACCGTTTGGGGGAAGTAGATCCTTGTAAAAATTTAATTTTGGATCTGAAATCTGAAAATTGGCTATACAGACTATATACCCATATGGGTATATTCTGTTCACTTTTATCGCTACTACAGTTTTCTTGTACTTTCAAAATCCATTCTTTGTTTCTTCTGTTTTTCCTCCCACTAACAACGTAGAATATAATTTCTTTACATATGCATTACTGCCTAATGAAGGGTGCTTTTAGTGGTTCATTATAAAATAAAAGGTTGGATGTTAGATTCATGTAGCTTAGAGGCTTGTATTGTGGTTTTTTACAAACACGTGGGGTTTTTGTTTCAGCTAAGAAAGTCCGCGGTTGCATTGCTACTGATATTTGTATATTGTGCATGCATCACCAACTGTGGCTAAAAACAAGGGTGTTCTTGGGAACTGTTTATTGCATTAAAGAGATACTGCTCATGACAGGAGATAAATAAAGCCACATATTGTCTCTGCATCTGAATTGGTGTTAAATAACTCGCTGTTCAGCATCGATGTGTGAAGACCTGCTGTTGATAAGTCAGGTGGTCACTTTTATGGCATGCTAAGAAATAGAATTCATACACTTAACTGGGGATCTTAGTTTCCTTTGCTATCTAAATTTTTGACTAAGAAATATTGAACTATTTAAGTATTTCTAATATTTGTTCATCATTTAAAGTTGGTTTGTCTTTAACCAGATGATATGTAGTTAGAAACATTTTTGAATTCAGTTATTTCAAAACTAAAAATTTCATCAGAAGGTTTTTTTTTTTTTTTTTTTTTTTTTTTTTTTCTTTTTTTTTTTTGTTAATTTTTTTTTTTTTTTTTTTTTGGTTTTTCGAGACAGGGTTTCTCTGTGTAGCTTTGCGCCTTTCCTGGGACTCACTTGGTAGCCCAGGCTGGCCTCGAACTCACAGAGATCCGCCTGGCTCTGCCTCCCGAGTGCTGGGATTAAAGGCGTGCGCCACCACCGCCCGGCCAGAAGGTTTTTTTTATATGTCAAGTTAAATGTTGATTTAGGTTTAAAGTGTCACAAGTTGGATTTCATCATTTACATTAAAGAAAGGCAACACAATTTCCATAATTAAAGTTTGTTTTTCCTGGCTTTTTCCCCCCAGTAAAAATGGCGTAGTTTTATCTGCAGAGTTCCATAACTGCCAGTAGAGGGCACTGTTGGAACACCAGAGAAATATTGTATTGATTCCCTAACACCTTGTCTGCCTTTGCAATTTGCAGTGTTTTTAAAAGCAATATTCTCTGTGTAATTAAAATCAGTTCCCTGTATAATTAGCAGTTGAGCCTTATTCTTTGTGGCAGAGTTTGTTTGTGGATGGCGTTATTTTTTAAAGTCTGTGTTCATCTACAGCCAGTGTCTAAACTGCCTCCTATTAAAATATAGAAAGGTGTGTTGCTGTTTATCTGCACTAAGCAATACTGGAGATGGAAATGTATAAAAATTACAGTAGGTTTCATTTACGATCTGTGAGCTAATTATTCAGCAGGGAACGTTTAAAATTCTTGGTTCCAGCTTTAGAAATAGCAGAGTTAATGTGCCACGGTCATAATATTAGTGTTCAGGTGCCTTGCACAGTAATAGAGGACAGCTAATTCTGTGTTAGAGCTCTGCTGATGAAAACCGCTGATCAACTTAGCAAATTCACTAATAATGTTCTTTTCATGCTTCCTTAAAACTCATCTGCCACTAAGACAGTGCTGTGAAAACATGGGTAAAGCTACCTCTCTTGCTTAAAGCACATACATGTCATATTGTGTGACGTGAAACATGCATTCATTGCCTGGCCACTGTCAGGCTGCTGGAGGGCAGTGAGACTAGAGAGAATCCCCACCTGAATTTGAAGTTGTTAGGGCAAACTTCACAGCGGCAGGATTTCCCACCAGTCCCAAACCCTCTACCAGTGGTCTAAAATCAGAGAAAACTTATTTCAAGGCCACATTATAAAGTCTTTCCTGCCTCATTTTTGAAACTGAAACTTTATGACTAATTGATGTTTTGAAGTTATTTCATTTTATGGTTTAAAATTTTAAAAGAAAATTAGGTGAGAATTAGAAATCTTAAATCTTAAACTTTTCATTGGTAGCCGTATAGAATGAAGGAATCAACGTTTTCTTGAGAGTTTTGTTTAACTTTATGAAGCACTTTAGTTAACAGGCCAGCAGACTGGTGACGCAGGGAACTGTGTGTCTGGAGACAGGCTCTAGAAGTGAAAGTGGGCTGCCATCAGCTCGCCGTGTGCATAGCGCACTCGGGAAGCAGCATGGGCCACTCCACTTTGATTGGGCTGTTTACTTTGATAATAAAACTGTGATGTTACCATTTGAGAGAGCACTGAGACTGTTCAAAGACTCTGTTGTGTAACTTAAGAAAAACAGTTGGAAATATCTTTTAGGCATTAGTCACTGTAGGTGTAATTTTAAAATATTTTAATATAATTAAACTAAAATCTGAAAATTTAAGTATATGCTAAGAAAGGATTCTGCTGTTTGTCCCTAAGTTTGTCTGATGTTATAGCTGCCCCCCAAAGAAAGCACTCTAATTTCTTTCTCCATCATGTTGGTCCCCTGCTCCTTTATGCTCTGTGGTATTTAAGACAGAGGCCCTACTGGTTTCTTGGTTAAAATACATTACGTAGATTAGGAAAAAAAGAACTGTATGCTGTTTATCTGTAGTTATAAAACTGTTGCTTTCTCATTTGTTACTACCGAAGAGGGAATAAAGCAAATTTTCATTTTGTTGGAGCATTTGTATTGAGTACTGTGACTTCTCTATATTGTCTTGTAATGGTTATCGCTGCCTTTTCTCCCACAGAGGCTATCACAGGCTTCAGTCTAGGCTATTTGTATTCAGCAAGGTCCTGATAAGTTTTATCTCCACAGATAAGTCAAGTGCATTAGGATCCATAGGTACTAGTAAAATTCACGGAAAATATTATTGCCACGCTCTTAATGAATTTTTTAAGCCATAAGCTTGTCATGTGGAATATACCTATACTGTTTCTTATTCCTTTGAATGACACTAAAGGAGTGCGATTAATTTTGCAGGCATTTTAAAGAAACAGGAACAGATTAAAATAGCATTTTTGAAATTGTGTTTTGCTCCAGATTTAAACTTTTACTGATGAAGTCTTAGAGGCTGTTTGTTTTTCTTTTTAAAGAAAATGGCAAAAGAATAAATATTATAGAAGGCATTTATAAATTAAAAACATAACTTGACTTTCCTTGTTAAAATAATCATTTTTGACTTTGTATAGATATATATCTTACCAGAGGCCTCCCCACAGATTTGCGTTTCCTTAGCTGAGGAACATTGGCGGGAAAAGAGATGCCTTATCCTTATGAGGAACAGTTTCTAAGAACTGCTGACCTGAATATGTGACAGTGAAGACAGAAAGAACTCAGGCACGGTCACTGTCCTTCGAAACTCAGAGGGACACTTTGCTCACACGTGAGAAAGTGTTGAGTCTGTTTGACTTTCTGCAGTTAAGGTGACCATCACCTTACGAGAAATGTACCTACCGTCTATTTTCTTTCTGGGTAGAGATTCTGCCAGGTGCCTCCTGTGCAGGAGCCACGTACAGTTGGAAAGCACATACTCTCGGGAGTTACAGATGAGACGCGCTGATGTTTCTTTTGCAGTATCATGTAAAAATAATGCCTTCTGAACTTTTACAGGCTTAGTATTCAGGATTTTAGTCTGACTATGTAAGTTTATGCTTTCAGTATCTCAAAATGTACTGTGTTCCCTTGTGCTCACTTAGAGATCAGTTGATGGCTTTTCCATGCATTGTGGGAAGTTTTCTTACCTCATCGATAATTGAAGTGAGGAGACTGAAGCCAATGTTGGTTGTTAGGTGTTCTTGTCCTGTGGCAGTAATAATGTGCCTTTTTGCCTCATAATTGGACCTCTTTGTATTCTTTTCCTCCCTCCTTCTCTCTCAAAACTTCCTACATTTATTTGACCATTTAAATAAAAGTTACAGAAATACTTAGCACCCTTCTAGAAACTAAGCATTTTCTCTAGAGATTCCTATAAAAGATAATCCTTGGGTTTTATGGTTATTAAGTCTGATACTGTGGGTGCACACAGCCACCAAAGTAGCGATTCGCTTTTCTGGCTAAGGAATGGCAATGTTTCCTCCACACCAAGTGGCTTTATTTTTATTCCTGGATGTTCTGGATTGTGCTGTGAGAAAGAGAAAACGCGGAGGTAAGAGGCTGTGTTGGGCTGCCAGGGCTGACGCGGCTGCTGCCCTAGACCAGGCCGGCGTGAAGGGTGCTGTGGCCTCCAGCTGAAAAGTGACATGAAAGAAGTTGACTGTCTCTTTTCAGAAGTTATCTTTGTGTGGCGGGCCTCGTGTGCAACATTAAGAAAAGGAGAGCTTTGAACATAGAACAGTGGTCCTTTTCAAATATATTTAATGCAGTGAATTAGCCCCAAACTGTCCTGTGTCTAGTTACTCAAAAAGGAGAAACCTTGCTGCCGGCAAAAAAAAAAAAAAAAAAAAAAAAAAAAAAAAAAAAGTGTGTTGGGAAAACGGCTGCTCTCTTTGAGAACGTTTTAATAAAAGAGGAAACTTTTAAAAGCCAGTGTTTTCTTGAAGGATTGATTTTGCTGATAGGAAGTAGCCTCTAAACAGCATTAGGATCTCATACTGCTGTGGGATGTAAGTTGTGGTTGTGAAATGAGGTTGGTTTTCTCCTCAGGCCTAGGGCTTTGCCTTTTCTGTAGAATAAAGGGACATGCCTACTGACCAAAAGCAAACATTTTCACAGGGGTAAATGGCTTGGAGCAGTCTTCATATTTTTTTTCTTTGTTCCTAAGTAATTATCAAGTAAAACTTTTAATAAGAGAAAAATGAGAGCATGTTTAAGATTAATTTCCTACAACAGTCTGAAGTGCGTTTTAGAATTAAAAAAGATCAGTAGTTACCCCAAAACAACACTTTTGCTTCATGTTTGGGACCACATATTTTAAACTATGGACCTGATTTTCTCTAAGTTGAAGTAGACATTTTTATATAAAGTTACTTGGGACAGGGGGATCCAGGTGTGGGTATTTTAAATATGTATTTTCTAAACATTTCTTGTTGATTTCATTAGAAGAACACTTATTTATTGAAAGAAAGCTACTGAAATGTTGCTGCTAGGAGAGTTTGTTGTCCACGGGACAAAATAAAATTAGAGATTCACATGTGATAGCTGTGTACAGAGTCATGAATGTAAATTGTTACGTTGTGTTATGTATAATCTGTGAAGTTGGAAATCGATGCATTGTTTCAAAAGCTGTGAAAGTTCTTTGGTTTAATTATCGTTATCACTGGAGAGATGCCAAATCATTATTTCTGCTGAAATCTTTATTTGTGCCTTAAGTTTTTTCCACCTCCTGAGACTATTCTCCCCTCCCGAGATAGGCTGCCTTGGTTCTCCCCGCAGAACTCTGGAAGTAGGGCAGGGCCAGCTGTCTTGTTCCTTGATCTGTCTGCCTTCTTTATCCTCAGCAATCTAAATAAAACCGTCACCCTGGCGTGCAGACCTGTCTTTGGGGCTCCCTACCCCAGACGGCTGCTCACTCCACAGCCATCCCACATCTGACACTCAGTTCTGCTGTGGCTGCCGTTCTTGGGGTTGTTCAAGTCTTTCTTTATCTGTTGCTGCCGTTCTTGGGGTTGTTCAAGTCTTTCTTTATAACTTGCCTACTACTCTGCCACTGCACATTTAGTCGAAAGCCTTGTAGATCATGAGAGCATAGCCAGTGTCGGCGTCTTCAGAAGTAATTAATACTGATGTTGTTGTAAGTTTCTGCAAACTTAGTTTGGATGTGTAACTTTGGGACTGTTCGTTGGAACTGATGGGTGTCGGGGTGGGAGGTCTATGGGCACTGCCATTTTCATATTTGGCTGTGTTTGGAATTACTAACTAGTTAATTTCTCAGTGTTTAAAAAACTGAATCAAATAAATAGCCACATTTCTTAGCCTAAAATTGTGTGCAAATGTTAAAGAAAACATAGTTGTAATTTCTTGCTCAATTCTTGAAGGGTACAAAGGAAAAAAACCACACTTAAGATATTTGGCACCCGTTTATGTAATTTCTAAGTCCTTGGACCGTGAACAAAACATGATGTCGTGTATAGCAGGGTTTCAGTACTGTTCTAACACACTGTGTAAGTGCTCCCCTTTAGTAATGTGCCGCAGTAAAATACAGGACCGTCGGGCTTGAGGTGGCTGCTTAGTCCGTGGTGAGGAAGGGACTTGACCAAGAGTTACAAAGCTAGTTTGAGTCGGAAATAAAGAACATGGTCTTTAATCACAAGACAGACTCCTCCTCTTTCGGTATCTCTTGTGTTGTTTTGAGAAGGACCTGACTGAGAGGCAGCTCATCACTGATGGCAGTTGAGCTAATGTTTCTGTCTCCGTATATGCCAGGGTGTCCTGGGGTAGACTCATACTGTCCTTTATAATCGTTTTTCAGTGTGCATCTGAGTGCGTACTGCATGCACTGGTGTGCTTGAGAGATCACAGGTGCATCTGCTCTCAGACTGCAAGTAATGCTTAATGCGGCTTCGGCAGGCATGCATGGCTTCTCGGTCTGCAGAGATGAAATGGCTTGACCAAGATCTTCAGAACTGTAGTAACAGAGGTGGAGCTTGAGTAAGATTTCTTGGCTCTTATTCCAGAGGCACTTCAAATACTGAGGTAGGAGAATTGTGACTTCAAGGCCAGCCTGAACTACACAAGAGCAAGACCCTCTCAAAAATTTTTGTAGTCAATTTTGGGCGAATAAAACACAAAATTCAGATATAAAAACAGATTAAAAATCTATTGATAATATAATAGATACAGGCTGTGAAGTGTTATGTAACAATAAAAAGGGGATCTTGAGGAACATACAGTGTAGAAAAGTCTGTTGAATGTCAGGTTCAGTCAAAGAATCCAGACCCAAGCAGTACCAGTGCCTGTGGTACACTGATGCCTACTTAGACCATGGTTGGCTGGGAAGGAACAGTTCCCACACTTTTCTGTCTTCATCCGAGTATATCCATCTTGTGAAGAGCCATGGTGTAAATGGATGTTCTTTGTGTGTATTGTTATTGTTGTTTGGGGTTTTTTCTGAAGCAGAGTCTCTCTGTGTAGCACTGACTGTCCTGAACTCACCATATAGACAAGGCTAGCCTCAAATTCAGAGAGATCCACCTGTCCCAGCTCCTCACCCCCACTAAGTGCTGGGATCAAAAGTGTATACCACCATACTTGGCCCTATATTTTGACAAAAAAGTTTTAAATCCTATCTACAGTCTGGGTGAGAAGGCCAGAAGCCTGTAGATTATGGGTCCCCCTCCTCTTGGTAGACTAATTAATTTAACTGATTTATCCCTGTAAGACATTTGGGTTGTTTCAAATGATATATAGGAGTCTTTTTGATGTGAAAAAACTTAAAAATTATAATCTGTATAATTCATCTGGCATAGTGGTTCATTCCTTTAAATCTACCATTAAGGAGGCAGAGGCAGGCAAATCTCTGAGTTTGAGACTGGTCTGGTCTACATACTGAGTTCCAGGTCAGCCAGGGCTATATAGAAAGACTCCATTTCGAATTACATATATAATTTCTGTAAGATGTTTAATTTGTTCATGCTTAGAGGTTTCTTTCTTTCTTTCTTTCTTTCTTTTTTATTTTTTATTTATTTTTTATTTTTTTGAGATAAAGCCTTACTAATGTAGTCTATACTGGGCAATAAAACATTTTTCTTTTTATTTCCTTTTCACCTTGTTTGTTTGTTTGTTTGTTTTAAGAGAATATACCTTTGATATAAAGGCATCTTTACCAATATGATAACAGCACATTATATAGAGCTACAGGCTGAGTCTGAGAATTCAGGCAGGGTTAGAAGTAATGTCACCCGTTCTTAGATGTTATGTTTTGCATAGCTACTTACTGAGGAATTCTCTGTCCTTCCTGTGGGCCAAGGCTGTTCACCTTTCTGCCTGTGGCTTTTGAAGTATCCGAGTCTTAGCCGATGTGTGTTATTGAGATAGCAGTACATGCAGTGGAATACATGCTTAGGCATTTGATGTGCAGTTTTCAAAGTCCCTTCTTGTCATAGCCTTGGGCTAAATAGTCCTAATAAAGTGAAGGCCAGCATTGCAGCCCTCAGCCCTCTGGGCGTGGGATGGGAATGATGAGCCTCACTGTAAATGGCACTTTCATTGTCCACAGTTTGGTTACTTGAAACAAACTGTTTTCTAAGGAATGTGATCACCCATCTTGTCTTTCGAGTAAGTCAGTGGACACAAGTAATAACAGCCACACAGGTACCCTGACCAGTACCCCTAGAGTTCCACAACAGTGCTCCAGTAGCTGGTGCCAGGCACTGACCTGGGTTTTTTACACCGTCCTCTCTCTTTCTCAGATTGTATGCAGGTCATCTTGTTGCCATTAGTCCTGTTAGAGCAGATCTTTATACGTGTACTCTTACGCCCACAGTCACGTCTCTACAAAGCGAGGCTGTCTTCCTATGCCTTGAGGTCCCCAGTACATGCATTTTCCAAACAGCTTCTATTCTGATTACCCAGGCCATCAGAATCAACTCTTTGCTCCTCTTGTGTTGCTCATGTTGTTGTTTGGCAAACATTAGTTTTGAGACAAGGGTATCCGTAGACTGTGTAACATTTTAACTCTGTAGCTCTTAAGATTAACATACCTCATTTTCTGCAAATTCATTATATCATTGGTTGAGGAGCAATAAAGTAACTTAGAAATTACTCACTTTACTAAAAATTTCCCTTAAAAGGTGAGCTTTATTAATTAATTCTATATTACCTATTAATTATTTTTCCCACCATCTTACTTGATACATTTCCATGTCTTCAACAGCTACCTCTGGTATTCTACATCAGCATATCAGAATTGCATAATGCTCTCTAAAAGAGCTATATGCTGTGAAATAGTGTGATCTAATTAAATTAGCAGAGACATAAACAATATAGACATTTATCTCCCAGATGCACACAATAGGAAGTTTAGACACAAATTTAGCAATAAAGTATGAGCTTGAGAAATGGTTTTTCAGTATCAAATTGATAATTATATGTCTTACAAACAGACATACAAGACATCCTTAGCTTCTAGAGGCCTCTCAAAGTCAGATAGATTAACAACTGTACGTTTAAACATAATGAAGAATTGTTCCGAAGAATCATTTGGTTTCATGTTTGCAGAGTGATGGGGTAGGAGCCGTGACAAAGGAGCCCTGACATGAGTTATCTCAGCTCTGTCTTCTTTCACTGTATTGTGGTGCTCACCTGGAGCTTCACACAGGCCTAAGCCACCTCTGCTGTCCACCACCAGAGAGCCAGGTCACTGTATGACTTGGGATACATTTGCCTTCCTTCTCTATACCACTGGACTCACTTAAAAACAGAAGCAGAACTGTGCATCAGGGTTCTTGGGCAGAGCAATGACTAGGGACTCGTTTCAATCATGTTGGTCAGCTTCCATACTGCCTGACCCTGTGGGTTCACAGGTGCGTCCTGGAATGCATAACATAGGAAGTAGTAAGTTCTGTCAGACAGGTGTTGACTGGGCTCCTACCTGAGTTCAAAGCTGCAAACCACACAGCTTTGATATTTCTGCAAGTTTTTACAGACTTAGCTGTTTCCTTGCATGACCCACTATTTATCTAGATTACAGAAAAACAATTAGAAATGTTAAGGTGCATTCTTTTATAAATTTGGGGAGATATTCTAATCTGTGGCATGGCACAGAGATCTGTTTATTATAGACATGTTGATCTCAGCATACTAGATTTCATCTTTACCATTAGGCATACATATGTCCCTCCAACAGTCCTTGCCTTCTTAGAAACTGGGTCTCTTGATAGGATCTTAGAGGCTAACTGGCCCAAATATCACATATTGTGGTCAAGGAAATAATGTTATGAGGATGAGAAAAGGAATCTTCAGAAGTACAAAGTAAGTGTATAAAATCTGGTCCTTGGGATGGCAGACAGTCTTTGAAAGGCCTTAGGGAACCATCATCATAACTAAAGAATGGCACATAGGTTTCACAAATGGAATATATGCTGGGACATACCTGCTTCAACCTAAGATTTCTCATCATGATGCCTAAAGATGGACTGCTCATGCCTGATAGTGAGAGTGGCTGGTGATATAGCTATAGATGGTATGCAAACCTTGCTTGAGTGATGGCTTCTGTGAGTAGGATTAGCACACTGAGCAGTGACTGGGTTAACCTGGCAGATGAAATTTACTTTACAATCACAGATCAGGAAAATTGCAGGAAGACCCTGAAGAGTTTCCAAAAAGCCTTCATCCAGTTCCCCTTGTTGCTCATTATCGGTTTCTTATGTATATGTGTTATTTATTTATTTATTTATTTTTTCTTTTTTATTTTTATTTATTTATTTATTTATTTTTTTTGTTTTTCGAGACAGGGTTTCTCTTGTGTAGCTTTGCACTTTTCCTGGAACTCACTTGGTAGCCCAGACTGGCCTCGAACTCACAGAGATCCGCCTGGCTCTGCCTCCCGAGTGCTGGGATTAAAGGCGTGCGCCACCACCGCCCGGCATGTTATTTATTTTTAACTGTGTTTGGAAGTATATTGCAGGCATGCCACCTCTCTCTGCTACATTTTCGTGTATTTTTTCTTAAAATGGGGCATTTCTCATACTGAACAGTACCATTGTCAGGTCAGGAAATTGGCTCTAGGATACTACTACTATTTCATCTATTGACTTTATTCAGGTTACATCATTTGTCCCACTAATGTCCTCTATAGCAGGATGAAAAGAAAATCTGTCTGGTCCAGTGTTCTGGAGCAGTCCCAGGCTGTGTGTGGTATGGCTTTGTTTTGTTTTCATTTTATAATAGAAGAAAGAGTTTATTTGGGTCTTATAGTTTCAGAGAGTTAGAGTCCATGGCCCTCGTGGCAGACAGCAGACAGGCATGGAGCAGTAGCTGAGGTTTCACGTTGTTTGAGGAAAATTCTGATTTGAAGACCATTTTTGTTTGTTTGTTAATCAGAAATGCTGTGAAAATGGTGGCATGTTCTCCCTGTGTCCTATCATAATCCCCTTGGTGGTGATTTTATTTGGTCACAGTGGTGTCTGCCATATTTCTTTTTTATCAAGTTGTTTTCCTTTTTATCATTACTATCCATCTGGTGGAGGGATGTTTGAGACTATATAAATCTTTTTCTCATCAGACCTATGTGCGCCTGTAGTGGGTGGATGCACATGTGCCTGTTCAATGGCAGGACAACCTCAGTTGTTGCCCCTCAGACATCCTTTCATCTTTTGTGTGAGACAGAGTCTCCATTGGCCTGGAATTTGCCAAGGAGTCCCGGATAGCTGGCCAACAAGCTCTAGGGGTTCACCTGTCTCTGCCCCCATCTTGCCATCATAGGGATTACAGACACACAGACAGATGTAGTAACATCTGCCCTTTTCCACAGGTTCTGGAGATTAAACTCAGGTCCTGACATTTATGAGGCAAACACTTTATCTACTGAGCTACTTCCCCATCCCTCTAACTTGCTGCCATGCCTCCCAACCATGATGAATTCTTAATCCCCTAGAGCTGTAAACCAAAATAAACTCTTCTGTAAGTGCCTTTGGTCATGGTGTTTTATCTCAGCAACAGAAAAGGAACTAATACAGAAGTTGGTACTACAGCTGGTGCTGTGGAAAACCTGATCATGTTTTTTGGTAGAATGTGGAAGGCTTTGGAACTTTGGATTAGAAAAGCAGTTGAATACACTAAGAGCTTAACAGACTATTCTAGTAGAATCCTAGAAAACAGCAATCCTGAGAATAATGCAGACAGTGGAGGCCTGGCTCCAGAGGTTTCAGAGAACACCACCAGCAGCTGCCTTAGAGACCATTCAAATGAGTGATATTTTGGCAAATATCTTCTGCCCATGTCCTAAGAACTTGTCTGAGGCTACATTAAAAAATAATGTACTAATTTATTTGTTGAAAGAAATTACAAGACAACAAAGCATTGAGTCTGTGGCATGGTTATTACTGATTTCTACATGCAGGTCTTTAATGAAAAAGAGCAAGTGAGGCAGAAAGAAATACAAAATGTACTGTTTGGAGAGAAAAAGAACACTAGGAAGCTTAATGTTACCCTCAAGGGCCCTGCTGTGAGACTGTAATTATTAAGAAAATTTGTGCCATCAAGGAGAGGCCTCCTGCTGTGCACTGGAACAATAACAAAGGTGCTGTTGGGGCATGACCATACCCAGCTAAGCTTCCAACTTGTGGAAGAGACCCTAAGGGGTTTTCTACTCCTAGAAATTTCTTACAAACAAAAGCTGTTGCTGATGTGATTCAAGGGGGCCAGGGTCTACCCCAAGCTGGCAGCCAAACTTGGCTGTGTTATCCACATTGTCCTGGCTTGGAGTCATGAAGGATATAAGAGTGAGGATGTCATGGATTCTTTCTCTATGATTTCAGAGAGCTGTTGAGGCCAGGCAACATGTGGCAAGAAAGTCCCTTGTAAAGAGATTATAAGATATTATTGTGGATCTTGCCCCAACAGTACCCAGGCTGTGAAAGTGAAGCCTGGGTTGCTGTGGAGATCCCAAGATGTTGGAGATGCCAGAGCCATGAGTCTTCTGCCAAGGAGAGCTGCACACAGGGAGTGGACCCAGCCCATGAGAGAGGCATATTGCAGGCAGCAGAGCTTTAGGAGCTAAACTACCTAAGTACTTGGAAACTCAATCCCAGATGCTGGGCATAAAGCTACAGAATTTGGAGTTTAAACTGCTGGGTTTTAGTCTTGCTTTGGTCCACTCTGCACCAATTCCTCTCTTTTGGAATGGAAATGTATATTCTTTGCCATTGTATGTTGGAAGTATATAATTTGCTCTTTGATTTTATAGGGGTTATGGTTAAGAGATTTCCTTGAGTCTCAGAAGAGACTTGGGGTGTTGCACAAATCCTAATTGGTCTTATAATAAAAACCCATAGCCAGATATTGGGGTAAATGTTGAAAGATCAGAGAGACAAAGGAACAAGCCACTAGAGAAACTTCTCACCTCACCAACCCCTCAGCCGAAAAGACTCAGTTCCTGTCTCTGCCTGCCTTACATGCCTTTCTTTTCCCAGCCATATCACTTCCTGTCTCAACCTTCCTAGTGCTAGGATTAATGGGATGTGTGCTTCCCAAATACTGGGAGCAAAGGCATGAGATCCCAAGTGCTGGGATTAAAGTGCCACCAGTGCCTGGCCTCTATGTTTAATCTAGTGGCTGGCCCTGTCCTTTGATCTTCAAGCAAATTTTATTTGTTAGAGTACAAACAAAATATCACCACATTGGGGCTTTTAGACAGTGTTGAAACTGAGAAGAACTATGGGGACTTTTGAAGTTGGACTAATTTTGCATTATAATATGGCCGTGAGCCTATGGGGGCCCTAGGGAGTAGAATGTGGTGGTTTGAGTGAGAAATGTCCCCCAAAGGCTCATGATTTAAACACATGGTCCCTAGTTGGTGGTGCTGTCTGAGGAGGTACCTTACTTAAGGAAATAAGTCACTGGGAGTGAGCTTTGGGAATGTATCGTCTTCTCCCACTTCCGGTTTGCTCTGTCTGCTCTGTGTTTATGGTTGAGGTCATGATCTTTCAGCTTCCTGCTCCTTCTGCCATACCTCCTGGTCCTTTTCGTTTGTTTGTCTGTCTGATGAAGATGATGATGATGATGATGATGATGATGATGATGATAATGTCAATTTGATGTAACCTAGAGTTATCTGAGAAGAGGAAACCTCAATTGAGAAAATGTTTTGATAAAGTGGCCAGTAGGCAAGCCTATGGAACATTTTTTAAATTAGTGATTGATTTGGAAAGACCCAGCTCATTGTTGGTGGAACCACTCCTGGGCCTGTGGTCCTGTATATAAAAAAGCAGGTCAGAAGGACCAAGCCAGTAATCAGCACTCTTCCATGGCTTCTGCTTCAGTTCCTGCCTCCATGTTCCTCCTTTTAGTTTCTACTCTGACTTCCCTGGATGATGGACTATAAGCTGTAAGCTAAAATAAACCGTTCCGCCTCAAGTTGCTTTTGGTCACGGGGTAGTATCACTGCAGAGAACTCCTCACCAAGATGAAGTATGATGCAAAAACTAGCAGGCACTTCTCCTTCCTTCTCCGCTGCCCTGGACAGAAAGTTTGTTTTGACCATCGATCTTAGCCATCCCTGAATTCATTAAAGAGCTTTCACCGTTTCAATTAGAGGGAACCCTTTGCAGCTTCTCTGCACTTCCCACTCTCCAGGATCGCCTCGTTCTCTGTAGGCCGTTCGTTATTAAGTAAAGTAAAGGTCACTTGATCACAGGCTATGTGATACTTTTGCACCGATCTGATAACTGACAGGGTTACTAAGTGACTCATGGGCACGAGTACTAGCTACTCAGGGACTACCTGGCCAGTAGTGTGTGCAGTGGGCTGTGCCGGACAGAGGGCTGATTTCCATCCTGGGCTGCCTAGAGTGGGGTGGTATTCAGCATGCACTCAGATGGCACAGTCTGAAGTGTACGTGTTTATCTGTAGAGTGCCATAGCTCTCTGACAGCATGAGCCAGGCCTTGGAGCGCCCGTCTCCAGCGTAGGGGAAAGGAAGGTAAAAGAAGGCTCTGGCTTTGGTGCTTCGTAGCTCTTAACGCCTTGAGGTAGGGTCATGTTATCTAACACAGGCCGGTTTCAAACCAATGGCTGTCCCTCTGGGATTCCAGACATGTGCCACCAGTCCTAGCCAAGTTACTTTCTCTCAGAGTATCTTTAAACTTTGTTTGAAATGTCTTTTACATATGGAATACAAACACATTAAGAAAGGGACTAAAAGGCTGGAGAGAAGAGTCAGTGGGTAAGAGCACCTACTATGCAAGCCTTGAGTCCCTTAGCACCCATGAAAAAAGCCAGGCATGGCCATGTGCATGGCGTTAACCCCAGCCCTGGGTAGGGCAGAGGCAGAGAATCACTGGGGTTCGCTTGTGTCAACCTAGCTCCAGGTTCATGGAGAGACCCTACCCCAAAGGAATAAGGTGAAGAGTGATCTGATACCAAGTGTCTTCCTCTGGCCTCAGCAAGTGCTTGTGTAGGCATTCACCCCCCCCCCACACACACACACACAAGTGATTAGAAAAACTGAGCTTTCAGCACTTGTGAACTGATACCATTAGGAAAGGCTTTGCTAAGGAAGATTAGGTGACCTTTTCAGGCCTTGCATTTTATGTAAATAGCTTAGCCATGACCCCTGTTTGACATTTTTGCTTATAAAATTGTCACTGGTTGGAGAGAACTTTTTGTGTGCACCATGAGTCAAGAAAAGCTTTATCTTCTCAGTGAAGAGACGCTGCAGGTGGCTCTTCTCTGTCTCCACCTCTCTTCCTTTTCTTCCTGTACTTCCGCTGTGATAGGGAAAGGAAGCTGCAGATGAGTGGGTGAGGATGCAACACCAGACTCCCCAGGTGATAACTGCAGACTGCTTAGGTACGATGAATCGACTGCCTGGCGCTGAAACAGATAAGAGCCCTGGAGTGTTTGATGCTGAGTCATCTGAAGTCAGCCCACATATCCCAGGAAAGGGATTTTCAGTACACACTGACACTGGGGTTGACCAAGGAAAAGCTGGGGATTAGAGGGAAGGTACCTGATCATACTTTTTCCATGGTTAAGATTTTTTATACTTTTAGTTGGCCAATTCAAAAGTGCCAGAGTAAATCTGAGTTGAAACAGTGAAGCATTTTCACTGGGTTATCTGAGCTTCAGGCCAGTGCTTCCAGCTTCTGCGTGAGGACCAGTACTATCAGAAGAACTCAAGGAGGGTTTTTCAGATGGAGATTTCTAGGCCTCAGAGCCCAAATTTTAAAGTGCTCTGATTGCCATTGCTGTCCCTGTGAATGTGACAGTGTGACAGCCTGCCTGCTTCAGGCTCCATTGCTCCACAGCCCGTCACCTCTCACTCAGGTCTTTCTCTCCATTGACTCTTCCTCTCCCATACAGATGTGCTTAGATCTCTGGTCTCCAGAAAAATGTTTGAAGGCTGTCTTTGACTGTTCCTCTAGGCTCAGCTAGCGTCCTGTCTTCTTCTACAGCCACACTGCCTGAAACACTGCTCACAGCGTTCCTCCTTTAACTTCACTCATTGGATTCAGGAGAACATGTTTAGCTTCTGTTTCTTTCCTGTCTAATTGCATTTTAAAACCTTACTGATGTTGGATACATTTGATTTCTTTACATTAATACATTTACACATTGATGCCTCACTTATTCAATTGGCAAGAGATGTGAATCAGCTAGGATGCATGAAGTTTCCTAAGCAGGACTGGGAAGTCTGTGCTATGACAGGGTGAAGGTGGCCATTCACTTGCTTGTAGTCCACAGCTGTCTGTAAGTCTGTTAGGTCAGGTGCTCTTATGGTTAAGTTGATCCCCTCATGAAATAAGACCATGTAAAGGAGGCGGAGGAGATGATTATGCTATTGTTTTGTTTTTGAGACAGGGTCTCACTATGTAACCCCTGCTGACCTGGAACTCCGTGTGCAAACTAGGGTGACCTGGAACTCACAAGGAACCATGTGTCTCCTCCTCCTGAATGCTGGGATTAATTGTAGTTAAACACACTGAACATGGCAAGACTGCCATACCTGCTTCTGGTCCAAGTTTGCCACTAGCCACAATATCCCTTTAAGAAGACTACCAGTGCTTTTTCCAATCTTGGTCTCAACAATTCTCATTGATACAGTCCCTCCTCTTTCTCGCCAATTGAACTCCTGGAGCTCCTCCTGGGGCCTGGCCTTGGGGTCTTTGCATCTGCTTCCCTCAGTCATTGGATGAGGTTTCTAGCACAAAGTTAGGGTGTTTGGCCATCCTATCACCAGGGTAGGTCAGCTCGGGCTTTCTCTCAACCATTGCCAGTAGTCTGTTGTGCATTTCTGGGGACCTCTCTAGCACTTTGTTTCTTCCTCTTCCCATGTGGTCTTCATTTATCATGGTCTCTTATTCCTTGTTCTCCCTCTCTGTTCTTGAAAAAGCACAGGGACAAATAGCCAAACTAATGGAAACACATGAACTATGAACCAATAGCTGAGGAGCCCCCAACTGGATCAGGCCCTCTGGATAAGTGAGACAGTTGATTAGCTTGATCTGTTTGGGAGGCACCCAGGCAGTGGGACCAGGACCTGTCCTTAGTGCATGAGCTGGCTGTTTGGAACCTGGGGCTTATGCAGGGACGCTTGGCTCAGCCTGGGAGGAAGGGACTGGACCTGCCTGGACTGAATCTTCCAGGTTGAACTGAATCCCCAGGGGAGTCTTTGCCCTGGAGGAGATGGGAATGGGGGGTGGGCTGGGGGGAAGGTGGGGGAGGGGGAGGACAGGGGAATCCGTGGCTGATATGTAAAATTAAATTATAAAATAAAAAATAAATAAATTTTAAAAAAGACCACCAGTCTGACCAAATAAGGAACTAGCCCCAAATTCGAATTCTTATGAAATTGAGTGTTTTTCTTTCCTCTCTCTGGTACACAGAGCTGAACAAGTCTGTGATAGCAGCATAGGTATATAGATTATAAAGATGCGTAGATAGGCTAGATAAGGTAAGGTACGGTCATTTTTTTCATTCATCTAATTAGAGAAGTTGGGACTGTTTCATAGAAACTGTTTTCTTGAAGTATCCAGTGGCTTCTTAGTTCCCAGTTTGCTCCATATTTTCAGAACTCTGCTCTCTCCTTGTCTTTGTAATCTCCAACCTTATTGACTTCCTTTCTCTAACATTTCTTAGCTTCTCTTCCCACTTCTGTTCTCTCTACCTCTTAAATCTTAGCACTTCTCACTCTCCATAGTCAGGGGATGGTTTCAGCCATAGACAAGGCTTTGCTTACAACAAGTGGCCCCACTGCACCCCACGCCCTACTCTAGATATGTCACGTGCATGTATTTAACTTTCACAGTGGCCCAGTGAGGTAAGGACTGTTCTTATCCCTCTGTTACAACCAAGGAAGCAGGATCAGAGAGAGCTTAAGTAACTTGCCTGCAGTCAGAGGGCTAGTAGGTGACAGGGACTGGATTTATGTTCCGTCTGGCTCCAGGGCCCCAGGGGATATGTGTGTATGGCTCACATATGCCTCCCATCTCTTTCCTAAGCTTTGGACCTCTTTTGCAAGGTCTAGACTTTTATTCAGTGGTTTAGTAGTAGTCATTGTTTCTCCAACACAATTGATGATTTCTTAAACTAGCTGGTTCTTGCCTCTGTCTGTATCTTTCATGTCAGTAGCCTTCTCATAACTCAGCTTTCTTCTCGTGGCAAATGCCTGGAGGTGGTGTTCTAGGTTCCTTCAAACTCTCACCAACCCTCTTCGTTCCTAGCAGTCTACCTCCTACATGTGAAATCTGTATCTGTTCCAGCCCCATGACACCTTGTCCTAATTTGGATGGCTAGTTCTACCAAGTAGTCCGTCAGTCTCCCATTCTGTGTTCTATAATGCTATCTGAGCGATAGTTCTGAAATCTGTTTCGTTCCTGCTCTACTTGAAATGCTTCAGCGTTTTTAGCCTTACTGATAAAACTAACCCCAAGCTGTAGTAAGTACTTTTCATGAACAGCTTCTGTCCATCCTGATTTTCAGCCATTTCTCCTGGAACTTTCTGTCTCAACAGCTTTAACTTTAGCAACCAGAGAGACTGGCCATCCTCTCACCCATCACCCTTTGTTCCTCTGCCTGCTAAACTTCTGTAGCCCCTGTAAGATTCAACTCACTCCATCCGTGTCTTCTCTCTTCTGCTCAAGTTTCATCCTGCTTTTAGCATCCTGCTTAGATTCTGGTCATACTTTAGGATACCGAATTTATCACCCATCATTTAGCAATATTAGTAACTTGTTTCCTGGGTTTTAGCGTAACAGAGGAGAAGCACAGTTAGTCAGTTGATCACACAAAAGACATAGAGAATTGTTTGTGAAAGATGTGCATCTATACCATAAATTTATATATATGCTATACACTTTACATACACATTCATTCTATTTAAGTGCAAGTGTTACTCTTTCCATGAGTGTTATTTTCTGGTTGGAATTTAGCAGCATTTGCTTATGACAGCATCCTGCTATATATTCAAGGGTATCTCAGCTCATCATATGGTGACCCTCTTGGCCTCAGAATCCCCAACTACTAGGATTATGGGGGCAACAACTGTGCCCATCTCCATGTCTGGTGTCACTCTTGCCTTTCCTGCATAAACACACTTTGGTGTAGCAAGTAATTTCTACAGGTTTCATGTCTTTAAAACTGAAGTTAGAAGTTTAAGAACTGAAAGAAACTGTACAAAACCCTTCTACTTAAAATTTTAGCTCTTCCATTTTGTATTTTAAATTCTTGCTCACACCTATATTACAAAGATACTGCTTTATCCATGAATAGTCTGTGTGGAATCTTTAAAGCATGCAGTTTAGTGTGGTGATATATTGTGTACCCTAATAAAACCTGCTGAAAGATCAGCAAGACAAAGGAACAAGCCACTGCCACTTCTCACCTCACCAATTCTACAATCCTCTGGCTGAAATCCTCTGAGTCCTCAACTGAGAGGCTCCAGCCGAAAAAGCCTCTAGCTGAAAGGGATGCTTCTGCCGAAAAACCTTAGTTCCTGTCTCCTCACACCTTGTATACCTTTCTCCACCAAGCCATTACTTCCTGGGATTAAAGGTATGTGTACTTCCCAGTACTGGGATTAAATGTGCATGCCACCACTGCCTGGCTCTGTTTTCTGTCCTAGACTAAGCCAATCTCATGTAGTCCAGAGTGGCTTTGGACTCACAGAGATACAGACGTCTGGATCTCTGCCTCCTAAATGCTAGGATTAAAGGTGTGTTCCTGGCCTCTATGTTTAATCTAGTGGTTTGTTCTGTACTCTGGTCTTCAGGCAAATTTTATTAGGGTACACAATATATCACCACAGTTTAGTTTTCTAGAAACAAGTTTCTTTTTATACTCATGTTTTTTCCTTTGTTAATAACTGAATTATGAAGCAGTGTCTGTTTGAGGATAGCACAACTGGTCCTTGGTGAGCAGTGAGCCAGGTAGGAAGTTAGAGTTGGAACCGTAGAGCAAGCAGTAGCAGCAGTCATGTGACAGGAAAACAGACAGCCTTGGTCAGCCCAGAGAGTCAGGGGAAGTGGAGAGTGCTGAGTTTGATTACATTATCTTCTGTGTGATTGCGGTTGGGGGGGCAGCTTTATAATTTTGATATGAAGGAATAACTTTGTGAGTCAGTTTTAACTTCTTGTTTTCTGATAATTCATTCTTGACTTTCAATTTCTCCGTTTACCTTTAAGGAAAAAGGTAAAGATGCTTATATACAAGGCAGACACACACAAAAAAATGTGAATGCAGCTGCTTGTATACCTGCAAATCATTTTCAAAGCCTTCAATATTAAAATGCTTGTGTTTTCAAGTGATTATTAGTGTGCCAAATTGAAGAGTGATACAATGTAACTGGTCCTGATTGTGTACCAAAAACATGACTGCTGTGGTGTAGTCCCTACCAAAGAAGTTAAAAACGTGTTCTAAAAATAACAGTGAACTTTCTTTGTCTTCTCTTTCCTCTCTTCAGCACCTTCTCCACATTCTTGGTAGGCACTTTTTCCCGTTAGATATTTGATTGTGGTATAAACAGCTAACTTAAACATCTGTTTATCACTGCCTGGCTAGGCTGAGTGTAGAATTTCAATTGAATTATCTCCCAAGAGAGCTTTGAGCTCTTAGGGTAAAACACATCATCTTTTCTTCTCTCCAGGGATTGTGAGCTGAAAGAATTCATCTAAGTAGTTTACACGCATTTTGCAAATGTTGTATCTACCGGACTTAGCTTTGTTGCTTATGGAACTCTGCCAGCATAATGGTAGTATCTACTTGGTTAACTCAGGTACAATAATGTTTTATGGTGTAACAATGTGTGTATAAGTTTAATTTTTTGCTAATGGTGATTTAAAACAGTTTTCTTGCTAACACATAGTTTTCCTCTTTTAAAATTTTAATTCCCATATTTATGTGTTTAACCATTCCTTCATTAAATAATTAGCAATTACTGCATATTCAGCTTTGCATATTACAAACTCCAGATATATATTATGAACACTCATTTTCCCCCTTTGCTCTGGAAGAGTTTTGGGCTTTCTGTGGATTTCTGTGTCTTTCATAAGAGCTTGCTGAAGAAATACATTACTAATTTAAACTAAAAATGCCCCAAAGTAAACGCAGGACTTCGTGTACGTTGGGTGCTAGAGGATGCTCAGAGAGAAGGACTTTCCCATTTCCTGTTATGCTGATTTCTTTCCTTCGAATTTGTCTCATAGGAAAGTAACATAATTTCTCTTTCTTTATCCTTGCTGAGTGTTGAAACTGAAAATTAAATACAAAATATGAATAAACAAATGAAAACTTAAGTAACTGCATGTATTACAGTAAAAATGATTTTTAAAAGTGGCATGTATTGTGTTTTGTAATTTTAACATAATGTTTTTAATCTGGTAGAATATATTAACAGATTATTAAAATGAAACTGTTGGGCTGGCCAGATAACTCAGTGGATAAAGGTGCTTGCCACAAATGCCTGACAACCTGAGTTCGATCCCCAGAACCCAATTAATGGTTAAAGGAAAGAAATAACTCCACACAATTGTCCTCTGACCTCCACATATGTGCCATAGCATGCATGTATATATACTACACACATGTGCATGTACATATGTGTGTAAACACATCACAAAAGGGGGGGGTTGTTAAAATGAACATACCTGTAATTCTTTGTTTGGACATAAATTTAGCTTTTTTTTAATTAGATTGTTTATATAAAGTTCCAGTGACATGGATAGCTAGATAATGTGTGTACTGTGGAGGAAATAGGAAGGCTTTCTACAGTTTGTAAATTTCTGCGTGTATGTCCTGTATTATAACTTGTCAGAATCCTAACTGAGCCTAGATCCTGGTATTGTACCAAGCTCTCATATTCTCAAGTGTTGTGTGTCTCTGGCTTTTATCGCCTTAGCTTCTTGCTTCATGTCATTGATTGCTTTTGTGACTTCTGTTTCTCTCCTGTGGCCAGATCTATCCTGGTGTCTTCTGCTGTGACCGTTCCCACTTCCTCCTCACTGACCCTTTGCCTCTGGGTTGTCACGGTCTATCTGATGTGCTTCCCAAGGTTGTCTCTTTCCCTGTTCTTCCTCCTCCAGCTTCTCTCTGTTCTCTCATACCAATGTGTTGACTGATACTTTCAGTCCTTACGAAAATACTCCTTATGAAATTGGTCCTCCCAATTGAAATACCGCTTTTTAAAAGTATTTCTTTATGTCTCATATCTATTTAGTCAGTCTGCTCAAAAGGACTTTAAGAAAAGCAAAAAAGAATAGAATTAGTCTCTAATTTCTCTCTCTCTCCTGTCTTTAACTAAATGTTAATCAGTACAGTGGGTATACAATGCAAATGATTTCATCTGTGATTTTCTACATTTTCGATAGAAAAGTGTTAGTTCTAAACTGACCCCGCCCCACTAATGCATGTGTTCTTATGTTATATTATGTTAACTCACAGCTGATGATTAGTCATGTAATAGAGGCACTGGTGTATAGTCCAGAGTTACAAGACTATGTATTGACTTTGGAATGTAGCACATGCTTTAAATGTTTCTTTTCTCTAACCAATGCACATTTTTCAGTGGCATAATTATTGTCATTAGAGAAAACCAGCCCTCAGGGAACATACTTGGTCAGAGAGAAAATAAAAAATAGGTTACACAGGTAAAAACAGTATCATATAGAACATCAAAATCAACTACCTAGCAGTCTCCCGGAGTATAGCTCAGAGCTCTGGTTTCTGATGACTAGGTCTCTGAAGTGGAGAGGTGGTGCCATCACATTGGCGAGTACAGCTCAGGGTGGTGTGATGTATGCAGAGTGGTGTGTGTGCTGTGTGTGCTATAATGTAATGATCAGATGCTGAACTATGGAACATGATTCTTCTATTGGTTGTTATTCTAAGTTGGAGGGTAGTGTAATGTAGAATAGTGCAGTATAATTTTGTGTCTAGTGTGGTATTGTGTCATGTAGTGCAGTACAGTGAAGTTTAGCATCATATGGCATGGTGTGGTGCAGTGTAGAGTATGTGGTGTGGTGCAGTGTAGACTATGTGATGTGGTGCAGTATAGACTATCTGGTGTGGTGCAGTGTAGAGTATGTGGTGTGGTGCAGTGTAGACTATGTGATGTGGTGCAGTATAGACTATGTGGTGTGGTGCAGTGTAGACTGTGTGGTGTGGTGCAGTGTAGACTATGTGGTGTGGTGCAGTGTAGACTGGTGTGGTGCAGTGTAGACTATGTGGTGTGGTGCAGTGTAGACTATGTGGTGTGGTGCAGTGTAGACTATGTGATGTGGTACAGTATAGACTATGTGGTGTGGTGCAGTGTAGACTGTGTGGTGAGGTTCAGTGTAGACTATGTGGTGTGGTGCAGTGTAGACTGGTGTGGTGCAGTGTAGACTATGTGGTGTGGTGCAGTGTAGACTATGTGGTGTGGTGCAGTGTAGACTGTGTGGTGTGGTGCAGTGTAGAGTATGTGGTGTGGTGCAGTGTAGACTATGTGGTGTGGTGCAGTGTAGACTATGTGGTGTGGTGCAGTGTAGACTGTGTGGTGTGGTGCAGTGTAGACTATGTGGTGTGGTGCTGTGTAGACTGTGTGGTGTGGTGCAGTGTAGACTGTGTGGTGTGGTGCAGTGTAGACTGTGTGGTGTGGTGCAGTGTAGACTATGTGGTGTGGTGCAGTGTAGACTGTGTGGTGTGGTGCAGTGTAGACTGTGTGGTGTGGTGCAGTGTAGACTGTGTGGTGTGGTGCAGTGTAGACTATGTGGTGTGGTGCAGTGTAGACTATGTGGTGTGGTGCAGTATAGACTATGTGGTGTGGTGCAGTGTAGACTATGTGGTGTGGTGCAGTATAGACTATGTGGTGTGGTGCAGTGTAGACTATGTGGTGTGGTGCAGTGTAGTGTTGTCTGTTGTATGATGCACTGCTGATTCGTACTTGATGATCAGATGCTGAACTATGGAACAGTGATTCCTCTATTGGTTGTTATTCTAAGTTGGAGTTCACTCTGTTCATTTATCCCATTAATATTCACTGACCATTTACTGCAAATGCCAAAATCATCTGTGAAATTTTTCATGCCTATGTTGCCAACTAAAAACATTTATTTATTTATTTATTTATTTAGTCATTTTCATTCATTCATTGTGTGTGTGTGTGTGTGTGTGTGTGTGTGTGGCAGCAGGGGTATGCATGTGAAGATCAGAGACAACTTTGTGGAATTGGTTCTTTCCCCTCTTTCTTTATGCGGGTTTCAAGATGGAACTCCAGTGTCAGTCTTGTACAACAAGAGCTGTACCCCACCAAACCAGCCTGCCAGCCCCAAATGCAATATTGATGATACAAAACTATTTCAGTGGGGTTTTCCTCTTCAAGGATTTTTGATGAGCTTGAGTCTAGGCTAAGACTGAATGTAAGACATAGTGTTCTGATGAAGGATGCGTCTTTATGTTTTACTCTTTAGCAAGCTTTCCATATTCCCAAAACCTCCAGACTAAAAGCAGCTTAGAGCTTTTGTGAACCATTTGGGGTTTCGTTTGTCATACTTTCAAGCCTCCACCTCGGAATGACAAGGAGTAAATGAAAGGCTTTGGGACAGCTTCAGTAAGTCCCCACCCTATTTCACTGGCCCACTAAACTCCTGACCAGAGGAGTAGCACCTGTCTTGTCAGTGATTTCAACTTCTCTGGAAAGTTCTTTGACAAGCCTCTGACAGTTCTTCTTCCACAGGAAGAACTCTCACAGCTCTGCAGAGAGTGTCTTATGTGACATCTTGTGACTTTCTCCCTTGCCTAGCCATGTCCATGTAGCTATGAATTGCAGATATGACTGGATCATGACTCCCACAGTCTTTCTTACAGTAGAAAGAAAAGGGTGATTAAAAATAGAGGGGCCTGGCCGGGCGGTGGTGGCACACGCCTTTAATCCCAGCACTCGGGAGGCATAGGCAGGCGGATCTCTATGAGTTCGAGGCCAGCCTGGGCTACCAAGTGAGTTCCAGGAAAAGGTGCAAAGCTACACAGAGAAACCCTGTCTCAAAAAACCAAAAAAAAAAAAAAAAAAAAAAAATAGAGGGGCCCAGGTTGAATCTTCATACTCTGGGACATGATTCTCATGGGAAAGGTGTGGGCTATGGAGCAGAACATCCATTGTGTGGCCTGTAGTCCTCATCTCTAGAGTGGAGAGAGGAGTACCTACTTCATACACTTGAGGTGAAGAGAGACGGAGTACGTGCTTTGGCATGTAGTGGACATCATGAGTGCTCCTGCTGCTGCTGCTTCTTTCCCCTGCTCTCGTTTTCATTTGCCCACCATCCTCAGTGAGCAGCATGCAGAGGTGAAAGTCCAGGCTGGGCCTCTGGCTGAAATGGTAAAGTCAATACAAAGAGAGGAACTGGGGAGTGGAATGAGTAGAACGAGGGGTAAGGAATGGGTCACTGAGTGTGGTTGAAGGTGGTGGTTACATTAGTGCTGGCAGGTCCGTGTCCCCTTGTGCACCATGGGCTTAGAATTGAGACTTGTTCTGTTGTGTTAGGCTGGCTTCTCGGAGGAGACCCTGATAGAAGTAGGGAGGAAAAGAGGCTTTCCATCCTTACCTCTTAGCCCACTTCTCACCGTGCTTTGCCTCCCAACAACCCACTGAGCAAGTTGAGAACACTTGGACTATAGAGAGCTGGTCCCGTGACCCATAGGATAGGATGAGCATGCCATGTTCTACAGCAGTGGTTCTCAACCTTCTGAATGTTGTGACCCTTAATACAGTTCCTCATGTGGTGGTGACCCTCAAAGATAAAATTTTTTCATTGCTACTTCATAACTGTAATTTTGCTACCGTTATAAGTTGTAATGCAAATATCTGATGTGCAGGATGTCTTATATACGGCCCTATGAGAGGGTCTTTCGACCCCCACAGTGATCACGACCCACAGGTTGAGAACTGCTGTTCTACAGCCTCATGAAACTTCAGTTTTCACTTAGGTGAGAGGGGTCCGTCATAAAGTAAATAGCTTTTAGCAAAAGAGGACTAAATATAACAGGGAAACAAGCAGTTAAGTACTAGTTTTCTTTTGTTGCATAACAAATGAGAAATTCACATCACATTTCTTTCTTTTTTGAGTTTTTCAAGACAGGGTTTCTTTTTGTAGCCCTGACTGTCCTGGAACTCACTCTGTAGACCAGGCTGGCCTCAAACTCAGACCTGCCTGCCTCTGCCTCCCGAGCACTTGGGATTTAAGGCGTGTGCTACCGTGCCCAACAATCACATTGATTACTCATGTCACTGTATGTATAGGTCAGAACTTCCGTGTAGTTCAGCTGGGATGCGTCTTTGAAAATCTCAGAAGACAAAACTTAGATTGTCAAGCAGAGTGAGTCCGGACCCTCTTCAATTCCTGGGCTTGTTTGTTGTAGCTTTCACTGCCCTGCCTCTTGGTGCCCAGCTCCCTGTTCTCATTTGGCTTGGTTTTGACAGCCTGCTCATTCCTGACCCCCAGCTTCGTTTTCTGATACGAGCCAGAGGAAACTGCTGCATGCGATCAGGCCCACTTAGCCAAGCCTTCCTTCTGCGCACTTGTGAATTAACATTGCTTCATGTCCCATGGGCCTGCTACACTTGAGGGGCTGGAGAGTCTAGGCAAACCAGAGTCAGTGGGGGTTATTCTTAGACTTCTGCCTGCCTCTGAACATCCACCTCAATAAAGAAGTCTCACTTTGGTATTGACTCTCCTGCATAACTCTAAGTCACTCTGTATTCTTGTAATACTAATGATAGATTTGAGAATTCCTGTCCTGTTCTGAATATCAGTCATGCAAATGTCAGTGTTTCCTGTGGGGCATGTTGAGATTCTTCTCGACTCCATGTTTTAAAGTTTCCTGATTTGACATTGTGGTGCTTCATTTTCATCCATTGTGCCACTGGGCAGTTGGTAGACTCTTGATCTTCATTCCTGCCCTTGCATCTCAGAATGTTTCTTGTTTGATGTTTGGATAATTTTTACTTTGGGGTAAATTTTCTTTTGAAGTTGTCATTGATTATTAATTAATTAATTAATTAATACATTGAATGTATTAAATTCATGTCCTAATGTTTCTCTCTTTGGCATCCTTATTCTTTCCAAGAGCTTATCTTGATTTTATTCTTTATCCCTTCCATATGTTTTCATTTCCAAGTAATAGAATATACAATTCAAAATGGCGGAAAGAGTAATGATTGTTTTAATTAATGAGGAATTAAGAGTGAGTCCTCCTAAAATTGGCCGCACGGGGAGCAACAGTGTCATCACAGACATCCTTCCTGTCTTCCTTGGTGTGTGATGATGTGCTTTCCCCTCTGCCCATCCAAACATTGGTGTCCCTACTGCAAAACAACATGCAAAAGCAGGAGGAGGGAGACCATCTCTAAGCTCTCTTCCCTTTTATTAGAGAGGAAAATCTTTTCCAGAATCTCTTTGGTGGAGTTGACTTTAAGTTCCATTAGCCAGAATTAGGTCACCTAGCCACTCTTGTCTGCACAGAGTAACTGGCCAGATGAGTACCTAACTTCCTGGCCCCTGGGGACTGGTTTGGGGTCCTTCTTGGACTCCAGACAGGTCTTGATAGACAGCCGTGCTGTGTCTCAGCAGTCATATGCCAGTGGACCTGGCGCTGTAATGTGGACTCCCTCTTCAGAACTTGTATGTTAAACTAGGTGCTGTAGCTTGCCAAGGGCAGCTGTTGGCACTCGGTCGAATGAATACATTAGCTATGGTTGGGTATGTGAGAGGCTTGGTGAGCCCTTGCTTGGCCTTCCACGCATGACTTCACCCTGGGAAGGCAGAACACTGTCACCCCCGACCCAGATGTGTCCCTGTGAGGCACAGGAAGTCATGCCTCCTCCTGAGTCCCCTGCTTGTTGCTCCCTGGGCTCTTGTGGGCAGTGTGTGGCTGCAGTAAGAAAGAATGACTCTAGAAGTCTCAGGTGCAGAGCGATGACTTTTGTCTCCTCCTCGAACCCAGGCCACCTGCTCTTGACTTTCAAGTTTATTCTAGAATGCCAGTTGTTTTTCTATGGAAGGGGAGAAGAAATATATATAAGCCTGACACCTCTTTTGTCTTCTAGGGATTTTTGTATATCCTCTAACATCTTATTCTTTTTGTTCTTTCTTTTTGATTTGTGGAGAAAGGGTTTCTCTGTGTAGCCGTGGCTGTCCTGGAACTGGCTATGTAGACCAGGCTGGCATGGAACTCACAGAGATCCACCTGCCTCTGCTTCCCGAGTGCTGGAATTAAAGATGTGCACTACCATCACCTGGCAACTTCTTATTCTTAATTCACACAACTATTTTTTTTTTCTTTTTGCTCTGAAAATGTGGACTGCATTTTGGTTCACATAATCTTCTTGAATTGCCTTTGTTTCTTTTGAATACACTATTTTCCTTTACATCAAAGTGTCTCAGATGCTTTGTGATCACTGAATGTGGTTTTACATTTAAGTGATGGACTTAAAATTGAATGAGTTTTGTTTATATGCTCAGGGATTCTTTTGGGTTGACCAAACTGGGGTGATTAGGAATAGCATTTTTCATTGAGAAACAGTGTCAATCCCTGTAGGTATTAACACTTATTGTATGAAAACCACTCCTATCTACTTAGAAGAATCATTATAACCCAGCTGCCAGGGTTTTGAAGAGAACATTCAGAGAGTGGCTTTAGAATGCTGATATGTGCCTGGAGAGATGGCTCAGTGGTTAAGGGCACTGGCTGTTCTTCCAGAAGTACTAAGTTCAGTTCCCAGCAACTACATGGTGGCTCACAACCATCTATGATGAGATCTGGTGCCCTCCTCTGGCCTGCAGGCATACATGCAGACAGAACACTGTATACATAATAAATAAATAAATCTAAAAAAAAAAAAAGAATGCTGATGTGTTTCTTCATTGAACGGATTGAAACTTTTACTTAGTGTATTAATTACTTGTAATCCAAAAATCCTAAATCCACAATGTTCTCAAAGACAGAATATTTTGAGTGCCAACATGACCTAATTAGTAAAGCCCACAGGTGATCTCATGACAGGTTACAGTCAAAATGCAAGTTCATAAAATTATATAAAGTTACCACACACTTGAGTATACAAAGGATGAAACATAACGACTTCCCAAGTCCAAACCAATGCAACTCTGCTCCACTTCTGCCCCCACACATTTCAGATAGGAGCTCCTCAGCAGAACCCATGGTACAGGCTCATTTGTTGTGTTCCACGGGCCCTCTTGAATTTTTGCTACTGAGAGACCCATGCTACCCATCACCTGGCGGCCACCTTCTGTCCCCAGATGGCTTACCTCTTGTCTCCTGCCAGAGTGAAGAAAGAGTAGTTGTCGAGCTGGGGTTGGGAAGAGCATCCAAGTAGCTCATTTCCTCCAGAAGCACATTCACTTTATTCCAGCTCCCCTCTTGTTGGCTCCTTGTCCGTCTTCCAAGGGCCTCTTAACCCCTCCTCTCTCGTCACTTTCTCTCTTAAGAAGAGCTGTGTGCTCTTTTACATTTCTCTTTACAGAGTGCACTGTCATGGGTCCCTTCCCTCTGCCTCACTTTCATTGCCCCTTCTCCATCCTCTGAAAACACTGGTATCTGTGTGTGTAGTACACACAATAGTGTGCTAAGACTAGGAAGCAAGCAAAGATAGTCTGTCTTCAAGAAGCTTCCAGACCTAATGATGCTAAAGGGACACACTGGAAAACAAACATGGGAAGGAAAATCTAAATATTCAGGAATAGGAATGTTAAATAAATCATGCAGTGCTAAGTCAAAAATAGAATATAAATTGTCTTATTAGTATTTCAATCTTTGGAATAAATATAAATATGCACAGAAAATACTAAAATAAAGTGTAAACCTCACATCAGCACTGCTTTTTTTTCTGAATGATGGGATTGTGTTGACTTTTAAAAACAGTATCTTTGGGGCTGCAGGGGGATTGACTTTCCTTTTGTTTTCCTTAGTGGCCTTAAGAACTAGAATCAGCATGCCCCACCATGATATCACTCTTTTTGTTTGTTTGCCTCCTCATTCTTTGTCTGGTGATGGCTGGCTCAGGCCATCATGCTGTAATGGTAAGGCTTGCTAACGTCACCCAAGTGTGCTTCACTGTGACAGGACCTTGGCCTTTTCCAAGGGATTTGACGACTGTACATTTAGCCACTTCGTACCATTTCTCCTATCATTTCTTATTGCCCCACATTTCAAATCAGCCAAGAAATGATGAAGAATACATATTCTTCAGCAGTTTCATGCACATATGTAATGCATTCTGGTTGTATGATGGTATATGAAAACAATTTGAAATAAATTAGTCATTCCTTGTTATCTACTGAAGACTGGTTCCAGTACCCCATAGGTACTGAAGTCCTTTATAAAAAAGTGGCTCAACCAGTCAAGTGCCTGCCTCTAAAACGTGAGGACCATAGTTTATATCCCGGGCACCACGTAAAAGTGAGGTATAGTGGTACTCACTGCTCAGCTGAAGCCCTACAGTTGGAGGATAGAGGCAGGAAGATCCTTGCAGCTCACTAGCCAGCCAGCCTAGCCAATTGGTGAGCTCCAAAGTCAGTATGACACTTTGTTTTGGAAGATAAGGGATAGATTAGGGGAAATACCTGAGTTTGACCTCTGTGCACCGCCCGCCCCTTTCAGGATAATGTTATGTGTATATATATATATTCTCCTCTACTCTTTGAATCAACTCTAGATTATGTGTAACACCTAATGTAGTGGGATGCTCTTTAAGTTGCTGTTTGACGCTGTTAGGGAATAATGATCAGGAAAAAAGGCAGTTTTCTTAGTGATATTTTTGATTGGTAGTTGGCTGAATCCAAGGATGTGGAACCAACGTGTGTGTGTGTGTGTGTGTGTGTGTGTGTGTGTGTGTGTGTGTGTGTGTGAGAGAGAGAGAGAGAGAGAGAGAGAGAGAGAGAGAGAGAGAGAGAGAGAGAGAGAGAGAGAGAGAGAGAGAGCCAACTTAAACTTAATGGAGACATTCATCTTCATATCATGAAGCAATAAATAGGATACTGTTTTATTTCTTTTATGCCTTTTACTATTTTAGAAGTTCAAAGTGGCAGACAAAATAGGTGTCTGGATTTTTTTAAAAGATTTATTCATAATTTGGTTTTTTTGTATATTTTTTTTGTGTGTGAGTGTATCTATGTGCACCATTGTGTACAGTGTCCAAGGAGGCTGAAAGAGGATGTCAGATCCCCAGAAACTGGAGTTACAGAAGTTGGGAGCAGCCATGTGGGTGCTGGGAACTGAACCTGGATTCTCTGTGCCATCTCTCCAGTTCCAGGTGGCTGTTTTGTGTGTGATCACTGGCTTAAGTGACTAGAGAGTCACTACCACATTGTGACCCTGCAAGGACTCAAGGAAATAAGCAGGAACAGTGATCCTGATGTAATTGACCTCTCTGTGTTCCTGTAATGGGATTTGAAAATCTGGCCTCAGAAAGGGATTATGACCCCCCCAGAATCCCTTTCATTGTTACAGAAAGACTTTATACAATTATTTTTTTATGACACACATAAGTAGCAAGTTCTCCTTTTGAGGGTAGGTTACAAAGTAAAGGCATAGAGTTCTTAACTCATTGTTCATGGAACCTGCCACTCTTTAAGGTTTTGATTGGGAGCTTGGGGGGCTTTTTTTTAAGCATGAAATCATATTTTGAAAAATTTTTGCTTAATTAAAATTACACCATTTCATCTTCTTATCCCTCCTATGTCAGCCCCTCCTAAACTCATAACCTCTTCTTTAACCATTGTTGTTACAATATACATATAAACAAATACATAATATATATACAACCTGCTGAATACTTTCAGAATTGCCAGCATGTATATGTTTCTAAGGCTGACCACTTATATTGGGTAAGAATCCTTGGGGAAGACTGATTCTCCCTCTTTCAGCAGTGAAATTATAATTTTTTATTATAGTGAATTTAATACAAAATAATTCTCAGATAACATGTTAATTTTAAAAATTATTTTTAAAACCAGTGCTTCATGAAGGAGTATTATACAAATACTTATAATCTCAATGTTCTTATGAAAAATTTTCTAAATGCTTTGATTTGTGTGTGTGTGTGTGTAGACCAAGAACTTAAAAAGATTGTTTTAGGTTATTTAAAGTTACTGCGATCCTATGTATATAACTATAATTTAGTTTAAAATGGGCCATATTATAAACTTGTGGATTTGACATGTTATCTAGATAGGGATTGTCATTTATATTATTAAGCCTCTTGTAATTGAATTTAAATACTGTGATATTCTGATGTGTACTTTTTAAATAAAAATTATGAATAAAAAATTCAAGACATATTCTTGAAGTGTTTCCCTAACTCCATGGATTCAGTGCTGCAAAAGTCAAGAGTATTTTGTGAATGGAGTTAATTACCCACAGGGTGCATGTTGGCCACTCTAAAATTCTTATAAAAACAAAGAAATTAATTATCTAGCACGAAAACAAGTCCTACTCTTTCTGGCAAACATTCAATTAACTTTTTAGTGCTTGCTGTTTAATGTTGGTTTTGACTACCCAACCATTGAAAACTGCTTTCCTTTGAAACTGGGCTTGAGCAGGAAACGGCATTCCGTGTAGCTGGTTAGGTGGTCGGTCTCACTGGGTCACCAGCTTTTTCCCAGGAGCTCTGAAGTCAGTGAGCTGTTCTGTTTCGGACTCAGTGCATGATGTGCCTTAAACACATTTGTTTTTGTATTTAGTGTTTAGCAGAGTTAACCTCTCAGATATAATGGAATAACCAGAAGAATTCTTTAATTTGATTTCATGAAAAATACTTTAAAAATGTAATAATAGTAATTAAAAAGTTATACCTGTTTGTCCAAGGCCTGTGACAATCACATTTAAATAATTTTTTGAAAGTCGGTGCTTGTATATCTTTTCTTTCTGATATTTTAGGTGATAAATACATCTATATTTTGGAAGATTTAGTAATCCTGTCATTTGCCCACTGGCGTTCTCTGCCTTTCTCTGCCTTTTGATACACACCCCTACTCACCCTGTATTTTCTGACCCGGGTTTTAACAGTTCACCCCTGTACAACATGTGCTTCCTGAGAACAAGGGCAGTGATCCTCGTGCCTGAAGATTGACACACTGGTGTGATGTAACTGTTTGATATTGTTCACCCCAGTTTTCCTGGTCCATTCCTCATAGCTCTCAGTCGACCCCTCAGTTCAGGATTCCTTCCAGGAGCACTCTTCAATCTCCGACAACATTCCGACTCTCAAAATAAGAATCTTTTATTACTGGGACATTAATTGGAGAGTTCAAGCCCGTATGGCTGTGTATGGTTGTTTCCACAGGATTAAACTTGGGGAAAAGTGTGGTTAGAATATTTTATAGGACTGCTCTTGGCATTTTTGTGCATTGTCGGGGCTCATCAGGGCAGCTTGCCTGTTTGAGTAGAATGAAAATCATTTAGTTCAAGTAGTGTCTACGAGACACTTTTGATTGCAAGTTAGCTTTTTCCATTTATAATTAACAATTGGTAAAATGAAATGTATAAACTATAAAAGTATTCTTTTTAGCATTTATTGATGATTATTGCCAAATTAAGTTACTATAATTGAGATTGCAAAATTTGATTGTCTATTGCTTTTATTTCTTCTACATTGGAATTCTATGCTTTCTTGTTCTGCTCTGGTATGCTCTTAGGGCAGTCTTCCTATGTAGCCAAGCTGTCTTTGGACTTGCATCCTCCTGCCTCAGGCTTCCTGGGCTTGCAGACTTGTGTGCCACCACACCCAGTTTTTAAAAATTTCCACCCTGGGCTTATCTGAACTCAGGATTCTTTCTTACTCCAAATATAGTAATAATGCCCCTGCCTAGACACATGAGAACCCTCACCTTGATTCCTGTGTCCTCTGAGGAACGCTCCTGCCTGTTTCTTGGAGCCTTTGCTCTGTTTTCAACTTTCCCAGCCCCAGACACCTGGACACATCTACCTTATTTCAGCTTAGACGGAGCCATTTCTCCATGGAAGACCAGCTCCTGTTAGTGACAGAAGGTATGTAGTAAAGAACTATATTTCTTGTGGACTAGAGAGATGGCAAGAGAGCTTATCGCAGAGGATCTGAGTTCAGTTTCCAGCACCGACATTGTATGGCTCACAACCACCCGCAAGTGCAGCTCCAGGGATCCAGCACTCTCTTTTGGCCTCTCCAGGCACCCACACATGACATACTCACAGAGACACACAGGCGTGTAAATAAGTCTTTTAAAGTTACCTTTCTTAAAATTTATCTTATTAGCATACTTTGAACTTCTGTAGTTGTTGGAGACAAGATTTTGCTGTAAAGCACGGGCTGGCCTCAGACTTGCAATCATCCCTCCCACCTTAGCCTCTCTCAAGTGCTGAGAGGTGAGGCCTGTGCTTCCATGCCCACCGCCTTCTAAATTGTGAACTGTGGTCACCCTTCTATTCTGTGGAACATGTACTTACTCCTTTTACTTGTGATATTCTGATGTATACTTTTTATGCAGAATGTATTTTGGTACCTACTATCTGATCTCCTGACACCCACTATTACCACCACTTCCTTTCCTAAATTTGATGTTTTTTAAGTGGGACAAAGTGTCTAATCCTATCATAGGTCTATGGTTAATGTGTTTTTATCCAGGGAGATAACTCTTATCTATGAGTCAGACCTTAAGATTACTAAGATGATGCAGCGTCCAGCTCTGTATAATACACCACAAGTTAGACTCACCTATAAAAATGTTATGTTAAGAAAGATAGAAATAAATATTGTGAAGCACAGAATGTTGATTTTCTCTTGAATTGAAAATCACCTTTTTCTGGCAGATATTCTTTTTATGTAGAGTGTGTGTGTTTAAGAGATTGTTATCATTGTTCCAGGAAATTCTAGGTGTTAAGATGCATGGCACAGCTCTCTTTCTTCAGATCACTGTTAGGGCACATGGGATAAGAATTCAGTTGTCTAAAATACTAGGTAAATTACAATAAGCACCACAAAGTATGTAAAAGTATTGCAGGTATCTAGAAAACATCATACCTGGTTCAGGGTAGCAGAGAAATTTCATGGCATGTGTGAGTGAGAACAAAGTCCAGTATCCATGGAAGTCAGAGCCACAAAAAGAGAAGCAATAGAAATGGCCAGAAATGGGGCTAGAGAGATGGCTCAGAGGTTAAGAGCACTGGTTGCTCTCCCAGAGGTTCTGTGTTCAATTCCCAGCAACCACATGGTGGCTCACAATCATCCGCGTAATGAGATCTGGTGCCCTCTTCTGGCCTGCAGGCATACATAATAAATATATAAATCTTAAAAGAATAAAATAAAATAAATAAAAAGAAAGAAAGAAAAAAGGAAATGGCCAGAAATAAGATGAAAGCACTTTTTAAGACTTAAAGCTCAGAATGTGTTTGTTGTCAATTAGTAGGCAAAGCAAACCTGCTCATATCTGTAGAGTGATGTTTGGACATCATATTGGTTATTTTTCTTATTATTGTAAGGTAATACCTGAAGAAATCAGATTAGGAGCCTGGTGATGGTGGCACATGCCTTTAATCCCAGCACTCGGAAGGCAGAGACAGGTGGATCTCTGTGAGTTGAAGGCCAGCCTAGTCTACCCAGGGCTATACAGAAAAACCCTGTCTCAAAAAACAAAACCAATTAGGGAAGAACTTATCTTCCCTCCTGGTTTGAGGGATACACAGTCTATCATGGCAGAACTGTGGTGGTGGGTGTCACATTGCAATCAGGAAGCAGAGAGAGATGCATGCTCGTTCTCTACTCACTTTCTCTTTTATACTCAGCAAAAACCCCATTGTGGAATAGTGCAACCCACATTCACAGTAGGTCTACCCCTCTGATAATGTTGTGTGGAAACCGTGTCAAAGACATACCCAGAGGTATGTCTCCTAGGTGACTCTTGAGTCCAGTCAAGTTGACAGTAAAGATTAACCCCACAGACATGTTCTTCAGAAGCAGTGGGTGGGTCTTGAAATGGAGTACAGATTGAGCAATAAGCACCTAAATGATAATCTGCACATGCGTTGTTATTTATAGAATGTTGGCCCTCGTGGTATTTAAGAGAAGTCTGAAGTAATTGCCAACATTTAAACCTGGAATTTTGGACTGGGGATGTATCTCGACCATCAACCACTTTTCTAGAACATTGAGGCCAGGGTTCAATTTCCACAGAAAAAGGAATAAAAAGTCTAAAACGTGGGATTTTTCTAGGTTCTCTTGAAAAACTAAAAGTTTTGGTGTATTTTGGCCACAGAACTGGTTGAAGCTAGTGGAACCTGTGTGGATTTTTTTTTAAATAGCTACAATTCACTGAAGTGTCCTTGGCTGCCAGCACTCTCTCCTGAGCTGTCACTCACCGAATCCTTTTCCTCCTGGCTTCCTTTTGTTTTGCTGGTTGTCAAGGAAAATTGAAGTATTTCTTGCACCTATAAGAGCCATGTGCTCTAAGAAAATCAAGAGTATGTTCTTTTTAAAAAAAAAAAAAAAAGATTTATTTCTATTTTATGTGCATGAGTGTTTGGCCTGCATGTATATCAGTGCACCACATACATGCAGTACCCACAGAGGTCAGAAGAGGACACTGGATTCCCCTGGATTTGAATTTCAGTGTTATGTGGTGCTGGGAACCCAACCTAGGTCTTCTACTTAGCAGCAAGTGCTCTTAACTTCTGAGCCATTTCTCCAGGCTGGAGAGCATATTTCTTTGTGAGTGTGTGGAATGTTCTTTGTCTTTAATTATGTAAATAAAGGGAGTGTTGGTATTGGTACCCAAGGGATAAAGTTTGATATCCCTGAGGTGATAGACAGGAGGAAACAAAAGGGCCAAGTTCGTGAGCATACATGATGCTTGCTGCCTTTAGTGTACATTGGAAAGTCAGTTTGCTTCCACTCAGCCTAGTGTGGAAAGAAGGTGCAGTAAGATCTCAATCCTTGTCTCCCTTAAAGCTGTGCTTTCTCTAAACAGCAAGAGCAGAAGGGATAGATGCTGTGGAAAACAGAAGTCCTTTCCTTTTCCCTTATTCCTAGTTGAAGTTGGTATTAAACATTTTGTTGTGATAGTTAGTTTTAAATATCAACTTGTAATAATGTAGAATAACATGGGAAGAGATCCTTAATTGTTAAATTATCTGGATTAGGTATATTGACCTGTGACTATGTCTGTAGGGAACTGTCTTGATTATTAACTTACCCAGCCCTTTGTGGATAGCCCCATTACCTAAGCAGGGGGTCTTCAACTTATAACACAGGAGAAAGGCAGATGAAATGAGTTAAAAGATTTGGTTTTGAGGTGAGTCAATAAGACTTTTGTTGTTGTTGTTGTTTGTTTCTGTTTTATGACAGGGTCTCAATATGTAACCCAGGCTGCTTCAAATTTTGGCTTTCTGTCTCAGCCTTCCACATGGAAGGATTATGCACGTACACCACCATGCTGAGAAGAACTTTTTATACATTGGAGCTTTAACCTATTTTTTTTCTTTTGGTTTTTGGAGACAGGGTTTCATTGTGTAGTCCCAGCTTTCCTGGAACTCACTCTGTAGTCTAGTGTAGCTCTGGCTATCCTGGAACTCACTCTGTAGACCAGGCTGGCCTCAAACTCACAGAGATCTGCCTGCCTCTGCCTCCCAAGTACTGGGATTAAAGCTGTGTGCCACCACTGCCTGACTTTTTTTCCCCTAACTTTAATTGAAATACATTATCAGGTAGTCTCCCTCTTTTAGGTAGAATTATTTTATGCACAATGAAAATAGAGACATGCTTGCTTTGAATTTAGCTAGTAAAAGTGTAGCTAGATGTTAGTCTATTTGGGGAGAAAACTTAAAACTAGAAATAAAAACATTGCCAGACAATACTATAGAAATAAAATTAAACAAAGATTCTGCTTTGAATAAACTGTATTCTAAAAAATATATGGTGACTATACCAATTTGAGGTGGGAAGTTATATTCAGGTTTTTGGCAACTGCTACTCAGGCAAAAGGAATCAAGAGCGCTTGAGTGTACCAAGGGCACCCTGCAGAAGGAGTTGATCCCCTTCTGTTGCTTGAGTGCTTTAAAATATACTTGTAGCTTTTCACCTCCTGTCTAACCACCCCCATCCTAACTTTTCTATTTTTCCCATGTAAGTTTCATTTCATAGTCGCTTACATTTAATTTCCATATTAGATGGGAACCTTATTCTCAGCTCTTGGCATCATTCTATCTGGGAAGTAAAACAAGCAGGCTATCTGATGATGAGCACATTTAAGTAGAGCAGGTTTGGAGTGTTCAGTGTCTATTACCTGATGACATGGCCGTCCATGGCAGGCGGTAACTGTAGCTGCATTCTTACTCCAAAGCAGCGTCTGTGTTTGCTGGGAGAGGGGACAGGTGCTAATTGGGATTACCCTACAGCTCTCTTCTCCTCACAGGGGGGAAACAGAGAGATCTGGGAAGGCGGCTGTTTAGGAAAACTCAGTCCCTGCTAAGCTCCTGTTGCTCAGCTTCATGCAATAAAAAGGCACATGGTCTTCTATAGCATGTTCTATTTATTCTGTGTATGTATGTGTTCAAGTATATAGGTGTACATGTATGCAGATGCATGTGTGTGGAGATAAGAAAACAACCTTAGGTGTTGCTCAAGCATTTTCCACTCTTTGCTTGAGACAGGATCACTTACTCACCTAGAATTTCACCTAGGAGACCAGACTAGCTGGCACAGAGCTCCAGGGATCTGCCTGCCTCCACCTTCCATTTCGCCATCACTGGATTACAGCACCACTGCTCCCTGCTTTCTGTGTGGGCTCTGGGAATCAAAGTCATATGCTCTTGCAAATGCTCTATGACCCCTCTTGTAGCTTCCCCAACCCAGTAACATGTCTGTCCTTGACCTTTACATATAAGTCCATCCTTTCCGTGCAATTTACTTTCCCCTATCCATTTGGGTTGACCTTTATGTGACTCACTGGATGTAGGATCTTTGCTTCCATTGACCCAAAGGCTTGAATAACTTTTAGTCAACTTTGTAAACTTCAGACCAGGTATGGCACACACAGAGTGACAGCGGTGCATGCTGTGTTCCTCAAGACTAAAACGGCATGCATCATCACAGCTCTGCATGGTGTGTGGTGCTTCAGAGCCTCTGAGCCTGGGATCAGCAGCCCCTCAGGAGGTTCTTCATCAGCCCTCCACTTAGACACAAGAATGAATCCCAGAGGATGATTTGCATGCCTCTGCTGACAAGTGAGATCATAAATGAGTATTTAGACTGTGCTGTCTATTTTAGTGTATATAGAAAAATGTGATTAGCACAAGGACCTGGGATTTCCCAAGAATTATTGGACAGGAAAAAGCTGGATATAAGTTAAATCTTAGCTGATTTAAAAGTCAGCTTGGATTTGATGACTTATGTCTGTAGAAACTGGGATGCTGAGGCAGGAGGATTGCCACAAGTTTAAGGCTAGCCAGGGCTACATAATGATTCTCACTCTAGCCTGGGTGAGTTGTAGAATGAGACCCTGTCTCAAAATAAAAACAAAATTAAAAAAGAAAAAGAAAAGATAAAAGGGATGTATTATTCAAATGATTTGCTGATTGCAGGCAAATTCATGAAGTTTGAGAAATACAGACTTAGTTGAAACCTAGCAGAAACAGTTTTCCCAAAATTAGATAGATGATTTATAGCAAAACCTTAGGAAGTCCTATGTGTTCTGTACCTTTCATATATACATACATACATAACCACAGATAAGCTGCTTCTTTGTAGAGGGATGTCTGTCTCTTGGAACTTGAGAAGTATCTATTTAATAATATGAAACCTTTCATGGTGGGTAAAATGATCAAATCTGAGTTTGGCAAAGGTCACTCTGAAGTCAGGGAGAGGTTGGCTTGAAAACTAGAAGAGACTGCAGGATAGGAACTAGTGAAGTATGTTCTGTAATAACCAGCAGAAGTCGGTAAGAACCTTTATTCTGTCTGCATTCTCACCTGTTAAATCCACATTACCTTCCTCCTCGTTACCATCCCTGTCTGTATATCCATAGATGTATAGTTTTTTCCCCAAAGCAAGTGTCACAATACCGGATGTCTCCCAGAGCCAGGCATGAGTGAAAATGAAGAGGGTTTGGTGTTGGGGATCCAGAACAGGAGGCACCTTTTTCTATTTGGAATGGATGGTTACTGCTTGCCTCAGAATGCTTATGCCCAGGCAGGAGTGCAATTTTTGCAGTGCCTAGTTTTTCACGTTTAAAATAGAAACTGAAAATTCAGTCATTAATTGAAACCTGATTTTTCTTTTTTCTTCTTTCTGGAATTCAATCTGTAGACCAGGCTGGCCTCAAATTTAGAGATTCACCTGCCTCTGCCTCCCAAGTGCTGAGATTAAAGGAGTGTGCCATCAACGCCTAACTGAAATCTGGTTTTTCAGTGTTGGACTTTCCTTAAAAATTAATCAATAGCTGTTGAATGAGGTAGCCCTGAGGATTAAATGTGTTAATAAATGGAAAAGTCTTAGGCTAGTGCCTTCCCTCTTGTACGTGTCTTCTGCCATAGTAGAACATAATCACCATTTCCATCCCCACTCTTACACCTACCTCTTTCCCCTTGGAAGCACAGGTTACTGGTTGAGGGAAAATGCACAAAGCCTGTTCTATCATACTAAGCATCCCAGATACTCCTCACTGCTGGAGGCACAGAGCACATGAGGACACGGAAGCTAACAGAAGACATTTTTCAAGCCACAGAACCCTTTCTTCAACAAACATTGACATGGAAACCCGATATGTAAGAGAGATTAACTTGGATCTGCTCTGTTTGAAGTCGTTATGGGCAGTTGAGTCTCCTCTAGAGTGCTTATTCTCAAACTAGCTTGTGTGTGAATCATTTAGGCTGCTTACGGCACAGACTGACTTCTGGGCATAACCCTGCTTTTTCAGTCATTGAGTCTGGAATGAGACTCAAGAATGTACACTTCTGATAAGTTTCCATGCTGCTGCTGCTGCTGGTGGGGTGGTAGGGACAGGGAGAACCATAAATGAGCTACCGTGTTAGATGGTAACCTTTTACTTAGTAACAGCCAGAGACTTGGACATTGTATGTGTCAGTCACAGCTAGGGCTATATCTTCTTCCTTCAGGGCCTTTGGAGGTCTGTTGTCTGCGATGTGTTTAGTGGTATGGACCAGTGGAGAAGGTTCATTGATCCATAGCTGGAGCTCATTGTAAATTCACATCCACAGCCCTCATTCTAAACCACTCAGAAGATCTGGACACTTAAGAGCTGTACTTTTAAGAACTCTGTAGTTGATTCTTATACCTGCTGAAGTTTGGGAACTGCTAGCCTGGATGTACTCTACTCACAAGCTTAGGAGCAGCTTAAGAAACTGCCCATGAAAAAGAACTATGCCACCTCTCTCTGCCTCAAAAGCAATCTTTCTACCAAATTTCGATTCTTATTCTACCAGAAGCTTCCTTGACCTTCACTGTTCATTAAGGAGACCGCTGCATTGGTCATTAAGGAGACCGCTGCATTTGTCAGCAGTTTCAAAAGGAAAAGCAAGGCAGAGGCTGAAGGTCCAGCATGTGTTAAAGCTCTAAGCTCAGCCCTGTGGCCCAGGAGGGATAGGGTAGTGAACCTGAAGCTCACAGAGTCAGCTGGACCGTTCCAGGGAGCCACCTTTTAGTGTCTGCTGTCCCCTGACTGGTGCCAGGGTCACAGGCATATGCCACTGTCGTGGGTTTTTTGTATGGGTTCTAGAGAGCTAATGTCCGCACGCTTGCACACACTATACTAACTGAGCCATCTCCCAGCCCCAAGAGATGGAGTTTGCCATCCTCCTTCCTTTTCTGAAATGCATCTCATTGAATCAGAGTCACACCATATGATCTCAGGTAGCTTCGGTTAACTCTTCAAAGGTTCCTCGGCTGTCTGAAGTCACATGATCCAGTCCCTGATGAACAAATGGATTGGGAGTGAACACGTGAAGTGTGAGAAAGGAGCTGTGTCGTCACATGGCAACCACTCCAACTTTTGTTGGCTTCCTCTCCCGGCAGTCCTTTGTCTTTTAAATGATAGAAACACAGAAATGAGAAGCTTGGCCCTTCTTCTAAAAGGTTGCTGACATTTCATGCCATCATATGTTAGGCTTACTTTAAACCAATCTCTTTAGATAGGAAACTCACCACCCAGTTGACAAATTGTCTCTTCAAGCCTATGTGCTGCAGTTCCCATGGTGTCCGTCATCTCCCTAGTAGTTGCTATCCTAGCACACACTTGGCCATCCCCTGTGCCAGGGACACTCTTCTGTTCTCTCTTCAACCAACTGATGAGTCTCGACCTCACTCTAAGTAGGACAGACACTTGTCTGCTAATGTAGCCTAATCAACATCTGTGTTCTTCCCCAAATCTCCAATCTGAGTGTAAATGTGACCTCAAGTCCAGCTGTGGATGCCTAGAGAGCACAGAGGATGGGGGTCAGCTGCCACCACGAGGAGGGAGGAGATCACTAAATCCAGAATGTGCTGTCCAGCCAAACAGATGTCACAAAACAAGTGAGGATGAGAACAGAGATAGTTCAAAGGAGATTTCTGTGACGTGCCAGCCAGTTGTAATTGCAGTTCAAGTTTAGTTACTGATTTGAAGACCTGACTAAAACATGTAATTTGGGGCTGAGTTTTCCTGTAAATTTGCATATGGAGTAGCTATTCACATTGTTATTAATTTTGATCGATCTAACAGTGGTGTTGGTTATATGTGCCCTTAAGGTGTCTGGAAGTACTTGCAGGTTGTGTTTGGGGTTTGTGCTAAAATGCAGTTGTAGAAAAAGGAGGAGATTGGCTGGCTCCTTTCTTCAGGTACACCACTTAGCACGCCTCTTTGGCAAGTCCACAGAGGTGTCTTTCCCATTCCCATAACTTAGATGATTTCATTCTTTTGATGTGCGGGCTGCCTTTTCATCACTGGGACAGAGTATCTGACGGAACAGCTTGAAGAAGGAAAGGTTTAGTTTGGTTTGGAGTTTTGGTGACTATAAGTCATTCACAGGGAATATGTGCTGGAGACTTTTACATCCCATAATCTCCAAGGACCCACCCCTTCTAAAGGCTCCTTAGTCTTCAGAATAGTGCCACAAATTAGTGACCACACACTCACAATATGAACCTATAGGGGCCATTCCAGAGTTCCCTGTAGCAATTGGTTACTCCATAGCGGTGTAAGCTGTGGAGAGGAGTCTCCTGTAGATTTACTAACTGTTCCTGACCCCATGCTATGCGACTGCAGGGCTGGCACTGCCACTGGTGGTGGCCTTGTACTCAGAATCGAGCACAAGGCATGTGGGAAGTTATCGTTCGTGCACAACAAGATAAACAAAGACTGAGGGCAGCTCTTCGAAGGCGCTCTTGCCTGTAAGCAAAGGACTGGGTTCAGATGCCCAACACCCATATAAAAAGTCAGGAATGGACCGGGCGGTGGTGGTGCACGCCTTTAATCCCAGCACTCAGGAGGCAGAGCCAGGCGGATCTCTGTGAGTTCGAGGCCAGCCTGGGCTACCAAGTGAGTTCCAGGAAAGGGGCAAAGCTACACAGAGAAACCCTGTCTCGAAAAAACAAACAAACAAACAAAAAGTCAGGAATGGCTGTAACCTTGACATTGGAAGAGAGACAGACCTAAGTGAATGCTCAGTGAATCTGGCCAGCTGACCTAGCCAAAATAGCAAACTTCCCATTCAGTAAGATGATAATAAGGAAGAGAGTGATAGAGAAAGACACTGTGCATCCTGCTCTGGCTCCCATTTGTGCACACCTGGGCATGCACATCTACATCCACATGTATTTGCCACACACAACATACAATGCCACATACACAAAAAGAAAAAATGAGAAAGAAGTTGACTTTAAAATGTTTGCATTTTAATGTTTCCAAAGTTGGAATTTCACTGTGATTGTTGAATCTATTATGAATGTGTATTTTTCCTCTTATCTTGCTTGCGTGTTTTCCAGTGCAGGCCTGTTTTTCTACTTGAGAATTCATGTGTGAAACATGTTAATGTCTTTAGTAGTTGGTACATTAAAGTTTGTTGTTCAGTCATTGACATGTTGGACTTGTCTCTGTCCAGGGCCCTTCTCCCGTATCTGTGCCTATCCTAAGCTTTTTGTGGAAAATTCACTGCTCTTTCCCTCATTGCCATTCATTCCAGATAGTGAATTCTTGTTCGAGTTTAGGGTGAATACTTCCTAGATTCCCAAACAACTGTATCAACCCCAAGTTCATTACTGCCGGGTCATGTTTTAGCACCATGTCTTGTTGGGAGTCTAAACTGTCATTATGTCTCTTATGCCAAAAAGAGTGACTAGATTGTTTCGCTGTGGCTCCACCCTAACCCAGAAGTCTTTGGACTGTATGCTTCCAAGTAGGAGCCTTGCTGTCATCCAGCTAGACATTCTCCTCACTCTTCATCTTCCTTGGGCAATTAATGTATATATTGCTTATTTTGCTCATGTTTTTCAGTTGCATATACTGATAGAAACAATTACTTTTAAAAAGTAGCATGTAACTAACCTCATGTGCCTGTCACCCTTACTCTTCAATATTGTCTGTAAATCTTTGGTTATGCCATCAAGAACTCAATGCTAGAACATAAGACCTGAATTAACTCTAAAAACATACTTGCCTGTATATTCACATACCTCCATGTATCTCACTTTTAGTTCACTTATAATTAATACCACATTTAACGTGTTTTTTTTTTTTTTTTTTTCCTATTTAATAGAACTTTCAGGATAGTCAAACTTGTTAAGGGTGTGTTTCCCATACTGGGTTTTTTGAGCGTGTGTGTTTAAGAGTCGTTGACAGTTGGTTTTATTCCTGGTTTGGTAAGCTTGTGTTGTCATAGAACATGTCTCAGGGCAGCCTAGGAACGCTTGCCGCCTGCTTTCAACACAGTTGCTTCTCTGTTTTATTTACTATTAGAGATCTACTCTTTATCTTCATATATCTTTGAAGGGATTGACCAAATAAATTGGCTTCACATTCATTTCTCTGGCTTTCTTGAGAAACCTAAGGCTGTTCTGGAAGGTACCTGAGTCAGCCCCACCTGCCGACTAGATCCACGCATGCAACACGCATTTTTTGACTGTCTACTGTGTGCATACACTTGTTTGCTGACATGATAGGTAATTCAATGACGGAAACAAAGTTCTTTAACTTGAGCCCATTTTAGTTGGAAGACAAAATCTAAAAGGAACAAAAACCAGTTGGTAGAGTTTGAAGCTCTAATAAGGCCATTGATGACCAAGATGAGCACCATTTCAAAGGTACCTGGGAAGAGCATGTGATGTGAGAAAATGGAAGAAAGAGTACAGTGCGAGAAAGTGGCGACAGTGAGTCCATATGGGCTGTGCTGAAGGGCGGACCTAACAGAGAACAGAGGCTGGAGACCCAAGCTAGGTACCACCAAGAACTGGGCTATAGAATGTGCTTAATGATTGTTTTTCTTCTATGTAGATGGAAGAATAGTTTATGCTTCTGGTCTCACACACACACACATTCTTAAGAAAAGCTTTAAGAACATTTGATTACAAATAAATGCCTGGTTCATTTGTTGGTTAGATGGATGCTGTGTTTTAGTTTTACTGGGAAGGTTTTTTTTTGTGTGTGTGTGTGTGTGTGTGTGTGTGTGTGAGTGTGATTTCAATCATTGATTATAATGTTGGGCTTTTCATGGTGCATATTTTGTTCTGATATGTAAATGATAAAGTGTATTTCTAGCTATCTTATCCTAAATACAATCATACTGATTTTTATGTAACATAAAACAAAATAGAAAATAATCTCCTAGTGTCTACTCTATATAATTCAGAGAAACAGTTTTAAAGAGTAATTCTGCATTGAACAATGTAAATGCTGTGTCTTGTTTATTTGATAGAAAATGGCATTTTAAAAGTCAGAGTGAAGATAAAAATCACAGTTAATTGTTTTCATTCTTTAAACTAGTAGGGCTAACCCTGGTAACTTTTATATATTGCAGCTAAAACATTTTTCAAATAAAACTTACCTTCATATAAATAATTTAAGGAAATATAATATTGCCAGCAAGGGAGACTGTTTTTATCGATTTAGAAAGTTAATAAATTTGTGACAATACCGTAGCTAAGAAGTCATTCGTTGCTAGTTTTCCAAATCTCAGCACTCACTGACCTTCCACTTGAACCTAGCTGTAATGTAAACATTTTCTTGAGGTGGTTAGGGGCTGGGCCAGTCAATCTGGAGGGTATTAGTGGTATTCTCTTGGGAGGTTGGAACCCTGGGTAAGTCTCAGGAGCTCCTTTCCAGGCCAGAGGCTGTCTTCAACATTACATGTTGCTTAATTCTTCTGTGCTCTTGCTAATAATGCCTACCGTGCCTCTTGGAAATCTCATTAGTTAAAAACGTAATTAACTTGCCTTTGAAGTGGAGGGTAAGGGCAGTCGTATTTGGAAGCTTTTCTGTCCTTTCCATGCCAGTTGCTAAAATACATAGTGAGGAATTCAGCCTACTGAAGTTGAGGTTATTACCCTTGTGTCTCAAAAAGTCTGACTTTTTAGGAATCTATTACACATCCAAAATATTTTTGTTCAGAGCAAAGCAAAGTACTGTATCAACTCCCTTTGACCCCTCAACCTCCTTTAAACCTTCTGAGGTGTACTGAGCAGTGTTTTTCAAACTTCAGGTCATGACCCGTTAATAGTCGTTAAATCAGTTTAGTGGGTTCAAATCCTCATTTAAAAAATTCAATGGAATATAGCAATCATAGTAAAGGAAGGTATTATCTCATGCTAGTTTTGTTTGACTTAGATAGATGTGTATGTCAGTCTTTGTATAAATGTAAAGAGGGAAGATACTTGTTTGCTCTGGATGATCCTTGGAGTCTGAAAAGTCTTGCTGTAGAGAACATTTTTGAAAAATGATTTACAGTCTCATGTTTAAATGTTTATACTTTAATACCTTGAATTTTCAGCTACCAAGCTGATGCCAGAGTTCATTGAATATTTTAAATGCAGTTTAGAAGACAGGAATGTAAAAACTGGTTCTTTTCTTATTCTGATATCATCCTGTAACCAAAAAACAAACTCAGCAAAACTCACCTCCTCTCTTAGTTCACAAAATACTTGACAACTGTTTTTAACACATATAAAAAGAAAATAATAAAGAGTGAAAATGTAACTATTTGGTAGTAGTCTAGACATTTTATGTAAAAGATTTACATGCATTGAGAGAAACCAATGTTTCATTTAGGAATGTCCTATGAGTTAATAGATGTTTTGAAATACTCAGGCACAAAAATCACAAGAAGTTTCTTAGGCTTTTGTTCAAATCCACTATATCCCCACTTGTTTTACTTCCTGTTCTTCCAAACAATGATTTCTCCCCTCTCAGCATTCAACTTAAATAATTTTAAAAAATGTTTGCCCCTTACCCCATCAATGTCAGATTTCTCAAGCTTATAATTGAATATTTCTTCCTACAGAACTTTTTTTTCTGCTTACTAAATTAACAGTGAGCTCTATTGTTAATTCTTCATAGTTTTAGACTAGATTTGTATTTGAGCACTGATGTTATAAGTGTTGTCATTTTTACTACCTAAAGTTAATCTCAATTTCTCCAAATCTTTCTTCTCTGTAAAACAGATGATAATCAAGTTGTATTCCAGATGTCACACAGATACCTGGATATCTCTTTATATCCCCTAGTCACTGCAAACCAGTGTGTTCTGATTCAGAACGCGGGGCATGATGCTTTCTTAAGTGCTGTGGGAATAAGAGTATAACACAATGAGACTGGATTGTTGATTAAGAACAAAAACATAAAGACCAGCCAGGGAAGTACCATTCACACTTAAATAATACATTCCTAAAGTAGATAGTTGGCTGTGCCTTGGTGTGGCTTAATAGTGGTTTTTAGTGTTTTAGCTGCCAGCTGTCAGCTTTCCATCCTGGAATATGTAAAAAGTATTATATTCTCAAATTGTAAAGCAATAATGCTCCTCAAAATATTTAGGAAGCACTTAGGTTCACTTTGTCTCAATTATCTCACTGAAAAGATACCAAAGTAGATTGAGTGCCTCACTGGGTTACCATGTGCTTTCATATCCCCCAGCTTATACATTTCAACTATTTCATAACTATTTCTCTTGATGTATGGAAAGCTTCTGTGGCAATTAGTCTTTTAATATTATATTAATTTTTATCTTTTTACATGAGTTAACAAAAGTTGTCAAAATATGATCAACTATCTTTAAACACTATTATGACTCTCAGAAATCTGAACTCAAGATGAGGAGTGGTGCTCCGTCTCTTTGGTATGTAGTATCTTTTAAAAATTCCTAGTAAGAAGAAGGGGTCAGTGCCTTGTTTTAGCTCAAATAATAGCATAATGAATTTGCATGGCTGTTTATTTGCCACTTCGTTGTACAATTTTTGTGTCATGTTCTGTAACATCACATACTTTAGAAAAGCTAGTGCTAATTTTTCTTCTAGTATTTGCCACATCTTCTTGTTTAAAATGTTTCAAAATGAACTTAATCTCTCCCTCCCCCCCCCCCCCCCCCGCCTCAGTTTATTTTTGAGGTTAGTGTTACTGTGTTGGCTATAGGGCAACTACAACAACAAAAGCCATTTCTTCCCTCTTGCAGTTGCTTTGATGTTCATTCTGAATTAGAGTGGTCGATGCATGATGATAAATGGTCTGTTAAATACAAAGTGTGCCTTAAATACAAAGAAAATATTGACTTCCTTCCCTAATGAGTTTGATTTTCTGTACAAAATCACTGTAACTGATCAGCTGTTATATTGGAATAAGTGGGGAAAGAATTAAATTTTTGCCCACGAGTGACTTTTTATATAAAAAAAAACAAGGCCGATATCTGAAGCAAGAAACTTTTATAGAGTTAACATTTGATGAAATAGCAAAGCTGTTCATTTTCACCTTGCAAGAAGGAGTACTCTAAAGAAAAGGACGTTTCATGCTTAGTTCCATATTTGACAGACACAGAAGTAAGTACAAAGACAGTTGAACTGTGCAACTGAGAGTGTTAGGCTGTCATTTCTTAAGCGCGTCTTAAAGCATTGATTGTTGCTAAAAAGGAAGCACTCAGCGTCTTTACTATCACCAGGGGTAACTTGGAAGCTACTGTGTTGGACATGGTTGCTTACCAGCCTGCACTTGGTGCCCAGGGACTCTGGATGGAGGGAGAAGTGGAAAGACATCGTTTCCCTTTGGGTGGAGTCCACCACTTGTTTCCTTTTTGCTAACCTGATGAAAAAGTCCGTTAACGCAGAGCCGCTGTTCTCGGATAGCGCATTTTGATTTTACAAGACATCTGAGTAGGATAAGCCTCTTCTGTGATGTAGCTGGGCTAACTTAGTCTCTGCCTTTCCCTCTCATATATGAGTCTGCAGCTCCCGTGAGCTTTGCCTTCAAGACCTGTGATCTGCCTATCAAACCATAACCAACACAGAAGTCAAGTGCATAGGTCATTTACACATCTTGACATGGTTAGTCTACCATTTTTCCTTCCTTTCTCAACACTAAATCCATTTCTTTAGGCAAAAATGAAGAACTCCCTGTTGGGCTGGGAGAGTAGCTCCTTGGTGGAAGGCCTGGTGGACATATGTGAGGACCTAGGCTGTCCCCAGTGCATTGTCCAAAAGAAAGGAGAGACCGCGCTGTCTGGGTAGAGAACCAGCAACCGAACAGGGACTTCTTGGATCTAGTCTTTAAAAAATATTTGTAATTGGCACATTACAGAAAAATTAGACAGTAGATTTTTTTAAAACACCAATGACTTTATAATCCCCATATGTATTTTCTGGCTGTGTGTGTGTGTGTGTGTGTGTGTGTGTGTGTGTGTGTGTTGCCTTATTTTTTAGTCATTTGTCCTATTTTTAGTTAGCATACATGTCCATGTATGTACATCGCTGTACTCAAAACAGGAGAATTCTTTGTCTCCCAGCTGCCACATCAGTTTTGTGTTGCCCCCTCCCTCAGACCTCTTTACAACCCATTGCAAAGCTGTGCTTCTGTCAGAAAGTGTGTCCTAAAAGATTCTCCTTTGGAGATAATCATGTCAATTTAGCTTTCTGGTTCCTTCTCTCTCTTCTCTTTCAGGATTTTAAGAGTGAAAAGTACTTTGAAGCCTTAATGTTCAAACTGTATATAAGTAATTAACTTCTCTTTTGTTCAACTATATATATATATGTGTGTGTGTGTGTGTGTATATATATATATATATATATATATATATATATATATATATATATATATATGATACCAAATTTAATTTTCTTTGGGAGACAAAATATTGGCACCTAGAATGTTTCCTGCCAATTTTAGGATAAGGCTCTGTTTAGTTTAGCTTAATCTTCTGTCTGTTTCCTGTGTGTGTTCTGTGCGTTAGTGTCGGTGGGCACGTGCCATGTGTGGAGGTCAGACCTCAGCTGTTGGTCCTCACCTACCAACTTACTTGAAACAGGGCATCTCGCCATTTGCCCATGTAAATATCAGGCTAACTGGCACAAGCTTCCTACCATTCTCTTGTCTCTGCCTCCCGTCTCACTGTAGGAGTGCTGGGATTACAGGCATACTGTGTCTGGTCTCATGTGGTTCTGTGTATCGAGCTCAATGCCACATGCTTGCACATAAGTCTCTACATACTGAACCCAAGGTTCGGTTGCAGTTTAAATAAGTTTATCATAGTTCCCTCACTTTACTAATGCCTCAGTGGGTTCAGCAACGTATAATATAGCCAATCTTTTTTTCTAAAACCAAGAACAAGTGGCTTAACCTCTTAACAAGTGGATGTCCAGTGCCTATTGCATTCCCAGTTGGGCAGCAGTTAAAGAGTCAAAATTTGAGTGGTGGTGTGAATTGTCATCTTTTAACATACAAAGGAGGAAAGAGTGTTGCTAGGCACCGTGAATTATAAAGAAAATTGCAGAGTGCTTGTGTTGTAGCAATTAAAAAAGAACTATTTTAGGGTTCAGGAAATGTTTGCCTTACAAGCATGAGGATTTGAGTTGCATGCCTAGAAACCATATTAAAAATAAAAACAAGGAAGGGGAAGTAGTACATGTTTGTAATCCCAGCTGTGGAGAGGCAGAGTCAGGCTCACTGCCCAGCTAACCTAGCCTACGTGGCTAGCTCTAGCCCAGGAAGAAATCCTGTTGTGAAAAACAGGTAGACAAACCCAAAGTTGGCCTTTAGGCTCCACACACTTCCATGTACATCACCACACACACACACACACACACACACACACACACACACACACACACACACACTAGCCAAGTGTGGTGGTATAGACCTTAATCTTAGCACTTTGGAGGGTGAAGTAAGAGACTAAGAGTTCATGGTCAGCCCTGGCTACAGAGTGTGCAAAAGGCCACCCTGCACTACATTGGGACCCTGCCTCAAAATCAAATGAACAAAAAAAACATTTGATGATACAGTTGCAAAAAAAATAGCTTTTAAATTGTCTACTGATCTAGGTACTTTATTATTATATTTCTGTTTTCCTTTTTTTTTGGTTTTTCAAGACAGGATTTCTCTGTATAACTTTGGAGCCTGTCCTGGAATTCACCGCTCTGTAGACCAGGCTGGCCGCGAACTCACAGAGATCCGCCTACCTCTGCCTCTGGGATTAAAGGTGTGTGCGACCACAGCCTGGCCACAAACTAAAAATTTTAATTATCTATTACATTTCAAGTTAGTAAACTATATTTTTAAACCTTTACTACTTTTTCATTATAGACAAATTAATATTATCTTGGGTTTATGAGATCATTTTAGTATTAACGCTATCAGAAAGAAGATTAGAATATGTTTCTATTGGGTTTAACCTCACACACACACATAACCAATGGCACTGTTCTAAATGGTGGAGACCCAAAGATAAAATGGCCTGTCACCTAAACGAGGAGATGGCCCTGCGGGAAAGCTGCTCCTTATGGAGAGGCAGCTGTGCTTCGTCGAGTGGTAAAGATGTGCTGCCCTGTAGAGAGCAGCCTTCACTCGGAAGCTCTAGCGCACCTTCACAGTTGATGCTCCCTTCTCATCTTTGAAATCCATGAGGTCAAAATTAATTTCAAGTGCGTTTGAATGACTAAGTATAGACAGGGTAGGCCTGTGAACACAAATTGTTTTATCTGTGTGTTACATGGTGGCCATGGAACTTCTTATCCTCATCATCTCCATTCTCCACTCGGTTTTCCTTTTTTTCACTTCTTTTGAACCTCGTCCTACATAGAATTGTTAGCTCATGCAAACTGGAAGCACATGGCCACTCTGTTTCTTTCTGCTGCACCCCAGCTTCTTTCCTCTTTCCCAGCAGTATCTGTCTCAGGCGGTCAGTACTGGCTTTAGATGATGGGATCACAGAAACTTATGTGTTGACCAAGAGCTAATTTACAGGAAGGTTTTTCTGTGACTTAACAGATAGTATGTAGAGTATCTCTAAATTATACTTTATAAAGTCCATTGCAGGGCCGTGAGACATAGCTTACTGTTAGAATACTTGTTTTAATGTGCACAAGGACCTGGGTTCTATTCCCAGCCCTGCAGAGAAAATCACATGCAGCCTTCCATTTTCTATGTTTGGTTCAGTGGTGTCATAAGGTAAGCATGTGGTTGAAGAAACTATAAAAATCATTTTAAAAGAAAGCCTGGGTGTGATGATGCACAGCTGTAATTATAGTAGTCAGGAGTCTAAGGCAGGTTTGCTCCAAGTTCAAGGCCAGACTGGTCTCTCTAGCAAGTTCTAGGCCAGCCAGGAAGGACTGTATAGTGAAGTCTATCTCAGAGAAAGCACCATTACCACCCCATCTCAACAGGGGTGGTCACACTCATAAGGAGGATTTACTGGAAAAGGGTTGTTATTATTCAGAGTGGAGCCTGTGTGAAAGTATCAGCTTCCAGAGTTGGAGATGTGGTTCAGTGGTTAGGAGCACTGACTGCTCTCCCAGGGGACCCCATTCAATTCCCAGCATCCACGTGGTGGCTAACACCCATCTGAAATTCTAGTCTCAGTGGATCTGATGCCCTCTTTTGGCCTCCATAGACACTGCACACACAAGGTGCACAGACATATATGCAGGCAAAACACTCACACAGTAAATGATAGACAGAGAGAGAGAGAGAGAGAGAGAGAGAGAGAGAGAGAGAGAGAGAGAGAGAGAGAGAGAGAACATTATTTTCTTGTTCAGTTTTCTTTTGATTTCTGACCTTTTAATGAAAAATTACATGTTTTATTGCCTCCTGAAATTTATTTCAAAAATGACTGGTCAAAACTTGATTCTTTTAAAAACTGTATTTGTTTGTATGTGGATGGGTGTTTTCCTGCACCTATGTTTGTGCACACAAGTGTGCAGTACCTGTGGAAGCCAGAAGAAGACATAAGATCTCTGGGGCTAGAGTGACAGACAGCTGTGTGCCACTCTGGGGGTGCTGGGAATCAAACCGGAGCCCTATGAAAGAGCACCCAGTTCTCTTAACTGCAGAGGTATCTTTCCTACCCCAAAACTTGATTTATTTAAAAAACAAATAAATAATAAATAAATCATTCATTTGTGGGCCAAGCATGATAGTGTAGATCTTTAATCCTGGCACTTGGGAAGCAGAGGCAGGCAGATCTCTATGAGTCTGAGTCCAACCTGGGCCACAAAGAGAGTTGTGGGCTAGTCTGGGCTACACACTGAGACTTTATCTCAAGCAAAAAATAAAAATAAAATTTATTTATGTATGCTTTAGATGTAGAAAGTGATACTATAAACACTGATTTTAAAACTTTTGACTTTCCACAAAACAAAGAACCACAGAATTAGAAGCTACTATTTTGTCTATTTCCTCTGAAATATAAATTCCAGGTAGACAGGCATTTACATCTGTTTATTCCCTGCTGTGTCCTAGGACTTAGTACTAAAGATTCATTGAATGAGCTAATTAAAATAGTTACAGTGCAGCAAACTTACTTGTATTCTGCATCAATTTATTGTTAGACAACTAGGGGGGATTTGCATAAATGAATTTTATCTTTCATCAAAAATGCCATTGTAATCTATTTATGAAGATGTTTTCAAATTATGTTGTAGGCTTTATTTTATTTTATAACTAGAATTAGAATAATCGCTACAATCCTCAGTGAGTCATTCAAATTTGTAGGACTGTCCTTGTGTTCATAGCTATGGGCTACTGTCTGGTCAGTTTAAACCAATATCAAGTGCAGCTCTGTCTGCTGCAGATGGTGGATTATTTTTACTCACGGATACGTAGAAAATGCCATGACATGGACCATCTTCATCTTAGCACCTACAAATAGGTGCTTTTTGTTTGTTTGTTTGCTTGCTTGCTTGCTTGCTTGCTTGCTTGTATTTGGTGTGTGTGTGTGTGTGTTATGGCGAACTGATAGTTGCTATCTAGTGATTTCTTTTTTAAAATTATTTTTATTGCATGTATCTATTTAGAGAGACAGAGAGCAAGTGGGTTCATGTGCCACAGCACAAGTGTGGAAATCAAGGACAGTGTAGCAGGAATCTTAGAGAGTCTTGTTAATAAAATCAAACCTGGGGCCAGTTATTGGGGTGAAATGCTGGATGGTCAGAGAGACAGAACAAGCTACAGCTAACCTCACCTGGCCAACTTCTCAGCTGATCCTGTTTCCTCAGACTGGAAGCCTCTGTGTCCTCATATCCAAATGGGTCTCAGCTGAACTGTGCTGCTAGAAGCCTGAAAGCTTAACCAGCCAAATGCTTCTAGTTCCTGATCTTCACGGCTTATATACCTTTCTGCTTTCTGCCTTACTCCCTGGGATTAAAGGCATGTCACCATGCCTGACTGTTTCCAGTGTGGCCATGAACTCACAAAGATCCAGAGGGATTTCTGCCTCTGGAATGCTAGGATTAAAGGTGTGAGTGCCACCATTTTCTAGCCTTTGTATCTAGTGACTGTTCTGTCTCTGACCCCAGATAAGTTTATTAGGGTGCTCAATATTTTGGGGAACACAATACCACCACAGGACAGCTTTGATTCTCTCCTCTCACCATGTGGGTCCCGGGAATCAAACTTGGGTCTTCAACCTTGGCAGCAAGTACCTTCCCATTGAGCTATCTCATCATCCCATATTTAGTAACTTCCTTTTCAGTTCAGAGAACTGATTTCTGGAATATCAAACTTTCTTGATGCCTGGCTCCTGGAGAAGCAGGCATATTGTAAATTAGGTAAGCTGTGGAATTGAAGGCATATGCTTACAGAAAAATTTTCTTCTCCAAAGAGAATTGCTTTTTAGTATTGTAGATTTGCTTGCACTGTGTAGAATGGCATGCTAAGGGAGAATATTTACTATGGTAAAAGCCAAATTTTCACACTTGAATTTAATGTTAACAACTATGTTTGTTCTGAAATGCACAACTGTATTTTAAAGAGGACTTATGCCTTCTAGATTATTCTCTTTCAGCTTTTTAATTTCACTCAGGATTTAATTCTCAGCATGAGAAAATGTTTTATAGAGACAAATCTTACTAAAATTAAAATTCAAGGATCTCTTCATTTGTATTAATTAAAGAGCCTTTTCTGTGTGTTGATAACTTCTAAAACGTTTATTACCATCCTCAGTTACAGTTAAGTGCAGCTGTGTACTGAGCACAAGGAGGTGTGACTCCTGGGTGTTAGGCCTGTGTGTGGTTTTTATCTTGGGGCCGGGTGCCTGCATGAGTGTCTGTGCACCACATGCATCCTGGGGCCCTCGGAGGACGTCAGATCCCCTGGGCTGGAACTGAAGAGAGTTGTGAGCTGCCCAGCATGAGAGCTGGGATCCAAACTCTTAGCAGCTGAGCTATCTGTCAGTCTTCCTCCACTCCTGCCTTGTCTTTTGAGACAGAGTCTCACTGGAACCTGGAACTTTCCTACTAGGCTAGCCTGGCTGACCAGGGAGATTAGGAACCTGTCTCTTCCACCCCAGAGCTGGGATTGAAAGTGCATGCCACCTCACCTGCATTTTTTTTTTTTTTTTTTTTCCCGAGACAGGGTTTCTCTGTGTAGCTTTGCGCCTTTCCTGGAGCTCACTTGGTAGCCCAGGCTGGCCTCGAACTCACAGAGATCCGCCTGGCTCTGCCTCCCGAGTGCTGGGATTAAAGACGTGCGCCAACAACGCCCGGCCTGGAAGTCATTTTTAAATAATTTTCTAGTCAGCAATACTATAGATGCAATTAATGCTAGCATCCATTTTTGCACCATTACACACAATTACCATCAGAAAATAGAATAATTTTTATTTTTATAGCATGTATATTAACATTTTTAGAGGGAAAAGTGTCTTTATAAGTCACACAACTTTTTCTTTCTAGAATTTATCTACCAAGTCTGAGGTGCATACAGTGACTGTACCAGGAAGAATTTGGTTTGCCTGTCTGGCCATTGATACCCATGAGAGAGTGTTGGAGGTTAGAGGGAAGCTGCCCAGTTGATGAGTTTGGGTTGCTTTTGCTTCATTTAGGTGTTATATGTGTGATTCCTTTACCTAATAACTCATGTAGTACCAATTAAGGTACCTATCTGTAAGTGCTCTTAACTTCTGAGTCATCTCTCCGGCCCCCACAAACCTATCTTTCTGAATCTTAGATTGTGATAACATTGTGTATTTTTCAATTTGATGATGTAAATTAATTTTAGGCAATCAGGCAATGAATAAAAATTGTGTGCTTGCTACAGTTGCTCCACAGGCATTTTAAGGGCAGTCGGTATGTATCTGGTACTGGATGTGCAGAAATGGTTGTACAGTCCCTCCCTTCTCAGAGTTTGATTGTATGGCCTTTGGCTTCCTGGAAAAGACAGAAGCATGAATGGGTTATTTATAGTACACTGTAGGTCTTTCAGCAGTGTGGACTGAGGTATGAATTGAGAACATATTTTCCATATACTTTATATATTCATTATTCAAGAAAATTATTTTACTCTATATGGGAATAGACAATCTATGGGTTTGTGTTGTGGCTAGTGTTTGGAAACCATGAGTATTAGAAGCTTACTTAGAAACACATTCATCATGAAGAATATAATTTATTTTTGAGGAAATAAAATGAAATAATATTAAATTATCTGCAGTATTTTCTTACTAATCTCATTTCTCTTCACTCTACCACTCTTAACATCTTCCCTTTCTCATAAAGTTTTTGCACTTTTGGAAAGTAGAAGTAGCTATGTTAGTCAGCATGGCCGTTAATCCTGTCTAAAGAGTGTACAGAATAGATCTGCTACTAAAATGGTAGCAGTTGTTACCTAGAATGGTAAATTCCTTTTCCATTTGGAAAACACACAAAGCTCTAAGTATGGGCAGACTGACCATGCTTGGATCCTCCCTGGTTGCTAGTCCATCAGAAGGCGTAAACCTGAAGTTCTGGCTAAATGTTTTCTGTAGCGTATATTTAAAAGTTAAGAGACAGAGTGAAGACGTGGGAAGGAGGAGGAGGACAATTGATTGATTACTCATCTGTGTTTATGTGTCTTAAATGTGCAAGCAGAATTACCAATGAAATAAAATTGTGTATTCTCTAGCTTAGTGTAATCGTGAATGTAAAGAGCAGTTTTGTTACTGATGTACTTTGCCCAAAATACAAATGTATAACTGGCATTGGCTTAGACTGCGCTTGCTATTGAAGGAGCAAGACTGGAAGAGATCCCAGTTCTGTTGAAATCCTTTGCATTTGAAACTTGCTTAAAACATGGGGTTGGGTGGTTTACAGAAAACCAGAATGACTGATACCTCGGAATAAGGGAGGTTGTAGTGTCTTCAGGACTGTCTTCTCCTCTTGGTAGTTCATGGTATTTACACACTGTTCCAGAGAGCATTCCAAGACATTTACTCTGGGGCTACAAACACCTCAGGTGTTTAACTTCATAGAATCCCAGAGGATACAAGTGACCGACCACATGGAAGAAATTCCAGACCACGGTGTGTGGTGGAAGAAGCTCCAGGGGCCAGGCATGCCTTATACATTTTCTCTACATAGTAGTGCCGTGGCGCCTGCTGCAGGGACTGAATGTCTGATGAGTAGGCACGTGTTGTTGCCAGCCCTACTGAAACCTCGCCTGGGACTGGCGAGCAGAACTGGCGTGACAGTAAAGTGTCCTTGGTGTTTACACACATACACACTCACATGTACATCAGTGCTACCTTTTCTAGGTCTCCAGGAATGACTCTGCTCTAATCCTCCAAGGGAGAGAAGAGATAATACATCGGAATGTCCAGCTCAAATTAAAATTGTGAACACCCAGCAAGCCTTTCCTTTGATTATTACACATTGGAAAGAAGCACTTTTTTCCTCTCAGTGTTTCTGAAATCCAGATGCTTCTCATAGTCACTGCCTGGCATCTCTCATAACATGGCTATCATCACCTGCACCATGGACTAGAGCTGCAGAATGTGCATCAGTGGTTTGCAGGAGAGTCCTAGAGATAGTCACTGAGCACAGAACACTGCCTTCTGACGCTCTTGCTGGTGTACAGATGGATACTGTGTGGGAAAGTGTAGACTCTGACACTCAGAACTGCAGAATAGCCCAGAAGAATTAGACTTGAAAGTTATAGGACTGTCCTATGCAGCTTATTCTAATAGGACTGTTCTATGCAGCTTATTTAGCTTTTGTGGTTTTGGGAGGGATACTTTGAGAACCTCTAAGTAAATCTGAAAACATTGTTAAGTAGTGTGCATGCCTTGTCTAGGGGCTTTTCTCTAATGGGATGTGAAATAAATGTGTCTTTTAAGAGATGGCACCTCAGGGTCAAGGAAGGTAGCTCAGTTGCCATAGTTGTCATTCCTTGGATATCTGTGATATTCTTGAGAAATAAATGTTGCTGCTAAGTGTCAAGTGTGTGTGTGGCAGTGTGCTGACTAGTCTCAAGTGTGTGTAGCAGTGTGCTGACTGGTCTCAAGTGTGTGTGGCAGTGTGCTGACTGGTCTCAAGTGCGTGTAGCAGTGTGCTGACTGGCCAGTGTTCTTGTTTCAGTCATTCACTTAGCGGCTACTGAGAGGCAGGCATATGTTGAGAGCTGGAAGTACTAAGAGGGCAAAGCCAGTCTTTTCTTTAACAAAGCTTGTGCTCTAGAGAAAATGCTAAACATTACTGGCAGGTGACATATATTGAAAAAATAACATCTGGCCAGGTGGTGGTGGTGCATGCTTTTAATCGCAGCACTTGGGAGCAGAGCCTGGCGGGTCTCTGTGAGTTTGAGGCCAGCTTGGTCTACAGAGCGAGATCCAGGACAGGCACCAAAACTACACAGAGAAACCCTGTCTCTAAAAACCAAAAAAAAAAAAAGAAAAAAGAAAAAGAAAAAAAAAAAGAAAAAGAAAAGAAAAAAATAACATCTGGAGGATAGTGTCAGAGGCCTGTAATCCTGCCATTTGGGAGATAGTCAGGACAGTCAGGAGTTCAAGGTTATCTTCTGCTGCATAACGAATTTGAGGGGTACCTTGGGTATGTGAGACCTAACTCAAAGAGGAAGTGGAAGGAAGTGAAGGAGAGAGAGAAAAGAGGAACAGGAAGGGGAAGGAGAAGAAGAGGGAGAAAGGGAGAAAAAAATTAAAGCAGAAGCTATATTAAAGTGCCAGTGACTGATGGGGCTACCGTGTTTGGCTGTTCAGGAAGGTCTCTGATAAAGGAGAATTACATAGGGCCTTGGAGGAAATAAGGGTGAGGTCTTAATGTGATCACAAGTCGATGTCAACCTGTAGCTGCGTAGACAGTCACACACAGTCTACGGCCTTGAGGCTGCCATGCAGCTCGTTGACTGGAAGCACAGGAGAAAGGTACGACTGGACTTGAACCAGTGAGACAGGGGAAACAACATAGGAAGGTGCTGCTGCCTGCTTGACATAGTGCTGTGAGTTGGAGCTGCAGGCAGCTGCACTTAGGGAAGGAATTGGATCTTGGAAGGCGCTCTGGATGCCACCTGCAAAGGCTCCCAGATGGAAGCCACAAGACCTGAGAGATGCTGGTATCTTAGGCTAGTGTGATAGTTAGTTGTACATCAAGGTGAGAATATGCCATGATCCTAACCATGGTGTTGAAATTTTAAGTAAATCCGAACAAAAGACAGCGAAGTATGATGTATTCTATCAATGGGATAGTTGGGTTCCCATCTCTTAGAAGACTTTGGGCATGCAACACTACAAAATAGCTTTTCCTGAAGGCAAACAAGCCTTGGTTATCTTCTACTACTAGGGAGGCTAAAGTGGAAGGAGCCTATGAGCCCAAGCTTCAAGATGAGCCCAAGTAACACAGTGAGACCCCAAGCCAAAGAAGACAATCAGTCCTCCCTCCCTCCCTCCTCCCTCCCTCCCTCCCTCCTCTTCCCTCCCTCCCTCCTCCCTCCCTTCCTTCTTCTCTACCTTCCCCTTTCCCTCTCTGTTCCTGGTTCCCTTTCTCTCTCCCCAACTTCCTCCTCCCCTCCACAATGTATCAGCATGTGGAACCTTTCAAAAGCTATGAAATATCATCTCTGGGACCTTCTAGTTGAAGAGGTAAGTCAGAATTGCTGTAACAGTTTTTAAGCATTATATGATTAAGGATCAAGTGTTAGTGAGTTAGAGTTGAGAAAAAGTAGAGATTTCAGTGGATTGGCATGTCACACATATACCTTCAGAGAGATAAGAGCAGAGATAGGAATTAGACAGAAAAGAGCAAGAAAAATGCTGGAGCTGAAAAATATTAATAAGCAAAAGAAAAAAGTTCTACAGAGGAGTTTGAAGATAGAGTGAAGGAAATCTGAGCACTTACATAAAGAGAAGCCACTAGGAGACACGGTATTAGAAAAGCACAGAACTAATTCATGTGACCCTATAACCAACTAGAAGGATGGACAGGACGAGAAAACAGTGAACCTAAGGACAGAAAATTGTGCAAGAAGTAATACAAGAAAATTCTCAGAATTGAAGGATACTGAAAGAGGCTTAAAGGTACCACAATTATAAAGACACCTTTATAATATAAATGCAGACTAAAGCGCATTGGTTATCATAATGTTCCATTAGAAATAAAAATTGGGGAGCTGCAAACGCATGGCACTTCCTAAAGAATCTGAAGCAATAGCGGTGCCCATGGCATGTAATGGCAGCGTGCCTTGTGAGGTGAAGGACAACACGCACCAGAGCTTGTGTCTCAGTTGCTGTTCTGCTGCTGTGACGGAACAGGTGACCAAGGCAAGGAGGAAGGATGTGTGTGGGCTTACAGTTCCAGAGGGGTGAGAGCCCACTGTGGACAGGCAGCAAAAACAGCTGATCCCTCACATCCTGAGCCTCAAGCAGAAAGAAGAGGGCCTGAACCAGCAGTGGCAAGAGTTTTTAAACACTCAAAGCCCACCTCCAGTGACGCACTTCCTCCAGCCAGGCCACACCTTCTAGCCTTTCCAACTAGGGAAGGAAGCACCTCCAACTAGGAACCAACATTTCAATACCTAAGACTGCAGGGACCTTTCTCAATGAGACCACCACAGCTGGCAATGGGATTCTTTGTGTGGGATTCATATACCAGTGGTAAGTGTGAAAACAAATTTAAGCACATTGCCTGCTACTCTTAGGTAGCATAAATGAGAAGCCGTGAGTAAGTGCCTAAAATCTCTACAAACACACATGCTTACAAAAACTAGCCTAAGAGGCTGGAGAGATGACTCAGCAGCTAAGAGCACTGGCTGCCCCCCCTAGGACTCAGGTTCAATTCCCAGCACCCACATGGTAGCTAACAGCTGTCTGTTACTACAGTTCCACAGGATCCAACACCCTCATGCAGACATGAATGCAGACAAAACACCAATGCACATAAAATAAAATTAAATAAATTTTAAAAATTAAACACAAAAACTAGTCTAAAACAAAGATTCTTAGGCAATGTTGAAGTTTGCTCTTGGAAGGAGATCCTTAATTTATGATGTTTGCACGCTCTCCTACTGGATGGTTTCTAGGACAGAAAGTTTTTTTCTTCAGTATTAGTTTCCTTCCATCTCAGTTTGTCAAACATCTCCACTTTCAAGAAATCTGGCTTATCATGTATCATGCCTGAAAAAAAGCTTCAGGGTGCATACAAGGCTGTCACTGAGCTGAGATTGCTTCTCACTCAAACTGAGATTCCTGGGGTACATTATTGTAAAATTAGAAGACATCCGAGAAGGAGTGCAGTTCATGTGATGTGGGATGGAGAGGACAGGGGACATGAGGAAGACAGTGGTACCACACCATCAGAATGTTGGGTGAAGTCATTTCAGCCTTAAATTCTGTATCGAACCAAACTCTCGGGTCATGAGGTAGGATATGAATATTTCAGACACACATTGTCTGAAAACATTCATTTTCCAAACATGTTGATCAGAAAACTATCAGATGGCATGTTCTAAATTCAGTTGGGTCTAGTGGGTATTTGAGCACCCACTATACACTTAACGTGACACCGTACATATAATACTGTCTTGTAAATATTTATAAATCTGAGCTGAAAGGATCAGAAAACAAAGATGAATCAAACACAGGCTCTGCCCTTGATAACTTTGCAGTTTATGAATCTGGGACAATGTGGATAAATAACTGTAAGCATGGGTGTTCTCAGAAAGTTAGAAGCTGCTGTGGGGATTTACATTGGTGACAGTTCAGATCTGACTGGAAGGGGGGCTTCATGAGGGAACTATTTGGGATATTTCTCATAAAACAATCAAGCTTTCATTCACAAGCAGATAAGGAAAGGAAAGCATTGTAGTCAATACAAAATGTAATTAGAATGAAATGGAAAGCTCAAGACATTAAGTAACTCAGGGAGTGAAGGGGAGCTGGGGAAGAAAAGAATGAAAGTCAAGTTTAGGCTCCAATATTGGGCTTTGTGAGGTTCCCCTTTGCTCCATAGGCAGGATAGGAGTTACTGGGAGACAACCAGGAGATGCTTCTTCTGGAGAAACTTACAGACTGGCTGTATTTTGCCTACTAGATGGATGGAATCATTGCTGGATTTAATGTGTTTTCTCTCTTTGGCACCTTCTGATTTCTTGGCATTGAATATGCATACAGTAAATATTTGTTGTGTTGAACTTCAGATAAACACACTATTAGAGAATTCAAGAAAAGAGGATGGGTAATCCAGTACTTGTTAGCTAGAAAACAAGCAGAATGTTGAGTTGCTATTAGAAATGAGAGCCAAAGGCAGTAACAGACACACATCTTTGTAATCCCAGCTCTTGGGAGGCTGAAGTGGGAGAGTCAAGAGTTCAAGGCCAGCCTGGGGTCTGGAGTACATGAAACGTAGAGGGGTAGGGGTACATGATGTGAACATGGAATCCTAGTACTCAAGGAATCTGAGACAAGATGATCAGAGTTTCTAAAAGGGCAAAGAAAAGAGGAAAAAGGGAGGGAGGAGATACATCACAGAAGACCATGGAAAAGCATTTCAGATGGAGACTGGGGTAGGACCAATAATCAAAAGTTTAAGAGTGGATGGGTGATGAAGTAACCAGGTCAGTGTGACCTTTGAACAGTGTGACCATAGCTAAAGTGTGTCTTCCCCTCTGATTGTCACACTGTATTCTGAGTGTCCAGGGTCTCCTTCCTGCTCATTGATGTTCAAGTGGCTCTGAATACCTTTCCTTATGGCTATGTTCATTGGGTCTGAAAAATAGCAAATTCTCCAGTAATCACTAGAAATGATTAGTGTGAGGAGGACTCACTGTGTATGTGAGCTAGACAGCAGTGTTGAAGGGAAGCAGAGGGTTGAATAAAGCAGCTGAGTTTTACAGCTATGGGCGCTAAAAGCATTGAGCATGTGTGTGTGCAGCAGAGGAGACAGACACTACTGTGTCAGGTCCAGCACTGTGCTCCTACTTTCTTAAATTGAGTAAAATACTACTCTGGAGCACTTGGGGGGGGCGTTAATTAGTTCATTTCATTTACTTCTTGTCATGTCCCCCCAAAGTGTTAATTTAATACAGCTTCAAGGAATGTTTGTTCTGAGGTTAATTTCTTGCTCCACAAGTAGGTGTCATGTGTTTCTACTTCATTGATATTTCAGGAGGTGACAGGTTGACATTTTCATTAAGTTCTATAATGTTCTATTAGTTATGTTCTTAAAACTCGTAATTCTGATTTGGAGAAATCTCTCCGAGGGTCCAGGGGGAAGAGTCAATCCAGCAGTCACCAGTGACAGTATATAAATTTCCTTGTGTAGCTTTCAGTGGGTTTCCTGTATAGAATGTGCAGATAAATACTGCGTACCTGAAAAGATACTCAAGGTAAATATTTATGAAATAAACTTTAACCCATGTGCCTTAATTAAATTTCACTGGCATACATATGTGTAGGAATTCTCTCATAGTTAATGGTTCTTTTTTTTTTTTAACATGAGAATTATATTTTTTAGCCAAAGTATTTCAAGTGTATTTCTGGGTCTATGTGACACTGCTGTGTAGTAATGATCCTGCTATCGGTCTCCCTGGTGACTGCAAATACAAAACAGGAATCTTTACTTTTCTCAAAGTCAGCTTGTTGTGGTTTCTCAGAGGAAGCCAACCTATCCCGGCTTCTTGTTGCCTGAGAGAACCCTGGGACAGGTCCATGTCAGGCTTAGGCTGCAAACCCAGATTCCCAGAAGAACTTGGGTGACTGTAGGGTATGTGCACCCCCTTGGGTAGGCCCCCATGTCCTGTTATGTTCATCATCATTTCATAGGAGGTACAGAATTCTAAACCCAGTGTTTTAGGAGGCAAGAAACCTGGGTGGGGTTTTTGTTTGTTTGTTTTTAGTTTTGTTTCTTTAATGTGTCTCTGTATTTGTAAATCTCAGCAGTCGTCCCTTCCTTTCTGGTGCTATAATAAAATAGCCTGGTAAAAGTCAACTTAGAAGGGAAAGGGTTTGTTTGTTTTATCTCACAGTTCCAGGTCATAGTCCATCATATGGGGAATTCAAGGCAGGAACTTAAAAAGACCTGCTAACATCACATCCATAGACAGAAGTTGAAAGAAATAAACACACACACATGCTTCTTGCTTGCTTGTGTTCAACTCGATTTCTCCATTCTTACATAGTTCAGGACTTCCTACCTGGGTAACATGCCACCCACAATGGGCTGTGTCTTCCCTAGTTAATGTCAATTCTTCCTTAGTTAGTATCAGGTAACTAAGACACTCCCCAATAGACATGCCCTGTACATATGGCTTTACATTTTACAGGCCCATCAGGAAGACAGTTCCGGTACCACACAAAGCAGTGTCATAACCCAGTGTCGATTATACCTCATTGATACTATCTATACAGATGACTCTAGGTTGTGTCAAGTTGACAGTTAAAGCTAACTATCACAACAGCTAATTCGAAATGTTTCAAAACGTTGCAGGCCAGGAAGCCTTGGCTCTCCAGTGCCTGTCTGGCCCACCAACCTTGGAGAAAGTTTGACATGTTCATAAATACAGGCCACTGTCATCACTCTCCTTTAGTGGTTGCACTTACCTCTCGGCTCCTCTTTCTTGTTCTCCAGAAGTCAAGTCTCAGCCAAGCAGCTATTGTGAGACCACTGTTCTAGGGGCTCTGAGTGCCTGGGTCCCTGAGCATAGTAGGAAGTCTTTTGAATGAGCTTATTCTTTTATACAATTGAGCCTGCTGTGTGTTGAGCCTCACTAATTTCTGAAATGCCTCCATGCCATCTTTCCTCTTGTCCCGTGCAAAAAAAGTTCCTGGCTTCTTCTTAATAGCACTAGTCTCTTCCTTAGCCCATTACCTTAGCCCAGGTTTTTCTGCATTGCTTTTTTGTTCCCAGTCCTTACTAGATGCCTGGCTAAAACAGCTGCAGTAGCTGTGCTGTACAGAGCAGATTAATGAGTACATCACTTTAAACTGAAAGTGTCAGGACACAGATAAACAGACAGATGTCTTGCCAAAATGTGAGGTGAATTCTAGTCCAGTTCCCAATAGAAAACTCACTCCCACCCGAAGCCTCATGATCAGTCTTTATTGCTCTCATCTTTGTTGGGATCCAGCTCTTCTGAGTTTATTGATCCAAACTCTTTCAAGTTTCCCCTCCAACCCACTTCCAATGGCTTAAGAACTTTGTGACTAAGTTTAGTTACAGCCACAATGAAACTTTTCTAGTACCACTTTTCAGTGTTAGTTGTATCCTTGCAGTGACAAAACCCCTGCCATAGACAATGTGAAAGGGCGGTGTTTCTGTTAGTTTGCAGTTTGAGGCCTAGTCCATCATGGGAGGACAGGTGTGAGGGTCCAGAGTAGTTCATGGGCTAGCAGGAACATGTGGCAGAGGCTGCTCACCTCGCAGCAGACAATAAACAGAGAGAGAGAGAGAGAGAGAGAGAGAGAGAGAGAGAGAGGCTTCAAAGGCACAACCCCTACACCACCTTACCACCTTCCCCAATACTGCCACCAGCTGAGGCCACACATTCAACACAAGGGCCTGAGGGGCCATTTCTTATTCAAACTATTACAATAGAGTTCTTTGTGCACTGAAGATGGGGTCCTTGTTCTGTCTGCAGTTGATATGTGTAATAGGAAGAACGGAAAGTTGCTAACCCAGTCATAAAATGCACCTTTACAATTTTCACTCGTGTCTTAAAATTGTGTGTGTGTGTGTGTGTGTGTGTGATTGCGGGCGTGTACACGTGCACATCTTGGAGGACTGTTAGAGAGAAAGAAACTAACTTGTTTAGGCACAATTGTCAATTTTATTTTCTACTTACTGCTTTGGATAAACATACTGGAATGCTGCCAAAATTTCAGGTGGCTGATTGCTAATTTTGTTGAAATTAGATGGAAGACCTATTCCTGCCAATTTTCTATTAAATTATGCAGAAATTTGACTTTGTAAGACATAAATCTAGTCAAAAATAGAGCCCTAATTTTCTAGTTAGTAATACCTTCAAAGGACTAATTATTCTCATTTTAGCTTTTGCTTTCTGTTTAAAAGAAAAAAATCAGAAAAGCAAGATGCAGTGAAAAATTAGTGCTCATTTTTCTCATGTAACCTGCATGCCAATTTGCAGTATTACAGGATATAGTGTTTATAACTTTTTCTTATGAAGTGGGGTGAGCCCTGGAAAACAATAAGTGTGTCTCTCAGATGTGCTGTAGTTACTGAATAATCACTCACGTAGTGGTCAGGGATGGAATTCAGAGGGTTATCTTTCAGCTAATCCTTGAGTGATGGAATTGGTATATCTCTGATTTTTCTCTTAGCCTTCTAGGGCTTAGAAGAATGAGACAAAAGTGATTATGGGAACTAGAGGGAGCCACTGGAGGCCACAGAGGAAAGGAGACCTTATCTTAAGCAATTAATCAAGAAACTCATATTGTGGGACAATTATTCAGAGTTAATTCTAAAATAGCTTTAAAGCCCCAGGTCTTGAGTTGTTTTTTTCTCCAAATTTTGTCAAGGTCGTTGAGACAGTGTTAGGTTCAGCTGTGGTAGCGACATCGCATCTGTGAATGAGTACATTGTGACGGTGTAGTGGCAGGCGGCATCGATGTAGGTATGGCTTTACTTTCATCCTGTGATAGCTGTTCAAAATCGGATGATGCTTAGTCCCTGAGATAGACAGCCTTTCACCAGGGGGATTCCCAAGTGCCCGGCCTCTGGCTTCTAGCTTAACAGGACTGTAGTCAAGTTCTTTAAGTTAGGTCCACTTGCCTCGCCTTGTGGTGGTTGCTGCTCCTCATGCTTGCTTAGTGAGTTTGTGTCGATGTCATGTCATCTAATAGTGTTCTTCCAGCTGCCTGTGGACGTTCAGTCTGACCGGTCATCTTGAGCTCACACTGCTGAGACTTGGACGCGAGTGGTATCTTATCTGATAGTTTCTCTTGTTCACTGAGAAGTGAGCACTTGAAGATCTGCTCTCGGCTTCCTCTGCCCTCCTCCCTGGCTTGTTTCCCTTCTTCCAGTCACACTGCACTGCTGACGCTGACCAGTGGCTGATGCTGACCAGTGGCTTTTTGGGGCCGGAGGCACTCTCTGGGTACCTTGGGTAGGCCTGCTTCTCTTCTGCATAGGCCCCAGCCAAAGCTGACACCACAGCGTGGCTTTTTCCCTCGCTTTCTTCCCTAGCATGTCTGTGCAAGCATCACCCAGGCTCACCATTCCCTGTCTGGTGACAGCTTTGGCATCGCTTCTTTGGTGATCCTCTCACCGGCCTGTCCCTCTTCACACGCTTTGCCCTATTTTATTGGCTTCCTTAATCACTGTGAGTTATCCTCGGTGTTTATTTGTTGCCTCTGCTCTCCAAGTAAATCTGTGAGAACAGAGCCCTGGCATTTGTGGACTTGTCCTCTAAATAGCAAGAGTCTCCTACCACAGATCAATCACTTGGGAAAGATCAAATCTCAAAACCCAAAGTGTGGCTTCTCCTGAACACTTATCAGTTGTGCGCCATTGTTAGGTGGAAAAATAAGTTTGACCAACATCACTTGGGACCATTTGTAGTAATTGTCCTGGTTAACATCTGAAAGTGAAGTCAGTCCCCGTCTCTGTGAGTCTTAGTTGGGGAAGGAGGCACGAATGGCATTAATGATCAGACATCAGACAGTTGTAATTGTTTCTCCAGCGTCTCAGAATGACTATAAAATACGCTGAAAAGGGGCTGGAGAGATGGCTCAGAGGTTAAGAGCACTGACTGTTCTTCCAGAGGTCCTGAGTTCAATTACCGGCAACCACATGGTGGCTCACAACCATCTGTAATAAGATCTGGCGCCCTCTTCTGGCCTGTAGACATACATTAAGGCAGAACATTGTATACATAATAAATCAATAAACAAACAAACAAATAAATCTTTAAAAAAATACGCTGAAAAGATCATGTTAAGCTTGAGCTTTGCAGAACAAGAGAGAGAAGCAGGCCCAACTGAAAGAAGAGTGGGCCTGTTTCAGGAGGATAACAATATGAAAGACCTCACCATGTTCTAGAAACTGCGGCATGGGGGGGGGGTTGTCATATGGTTTGAGCAGAGTGCTCTATGTGTAACTGTTCTGTGACTTAATCTAAAATGTATCCCAGTTTGAATTTGGAGAAACATCCAAGCCAGGTATGTCACCATTAAGTGTGTGATGGTTAGTTTTAATTTTGAACTAGGTAAAACCTACAGTCACCCTGGAGACAGGTTTCTAGACATGCCTGTAGGGGATTATCTTGATTGTGTTAGTTAAAATGGGAAAACCCACCCACTGTGGATGGTACCATCCCCAAACAGGGGATCCTGGCCTGGGGAAGAGTGGAAAAAGTGAACCGATGGCTAGCATGCCTGCATTCGTTACCATCATTCTCCTCTTCTGACTGTGTACATGTGACCAGCTGCTTCAAGCTCCAGATGCCTTGACTCCCCCCCCGTCATGATGACTGGAACTTGGAACTGCAAACCAAAATAAAGCCGTTCTCTTTTCAGTTGCTTTTGTTGGAGTTACTTTATCATAGCAACAGAAAAAGCATATCAAGCCTTTTTTTCTTTTTATAAAATACTTATGGGAAATGCAATTATTTTTGAGTAAGATGCCTTAGTTTAAATCAGTAGTCTATACAAGTGCTTGGTGATGATGAAGTCATATTCATACAACAAACAATTGATCTGTACTTACAAATTCTGTTTTCACAGATTTGCCTACTCACGATAGGCACTTTAACCCCAGAATACTCATGACATTCCCACTATAATTTGAGTACATGTGCAAGATGAGAAAAAAAAAATGACTTATGGGACTAAAGAGATGGCTCAGCAGCTAAGAACACTGGCTACTATTCTAGAGGACCCAGAATTGATACCCAGCACCTATCTGGATGCTCACAACCATCTGTAACTCCAGTTTTAAGGATCTGATGTCTTCTTCTGGCCTCTATGGGCACAAGGCACACACGTGGTGCACAGGCACACAGGCTACCAAAACACCCATACTCATAAAATGATAATTAATTTTAAAAATTGACTTACCTGTCACTCGGGTTCCTGGGCTGCTGTTGACCTTCCTTTCTCCTCTCACTGAACAAGTGCTCTTTTCATGTTCTGTGCTAAGTCCTGTGGCTCCTAACAGAGTTCTGCATGCTGCCTACTGTCCTTAAGCACAAAAGGCTGGGATGTGCCTTACAGAAACTATGTGTAGATAGAATAAGTTTCTGTGAAGCCACACTTACACAGTGTTAACAGGAGTTCAATGTTAGTCAAGAATATATATTAAATCGGGTGTTGTTAAACAGGAGCACATATAGCTGGGTGTGCTGAGGAAGGAGGATGGCATTAAGTTCTATCCATCAGGAAAGAGAGAAGAGGAAGAGGCAAAGAGAAGGGAAAGCAGGTACATAAGTCAAGAGTATACATTGATCATTTGATGAAAACATGACCAGAGATTCACAGGAACTGAATTTCGTACTTTCCCTAGGAACAGTATTTACAGCAGATTATAGAAGTAATGACAGCTGACTGTGCATGTACACGTGAATAGTTAGCGTGTTAGTAATGACAGCTGATTGTACATGTAAATGTGAATACATAGTTAAAATGTTGCTGAATTGAACCTGAAAATGTAGTGTATTAAAACAAAAACTCTATTGCTCACAATGTTGTAAGTTGACATTTAAGCTGGGTTGGCTCAACCGTGCGTTTCTGTTGGCCATGACTAGGCTAGCTCACATAGTTGTGGTCAGCTGGTCAGCTGGGGCCTCCTTTCCATGTCTGATGCTTTGGCTAGTTAGTGTTCTAGGCTCTGCTGTTCTCACCATCCTGCAGGCAGGCAAGAGGGTAGCTCCCGAGTGCGAGCTGTTGTTTTGTGTGTTATGCACTTTGTCTTGCTGTTACTCAAAAGCTACGTGGTGCTGCTTTCCCTGAACACTGCTTGTCAGAAAAGTAAGTACTTCAGAAGGATGAGGCAGCCACCCAACCAGTGATGGCTGGAGGCCCTGACTCATGTCTGTGTGATGGCACGGTGGTTATTCTTTCTCTGCTAGTTTGCTTTCTGATAGATAAACAGCTAGTTTGTCTTGTAGGCTGAGGAACAACTCTATCAATTCAGGGAAGAAGTGACTGCCATTGTTTGTCTTGGAAAACCTGTGTCCTATGGGCAGCCTTCCTGTGTGACAAATTTAAGAAAATTATGACAATGGTGAGTTGTGAGTGTGTGGTGCTTGATTATAGATTTCATTCACTGCAAGGGCTTACATTCTGGATATGGAATCTTAGTTGTAGCAAAATTTATTCTGAAAGACTTAAAGGAAGATGATTGAAATATTAGAGATACTGACATTGTCTGAAGAGATCTACTTATATTTATTTCTTGTAAAAAAAATCCACAATATTACCATAGCTGGACCTATTATGCTATTGTAATCCTAGTTGAACGGAGAAGGGTGATTAACGATAGCAATTTATTGTATCTGAGGAGGAAAGAAAATAGGAGATGTTGTCGTTATCATAAATCATATCATAAATAACCAAAAAGAAGCACTCGGAATGCTTGTGTGGTGTCAGCAGCCCGCCCTTTCAGGCCCGTTAGCCAGGATGTAGCCATAGAAACCCCAAAGTCATATTGTTATCTTGGTCTTGCTGCAGTTATGTGATACAACAGTATTAACATATAGATTAGGCCATTTATAATGCTAGGTGTCATTTCAGGTTGGCTTGCTTATACCGCATTTTAGTTTTTTATTGTGCAGAATGTTAGTGGAATGAGGCTTTTATACAGGTCAGTATGTGTAGGTATTTATAACACATCTTCACTACTGCTAATTTATTGTGTCATTGATTGGCTCTGCTCTAGGAATTGTCATTGCCTAATTGTCATATCTAGCACTTTTTTTAAGTAAGCAGGTTTAAAAAAAAAATACAAGCCCACTTATACATGTTGTGTTTTAAGGGTTCTGATTTTGGTTGTACACAGGACAGTTTAAAAATAGTGTATGCCATAGTATAGATGTAATTAAAATTTTTTAGTCTCAGACTAAAGGATAAAATGTTGAAATGGATTATGGTTGGTTTGACTGTCACTACACCTACTTTTTCCCCCCAGGTACCCACTGTCCATCTCCCTCTTACCATCCATCTGTCCAGGCCCCCTCCCTGCAGCAGCACCTCCCCTGAACCCAGCCTTCCTAGCAATACTCTGTGTTCAGACCCATCTAACCTCACCACTCCATCAGATGGTTCAGTTATGTGCCATCTTCTCAATCTTCTTACTCCCAAAAGTAGGCTCTCTTCTTTTGTTAGCTTCACTGTCGTGTGAGTATTTTGCAGCAATGTTTTAAAGATGCATCCTTTATCCAAAGACATAAAGAAGTGGCTAGAATTCTAAGTACCATTCTGGTGTTTCAGTGGCCTTATTCAGGATTGGGACTAGTTGTGTCCTGCCCTTGTACATGGCCAACTACATGTAGAGATGGCCTCAATAGTTGTTATAGTCAGCCTTTAGTAGGGGCTCAAATGGCCTTGCTTCTATTCTGCAGATGAGCAATAGTAGGTCTTGGGGAGATTAAATGGGTTATGCTGGGTTGAATTGTGACTCTGGGGAACCAAACAGCTGCAATTTCAGTGCAGTTCCATCTCTAGTCCACCCTTCCATCTCCACTCTTTCCTCTGTTCTCCATATGCCCCCTGTTCAGATCTCAGCTCTACTGCATCAACAGATGTCTACAAGGATACAGGTGGTTCTTAAGATCCCGAGACTGTGTCTTCCTCACATGACTTCGTGTCCCTAGAGTCAAACACAATGCTATCATTAGTACCACTTAGGTTAACATGCAGATAACTGAGTCATTGAGTCTCTTCCAGAAACTTAAGATAAATACATCTAAGAGCCAAACAAATGTGAAGGTATTTTTTTACTGGGGAAAAAAATGTAAATAATGCTGCTGATAATTCGTGAAACGTTCCATATTTAAAAAAAAAAAAAAAAGAAAGAAAAAGGGGGCGGGTGTTAGCATACACCTTAACCCCAGAACTTAGAAGACTGGGGCAGAAGATTGCCAATTTGAGGCCAGCCTAGGCAACTTAACAAGACCCAATCTAGAAATTAAAAAAGTTTCTACATAAGTAATGTAGCTTTAAATATATTTGATTTGGGGGAATATATGTGGGTAGCATTTTATTGTCCTTTTAGTTAAAGTTTAAAAATAGAAGTGTGTTTTCTGCCTGGTTTGAGAACACGCCACCAAAGTTAAAGTTGCATGCATCTGTGTAGTTAATGAGATAAAAAGCTTTCATGCCATGTGCAAACAATTTCCTCTTTTTCCTAATGTCTACTAGCTTTTTAGATTACAGTGTTTCTTTAAAGGCATTTACTGTTCTAGTTAAAACGATATTTTGTTCTAAGTCAATATTTATCATAGCTTAGAATTAACATCCCCAAATCCTTGTGGTGTGTTCGGACCTTATTGCCTTGTTTTGTTTTTGTTTGAGAAGTTTGCTAAGGAAGCATGTTTTTCTCATTATTCCTCAGAGAAATGTAGGGAGTGTGGATTATTTATTCTGTCAACGAAAGGAAATCACAGTGAAGTTTATACTGTCCTGCCCTCATCAACATTCGTCATTTTCAAAAGATAGACATTGCTGTTGATTGCATTTTATTTCCTTTGTCACTGCTTCTGCAAAGCATTCCAGATGTGTCAGTCGGCTTTCTGTCACTGTAACAAACACCAAGGTGATGGACATACGAAGGAAGACAGGCTTATTTTGGCTCCCGATTTTAGAGGTTTCTCTTGATTGGTTGACTCTGTTGCTGTCAGCGCCTGTGGCAGAGCAATACATCATGGTGGGAGCACACAGAAGAGCAAACCCGCTGACTTCATGACCCAGGAAACAAAAGCAGAAAATAAAAGAGACTGAATCCACATTCCTTTTAGAGGGTACCCTTCCATGATTTAAAGACCTCCCATGGGCCCCACTTCATGATGTTCCCTCCACCTCCCAATAACACAAAGTCGGCAACAGCCCCTGACACGAGGGTCTTCAGGAACACTTAAGACAACACACGGGAAAGTATTTGGCAGAACAAAAAGTTCCTTTGTGTCCTCAGTTAGGTCAGTGTTTTCTGTGGTGAAACTATATGAAATTCACATCTTAGTGAATCTCTATGAAAAATAAAGCCATCATTATGGGGCAAGGGAGAAACCTGGTGCCAGAGAAATTCCCAGGAATCCACAGGATGACCCCAGATTAGACTACTAGCAACAGTGGAGAGGGTGCCTGAACTGGCCTATCCTGGTAATCAGATTGGTGAATACCCTAACTGTCATCATAGAGCTTCCATCCAGTAACTGATGAAAGCAGATGCAGAGATCCACAGCCAAGCACCAGGAGAGAGAAGAGGGAATTATATGAGCAAGGGGGTGGGGGGTGGGGTCAAGATCATGATGGGGAAATCTACAGAGACAACTGAACCAAGCTAGTGGGAACTCACGAACTTTAGACCAACAGCTGCGGAACCTGCCTGGGACTGGACTATACCCTCTGCATACGGGAGACAGTTATGTAGCTGGGTCTATTTGAGGGGCACCTGGCAGTGGGATCAGGATCTATCCCTGGTGCCTTAGCTGGCTTTCTGGAGCCCATTACCTATGGTCGGACACCGTGCTCACTCTTGATACAGAGGGGAGGGGCTTGGACATGTCTCAACTGAACATACCAGGCTTTGCTGACTCCCCATGGGAGGCCTTATCCTTTTGGAGGAGGGAGTGTAGGGTGGGGGTGGGGGGCTGGGGGGGACCTAGAAGAGGGATGAGAGGGGAATCTGTGGTTGGTATGTAAAATGAATAAAAAAAAATTTTAATAAAAAAAAAGAAAAGAAAAAGAAAGTTGTTAGTAACCATGAACATTTACCAGAAAGTTAAATATTTTTGAGGCTTCCCACCCTGGCTTAATTAGAATTCTTAATATGTCTTCTTTGATGGGAGGGTAGATTAGTGTCTTCTTTAAAATCTTTTAGATGTATAGGGTTGTGACACATTTTGTGGTGTCCTGTGATAAATGGTCTGAAATGACTCCCATGTTTCTGCCATGGCTATTGGAGAGATGACAGTGGCATCATGAAATGATGGTAGCAATAATTATGTGAAAGTTACTTGTTCTTATAGTTTCTAGAGTACTTTCACTTTGTTACCTCACCCATTCATCCCTGAATACTTTTGTAGCCAGACTTCTGTTAGCCTTCATTCTCATTGACCTCTTGGTGAATAAATTGACTTTATTCACCAGGCTTCCTTTTGTTAAAACAAAAATCTCTAAATGTTTTTTCATTTGTTCATTTATGTGTGTGCACCACAATATGCATGTGGAGCTCAGAGGACAACCTGTGAAGGGAGTTCTCTCCTTCCACCATGTGGACCCCAAGACTCAAGCTCATATTATCAGGCTTGGTGGCAAGCACCTTTACCCACTGAGCTCGTTTCCTGCCCTAAACTTTCTTTTCAAAACTTCTTGATCCTTTGAACTCTTTGACATCTGATCCTCCATGTATTTCATTGCTCCTTTTGTCTTTATATATAGGTAGTCCTCTAAATTCTGATCAGCACTTTATAGTTCATCCCACTCATCATTGTTTTTTCAGTTATCAACAAAAGCCTCTCGCATCCAGGTCTGGTTTTTAGAACTTCAATATATTTTTAGTTGCTTGGTCAACATTGTTGGCTAAAGGTTCCTCAAGCCTGTGTCCAGGATAGAGCTAATAATCATCATTGCTCCTCATTCTTCTCTGTTAACACTCTCTGTTAATGATGACACTGATCATCCTGGGTCTTAAAGCCTTGGATCTGTGTTTGAATCCTTCATCTCATACCTGAGCATGCAGCAGTTTGTTCACAGTTTGAAGAGTGTCATTTATCTCTCCTACTTCCTATTTGCTTACTACTTTCTAGTCTAGTCTCTTCTATCTTGTCTACATCATGTTAGTCACACCTAATTTGTCCTCTTCTTTTAGAGTCTGTCACTCCCCTTCTATCCATCATGTGTACCTGTTGGGATAATCTTACACATACTCCAGTCTATACTAGCAGAAGTCTTCTTTTATTCCTCATTTTACTCCTCACCTTCCAGACTCATTAGTCTGTGGTTCTTACACACTTCCTGTATCTCAAGTCCCCCTCTTTGCCGACCAACTGTTCACTGAAGTCTTCCCCGTTGATAGCGAGTCACCCCCTTCTGCTTTGTCCTGTAGCACTTTGTGGTACTGATTACTTTCCTGTATGCTATACACATGTACTATTTTAGGCTGTGTACTGATCCTATAGTTCTTTCAGCCTTTATCACCATGTATTATATACTTAGTTAATATATGCAGAAAGACACCATCTGATCTTATAAGAAAGAACTCAGTCAAGTTGGCAGGGCAGGTGCAGGAAGATAGGCAGGGCAGCTCCTTTTGAAAGGCCAGGAAACAGGCTCAGTGAGGTTGAGATTACCTAAGGCCAGAACTCTAGCTAAAGCACAGTGGCAGATGTCTGAGCCAAATGGATTACATTGCACCATGCCACCCCTCCAAGGAGTGTACCTGTGATGAGCGTTGTGTACAAAGAACTAAAATTTGTTTTCAAAAGGCTGGGAAGATGTCTTAGTCAGTAAAAGGCTTGCCACAAAAGTATAAGGATCTGAATGCAGTCTACCATAACCCATGTCTCCCTGAATGGGTAAGATCCGGATTCAGTGAGAGACACTATCTCAGAAAGTAAGGTGGAAAGCAGCTGACTAAGACAGCCGCTGTCAGCTCTGGCTTCCACACACAAGTGTACACCTATATACACATATAAACATGTATACACACACACTTTTAGAAGTTTGTCTTTCTGTCATTTCAGAGATTGGCAGTCATGAATACTGACCTCTGTTTTTGAGGGGCCTGGGGGTGCTGGGGAAAGCATGAGAAGAGTGTAGAAATAGAAAGTCAGGATTCTCTCAGATTAGGAAATGAGTTTAGGAAGCTGGCCTTCCTGTTGCTACTTTTAAAAGAATGATGTCCCCAGGGTGGGAAGACCGGGAAGGACTCACTGTAGACTCCTTTTCCTCCTTCCAAGAGGTGCTGTTTGAAGCCTAGATTCCGTTACTCTGCACCATTCTAATAATGCCCTTTTCTTTTACCAGAAGAAGAAGAGGAGCAGGTGCCCACTGATGGGGGCACCTCAGCAGAAGCCATGCAAGTGCCCTTGGAAGAAGATGATGAAATGGAGGAGGAGGAAGTCATCAATGATGAGAATTTCCTGGGTAAGAGGCCACTGGACAGTCCTGAGGCAGAAGAAATACCCGCCATGAAGCGCCCACGACTCCTGAGCACTAAAGGAGATTCCCTGGATGTTGTCCTGTTAGAAGCACGAGAACCTCTCAGTTCAATAAATCCACAGAAGATCCCACCAATGCTTTCTCCTGTGCATGTCCAGGACAGTACGGATCTGGCCCCTCCATCACCAGAGCCCCCGATGCTGGCTCCATTTGCAAAATCACAGCTACCAACTGCAAAGCCATTAGAAACAAAGTCGTCGTTTACACCGAAAACAAAGACTAAAGCTAGCTCTCCAGGACAGAAGACTAAATCACCCAAAACTACCCTATCACCAGCAAGGCTTGGAAGTCCTATTAGGTCACCAAAAACTATCCCCAAAGAAAAGAAATCACCTGGACGATCTAAGAGTCCCAAGAGTCCCAAGAGCCCCAAAATCATAACTCATGCTCCCCAACCCCCTGCCAGACCTGAAACACCAAATAGGACGCCTTCAGCTATAGTAGTTGAAAAAACTGTTAAAGAAGTCATCCCCGTGAAGCCAACACAGACTCCCCCGGAAATCGGGAAACTGAACCTGGAAATGCAGCCGAGAAAGGCTTTGGTGACAGACAAAACCATCGATGATTCCATCGATGCTGTGATCGCACGCGCCTGTGCAGAGCGGGAGCCGGATCCTTTCGAGTTTTCTTCCGGATCAGAATCCGAAGTAGACACTTTTACAAGTCCTAAGAGGATTTCAGGTTCAGAGTGCACCACTCCAAAAGCTTCTACTTCCTCCAATAACTTCACCAAGTCCGGGTCTACTCCTCTGCCTCTTTCTGGCGGAACTTCAAGTTCCGATAACTCGTGGACAATGGATGCCTCGATTGATGAGGTGGTACGGAAGGCAAAGCTGGGAACCCCTTCTAACATGCCCCCCACCTTCCCGTATATCTCTTCTCCCTCCATTTCTCCTCCCACTCCCGAACCTCTGCATAAGGGCTATGAGGAGAAAGCCAAGCCGCCTTCATCAGTGGATGTAAAGAAGAAGTTGAAAAAGGAACTTAAGACGAAGTTGAAAAAGAAAGAAAAGCAGAGAGATAGGGAGAGGGAAAAGGAGAGAAACAAAGAGAGAAGCAGGGAGAAGGATAAAATGAGAGAACGGGAGAAGGAAAAGGAAGCTGCCAAAGAAATCAAGTACCCATGGAAGGAGTTTATGAAAGATGAAGATTCCGATCCCTACAAGTTCAAAATCAGAGAATTCGAAGACATTGATCCAAAAGTGCGGTTGAAAGATGGGATTGTGAGGAGGGAGAAAGAGAAGCATAAGGACAAGAAGAAAGATCGAGAACGAGGCAAGCGAGACAAAGATAAGAGAGAAAGGGAAAAGGTTAAAGAAAAAAGCAGAGAAGACAAGATGAAAGCCCCTCCAACGCAGCTGGTGTTGCCCCCGAAAGAAATGGCTCTCCCTTTGTTCAGCCCTTCCGCAGCAGTGAGGGTCCCGTCCATGCTGCCTGCCCTGTCACCGGTGCTCCCAGAGAAACTGTTTGAGGAAAAGGAGAAGCCCAAGGAGAAAGAAAGGAAAAGGGACAAAAAGGAGAAGAAGAAGAAGAAAGAGAAGGAGAAGGAAAAGGAGAAGAAAGAGAGGGAGAGGGAGAGAGAGAAAAGGGAGAGAGAGAAGAGAGAGAAAGAGAAGGAGAAACACAAGCATGAAAAAGTAAGCTGGGTATCATTTTCGGCACTGTCTGAACAAGGTCCTAGTGCAAAATGCAGGTAAACAAAGCCAGGAGTTACATCTGTGGTTTAGGTGTAAATCCAGGGGCAGTTAAGTGACATTTCATTTGTAATTCGGTTACAAAAATCATTTGTTCTGTAACTAAGCCCCACACACATTGGATGCTAAAGATGCATAGATTAGGAGGAATCTAATCACAAGCTGTAAACTCTGTTCACTAAACTGATTTCTATAGTTAAAACACACACACTAAAATAAATAATATTTGTGTTCAGTATCAAGTCTACTACATAATGTCTTGTACAGACTCTTGGGTACCCAAAAGCATCTATTTTCCTAAGACATGTAAATCCATGTTCCTTCTGTAAGAGGACAGGAAGGCCAACAGAGGGCTAATGGCCTTTGTCTCCTTTAGGAAGGAGAGCCACTCTGACATGACTTAAGGCTGAAGCTGCATGTAGGACTTGAGCAACTTCTCTTATTCCTACCATTTTCTGTGTTGAGATCGGAACTCCTCTACTGATCTGGTGGTCCAGCCTGTAGGTAGAAAGTAACTCCACATACAGAGATCTAGTCTGTCAGGTGAGGAAACCGGACTTGCTGAGTCCATGTAAACAACAGGGATGTTTTATAAGAGCCAGGAGCAGTGTCCTGTTGCCACAGGATATAGCCTCTGCTGGGACAGCTCTGCTCTTCCTCATGGTCTGAGATTGTTGCAAACAGTCACTCAGTGCTCAGGACCATCTGTAGAGCTTCAGAGACTCCTACCTACACATGATCTTGTCTATTTGCACTTGGCCACAAATAATGCCCAGTCACTTCTTTCCATATAATAAATACTATTCTACCTCCAACCAATGATGTTACAATGTCCTTAGCTTCAAACTTATCTCAAAGGCTAACTTGGCTAACAACAGCTACATTCCTGCTTAATTCTATTGCTTTGTTTAGACCCCCTTGGCTCTTCTGTGAAAAAAATGGAATGAAAATAATGTCAGTAACTGGACACCAGAAAGTTAATGAGACACAGGACACCAACTCCTCTCTTTTTACAATATTCATTTTATTTTTATTAATATGTGTCTGTCTGTCTGTCTGTCTGTCTGTCTGTCTGTGTTTGTGCACATGCTTACAGGTGTCCCTGGAGACCAGAAGAGGGTATTAGATTCCTTGGAGCTAGAGTTACAGATGGTTGTAAGCCAACATGGGTGCTGGTAACTTAATGTGGTGATTTATCGAGGCAACTCCACATAGTTAAAAAGGAGGTTTATTTTCAGGTCACTTACAGCCAGTAAAGGGGTTGGTTATAGGATCTGGGAGAGGTAAGGTGCAGTCCAGCAGGGTTCTCTGGAGAACTCTGACTTGGTCTGCCATCCATCATCCAGGATCACCAGGAACCAAGAGTCCTAGTACATCCGGACCTCAGGTCTTAAGGGCTCCGTCCCGGCCCCACCACAGGGGCAGGTCAGAGGTAGGCGTGGCAGTTACCAAAAGCCTCACTAGGGGTAGTACTTCCAGGTCAAAGATGGAGCAGCTACCCACTACAGGAAGTGAACTTGGGCCCTCTGAAAGAGCAGTATGAGTGTTCTTGTCTCTCCAGCATGTCTTATTTTCTGTCTTTACAGTCATGTTATCCTTTTATTATGTTATTGTCTTAATATGGTACTTGTCAGGTCTTAAAACACTTCCACACATTTCCCTCCTCCTGGCACACCTATGACACTGATCCAGTAGGTATTATCAACATTTGTGAACAAGAGGCAGCCTAGGAGAGGGGCCATCCCAGGTGAGGATCACATAGCCACAGGAGCCAAGTCCCTCTTTGCACAGATAGTCGTCACTTTTGAAGTGTTTTATTAGAGATAGTCGTCTGACAGTAACTAGTTCTTATTCTATCATGCACCTAGAGTAAGAGCAGCTGAACTCCCAGCCAGTCCCACATGGTGCCGTTGTATTTAGTACCACTTTGACTTTGGGAAGTCAGTGGCATTGTTTGAGCAGCCATTATGAATCTGAATGAAGCCCCCATCAGATGAAGCTGATAACAGCAGACAGGCCATGGATCTACCTAACAACTGGGGAAAAACAAACAAAACCCTTGGCCAGAGACCCAGTCACCAGTAGCTAGCCAGACTGTCACCTAATAGAAGAGTTCAAGCCTTGGTTTTGTTTTAAGATTTATGTATTTGTTTGTTTATTATACAGTGTTCTGCCTGCATGTATGCCTACACACCAGAAGGGGGCACCAGATCTCATTGTAGATGGTTGTGAGCCACCATGTGGTTGCTGGGAACTGAACTCAGGACCTGTGGAAGTGAAGTCAGTGCCCTTAACCTCTGAGCCCATCTCTCCAGCCCGCCTTTTGTTATTTTTGATAGGTTATAAATCAGAGAAATGACAAAATATAAAAACATATCAAAGTCAGTTATCTTACAGGAATTTTACAAATAAAAAATAGAATTGTAGAGTTAGACCTAAGTTAAAATCCTGGCTTTTGTGAAACTGGGCATATTACTTATATAAAAATTAAATAAGAATGATATATAAGGTGAGTATAGGGCTGGACAGAAGGGGTGTATGCCTTTAATCCCAGCACTTGGGAGGCAGAGCTAGGTGGATCTCTGTATGTTCGAGGCCAGCCTGGTCTACAGAGCAAAATCCAGGACAGGCACCAAAACTACACAGAAAAAACGTCTTAAACAAACAAAGATGAGTATAGGAACATATCTGGCATATGAGTAATAAATGTTATCTACATAAATAAAGATGGTTGCAGGCACAGTAATAGTATCCATTTTGAACTACCATAGAAAAGTGTAGACACCCAGAGTTGGCTACTTCATTGGGCCATTGTTAATACAATAGAGTCAGCGATTTTATACTTTAAAAATATCCTTTCTTCTCCCTTGTATTCCTTTATCTGTTAGCTTTTTTGCTGTAGGAAGGGAAGGGTAGTGTCACTTGTGGAAAGCATTGATAAGGAGCATAGATTGAAGGCTGCTGTAAACTCTAAAGTCTCTATTCCACCCACAGATCCACCTAAGTTCCATGCAAAACAAGTCATCAGAAATGCGGCTACATATGCCTGCAGATTTTCTTAAATATCATGGGGGGGGGGGGGAGGTACTGAAAGCAGACTAGATGGTTCAGTAGGTAAAGGCACTTGCTGCCAAACCTGGCCTCCTGAATTCGATCCTCAGAGTCCACATGATAAAACGAGAGACCCCACTTCCCACAAGCTGGCCTCTGACCTCCACATATATACCGTGGCACCTGTGGACCCACACATGTATGTAAAATAAATAAATAAATGTCAATGTTTTTCTTTAAACATAACTGAACTGACAAGATCACTCAGTAGGTAAATGCAATTGTCACCAAGCTTGGCAGCCTTGGTTTAATTCCCAAGATTCACGTTGTTGAAAGAAAGAACCAACTCTCACAAACTAAGAATTTGCCTGGAGTCCAGCAGACCTAGGATAAGGTGCAGGACCTAGGATAAGGTGCAGCCTTTTGTTCCCCTCGTGAGCAGTCATACACATTAGTCAGGGCTGAGAATCTGCCCTGTCACTTAGTAAAAATAGATCCAAACTAACTTTTTCTGAGTGTCACCTAGTAAAAATAGACCCAAACTAACTTTTGCAGAAGAACCTATTATAAAAAACTCTGTTACCTAGTCATAAACAGTGTAATAGCTTTATCAATGGCCAACAAAGCAGTTTAAATCTTTTACTAGAATTTGTGTGTGTGTGTGTGTGTGTGTGTGTGTGTGTGTGTGTGTGTGTGTGTGTGTGTTGCATGGCTTGATTATTTTAAACCATGAATCATTGGGGTATAGATGAATGTGCAAAATTACCTTAATTTATTCTTAGTATTTTAAGTGTGTTTCATAGACAAATGATCACAAAAATGAAAATACCTTATTATTTATGATGATGGAACTAGACAACTGTGTTCATCTGTGCATATACATGTTCATGATGCTGGGGTTTGGATTCAGGCCCCTCACATGCTGGGTGAGCTCTTTACTATGAACTATATGCCTGCAACTCTACCTAGAATCTTGAGTAGAAGATAAGCCAGAATCCATCAGCATTAGACTGAGGGGTACATATTCTTGTATTCCAATGCATTTTTACTTGAATATGGTCTTAATGATGTAGAGTGTCACCCCCAAAGGACTACATTACCATATGGAGATAAATAGACCCAATATAGGCCTGCAGGGACTTTGGCAGTTATCTGGTAGATATCCCAACCCTACCACTGCCTAGCTGTTGTAATCCTCTCCTACCTTTTGTGACTTTTGCTTCTTTCCCTCTGTCCCTGCCTCACATTCATTTTAGGAAAAGACAGCATCACCCCATCCATTTACTTCTGTTTAAAAACAGCTGAGGGAGTAGCCCAGTTGTTAGGATGTTTGCTTAGTATTAGGAGCTCTGGATTTAGTCTCCAACACTGTAAAAATCAGGCATCGTAGCCCATGTCTTTCATCTTAGCAATTGGTAAGTAGAGGCAGGAGGATTAGAGGCTCAAGGTCATCCTTGTTTCCATAATCTATTTGAAGCCAAACTGGGATCAAATACAAACAGAGAAAACAATGTTTGTTTCATATCTTCTGTAAGAATACTCACCTTGAGAGCCACCCCCCATAAAAAACCCTGAGCAAACACTAGTTTTTCTTATTTAAAATGTACAGATAACTGACAATTTAGAATTATCTTACAGATAACTAATAATGATCATACACAAATAATTAATATTTTGTCTATGCTGGAAAACTTACAGACTGTAAAGAACACCTCAAACTTTGACCTTTCCAACTGATCAATTATCTATTTGAGCTCACACTGTCTATTTGTGAATGAGCTAACCTAGAAAAGGAGCAGTACTGGCACTATCACTTGAGAGTATATCTGTATGTCAGACTATTCCATGATTTAATCCTCCAAACTGCTCTGTGAGTTTGATATTGCCATGCTGATTTTGCAGTTGAGAAAACTGTGCTCTGAAAGATTTGAGTGACATGCAGCAACAGTGAGAGGAGACTGACGTACCTAGGCCTATTTAACCAAATCCTGGGTCCTTGCCACTCATGGCAACCTGCTCTGCTTAGTCACTCTCCATTCTGGCATGTCTAGGACACAGGATGTGACTGGCAGAGGACAGATAAGAAGGGCTGAGGATGTGGGGGAGGGTAAGGTGGCCAGAAGGACTGAGGATCAGGAGTAAGGGGTTCAGAAGGACTGAGGATCAGGAGTAAGGTGACCAGAAGGACTGAGGATCAGGAGTAAGGTGACCAGAAGGACTGAGGATCAGGAGTAAGGTGACCAGAAGGGCTGAGGATTGGGGGTAAGGTGACCAGAAGGACTGAGGATCAGGAGTAAGGTGACCAGAAGGGCTGAGGATTAGGAGTAAGGTTACCAGAAGAGCTGAGGATTGGGGCTAAGGTGACCAGAAGAGCTGAGGATTGGGGCTAAGGTGACCAAAAGGACTGAGGATCGGGAGTAAGGTTACCAGAAGAGCTGAGGATCAGGGGGTAAGGTGACCAGAAGATAAAGTAGCCTCTGGGCTGATAAAGTAGCAGTCCTTGAAGAAACCTTATGAGCTCATGTTTAACTCCATGTTTTTTAAAGCAGACAAGTGATGACCTCAGAGCCTGGTGACTTTAGTAATCAGAAATATTCAACACTTTAATGATTCAATGATTCCTTAATCTGTCCTCAAGTCCTTTAGTATCTGCCCCCAAATCGCCATTGGTTGAATAAACAGTTTAATACTGTAGAGAATCATACATAGTCTTACTTTTTGTTCCTTCAACGAAAGAGTTTCTTCTTTCTTCCTTTCTATTTAAAGCAGTGTAATCATCGCTGCTTGTCATAACTCGTGAAATGAAGGGTTTGCTGTAAATAAGTAACAGTAAAATGGGGGAAATGTTCCCTCGCTGATTCTCTTTGCTGCCTCTTCCATGAGGCCAGGAACATAAACATTCAGATGACTGCTTAAGTAGACCGCTACTTAAGGCTGCACCCCAGCCTTCTATGAATGCACTCCAAGGGCTCAGATGGGAGCCAGGCTTGCTGTGCACACTGCACACCCTCTACTAAACTGTAGCCAGGCCTCTTGGAACTGTCTTCTGAATGTTTCAAATAACTGATGGGCATTCTGTAAGCCTGTTTCAAAAAGGAACTCATGTAAAGAACTTAATTGCTAAAAGGACAACAAAGGGCTAACCCCCATCCTTGAGCATCCAGAATGCTAACTGGTTCCATGTAGCTTTTCATCAGGAGTATTGCTGGGGTTTTCTAATATCCTTGCACAGGTAGGCATTGGGACTAGTACCTGCTAGCCTCGATCACCCAAGCTAGTGCACATAGATGGTAGAGGTATTTTGCTTTTTTTTTTTAAATGAAAGGAATTTAACATTAAAAAATAAATAAATAAACTTGGACAGATTAAATTGACAAAGCTGCCCATTACCTTTGTAGAAAGTCCCTGTCAAAAGATAAACTTTAAAGCTAGAATGCATGAAAGGGTTCCAAGATAGAATTTAAATTTAAACTGATTCTTTAGAGATAAGCTTTTTAAAAATCCACCTCTTTGCTTCAAGTCAGGATTTTAAAAATAAATTTCCCCTTTAAATCTCTTGAGCGATTTTCATTTTTTGCAAGGCCGCACTGCTGGTGTCCTGGAAAAATGGAGAGTTAGGGCTTTATCAGTTGGTGCCCTGAGGTATGTGGCAAAGAAGCTAAATCCTTGAAGATTAGCAAAAAAAAAAAAAAAAAAAAAAATTCAGCACATGGCAATAAGGGGCTTATATGACTACTAGTGTTAGCTCAGGTGAAAGAAGTATTGCTTATACATAAAACTGGACAAATCCACTGACAATGTATTTTTAGCTAGCTACAAAAGAGTCTTATATTACTGGACTTTACCTCTTTGGTGAATTGGGAAGCCTAGTAATCCACTATAAATGCTCTTCTGCTCACCCCAATTCAAAGCATTACTCCAAAGTGCTGTTCTTTTATTGTAACCCTTAAAAGTTCCTCTTGGCCCCAGGATGTGGCTTTGTGCCACTAAAAGATGACATTTGTCATATTTTTCAAGTGATTGATTAATCATTGTTATCATTGGGTTTGTTGTTTCCAGGAAATTCAGGAGAGAATTGTTTTTAATTGGTAGTTAGTATCTCCGCTTTTATTTTGATAAGCATTCAGATAGAATTAACATAAAAATTCAGGGAGAAGTTCTTATTTAGAAATTACACTTTCTTTATAGTATTAGCATCCTCGTTAACCTCTTTCCTTTGAACAAAATGGTCTTATTCCTTTCTCTGTACTTCCAGTTTTTCAAGATAAACATGACTAACTTTTTGACTAAAATTAAAATGTATGAGTAGCTTATAGGTAGTTTCCATTTGTCCTAGCTGCCTGAGATAGTCCTGGTTCATCTGCTTCGTAGTGTGCGTAATACTTCCCTCTTGCTTCCGGAGCCAATGTTGAGTATTGTGATTACAGATGAACTTTGAGCTGAGATGGCAAAATCATTCATTAGTTCATTCAACTGATGGAATACCTGTTGATTTCAAGATACATTCATACTATTTTGAATCTGACTTGCACCCTTATTTTTCTTTGCTTATTTTTTATACACCATTTAACTGTGTTTGTTTGTTTGTTTGTTTGTTTGTTTGTTTGTTTGTTTGTTTGTTTGTGGGACAGGGTTTCTCTCTGTATCCCTGACTGTCTGTGTAGAAACTTTCTGTGTAGACTAGGCTGGCCTTGAACTTACAGAAATCCACCTACCTTTGTCTCCCAAGTTCTGGGGTTAAAGGCATGTGCCACTATGCCTGCTTCATTTAACTTTTTTAGAGTAAGTCATAAACAGCCCATCTTTTGGTTCATAGTACCTGTCAGGTCATTCAAGATAGCAACATAAATCTAGCTATTTAGTTGAATGAATGAAGGTAAAGCCAAAGTTAATCTCAAATTCATATAAATTCACTAGTCTCCCATAAAGAAAAAAAATACCATACAACTAACCCTAGCAATGACACAAGTATTTATCAGTTATCATAAGATACCTTGGTAAAGAAAGTAAACAGCTCCATTTAGGACATGCATAATACCAGGACCCAAAGAGTGTCCAAGAGCCAAGGAACTGTATATAGAATCGGAGGTGACTTTGTGTCAGGAAGCTTGGGTTTACATGATTTATTTACTAGTATTGCAACCCTGAGCAAACCTTGCATTGTTCCTGAGTGGGCGTTATTTGGGGAAGAATCTGCCCTCTATGTCTACCATGTGGAGTTTTGAAGATCCATTGGATGGGGGGCGGGGTGGGGGTGTGATTCCTTAAAATGCTAGATAAGTCTGTTACAGTTATCACATAGAAACGAAACAAGCCAAACACAGTACAGCATATAACAATTAGTAAGACAGATTTTTTTTTTAAGTGCGGGGCGGGGGGGGGGAGCTTTGTTTTTTAAAATAATAGCTTTGCCAAGTGAGGTAGTACATGTCTTTTATTCCAGCACTTGGGAAGCAGAGGTGAGCAGATCTCTGTGAATTCAAGGCCAACTTGGTGTCCATAGCAAGTTCTGGGCCAACCAGGGCTACATAGTGAAACCCTGTCTCTAAAATAATGAATAAAAAAATGAAGAGACAGAGGCAATAAAGAGAATAACAAGAGACAAGGTAAACGCTGAAAAACACATGAGATTGTTAGCCAGAGGATAAAGGGAAGATAATTTTTTTTCAAGATAAGAATTTAGCACATTTAAAAGTTTAATGAGAATAATTAATAGAGTCAAGAGGCGCCAAAGCTTCAGGGCAGTGGTGGTGAATGCCTTTAATCGCAGCACTCGGGAGGCAGAGCCAGGCGGATCTCTGTGAGTTCAAGGCCAGCCTGGGCTACCAGTGAGTCCCAGGAAAGGCGCAAAGCTACACAGAGAAACCCTGTCTCGAAAAATCAAAAAAAATAGAGTCAAGAGGCTTGATGTTCTATAAGTTATGCTAAGGAGAAAGAAAGTTCTTAAAGAGTCTAGAAGAGATGGGCTTCACACTTGGGGGCACAAAAAAGTTAGTACATTTATAGGTAATTTAAAGAATTCACCTGCCTCAGGCCTCAATATTTTTACCTTTTTGTTGAGCAAAAGCAAGAAAGAAATTATGGCAGGGTTTTGAAAGAAATGAGGCTTTGGAATCACTGCTTCATGTTCAGGCCTTAAGTGTCTCTTAAGCGCTTGGAAGTCACTGTGATAGACATCGGGAGACAGTAAGCAAAACAGACATGGCTTCAGTCTATGCAGTTATTTGCATATGAATATTACTACAAAGTCTATAAGAATTTGGGACTACAGAAATTTTGTTTGGTTATTTATTCAAAATATTTATTATACCATAAGGTCTTAACTAAGAGAACATGTAATGTCATACTTAATTTGTATATTTTCTTTCTGACTAATAGCTCAAATGTTTGTGAAATCCTAAACATACATACATACATATATACACATATATATACATATATATTCTCATATATATGAGAAAGTAGTATTCATGTGCAAATAACTGCATGATATAGTACATTGAACAGTACTTTATATATCCATTTCCCCTACAGCCACTACATGTTTTCATTATTGTTTTATTCTCAGGCTTCAGATATGTAAATCAGTATTTGTAGATAGTTGTCAGGTTTAGCAATGACATACAGCAGTATTCTAAGACAAGCTAAACATCTGTCAGTGCTTGGGCCATTCCCAAATGACAAGGAATTATCCCACCAAAATGTCTGTCCCGTCACCATTGAAAAACTCTGATGTAGATAAGAATTTGAGACTACAGAAATTTTGTTTGGTTATTTATTCAAAATATTTATTATACCATAAGGTCTTAACTAATTGTCAAGAGAACATGTAATGTCATACTTAATTTGTGTATTTTCTTTCTGATTAATAGCTCAAATGTTTGTGAAATCCTAAACTTTTTCAAATCATTACCTTCACCATAAATCCTTTCTAAATTGAGAAAGTGTACCGTGTATACACACATACACATAGAAATTTCAGGTCTTTTTTTAGTGAGCCTAAAATGGAATTCCGTAGTGCTAGAATTGTGGTACTTAGACTTCAGATATAATAAAACAAACTTACAGTGAGTTTTGAATTCATCAAGGCCCATAAGTGTATGTTGTATAGGGAAGATCTCCTGGCAAGCCTTTTTGGTTATGTTCTGTCTGTCAGTCATGGGGCTCAAGAGCCTGCTCAGTGGTTAAGAACACTAGCTGCTCTTCCAGAGGACCCAGGTTTGGTTTTCAGCACCCTCATGGCAGTTCACAACTATCTGTAACGACAGTTCCAGGAGATCTGATGCCCCCTTCTGATCTCCACAGACACCAGGCATATATGTGACACATAAACACACATACAGGCAAAATACTCATGCACATAAAATAAAAATAAATAAACCTTTAAAAATAAGTAAAAATATGGTGATTACGTAAATATTCCACCAGATGCTGTGATATCCCTGTGTTAAACAGTACGGTAAAACTAAAGAAATGAACACAAACCAATTAGCCAGAAACATCACATATTAATGTGATGTAGATAAAGCTCGTAGGCTATGTTATGTGTCAAAGAGCCTTCAATTATTAAGAAACATGAACTTGGGCTGGAGAGAATGCTCAGTTGATATAGGATATCATAACAACATACGGGATCTGAGTTTGATGCCCAGAACCCAGGTAAAAAGCAGAGAACCAGTAGTGTGCACCTGTAGTCCCAGTGCTGGTGGAAAGCAAGACAGAGGCACTTTGAACCCTGAACCTCATTGGATACCCCTCCCCCATCCAAGTAGATGAGTTTCCACTTCATTGAAAGGACTGTCTTCAAAAAGCTTAGAGAATGGTTGAGGAAGACACCCATTTCTACCTCTGGCTTCCCACACTCGTTTCTATACACAACACATATATACTAGCCGTGTCTTTTTATCTAGCATTGCAAATGTGTTTACTAGGTTTGTGGGGTGGGGAAGTAGAAGAGATAGGAAATACTTTAGGAAGAATTTTTTTTTCTAATTAATGTACTAACTTTCACAGATAAAAGTGGAGCCCGTCATTCCAGCCCCAAGTCCAGTTATCCCCAGATTGACTCTGCGAGTTGGCGCTGGCCAAGACAAGATGTAAGTATAAGCATTGGGAATTGGTGAGACCTACCTTCTCTATGCTGTCCTAATAGATTAGAACTCTGCCAGACTTCCAGGTATGAACAGAGTCTGTACCAGGAATAGCTTGCTATCAAGTTTTTATTGGCTTCTTCTTCCAGGTAAAAGCTTTTTTCTTTGCTTAATATATAGGATCCTATGCTCTCCCCCCACCCTTTTCTCTTTTTTAAAGGTTAATATATGGCAGTATTACTGCATAGAATCTGAGGTCCTGGCTACTTGAAAAATAAGAGCTTGTGTAGTGAGTGGGTTAACTGCCACATTTCACCCACATGGATGCAGTGTTAGACCTTCTCAGGGACACATGACCTGCCAATGGCAAAGACTAAAGATTCAGATGGTGTAAGAGAAAAGAGGAATGTCAATCATTGTTTACCATTTGTCTGAATTTTAACAAATCAATTTATCAGGCCATCTTTATTTTTTTAATATAGTTTTTACATATAGGTTTTAGATGTATGAGTGTTTTGCCTATATGTATACTACGTTATGTACGGGTACCTGAAGAGGCCCATTTTCTTTAAAGGATATTGTTTTCTTTCATCCATCCTTTGAGGAAGCGTTTAGACCTACAGTATCCTCACAGGCTCCTGATGCAGTATAAAATATAAGTTTCTTTTGTAAATCATGTTGAAATTCTTGCTCTGAAGAGCACACTGTGTATGGCATTTCAATGAATTTCATGAGTATAACTTAATATTTTTTTCCTAGTAAATGTGAAAGTGGAGCAGTTTGCTTTGCAAACAGTCAGATATCAGAGAGAAAGCAGAAGACTTTCAGTTCCACTCAAATTTAGCATAAAAGTGAGAGGAAGACTTCAGAATTCATTAAGTAAAGAATAGAATATTTACTGGGCATGGTGGTACATATCTGTAATCCAAGCACTTGGAAGAATGAAACAGGATAGTCAAGAATTCAAAGCCAGCCTGGGCTAAATAGCAAGACATATCTCAAGAAACAACTAGAAAATTTGCTTTTTTTTATTGAAATTTTTATTTAATATTTTTATTTATTCTTTGACAATTTAATACATATATGCAATACAATTTGATCATATACAACCCAATTCCCCATCACACTTCCTCAGAACCCACCCCCAAGCCTCCCACCTTCATGTCCTTGTCTTTTTGTTTTGTTTAAGTACCCTACAATCCAGTTACTGTTGCTTGCACACGCATGGGTTGTGGGGCCATCCACAGGAGCTGGAGCAACCTACTGGCTGCTATAGCTACAAAGAAAGCCGACTCCTCCTACCACAGCACCACAGCTCCTCAGCTCAGGGTGGGCCCTAGTGAGCCCCTCATCCGTGCTGGAGTGTTCACTGGAATGCTCTATGCTGGTGAGCACACCTGCTGTGAGCTCTTGAGTGTGACAGCCGTGTCATATCCAGAGGAGAGCCTTTCACAGCACTGCCCACATTGAACAGCTCTTAAATTCTGTCCCCTGCTTCTTCCACAGTGCTCCATAAGCCTTGGCGAGGAGGGATGTGTCTGATGTCTCACCTAGGGCTCAGTCACTTATTCTCAGCACTTTGACCAGTTAAAGTCTCTGCACTAAGTGCGGCCCACCCGAGAAGCTTCTCTGACCAAGGTTGAGAATGAATGAAAAATGAAATCAAAGGAGGAGGCCATGCCTACTCCTAAAGGATGGAGAAGATTTGTATTGTAGACATAAGGGAGAAAGCAGGCAGAGGGCAGAGTCCAGGCTGAACATGCCCTGCAGACTAAACTGAGAGGAGAGAGGGAGAAGAAGAGCAAGAGAGGCCACCAGGCCCAAGAGACCTAGAGCAGCATAGCCAGAGTGATGAGTTCTATGGGGATGAGGCTGGGGGAAGGGAAGCGGAAGTCCTGCGCCTGAGAGGGAGGGGCTTAGGGGAGGGGACAGAGTGAAGTGCTGGGAGAGCCACAGGTGGGTGCTAAGAGATGCTGTGAGAGCTGGCTGGCGCCTACCTTGATAGTTAATAAGCACTCATCCATTTGTTGGGGCTTCTGAGACCTAACAGAGAGCGACACTGATCTGTAAGTATAAACCTACATATTTGGAAGGCCGTTTGACACCATGTACATCTAGTAAAACAGCAGTAGAAGATCCCCCAATCTTCATCCAGGCCCTGGGACCTCCCCAGCCCTGAGCTTTTGACAGGGTTTCCAGTGCACAAGGCCATGTCCTCAGTTCATTCCTTCTTAAGATGTGTGTAGTTTACATACTGCCGCTGTCAACTCTAAACGTCCTGCAGTTAGAAGCCCCTTGGGATTATGATGAGGGGTAAGACAGAGACCAACATGGTCCTTTAAGAAAGTATATGCTCCTGTGAAGAGCTGGAAGACAGAGTCCAGATGGTTCTTATTTTTGCTACCTCCATTCTGTGAATGATTTTCACAGCATTCTTCTTTGTTGTGCTTGTAGAGACCTAGATAGCAGGTGGTCCTACTGCTGACAGACAGAAAACCTTCAAAAACGGTTAACTCCGCTCTCTTTCATCCTGGTATCTGAAGTACACACACCCTTGAACTTGTTGAGGAAGATCAGACTGGGCCAAGGTTCTAGTTCAGCAGTAGCACTTACCTGGCACACACAGGCTCTAGCAGTCTACACTCTTGAAAATCTCCTTGGAAATTCTGTAAACTGTCTCATTTCTCTAAGGGAAAGTGTTCTTGCTCATCATTCAAAAGATACTTTTACCAATTGATTTTTAATTTCTATTTTCTCCATAGTTCATCAGTACCCGGTCAAAACTCCCACACAGAAGCTTGGCTTCCTCCCTTTAGAAAATTAAGATTTAAAATCACATTTTTAGTTACATTCCTCTTTCTGCCCTGGAGTGTCTGTTGGTGATTCTGTTGGCTGTCTATTCTGTTTTTACCTTTCAATAAATCATTTATATTCCTAAGAGACTGGAAGATGTGAGGACTGGATCCTATTACTCTGGATCAAAATGTCCAGCTTGGGGGAAATTAGAATAGCCTGGATTCTTGACAAATTTGACCCTCAAAAGTACAGTGTTACTTGTAACATGTAACTTGTAGATGCTTAGATAATAACTGCCCTTTTCTATGAATGATGAATTATTTGACCAAGGCAGGTATAGAAGTGTACTGAACAAAGAAATTAAGTGTAACACATTGCATGTTAAATGAAAGTCAGAGGGAGACAGGGGCTCAAGTCCAGTAGAATTTCCCATGAACATAAATTCAGTAAGTATTTTTGATGATGTGTCTAAATTGGAGGTTAGTAAACTCCAGCCTGGGAGCCATATTCAGCCTATTGCTTTTGTATGACCTGCAAACTAAGGATGTTCCCTGTGTTTTTAAATGACTGAAAAACTTAAAAGAATATTCTTTGGGGCTATAGAGTTGGCTCAGCAATTAAGAGCACTTACTGCTCTTCCAGAGGCCCAGAGTTCAGTTCCAGCACCCACATCAGGTCCTGTAGCTCCAGATCCATGGGACCTGCATCCATGTGCATATACTCATAAAAAAATTTAATTAGAAATTAAAAATATTTTTATGACACATGGAAAAATTCTAGCCATCTTTTGTAGTTGCAGGGTAAGGAACTACCCTGTAGTATAACCTCTTCCATGGCTCTAGTGACAGGAAAGTAGGCAGTCATATAACTATGTGTCTAGTTGTTGTCTGTATACACCTGGGGGTGAGCTAATACCCTTTTAAAGAGAAATTAATAAGCAGACTGGGATTCAAAAACAAGAGAGTCTGTGTATTCCTTGCGGGGATGGGGGAGGTTGTTTATTGCTGAAGGACCAAGTCTTTTGAAATTATGAGAGAAAGAAAAAGCTTTACAAGGTTCAAATTATACCCTCCTGTCGGAAGATCTTTAAGACAGTATTTAGTTTCTAAGTCTTGAAGAAGTTAGGTCTTCTGCCCTTGATCCCCAAAAGTGCTTTGTGGTTAGAGAGTGTCCTCTGTTCTCTGTTAGTGTTCCTCGAAGCAAGACAGCAGTAATTTGTTTTTCCCTTGTTTTCACATCCCTCAAAACTGTCTTCTGGAGGGGTCCATGACCAGCCAGTTCTTCCTGATGGTGTTAAAATCCAGGACAACTTTGCGAAGACCCCAGATTCCTTGAGCATCCTTGAACATGTCTACTAGTAATGGATATCTAGAGTTCCCTCCAGTCCCCAGTGAAGCGCTTACCCCAGAGCTACAGTTTCAACTGTGAATGAGGAAGCCACACATTCAAGGCCATTCCTGAAGTGTCCAAGTGTAGGCTCCCTGTCAAGTCGGGCTTTCAGTTTGCCCAGGAGCTTAGAGCTGTGCTGGTCAGGATCCTGGGGTTTCCCTAGTAGATGTGGTGACAAGGAATGTGTGGGGCTCATTACCAGCACAGCTGACCTTACTGTTTGCTGGCCTACTTCATTTTGAATAATGGAGAAAGGATGGCTAACTGATGACGTTATCCCAGTTCTTTTCATGAAGAATGCAGAGCAAAGTAACGTGGCAGTTTGTTAGGGACGGAGTCCCTGCTTAGAGAGGGAGTCGTCAGCAGCTGTGTGTGTTGGTGCACACTTCAATCCCAGCTCTCTGGGAGGCAGAGGCAGACGGATTTCTATAAATTTGATGCTCACCTAGTGTTCATAGCAAATTCAGGCCAGTCAGAGCTACAGAGTGAGACTTGCCTTCCCCCCCCCCACCTCCCCCCACCCCCGACAGAAAAGCAGTTGTCAGGAACGAGACATGACAGAATAGGGCCTGAAGGTTTTCTAAGTTTAAATGTCTGGATATTTATAAAATTCAAAATTCAGTTAAGCCTCATGGGGAAAAGTGATTTTCCATATTGTAAAGTATTAATAAAAATGTAATATAAATTTGTACAATCTTTGAGGGTGAATGCTGATTGAGAATAACCATTCTTCCTTCACATTTTACAGATGCCCTCTAGTGCTGTCCTAGTGCTGTCTAGTGCTGGAGGGGGCATTTTGCCTTTCCCTCAGCCCCCGGATAAGATCTCTCTCCATAGCTCAGGTTGGCCTTGAACTGGGACTATGGCTATGTGCCCCAGCTTTGAGCCGCTGCCTTTTCCGTCTACTAGTCTACACTTCCCCCCATAGATGGAGGCTCATAATGGGAAAATCACCATCTCCCTCCTCTGCTCTCAAGGTGACCCTGCCTATAAGGCTACCTGAGCAGTGGTGAGCCTACCAGATGGCAATGTCTGCTCTCCATGAGAACACAGGTTCCCTTCGAGAGTTGGCACTGGGTAGTCTGTCTGACAGGCTGTACATTTTCTGAAGTTAGATGTGAGGTATTTGGGGGACTGCTTTACCACTGGTGATTCCATTCTGCTGGTGTTTTGATTTCCAGTAACAGCTGGGTTGATGTCTCAACTACAGAAAGTTTTCTTTCCCTGCCATCTCATGACAGAGGTGCTGAACATGTGACGTAGTCTTAGATATGTCATCCTAGTTCTGCTGCAGCTAACAAGGTTTTGCTTAAGCCTCGTGGGGCTTTTGAATAGTTGTGGTATCTCAATCATTTCCTATATACTGTGAAAAGTAGAGCGAAGCTTATTAACCCAAAAAGCAGGTTTGATATTTTAAAACATAAAATATGTCAAGATACTTGTCTCTGCATTGCCAAACTTTTGAAAATAGAAATAGACTAATCATTTCAGGATACTTTCAAGAAAAATAAGCATCTTTCTATTTTAAAATGTAGCCAGTGCTAGTGTGCATGGTAGCACATGCCTGTAATTCCTCAGTCTAGAGGCTGAGGCAGGAGGATTACTGCAAGTTTGAGCCAACTCTGTCAGAAGGGGAGGTGGTGACTCCAGAAGGAAGGGGGCTCTCACCAGCATATAGGACAAGGGCAGGCAAAAGGAACACATGCCTTTTGTCCTAGCTAGAGAAAGACAAGCAGAGTTCCTGTCCCATCTGAGGAAATCAGGACCAGGGTGGCCAAGCTTTTACACAACATGAGACTCTTTAGAACAAACCTCAGCAGGAACAGAGCATAGCCTTCAGGCTCTTAATTTTCTCACTTGAATAGTTTCCCCTTTCAAAAAAAAAAAAAGCTGTCTGCTTTTCTTTCTTTCTTTTTTTTTTTTCTGGAGCTGAGAACCGAACCCAGTGCCTTGCATTTGCTAGGCAAGCGCTCTACCACTGAGCTAAATCCCCAACCCCCTGCTTTTCATTTTTATTTGAGGTACCATAACTAGTCTGTCTTTTGCCCTGCTCTGGTGAAATTATTATAGAAATGGAAACATTTCCTAGATTTTCCCATGCTTTCAGGTACAGGTACAATGACAAAAAGAAATCCTAAGATTGACCATATTCAGGTTTTGGAAATGCAGTTTAAATCTTATAAAAGAGTATGTCTGCAACTTTAAAATGATGTCGGTTTCGTGCTAAGCACTGCCACTGATCTTTTTCCCGACTGCTGAGTAACTGACCGAGGGCCCTGTGAAGTCCTCTGTCTTCTCCTTGTGGCCATCGGCTGTCTCGGGGGCAGCTCTCAGCCACCTGTCACAAACAGGTAGTTAGACGCTTTCTCGATTTGCATCTCCAGGTTTTCCTATTTCTTTCCGGGGAGCTCCGGTCTTTGTGCATTACATTACTGTCATTTTCAGCAGCCTAGAATTATGGAGAAGTCCGAGTTTAATCTCTTCCCCTGGAGCGTTGTAGTGTGCTCACAAACACCAAAGATGCAGTATGTATATTTAAGAGAAAAACTAGTCTGCTGTCACAACAACCAGCTTTGGGTTTGGGAAATGCTTTTATGACCCAGTAAAACAAGTGGAAAGATTATAATCAAAGCATTTCCATCTTGCTTGTAAACAATTACAGCAGTCCTTACAGGGATGCCACATTAGAAGACTGAGGAAAATTTACTGGATTCCATTCTAATGCAATTAGAGCTAATTTTGTTCCTTAAATGAATAAAAGGTCAGCCAGTAAATCTAGCTTATCTGGAGTCCAGACTTCAATAAATTGTTTTATTTAATTTGTTGTAAAAGATCTTATCCTTAATGGGTCTAGGTCTTATTAGTTCACTTAGGTTTTAAAATATTTATGACCACCTTTTTAGATATGATTTGAATGATAGTTGGAAAGTTTCTCTCCACAGCTTTATCAAGGCCCAAGATCACTAATTGAATGAATATAGGAAGGTACTTAAGATTTGTTATCAGAAAAAAAAAGCTGATGTGAACTTCCAGAATTTAAATGTTCTTTAACCTGTGACAGGCAGAGATAATTTAGCTGTATCATGGAAACCTTTTGGCTACTATCTGATTATAATTCTCCCTAAAGATCAACTTGCTTTCAGTTCAGGTATTTATAAAACAATATATGCCTAGGGATAGAACCATTTAGACCTCCCATGACATCATTTGTGTTCTATATTTCTTGTCTGTCCTGCAGTAGATTCAGGTACTTGCATAAAGTATATGAATGTACTTTATGATACATGGAATAACTTGTTTGTTCACCTTTTCCATACCTACCTTGGGATCTTGTGAAGCTGATATCCACATCACTGCTAGGGTTCTGGGACTGTTTTCCTTTTTGTTCTTACAATTGTAGTCTCGTTTCTGCATATAGAACTGACAAGCCATGTTGGCCTGTCTGTTTGGATTTATTCCATGGGGTTCCAGAACTGCATGTCATATCCCCTCACAGCTTATCTCCCAGGCTCCAAGAAAGGCCACAGCAGCAGTCTTACTGACCCTTAAAGCCACTCTCTTCCTATGCCTTCCATCACCCACAGCTCCTAGTGGCTCTGGGGCTTTTTTCTCTCTTTCTCTTCTGCTCTATGCCATTCTTCGTTTCTCTCATATTTCCCAGCAGCTTCCTCGTCTCTTGCCAAACCCTCCCCTTTCACCAGCTTCTCTCTCTCTGAGGAGAACCTGAGAACTCCCCTTCTCTGCCTTCCAGATCACCATATTCTGTTTTAACTCATCTACCTACTGCATCCTGGTTTCTACCCAAGAAACTTCTATAGTTACTGTTTAGAGAATGCTTTCTAGTCTTCAAGAGTTCCATTCATTTATACAATATATATATTGGCCATATCCATCAGCTACTACTTTCCTCTGACTCCCATTAGTGCCGCATTCGTCTCCCACCCAGCTTCATGTCCAATTTTTACCTTTTTGGTTATTAATAATCCTCAAAATCCAGTTAATACTTCCCATATGCACATGAGTGGGTGGCCATCCACTGGGGCATATGGAACCCATCCCCATGACCCTAAAGGAGAGTGACTTTCCCTACCTCAGCAGCCACCAACTGTCAATGGCTCCTCAGTTTGGGTGGGTCCTTGGGGGCCTCTCCCCATCCATGCTGGGATTTTGACTGCTGTGAGTTGATGTGTGCAGCAGCCATATCATGCCCAAAGTCAGCATTTCTTAGCTCTCCTCCCCATCTACAAGCTCTCTCCTACCCACTTGCTCAAAGTTCTCTGAGCCTTAGATGGTGGGAAGTTGTTATAGATGGCCCACCCATAATGTGGCACTTTAACCAGCTGTGAGTTTCTGCATTAACCACCACCCATTATCAAAAGAATCTTTTCTAACCAAACAGAAAACAGTGTAAATCTATGGGTATAAATGTAAATATTTAGAGCACAGTTTGATAGCATGACCATTTAGCTAAACAATAGTTCCTCCCTACCCCCATCTCCCAGGGCCTATGACCTCCCAGCTTTGGAACACATTTGCAGCTTAAGCATAGAATCATCCCTCCTGTAGAACAAGACCTCATGTCTAAGCAGAATGCAGTTGGTTACACACATAGCTGTCATGCCACTATTACACCAGTGGACACATCTTGCTAGCAGGTCAGTGTTAAAGAATGCAGGGTCTAGTGCTGATTAAGACCATTTATGTCTTTTGTTCCCTCTGTATAGCATCTCCTGATACTATGTAAGCCAGCCATCAGAGATTGCTGGTCAGTCAAGCTTGATTTCTCCATGTCTGAAGTAAATGGTGTCCTCATCAACAGAGTTTTAACATCTAGTTATGGTAGACAGCCATGAGCCTGTATTTGGCATTCCTCTGTGGCTTCTTTGACCAATGACTAGTAGGGAGGGATCCCATGCCTGACACTAAAATTTTCCTTTAATAACTCCTATCTTCTGGGAGCAGCATTGTTTGCCCATACAGGATACTTAAAAAAAAAACATTTATTACTTTTCTTAGTTAGCTTACAAACTAGTATAAAGTTTCTTTATGTAGTATTCCCACTTAAACCTTAACCCTGAGCGCCCTCTTCCTTGTCACCTACTGTCCTCTCTAAGTGAATTCTTTTCTTGGATTGGAAGATCGTAGGTTTCCGTGTGGCTTTCTCACACACCCTTCCTTTGTAAGGCTTCTCTACCTTACTACTGGGACCAGTGCAGAGAGCAGGCCCAGTCCTCTGCTCTTCTGGGCCCTGTTGCTCATGAAACTCTTTCTTGTCCCAATTTCTCCCCACTTGTCTGGATCTCATTCTCTTACCATCCCTTTTGTTTTTTCTTACACGTACTCCTTTTTCTCTATACATCTTCCTTTTTGCTCCTCACCCCTTACTCTGTTGTCACTCACTGTTTATGTTTTGGTGAAGCAATGATGATTACAAATCCTTTTTGTTCATAGTATTCTACCCAGTTAACTATGAGAAAATGGTGCCTAAATGGGCCAGTGTCATTGTCAAGCATATTTTAAAAAATGGACCATGATGATGTCCTCCACACTGGTTCTTCTTGTTTCTTACAAGCAGGTGATGAACTTAGAGCTTCTATTTTCAAGCCACTGTAGGTCCTAGGAGAACTTGAAAGAAGGCTAAAACTGAGTAATAGAATTGGGCTATTGTGTTTATTTTATAAGACTGTGCTGAACAAGCAAGTTCCCTTGGTCCAAATTTTTAGAACTGAATAAAAAATGGAAATAAAAGACCCTATCTTTTGGACTTTACCTGATACCTCAGCTGTCCTTGTATTTAAAAACCATTTAAACAAGTGCTACTATGTGTGGAAGTACTTGCCATAGTTTTGAAATTTTTTTTTTTTCTAATTGTAAAAATGATGCATGGTCATTATTTTCTTTAAAGAGTTAACTACGGGTCAGTGAGATGGCTCTGAGGGTAAAAGTACTCGCCATCAACACACAAATGGTTGAAGGAGAGAGCTGACCCCTGCGAGTTAACTGTGACCTCCACATGTGTACACACACACACACACACACACACACACACACACACACACACACACGCAAATACATGTTTTTAAAAATTAAGTTAACCGTTGAGGCTAAAGCCTTAAAAGTTGGGCTGGAGATAGAGTTCAGTTGTTAGAGTGCTTGCCTAGCATACACTAGGTTCTAGGTTCAATCTCTAGTACCAAGAATGGTAAGACACATCTGTAATCCTATCACTAGGAAAGTAGAGGCCAGAGGATTGAAAGGTTTTCTTTGCCTACATAGTGAGTTTGAGGCCATCTTGGAGTACCTGAAACCTTGCCATGAGGATGATGATGGTAGGTGGTGATGATGGTGATATACAGGAAAAGATGAAACCTTATTGTAATGATGATTAAATGAAATGTTATCATAATAATAATAAATAAGTTAGCTGTTTGAAATATAGAGTTTAGAAAGCTAAATTCCCTACCCCACAAACCCATCCTTTATCCCCCAATAACCAGTACTAACTTCAGTATCTATTTCACCAGCTTTTTAAACAAATAGAATTAACATATACACTATTCTATAGCTTACTCCCACCTCCTGGCCATAACTAGATCATGGGCATTTCATGTACTTTTATTTTAGTTCACCTGTTAGAACACTGGTGTTGGACATGAACCAGATTTTGAACATGGTCGTAGCATATACTCTGACCTGACTCTGAAGCACTGATTAGTTTGTACGTGGACATGTGAGTTTTGTTAAAGCACAGAGGCGCAATGACGTAAGTAATGCTACCAGGTTCGTTTATTTGGAACCAAGATGAACAGAATGAGTAAATCACAGTTCCAAGTGCTAAATGGCTATGTTCCCCACCACAGCCACCATTAAGCCATCCAAAGCCAAATAAATAAGGTGCAGTGTCTTTCTACTTTTTTATTGTTTTCATCATTTTATTTCGTCTATATAAATACAAAGAAATTAACATCTGTCTTGTAAATTTAGGTTACTGTCAAAGAGCCTTATAAAATAGACTTTTAATTGCCCCTTCTGCTTTTCTCTGGCCTCTCTAAAAGCATGGGCTATCTTTCTGCACACAAGTACACATCTGTCCACTAGGACATATGCTTTAAATACTGCTATTGCTCATTTTAAAAACTAAAAGATAAGGATAGCTCTTCTTGCTGGGCAGTAGTGGTGCACACCTTTAATCCCAGCATTCTGGCTGCAGAAGTATGTGGATCGCTGAGTTTAAGACCAGCCTGGTCGACAGAGTGAGTTCCAGAACAGCCAGGGCTACACAGGGAAACCCTGTCTCAAAAAAAAAAAAAAAAAAAAAAAAAAAAAAAAAAAAAAAAAGAAGGAGGAGGAGGAGGAAAAAGAAGAGAAAGAAAGATAGCTCTTCTTAAAGATTTTACTTTATTCTTTGTTGTTGTTGTTATTGTTGTTGTTTATTTGAGACAGGGTTTCTCTCTGTAGCTTTGGTGCTATTATATTAACTAAGTGTAGGTGTAGTGTGTATCCACATGTAGGTATGTGCACATTATTACAAGTGCCTCCAGAGGCTAAAGGTGTGGAATTTCCTGAAACTGGAATTACAGGTGACTGTGAGTCACCTAGGAACCCAGCTCTGATCCTTAGGAGAGCAATAAATGCTCTTAATTGATGAGCTGTCTCTCCAACTCTGGAATTGTCTTACTGTCTCACCGGAGGGCACATGCTGAGGTTTATACCCTTAAACAATATTTATAGACCTTGTGAAATGCTGGGTTTTTTTAAATATGACCATCTCTTTAGTATTTGTGAACTGAAACCCTTCCATGAAAGTGTATTTTTCTTTGGTTATTTTGAAATGTAAATCAAACAAGAAAGGGGCAGATAAATGCTGACTGAATTCTTCTTGTTGCTCTCCTGACAAGACTACCAAACAAACTTAAGGACTAAGGTTTTTTTTTTAATTTTTAAAATATAACCAATTTACTTTAACTCACAAATAAAAGCATTGTATAGCTAGATTAAGGAAGCCACTCAAACACTTCCAGTGCCTGCTGAGATGGCTCAGTGGATAAAGGTGCTTGCCACCTTGAGCATAATGACCTGAGTTCTCTCCCAGGGGCCCACACGATGGAAAGAGAACCAAATCCCAAAGGTTGTCTTCTGACCTCCGTCTGTGCACCATGGCATAGTCATACCTCCTAATGCACACATAAATAAATTTTAAAGTTAAAAAATAATAAGACTAAGATTTTCTTAATCTTTGTTGTTTTTTGATTTGAGAAAGTAAGATTTTATCGCTGTTGGAATTTTTTTTTACAGTATTGTACTTGTATCCAGTGAACTGTGTATACACTGTAGTCACACTCATGCCCGCCTCTCCCATTATTCTCTCATCTCCTTCTTCCCACTCTTGCCCACTGTGGTGGTGTGAATAATAGTGACCCAAATAGGCTTATATATTTGGAGGAAGTAGAACTATCTGAAAGGATTAGAAGGACGGGGAAGTGTGGCTTTGTTGGAGTGGTAGTGGGTGTGGCCTTGTTCGAGGAAGCATGTCACTAGGGGTGGACCTTGTTATTTCACAAACCCATGCCAGGCCCAGTCTCTCTCTCTCTCTCTCTCTCTCTGACTGCTGCCTGAGGATCAGGATGTGGCTTTCAGCTACTGCTTCAATACTGTGTATGCCACCATGCTCCCGGGAAAATAATAATGGATTAAAACTGTAAGCATGCCCCCAATCAGTACTTTTCTTTTATGAGTTGCCTTGGCCGTACTGTCATACTGTCTCTACAGCAGTAGATCACTGGCTAGTCCCCCTCCTATCCTCATGTCTCTCCTTCCTTTCTGCCCTTCTTTTTTTTTGCCGGGGTCGGGGACCGATGGACATACCCCGTGCAGGCAGTCACAGCTGCTATGTGTTCAACCACATGTGTCCAGAAGACAGTGTTCTATATGCCTCTCTGCCATTCAGTTCCTATAGTCCTTCTGTCCCCTAGGTGTCCCGTCTGGAGTCAAACACAGAGCATTCACTATTCTTAGCACTTCAACCAGGTATAAATCTTGCTTTGCCATTGCCCATTGCTAAAAGAGACTTTTCTGACCAAGACTAAATTACTAATCTGTGTATAAACATGGGTGCTTAAAAGACAGTTTAGCCGGGCAATGGTTGCATACGCCTTTGATCCCAGCACTTGGGAGGCAGAGGCAGGCGAATCTCTGTGAGTTCTAGGCCAGCCTGGTCTACAGAGCGAGTCCCAGGACAGGCTCCAAAGCTACACAGAGAAACCCTGTCTCAAAAGAATAACACAAAAAGACAGTTTAACTGTGTGTCCATTTGTTAAAACATCAGTATCAGTGGTGGTAGTCTCTAGTGTTAAGTCTTGCCAGGGGCCAGCTCTGCGCCACAGGCATGGTAGGACTGCCCCAGGAGTATGGGCTGTGTGGTTCCGGTCAGTTTACCTCGGTCATCGCCTAAGTGGTTTCTCGGTCCTTGGTGAGGCACCTTCCAGGGTAAATATGTATTCCTCCCATGGAGTGAGCCTCAAATCCAATCAGGAAGCAGTTGGTGACTCTCAGAATATTCTGTGCTATTTTACCCGTGAGCATATCTTGCCAGACAGTACAGTGTTGTAGCATGGAGGGTACACAACTGGATGTGATCACTAATGACCCTTCTCTACCAACAGCCTGCATAGCATCTCCCTACACTAGGACACTACTCATTAGGACTCTTCATAGCTTGGTTTCTCTGTGTCCTATATCCAGAGCACATGTCTTCAGCAGCAGGGTCTTACTGTGCTGCTGTGGATGTGTGTGAACAAAATACCAGCCTCCTAAAGTCTCCTGAAATGATGTTTCTCGTCATCATTGGCATGCTTGGGGATTTGTTCATTTCTGTTTATTTTCTATTCAGAAACACTTTTGTAAAAGTTTCTGAGCCAGGTGTAATGGTACCCACCTATAGTCCCTGTGCTTGGGTGGCCGAGGCAAGTGGATCCTTTTGAGTTCAAGGCTAACCTGGTATGCATAGCAAGTTTCAGGCCAGCCAGAGCTCTCTTAAAAAACCAGTTGATTTTCCTGAATCTAGAGATCATTTATCTGACCCCAAAGTCAAAAATATATGACAAAATATATTCAGGGATTTTTTTTTTTTTTTGCTTCTTTCCTTTTCCATAGCCTACTGAGAGCTTATCATTTCATTTTCATTAGTGCCATTATCGCTGTACTGGATCTTTTTGCAAGTATGATGAAATGTTCATTATTCATTACTTATCTGAATGTTAGTGCCCTTTTAGGGTATTTTACAGATTTTGAACATTTGACAATAGGAGTATAATCATTTGGGCCTCTCCCTTGGAAACAAGATTCTATAATGGTGATGTTTTTCTCTAATTACTTCATGCAATTTGTTTCATTTTTCAAATAGGTCATGCCTGCATTAAAAGATAAAATGTTTGCTACTTGATGTGTACTTGGGCTATGACAAGATAAAATACCCATTTTATGAGACGATGTAAATATTCAAGAGGCAAGCCACAAGCTTGAGGAATTAAATCCATTTATCGTTGTCTTATAATTATACGAATGTTAAAATTTGAGCAGTGAGGATCAAGAAGAATAAGGAATAATGATTGATTTGAAGAATCAACATAAAACTGATTCTCCTAATTGTCTTTGGGTATTTGATCAACGTGAAATATGGAAATGACTGTCTCACTGTTTGGCATTTTAAGTACCAATGCTCTAAAATAGAATTCCTCCCAAGTTTGGAATATTTGCTTATATACCCAAATTAGAAAAATGGAAAACTTGGTGTATTTGTTTTCCATTCCCACACAACAAAGGATCCTAGAATTTAGTCATTTAAAGCAGCAGCCCTTACTTCCTGGCCTCTGCAGGGTTTAAGCAGTTCTCTCTCAGGCCTTTGAAGCTCTGACCTAGACAGCATCATCTGAAGTCCTTGGTGTCTCAAGCTCACACAGACCATGTGCTCCTTCGTGAGGCAGCTTCTTTACATATTATTTAAGTCTGCCCATGTGTGAACAACAGACTGACTGCATGTTTAGGCCAGGTATGTCTGGGGCTTTCCATTAAAAAAAAAAAAATAGGAAAAATAGGCATACATATTCATGTCACAAACCCACTGTAAGGTTTCACAGCTGTATTATTGTAAAATTTCAGTAGTATCTTTTCATTTGTTGTGAGAAGAGGTTCATTTAGCACATGTAAGAATGTTTCTTATGGCGGATGGTGTGTCTAAAATCTAAAATTAAACATTTAGAACGAAATAAACGAATTGTGATGTAAGGAACGTACTTTTTTCTCAAAGTGATTTTTCTCCATTGAATAATTTCTGTGGTTCAGAAGGTCACGTAAACTCCATAGGCATGATTACAGTATTTTTCCCTCTGGTGTCATATCACCATTTAAAAATGGCCATTCACTGGTAGGGTAAATAAGTAAGCCATTGTGAGGGAACTTTTGAACTGTGAGAGCGCTTTAGTAGCCAGTTATTTGGACTTCGTTAATTCAGATTACTGGTTTCATAGTGTTTGCACACAATAGCTGAATAATGAGGATCATTAAACCTCCTGTGCAGAACATATCCAAATTGTGTTTGCCTCTAACCTTGGAGGCTCTGAGGGGCTGGGAGGCAGGGCCTGGCTCTTTATTGACTTGTCAAGCTGTGAGTTTGCATTACAGCTCATGACCCATTCTGTTTGTTCCACCGATTCTGTGGTGGGGAAACAGGTAAAGAAATCCCTCTGAAAGCCCCTCCTTCTCCACGTTTGTATGAATAACACCAGTGTTTATAGCAGTTAGGGCACTGTGACTAAATCCTCCCAAAGATGTAACGTTAGCAGCAGAGCCACTGTGGGGCACAGCTGTGGGCAGTATTGCTTTCTCTGTGAGATGCTGGCACTCAACGGGAAGCTCCGGAGGGTTTCTTACTGTGCAGTTCAGTAGGAGGGAAAGGGCAGCCAGACTCCAGAATCGCCTCTACAGTGAAGCTGATGGAGTGTTGAGACTTGAGCTAATCAGGGCCGAGAATATGTGTTATGTTGCATTGCTAAATGATTTTGCATATTGTTAAAAACTAGATGATAGAATTTTTTTCTTAAAAATAAGAGAATTGCTTTTCAAATTGTATATTCGGCTACCCTAAGTCACTTAGAACCTATAATCAAAATAACTGAAAATCTCTAGGAAGTTTTCCTTTGAACTTCAAGAGCTAGGGAAGTAGGTCACTGTAGTGATAATATAATGCTACCTTGACCCCTTGAAAGTAGAGTTAGGGGCTGGAGAGATGGCTCAGAGGTTAAGAGCACTGCTTGCTCTTCCAAAGGTCCTGAGTTCAATTCCCAGCAACCACATGGTGAGTGCACACAGAACACTGTATACATAATAAATAAATAAATAAATAAATAAATAAACCTTAAAAAAAAGAAGTAGAGTTAGCATAGTTTGTCTTGTAAACTAAGTACCCACTTCCATAACCTCTTCTCTGTCTGTCTGTCTGTCTGTCTGTCTCTCTCTCTCTCTCTCTCACACACACACACACACACACACACACAGAGCCACATACACCGATATATAAATTGCCTTACATTAAACCCCACCCCTTGAGGATCCCCCTGCCTCTCACATCAGCACACTGAAGAAGATCCAGCCTAGGAACATATGTATCTTCTGGGACAAACCAAACTGTAGCGATATCTAAAAGACTCATGTATTCCTTCAGTTACTCAAACAGCATACTTACCAGATACTCTTCCTCACTTTCTTGGTCTTTAGACTGTTGCTCTCTGTTAACGATGACAGAGTCATCTGTATTGTGAAACCCTTTGACTTAACTTGGGACTTGCTGTCCTATATTTATAACTAAACTGTGGCCAAATTTCACTAGAAGGTGTTGGCCAAGCCATCATTTTGCTTAAAAGTTCCCAGAAATACTTTAAATGTATATATTTTTACTTTTTCATTATTTTTATTGTAAGATTTATGTGTTAATTATGGATAAGCCAAGGAAAAGTACCCTGTAATCCCAGTATATAGAAAGTTTCTGGAAAATAAATATATACATATATATATTCTTTTAAACTTTTTTTGTAACTACACACATAAATATTCATGCTTGCATTTTTCTTCTTAGAAAACTTGGATTTTTTTATATTAAATCATGTAGGATTTTCTTTTTTCTTTTTTCTTTTTTCTTTTTTTAAAGATTTTTTTATTTATTATGTATACAGGATTCTGCCTACACGCATGCCTGCAGGCCAGAAGAGGGCACCAGATCTCATTACAGATGGTAGTGAACCACCATGTGGTTGCTGGGAATTGAACTTCGGAAGAACAGCCAGTGCTCTTAACCTCTGAGCCATCTCTCCAGCCCCGGATTTTATTATATATTACCCATAGCTGTCTTTTTAATTTTGATAAAAATAACTGTGTGACCACTTCAAATAATGTGGTATTTTGAGACAGGGTCTTGTTATGTAGCCCTGACTGTCCTGGAACTCACTATGTAGATCAGACTGGCCTTGAATTCACAGAGATCTGTCTGCCTCTGCCTCCTGGGTGCTGGGACTACCACACCTGAATAAATAACATACTGTATACTGAGCCAAAAGGTTATCCACTGTGCCACTGGCCCCGCACACCATCCTTAAGGTTTTCATAACCATTCAGGAGTACCATGGCAGCTACCTCTCCCTCTCCCAGCCTACAGCACTCTGTGTTTCCAGGCTTTTCATCTTCACAATACAGTCATTTCGTCCTTGTGTTCACGCTTTCCACCCCTGAGTACCGCTTTCCTGTCTATGGTAATGCCACCCCTGAGTACCGCTTTCCTGTCTATGGTAATTCCACCCCTGAGTACCGCTTTCCTGTCTATGGTAATGCCACCCCTGAGTACCGCTTTCCTGTCTATGGTAATTCTACTTGCTGTGTCCTATCCTCTTAGTGGAGTTACTTTTATTTTGAAAAGATGCTGCTTGTTACATAAAGTTACTTTTCTGAACAAAGGTGATTAAAGGAAGGAAGGGTTTCTTTTAAGAGGACAACAGTCCATCGTGGTGGGGAAGCCATGGCAGGAGCAGAGACAGCTGTCACACTCATCCTCAGTGAGGAAGCAGAGGATGAGTGTTGCCCAGCTTGCTCTCTCTAGGACCTCAGCCCATGGAATGATGCCAAGGCCACCCAGGGGTGCTCTTCTGACCTTCACACCTTCCTCAAACCTTCACTGTTGCTACATTAGCTATCTTTTTCCAGTGTTAAGGTTGAACTCGGCCTGGGCTACACTCAGCAAGTACACCACATGTCCTAAGCCCTACTTTTAAAAAGGGTTGTTTTTTTTTTTTATTATTTAATTTAATTTGTATGTTTATGGGAATTTTGTCTGCATAGATGTCTGTTGCACCGTGTGCATGCCTGGTAACCACAGAGGCCAGAAGACGGCATTGGATCCCCTAGGATTAGAGTTACAGACAGCTGTGAGCCTTCATGTGGGTGCTGGGAATTGAACCCTGGTCCTCTGAAAGAACAGCCAGTGCACTCAACCATTACTATTATATATTGCCATTATTAAATAAATATTTTTTAATTTATCTAACTTTTAATACGGCAGATATTAGCAAATATGTACCTTTTATGGTTTTTAATAATTTATTTAAGAATGTAAAGGCCAGCTGGGAGTGGTGGCACACACCTTTAATCCTAGCCCTAGGGAGGCAGAGGCAGGCAGATCTCTGTGAGTTCAAGGACAGCCTGGTCTACAAAGTGAGTTCCAGGAGAGCAGAACTACACAAAGAAACCCTGTTTAAAAAAAAAAAGTCCAAAGCAGTTTCTTTTAGTACAAGCCTGCAGCTAGCAAATCCTTACGTTTTGTTTAGCTAACTTATCTTTATTTTTCTTTAGCGTATTCATCCTTTGTTTTACATTGGCTTTGCGAGTCGGCTGCTATCTGTTTGTTATATCAAAGTGGTTGTTCTTTTTCCCACTGGCTGCTGCTCAGGTTTTTCTGTTTCACAGTTGTGTTTGGATGTGCTTTGACTAAGGTTTCTTTTTATTGACCTGGGGTGTGCTGAGTTTCTTAAATACATAGATTGCTATCTTCCATCAGTTCCATAACTCTTAGATAGTCTTCCCTGGCGTGTCCAGTATCTTAGGGTCCCCTGTAACCCGGACTTCACCTTTCAGAGCCTTGATACAGGGACTACCTGCCATGTGTTGCCTGGCTCAACAGCTGTGTGAAACTGCAGAGGAGGAAATCAGGACCCCTTCACTTTTGCATCCTTCATGCCTGTAACTCCAGCACCACTGCCTGGTGTCCTCCAGCATGGGATGGACCCCACCCCTTGAGCCACACCACCAGCAGTGTTTGTTTGCAGTTCCTTTTTAGGGGCAATCTAAAGAAGAAAAAACGCAGGCTACTTTACAAGTTAGAAGCTTAGGTGGGCTGGGTCTTGCCCTGAAGGGACACTTCCCTTTGTTCCAGTGCAGAGCCAGATTTTTATTAATGGCCCTAATCTTCTTAACAATTATGGCCTCTTTTCCAGCTCATGCCTCATCTGTTATATTAAGCTTACCAGTGTCCTTTTCTCTCCAAACTGTCCAGTTTCCATTTCTTTCTGCCCCACTTGTGCTATTTTGCTGTAGACCTGCATAGTGTTATCAGTAATTACCACACCACAGACTCAGTGTTAGCTTGCACTGGCTGTTAATGCCAGTCCTCAGAGGCAGAGACGGGCGGATCTCTGAGTTTGAGGCCAGCCTAGTCTACAGAGCAAATTCCAGGATGGCCAGGCATACACAAAGAAACCCTGTGTCAAAAAACCAGGAGGAAGAGGAGGGGAGAAGGAGGAAAAGAAGAGAAAGAAGGAAGGAAGGAAGGAAGGAAGGAAGGAAGGAAGGAAGGAAGGAAGGAAGGAAGGAAGGAAGGAAGGAAGGAAGGAAGGAAGGAAGGATAAATCTCCACCAAAGAAATTAGCCCATTACTTTTAAATTTAGCCTCAGGCAAGTTCTCAAGATATGGACAGAATGCAACCGGATTCTTTGTCAAAATCTCACATGAATGGCTTGTACTCCACACTGTTTTCCAGGCTTCTATTGGAATAGCTTACTAAGTGCTGCTTAGAGCATTCAGGCGTTCTTCTGATACAGACTTCCAAAATCTTCCTCAGTCCTCAAAAAAGTAACATGGTATCTTAGGGTTCCTATGACACCATGACCATGGCAGCTCTTACATTTAATTGGGATGGCATGCTTATAGTTCAGAAGTTTAGTCTATTACATAATAGACAAATTTAATAATTTTTGAAATGTTCCTGGCAGGAAATGACAGGAAGCAAGGCAGCATGCAGTCAGACATGGTGCTGGAGTTGAGAGTCATTACATCTTTATCCAAAAGCAACAGAAAGTAAACTGTCTCACTGGGTGTGGCTTGAGCATATATGTATGAGTCCTCGAAGCCTGCTCCACAGTGACGCACTTCCTCCAACAAGGCCACGCCTCCTACTAGTGCCACTCCCTTTGGGGGCCATTTTCTTTGAAACCACCACACATGGTGACATGAATGTGAGGCAACAGTCCTCTGTCTACCAACTTCTGCATTCATTACTTTGCTTTTGCTGTGATCAAATTCTCTGACCAAGTCAGTTTATGAAGGAGCTCATTTGGGCTTACAGATCCAGAGGGATGGGGCTCCATTATGGTGGAGAGGCATGGTCACAGCCGCAGGCATGGTGACTTGAGCAGGAGCTGAGTGATCACACCTTTAGCTACAAGCATGAAGTAGACAGAGCAAACTGGAAGCAGGATGAGACTGTGTAACCTCAAAACCTGCTTCCAGTAACAGCTGTACCACCTAAATCTCCCCAAACTGCCTCCAACTGGAGGCCAAGTATTCAAATACAAGAACCTTTGGGGGACATGCTCATTCAAATTCTCATTCCAAGTACAAAAAATAAAATATAAAAACACCTGCAGGTTTGGGGGCAGGGTGGCTTCTGGGGCAGAAGCTAACAAGACTCCACAGTCCATGATGTCTCTCACAAGAAGCTACTCAGAAGTAACACGGCACTTTGTTGTGTTGTGTTGACACAGAGGAAGTCAATAGCGGGGAGTGTGTAATCCATTACACACCTGTGAAAAACACATGTGCACTGATTGGTAGAATATCTCTACATATCTGATCACTGAAGGGCAGTTGGAGAAAATGAAAGTTAGCCCAAGTTGCTAGACTAATTGATGATGGGCCATGAATTTTGAGTTCTGGTTGCTTAAAAACAGATTTTACAATACAGCTCAGCTCCTAGAGTGGTTGCCATTGATGCATAAGACACTGCAAAATGAATGAATGAATGAATGAATGAATGAATGAATGAATGAATGAATGAATGTGGGGTAGCAGTATGGTTCAGCAGGTAAGGGTACCTGCTACACAAGCCCAGCTACCTGTGTTTGATCCCTGGAACTCACATGGTAGAAGGAGAAAGCCATCTCCCAGCAAGTTGTCCTCTGACCACCTTCACATTACTTAAGTAAATGTGGTTTTTTGGTGTGTGTGTGTGTGTGTGTGTGTGTGTGTGTGTGTGTGTGTGTGTGTGTGTGTTTTCTAGGTAAAGTAAACCTATTTTGCTTCCAGACAAAGGACTTGTGTAGTAGTTGTTTGAACATGTGATATGTTTTGACCTTCACTTTTCTCTCCTTGACAGAGTCATCAGCAAGGTGGTACCCGCCCCCGAGGCTAAGCCCGCCCCTTCTCTGAACAGACCGAAAACCCCGCCTCCAGCCCCAGTCCCCGTCCCTGTGCGTGTGAGCCCCACTCCTCTGCCACCACCACTCCTGGCCCAGGCTGCAGTGTGCCCAGCCCTGATGCCATCCCCAGCCCCTGCCCTCTCTGGAGCGGGGAGTGCCAAAGCCCCCGTGCGGAGCGTGGTGACGGAGACGGTCAGCACTTACGTGGTGCGTATGTTTCCACAGCCTTTCAGAAAGCGCTGATTCTGTGATGTTGATTCTCACGGGCAGTACTTGATAAACAGAAAAGCATTTCCATTGCCTTAGTTGGTTCAAAACTGTTACATTACAAAGTTCACACTCAGCCACGTAACAATGTCAAATAGATTTTATTTGTGTTGATTTGAAACATGACTGTATACCTAAATATAAGAACATCAGTATATACTGTGATATTCAAATTCCACAGTGAATTCTTACTAGAGTGAGTAAATTAGTGACTTGAGTGTAATTTATGTAATAGACATAGATCTTATGGGTCAGCTGGTGTTTCTGAGTTACAGCACTAATTATTGTATTTTATTTGCTGAGATCCAGAATGTATCAGAACTTACATCGTAAATAGAAATGAACTTTAGACTATAGGACTTTCTGAGCTTTCAAGTGCATTTTTTTTTATTAGACCCACCATATATGGGCTAGAGACATAGCTCTGTGGTAGAGAGCTTGCCTAGCATGTACAGCGCTCAGAATTTATCTCCTAGTACTGAAAATAAATACATAAATGCATCCCATCATATTGAATGACTCCATATTGTCCTGGAACTGCTCTTAGATGTTTTTCCCATAGTTAATATAATCAGGCCTTATTTCAATCCAGCACTGAAGTATTTATAAAGATATATTCTCAAGGCACACTGAATAGACACACAAGCACACAACAACATGTTTGGTAAATGGAGACATTGATGTTTTTGAACAACAAGCTCTGTACTGTTGTTTTAGCCTAACCCTTGTAAAGAGATGAGTGACTGGCAAGCGGCAGAGCAGGACTGGGACTGTTTGTTAGGAGATATCTAACCGCGTGTTACATAGGGGAATTTAGAAAGACTAAATCATGGACTGTGTGAGACACTATAAGGACACAAAGAAGTATAAAAAAAAAAAATCCTGAATGCATTCAGGGAGTACATAGGCAGGAAAAATTAGTGTCAAAATAATAAATTGACAATTCAAGACAGAAAATGTGATACAAAAACCTGTGAGAAATAAATTGGTCCATTGAAGGATCAATCGAGGGGTCTAATTGAGGTGTCACCCCCCCCCCACAGGTGAGTTGATCAGGAAAGAGTTTATATTTAATCTCTTCACCCTCCATTTGTTTATCTGTAATTAAGGATTTGTATTAGACTCAGTAATCTCTGTAGTCTTGTCTGGCTCTAAAGATTGCGGCTCTCCAGTAGACATTTGAACTGGCTCCACAGAGGGACCCACCAGCTGGGACGGTGCCCAAAAGGTCTTCTAGTCTAAATAGATACTTTATGAAGACACAGGAGAGTCTGTCACTGCCTGTTAGTGTGATGTGGACAGTGAAATTCTTGTAGCTCCTCTTCCCCCGTTTCCAAACTATGCAAAGATTATTTACAGTGATTACATGAAGTCATGTTTGAAAGAACTCGGTCCCCTAGAAAGTACTGGGGGTTAGTGTGGTGCTCTGGCAAATGTTTTCTATGTAACTCAAGAGTCACAACCTGCTAATGTCAAGAAGGTCAGCCGGCAGCAGGACTGGCCATGCGTGGTGGCTTCACTCACTGGACACCCAGTGCCTGCTGCCTGCTGGTTCTTTCCCCATGGTGGCGTTTACCCCAAGTGAGAGCCAGCAGTCAGAGGCAGCCTCCTACCTTACTCTACAAAGGGTTCAGGTCAGTGTAGTTTGCCTTTGTAGAGACTTTCAAAAATAGTAGCCCTTACAGTAAGCCCATGCATCCAGAGGAACATATCCACTTTTGATAACCCCTCACGAGGAAGCCATTTATATTCCAAGTATCTAGTCTGTGTATTACTTAAAGACATAGGAAGAGGCCACCTTGCAAAATATATAGTGAAATCATACATTGTCTTACTATGAGGACATTTAAAAGCGAGCTTGACTAAGTGCTCTTTTATAGTATCCATGCAGAATTGAGAAAGACTTACAATTAGGGACACTTCTTATTGAGGACAAAGGCAGAACTCCAGAATACACAGTATTTGCAGCATAATAGTAAGTGTGTAGTTCTTTGGCCCATGAGCCTCTTATTTCATTTGCCCTTTAGTTGATTGTACTTTTCTAAAATGTCATAAAGGGAATGGAAAGTTACTTAGTAACAGCTCTTTTATATCCTTGATCTTATCACCTTAGTTCAGGAGAAGGGTTTGGCTAATAAGTAATGAGAGAATACATGCATGTTTGATTGTATGTGCTAATTCCATGCTATGAACGTGGCTGAAAAAAATATGTAAAACTGAGCACTTTCATAAATATCAGTTGTTGCTGACAGGAAGACTCATAGTCATTAAGAGTTCATGAGATTATAAGAATTTCTTAGATGAAGCCAAATGTAGGTCATGTTATATGGTTTCCAAAGATGATTCTACAATGCTTTGTTTTTAAAGATTTACAAAGCAGTTTAGAATATGCATTAGAAATATGTCACTACATCCAGCCATGGCAACACACACCAGAAACCCCAGCACTCAGGAGATTGAGGCAGAGATTGGAGTTCAAGGCCAACCTGGACTGGATAATGAATGCCAAGCCAGCCTGAGCTCGTGAGACCTCCCTTAAAAAGAAAGGGAAGGTGGGTGTGGGGAGGGAGTGTGTGAGGAAGAGAGGGGACTAGGGAGAAGGGTGAGAGGGCCAGAAAGGAGAGAGAGTGAGGGAAGAGAGACAGTGTGTCAAAGAGAGGGAGGAAGGGGAGAGGACGTGGGAGGGAGGGGGAGGACGAGAGTGGGAGAGGGAGGGAGGAAGGAGTGGGTGTGTGAGAGGAAGGGAGAAGCTATTGTTGATGACCAGCTGTCTTCAGAGCAGGGGTGACTCTGGTGACTCCCATGCAGTGCTAACCTGCTGTATTGCCAGCTCGGGGTTGACCATTTTTAGATGAAGCAGCGTTCTTATCTGGCCTCTTGTGGTTCTTTTTCCGCACACCATCTGGTTCTGCTCCTCCACTTTACATCAGATCCGCGACGAGTGGGGCAATCAGATCTGGATCTGTCCAGGGTGCAACAAGCCCGATGATGGCAGTCCTATGATCGGCTGTGACGGCTGTGATGATTGGTACCACTGGTGAGTGCCCCCCGAGTGCCCCAGGTGCTGAGGCAGCCCACGCGGGTCATGCCTGAGCAGGGATCCTAGCCAGCTGGGCTTTAGACCGGTTCAGCTGCTCTCCTGAGGACAGTCAAGTGGAGCCTGCCCAGGGAAACAACCGCAGAATTAATAATGCTGTTGTTGCCGAGCCTGGAGTGTGACTGTTCTGCTTTACTATATACCCTTCCTACAAAAATAAGTAAGGGTACAGGCGTTGGGGGAGCTGCAGCACCCCACTGGCTGAGCTTGAGAGCAGACTCCAAGACAGCTTGTTTGTTTCTGACGTCTCCTCAGCTGTTCCCATCTGAAGATGCTCAGCCCAAATGTGTTCAGCTTCATTTCCGTCTTAAAATACCTGTTTGGTTGTGATCTTTGCTGTCTGTCCAGTAAAAACGGAGCCAGGTGTAGTGGAGCGCTGGTAGCCTCAGCACTCGACGATGAGACAAAGGGTCACAAGTTTGAGACCAGCCTTGGTTACATAGTGAGTGTGAGTTCAGCCCGGGTTGCCTGAGACTGTCTCACTCCCTGCCCCGTTCCCCAAATTAAAACTTAAAAGCAAAGCCATTGCATTACTGACTGAAAGGACAAACAGACTAATAATCTCCCCATAGGGCCTATACCCAGGCCTTGTATATTCAAATAACCCAAATAACCAACATTAGTGCTGCGTCAGTTAGAGCTTTGGGCTGGTTTCTGGTATGTCCAGCATTTTACATTTATTTTTACTGTGAGGGTGGAGCCTGCTCTATTGGTATATACCATTTTACCACATGCACGTGAAGGTCAGAAAACAACTTAAAGGAGCCAGGTCTCCGCTTGCAAACCCACCACATGGCTTGGAAGACCATGTTGTCAGGCATATCACCATTCCTTTAAAAAAAAAAAAATCAAAGCATGGGAAAAGGAGCAGTCGATAAACTCTGTTGGTAGAGAGCTTGCCTGGCGTTTTAGAGGGCTCGGATTCCATCCCTAGGAGTTCAAGGCCAGCGCTGACTGTATCAAGAAGAAATGTTGCCTTTGAAACCATGGCACAGTGTCTGAAGAGATGGCTCATTGGTTAAGAGCTCTGTCTGCTTCCACTGGGGAGGTCCCCACATCCTCATGGTGACTCATTTACAGGCGATTAGACAACCCTCGTCTGGCCCCTGCCAGCACCAGGCACACAAATGAAATACAGGCAAAATACTCATACATAACACAAAAATAAAAACTTTATAAAGTTTTAGTCGGGGGCGGGGAGCATGGTACAGCTTGCAGACCTTGCCTCAGAAAAAGAAAATCATAAGCGCTCGGTGATGGTGGCACACGTCTTTAATCCCAGCACTCGGGAGGCAGAGGCAGGCAGATCTCTGAGTTCGAGGACAGCCAGGAATACACAAAGAAACCTCGAAAAAACCAAAAAAGAAAGAAAGAAAATCATAGGAACTTGTTTATCTGAACTTCTTTTGATGTCTAGGCCCTGCGTGGGATTAATGGCGGCTCCTCCGGAAGAGATGCAGTGGTTCTGCTCCAAGTGTGCCAAGATCAAGAAAGACAAGAAGCACAAGAAGAGGAAGCACCGTGCGCACTGACGTCAGCGTGGGCAGGACTGCTGCCCCGCGCCTGGTCGGGGCGGGCCAGTTCTGCCAGCCTGTCTCCCCCAGGCCCTGTGGACAGTGCATCCTGGAGGAGCAAGGACAGGAATACGCCGTCGCTCTGGGTGCCCGCTTCTGAAACACACGGGTCTGAGCTCCCACGGCGGCGTGTGACTGAAGAGAAACTCCAGGGGAGGCGTGGCGCGAGGGCTAGCACCTCCATCTGCCTATTACCAGTGACAAGTATTAATAAAGACACCATACATCTTCCCTCCTGACTTCCTCTCTTCTCTCCACAACCTTTGATTACGGTGTTAGCTGAGAAGGTAATGTACAGATGCCTTGATTGTAACTGAAGGATGCATCCGTAGCTGTAGTCTCCACGCCCTCTCCCTCACAGAGATAATCATAAGGAAAGAACGGCCCAGTCAGAGGACTGGAAAATATTTTTGTGATGAGAATATATGAAATTCCCCCACCTCACCCCACTTTTATTACTAACATGTAAAATGTTCAGGCTTTTGTGAGATACCTTATATTTTTTAAGAAAAAGGTTTCTATCATGTCCTGTTGACCTCTGTGCAGATTCTTTTCATTTAGCCTGTTTTATAACTTGGTTGTGTTCTAATCCCACTCTTCTGTAAACTGCTGGAGCCGCTTCTTGCTGCTGCGTGTACATTTATCAACTTGTATAAAACTCTTGATACTAAGGAAAATTCCCCTACTGTAAATAATAAATATTTATGAAGTAGTTATTTTTAAAAATTTTTTTATCGTGTTTAATTCTGGCTTTCTCTGGAATCCACTGTGATTTCAGCCATGTCTGTGATTGCTGCTGTACATAGGCAAAGAGGACAGAGAGAAGGACCCGGCCATTTCCCTCCCCAGATGCAGTGCCCACAACACCGTAGGGAAAGGACCCTAGCCGTTGGAAGGAACAAGGCAATTTAAATCTGGAGTTGATGGCTTGAAATTGTTTTGTTTGTTATGTATTTTCTGTAAATTTCTCTCACTTTTACTAAAAGGACATGTAGTTTCCACAAAAGTAAAAAAAAAGAAAAAGGAAGAAAGAAAATACTGTAGCATTTTGTGTTTATATTGTTTTATTTCTACAGATTTGTTCATGGATATTGTGCTTTAAGGTTGAAATGAAGTATATTATGAATTTTTTTAAGAAAACTCATCAAATTTCAGGGTATCACAAAACTTTATTATATTACTATACTGCCCACTATTTATTATATGTTATAGATATCTGAAACGTAAGCCAAATATTTTATTTTTAATGTAAAAAAGCATCAAATTTAACTTTATTAGCATATTTTAGTGTCTTTGGAATAACTGTGGACTTTTACTTGATTTTGAAATAATCCCGATTTGGGCTTGTGTGAAGGCTATCTTGAATGTTAGAATGTGGGATTTGAACCTAATACAAATATACGAATAGAAATGTGATTTTTTTTTACTGCCAACTCAACTGATATTAGCATTACAATTAGTCCTATTTTAAAACATATAATGTGGTTTCAGAAATGCGGTCTCTACCTTGATGTTCAATTGCAGAACAGTGGGAATGGAGTAGACCTGGGAAGAGTGCGGAAGTCCATACCCTCCTTGTTCTAGAAGCCAGAAGTCTTCTTCCCCTGCCCCCCAAAAAGTATCTATGTTGAGATATGTGTGTCTGTCTGTTTGTTTCATTCATTAGAGATCATTCTAAATACTTTATACGATATTTTCACATGCACAAATATACCCACTAGTGCTTTTTGGAGAGGGGTGATGGGTGGGGGAAATGCAAAATAAAGATTATTGGCTGTTTCGTAGTTTGCTTTGCCATTTTCTTTATTTAGGAATTAGTTCCTTGAGGCATGGTCGGTGGATCTGAAGTTGCCACGTCTAAATGAGCAGGATGCGCTCCTGAAGTAAGAAAGAAGGTGCCTATATAGACCTTTTCCCCGCTCCTCCTGTTTGAAAGTCTTCAGCCCACAAGACATTTAAGGAATTTCAATCAGTTTGTTGTCCCTTGCTATTTCATGGTTGCTTTCCTAAATCCAGTTCATGATTTTATAAATGGTCTTTGCAATAATAAAACCAAAGAATCATTTTCAGGGGGCTGGATGGCTCAAGGGATTAGTAATGGAATCCAGAGCCTTTCACCTCTAGGTCAGTGAGTCGAATCCAGTCCAGGTCACTAGAGACCAAAAGTTGTCACCATCTTATGACTGTTCAGTCGCCTGTGCAAAATGAACTGGTGGTTGCAGTCCCCACTGGATGGCTGTCTGTGACACCGACCAAAGGGAGTTTAAGAAACTGCAAAAAAAGAAGTGTAGATTAGAAAATAGAACATTGACGTTACAAAGAAAAGTTAGAAAGTTGGTCAGAATCATTCTCCAGAAAGTACTATGTCAAAAAGAGCAAATTATAAACACTACAGATAGACAAAAAGAGTGGAGGCTGCTTTCCTTACTGGTGGCAGGGAAAACAAGGCAGGAAGAAGACAGCCTGGGTAGAGCAAGGGGACAGTCTGGGTAGGGAACTGCAGCGAGCCCTAGGAGAAGAAGGACAGTGGGTGTAGACCTGGGGAGATGGCTCAGTGAGGAAGAGCTCTCTGGAGAAGTGTGAGGACCTAAATTGTCCCCAACACAAAAGCTGGGCATGGCAGTGTGTTCCTACAACCCAGCTCTGGGGAGGCAGAAAGATATATTTCTGGGGCTTGGTGGCCAGCTAGTCTTGCCAAAATGGCAAACTCCAGATTCAGGAAAAGACCTTACCTCAAAAACAGTAGAGTGCCTGGAGAGATGGATCAGCAGTTTAATCAGCTCTTTTGCTCTATCAGAGGACCAAAGTCCAGGTCCTAGCACATCAGGAGGCTCAGAAGCCTGGAGCTCCAGCTTCAGGGGGTCCGATGCTGCCTTCTGTCCTCCATGGGCATCGGCACACAGGTTTGCACATGCGTATACACATAAGTGGGTTTTGGTTTGTTGGTTTTTTTAGTGTTTGGCTTTTCAAGACACATTTTCTCTGTGTAGCCCTGGCTATCCTAGAATTCACTCTGTAGACCAGGCCTTGAGCTAAGAAATCTGCCTGCCTCTGCCTCCCAAGTGCCAGGATTAAGGTCATCTACCTCTACTCCTGGTTATGTCTTTCTTACTACTACTACTACTACTACTACTACTACTACTACTACTATAATAATAATAATAATAATAATAAATAAGGTGGAGAGCAATAGAGAACGATCCCCAGAGCCAACCTCTGGCTTCCACAAGTGTGTCTGCACGGACACACACTACACACACAGTAAAGGAAAGTTGGGCTTAGCTCGGCCAAGTGAAGGAAATCAGCTGCAGGAGTGTGAGTTGTAGCAGACTTTGAAGCAAAAGAATGAGAAGTATTTCTTGTCAGGAAGGCTGAAGTTTCTAGCTGTAAGAAAAGCAGCAACCTGTTTTCCCTTTATCCCATGCCATCCCTTGACCAGCATCTGTACTTTCTAATGAGAAGGAGGCAAAGTACTTACCCTGCCAGTGTTTTTATAGGAGACGGTATCCAGGAAACAGATACACAGAGGAAACTGAGCTGCTCTTATGGTGCGATAATCCACCATCGGGGACTAGGGTAGCATCTTCTCTGTGGCCAACAAAGTATTTGTCTTCGGAAAGTGTCTGCCACTAAACACAGTGAGGATCTTTATCCTCTGGCTGATGTGTGATTCCAAACTGGGGGAAGATCAGAGGTTATTAGAGTCTTCTGACCATGGAGCTTTTTGCAGAGATAAAAATAGAGTGCATTACTCAACGGTGTCACCCAAACCACCTTTGTTGTCCCTTCAATAGGACGATCAAACAAAGACCTGCCAGTCAAATTAAAGTATAAAATGAACGCCAAGATAGGGAATCCTTGCCGCTGAGAGCGCTAACCAATAAGTTCACTGAAGGCACCGTTCTCAATACAAATAGTTTTACAGCCAATCTCTTCCCATCATTGCTGTCCTCTAGAAGTTCAAAAGTAGATTAGTTACTTGGACTGAAGAATGAGGGAATGTCCTGTTTGTACAACAGTACAAGTCGTTCTGTTAGGAAACTGTTTCTTCGGGAAGCTTGTATTCATTTCTGAAGTACAATGTCTAGAGACTGTTACTCCATCTGTGCGGGCCAGCAGCTGGACATTTATCCTTCCTTTCATTTCAGTGCAACACTTTGGGGCGGGGGAGATAGATCAGTGGGTAAGAACTCTTGCTGTGAAATCAAGAGGACCTGAGTTCAAATCTCTAGAACTCTGTAAAAGTCTCGCATGGCTCTGTATACCTGTAACCCAGGTGAAGGGCATGGACAGAGGCAGGCAGATTCCCAGAAGTCACCAGCCTAGCCAAAAGAGCAAGCCAGACCTTCACTCTGGTGTGCAGGCATGTGTACACACACACACACACACACACACACACACACACACACACACACACATACACACATTGCTGAGGGTGTGGGGTGTGATAGAGCATGCACTTGGCATGGGCAAAGCCCTGGATTCAAAACCCAGCACCAAAATAAATAAACAGCATATATATGAGTTATTAAAATAACTGTTATTGGCTGGTGATGTGACTCACCAGGTAATGGCACTTGCCACCAAGTCTGAGGACCTGAATTTGATCCCCAAGGCCCACTTGATTGAAGAAGAGAACTGAGTCTACATCTTGTCCTCTGGCTTCCACAGTAGGGTCCTGGCACACTGCTCCACCCTGAACACACTGAAAAAGTATATGAATCAAAAAGACAAAAAGCAGTGACTACTAGCTACTTTTCCATCTTTACTAGACAAAAGAGGTTTTCACTGTTTACAGGACGGGACCTGACTCACTTGTCCACCTCACATTTGTGGGCAGCTTTCCCATACCCGGCAAGGCAGTACACAGCCAAGTCTATCTCCTGGGGAAGGCTGGCTTCTGCTGTTTCTGCATCTGCACTCTCCCATGACTTTGCCCGGCTTCCCTCAGTGTTCCCTGAGATAAAATCATTACATCAGGGACTGGAGAGCTGGTAGTTAAGAACACATACTGCTATTGCAGGGGACCGAATTTGGTTCCCAGCACCCACTTCCAGCTTCTTGGAACTCCAGCTCCAGAGCGACACAGTGCCTGTGGTCTCTGGGAGCGCCTGCACTTTCATACACATTCCTACACACAGACACTCAAATATACACATCATTAAGAGTAAATATCAGAAACCAGGCATAGTGGAGCATGCCTTTAATCCCAGCATTCCAGAGGCAGAGGCAGGTGGGTCTCTGTGTGTTCAAACCCACCTTGGTCTACATAGTGAGTTCCAGGCACCCAGGGCTATGTAGAAAAAACCCTGTCTCAAAATAAAGAACAAACCTTAGATTTTTTTAAATTGCTCCGTCATTTGAATATGTTGGCATGTACCTATAATTCTAGTACTCCAGAGGCTGAGGCAGGAGGATGGAGAGTTAGGCTAGCCTGGGGCTGCATAAAGAGGAAAAACAGACCCCCCCAAAAAAGGGGGGTGGTGTATTTCATAAAATTCTAAGTGTGTTTGTTCCCCTCTACTTTCTGGTTAGGGCCTCTAGCTCAGTCTGGCCTCCAACTTCCTGTCCCTGAGAACGATTTGGAACGTCTGATCCTCCTGCCTCTACCTCCTGAGTACTGAGCTTACAGGCATGTGCTACCATGCCAGTTTAATGTACTGCTGGGGGCTGAACCTGGGGTTTCCACATGCCAGGCAAGCCCTCTGTTCACATTCTTCTATAGCTGATTTTTCTACTACCTTAGACAAACCAGAACAATGTGCAATGGTCATAACACACAGACAGACAGACAGATAGATCGATAGAACATTTAAAAGCTCAGCAAATGCTTGCATGAACAGTCCTAAGAGCTAACAGTAGATGCTGCATGACAAATATAAAGGTACAGGTACATATAAAATATAAAGGTATGTATTCTGCAAGATAGAAATATGCTAGGTTTTCAGGACAGAAGCACCTTTTTAAACTTTTCTATTCCATTTATCAGTGTGTAGGTGTCTTGGTTCACGCATACTGTGACACACCTGTGTGGGTCTGTGGATCCTGGAGATGGAACTCAGGTCATCGGGCACCTCAGCGATTTGCCTGCCGAGCCACTTCAACCTCAATGGTTTCCTACTTAGTCTAACCGAGCAGTCCCTTCCTGCTGTGAGTCTGGAAGCTCCCTGACAGTCCCTTGACCTCTTGAAGCCATTTGTTTGGTCTTGCTTGTTTTGTTGTGTGTGTGTGTGTGTGTGTGTGTGTGTGTGTGTGTGTGTGTGTGTATGTTTGTCTAGTTGTTTTTGTTTTTGTTTTGATTCATGAACCGATCTAGAAGGGACTACCTTAAACAAACCAGCACAGGCCTGAAGAGTGCCATTGTTTGACCTGAATGAGTTTAAAGTGTTTGATGGAAGTGTTTGCCTCCAAGTCAGCCCAGTTAGAGCCATAGCAGAACTTCCCAGAGGGAGTTCAGAGTGTCCGTCCACACAACCAACTTACCATCTGACTATTTCTTACTCTGAAATGGTGATTAAACTGCTTTTGCTGGCTTGTAAAAATTAGATTCTTGGAAGCTGCATTTCTAGACACTCAATTCCTCATCTCCGCTCCACGTTTGTCTGCCTGCTCACTGGTTTCCTTGACTGAGGTTGGGCGGTGCTCTGTAGCCCAAGCTGGCCAGGAACTCCTGCTCTTCCTGGCTCCGCCTCCTGAGGGCTGGGCTTACAGGCTCACCATATCCAGCTACTCTATTCGTTATGGCAGGTTTATTGGCAAAGTTCACAAAATTAAGTATTAGGCAGAAAAATGTCCTGCACTCAGCCATTTCTGTATTGTATGTTCTTTAAGAAAAAAAAAAAATGCCATCCCTCTGGACAAGGCACATCATGTACCATGAGAATTCCACCAGGCGGTGGTGGCGCATGCCTTTAATCCCAGCACTTCGGAGGCAGAGCAGAGCCAGGCGGATCTCTATGAGTTTAAGCCTAGCATGGTCTACAAAGTGAGTTCCAGGATAGGCTCCAAAAGCGGCACAGAGAAACCCTGTCTCGAAAAACCAAAAAAAAAGGGGGTGGGGGGATTCCAAGAACCCATGCCCATTTCTGTAAGGGGCCACACAGGCAAGGTAACCAAAGGGCCTTCACAACTCAAAACTAGGTGCAGGGGCCTGTGAGATAGCCCCTCTGGTTGAGGTGCTTGGTGTGAAGCCCTGTCCCAGAGACACACATGGTGGAAGGGGAGAACCAACTCCATCCCCACCGCATGCCCTGAAAAGAAATCAAAACGTAAAAAAGAGAAAAACTGTGTAAGGCAGACGTTTGGAAAAGTGGAAAATCACAGGAGAGTGAAGATGAAGGCAGAGACCAGCCCCCCCCCCCCACCTGAGTAACCCGACTGTTGCCGCCTTGTGCACTAAATGGTTGGTTTGGCGTGTGTTGGGGTGGTAAGGTCAGCTCAGATTTGTGCACGGAAAGCAACATGCTCTAACACCAAACGTGTGTGTGTGTGTGTGTGTGTGTGTGTGTGTGTGTGTGTGTGTGTATTAATATACACATGTGTGTGTATGCGTGTGTGCCCATCTATGTACACAAATGAGGTTATACTAATAGTGTACGTTTTTTTAATGATAAATATAATAACTACACTCACTCACTCGTTGTCAGCTGTAAAGCTGCACATGGGCTGCATGAGGAGAGGGCTAGGGGCGTGGCTCCGTCAGTAGTTTGTTTGCCTAACATGTGCTGGGTTCAATCCCTAGCTCTGCACTAACCAGGGTGATGTTGCTAGACAATAATCCCAGCACATGAGAAGTAGAGAGAGGAGACTCCAATGTTCAAGAGCAGTCTGTCCAAGACATGACTCTTCCCCCAGTAGATCCTTATTATGTTAATTAATTGAAAACAAACAAACAAAAAAAGATGGGGGGGGAGGGGCTGAGCAATGATGGTGCACACCTTTAATCCCAGCACTAGGGAGGCAGAGGCAGGCGGATCCCTGAGTTTGAGGCCAGCCTGGGCTACAGAGGAAGTTCTAGGATAGCCAGAACTACACAAAGAAACCCTGTCTTGGAGAAAACAATGAAAGTGATTGATCATATGTAGTGAGTGGCACATGCCTGTAATCCCAGCACTCAGGAGGCTAGACACAGCCTCAATCAATCAAGAAAATATCTTTAGCCTGGTGGTGGCACATGCCTTTAATCCCAGCACTTAGGAGACAGCGCTGGCAGATCCCTGTGAGTTCAAGGCCAGCCTGGTCTACAACAGAGTTCCAGGAAAGTCAAGGCTTCACAGAAAAACCCTGCCTCAAAAAAACAAAACAACAAAAAAAGAAGAAAGAAAGAAAATATCATTAAATTGTCAGCACAAGATACTGCAAAGAACATATTTGGGGCTGGAGAAATGGTTCAGACATTGGGAGCATTAACTGCTCTTCCAGAGGTCCTGAGTTCAATTCCCAGTAACCACATGTTGGCTCACAGTCATCTATAATGAGATCTAATGCCCTCTTCTGGTGTGTAGGCATACATGCAGACAGAACACTATATTCGTAATAAATAAATTGATTAATTTTTTAAAAAGGACATATTTTAAGCCAGATGTCATGGACACCATTAGCCCCAGCATATGGCATGAGCAGGGCCACATGGCTGACGTTAATATGCAACAAGCCAAGCCAGTCACAGTGGCACTCCGAAGTCAGAGGCAGGAGAACCATGAGTTCAAGGTCAATGAGGCTACATAATGAGAATTTACCACAAAGAAACACACCACCACCACCACCACCATCAAGAAGTTACCGCGCCTTGCTGTTTTCTAGACAACACTAACCAGTTTTAAAGAACCAGAACATTGACTCTCGGGAGAATAGCTAGAGTTGGCTTCCCCTAAGTTCTACAAGTCCCAGACTGCATTTCCATTTTCAGTCAGCCCAGGCCTGGCTATAGACGGGTATCAGAGGAAGGAAGGATGCTCTTACACCTACAGGAGCAGGGATTGCTCAGAGCTAATTGCATTCCAGCTATATGCAGGCGTTCTTTATAGAATAGAGCCTGATGGACCGTGTTCAGCACAGTCCTCGACAGACAGTGGGGCTGTGCTCACGGTACAGTTCTTTGTGTTCTCTATCGACATTCAGTCAGGAGGTTTGCAGGTACAAATGAACCTTCTGTGGCGAGGAACGTGTTTATCTATAATCTCTGCACTGTCCAGTACAGTCACTAGGAAGTTTTTCAAATGCTTATTGTTTATTTATTTATTTGTGTGTGTGTGTGTGTGTGTGTGTGCACGTGCATGCACATGCCTGCTCACATGCGCACATTTGTTTGTGAGTGCATGTGTCTAGTTGCATGCATACTGCAGCATGTAAGGTCAGAGGCCAACTTTCAGGAATTAGCTCCCTCTCTCTACCATGTGGATCCTAGAGATCGAACTCAAGTCATCAGTCTTAGCGACAGGTGCCTTTCCTAGCCCAACCATGCCAGCCCTCAGTGTTTTTAATGTACAAATTGGTGTCACTAAACTGTGTTTCAAATTACTAGAGAAACAATAGAGAAGATCCTCTTGTGGATTACAAAATACCAAAACCTGTTTGAGAGTTTCAAGTGTCTGGGCCACTAGAACAAAGATAGCTCTGGCTTTCAGTGGGTTGCCACAGACAATAGAGCAATTTAAAGCAACAGAGATCCTGGGTTATTTTTAAAACATGGAATTTATAAGTGCCTCACATCACCATGAGCAGCTGATGAACATGGACGTTTGACAGTCTTCACTGTGTCCCTGAGACGTGTCTCTAAGTTTGTGAATAGATTCATATGAAAGGCGTTTAAATAAAAATATAAAAATGGAGTTGGGAGGTGCCTCAGTTTGCAGTATTTACCTCGACTAGCTTGATCCCAGGTGGGTGAAGAGGATCAGTATTTCAAAATCATCCTTGGCTACACAGTAAATTCAATGCCAGCCTAGAGTACCTGAGACCCTATCTAAATAAATAAATAAATAAATAAATAAATAAATAAATAAATAAATAAATAAATAAATAAATAAATACAATGCCATTCTACACAGCTCACAATTCTTCCCATACATCTGTATTAATACTTTTTGCGATTGTGTAGGTTAGGCACAAACATCGTGCCAAGTAGTTATCACATTGCACATGTGTGGTACCCTTGGCAATAAGCCCATGACTGGCTTGTTTTCAAACTCATATGTTTCATTCTTAGTAATGTGTTTTCCGAGGACTCAAACTTTAGGACAAAAATAAAGGTTCTGGAGCAAACACCGGAGAAAACGCAGGCAGCTTTCCTCGCTTTTCCTTTCGGCCTCTAGTCAGGCCTATGGACGTCCCATATCACTGAAAGCAAACAAACCGTGGCCTGACTGTCCGTTTATCATCACGACCCCTGTCTGACTGCTTTCTTCTTTCACGAGAAAAACCCAGCTCTTAAATGATTAGTAGTAAGGGGAATAATGTCCGAATTAGACAAACCCAAGGCAAAAGCAAGAAGAGACCGTACACTTTATGTAAAGAATCAGTGCAAGGTTTGTCAAAAGTGTCAGAGCGCCCAGGGCCTATTTAGACTCAGGTGAGAGCAGCACCACTAAGAGCGAAAGAGAGAGAGAGAGAGAGAGAGAGAGAGAGAGAGAGAGAGAGAGAGAGAGAGAGAGAAAGAAAGAAAGAAAGAAAGAAAGCAAAACACCCCAAATGAACCATTAATCATGCTGTACCTGCGCCAAACGGCTAATCAGAAATACAAAATATAGTGCTAAGACATTAAGGCGCTCTAGAAATGCCGCCGAATACAGAGCATGAAAGCAAATATGCCAGATTCCCTAACGTCCTGGTACCTAATCTGATGGAGCCACCAGTGCTTTGCCTGAGGTAAGTGGAGCCGCTGGCAGGGCAGTCTGTCGCAGGCTTCTAAATGGACTTCTGTGAGAAAACCTCAGTTGGCTATCTCCTGGGATCAGTGTGGCATTTAGTTGCCGGCTGGCCCCAATAAGGTCCAGCCACCCCTGCCGCAAACCCCCCACTGTTAGGGAAAGCACCACGTGACCTCCAAAGGTCCACCCCTGGGTCTCTGTTTTCAAGGTCTTTCCTGAAAGTTGGCCATGTAGATAACCTGGTTTTCATGCTATTTACTGCCTAGGAAGGAGGAAGGGTTGAGCCCAACCCCTCTGGGGTGTGAACTTGTGGTTCCAGGGAGTCTAGGAAGTCAAATTTGATGCTTTCGGGACTTAGCTGCCCATACAATGAATCAAACTGGAGTTTTCTCTGAGAATCCAAAGCACAATGAATTACAATAGCTCTTTCTTATTTGTGTACACACACACACACACACACAACACACACACACACACACACACACACACACACACACACACCTTTCCTAAAATGAACCTAAAACGAATTTTACAAGTAGTAATTTTTCTACATTAAGAACAAATTATTTTTAGAATTATTTTTTATTAACCCAAAGATTTTAAGGTTTGGTCAAGGCCCCTTCTCTCTTCCCAAGCATTTTTAACAAAAATAAAATTCAAATGATGTCTTTGGTAGAAATGGTTGCCTTCTTTAAAGAAAAAAAAAATAGCATTAAAGATTCCAGGGCAATAGTACGTCTTCAACAGCAGAAAGTTTGCTTGATTTAATAACTGAACTGCTGGGACTTAAGTGTGCTTTGAAGTTTTCATTTTGGGTGGGTTCTGAGCAGAGTACACCTGTGAAACTTCGAGGTCCCTCTATGACAAGATGGAACTGAAAAACAGAAAATGCAAAACCAAAAATTCATCAGCTTGTAAAAGTAAATCTTGTTGGGTGGTAATGGCACAAGCCTTTAATCCCAGCACTCAGGAGGCAGAGACAGGTGGATCTCTGAGGCCAGCCTGGCCTACAAAGTGAGTTCCAGAACTGCCAGGACTGCACAGAGAAACCTTGTCTCAAAAAACATAAATAGATAGATAGATAGATAGATAGATAGATAGATAGATAGATAGATAGATAGGTAGATAAATAAATAAACAAACAAACAAATGTAAATCTCAATACTCCTCCCCCCGTGGTGTGTGTGTGTGTGTGTGTGAAAGAGAGAGAGAGAGAGAGAGAGAGAGAGAGAGAGAGAGAGATATCTTAATATAAACCCCAGCTAGCCTCAAATTCAAAATGCAAGAAAGATTCCTCTGCTTCAGCCTTCTGAGTGCTAGTATCACAGGCTTGTACTACCCATGTAAAAATAAACATTTAGAGCTGGTATGATGATTAGGTTTAATTGTCAACTTGGCACAACCTATAATCAAGAGAGTATCAGTGAAGGGTTATCTCCATTGGGTTGACCTATAGGCATATCTGTGGGAGGGCTGTCTTAAAAGGTAATTTACGTGAGAAGACCCAGGCCACTGTGGGCAGCACCATTCCTTAGTCAAGGGATCCTGAACTGTATGAGTAGAGAAACCCAGCCGAGCACAAACAAGCAAATGAGTGTTGTACCTTCATCTCTCTCTGCTCCTGACAATGGATGTATTGTGACCAGCTGATGTCTTACCCGACACCTCAGCTTTGCTACAATCACCGACTGTAACCTAAAATTGTAAACTCTTTCTTCCCAAAGTTTTGTTTTGTTTTTGTTTTCAGGGTATTTTATCACCACAACACAAATGAAACTGGGATGGCTAGGAAGATGACTCAGTTGTTGGAATGCTTGCCAGGTGAACATGAGGAGCAGCTCCCAAACCCATGTGAAAAAACATCCAGGCCTAGGAGCATGTGCTAGGAATCCCAGCACTAGGGAGACAGAGGCAAGTGGATACCTAGAATTCCTTGGCCAGCTTGTTTAGCCGAATCAGTGATCCCCGGGCCATTGAGATGCCCTGTCTAAAAGCTAAGTGCAGAAGAGGATCTTGGTGGTTTCAGGGTTTCCACCTAGCCTCATGGTCTGAGTTTGGTCCCTTCAGGACAGACCTACAGGATGGAAGGAGAAAACTTACTTCTGCAAATTGTCCCCTAACCTCCAGATATTCACTGTAGCATGTGCCTGCATGTGCCAGCTAAGAACAACAGAACAACACACACACACACACACACACACACACACACACACCATTCACACCACACTCACACTGTAGCATGTGCCTGCATGTGCCAGCTAAGAAGAACACTACACACATACACACACACACACACACACACACACACCATTCACATCACACTCACACTGTAGCATGTGCCTGCATGTGCCAGCTAAGAAGAACACCACACACACACACACACACACACACACACACACACACACACACCACTCACACTCACACACAAATACATTTAACAATGGATTTGGACTATGATTTTGCAACTGACAATGGACTATGAAGACAAGTATCTCTGGCCTCCCAGTTACCTTGCAAGGATTAATAAATAGTGGGGTCTGAGGATACAGGTCAGAGGCCTAGCATCTGCGTAGCATGTGTGAAACAGTAGGGCCAATCCCCAGCACCAAAAAAAAAAAAAAAAATCCAAAAAACAAAAAGCAAAATAACCCAAACAAGCAAACAAAAACCACCACATATATTTAGTGGGTTCACCTCAGTTTCCCATTGCTAGCAAAACCATTATGCTCATCCCTGCAGACCCTGCCTGTCTTTCGAAGGCTCCCCTGTGAGATCTACAGCCTCAGACTCAGCTCAGACCTCAGCTGATGGGAATACAGCATGTCCTGAAAAAGTACGGAGGGCCAAAATGACTCAGAATTCCCAACATGTTTTAAAACTACTTGGATGTTGATGAACCATGATGCATGTACAGTCACACTAAGAAAAAAATCCTTCCTCTTCATTTAAAAGAATTCAAAATGCAGACCCATTTCTAGCCCTTTAAATAAAGTTCCTCTTCTTGGGATTATTTATCATGGTTAGTGGTGGCCATCAGTCATGAAAAGTTAACAAAGACCTATTGGGTTTATCTACAGGCAGCGAAACAAACATATCTTGCTCTTCCGTTATCTTCTTGTTAACAAAGCCCTATCAGGATGTTGGAAGCATCAGCGTTTACTGCCCAGTGGCCCTTTATCAGGATTATATAGAGAGAGCCCATCAATTAGTGAGAAGGTTTGTAGATACCTGCCATATATTCATGAGAGAGGATTCCCTCTGCTCTTTCTCCTTCTCGTCACAGACACATTTTAGTTCTCTCTGTGGTGTCTTGCTTACCTTCTGGGCTTTGGTTCATCTCTGTTGCATCAGTTAAACATCAGACAGTATTAGATGTGAGCAAAGTGGTGGCTTTGCATCAGAGCTGATGAGCAGGGCTAACACTTCCGTAACCATATGGAACCAATGGTGTGTGCAGAAATCTTGAAAACACACAGGGAGCCTAGTGTGGCAGCACACACCGGTAATCCCAGCACTTCAGAGGCTGAGGAACAAAGACCACAAATTCAAGGCTAGCTTGGGCTGTATAACAAGTTCCATCCCAGCCTGAGACCCTGTCTCCATAATAATAATAAAAAAAATCAAAATAAACCTTTAAAAAATGCATGGTGGAAGGCTAGTTTTGGTACATATGCTGCTTTTACCTAAGTATTTTGCAAAAACATTGTTACACACACTTCTTTGATGAGATGTAAAATATTGATGTAAATACTTTCATTCTGAGTGTATATATGGGTATGGACCAGGGGGAGCTAAGCCACCAAGATGGCATCTAGAATCTTCGATTTTCACTCATTCTCCTCATGATGTCCTATGTATAAAGCCACCCTTGGTCCCCAGAGGTTTACAGAACAAAGCCACCTCACTTGGCTAAAGAAACCCTTCACTGTGGTGTGAACTCACCCCTCTTTTTCTGTCTTCCTACTCAGGGCACAGTACATTTCACAAGAGTGGTTGAATTATCCATGCACTTCCCAATCCTGTTCCACCAAGCTTGTTTGGTTTGTTGTTGTTTTTGCCTTCTAGCTCTTGACACCATCCAGTAGCCCTGGGTCATCCTCTGAGAGCCACAGATTGGTCTCGTTGATGGATGGGGAAGCACCTCTGACCTTGATTCTGGATTTCCACATCATCAGACTCTGTATTTCATATAGCTAACCCGCTCCGTCCTCCTCCTCCTTTTCTTCTTCTTCTTCTTCTTCTTCTTCTTCTTCTTCTTCTTCTTCTTCTTCTTCTTCTTCTTCTTCTTCTTCGTCTTCGTCTTCGTCTTCGTCTTCTTCCTTCCTTCCTTCCTTCCTTCCTTCCTTCCTTCCTTCCTTCCTCCCTCCCTCCCTCTCTCTCTCTCTCTTTCTTTCTTTCTTTTATGTAACAACCCTGGTTGTCTGGAACTCTCTCTGTAGACCAGGCTGGCCTCAGTTCATAGAGATCCGCTGGCCTCTCCCTCCTGAGTGCTGGGATTAAAGGCTTGCAACACCAACCACCACCCAGCTACTTCCTCCTTCTCCTTCTTCTCTTTGGAGAAAGGTCTCCTGTAGTTAGTACAGGCTGGCCTTGAAACCTGAGATTCTGATACTCCTGTCTACCTTCCCAGTGCTGGGATTGTGGTCAAGCACCACCACACCCCATTTTATGCTGTACTGTGCTGTGCTGTGCTGTGCTGGGAGTTGAAGCTAGGGCTTTGGCATGCTAGGCAAACACTCTGCCACCTAAGTTACACCCCCAGCCTCATACATATTCTTATTGTATCTAGAATGATCTATTTGCTCATCTTTGTCCGTGATGTACTTGTGAGCATCTTAAGAAAACAGAAAATTCCCTGCCAGCCTTGGAGCTTATCAGGAAAGCAGGAAATTCAGAAAGGAGGGATGATAAATGGATGTTACTGTACTTCACTCTATTGATACACTTTAGCATATGCTGGTATTTGCTAGAAGGAAACCCAAGGAGCATTGGCAGAAGCAAGAATAGGTGCCATGGGACTGGAGAGATGGCTCAGAGGTTAAGAGCACCAACTGTTCTTCCAGAGGTCCTGAGTTCAATTCCCAGCACCCACATGGTGGCTCATAACCATCTGTAATGAGATCTGGTGCCCTCTTCTGTGTACAAAATAAATAAATAAACCTTAAAAAAAAAAAAAAAAAAAAGAATAGGTGCCATGGTCAGAAGGACTCTCCTGTCTCCTCAGTCAGGCCTCAAGTCTCTATCTGCTCACTGACCTGCCTTGGGAAGCTCCAGACCAACACCTCAAGGTGTGCTTGCATGCCCTTTGCTCTTCGGATTATTTTACTAAGAAGGTATGTAGGTATGGAATCCCTGACCCAGGGGACATGCCACCACCAACCCCCCCCTTTTTTTCCTCCACTGTTTCTGGGGTTGGGAGCCTCTAAAGATCTTCTGTGCCAAGGGAGTTTCTGATGTGTGAGGGATTTTGCCTTCAGAGCAAATAAACCCCAGTGTGGAGCAGTTCAGTGCAGACTAACAGCAGGCCAGGGTTGGGGGAAGGACATTGACCGCTGGGAGCTTTGGGGTCACTTCTACCTATCACTTAGGAATCTGGGCCACTTCTTTAGGCTCAGCCGCTATGTGTGGAGCAGGTCTCCTGGGAGAGCTGGTCCTACCTTGAGGGTCCAAGAGAAAACCAAGATCTGTTCGCTGGGTCTCAAAGAGGGCTCATTTGGGACATTCTTCTGATTGCTGAACAACACCAGAACAGGGATCCTGGGGGCTGCAGTGGCCTTTTTAGGGGAGAATGAGGAAGCAGTGGTGATACTGAAGGGGAGAGAGCGCACCCCAGGGTCCTGGTGGATCCATCTCTTCTCTTCCTTTAGCAGCAGAAGAGGAGGAGCACAGTGTGGAAGGAAGAAAAGGAAGGGAAAAGGACATGATGGAGGGGAAATAGAAGCCTCTACCATCAGCGACCTTCACAGGTCAGATTTTGGTGGCCTTGAGGATTGAGAATAAACATGTCTTTCAGTGTTTCCGGTGATGTGGACACTCCTGTGATGTCCTTGGGTGACTATCAGTAGATGTTCCCATTGTTAATATTCCACTGGCGCACCACAGTGGCTCCTCAGAGAAGCCTGAACCAAACTTTCCAAAATTCCAGGACCGATGGAGGATAGATAGCTCAAGAACCTATACACTGCCTAAGCCTGAGCAGGAAACCTAAGACCAAGACAGGTGGCTTTCTCTGAAGCTCCAGAGCATCTCAAGGGCAGGAGGTACCTCTAAACCAGCAAGGAGGGCTTCCCCATCCAAGAGAGGGGAGGCTTGGGGGGGCACTGAGAAAATGGGACGGTTGGTGGCTTCCTGTTATTTGGGTCTTTGAACCGGAAGTGCAGGTGGCCTGAGAAGTGGGTTCTATCCTCTTCTCTTGGAGATGACCCCACGGGTGGACACAACTGCAGCAAGACCTTTTCTGCTGGAGACTGATGCCAGGGCAAGGGGACAGTGACTGAGACCTCTGTCTGTGTCAGTGTGCAAATGAGCACCTGTGTGGGCTCCTCCACTCCAGGGCCGTTGTTACCAATACAGAACAGGACAAGATAGCACCCTTTCCCCGAAAGTGCAAACTAGTTTCTGTGTTGGGGTAAAAAGAGAGAATAAAAGTTTAATAAACGTGTGCTGTGTCGTGGATGACTTTGTGGCGACCTCTGTTGCAAATGGCCTATGCATGCGGAATAATGGCCTCCTTGCAGAGAGGGAAATAGCTTAGTGCTATCATCGTTGCCTCGGTAACCATCAGAGTCCCCATCTAGCAAGAGAGAAATGAGTTATGAAAAGGCTTGAGTGAAGAAGGGATTAACACATGATCCCAGGGACAGTATGTCAATCAAAATCAACTGAGAAATTACACTCTATTTGAGAATTTCTCCGGAACCCAAACGGTAGTGAGGTTGGCATTCTCTCTCTCTCTCTCTCTCTCTCTCTCTCTCTCTCTCTCTCTCTCTCTCTCTTTCACACACACACACACACACACACACACACACACACTTTTTTTTTTTCAATTTGAGGAGGATCATGATTTTTCTTCATGATTATCATAGCGTTTTATACTGAGGGGAGGGAAGAGCTTTATTATAAAAAGGAGTTGAGAAAGACAGGTGCCTACCCACTCAATCCCTTCTCACCGGGCACCCACCATCTCTGTCCCTCTCTCCTGCCTCCTGCAGGGACCCGGACTCCACAGTTTGTCTCCCCTAGACTGAGAAAAGAGCCCAGGCCTGAGCCTTTGCACAGGGCCTTGCAAAAATCTCACTGAGGATGAGGTGAAGACCCAGCGGCGTTTCCCACCCTCCTTCCACCCTAGAAACTCGACGGCTTTCTAGGCAAGGTCTCCCTAGCTGATGCCCAGCTAGTTTTCCGTTCTGTGTCCCCGGGAAAGGAGTCGATTGCATTGCACACCCCGCCCCTCAGCTTGGGAGACCTTCTCTCTGGGTAGGAACACACACGCCCACCCACGCAGCTTCTCACACACGTGACGCCCGGGTCTCAACACAGACAAGAGACCCTATGCAGAGCGAAGGAACAGGCTTGGTGAAAAGGGGCTCAACAGCGGGCCCGTCCTGCCGCTGCTGCATCCGGTTTACACTTCCGTTTTTTGCCACTTGAATTAGGAATTTGCAAAGAATCCTCATCTGTTGCACACCCATCCCTCCCCAAAGAGGATGTTCTGTTTTGCAAACACTGCAGAGGCCAAAAGCGCACCTGAGAGGAACCTGGACAGGCACCTATTTGTGCCCTGGTAATACCGCAATGATTCCTAGAGCTATGGGCTACAGACCCGGCTGAGGTGGATGGGGTGTTTGGGTGAAGCCTAGTATCCTAGGGCTCCAGGGCCTTGTGGGACTCTTGCTTTTGACAATCTGTCTTGTCAGAAACTATAGGCCCGGTTAGTGGTAGGACCAGGTTGTTCAAGTGACACCGGATAAGGACAGGGACTATAGAGTCAGTCACACACCACTAACCCACTTCTCTTCTAGACCCAGAGCCTGCCCGAGTGGCCTTGGTCATCACCTTGTCCAGTCCATTAGCTTAAGGGGAAACTGAGACCTGGAGATGATACAGGATTTAAAGCCGCGGTTGTGGCAAGAGCCCAGTTTTCTGAACATTGGTTCAGGAAATTGGTCCCATTTAAAAGAAAAAAAAAAGTTGTAAGGAAACTTTTGTCTGAGAGCTTTAACCTTAGTCTGTGAAGAGCAACGAAATATGAGGACCAGGGAAGGCTGGCTCCTTCCTCAGCCCCCGTCTCTCGGAGTTGCCTCGGTGAGCGCTTCCCACTATCCATCTATGCACGCCCCGGTGTATCCATCCACCGGTCCACCCGAGAGCTCCCCCCTCCCCCGCGGAGTCCCACACAAATTTCAAGCCCTGGGCGTCCCGTGGTTAACTAAATCGCCTTGACCTCGGCGCTATTTGATATTTGCCTCTTTGACACTCATTTAGGAGCTCGCCGCGGTAACGCAGACATTGGACAAGTCCAGCCTGAAACCGAAGCCTTATGAAAAGAGGAGATGGGGAGAACCTGATAGCTGGAAACTCGTTTTCTCCAAAGGCTTTCGGGACATTTTAGCCCGGCTCCAGGTCCGCAGAGCGCCAGGGCGCCGCCAGTGCGGGTGTAAATGTTAAATGTTAGCTATTTGTTCCGATGATTGCCATGAAAATCGACTCTTTCTTGTCTTCTCTTGTTTTTTTTTTCCCCTCCTTTCCTTTCCCCCCCCCCGCCCCCCACCGCACCAACCCCCGATTCCCACAGACACCACTACAGACAGCGGCTCCCGAAGTCCCCCTCCCCTCCTACAGCACTGTCACTCCCAAACTTCCAAATTGGAGACAAATAACAAGGGTGGGGCCAGAGTGTAATTTTTCTGGTTTGTTCTACTTTGCAGGCAACACTTCCCAGTCCCCTGTCTCTTCTCTTTCTCACCCTCTCCTCTTAGCGCTCCCGTGTCTTTTCCATGGGGCTGGAGAGGCTGTAAGGAGAGCCTGAGTAAGTCAGGAGTCCTGTCCTCTCTACTCGAGGGAGCTGAAAGGATGAGAAGATGAGGGGGACGTGAAACTTCCCATTTCTGCTTAAGGGAAGCAGAGACTTCCGGCTTAAAGAGAGCCTCGGCCTAGAGTGAGGCTGGTGACCAAGGCACACTCCCCCACAAGGTGTCCTTGGCTCAGCTCTTCATCCACTCCCCCTACCCCCACTCCGCATTAAAGAATATCGCATTTATCATAGACTTTCCCCCTCCCTGGAGTGGTGTCTTCACCCCACCCCTGTTGCACCCCAACTCTCCATTCACCTTATTGGCGCTGTGGGTACCTACAGCTTCCTGCGACACACAACCTTTCCAACTCGGCTAACTGCAAGCCTCGTTCTCCGCACTCTCCATTCTCCCCCAGTTCCTCCTCTCCTTCCCCCTCCCTCCTTAGAAGATTTTGGAACCGGGAAGATAAGATAGTCAACCCTCTATCGGGACTCCTGTGATATTAAAGATCAAACGTGGCATCCACAGAAGGACCAAATGCAGGGGGAAACAAAGGGGGAGCTGGGAGATGCTCATCAGCTAATTACAGCTGCAAATATTATGCAAATTTATCTTGGCACAGAAACGGAGAAAGCGAGTTTAAGTGTGGAGATAATGCCGGAAAATTGAATGTTCATCTGGGCATGGGAAACGGCCCAGTAGGCTCCAGCAGTCCCTGCATCTGGGGGATCTCCGTTTCCAGGCTCCTATCGGATCATCTGCACTTGGCTGGTTGAGGCTGAGAAATTCATATTACTTATAATTGATACTTGAAATTCTTGAAGGGATGTGTCATAAAGAAAGGAGAGAGAGAGAGAGAGAGGGAGGGGGTATGGAGAAGGAAGAGAGGAAATCTTCCAGATATTAAGCACAGACTCCAGGTCTGAGGTCCACTGTTAAAAGGAACAGAGTGAACTAAGAGATAGAGGGAAAATAGCCCAGAAATTCAGGGGTCTCCTTTTGTGGAAACCTATAAAACCTACGAAAACCCAAGTTTTAGAGAGACTGTAATTATTTGACTGCTTCTTTTTCCTAAGGATGTGGGGCAGGCTCAGGAATTGAACTTGGCATAGATGGGAACCCTGGGTAACCCCACAGTGGGAAAGGCAGGACCACTTCAGGAATGGATGGGAGGATGATTCCTCCCCACAGAAGCTCATGCCTGCTCCTGCCCCTCCCTGTGGACTCCATCTCTCGCATCATTATTGGCCCCTATGTACTCCATCCCATCGTTGTTGGCCTTGTCCACACCAATGATTCAGTCTCCTCAAGAACTATGTGGGAAATTATAGTCCCAGAAATGAACTTCAGATTCTCACACTGTAAGAAGTAAATCTTCCTAAGTGTAGGGTAAAAGAAAACAATAGGAATTATGGAAAATAGCTCTTTAAAAAAAAAGTTATTCACCCACCCCCCACCTTCCACCACAAAATCTTCTGCAACCACAGAAACACGTGTGTGTTGGGGGAGGGGGTTCAAGAATTCAGACAAGCGGTATTCGGGTACAAGCCATCCAATTGCCAATAAATTACCATCTGACGTCAGGAGAAACAATTGGAGAGCGAATATGTATGAATCTCTCCTCATTCGTTTACATATTCCCAATGATTATTTGATCCGAACAACAAGAAAGTAATCAACATTCACAGAGAGCTTAAAGAGTGAATTATCAATGACACTTGCCCCTTCTGGGTCCCTAAGCCCGGATGTCAGACGCTGGGAGGGGACTGCTGGTTTAGTCTTGGATTCTGACATCTGTCCTGTTTAGAGGCCAGTGATGCCTGTTGCATTTCGAGGGCTTTTGTTCTTCTGATGTTAGGATGAGAGACAAAAGAAAACAAAAATGCCAATTATTGAAACTAATTAGCCATTAAATGAGATGTGTGCCCCCCCTTCTCTCTAAAATGGAAAGAGGTTGATGAGAGTAGGGGTGAGGTGGGGTGAAGGAGTCGGAGAGAACCCACCCACCCTTGTTCTCTAAGAAAATCAAACCTGTGTCTATTCTGCATGTGTTAACAGACAAAGCCAGACAAGCTGAAAGCTGAACACGTGTGTGTGTGTGTGTGTGTGTGTGTGTGTGTGTGTGTGTGTGTGTGTGCTTCATGACCAAGAGCAAAAGCAATGCCTATGTGGAGGAACCCGGGAGTTGGTCTTTATTTTCTGGTTTGCTTGAAGTGAGGCTGGAGTGGGCAGTGGCGGTGGGAACTGTGTGGGGGCAAGAGAGCCGGTGAAGGAGAGAGGAAGTCTCATCTCGGGGAAAGAGAACATTATTGGTATCTTTCTATATAAAGATGCAAGGAGCATTTTATCTTAACCTGGCCCTGAGCTTCAGTCAGTGTTTATGATTAATTATCTCCTTTTTCATAAAAATAAATCATGTTAAAAATTAGGATCTCGGCACTGGGGAGAAACTAGCCACTGGTTTCTGGTCGATCTTGTTAATTTCAGCCTGAAATTGACACACTAATTAAAGACCAGCGTGGTAAAGCACGGCCAGGAAAGAATATACCCAGGCTCACCGCCCCCCCCTTTTTTTTTTTATCAGATCTACCTTATATTTTCCCAATTAAAAACTGCAAAAAGCAGTTTCATTGCCCGGGGATAAAAAATAAGAGCCCCCTTTTCACAACGGTAGCCATCACTTTCCACCATCAGATTCATTGTGATGTATTAGATGCAATAAATTATCCCATGTAACAAAACATTGGGAGCTGAAAAGCAGATAATCTGGAAAGCAGAGATAAGGATTCATTATCCAAATCATTATGAATCCAGCGTTGCCTCTGACTTCTTTCTTAATCAGCTCCTCTGATCCTGGATATGTGAGCAGTACAGATAAGGAAAGAGTCGTTTATAATTCTCCACCTCGCCTAATATTTTAAAATAAAGTCAGAGGCAAGAAAACGCCATAAAACACTGGTGAGCAGGCAAGCACCGAATGAAAAATCACTTCCATGCCATTATATCCACAGTAAGATTTAATTAAAATTCTCCCCATCCACGTGCTTTATTTTCAGATAGGATTTTTTCCCCATCACGTAATAATTGATAGGAATTTGCAAACGGGGCTATTTATTTAGGATGCCTGGGTGGAATGGGTCTGAAGGTTTTTTGTGTTTTTCTTTTAATTTCTAGTGGCTCCTCTTTGAAACTTTCATTTGAGACATTCATAGCTCCCTATTAGCCAGGCGCCTACAGCAGCACATTCCCCAATCGGACTGGATCAGGAAAACATACTCAGACTCACAACCCTGGTAGGTGATTTTAATAAAAATGTTTTGTTGAAGGTTGTGAAAAAAGAGTGCTAAGCTCCATCTACATAGCCTTTGCATCCTTTCAAGCCAAGCCTTCTTCTTCTACACTTCCATTGTAAGTTTCAATAAGTGGGATTGAAAGATTAGAATTCTGTTTTATTTTTCTATTTTGCTTTGTTTTCAGGCAAAATCTCACTTTGTAGCTCAAGATCTCCTCAAACTCACGATCCTCCTGCCTCAGCTTCTCAGATGCTGGGGTTACAGGTGTACATAACCACACCTGTCTTGAAGGATTAGAACTTTTAAACGCAGGGTAATAGTTCAGCACATTGTCGTTTGGCAGAGTGCCTGGCTAAAGTCCTAATGTAATCTCAAAGTGAAAACTGAAGTGGAAGCAGAAGATGTGGAAGACTGATGGACACAGGGAAAACTACTTCCTGGTTTTAGGGGGGGAAATGGGATGACAGGAACACACTGGAACAGGATGACTGTGGATTCCTCATCCCTACACAGAACAATGCTCCACTAACTGACCACACAGTCTTAAAAAGATTGGAGATTCTGTCAGAGATTATTTCCTCCATTTGGGGACTCCTTTTCTTTATCCAATGGGTGAATCTATCTCCATCCCAGAGACCTGCATGCAGTGATTTTTTTATCCCTTAGACATTTACTGATCCATCTTCTTCTTCCAAGTGCCTGGTGACCCCCCTTTATGTTTCAAACCCTAATGCCTTAGATTCTGATCTCAGAAAAGCTATAGAACTCACCTCTGGATTTGGAGCAGCTGGTGATGGTGGCCATTAGGAGAGTGCCATGGCTCCAGGAATGTCCCAAAGCCAAGATGTGTCTGTCCCCAGGCCCAGGGCTTCACACCATCTCCCTAGCTAGCTCAGCTCACGACCCTTACCAAAGTAGAGTCCCTATTCCCACCCCACCCAGGTTAAACAGCTAAAAGATCAGCAGAGGTGGTTCTGTCAGGGGAAGTGGAGTCAGAGAAACCTGAGGTACTGAAGCAGGGAGAGCAGTGAAAGCTGAGGTAACTAAAGATGAAGTCTTCAGGGCTCAGTGGCTGTGAACTGTCCTGTGTCTTTGTGATCTAGGGGTCCAGAGAACACATACACACAAACTCCTCAATGAAATCACTCCCTAAAATTAGCAAGTGGGACCATCCTGTTCTCCAGGGAGCCTCAGAGTAAGCCTGGCTTCTTTGGTACAGAGCATGAAATACAGCCACTCTTGAAGGAGAGGCAATGTTGTTTCTTGTCTCACTGCCACAGGTACACACACACACTAAATTTAGAAAGCGACTCATGACTCCGCTAAAGTACTATCCTGATGTCCAGGAATCAGGGATAAACCTTCAATTCTTCCATCTAGGAAATGACTCAGAGTTGTTTCTCCCTTTACTACTCAGGAAAAAGCCCCCCCCCCCCCGACTTTGTGTTTGTGTTCTGTTTTTCAAGACAGGGTTTCTCTGTATAGCTTTGGCTATTTTGGAACTTGCTTTGTAGACCAGGCTGACCTAGAACTCAGAGATCCACCTGCCTCTGCCTCTGCCTCTGCCCTTGCCTCCAGAGTTCTAGGAATGAGGCAAGTTGTGAAAGGCATGCTACCATGCTGGGCCCTCTCTTTTCTTTACCTCACTTCCTTCTCACCTTCAATTACCACCACTACCCCAACTCCCCAATATTATTTCCACCTTATGACCATTAAGAGAACCAGATCATGCGTTTAGCCCCCTGTCCGACCACTGCCATCCTTAGGATTTTCTTTTTTAACCCCCGAATTTCTTCAGTTAAGGCTTTTAGGAGCGATGGGGGGTAGTGTGTGTGTGTGGGGGGCGGTGGGCACGTGATCACATTTTCCGCACCTCTTTACACTTTAGAACTGTAGGCGATCAGAAGCCGGTGTCTGCAGAAATGAACGCATGCGTCCAGGCCAGCAGACCGGCGGAGACCTGGGGAGGGAAGATCGCCGGTGCTTAGAGGGATCCTTAGTGGAGGACTGGAAGAGGGAAGAAAGTTTGCGGCAGGACAAGATATATACTCTATAGAAAAAAAAAAAAGGCTTTCAAATTGGAGGCGAACTTGTTAAGAGTAAGGAGAGAGGGGGCGGGACATGAGGAAGCTTTAAAGGGGACAAGAAACAAGAGAGAGAAGCTTGGAGAAAGTGATAAGTGGCCCCACCCGCCTACTGGACCTGGAAGTGGGGTCTAGATATCGGTGTGTGTGTGTAGGGGGGGGGGGTACTGTAGTCACGTGAATGCATGCGTGCCTCCCAGGTCTCTGCTATAGCTCCCACCCAGTCGCGTGTAAGGAGGAAGGGTGCTTGTGTCTCCTTTGGGTCCTGGAAGCCAGAGACATCTTCCTAGGTCCCAAGGCTTTCCTGGACAGTTCCCCAGGATGCATCAGGGCAACAGGTTGGGCTCTGGCTGTGGAGAGCACGGCCCCCACCGAGCCTTCAAAGCTTACAGGAGAGCTTGACTCTGCCACTTGGTGGCGGAGAGCTGGAGCGACAGGGCTGGGGACAGAGGCAGGGTTGCTTCTGAGAAAATGGATCTTCCGGGATCCCTAAAGGACCAGAAGATCACCGACTCTCCTTTTTCCCAGATTGGAAAATGGTGTTCTCAGCTTGCGTTGCTGGACGACGCTTCTTCGTACCCTAGAGGGTACCCCGCTGAAGCGCAGACCGGCTGGCAGGCGGGTGGGTGTCTAAATGGAAAGAATTTCTGGTCTGTGGAGCTAGAGACGGGTCACCGACCCCATCTAGGGGAAAAGAGTGCAGGTCGCTGCATCACCCACTCTGCAACGTGACATCCACCACCCCACACCTCTCTCCACTCCACGGGTCCCCACGCATTTCTACGCCAACACTTTGGGGCCTCCCCACTTCTCTTCCCTCCTCTGTCCGGCTCTACCTTCATCCACCCAGCAATTTTTTTGGCTCTGGCCATTCCCCCCACCCCACCAGGGACTGACTGCCCGCCCCCAAAAAGTGTTACCTTAGGACACTGAGCCACCAGCTTCCTACCCAACCAGTTGAGGCAGCCTAAACTTAGTGACTTCGTGCTTCAGCCATGGACAAATTTTGTTTTATTTCTCCCCAAAGATATATTTATTTTTAAAGTCAGTCTCCATATTCTTTTTGTATAAATATTGTGAAGGGAAAACTCGACCTGTCAAAACAAATGGGCCCTGACCCTTTTCTACCTCAGTGTTTATGGAGTTTTATTTCACTCTAGCCGAAATTTATTCGTGGCAGATTCCCCTGGTGCCCTCACTACTAGGGCGGGGATGAGAAGAGAGTGTGAGGGGGGAACCCCAAGAGGAGCGCTGCTGTTTCCTGGGTTCTGGGTGGGCAGATGGCACTGCTTCCCTTCAGAGATTTTCTTTCTGGGCGCTTCTGGTTCCTGTTTGTTTCTCCTCAGAGGAAGATTTTTCCCTTGGAAATCTTTAAGAGAATTGAGACCCATAGGACCTTTTAGTCTGTGTGCCACCGATGAATATTCATCTACACATGAGTCACACAGTGGCAGCCAAGCCCAGTCAAAAAACATTCCAATTCTAACTTACTAGACATCCCCAACTAAAGGTGTGGTGGTGGTAGTGGGGTGAAGCAAGGGCAAAGACCCTGCTTTTGGAAATGGGGGTGCCAGTGTAAATCCGAACTTGAGAAGACAAGCGCTTTGAAGACGTTGGCCCTAGTTCGCTGCTCTGAATATGATGGTCACTACTGGCTGTGCTCTTAGAAGCTCCGAATGAACCCCCATTGATTCAAAAGTGAGAAGAAAATGCTTCAAACATGTTTATACCGATGGTAATGACCCAGTCCACAGAACAGTGACATTTATAGTGTTAATTTCAACCCTGCCAGAAGACAGTGGGCTGGCTTTGTAGGCGCCAGGGGCAGGTCACATTTCAGGCGATCTTTCTTGTCCCCCCCCCACTCTCCCCCCCATCCCTTCCAACTCTCTCAGTTTCACACACCTCTGATGTGCGGTTTGTGTGTTTGCAAAAGGGGGATGCTATTCATCCCCCCCCCCTTTCTTCTTCCCTCCCCCCTCTCCCCACCCCTTTGCAACCCGGAAGAGCTCCGCTGTCTACAGTGAGCCAAGGAAGGCCAAGGGGAGGGGGCTCTGAGCAAGGATTCACATCAGCCAGGTTTTACCTCTGGCTGGCAGCCTGACTGGGATGCAGTGAGGCAGCTGCAGACCAGGACTGCGGCGGTGTGGCGGTGGGAGCTTCGGCAACAGTGGTGAAGTCTGCCTGTCATTTCTACCTTCAGATCTCCGGCAAGTCGGGTGGAAAAATAAAAAACAGCTGGCCCTCAGGAGAGAGCTGCCCAGGTCAGTGAGTACATAGCTCTCTCCCTTTCTTCTGTTCTCCTTCTCCCTGCTCCACGTGGAGAGAATTAAGAGGAGGTCTCCCCCGTGGGGACAGCTGCCTCTGGAAGAAAGTCAACTAGACCCTAGTCCTTTATTGTTCTTTCTGGTCACTGGAAATCTTTGGCTTTCGGCCGTGACCTTGGGTGACGATGGTGTGGGAGTGTGTAGATGTCCTTGTTTGGAGGAAGGGGGCTTGTGGAACTTGGGGTGCAAAGAAAAACTGAGCAGGAGAATAAGAGCTGGTGGGGTTGCTTGGGAAGGGGCTCCAGATAGGTGCTTTTCACTGCATGGAGAACAGAAAACTGAAGGAAATAGCCCGTCTGCTCAGGAGCCTTCTCTAACGGTGGCTGCAATGTCCAAGTGTCAACTCCATGTTTATTTTTCTCTGCTTACAAGTATATGTTTAGGCGGATTGTCTCTGCATATCATTTAAGAAACAGATGTGCACTCAGAGATAAAGTTGGAGCCCAGATGTGTCCGCATCTGGCATCCTCTCAGAGTAGCTGGTGGTCGGTCGGTCGGTGTCCTTGCTTACAGAAGCACTCTGAGGTGGGTGAGAAAACCAGTTTCCCAGAGAGGGTGACCAGGGTTACATGGAGGGAGAAGGGCAGAGGGTTTGGACTTTCTCTTGGGACATCAGACCTCCAAGATGCCACTCAGAAATATATGCGCCCACAAAACAAACAAACAAAAAAAACAAGGATAATGTTAAAACGCAAGGAAAGTCTGGTGGATTTGAGAGGAACAGTTGCTCTAAAAATGTTATTTAATAGAGCAGGTGACAAAGTGACAAGTGTCATTCTGTCCAGAGTAGGAATGGCGTAACCTTGCCTGCTGCATCTCCCTTGACTTTATTTCCTATAGCTCTTGGCCCTCTCCTGCCCTTATAGACCACAACAGGACCCTGGAATCACGGTTTGAGAGTCTCAGAACTCTGAAGGGACAGATAATGAAGGTAGCCTTTCGGCAGCCCACCCACTTTCCAGTGGTGGTGGTGGGCTGTTTGTCCGGGTGACATACAACGGCCAAGGAACCTCAGGCAGTCAGGTTGAATGCATCCAGGTATTTCTAGATAAATGCTTGGCTGCCCAACTTGCTATTTGTGGGGAAGAGGGCTTCCTGTGAAATGGTTGCGCCCACCTCCAAGAATAAAAATGTTCTTCATCAGTTTGAACTAGGTCTAGATGTAATTTCTGTTCTGATAGACCAGGACTGTCGGTGTCAATGAGCTCTGGTTGTTGATTGCTTCTTACCTTAGGATTTAGCAGAAGACCCAGCTTCAAGGTTCAAGCCAGTGGCTCAGTGAGGCCTAAAGTTCCTTGCTTAGAGAAAGCCATGCGTGACAGTGGTCTACATACACTGTCATTTCCAGCAGCCCCTGAGTCTCTGGCCCTTTTCTGTTACAATCCCAAGCCGGGACACAGGGCAATCCGCATTTTCCTTTATTGACTGTTAACTCTGCCTTCTTGCAGGAAATACATGTGCTGGGTGTCAGGCAGAGACACAGTGAAGGAATGGATGCAAGCATCAGGGTGGATGGGGCCCTTCTGTCGGTTTGCCAATAGCCCAAAGCCACACAGAAAGGCCCAGGGAGGGTGCAGGTATGTGGGAGTCCCAAGGCTTCCATCTCCTTGGGCAATTTGTGTCCCCATAGTGAAGACTGAGATAGAGAAAGAAGGATTCTGACACTGAGTGGGACAGAAAGGGGAAACCTTCTGTTCTTTAGCCCTGGGCTGTTTTAACAATCTCTAGGCTACCCCGGAGGACTGTTTTATTCTTAGTGTCTAAGCCATTTCACACTTGAGTATGTGTTCCTTTTCACGTATGTCTTTGTGTGCCAATCCAATATTTCTGATTACTCCCTCCGCACACCACTAATGGTTGGAATACCCAGGGAGGCTTATTAACTGTGGGGAGGGAGTACCCTGTGCTTCACGCGGGGTCGCCTGGGACTGGGGTGCTGTTAGGTGAGTGCTGTCAAAGTGAATGTGGAAGGGTAGCCAGTCGCTCTCTCTGAGGTCCCGGTTTGTCCGGTGGAGGGGGTCTGCAAGCGGCTCATGATGAGTAAGCACGCGTGTCTGGTAGTTGTTTTATTTTATGTAACAAATTGCTGAAGTTCATGAGGTGGCAGGCTGTGGAGGGTGCACACCAAGCCGGAGGGGGGGGGGACCTAGATCCGAGAGTCGCCGGCCGTCAGTAAGGCAGGCAGGCAAGCAGGCAAGCAGGCAGCCTGATAGTGGCCCTGGTCAAAGGAACCGTGATGCCAGGGAAGTCTTGGTTTTGCACCTCCGAGCCCGGCATACTCAGCTTTTTCTGTGGGGTTGCCTGCTGTTCAGTGGCACTAAGGATTTCATGCTTTTTACAAGCCAACCTTGGCTCTCTGCGGGGTCTAAATCGCACCACCTTCTCGTTTTTCTTCCTTTGCTGTGAATCCCTCCACAGCCTTCCCCGCGCCTCAGCCCTCCTTCTCGGTGGATTGTCCCTCCAGAATCGGCGTTCTAATTCCTTAGGCTAATCTCGAGAAGTCAAAGCTCAGCATCTCCAAGATACAGCCCGTTTCCTCCTCTTGAAACCACCCAAGCGCAGGGAAAAAAGGATGCTGAAGCAGGCGCTGGGGACTGGAGGGAGGGCGCCTCACCCAGTCGGGAGAACCGGGAGGCCAGGACCGAAATGAGACAGGTGACTGAGGCTGGCCCTCCTACATCTTTCCTAAGATCGAGAGGCCTGTGTGTTCAAGTGATCGAACCCCAACCACCTGGCTCCGGATTTTCTTGGATGCTAGGCAGAATCCTGGGTGCTTCAAAGGTGGGACCTGGGGCTTCCCTAGGAGCAGGCCGGAACTAGAAGCTGAATCTTCCACTAAAAATTAATGGTGCCCAAGGTCAGGGGAGCGGCTGCGGGGACCTGCGCTTCCCAATGGGTCACCGGCATCCCTTCTTCTTTCCCACGGTTCCTAAGCCTTCAGGGCTAGGACCCGGGGAAAGCTAAGCAAAAGTGCACACTTTTTCCTTTCTAGGTGAGTTCTTTCTCTTCCCACCCTAGGCGAGGGCTCCCCAGTCACCCTCCCTCTCTCACGTGTGCTTTGTTCTATTCGAAAGCAGAAATCCCCGGTCTTCTCCCTGTCCGCCTGCCCCTTTCCGCTTCACCCCTACCTACCCATTTTTTTTTTTTAATCTCGCCAAAATCAGGGGTTTTCTCAAAGGGCGGGGGAGATCATACTGGTTGAGGGAGGGCCAGAATCCCTAGAAGCTGAAGGTGCAGGCCGGGGCTGGGTTGGGGGCGGAGTGCCAGGCGGGTAATCGCCGGGAGCATCTCTTCTCTTGTAGACTCTCCCCGTCGTTCGCCGCTCCTCCCGGCTTGGGCGGCTTTCCTCCTGTGTTTTCAACTGTGATAGATGAATGAGCAAAAAGGAAAAAGACAGGAAAAAGAAAAATCAAATCGCATAGCCAAAACAGTGGCTCATTTTGCTCGGAGGGTGGACCCCAGGCCCGCGGCGGGTGGGTGTGGGAGCCGGGAGATCTGTGGGCGCATAGTCTTTTCATCCAAGTTCCCATGGGTCTCCCCACCCACCGGAGGTTTCCAACTGCCAGTTCCTCTCGTGACCAGTGACTTTTAGGGTCTTTCTTTCTACATCACTAAAGTCCCCTATCCACTGTTGTAACTGGAAAAGGGTCTCCGTTGATGAGCGGGCAGCCTCAGCCAGCATGGCCCACTGCCTGACTCGTTCTCTACCGCTGTTTGATTTTGCTCTTTTCTGCATTTCAGCTCCTGCGGGGGAGGGTGGTGGGAGAAAAGGGGACACTTTGAAAGCTACAGTGATACGTACGTAATTTGTGTTTAACCATGAGGTCCGGGTCGCCAAGGCGAAGCGGCCTCGCCAGCGGTTTCGTCCGCTGAAGCCAGGCTGGCCGGTGGCGCCTTGGGGCTGTGTCCCCAGCATAACCCTCCTGCCCCGCAGCCGGAGAACTGTTTATACAGCTTTACCTGTACTGTTCTCGTATCCAGTGAAAATCCTTGCCCGGCCTGGGTAACCTAATCCGGAGGCTAAAGCGGAGGAGGGGGTAGTGGGGCTGACTCCAGAGGAGGAGGTGTGTTCTGCGACACAAGCAGGGGTCTCTCCTTTGCTCCTCCCCCGATTGGGAAGGTAATTCGGATTTGTTTCGAGGAACCGAGGTGGGGGATGTAGGATTTAGAAAGGAGACGTGGATTCATGTCCCAGCCTTCCCGGCTTTTTTCCCTCAAACAGGCACTGTGGATTGACGCGGCGGCCGCAGCTCCAACCCTCGCTCCAAGAAGGAACAGTGGTCCGGGGGGTGACCAGTGGGGACTAGCAAGACCAAGGACGAGTCTCCCACCGTGGCCTGCTTGGGGCAGATCTGGCTCCCCCAGCCTTTCTTTTACCACTCCCAGGCCTAAGACAAAAAGATCAAGGAACAGGATCGGTACTTTCACAACCAGACCCTCCCGGTTATCCCCGGCCTGTTAATCGCTGCGCCCGGGTCGGGATTGCAGCGTGCACAGAATCGAATTAAACGCATCTTGGTGGTTATTGTCTCTTGCTAATTGCTTCAACAATGGCCACTGTTAAAACGGATACACCCAATTAAAGGCCCCGCGCCGTCGCCCTGGGTTCTCGCCACCGCCCTGCTTCCCCAGTCCGAAGCGTTGCAGACCTCCAGGTTGCGAACCGGATTGGTAAGGGGGCGCCGGCGCTGGCCTGGATATCTCTGGCCTCCACTTCCTTCTCAGACGCACAGCGACCACGGTCTTTTCACTTTGTTTTTATTGATCAATCGCATCAAAGGAAGATTGATAGAGCTGAAATGGGAAGGGACTTTTCCCCTAGTCCTCGGCTCGCCGGGGACCGGGGCTGTGCACTCGGTTTCTGGCCTTCGGTGCGGTTCTGAGCTCTCCCCGACCTCCCAGCCCCGCAGGTTCCGGGCTTCACTTCAGTCGGTAACCGCGCCCTCAGGTCCGCCCAGGCCGGCGCCGGGGCTCCAGGGGCGGGGGGAGGGACAAGGCAGTACGGCCCCGCTCGGCTTCGTTCTTCAGCCTGCAAATATTTGCTGCCTCTAGGAGAATCCTACTATTCCTCTTGCGCTCGGCTTGCAAAGTCCTTAAGTAAACACGCTCAAATGACCGCCTTAGGCATTTCGAGGCACGCTCTCTATCCCTGCCCAGGATTAGTAACTTTAGTACTACGACCCCCAAGGTTCGGCTTTGCGGGTCCCTCTCTGGAGGGCAGCGCTCAACCTCCAAGGTAGCATCTTTCCGCATCTCGGCCCCGCGGAGCTCGCCTGGCCTCTCTCAGAGTCAGGCTCGAGTGGGTGATGGAAGTTGCGTGGATTTCTACCTTTTGGGTCTGTGGCCCAGTCACCTTCAGCCTCTTTGCAATCAAGGCTTCCAAATTCTGAAGGGGACAGACTGTGCCTACTTGCAGAGGGATGGGGTCTCAACGCCCCAGTGAAGGCAAGTGGGAGGGACCTGAAGATGGGCAAGTGTGTGTGTGTGTGTGTGTGTGTGTGTGTGTGTATACACACGCGCGCACGCGCGCGCGCTCGCGGACGTGTGGTGGGGGTGTCCCAGCTTACTCCAAGCATAGAGAAAGTCAGATCCATTTCTAACCCTTTCCCCAAGAGGGCACACATACCCTGCTCAACTTGACGCCTACAGCAGCAGCCCCAAGGCCTGGGGTTTTCAGATAGGCCAAATTGGTTCCGGTCACCCAACACTGCACCAGGTCCCCCGTTCCTTGGAGGGGTCTAGCTGAGCCTTCGCTTGCTCCTCTCCAGGATGCAGGGTCCCCAGGCATCCAGATCGTTGGTCAGCCCCTCACCCTATTGAGGGAGGCCTCAGGAACCACAGGAGCCAAAGGCTCTAGGCAGCAGCGGTAACAACAGGCTCCTTGATGGCTTTCTCTTGCCTTTCCCCCAGCTTTGCCAGATGCTCCTGGGGAAGAGGGGGGGATAAGCAACACCGAACCCAGGCCCAGGTGCCTGGGGTGGTATCCCCGATCTTCAGGAGGGCGCTGAGGCGTCCCCTAACGAGGCCCGGTTCAGCTTTGTAGGCTCTGGCATAAAGGATTCCGACCACCCTTTCCCTTCTTCCCTCCGGCCTCAAGCCCCCTCCCCTCCCCCGCCACCCGCCAGGGGAGGAGGAAGCCCGGCCTGCATTTGTGAGCGAGGCGGGTCAGACCGGCGCCTGGCCTGGCCCAGACCCCCGGAGTCCCGCTCTCCGCCTCAGGCCACGCGCCGCAGCCTCTCTGGGCTCGATCCCTTCCCCCTTCTTCCCGGTGGGTCCCGGAGCCGACCTCCGCCCTCCCTCCCCGGTAACCCTCTCCTCTCTTTTCCCCTCCCCCTCCCCTGCTCTGTGTTTCTGACTCTGGGGCTGGGCCCGTGACGTCAAACCCAGTGTGGCGTCGGCGAGACTGGCCGGCGCGGGCCATCAAAAGAGCAACGTCCTCTTTCCCAATTACCCACTGTCAGTCCGGGAACAGGGGCGGACCGGCTGGGAATTACATGTTAAATACCCCCTACAGGCTGGCTCCATTACCCCGGGCATCCAGCCTCGGGCCCCCTACCCCTCTTTGCCAGCCCTAAACTACCTCAGACCAGGAGGGGCCTTCTAGATGTTTCCTTTTTCCAAGGGAGGGGAGTGTCCTCAGCATCCCAGCGTAGCTCCTCTGGGTGATTGAATTAAAACGAATAATCCGCTCCATTCCCACTACCAAATTTATTAGAGAGGAGCCCCTACTAGGGAAGCGTTCCTTTTCAGAAACATTTTCTTTTGCAGTCTTTTAAACTAAGTTCTAAGGCGCATAAATTAACACGTTCAAGTCTTGGCGTCAGCAGCTTTGATTCTTGTCTCGAGAAGGATTTCTTTTGCTTTTTTTTTTTTTTTTTTTTTTTTGATGTATAGATCTCAGTGCCCAGGACCAAAGAGTTTAATGCTTATTTGTGGGTTTTTTTTTTTTCCCCTCGAAACTATGAACTAGGGTCAAGCTGATTGGTATCCTACACAACTCACCAGGACACAAGAACACTACTTTTTTTTTTTTTAACTCCCATCCTTAATCTTAATCCACGGCCTCTTAGCAAAAATGTGTGTGCGGTCCTCTCTGCTTGTTTATGGAGTGGTTTCCGGTGAATGTTAGACATCAACTAAATAATTAAAAGGTTTTGAGAGCGCCGTGAGCTGGATGAGATGCTGGCAGCTTGATTGGCCCAGGAGAGATGAGTTGGAAGAGCGAAAGTAAAAATCGATATTCTAAGACTGGGTCGCCTCATAAACGCGAGATCAAGGGGTGCAGGATAAACTTGGGAGGGAAACTTATATTAAAAAAAAAGGGGGTATCTTCATGCTTTGTATTTAGAAATTCAGCCTTGATTTCGAACAAAGATCAATGTAAAAGATGAGGAGTGGAGAGAAGCTCCAAACCCAAGCCCTCGGGGCACATTTCCAAAAAAATTTTAACTTGTCTTCAAGGGTTGTGCTTTAAAAAGAACACACTCCCCCCTACTTCCCCCTACACACGGGCTTCAAGGTAGACATTGATGCTTTTTCTCCACAGTAGGACATTTAGAACTTTTTAGGAAGGGTTTGTCGGGAATCGAGGTTTTGTATTGGTGGGAAATTTTAAGGGGCAAAGGAATGAAGAGGCAATGACACCTTTCAATTCCAGTAACCCTCCAAGCGAAGCTCTCTGTCCTGGAGGTTGGACTGGAATCACCTTCTTGTACACTGCCACGGGGTGCACCCCAAGTCTTTTCCCGCCGGACCTTGCTCTTCCCGGCTGTGTTTTCAGAACCCAGGCTGCAGAAACCTCAACGCCACTAGGGGATGCAGTGACTCAAAAGACCGAACAGGGCCGCAGAGGTTGCAGCCCGTGGGGCGGGGCGACTGCGGCCCGGTCGTGGTCTCGCCCAATGATTGGCTCTTACAATGGCCCCGCCCTCGTCTATCCCCGCCCCCTCCACAGGGCGTCTTGCGGCGGCTCTCCCAGCGTCCGCGGGCTGCCCACCCAACAGACCCCGGCCCCGAGACCTGCAGAATCCCCGGAGGTTGTCGCTGGGTCCCACCTCGGAGGTCAGGGTTAGGGTCTGTGGAGGGGACCGTTTTTGTCGGGTGGAAGGCAGAGTAAGGAGGGCCCCGAGCTGGGCAGAGGGAAAAGTTAGGCCACCCGAGTAAAAATCAAGTCAGTTCTACACCGCACTTCGGGGACCAGTGAGCCTGGGTCTTGCCTACCCGGCTTTCCATCCATCACGTTGTCACTCAAGTCAAAAGCGCACATCGATTATATCATTAGATCTGAAAAAGACAGCTGCAACAGCTGACGCTGTTCACACTGGAGAGGTTTGTAAAAGTAAGCCGAGACCATAACAAAAATAATGCGGGTGTCCGAGTCAAAGCCCAGGCAGGTCCTTTGCGCGATCCATCAGCCTCCGGGGAAACTGGTTCAGGAAGCAAATCTTCAGTTACTTTGCCATGAAACTTTTCTGGTCGGTTTTACATGCACATAGCCCCCAAGCTGATATAAACTGAAAAAATACTGCGGCTTGAATCCTAGTTTCAAAGTTTGCTCATTTTAAAGAAGTTGGAAAAGAAAAGTCTGCTTATGGAAATTAGCTTTATGAATGGGGCGGCCGGGTTTCACTGGTACGGAATAATCTACTGAGCCCGAATGAATCGGCTCTGCTACACTTAAAGGGCCAGAGCGCGAATTCCCTCCTGCCTGTCCCCTCCGCCCCAATCCCGGGCGGGCCTCGCCCACCCTGCCCGCGGCCCCTCTGCCCTAGGCGGCCCTCGGCGGCGCCCCTTTCCGGTCAGTGGAGGGGCGGGAGGAGGGGCGGCGGTGTGCGGGGGGGGGGGATGGGGTGGGGGTGGGGGTGAAGTCCTGGAGCGGGTTTGGGTTGCAGTTTCCTTGTGCTAGGGATCGTGTCCCCTCCTGCCAGCGCCAGGCTCCTCCCCCTCGGCGCGGATGACACTAGAACCTCCTTAAGTTGCGTCGCGCCACAGCTGTCTGCGAACACTGAGCTGCCTGGCGCCGTCTTGATACTTTCAGAAAGAATGCATTCCCTGTAAAAAAAAAAAAAATACTGAGAGAGGGAGAGGAAAAGAGAGAGAGAAAGAAAAAGAGAGAGAGAGACTGAGAGAGCGAGACATAGAGCTACGCAATCTGACCGGGCAGGTCACACGCCTCCTCCTCTCTGCTCCTTGTTACTCAGGTTGGTATTGTGCCTTTTTTTTTTTTTTTTAATCTCCCTCCCTCCACTTAGAGGGGACTTTTTTTTTTTTCTTTTTGGTAAACTTAAAGCTCTTTTGGAGGGTTTGTAGTGGTTGGAAAGATCCCGGGGCCGGTGTCCTCCAGGGAGGACTTGTCCCCAAGTTTTAATTGCTTAGTCAGTCCCGGGCTCCTGCGAGATGTGCTGGGGAGCTTGGCTTCCTCTCCTGCCGGGTCTTCGCGTGCGTGTGCACGTTCCCGGTGAGTCGGCCCTGAGGGAAGCTCCAGGAGGCTTAATGCCCTCCAGAATTTCAGGTGTTTTAAGTACTTACAGCTCATCCAGGTCTCCTCTTCTCTGCTTTGCAGGTGACCGGAGAAGCAACCGTCTCTGAGCGCCAAGGAACCAGTGTGCCTTGTGGCCACACTTGGATTTCAGCGTCCTTTCTTCTTCATCATTTTTTTTTTTTGCATTTGGCCTCTTTAATCCGCCGCTTCTACTTTTTTTTTTTGAGGGGGGTCTCCCTCTTCTTTCCTCCCTTCCTTTTTCTTTCTTCCTTTTTCTCTTCTTTTCTTCCTTTTTTTTTATTTTGCCAAACTATCCCACAAAGCCTTTTCTTTCCTCCCTAAACCCACTTTTTTGCTCACCTTTCCCACCCACTTTACTACAAACAAACCACTAAACGACCCCTCTCCCGGGCCTCCGACGGCAGGAGTCCGCGGACCTCCCAGGCCGACAGCCCTCCCTCTATCCGCGAGGGTTCCGGGCCCGGCGAGAGGGCGCGCGCACAGCCGAGGACATGGAGGTGACTGCGGACCAGCCGCGCTGGGTGAGCCACCACCACCCCGCGGTCCTCAACGGGCAGCACCCGGACACGCACCACCCGGGCCTCGGCCACTCGTACATGGACCCCGCTCAGTACCCCCTGACGGAAGAGGTGGACGTACTTTTTAACATCGATGGTCAAGGCAACCACGTCCCGTCCTACTATGGAAACTCGGTCAGGGCTACCGTGCAGAGGTACCCTCCGACCCACCACGGTGAGTCCACCTCGGTGCAGGAACCCTTTCGATCCGCTCCTGTTTTCCTGGCTCTGGGAGCCCGCCAGAGACTCAGGCTGGGCAGAGCAAGCGAAAGCCCCCAAGTGTGTCACTAGTTCATTAAAAAAAAAAAAAAATTGGGGCCCGGAAATGGGCGAGGAAGCAGTCTCGCTCGCAGGGAGAATGTTTTTTAAAAAAAAGTGCAGCAGGCGCCTCTCTTTGCGGCCGTCGCTTGGGCCAGGCGCTCACCTGGCCGGCGCCTGGATAAAGCCCTGGTCCACACGTTGTAGACTTTGCAGCCGGGGACATCTCAAGCTGTGCTTGCACGCGCCGCGCGGAGCCTTTCAGGCCGGGCAGCAGAGCCGGCCAGGCGGTCCTGGAACTGGGCTCCCCTGAAGGGCTTCCAGCTTCTAGCGATCTGGTGGAAGGGGTCTTTCGACAGAGCCTTGCAATTTGTTCCTCCTTTTGTATTTTCAGAAAGGCCCAAACACATGTATTTATTTCTGATTTCTTTGGCTTTCCACCAAAGATAGTGTATTTGAGTTTTAGGCAGGTTTCTTACCTACTGGTAGCTTGAGGACAAGAATCTGGTGGTTGACACGGTATAAAGTGGGGGAGGGAGTCTTAAATTGAAGAGAAATCAGGTTTGCTTAGACTCCCGGCTACACAGAATTTTCCTACGTCTTTGCTTTTTAGGTTGCTTAATTGCCAGCAACCCCGGCCTAATTTTCTCCTCTGGCCTACGGTAGTTCCTATAGGCTCCCTCAAAGATTTATGATACACCAAAATGTCTTTTTAAGCAGGAGTTTCCAGTCGCCTCCCCCAAACCATTTATCTTGAGAAGTTTAGGGGAGTTCTGAGGTGTTTCAAAAAGAAAAATAAAGGAAGAAACCAGCCTTGTGTGGTTGGGACAGGGGACCCCTAACACTTCCCAGCTGTAAGTTTGTGCTCAAAGGAGCAAAAAATCGAAGGGAAGAAAATGGGAGGCTTTCTCAGTCAGCTAGGTCTGCTCAGGTCTCCCTTCTCATAGCCCCTCTGGCAGCAGGCATCCTCTGCCTCAGAGCCTCCAGGTTTTAAACAGTCATTTCTGCGGATGGGGCGCTCTTTGCTCGGGTTGTGTGCAGATTAGCAGTTAAGTGGAAATGAGGTAGATCAGACCTAATGTTATTTACTATACTACTTCCTGCATAAAAAGAACCTTAACCCTTGGCGTTCAAGAGAATGCTCCATCTCTCTTGACTCCCCTCCCCTTCCTCTCGCTTAAGATTTTAGTTTCAGTATTGTTCTTAATGGTTGGCGAGAATGTCAAATGGTGAGGCACACTGGATTGAAAGATCACCAAGAGCGTAGATTTGCGCTTGCAGTTTAAAGGTTCCCCTATCAGAGAGTACGGACTCCGATAACTCATGAACACCTTAAAATCGTGTATTTTAAATGAAGGTTAAACTTCTCTGTGTAGGAGTCTCCCCTGGTTTAAAATAAACATATCAACTGGAATTTTGTGTCTCAGGTGAAAATTCATATACTGCCCTGGTAAATAGGAAGGTCTCGAGGGCCCAAGGGGCTTGTTTTATTCTTATAAGATTTGGAAGGGTGAGGAAAGAACAGAGGGGGAAAATGCTTCAAGGTTTTGGACAATGAAAATTTCCTTGCAAATTTCTATTTCAGGCCTTTTGGAAGCAGCTTTGCCAGTTCTAAGCAACTTTTCTGAAATTAACTCTCAAATGCACCCTGCCTTCCTTGCATTGGGTGTTGGGAGCTGGGCCTCTCCTAGGGTTCAGGAGTGGTGTGGCCCCACTTCATCCTTCAGGCCTCATCATTCACGCTGACTCCCTTATCAGCCTGGTTGGGATTAAGTCTGCGGTGGGAGAATCAGGGCCATTGAAAGAAACCAATAAATCAAGGCAGGTTCTAGAGAGAGACACCAGGAAATCTGATGTAGACTCTGTATTTGGACAGGACAAATAAGCCACGAAACCTTTCTCCACGTCCTTGCGACTCCTCTGGAGTATTAGGAGCAGGCCTTTCGTTTTAGATTTGCTGGGTGTGGACAGGGTCTGCTTCCACCTCCGGGCGTGTGGGCCCGGTCCTCATGGAAGCATGGAGATTAGAGGAGGTTTGAGCTCCCTTGCGCAGTTGGGCCTGGAGGTTTTGCTGACTGGGTGGTTGGGGGCGCCAGGGGTAGACTCTCCAGGTGTGTCTGAGGGTAGCTCTCAATGCGGTCTTCTTTTCTCTCCTTCTCTTCCTCTGCCCTCGCTCGCGTCGCAGGGAGCCAGGTATGCCGCCCACCTCTGCTGCACGGATCCCTGCCCTGGCTGGATGGTGGAAAAGCCCTGAGCAGCCACCACACGGCCTCGCCCTGGAACCTCAGCCCTTTCTCCAAGACGTCCATCCACCACGGCTCCCCGGGGCCGCTGTCCGTCTACCCTCCGGCTTCCTCCTCTTCTCTGGCCGCAGGCCACTCCAGTCCGCATCTCTTCACCTTCCCACCCACCCCTCCGAAGGACGTCTCCCCAGACCCGTCGCTGTCCACCCCGGGATCGGCGGGCTCGGCCCGGCAAGATGAGAAAGAGTGCCTCAAATATCAGGTGCCGCTGCCGGATAGCATGAAGCTGGAGACTTCCCACTCCCGAGGCAGCATGACCACCCTGGGAGGGGCCTCGTCCTCAGCCCACCACCCCATCACCACCTATCCGCCCTATGTGCCCGAGTACAGCTCCGGACTCTTCCCACCCAGCAGCCTGCTGGGAGGATCCCCTACTGGGTTCGGGTGTAAGTCGAGGCCCAAGGCGCGATCCAGCACAGGTAAGCCACCTCCACCCTTGGGAATCTCTCTTTTGCTCCCTCTTACTTCCTCTACACCCAGGTCAAGGCCAAAAAGGGTCTTCCTTCTCTCAAAAAAAAAAAAAAAAAAAAAAAAAAGGTGGGGGGTGGGGGAGTATTTGGGAGGCCTACAGGTATCACCCAGCCCTGAGGAGATCTACTTAATGTCTTCCATTCTTCCAGCCTGGGAAGAATGTGGTGTGTCTTAACTCCTACTGACTTAGGCTGCAGAGGGGAAGTGTGATCTGCTTGTAACCCCCACCCTCCCCATCCCAGTGAGTTGGGAAAGGGAAAAGACTAACACAAACAAATGGATGCCCTTTCCTCTTGCCTGCTGAGGGACTTCTGGATTCTACCGCTAACCTTTAGTTTCCAAGACCAAATGGAAGGCCCCAGGAATAAATCTGTAGTGTTTAAAGCTAAAACGAAACCTCCTCCAACCTAAACAAACACAGGTCCCTCCTATGACCCCTTTGGCCTCTGTCAGTCGGACTGTTCCTCTTCCCTCTCCTCAGAAAGGGTCACTGGGGCTATAGCCAAGGACTGTCCTTTATAGAGGCACAGATAAATAAAGCGTGTGTCTGTGTCGTTTGGGAAGGAGGCAGACACTTTGTAAAATCAGCAGGCTCTGCAGGGAAAAGGGACAGACTCTCAGCTGAACTTCTGAGGGCAGGAGGTAGCTCCCCAGTGAGATGCAGAACTAAAGGAACATCAAGGGCCCCTTGCCTAGTCAGTCACCTCCAGTGTCCTTTGGAGCCTTCCGTGGGAACAGGAGCCGGAAGCCCCACTTAGGACCTCCAATTCCTGGAGTCGGTTGGAAGCCAGGTGTGGTAGGTGGAAAGGATGCTGCAGGTGTATGCTTCTGCTGCCTCTGTGTCTTCCCTCTCCCTCAAAGGCAAACGGTGTTTGCCAGCACACCGAGAGATTTCTTCTATCGAGGTCACTGCAGGAAAAGCATACACAGGCAGAATTTTTCTTTGCTTTAGAAATAAGACAAATTCATTCTCAGTTTGCGTCTACAAGAAGCAGTCAAAAGAGGTCGTGAGCAGACTGAAGTGTGTTTTTAGAAGGGATTTTTGTGAAGACTGTTAGGTCTCCTAAGGTGTCCTCATTTCAGAGTGGGCCACTCCAACTACACAGATTGCATTAAAAAAGCAATGGTTAAAGAAACAATCAGTTGTCTGTGAAGGGCTGGATGAGCAGTCTTCAGAGCATGCTTAGGTTTGGAAGGCTTCAGGCAGGAGGGTGCTGCGAGTGACCAGGAGATCAGTTTTCAGGGCTTTCCTCTCTCTTTCTTCCTTTCTTTTTCTTTTTTCTTTTTTTTTCCCAGGGTGACATTCACTCTGACTGCCTGAGCAGGACTGTCTCTATTTAGTTGATATGTTTTAGCTAATCCAATTATTTTCAGACGGCTGCACGCGACAGTTGCATTGTTTATCCTGGGCCAGGAACTTTAATAGAGTCCGGATGCGGTTAGGCTGACAGAAAAACTCAGACCTGCATGTTCAGTACATGAAAGTAGGCAGAAGGGAGAAGGAGGTAGGCTCGTTAGCAGAGTCAAAAAGAAAGCTAGAGGAAGAGAGAGCTGAGGGAGTAGTGTGGTCTGCTAAGGTGCCAGGGCAAGTACTGGGCTTGTGGGGAGGGAAGGCGCTGGACTAGAGAGAGGTAAAAGTCCTGGTTGTCTCCTCCCGTGCTGCTGGAGGGCTGAAATCAAGGAACTGTGTGTTTTGAGGTTGCACTGGGGTTTAAAAACAAAGCAAAACAAAAATTGTCTGTGCTGGCGGGGCTCTGAGGTCAGGGAAGTGCCTGGGCTCTGAGGCCGGTGTGGTGGCTGCGAGGGGGAGGGGGGCTCTGACTTTCCAGAAGACTCATTCTGTGCCCTCATTTCCACCTTTCTTCTCCATCTCCTTAGGTTTGCACACTTTTTGTTCCTGGTTTGATCTGTTTCTTTCTCTCATTTTTTTCTTTAAGCTTGTGTGTGAGGGGCGGGTGGAGGTGGGGAGAAGCAGGAGAGTACCAGGTTTTCCCTAAACCAGAGCCAGAAATACCTATGTATGCATTGTATTTATTTGTTTATTTATTTATTTTGGTGAAGGGGTGATATTGGGCTTTTTACTTCCTCCTTCTTCCTCCTTTCTCACAGTCATTAAAAACCAAGAGTGGCGTACCTGGCCCGCAAAGGACCTGGGACTTTTGGAGTGTAGAGGGAAGTTTCCAGAAGCTGTCAGTATGCAGAAGGTTGGCTAGTGGGAATTCTTGTTCAGGATATTCTCTTAGGTTTATTTCCCTTTCCTCCTGTCCTCCTTTCCTCCTGTCCTCCCTCTTTTCCTCCCTTCCTTTCTCTTTCCTCTTTGCAGATGCATTTATTGGACAAGAAAGAAACACAGATCAGGGTTATGGCTGTGCTTTGGAGAGACGTTTGAGGCTGTGGTGAGGGCCTGCACTGCTTTCTTGATATCTTTGCTTTCGGTCTGGGATCTATCTTTGAACAAAAGACAAAGCTGTTGCTGTTGCTTTTATTTTTCCCCAAAGGGCCATTTTTCTCAGTTTCCCTGATCGCTTTTTGGATGCGGGTACCTCCCTCCACTCTCCTGAGATAAATAGCTTACCCTGCCTTCTGCTCCTGCACAGCCCAGTTTCAGGGTTTCAGTCCGAAGCCCAAGGGGCATTTGCAAATGGCTGTTGAATGTCAAGAGGCCTCACAGCTCTGTGGTTCTTGTCACCTAAGAGAGGTGTCTGCTTGGCAGCTCACAGCAGACAGGGGAGAGGCATGAGGAAGACAGAAAGCAGGAGAGTCAGGCCCTCCATTAGGAAAATTGGCGGTGTGCTGAAGTCATAGTAGAGGCAGCGCGAAGTGAGAAGAGAAAAGCCCACGCCAGGCAGTCGAAAACTGGTGGAGAGAATCAAGACAGAAACCTGCTCTAGTGAGCAGAGCTCTGCCTGAGAGCAACCGTTGTCGTCGCTCTCTGCTTTCAAGGGCCCTCTGAAAAGGAAGCTGTCTTCCTCCCTCCTACCTGACAAAGGAAAGGAAATCAGCTTGGCCACAGGCTGGGAGATCCCCTCCCTCAGCGTCAGGGTGCCTAGGCATTCACCCTGCTCGGGGTAGCGGCTTGCCACCTTTCTGCTGTGCCTGGTGCAGGGGACCATGTGAGCAGCAAGCTGACTCCGGGAAGGGGACTTAAGTGACTCCAGTGCAGACAGGATAAAAAGTAGGCCTTGGCTGGGCGGTGGCCCACACTGTCTCCCAGCATTCAGGCTGTGGATGCAGTAGACACTTGGGAAGCCAAAACAGCCAAGGCTCCTGGCTGTGCCTCTACAGCCAGTACCCCTTTGCCTACCCACTCATCCCTTCAGCTTCCCTACATCCGGTAGCCATATCCCATCAGAGCTGGACCCCACATGAAAATTGTCTGAGGATGATATACTCCAGGACCTTTGAGGAGAATCAGAAAAAGTTAACCATGTTCCTATAAAAGTACCTTGGCTAGATGTGTAAGCAAATTTTATATCTAGTCCCAGGGACTCTTAAGACAACGGGGAGAGTTCTCAGTAGACCCCATCCTAAGAGCTTTTTTGTAATTTGGCTGGGAAAAAAATTCTCTGCTCAAATATTGTTTGAAAAAGCAAGTTTACACATAGCTCCTGGAGTTACGGGGAAAGGGGAAAATGATGTTTCTCGTGGTTTTCTGGCCACTGTTCGAAACGGTTGGAGTTAAATTATAGTGATGATAACTTGCAAGAATTTGTCCCTGGAGAAGGTGTGAACACCCCTTGTTCCTTTGGTTTTGATCTGGGGTTTTCCAAAAATCATTAGGTCTTCTGTCTACCAAGGTAGACTTTGTTCCTTTTCTGGGAAGCCAGAATTCCCAATCACTCTTCTAGAGTTTCTTTCTTTACTTCTGTGTCATTGATTAATCTCTCAAGACAAAGGGATCCCCTTTTTAACTGCTGAGGATCAAACCCAGTACCTTGTGCATGCTAGGCAAAGGCTCTACTGTCGAGCTATAGTTCCGGCCCCCTCAAAGAAATCTTTCGGGCTGTTTTTGACTCGCCCATTCACCCTGAGTGTCTCACTCTCATTACCTTGACCTACCTCCGTGGTGGGTCCAGTTGAGCTGCCTGCCAGGGGGCTGGGCTCTCCACTTCCTCCTTGGCTGGAAGAACTAAGAATGCTAGTGTATTTCTTCAACTACCCGGAGTGGAAGAGGTTCTTCTGGAAAGGATCTTCCCCACTTTTAGAAGTTGCAAAGTCTCTCTGTCTGCTTTCTGGGGAGTCCCTGTCCTGATTCAGCCCTGGCTTTGGGAGCGAACAAACCTGGCTGGGCTGGTTTTCTGTTTGTTTATTTGTGGTTTTGGAAAAAGAGAAGGCCTCAGTTAATGAGTGGACCAGCATCCCCCCCTCCCCCCCTTAACTAACTCTCCTCCTAATCTTCATCTGACCTTCATTCTACTCTTTCTGCCCTTTCTTCTCCTGGCTTTCCCCATCTTGCAGATCTCCTGCCTAAAGGCTTGTACTGTGCTTCCTCCCATCAGTCCTTGGCTGGCCAGGCTGGGGCCAGAATCTAACTTCAGTTCTTCTAGTAGCAGCTGGAAACCTACAGGAAATGTGGTGTTTTCTGAAGGGGAGGCTGTGAGAACAGGAGGATGAGTCAGTCCTGCTGGGCCTTAATTGATGACTTTGCAACTAGGGGCACTTCCAGTTTTATTGGAAGTAAAAAATGTGAAGTTCTAGCTACTCAATCAATCAGCCAATTGATCAATCTATACATCCATCTATTATCTGTGTATCTATCTAGCCATTGATTAATCTCTCCTTCTCCCCATCCTAATCTTCATTATTGAGTCAGTCTGTATAGACAGCTCTGTGACCAACTGGCTCACCACCATTCCTTGCTTCGTCTGAGGAAGCTGAAAAAGTCCTTTGCTTTGGCCACTCACTGTTCCACACTTAGCACGCTCTCACAGAAATGCTTTAAGATTCAGTGTCTTTCCTTTCGGCTCTGTCCTCCTCACCGAGTGGGACGTGTTGAAGTCAAGATTCTGCTGCTCTTTACTCACCCGAAGTCTGTTGGTAACAGGAAGAGTTATGTCGGACACAATAGTCATAACTTTGGAGCACTTTGGAGATGGGGTGAACTGTTCCCCCACCCAAATGAGTTTGGAAGTGTTTTTATTTTCCTTTCAAATTTTGGGGTGTGTGTGTGTGTGTGTGTGTGTGTGTGTGAAGGATGGAAAACAACTTCTGGGGGTTCGTTCTCCCCTTACACCATGAGGGTCTCAGGGATGGTATGTAGGTCCTCAGGCTTGGCAGCAAGTGCCTTCACTCACTGAGGGATCTCACAGACCCTCCCTCATAATTCTAAGTGTTATCTCCTTTTGGTATGCTTTTCTTCCATAAGTGACTTATCTGTGATCTTGTTTCCAGAAGGCAGGGAGTGTGTGAACTGTGGGGCCACCTCCACCCCACTGTGGCGGCGAGATGGTACTGGGCACTACCTCTGCAACGCCTGCGGACTCTACCATAAGATGAATGGACAGAACCGGCCCCTTATCAAGCCCAAGCGGAGGCTGGTAAGTTCTTGGAAGGCATGGAACTGTCTTGTGTTTTCCATGTCGTCTCTGGGAAGGATGGCTTTCTGAAGGAAATGGTCAGGACAGCTGAGAACCACATCAGCTTGCTTAGGACAGTTTTCTCTTTCTTCTTCTTCTTCTTCTTCTTCTTCTTCTTCTTCTTCTTCTTCTTCTTCTTCTTCTTCTTCTTCTTCTTCCCTTTTTACCTTTTCTTGCTACTTCACCCCATCCCCCCTTTCCTCTTCTTTTTTTTTCAAATTAGATGCAGAAAAACTGTATTTTTGTCTTTCATGTTTAAGTCACTTCTTAAATTTTAAGGACACTAACTTATTGGTTATCAGAACTGAAACTTATTTCCCAATGGAATAACTAAGCTTAGCAATGTCAGAACAACAGTGTCAGTAATTGCGGCGTCACAGATAGAAGTTTAATGTGGGAAGGAAATACCCCAGGAACCACGTAGAACATACCCTGGAAGAGGTAGTAGAAGGCTCTGAGGAAGCAGTCACAGATCCAGGGCTGGCCATGACCTTCTGGTGTCAACGCTTTAAGACTCATAGGACTTGGTCCAGTAATGCACTCCCGTAATGCTGGAATTTAGGAAATGGAGCCACAAGATCAGGAGTTCAAGGTCAGTCTCAACCACATGTAGAATTTGAAGCTGGCCTGGGCCGTGGGAATTGATGCTGAATTATCTGAATTTCAGACTCAGCCCTTGGTATTTTTCTGCTTCTCTGTCTGAGACAGTGAGGACTTTTGCAGGTGATTCCTGGGGAAGGTTTGTGATTCTTGTCTTGATTCCTGGTCTCCTAGCTTCTGATTTGTTTGTTTGTTTGTTTAGTCATTCATTCATTTATTTATAACAACTCTCCATAGGGCGATAGTTTCCGGCTGCCACCATATACACTTTCTTTTATTTCTGGAGCTTTTCGGTTATTAGTAATACTTGAGAAAATCTCGAAGCATTGAGCATTTATAAAGAAAGTAAACAGGAGGCGTTTGTAAACTTGACTCTGAAGCCTTGGGCCGGATTGAACAATGATTGTACACAAGACAGTAAGAGTAGTTGGCCCGCAGAGGCGACATCAAGATGCTGAAGTGGAGGGGAAGAATTTCTCCATGCAGATTCTAAGGGGGAAAAACAGAGCAACACCCGAGCAGACGTGACCCCCACTACCCCTCTTGAAAGCAATATTAGTCTTCCCTGCCTGACAGCAGTGCAGTTTAACACCTTTGCCTCCTCCTTAGAAAAAGGAAAACTTTCTAGGGTGGAAGTGCCCACACATGACTTCAATTTTTTTTTTCCAATCTTAGATCTCTAGGCTTCATTCTATCTGATCTTTGCCCTTTTCTCCGTCTCAAATCCCCCCCTCCCCCTCCCACTTCTCATGCAGTTTAAGGGTCCCACCCCCCTTCTCTTACGTGCAACTTCCTAGGAAAAAGCTGCCGGATATCTGAGGGCTAGAGATAACTCATAAACAGCAACTCAGCTTCTCCAACTTAAACATCAAGATGTTTAGACGGATCAGAACAAGAAGCACTAGAAAAAAAAATGGCTGGAGGTGTTAGCTCAGAATGAGTGTGATCACACCGCAAAAGAATGCCGTGAATCATTCAGAACCCAGCCTTAGTGAAAAAAAAAAGCAAAAAACACCAAAAAACCAACAACAAAACTTCTTCTTGAAATATATCATGATACAGCTACAGTTTTTAATTTTAAAGTAAAGACAAAAAATTATAAAGATCTGAAAAGTCTCATAGTTTTCTAATGGATGAAGGAGAATTTATCTGGCATTTTCGGAGAACACAGGGGAGGACTCTACTATTTTATATAGGTTTGCCTCCACTCACCTTTCATAGGAAGTCTGTGGAACTCTGAGTAATAATTGATTTTAATTCTAGAGTTCACAGGCTGTCACAATTTAAGCTGTCTGTGTTAACCATCTCCCCCCACCAGGGGGGTGGCATGGATATTTTCAATCCTATTATAATTCATGTGCTACACGGAGACACACAGAAGTTTCTCTCTCTTTCTGTTGTTTTATGTGTGTGTGCCGTGTGCTGCTGTGTGTGCGTGGCCGTCAGCAGATAACTTGTAGCAAGAGTCGGTACTCTCTGACCACGTGAGTTCCGGGGATCGAACTCAGATCATCAGAGTTGCTGGCAAGCCCTTTTTACACTCTGAGCCGTCACACCAGCTTACCTCCCACCCCCCTTCAGATGCTTTCTACTCTAAAGACCTAGACCCTGTTCTTTCCTTTCCTTCCCCGCCCTGCGAGCTGGGGTGGAGATGTCTAGGCTTACGGATGCTAAGGACGCTGGAGCTGTGTTCTCTTCCGTCTCTTCATTTCTGCCCAGCCTTTATAGCTTGCTGGTTTTGTTTCCATGTATTTGCTGACCCACTGATGACCACTTAGCCCATCATGTATCTCCAGGAGATACAAATCAAACACTGACATAGAAGAGAGGACCCACGGCCAGATCTATAGCTTTTCCTCCTGCTAGTATTCCAGAATTTTCTTACGTCTTACATACAATTAGAATGGGTTGGGTAGCTTGCCTCATCGAAGGGCTTATTGATGCCTGGGCCACTGAGCCCAGCAGTGTGGTTTTGGGCAACTCTGTAGGTTTATATAAACTCTGTCTTACCAGAGACATACCTGGCGCACACGTGTATTTATGATCTTTACAATCTACTGCAAAGGATTATTTATTATGTACTGAATTCTTTCTTTAGTGCACTCATTGTATTAATTGGCTTTATATTTACATTATACATTCAAAATGATTGAACTGGGAAAGCTGGTTGCCTGAGTGGACACTGTTGGGCTTGATCTGAATATTTCTCCTGAAATGCCATAGGATGGTGACAATAATCACATGTAACATAATTGTCACAAATCATTAGGCGCTGGTTTTCAGTAGGACTTTCTTCCCGAGAGCACATGAGGGGAAATCGTTATTTAAGTATTAAATGATCACATTTCACAAAGGCAGGTGGCCAAAGGCTCCAGAATCAGCACCAAACTCTGGTGCTGCAGTGACTTATTTTCAGAATGGACGGCATGAAAACAGCACCTTCTCCACGGTGACAGACAGGGGCTGTTTTTAATTCCACTTCCTTGCAATCCCTAAAAGTCTGGGCTTGGCTATTTAAAGCCCATGGGAGCAGATCTGCGGACAACCTAGGGCTTTAAAAGGAAAGAATCTGTCTGCTGAACTCCATCAGAATTGCCATTGGGCTTCCAAACGCGGCTTTGACTGTTGCTACTTTGCGCTTGATACAGTATCGATAGAGAATAAAGCTGGGGTTCTGTAGTTTTTAGTTTCATGTTCTTCAAATCATACCAGTCTATTTTCCTTCCTTCTTCCTTCTTTCCTTCCCTTTCCTTCTTCCTCCCTACCTCCCTTCCCCCCTGCTTCCTCCTCCTTTCCTGCTTTCCTTGTCTTTTTGGGGGGAGCCCTGGGGGTCCAGACCGGGCCTTTTGCTATGTTAAACAGACCTTCCACTGAGCTGTCTCCAGCTTCCACAGCAGACGTCTCTTGATGTTACTGAATGTGTTTTATCTTCTGCTCTTTACTATTAATTGTGAACTCAGGATCCAGACTCTTTTTTAGTTAACATTTTCTTTTCAAGGGGAGGAGGAGTATTTTAGAAAAGACAGCTCCATTTTCTTTTTAGTGTGTGTGTGTGTGTGTGTGTGTGTGTGTGTGTGTGTGTGTGTGTAGATCAAAGTGCAGCTTGTAGGAGTTGGTTCTTTCCTTCCACCACATGGGTTCTAGGGACCCAGACAGCCTTGATTGTGAGTGTCTTTACCCTCAAGCCATCTTGGTGGCCCACAGTTCCGTTTTCTTTCAATAGTTTTGACTTTAAATTTTCCAAAAAAAAAAAAAATATGTGCATAAAAAAAGTTGCCTCATAAATTCAAATATGCAAAAGGTAAAAGAGATCTCTCCCTGTTAAAGAAAATGAAAGCACAGCTAAGGACATTTAAATTTAATTTTTGAGACAGGCTTTCTCATTGTAGCCCACACTGTCCTGGAACCTCTTGGGTAGCCCAGGCTGTCCTCAGGGTGGTGGCAGTCTTGCAAGTTTTCAAGGACAGGAATTACAGTTATAAGTGAGCCACAAGCCTCCATCACCAACGAATTAAAATTCAAGATGTGGCTGACGTTTGGCCTGTGACTCCTAGGAAAACCTGAACTTCACATAGGTGGGGTGAGACTCGAGCCAGGTGGGCAGGTGGTGTCCAGGATTCCTACGAAATATTCAAAGTATTTTTTTTTTTTTTTTTTTTGGATTGTCTCATTACATGATGGCTACCTACCTAAAGCTATTGAGGGTCCCTGCCCTGGGAGTGGCAAGTGACCGGGCAAGTCTGAAAGTGTCAGCTGTGTGGGATGGCTGCAGGGTCTTGTTGATTCAGGATGCCCTGTTCCTAAATCATGGCACCCTGAACTTTTCGTATTTTGTAGCCTTTAAAATATCTACATTTATACATCTAGATAGAAACTCAATTTTTAGTTTAGCATACAAAGTATTGTGTTTCAGCAGACTATCTTGTACATCTGTGTTAGCATACCTTATTCTCAGCTGCTCCCTTTTCCCACTGTGTATCCCCAGCTAGCAGCAATCCTCCTTCCCAGCCTCAGAGTTCTAGATTTCTGGACAGCCACCACTCTGCCCAGCTATTTCAACATTTCCTGATTTGGGGAGTCTAGAAAGGATTTTTCTAGCTCAGGTGTGCTTTCATTTTGCTGTTAGTGGGCCCCGACAGCCAGCAGCTAATGTAGAGATCAATATTTTTGCCAGTCTTTCTTGAAAAAGACCTCTGTGGGCTTGGGAATGATGAATGGAGAGGACTAAGAGCTTGGTACCAAAATTAGCCCGGCTAATGAAAATTGTCACCTTAAAAATGAACTCTGTGATGTACTTCGTGGGGATGGAGGGAGGAGGTAATGTTCCCAGGGGGTGGCATGGGCATCCTGCTTCTCTCTAGTTCTGCACTCAGGTTGCCTACTGAGGCCCCTCAAACTCCCAAACACTGGATTGGCTGCATCTTTCTTTTCAAGGACGAACTGGGATCTTTCTGACTTTTATGTGGCCCACTTGCTAGTTTTGATTTCAATATCTTTCTCCCCCCCCTCCACGCCTGTTTCTGTAGCTCCACCAACACATTTACTGTTTGTTCTGATTTTACCCTGCCTCCTCTCCCCACCCCCAGTCAGCAGCAAGGAGAGCAGGGACATCCTGTGCCAACTGTCAGACCACCACCACCACCCTCTGGAGGAGGAATGCTAATGGCGACCCCGTCTGCAATGCCTGTGGACTCTACTACAAGCTGCACAATGTAAGTGGGACGGGACCCAGCCGGGGTGGTGGGGATCCGGACCACACCATGGAAACAGCACCGGTATCCAGATTTGTGATGGGGTTCAATCAGTCTCTTTGGAGCTAAGCAACTTGTTCAGAAATCAACACAGTATGACTGAGTTTTTTATTTGTAACTCTTGGCTTTCTGAGACACCTGTTTCATATAGCCCAGGCTAGCTTGGAACTCTAGATGTAGAGGGGGCTGGCCTTTCACTCCTGGTCCTCTCATTGCAGCTCCTTCCAGAGAGCTAGGATTATAGGTGTGTGTTACCACATGTGGCTGGACATAGTTTTGAAAATATCTTTGCTGCGATGGAAGGGGTTAGAGACAGGGAAGGATCCCAGGTTTTATAACACACCCATAATCTTGTCACTTAGAAGACTGAGACAGTAGGACTACCCTGAGCTGGAGGCCGCCATGGCCTACGTAGCTAGTACTGGGACAACCTAGGCTACATAACAAGATCCTGTCTCAAAAAAAAAAAAAAAAAAGACGGAGAAGAAAGTTGCCCACTACCCACTTACTATGTTTTGAACAGTTTTTATGTGATGTTGAAACCTAATACGTATCATGGACCTGTGAAGGTTTTAAAGGTAAAAAACATCTTCTTGGAAAACAGAAAAACCATCTGTTCTAAGTAAAGCCAGGTCAGGTGGTGCCTGCCTTTAATTCTGGTGCTTGGGAGGCAAATGCAGGCAGATTGCTGTGAGTTCCAGGCCAGCCTGGGGTACACAGTGAATTCTCGGACAGCCGTGTTTCCAAAACCAAAACGAAACAGAAAGCCACGGGTTCCCTTTCCATGCTCCCTTGCATGGGGTGGGGCCAGGTAGCACCTCCCTTGCAGGAGAAAGGGAATTAGATAAATATGCGGTGCTGCCGTCCATTTCCGAGCCAAATAGGACAGTTTTGGTTACTGATGAGAAGAAAGCCCTGGCTGCCCTTGTGCTGCGAACTTCAAATGATCCTCCGCGGGACAAACACGAACTGAAATGTCCCGAAGAGTTCCCTGGATGTCTTTGTCCCAACTAGCTTCCTGCCACATGTAAACAACTGAGGGGAGAAGTGAGGTTGGGGTGAAGAAATGGTGACTTCTTCCTTCTGGACCTCATTAGCAGAGTGATAATTGCCAGTCAACAGAGTCTAGCTGGATCTACCCCGCCTTTTTTTTTTTTTTGAAACAGGGTCTCATATTGCCTAGGCTGGCCTTGAACTTACTACGTAGCAGAAGACAGCCTCAAATGTGTGGTTTAATCCCAAGGGAAAAAAAAACAAAAACCAACCGAAAAACCCAAACTGTCACCTCTCTTCTGTTCAACTTTACATTACTTTCCTGGTGTCTTGTGCTTTTGGCAGAGTTTGGGAGGAATGAGGAAGAGGCAGACATTTTTGCTTGGGGCTGTTCTGGCGGTAACTCACTTTACCCGGGAATACTCGGGAATCCAAAGGAAGCTTTTCTCCCTCTCCTTCCCTCCCCCTCCCACCCCGTCTCTGTCGCTGTTTCTCTCCTTGTTTCTGTCCCTCTGTCTGTCTTTGTCTCTTTCTCTCTGTGTCAGTCTCTCCCTGGGAGAAAGTTTCTGAGATTCCATAGGAGTCTAAACTCACACCTTTTGACACAGGTCTCCTTCGGTATTACCCAGTATAAGGAAACCCAAGGCTTTCTAAGTGGGATCTGCTGTTCTCCCCCACTCCTGGGCCATGATACACACAGGTTTATCAGCAATTAAACCTAGTCCTGCTTTCAAATATGGGGCAGAGGCTCTCAAAGATTTGTGATGAAGATGGTGAGGACTGGAACATTAGCACTTATTAGCTTTCCAGGCACCCCCAGCCTATGCTACAATTTCCAGCTCTCTCAGGATGTCCATGCTACTTGATGACATGTGAGTCCCAGACAGCCCTATGATGTAGATGGGGCAAAGACTCTTTTTATTTCGGTTGTACTTGAAGGAGTTATGACTGAGAAAGGCACGTCCCTAGGGTATGCAGGGTGACGTAACTAATGAAGTAAAAGTCCGGACTGATTTCAGGGTGTCAGAGACCTTCCTCAGAAGTCGGGGTATCAGGCGCACAGGAGAGTTGGAAAGTTAACAGTCTGACCTTTCAGAGCAGCAAGATCTCCGTGGGCTGTCACGAGTGCATTTCTTTACCACCTTCATGGAATTATAGAATTATGGGAAACTAGCCTCTTCTAATTTTAAAATAGTAGTGATGAGCCACGTACGATGAAGCTGGTTTCTCACATAAATGTATGTGTGCATATTTTTGCATAATGGTTTCTTCCCCGGTGGTCCTAGGGATGGACCCAGAGCTTTAGGCATGTGAGACAAGTGCTTTAGTGCTGAGTCATACTCTCAACCTATTGACCTTTTCTCTATTGCTCACTCCTCATTCCTTCCTGGACCCAGCAATCCCCCTGCTTCAGCCCCCAAGTGCTGCAGTTACAAACTTAAGGTGAGGGGGGAGAATTTTCTCATTTTCATGTGCGCTTTTTTTTTCTCTTCTTCTTCTTCTGCCTTTTGGCTTAGTACGGGGGTTCATCAAAGGAGGTAACTTAGGTGTGTTTAACAATAAGATGCTAATCTGTGACCATTTTCTTGGCCTGTAATTTCTCCTGCCCATGCTGTGTCTGCACATGCATGCCACAGGCTCGTCTCTTCTTATCTAGGTGTTGAGATGAGTGCCTATCTCTGCATCAACATATCTAGGTGTGTTGTGACTAGCTATCTATGGTCATGTCGCTCTTGGTGTAACTAGATATTGTATTTAGATATCTGGCTGTGTGCATCTAGCACTGGGTGTACACAGTGGTGTATCTAGACATTATCTTAGGGAAGGTCTGACGTGGGAGTGGATACCTGTCATCTCTGTGGGCGGCATCTTTATCTTCCTGACAACCTGAAGGAGCCCTGAGACATTTTTCTGGCACGGACTTTGGCTCCTTTGCTTCTCCTCACCCCATCTTCCTGTCATAGGGGTAAATAAGGTCAGAGGCTCCAGCGTGGGGCTCTGGATCCCTCTCAGGTGACCTCTGCCAGCACCAGGAAACCATGTTCTTACTGCAGCCAAACTTGGTCCTGCTTGGCTATTTGCGTCTTTTATTCCTTAACTGTCATTTCTAGCCTCAGGAGCAGAGAAGACCAGAGCCAAGGCGATCTTTTTATCCACTTTGGAGAAGGCTTGGTGGCTGAGGCTGTTTACCCTTAGCATGGCAGGCAGCAGTGGGCCCTGGTTGCCTCTCGTCAAGATTCTTGGTTGCATTCCTGGGAACACGGCTAAGCTGCGCATCTGGTTCATTGTGGCAGATGTGTGCTGCTGACGTTGACTTGCCTGGCTCCCCTTGAAGAGCAGCCTCTATTAGCTTTGCAAAGTCCCATCTTTGATTCTGGGTCTCCAAAGTATAGTTTTTTTTTTTTTTTTTTTTTTAAAAAGGACACTTAATCACTTAACCAAAAAGGATTTTTAGGTATCAAAGTCTAGCGTTCTCTCTTTCTCTCAGTAGGGTCTTGCTGGTAGCTCAGGCTAGCCCAGAACTCTTAACCCTCCCAACCATGCATTCTAGGTGTATGCCATCATGCCCTGTGAGCCTAGCAATCTTCCTGTTAAAGGTCTTGGTATCTTTTTCTGATGCGTTCTTGGTTTTTAATTTTGACTGCGAGTTTCCTCTCAAAGGACTTTGGGTTGATTGGTTTTAGCTGTTTGTCCAGTTCAAAGCACAGAGGCAGGCTAGGGGCAACAACAACTTTCAATCACTGTGGTTGCTGTTGGGTGACGTGGGCACAGGGCTATCCTTGGGAAGAGCACTCTGCTTTCCTATAGGCTCCAGGGCTGTGTATGTAGCTCCTAGCAGGGTGAGGCCCTGGGTTCCATCCCCAGAACACCCCTCCCTCCAAAAATCTCAGAACACACATATTCCAGGGGAAGCTTTTCCAGCACATCACATTGTGAAAAAAATCAGCTGGAAGAGTGGCAGCCAGACCTTTGCAGAGAGGAACAGGAGTCCTAGTTTCCAAGAGAGGTAGATTTCCACACTGGAGGCTCGACTCTCCCTTGCTCTGTGTGGCAAGTCCCAGGTTAGATCCATCAAATTAGTAAACAAGATGCTGTTTCTCCCCTGGAAAGTGCCCCCCAAAAGCCCGTCTTCCCATGAAATACCTTAGGGAAATTTTAAGGAAGCAAGACAGGTTATTGTATTTTAAGTTGACAGACATAATACTTATACTAGGTGGGTCCTGAGCATGTCAGCTTCCTGAGTTGGATGTCGATGAGCTTTGGTTGAATTGTGCTTGGAGGTTCTGGGCTTTGAAAGCTGTAGCAGCTGAATCAGAAGCCCTATACCCTGAGACCTGCAGACCTTGGGTCCCTGGGGAAAAAAAAGGAAGGAGCAGGTGGGATAAAGGGAGGGGGCCACCGACACAGGTGGCAGGCTCCCATGCCACTGTCTAAAATCCTGTACCATTTCAAAGGCAGCAAAAAAGTAAAAAAAAAAAAAAATTGATCTTTGTTTAGATTAACAGACCCCTGACTATGAAGAAGGAAGGCATCCAGACCCGAAACCGGAAGATGTCTAGCAAATCCAAAAAGTGCAAAAAGGTGCATGATGCGCTGGAGGACTTCCCCAAGAGCAGCTCCTTCAACCCGGCTGCCCTCTCCAGACACATGTCATCTTTGAGTCACATCTCCCCGTTCAGCCACTCCAGCCACATGCTGACCACGCCGACGCCCATGCACCCGCCCTCTGGCCTCTCCTTTGGACCTCACCATCCTTCCAGTATGGTCACCGCCATGGGGTAGAGGGAGAGCCCTGCTCCGGATGCACGAGGAGTTTCCGAGTCCACAAAGAATCCCTCTGACCCCTTCTACTTGCGTTTTTGCAGGAGCAGTATCATGAAGCCCGTAAGCGACAGATCTGTGTTTTTGAAGGCAGAAAGCAAAATGTTCGCTTCTTTTTCAAAGGAGCGCCCGGTGGTGTCTGCGTTCCAACCACTGAGTCCGGATCCCATTTGTGAATAAGCCATTCAGACTCATATTCCCTATTTAACAGGGTCTCTAGTGCTGTGAAAAAAAAATATTGCTGAACATTGCATATAACTTATATTGTAAGAAATACTGTACATTTGAGGAAGACTTTATTGTACTTGGATAGCTGTAAGAAAGGCATGAAGGACGCCAAGAATTTTAAGGAATATAGGGAAAATAAAGTATGGAGAGAGATACAGAAGAAACTAAGTCTTGATGTCCAAATGGGCACGCTGTCAGTTTTGTTTCCCTTTAGTTGTTTGATGCATTAAAAAAAAAATAACAAAATAACAAAAAAAGAAAAAAAAAAAACAAATGAAAAAAAAAAAAAGAAAAAAAAATCCAAGAAAAAAAATGTTGTAGGCAAATCATATGTTCCAGGCTGTGAGCCTTTGCAAAGGAAATTTCAGATCCGGGCAATCTGTGAAATCTCACCAATTGCCAGTGAGGATTTAAGAATGTCATGTCTAGGCCTACAAGCTCTGTGAACTAATCCCTGTAATTGTTGTTTGTATGTATAATTCAGAAGCACCAAAATAAGAAAAGATGTAGATTTATTTCATCATATTATACAGACTGAATTGTTGTATAAATTTATTTACTGCTAGCGTTAAGAACTTTTTTTTTTGTTTTTTGTTTTAATGTTTTCCTTCTCCCTGGATTTTCGGTTGAATAAACTAGCTTGCTTTCTCAGTTGACCTAAGGTGGATGTACTCTGGAGGTTTATTTTTCCTTTTTTTTTTTTTTTTTTGGATGATATTTATTAAATAGCTTCCATGGGCCCAGAGGTACCTGTCTTTTCTGTCACTTCTCTTGCAGCCTAAGCTATGAAGGTAGCAGTGTAATAGCTACCAACGTGCATGTCAGTGACCTGGCCACGACAGGCCTTGTCCTGAGAGCAACCTGGCTGACTGTTAGCCCCTGTGTGTTCTGTATTAGTGATCACTGCCTTTAAACAGTCTGTTGGAATAATACTATAAAATAATAATAAAGTTAAAATATTTTAAAACAACAAAGTAACATTGTATCCAAGTGGTGGCCAAGCTCTTAGAGAATTGGGTAGCACTGACGGATTTCCGAGTTGTTTTCTTTTTAAGCATCCCAAAGCAAACACCAGGAGATGGTGTGAATCCCAGCAGGGCAACATCCATTCCTTGAATGGGAGAATTATGATTTCCGCTGTTTAGAGAAATCTATCCCTGGGCAAACACAGCTTCAGGGGTCAGCCTGTGAGCTGCCTGCTTTCCTTGGGCACCTCCAGGAGAAAATCTTAAAGGAAGAGTGGGCCAACTACCCCGCTGAGATTTCCAGGTGAGACTCAGTCTAGTGTCCTCTTTGACACTGCAGGCTGGGCGGCTCCTCAGCCCTTTTCCATGTCACTGGCCACTGTTGAATAACACCACGGTGGAGGGGTGTCCAGAACCTCCGCTCCACATGAAATAACCCCTTTGAAACCTGCTGACGGAATGCGGGCACACACTGACAGAGTCTAGTAATCGCCTCTGCTTCCTTAGCAAATATTTTAAATCTAAAGCTGATGTTGAAATAAAAGAGCAAGAGAACCGTCAGGGAAGTGGAGACCTTGCTGGCTCCCGATGGGTGACCAACAGCCCCAATCTTGTTCTCCAATCGCATTTGAAGCACCTAGGAAAGAGGGTCTATTGAACCCGGGAGATTTTATTGTCGGGTTGGTTCCCCATTTCAGGATTCCCGACTTTTCTTCATAAGACCATTTGTGTGAATGCCCTTTCACCTTAAGAACAAGGAATTCAAATTCTTAACATTCCTGGAGAGAGAAGGAGTAGGGGACACGGAAAAAAAAACACCTCAATACTAACAAGCCTGAGTTTTGCTTTGTTTTAGGGAAGGTAGCTACTTTACTGGTTCTATGTCATTTCATCATAGCACACTTTGATTTAATTTTCAAGGCTGTTTCTAGAAGATGATTGAAAATCTTTATACAGTATCTACATAGCTAAATAATAATGGTTCAGGTTTCCTTTGGTTTAGTTAGAAGTCTGCCTGGCCTATCTGGTGAGTCCTCAGATAGCCTGGGCTACAAAGTGAGACTCTGTCCTCCAAGCAAAACAAAAGCAAAATAAACAAGTAAAACAAAAATAAACTCTGTCACTTATCCAACAAATACCTATTGAAGATCTAGGTCGAATTTCATTTAAAAATTATCTTTTGGATGAAATGGCTCCACACGTAAAGATGCTAAGTGATGACCTGAGCTTAAATCCTAGGACCCAGACAGCAGATGGAAAGAGCTGACTACGTAAGTGGTCCTCCAGTCTCCACGTGTGGACTGTACCCTGTGAGTGTGCACGAATGCACGCACGTGTACACATTCACACTCAGACATAATAAACAGATTTTTTAAAAAGAAGATTTAAAACCATCTTTAAAAAAATAGACTTTAAGAGAAAGTAAGCCAGACATGGGGTTCACACCCGTAATCCTAGAATTTAGGAAGACCTAAATTCTAGATGGTTGTTTTTAGTTAGAGGACAGTCTGAGTAAGAGTTTAAGATTCTGTCTCAAAAATTTGAAAAAAAAATTAAAAAAAAAAAAGAAAAGAAAAAGAAAACTAGACCAGGAAATAGAAGAACTAAGACCCTTGTGACATCATTCTTCCATTGTGACATTAACCTTGTTTTTCCCCTTCAAAATGAACTTCATAAGTTGTGGTGAGCTCGGGGCTGGGCCTCTGGCTTAGTCCTTCAGGCAGATGGTTGTAATGCAACTTGGGATACTCAGAGGCCGTCTTCTGAGATCAATATTTATTCTCTAAGGTTTAAAGATGATTTTTAGGGGACTGGAGAGCTTGCTCAGTTGGTAAACTGTCTGCTGGACAAACTTGAGGACTGGAGTCTGAGCCCTCACAAAAGCCTGGAGTGGTGGCATGTGTTGTTTATCATCCCAGGGCTAGGGAGGTGGAGACAGGTTCTGAGGTTGACTTCAGTATGTCAGATGAGTGTGCACACAGGTGTGTACACACACACACACACACACTCAGATTTTTTAAAGCTTATTCTTCACGAGTGCTTCTCTCTCTCTCTCTCTCTCTCTCTCTCTCTCTCTCTCTCTCTCTCTCTCTCTCTCTCTGCTGAGATCAGGTCTCACGTAGCCCAGGCTTTTCTGGAGTTCCTTATGTAGCCAAGGATGACTGTGAACTTCTGATCCTCCTGCTTCCACTTCCTAAATGCTCCCATTACAGGCATAGGCCACCACACTTGGTTTATGTGGTGCTGGGTATTTCACTCAAGCTGAGAAAACACTCGACTAACTGAGCTCTATCCTCAAACCATTACTACTTTGAGAATTCTTTATTAGGATAGGCTAGAATTTTTAAAAGTGGCATTTGAAAATTTGGAAGTGACAGGGTCCAGAAGATTGCAGAGAAGTCTAATGGCTCCCTGTTCAGTGGTGCTCACGCTATGGTAAAACATAAATTAACTTCTGCTGTCTGGCTGACAGTTCTACACAGGAGTCAGCATCTCTGTCTGTGGGTTCTCTGCTCTTTCTGAACTGTGTCCAGGCCCCTCTGGAACTGAATACATGGGACTTACTTGCCCTGCTGATTTTGGCAGCCTGGCTCATCATTCTCCCGTGCATCCTGTAAAGAAATCCTGCCGGAATGGCTTACAGGCTATTCTCGGAGTACAGCCAGCATCCAACTTTTCTTTTTCCTTGTCTCTCTCTCTCTTTCCCATTGGCGAAGGGGATAAACAAAGGAAGTAAACCAATGTTCACAAAAGCAGTTCCTTTCCGGGTGCCTCGGTCACATCCCTTCCTGACTGGCCCTTGGCTCCTTTGCAGGGGACCCTGGTACATTAGCTACATTGTCTGTGGGGCATTTTTACAATCCCCTGTCATGTCTGTGTGCATGGTTTGTCAGGCTGAGCATTGGAAAGGGGATTTGGAGAGTGGTCCCCCTCACCCAACTCATCCTGTTGACCCACAGGCCTGGAGCTGAGCAGAAGCCATGGCTTTGGAAACACTGGTCTCACTGCCCTTGTGGGAGGGGCCTGGTCCCTAGCAAGAGCCTAAAGCTTGTGTCAACACCTGGAAGAGACACTGGGTTATGAGGAAGCAGCTTTGGGGTGTGGGTTTAACAGCTGAGGGTGCTGATGAAGGACACGGAGCTGCAGGGTTCTAAAAGGTGACCCGATTCCGTGGCTCGGTCTAAAGGTGATGCCCTGCAGAAACAGTGCCACAAGGAACCTGCTTGTCTGGGTTATTTGGTGGGCGAAGGTGGGAAGGAAGCCCCGTGGGCACAAGAAACTAACGCGAGATGAAAGTTTTCTTCTTTCTCTTTTGTTCTCTTCTCTTTTTTCCCCCCATGACAAAATTGGCTAATACTGATGAACTAAATTTATCCCCAAACACTATTTTTATTCTTGTGTTGTTGAGGATTACACTCAAGTAATGCTCATCAAGTCCCCCACCTCTAAGCTCACTCCCTATGTAGCCTAAAATATTTTTTGGTTTGGTTTGATTTGGGTTTTTGAGACAGGGTTTCTCTGTGTAGCCCTGGCTGTCCTAGAACTCAGTAGCCAGGCAGGCCTAGAACTCAGAGATCTGCCTGCCTCTGCCTCCTGAGTGCTGGGATACCACTGCCTGGCACATAAAACAATTTTTAAAAGGAGCAGCAGCAGTATTCACCCTCGCTTTTGAATTGGCCCTGAGTAGGCAGTCTTTGGGACAGTTGGCCTGATTTTGTGAATAAGTTCTTCTTCCCTGGGAGTGGGGGTGGGAGGGGCTTGAGTACAACAGTTGCTTCATTTTATTTTTAAGACAGGGCCTCACTCTGTAGCCCAGGCTTGCCTAGAATTCACAGGGATTCCCTTAGCAGATGCTACTTGAGGGCCACTAAAACTCCATTTCAGCAGGAAAGGGTTATCAAATAAAAGCCCTGTAATCCGACCTGTCTTAAATCTGACAGCTGAGAGCATTGTTCACAATGAACACCCTCCTCCATCCCTTGATGCAGCTGAGTAAGTTCTTGTTTTGTTTTGTTTTATATGTATGCCCATTTTGTCTGCATGTTTGTATGTACACCATGTGCCGACGAAGAGGGTGTCGGATCCCCTGGAATGACAGATGGATGTGAGCTACCGTATGGGTGCTGGAAACTGAAGCTGGGTCCTCTGCCAGAGCCACAATCGCTCTTAATCACTAGGTTATCTCTACAGACTCCCGAGTAAGCTTTTTAAGCCACCTGCACCTCCTTTGGAGGGACATTTCCAACAGGCAAGTGATAGGATTTACTTTCAAGTCTGTCTGTCCACTCCCACATGCGGTCCTCTGACCTTCCCACAGGTACTAGAGCACGCGTGTGCTAACACACACACACACACACACACACACACACACACACACACACACAGAGCTAAATACATTAAAAAAGTGAGAAGGACAGGAAAACTGATCCATCCCTTAAGACTTTGGATTGCAGGAGGAGAGGAGGGAGAGGAAACTGTGCCAGGGATGTAAGATAGATAGATAGATAAATAAATAAATAAATAAATAAATAAATAAATAAATAAATAAATAAATAAGACCTAGGATTGCTCAAACCAGACAATGGAAGGGACAGACAGGGCTAGGAGGCTTGAGGCTGGTCCTGTGCAGTACACTCTGTGTGCCGACACACAGAGCTGGCACCATAATGAACCACTGGCAAGTTGTGGCTGACCTTCTACCAGCCACATTTCAAGCCCTACAACCAGTGTTCGGTTCCTCCAGTGGATTTTCTCGATTGATTTCTTCCACAAAAACTCTGTAAACTCTTGTTTCTATTGTGGATAAAGACCATTGCAGCAAAAACAAATAATTTGTCCAATGGCTCACATCTGTTAAGTGTAAGAGTACAGAACTGGACCCATCTGGGCCAAGAGTCTGTTCTCAATGATGATGTTAATGGTATTAGGAGAAGGACAGTCTGTAGCTAGAGTTTTCCTGCCTTGCCCACAGTCAGGACAAATCTTTGTCACCCGCCAGTCCCACAGCCACTCAGACCCAACCAAGTAAACACAGAGACTTATATTGCTTACAAACTGTATGGCTGTGGCAGGCTTCTTGCTAACTGTTCTTATAGCTTAAATTAATCCATTTCTATAAATCTATACCTTGCCACATGGCTCATGGCTTACTGGCATCTTCACATGCTGCTTGTTCTGGCAGTGGCTGGCAGTGACTCCTTCTGCCTTCCTGTTCTTTCTTTTCTCCTCTCTGTTAGTCCCGCCTATACTTCCTGCCTAGCCACTGGCCAATCAGTATTTTATTTATTGACCAATCAGAGCAACACATTTGCCATACAGAACATCCCACAGCAACAGTCATTGAAGCCTTCTCAGTTCCTGGCTTATAACCCGTGTTCCTTGTGTTTTACTAAATGTTCTACCTCTTTGAACATAAATGGGTCCCTTTCCCAGAGGAGACATTGGCATTTCCTACCAAATACCATGGTTTCCACACTAGGGAGATGGCTCTGTAGGGAAAGTGCTTGCCTCGTAGTATGAAGACCTGGGTTTGATCACCAGAACCAACATAAAAAAAAAAGCCAATCGTGGTGGCGTGTGCTAGTAGTAATCTAGCTCTGGAGGGGCACAGCTAGGTAGATCCCTGGAGCTGGCTGGCCAGTTAAGAGCAAGATCTAAGCCAATGATAGACCCTACTTAAAAACAGTGTAGACAGTGCCCGAGGAATGACATCTGAGATTGTCTTCGGCTTCCATATGTTCATTGTAGATGCACAACAAATACATACATGGACACGTGCACAAAAGACATACAGATATCCGAGGCTGAGAGGACAACTCAGCTGGCAAAGTACTGCCTCCCAATCCTGAGTATCTGAGTTCAGATCTCCAGCATCCGCATATAAAGCTGGCATGGCAGTGTGTCTCTGTAACCTCAGTGCTGGGGAAACAGAGACCCAAGGATTCCTGGGAAGAGTTCAGGGCCAGCTGGGGCAAGTTGCTGAGACTTGGTCTTAAAATAAAACTTATAGTGGTGGCTGGTGGCTGGGGTAACTCAGTGATAGAGAGCTTCCTTACCCGGTATGAGGCCCTGGGTTCAATCCTCAGGGGTAAAAAGACGTATATGTATGGAATAGAGACATTTGCATGGCAAGATTTTACTCAACTGAAAGTGCGTATGTGTTTGTGTGCATGTGTGTGCAACTCCTTGTGGAGGGCAGGAGTCCATGTTATGTGTCTTCTTTAATCATTCTTTACTTTCTTAGATTTTGAGACAGGATCTCTCTGTGAAGCAAGCCCCAGGAAGCTTCCTGTCCCAGCCTCCTCAGCCTTGAGATTTCAGGCATGCATGTGGCCAGGCCCAGCTTTTTGGTGGTTGCTGGGAATTGAAATCAGGTCGTCAGCCTTGCGTGGCAAGCGCTTTACTGACTAAGCCATCAAATAAAAGGGTTTTTGCAGAATGGAATTTCAGAGACTCTAGGGGTGAGGGCCAGGGTTCTGGGCTGCTGATGGAAGAGCACTTACCTACCATCTATAAGGACCTGGGTTCCACATCCAGGACTGGGGGGGGGGGGAAAGGCAGGAGAAGGAAGGAGGGGTTGGGGAGGAAAGAAAAGAAGAAAGACATTCTTCTTCAGCCTTCAACGATGAACACTAAGTACAAGCATCTAATCCAGCTCACGGGTGTTAGCCTTCCCTTAAGTGGTTACCATCTTGTTGGGTAACAGTATGTGCCTGGGAACAATCAAATTGTGAATGAGCCTCTGGCTCACTGCTTGAGCACGTTTGGATGCTCTAGCCTGACTTTATAGAGAAGGCAGAAGGTCCATGCCTCTAAAATTGGATTGGGGGTCCCGAGTTGTCACTTAGACCTGAGAGGGATTGATGAGATGCAGATGGGAGCTTCCTTCACATTGCTGCTGCCCTCACCCGGCACTCCATACCCTCTGTCCTATCAGAAGTCGATGATGCGGTTTGTGGATTAGATAAGCCCTGTGCATCCTGGATTTCCAGAGCTGGACCACTTCCCTGCTCCCAAGCGTATCCTCGGAAGGTAAGGATGGTCTTACAGGCCACAGCATCCGTGTGGGTCCGCTTGGCTAAGCAGCCGCAGCTCTGATGAGGGTGGAGGTTTTAAACTACAGCAGCCGTGGCTACGGTGAAGTTGAGGGATAAGGTGTCTCGGCTTTCCATTACCCCAGATAGAAGAGCGCTGGCGGAATGTCTGCCCTCGTAGCCAGCTGGCCGAGCAGAGGTGAAAGGGGAGGAGGGAAAAGAAGAGGTGCGCATCAATCCACTTTTTCCATCCGCCCAGCTCTCTAAGGTGTACTGTTGGCCTGGGCTCTCTCTCTGCTGCTGGCTGGGAAACCGAAGCTCTGGGGATGTATCTGAGTTACTCAAGGACACAGAAAGTCCTGTCCCCAGCGGCCTGCCCTAGATTGTGGGAGTGTTGGTATGCCTCAGCTCTAAACAATGAAAAGTAGAAAAGCCCACGGTGGTGCGGATCTTAAACTTAAGGGAAGCCCCGAGTTGGCTGACCACTGAGAAAGAAGCCAGGATCTAGACGGATCTCTAAGGGAACTTGTAGCCTTGCTTTCTCGTCCCAGAAGGAGCTGAGTGCTGCCCTTATGAGGGAACTACGCTTGCCCCACCAGCTGTTAACTTTTCCTTGTTTTTGTTTTGGACAGGAGCTCATGTAGGCCATGTTACTCTTAAACCTATCATGCAGCCGTTGATCTTGAATTTCTGGTCCTCCTGCCTTCGCCTCCTAAGTGCTAGGACTGTGGGCACAGGCCATCATGACTAGTTTATTTATGTGGTTCTAGGGTTTGGGCCCAGGGTTTCCTGCATGCTGGCAGGTTCACTACCAAATGAACTACATCCCCACCCCAGTCATTGAGTTTAACATATATTGAGGGTATGAACTAAAAAACCCCCCAAAAACAAACAACAACAACAACAACAACAACAAAAAACAACAACAACAAC